>NW_024609846.1:95896037-97242979 GCF_016920785.2 Ixodes scapularis
CGCGCAATTGTCTTCACACGTCACCTGGTTGTAAGCACACGGTGTCGTCGCTCCCGTATGCGCAACATGTATGCTTTGTTATATATAACCGCTGCGTGAAATGCTCACTCATTTCTTCGAGAATCATTTCGTAACGGCAGCAGTGATTTCGGCCAACTTTTTTTTTTAAGGTTTTGAAATTTGTTTTTAAGAAATTTGTAAAAGCTACACGAATACAGTTTGTGTATGTGAGTTATGCGGCCAGGGGGAGATAAAATAGGGGATAATAGTCAGGATAAGTTCCTTAAGACTGAAATTTGTTCAAAACGTTTTGAAGTTTTGCAAAAATAAAAAACAACAACACATGGTTCCAATTAGGAACTTTTTGAGCGTCATCGAAACCACTAAATCAGTCATTTTTACAAAAGTGTTTGAACTCGTGAGAAGCGCAGATGTGCGCTAAGGTTACCGCTCGTGCAACGGGCAGAAAGAAGGCTGGCGGTGAGAAAACACGGGTGATAAGAGACGGAAAAAACGTGTGCGGACGCGTTATCACCCCGGTAGACCCCGGCCTTGCTCCTGCTGCACAAGTGGTGACTTTAGTGCACTACTGCGCTTCACACGCGCTCAAAGTCTTTCTAAAATTGATTTCGTGTTTTTCGATGACGCTCAGCAGGTTTCTAATTTGAACCATGCGTTTATTCTAACTAAATATAAAGTGAATTAACATATTTTAGTTAATTACCCGATTTATCGAGACGATTATCCCCCTATACTGTGTCCCCCTGGAAGAATAACCTGCCTGCACAAACCGCATTAGTGTAGCTTTTACGACTTTATTTTTCTTTTAACACCTCTGTAAAGCCTACAGACGAACACCCTGTAAACCAAATCCGTATTCTTGCCCCGCGTACTACAAGGCGAGGGACTTCTTGTAATGAGATGAGTGGGGTTATATTACCAGAAAGTTTTAATATGATGTCGAGGTAAAATATCTTAGGTTACAACACACAGCACTTTATTTAGTCCATGAGAGAACAACGAAGGGCGCTCGCAGCAAGTCAACAGCCTGCAACAAAGGCAAAGGGAAACAATAGTATAAGGGATGCCCAAAAAACGCTCATTAAGCTTCTTTTTTTTAAATTTTTAATGAATCACGGCCAAACATGCTTGTCTACAGTGACCAAAGGAAAGAACCTACCATCATAAGCAGGGGCGTTCGGGCTGTATGTTTTCCAAAAGGTGCAGTACTTCTGCCTGTGTCTCTCGCCCACCGCTTCGTTGATGTCCAGTGCCAAATATTCATTTTTCTCCTTCGTGTACTTGGGCCAGATTACCTCGGGCTTCCATGATGCTCCGTTTTTTCCGCCGTCGTTCCGGTCGCCGTTAGGGGACGCAAATGTCTGGTCCGACCCTTCAGTGTTTTCGGGTTTGTCGACGTTGGGATCCCTGTAAAGCGCGAACACGTGACTTTGAACGCAAAAAGTAGGAAGCACAGAACTTAAAAACTTAATTTTTACCATAATTGATTTTTTTTTTTTTTTGTATTTTTGTAAAAGGGGGTTTGGGGGGGGGGGGGGGGGGGGGTGTAGGGTGATGGTGCTGCTGGTGTCGAATTTTACGGTATATAGGTTTTGCTACCTTCATAATGATCGTACAGAGGGGGCTGGCGGATGTCGCCAACAAAATTTAAACACTAAAACTTCCTCTTACTTTTTGCTACACTTCGTTTCTCCTTAGACGAACAGTCAGAAACAAGGAAGCCCTGTTTCCTCTTTTACGTCTGAGGAAGGAGGAAATAGTTTTCTTTTCTGCGGGGAGTAGCTCAGAGACCCACTTTTGTGGGGAAAGTAGGAGAGAAGGAGTTCGAGAGGGAATGGAGAGAAGGAAGTTGGGAACCGGTGTTGTGCCCGGCTGAAGACGATTGATTATGTAGGTCGGCATTTTAATTCAGTCGCAGCCGACGCTACGAGCTGATGGTACCAATCGGACGGCATCGGAAGCGCACCATCATGTCGTTCGCCGGGTTTCTGTACGTTTTCTATTATCGCTGAACCAATCATAAAGAGAAAAGGCCTCGTGACTTGCATCTTTGACGCTGCTCGTTTGGTCCTATTACCTCGTAGTGTCGGCATCCTCTCTTTCTCTCTCTCATGTGCCTGTGTGCATCATATGTGCGTGCGTGCCTGCGTGCGTACGTGGGAATGTGAGTGTTTGTTTGAGTGTGTGCTTGCTTGGGTGAGTGTGTTTTTCTTTTCATACACACAGAGTAACCGGCACGCGAAGAAGAGAACAGAGGACTGCACGCTGTCTAAAAGTTTTTTTGTTTCCCATATGAAATTCTATACTCACTCGCGTTGGCCTATTTCGCAGTGCATTATAGTCAGCAACGCATGGCGTGGCGAAACCTGATTATCTCATTATCGACCCGCGACCAATGAGGTTGCGGCATGCACGTGTAAGAATGCTTAAGACCCAATCAAGAAGCATGGAACGTGAACATTATAAGCCGCACCCGGTGGCTTATTAAGTTGTCGGTGATCATAGCCCGGGAGCTGTATTTCTGGGATAACTCAAAAGCCGCTGCCGCTTTTTGCAAATATTAAGAAAAAAAAAACAGTCTATTTTTTTAATAAGAAAGAAAGAAAGATGTAAAGAAAGCTTACCGTTCTGTTCTATCCGGATTTCAGTAATGATACAGTAAAGCAAGAAACGACCGTAAACAAGTGCAACGTTTGTACGGTTCCTCATCAAATGTCAAAGCAGAAATGATGACTTTATTGTTACCGTTGTTTTTGTTGGCTATTTATGGCACGAGAAAAAAATACATAAAGAAACATTGGCAGTGACCTTTATCTCCAAACTCATATAATGCATAGAAGGCAGTTTTTAAGAACACTGTTAGAAAAACTCCTGTCAAAATATGGGACACATACATGCTAACCTTGTTGCCACAACATGTACTGTATTACCGGACTACAGAACATGTTCCATACTTCTTCAGTACGGGACATGTTGTTGCTGTATGGTCAGCCACAACAAGTTCCATACACCATCATCACGGAACAAGTACTGTATGCTACAGGAAATGTACCATCGTAGCACACAGCAGCACATGTTCTGTTGCAAGCCATGTCAGAACATGTACCATTTTTACGAAGTACATTACATGTTCCAATGCGTCCAAAACGACACAGGTTCATTTCTTGTACGTACGGAAAAAGTTCAGTCTTGTTTGTGATAGTACTCGCCCCATTTTATGTTACTGCCGCTATTCATGAGTACATCCGGGCTTTGTATGTCACATGCCAAGCTCCTCCTTGAAAAAGTTGATATGCGACATGCAAAACAGGGATGTCCTGGCAGTTTGCAAGCGCAACTTGATGCACGTCTTTGCAACATAAAATTACCTGCAATGCGCAAATGTTCCCCAAACTTGTATCTATGGAAAATTTGAACTGTCGTATCTAATGCGAGCACTATCCTGAAAACAGAACAATGAATCTGTGACATATATACTCAATAGAACAGCCAGGAATGCCATGAGAAAGTGTTCACATGCTACGTCAAGTTTAGAGAGCATTGTACATGTAGTGACGGGGATAAAGGCAGATAAACATTTGTAAAAAAATCGTTATCAAACTAAGTTCACGCTTGGTCCTTTTGGTTCCAACCCATAGCAACGGACCCATTGCAAAGAAGACTGAACAGTTTGCTGCTTCAAAAATATTTACATTTATTTTTCTTTTAAATGACTAGAGCAGATACACAATAAAAAAAAAAACACAGTTCATGCCGCAAATATTTGGGGGGGGGGGGGGGCAGCTCAGCCATAAAAAAAATATCAAAGTGAGCAGTCTCCTAAAAAAATGTGACCAAAAATTATGCTGACATGCTACATCTCGAAAAGAACCATCTTGGCCTATACAACAAATTGTAATATTAACAATAGAAAAGAAAGATTAATCTAAACAAGCACCGAAGTTTCTTTACACTTCTTTTGGAACTTCGAGAACTCTTGGAGCGCTCCCTGCGCCTTCAGATGTACCAGAGCAACTTTTCTTGACGACTGCCGGGACCCCTCCTGCGGGTTCATTGCCACAAGTCGCCTGAAAAAAAAAAGATAACATAAATAATGGGTGGGATTTCTTAGAGGAGGATGTATAACAGAAGCTAAGGAGTTCCTGGCTCCTTCTTTAACTTCTCTATCGGTTAGTAATCTAATCTGGACAGATTCTAAACCTCGTCTATAGTATACTTTCAAGCCGAGACACGCCCTTAATTTGGACAGTCCGTGCAGACACCATGAGCCTCCAAGTCTGATCCGTGCATCAAGACGAATTGTAATTGTACACAAAAAAAAACAACAAAAAAAAAACGGTTCAGCTTACTGGCATCAGTTCTCAGTAATAACTGGACACATTTCGGATCTTGTGTCAGCACACAACGCCAAAACATTCTACAACCCGAGACGGAGGCTACAAAGAAGGACGAACACATCCGTCTCAATTGAAACGTATGTCTTCGAAGCCTCCATCTCGGTTTGTAGAATGTCATATTAACCAGCTCGCCTGTCTAGTAAAGTTGTACCCAACGATACTTCGGTTAAAAAAAGGAATTCACAGTACCAGTAAATGCAATATTACAAAAAAAAAACTTGCCTGGAGTGCTTAAGCAGAATATTCTGGTTATTATTAAAGGGAGGTTATCATTTGAGCCCGTTCTCGTTTCGCCCTTCTCACTTGGCCCTTCTCAAAACAACCATTCTCAAAAAGATCTTCTCTCTTGGACCTGGCGCATTTGGTCCTTTCCCGTTTCGTCCTTCGCATTTCAACCCTCCTCATTTGAGTCCGTTCTCGTTTCGCCCTTTTCAAAACAGCCATTCTCAAAAATATCTCGCTTTGACCCGTCGCACTTGACTCGTTCTATACGAAAATCGTGTTTTTTTTTTGGGGGGGGGGAGGGGTTATATTAGTAAGTACATTGATATATTTTGTGCGTGCGTGTGTGTGTGTGTGCCACGCTACAGGCATACTCTCTCTGCCAAGGATTTTAGCAGTGCGTCGAGATCGTCGTGAAAAGCTACTAGCTGACAATAAAACAGACCAAGTATTTATCGCAGCCAGATCATACTCCGAAATGTCACGTTTTTTGGGGTCTCTCGACCTGGGACAATGCCACCACTTCTATATTGCAGTGTTTCTCAAATGGGGGTCGCGAAGCCATCTATAGGGGTCCGCGAAGCCATGTCTTATCAGTCAAGCACGACAATATTGTCTTTCTTCACGTCGTTAAGAAACGTTCCAATTTTTGGGTGAGTACTCTCGTGCGTGTGTCAATGAGGTAAGTCTACTTCACACTAGCAATTAGTTATGTTCATTTATTAAATCATTATCATGATAGCCTATACCTTTCTATTCCCCTCACCCCGAGCGGGGTCCTCCATCATCTCCGCCTTTCTAAAGGGGTCCGCGAAACATCAATGGTTGAGAACCACTGCTAATATGTATGCTATTTCTGTTCAAACAAAGGTTCCAAAATAAATGTTCATCGCTTTTTTTTTTCGTTTGCTTAGAGGAAGGGAAGGACGCGTCATTGTACGATTCTCAGTGCGCACCTCTACACATAACATATAGCTAATGGTATGTTGGGGGTCCAAGCAAGGTAAGGCTCATCAACAAAGCCGCGAAGGCATACCAACGTTAGAAGCATGCCGAAGTAATG
Source organism: Ixodes scapularis (assembly GCF_016920785.2). Lineage (NCBI taxonomy): Eukaryota > Metazoa > Arthropoda > Arachnida > Ixodida > Ixodidae > Ixodes > Ixodes scapularis. Next base: position 95,901,741 of record NW_024609846.1, read on the forward strand.
CCATTCGGTCGTAGCGCGAACGGGCAAGATGAGAATGGGTCCAGTTGCGAAAAACACGATTCGGATCTTATGAGAAGGTTCAAACGAGAAGGACCAAATGAGAATAGGACGAAATGTGCAAGGTTCAAATGCGAATGGGACGTTTTGAGATACACCCATTATTAGAATGCTGAACATTCATGTCTTTTGGTTCATATTACTTATTCTAACTGATAAGCATAGCCCGGTCACAGGTATATTCGTGTGCCCCTGCAGCACAAGGGCTCATGTATTTGAAGCCGATCGATACTAAGGCGGATTAAAATATAAGTTGCATGCTCCGTAGGATGCACAAGTTCTAGTATTGGTTCTATATGAGAATGTATCTGAATACCAGATTCATACTGATTCTTTCATTATATTGCAACATAATAATATGACTTACAGAGAAACGGTCCTCCCAAGCAGGTCACGCAGTTACTGCAGCACATCCAATTAATATGAGCAACGAATATTTACAAGCGAATTGTGAATAAGGGTGTCTAGAAAGCAGCACGTTAACATCAGGCCTTTGCCTTTCTTAGTTCGAAGTTTCAACAAAAACATGGTACAACATGTTCCAGGTTGCTGTTGAACGTGCCAAACAAACACAAATGCTAACGCTAATATGCTGCTCTACAAAACATATCTCTTTCCGAATTGCTGCCGAAAGTTACACACTTTGTTTAATGTAATTGACAATGCCTCAGCGAGAGTGTGACCAAGCTGAATGAAACCCTTATTATCTACATGGGAATACTGCAATACGTTTGAGGAATCGTTATGCGCCTGCTACACCGAGCTTTTTTTTTTTTTTTCTTACAGATTTGTATAAAAAAAAAAGCCATGAAAGCTACACTTATCCGATTTGTGCGAGTGAGTTATACGCCCAGGGGGCATTTGGGGGTGGTTAATCTTCGCGGTAAGTCGGATAATTAATTAAAATTTGTTAATGAACTTTTTAATTACTGAAAATAGTCATATGGTTCCAATTAGAAATTTGCTGAGCGTCGTCCAAAACTTCTAAATCAGTAATTTTTAGAAAGACTTTGAGCGCGTGAAAAGAGCAACAGTGCGCTGAAGCTACTAGTAGAGCAGGTACAAGGCTGGGGCTAAATAAGAGACAGAAAAATCGCACAGGCGCCTTACCGCGACAGCTAGCTTTGTATGTGCTCCACGAGTTGTAACTTAAATGCACTACTACGCTTCTCACGCGCTGAAAGTCTTTCTAAAAATGACTGATTCGGTGGTTTTCGATAACGCTCAGCAAGTTTCTAATTGGAACCATATGTCTATTTTCACTAATTAAAAAGTTATTTAACAAATTTTAATTAATTAGCCGACTAATCGTAAAGATTAGCCGCCCACATAATGTCCCCATTGGCGTATAACTCACTTGCAGAAACCGAATAAGTGTAGCTTTCATGGCTTTCTTTAAACAAATCTGTAAGAATAAAAAAAAACGCCCTGTATATGTACAGTACTCACCAAAGGAACACGCTACTGTATTACCTCTGGAGATTACATCAATCCATGACGTAGCGCACAAAATTGTTGCATTAAGCAACATGTTATAGTTGTCGTTTGGCCACCGACAAGTTAGCACTTTTATGAGGTAATGAACAGTTGGTGTGTTCCTATAAGTTTCGGAAACATTGCACATTGCCAAATGAAAACAGAATTTGAACTTTTTTGACTTGTACCATATTATATAATGTAAACGAAATATGTTTCGAGGGCTCAATATTTCCCGATTGAGGTCAAAGTTGAAGTTTTGGAATAATTTGAGGGGTTCTAATTTTCACGATGCGGTGGGATCTCAATATAGTTTCCAATGTGTTTACATTTTACCAGAATTGTTCGCGGGACCTTTTTTTTTCAAATTGTAGGCGATTTGCGAAAATTAGGTTCTTGCGAAAAATAAGTCGATTACAGTCTTCGAAATTTCAATTTTTTTAGCCAAATTGGCTTTGCCGGAAATACGTTGAAGAGCACACCATCATTCAAAAGTATGCCAAACTGCTTAGGATGTTGGCAAGGACACGATAACAGATTAGCTACATAATTTATTGCTAACGGCCTATTATGTCATTAATGCTGTCAAAAAGTATTTAGCAGTTATTGCTGCTTCCCAGGCAAAAAAATCGCCTATTTATTTCTTCATGAAATGCAATATCCTCTAGACAATTCTACCACCTGAAGGAATTAGAACTGTCCATCTGATATATTTTTCCAAAGCAAATTCACAGCGCACATTTTCATAACTGAAAGGCACATCTATAGTTACCTCTAAACGAACTTCAACGCTGCTAGCAGCTCAGCAGGGTACTTTAGGTATGTGGCGTACATCAGCTTCATGGCAGAGAGGAAGCTGACTCCTTTGAAGCACCTGGTGCCATCCAGTGGCAGTCGAAGATGCTTCTGCCTGAAAAAAAGTCGATATTTTTTAGTCATAAAAGAACGCTGAACCGAACGTTTATGATTTTAACTGTGTTTGGGAGCATTAATACCTAGGACTTCGGGAGTTATAGTTTTCAAACATGGCACACCTTTTCAGTTTTTATCTGGGGAGGAGATTCTCAGTTTCTTCCGGTTAACATATATATCCATGAGTTTTTTCGCGTTATTCCGGTGATATATACAGTATTTTCCTTTAAAGCACAAGGAGAAATCGCACTCCGTTGAGGTGAATGAACTTGATAAGCGATGAAAACAAGTCAAATCCCATCCTCAAAAAAAAAAAAAAGTGAACTTGACATTTAAAACCCAATTACAATTCACGAGCATGCTCCTGAATGTGTGAGGCTGCATGCATAATGCGCGACTCTGGTCGCATATTCACGAGCAAGCTCGTGAATTGCGAGGTTGGTTAGGTCATGATGGGGCGACAATATTTGTTTGAGGGGCTCTGTAGTATTTTTATTGGCAAAGCGAAGCTCTGCCACTATGGCCAGGATTCGGGTCGTCCAATCAAAGAACATAAACGCGCGTCGTGCGTACAGCCACTTCTGGTTGAGCTGCACGACGTCGTGCATGTAGCATTACTCTACATAAAAAGGGTGTCCTCAGGCCATAAGCGGGAGTTCACTCTGAGCATGCGCAGCGTTCAGAGAGCTCCGATGTTACGTCCAGTGAATACCACCTATTCCAATAAACGTTTCAACTCGACCGGGGTAATTTCGAAGTAAATTCGTTTATCAGAAGCTCAAGTTATTTAGGAAATATCAGTCCTGAAAAAATGGCATTAATTTAGTACGCAAAGCGCCCGGAGCATCCGCGGCACGCACACGAGTATTACCACGACGATGATTGATTACTGGCTCAGCGCGGATAAGTTTACTGGGCGACTCAAAATATCGCACGATAATGCGTTACTATTCCTAAGATGCAAAAGCCTGCACTATTTCTCTGCATCAAGCAGGTGCCACCCTTATTTCACCGCATGTTTAGCAAGCTGCCAAGATCGCTCACACGGTCGAGTAGCAGAGGAACGCAGTGCTCCATTATGCTTTCAGACGCATTTAAAAAAAGAAAGTTAAAAACAAGCTCCGTTTCTCAAACGCTCTATTGAGAATATATTACGCTTTCGACCTTATGAAAATACTTCGTTCCTTAAAACATAACTGACCAATGTGCACGCCTTCTAATCCAATCTTCCCTCATCCTCCGATTGCCCCATCCCCCTCCCCGATCAAGCGCTAAACTTTGAACCATGTGAGGTTGAACTTGGCGGCGAAACAAGTTTAATTCGACGCGCTGAAGCACGCATGTTGACAGCGGCTTGGCATAATAATGCGGGAGTACTGCGAAAACTGTGCCCTCCTAGTGCTAACTACTAAGTAGGAATAATGAATGCTTGGAGTTGGGCTAGTTGGTTTGACATTGATGGTATGCTGCGCTGCGTAGTTACGCGGAAAAAAAACTGGAGAAATGAAGTTAATGCAGAAGGACAGACAAAAACATGCATGAATTGGCGCAGACTAACAACTGTTTAATTTCTTCCTCTTTTTTCTCCCCCGACCCGTATTTCCAAAATTGCGGCTAATAAAACGAATGGTTGATGTCTTGAATTTGTTGGCTTCTGAACTTGATGGTGTTTGCTGTAGCTGCCTCTTTCATAGACGAACTGGATGGTGTGTTTTTTGTAGCGTTTACCTGGGGCCTGATGTTTGCTCCGACAAGTTTGGTATCTTATTGAGTAGATCTATTTCTTCTTGTCGCAAAGCTAGTGATGGCTCACTGACGCACGCTCCGTGTCTACCCGAGGCCATGTGAAAAGCCTCGATTATTTCACGCTCCGTTCTGTCCTTTGATCTGGCCAAGATGGAAGTAGTGTCAAGGAGAGCTTTGCAGTTACATTTTGAACAATGCGCTGCAAGGTTGCCAGGTGCTTGCAGTTGTCCGAATGCATGGTTGTGCTCCCTTAGTCTCTCGTTAAGGCATCTCCCAGTCTGCCCGACGTAGGATCTTCCACACGACAGTGGTATTTTGTATACCACACCTTCGACACATTCAACAAATTTGCTCCTGTGTTTCACTCGACACAGTGCCTTGCTGTTAGTCTCGTCCACTTCATTGTTGACCTCCCTGCATAATCCTTTGAGCCTGAAAGGGGCAGATAGTGACACTCTGACTTCGTACCTTGCGGCGATGTTTTTTATCCTGTGTGAAAAATTGTGTATATATGGCAGTACCACCTGTACATGGCAAAAGGAAATAGAGAACTACAGGGGTTTTTCCAGAAAAATGAAGTCAGCAAGTGCTTTAGATATGTAGACGATTTTTTCGTGTGTTTTCCAATACACAAACTAACAGACAAGGTATGTTCAAAGATCATGGAGAAGTTTCGAGAAGCGCGCAGAGGACTGGATTTTACTTTTGAGTTACCTGAGAAAAGCAGCCTTCAGTTCTTGGACATCCACATGACTTTTGATTACAGACGCACATGCTGGATGTACAAAACTAGAGGAAAAAAACGAATTCTGCCGTATGACTCTGGACACACAAAGTTAGTAAAGAGGAGTGTTGCCTCAGGATGCATGTGGCGAGCAATTCAAAAATCGTGTCACCAAAAAGTCTCAGAAAGTTTACAGAGGCAGACAAGCAGACTACACGCAAGCGATTATCCTGAACCCATACTGGTAGCTGTCGCAGAAAAATGTATTTCTACACTCACAGGAAAGTGCAAAACCAAGGAGAAGATCTTGGACAAAAGACTAATGGTGGTACTGCCATATATACACAATTTTTCACACAGGATAAAAAACATCGCCGCAAGGTACGAAGTCAGAGTGTCACTATCTGCCCCTTTCAGGCTCAAAGGATTATGCAGGAAGGTCAACAATGAAGTGGACGAGACTAACAGCAAGGCACTGTGTCAAGTGAAACACAGGAGCAAATTTGTTGAATGTGTCGAAGGTGTGGTATACAAAATACCACTGTCGTGTGGAAGATCCTACGTCGGGCAGACTGGGAGATGCCTTAACGAGAGACTAAGGGAGCACAACCATGCATGCGGACAACTGCAAGCACCTGGCAACCTTGCAGCGCATTGTTCAAAATGCAACTGCAAAGCTCTCCTTGACACTACTTCCATCTTGGCCAGATCAAAGAACAGAAGAAAGCGTGAAATAATCGAGGCTTTTGACATGGCCTCGGGTAGACACGGAGCGTGCGTCAGTGAGCCATCACTAGCTTTGCGACAAGAAGAAATAGATCTACTCAATAAGATACCAAACTTGTCGGAGCAAACATCAGGCCCCAGGTAAACGCTACAAAAACACACCATCCAGTTCGTATATCAAAGAGGCAGCTACAGCAAACACCATCAAGTTCAGAAGCCAACAAATTCAAGACATCAACCATTCGTTTTCTTAGCCGCAATTTTGGAAATACGGGTCGGGGGTGAAAGAAGAGAAAGAAATTAAACAGTTGTTAGTCTGCGCCAATTCATGCATGTTTTTGTCTGTCCTTCTGCATTAACTTCATTTCTCCAGTTTTTTTTCGCGTAACTACGCAGCGCAGCATACCATCAATACTAAGTAGGGTCGGGCAGTATGCCGCCCCGAATCAGGAACTATAAAAGGCCTAGCTTTATGCAGCTGGGAAGACGAGACGCTACACGCTGGGCATCCCGAACTTGGAATATACGACACCCTTAGAGATAGTAAAATAACACTGCGTTAGGAACAACTTAACGCATACGTACCTTGGAAAACAAAGCCGTCTACGCACCGCTGAACGCCTCTGACGACGCGATAACAACGTTGAACTCGCCTTCCGAAGGGCAGCAGCGCTCCGCAGCTCACGGGCCCACGCCGGCCGGCAGCGGCTTGCGCATGCGCGGGTGAGAGATGTCTTCCTGCGCCCGGCGTAACACGGCTCACGGGCACTCTACTTTTGCGGTCTGATAGAGTTCCATAAAAATTGCTGGATATCCGGCACTTTTGGGCGCGTTCAATTCGCTTATACCAGTTGAACCGACTATGAACTGTAGTCTTGTAAGGCTTTTTTTATTTATACGGATAAGCTCATACTTATTGCCTAAATAGCGCATTTCAATGCATATGGTACAATTCCCGTTTTTGAAAGCAAACAGCACATTGTATGCATGTCCAGAAAACGGGACATGTTCTATTCGATTTTTCCACGTAGATTGATGGAATTTTCTAACAGTGAAGCGATATAATTCAAAATTGTTTGATAGACACTAAACGGTCGTTTCGGGGAGTGGAGCTAAATTTAGCAGGTAAACTGATGGTGCATGGGTCGTGTGCCGTCAATTTCCCACTAAGATTAGCGGGAAACGCAGACGGAAATATGGACGGGCAACATTTTGGGATGGAGGGTTCCGTTGAAAAGCGTTAATATAACGCAGGAAAGCTGAAGTAATTAACTTATCGGAAAGCCAGTAGAGGGAGGCAAGGAGAAGAGGAGCGAATCTGAGGGTATAATCGCGTGTGCGAGGAAACTCCGCCCTCGTAACTGTTCCTGTGTTAGGAGAGAAGTGTCGGGTGTGCTTTTGTCGTTCGTTGGAATACGCCTGGAAGCTGTTAGTCAACAAAAAAAAAAAAGTATCCTTCGAGGTATTTCCCCTCCCCTTTCTCGAGGGCCAAGCCCAGGTCTGTTAAGAACCGGTGGGTTTCTGAAAGCCGTGGAAAAGGTAGGACGGCCATTGAGAAGTTGTAGACGACGTTGGCGTTCGGCGTTCGAACGGCAAACACTGACTCCACTGCTCCCTCCACGCGGAGAACGACGGTCTTGCTCGCTCTGGTTGGAGGGACACAGAGGCAGCTAGCATTCGCGTCACTATCCTTCCAAACTAATCACGCCTCGAGTTCGCGTCTGTGGTTTAAAATTCTGTAACGATGTTACTAGTAATCTTATTGAAAACGTTCAGCGTGAGTTTATAAGAATTTTATACGATCGATATATTGGCCACCGCCGTTTCTACAATTACCATTCCCTGCTCACTGACCTCGGTCTAGTGCCTCTGCACGATATACTAATTGCAACAGACATGCATTTCCTGCGTCAAATTGTGCATGATCATCTTGATTGCGCCCCGCTGCTGATGTCGCTGAGGTTCCGGATACCGTTAGGGAGGACATCAAAATGCAGAGTTGCGTTTCATCCTGATGTGCGGGCCACTTGCCCAGTGACACGTCTGCAACGGACTCACGATGCCTTTTTTGGTGAAACAGACATTTTCACCTGATTGTGTTTTTATCCCCTACTTTTATGTATCTGTGTACAGGACAGTGCATTGCTGCTCAGGCCACTTGTCTGTTTGCAGGTACGCAAATAAACCCCGTCTATCTAAGCACGGCGCTTCTCGTGCAGAGGGCCTGGTGACTTCAGACTGCCAAGCTCCGATTGGAAAGTTAGTCGGTAGACTCAAAGGCTAGCTGTCATTGTCTCACCCGCTGTCTTTCCCTATTAGTCTGGGCGAGTAGGACCGTCGTCTGTTCTTTGAGTGGAGGAAGCAGTGGCATCACCGTCTGTCGTTCGAACGCCTAACGTCATCGTCGTCTGCCTGTCCTGTCTTACCTCTTCTACAGCTTTCGAACAAACGAGGATTTAGCCTTCTAGAAAGGGGAGAGGGAATATGTCGTCTGCTCCGGACCAAGCAGCAGTCGTGAGAGCTGAGTTTTGTTCTGCGCGCGTCATCACTTCCTCAAACCACTCCCCCCCCCCCCCCCCCCCCCCCCACTCCTCCCCCACAACTCGTCCTCTCCGTCCCTTGCTCTCCGCGTAGTTTTTAACGTGATTTCGCGGAAGACTGAAGTCGCAGTCACATCGTTCATACATCGTACAAAAGACACGCTATCTGCTACAGGAACAATGACAGAAATATCTCGGGACACACCTCCCGCATGTTCGAAGCACGTCTGCGTCATGCACATGCATGCTTCGGCTAACATGTCTGCAGGCTGTCATTTCTGTTATGTATTAGTAACGGGACCGAGGCCATAACGCGTACGCTGCTTACCCGGTCTTGGCGAAATTGGCCCAGTAGTTCATCATCCGGCGGCTCAGTCTCCGTTCGTCCTCTTCGTACGGGAGACTCAGCGACGAGTTCAGGGGAACGCCGAACTCGAAAGCAATCTCGTCACCGTGCATGACTCCGGTCCACTCGGGCCAGGGGTTTCCGGTCGAGCGGTGCTTGAAGTAGTACTGGAACACCGGGATGTCGATGTCGGCGGATCGGTTGGCCCAATCAACCACCGGACACGTGAAGTGGTAGTCGCCCATAATTTTGTCCAAAGCGTATCTGTAATCCGACGAGTCTCCTTCGATGTAGAGGGCCTCGACGGCTTGTAACGTTGAATTGTCCACGCCTGGAAGAAGCATCCTCAGTGTTTCCGTAAAATTATCTCCTTTTGTGGGCTTAGTTTCATTCAGCCACGGCAGGTAATAGATGAGAAAAAAACTGGCCTCTTCTCGATTCGAACCGAGCAGAACGGGTTTTTTCTCGAGCGTCTCGTTTCTGAAATATTGTTCTACGACGTCTTTTACGCTGCCCTCTTCCACAACCGGGGTGAACGGAAACTCCAAAAAGTTGTTGACGAAGTTCCACTCGTTGCTCACAATGTTCTCCGCTGTCTCGTTCATCAAACACAGCCAAATCATTGTCGTGTTGTTTTCAATGTCACCCGGGCACTTAAGAGATTTTGCCAGGTTTTTGGCCGTCTCGAGTAACGTGTCCGCTTTCTTGAAGGCCCAGGGAGCCATCGGTGCTCCGCTCTGCATGATGGCGTTGCTAAACATGCTTCTGGAGGTAGCCGATAATAGGTGCCAACTCACGCTCACGGCTCCGGCACTCTCCCCGAACAGCGTCACCCTGCCGGGATCCCCTCCGAAGTGTTCAATGTTGCGCTGAATCCATTCCAAGGCCATGCTCTGGTCCAAGAGTCCCATGTTTCCGGGTGCTCGTTCGTCCCCTAGATACAGAAACCCCAAGGACGCGACGCGGTAGTTCATGGAGACGACGACGACCTCTTCTTCAGCCGCGAGTGTTCGCGCGTCGTACACGTCCAGAGTCGAGGTGCCGCTGTAGAATCCTCCGCCGTAGATCCACACCATCACCGCCGCCTTGGTCGGCCGTGGATCGGGCGTCCAGACGTTCAGCGCGAGGCAGTCTTCGCTCATCGGAGTGTTGGCGTTCCACATTGTGCTCCCGGAGAAGTTACCGAAGGTCTCGTCGAGAATCTGCACGCAAGAGTTCGGCATCACGGTGGCGTCGAAGATACCGGTCCAGTTTTGTTTCGGTCGGGGTAGGCGGAAGCGGTACGAGCCATTGGGCGGCTCGGCGTAAGGGATACCGTAGAATACTTGTACGGATCTGCCGCAAGATGACGCCGAACGAAATCCCTTCACCTGGCCGTTCGTGGTTGTAACGAGGAAAGAATCGTCTTGCGACTCTCGATTCGCATTTACGACGAAATGCAGAAGCGAATTGGTGGAATAAAACAAAAGCAGCAGTGAGCCGGTATTATGTGTACGTCCCATAGCGTACCTGCGAATGAAAAGACAATGTTCGGCGCATGAAACGCAAATGAAATATATTATACTATGAAACGCAAATAAAATATAAAACGCATTTTTTTTATCAAATTGCTATACATAATGCAAAGGCCACGGCATTCATTAGATACCTTATCACATGGGGCAGTAGAGCTTTGTAATAGTTTTAGTGATTTTTTAGCTTTGTAATCACTAGTGAATCTCTACCATTACCTCGGAAGTTTACTTGATTAAGATATCCTGCATCCCATGGAGCCAATCGTTGTCATTCCTCACGGTATTGCTGCCGCGATATGAAAACTTGTCCAATGTTCAGCACCAGGTCCCGACAGTCACCTCCAGCACACTACAGCTATGTAAAGCGCGGTCCAAACCAACGCGTCTTTGTGCGCGCGTAGGTCGTGCGCTTCCCGGAAACTGCGTATTTCGTGACGTCGCGCTGATTCCTTGCGCCTTCCGGGCGCACGTCCTCTGACCTCAATTCAGCAGAGCGCGCCCTCCTCGCCGCCAGAGCTACTCGGGATCCCTTTCTGTCGATCACAACTGCTGGGTTCAGAGCGCTCTGACATTCTCAAACCAGTCACGAACCTCGTTTACATGAAAGCGACTTCAGCGCATCGACTCCACTCGTTCTTCGAACGAAGCCGACGCGGCAACGTTTACATGAGTGCGCACCAAGCCGTACACGAATGTGGCGTCACGCCGTGTCAAAGCTCGAAGTTATGCAGTTTTGGCACCAGCCGCCCCACGTTTTCCGGTGCATCGCACGTGGAGGCCTTTCAACGCGTTCAGTGAACTTGAAGATCGTGGCCGTTGTCTTCGGTGCTGTGGAAGAAGTTACGAGACGGAAGAAATATCAAAACCCAAGCGTTTAGGACTCCAGGCCGGATCACTCTGGACCAGAGGCGACTTGTGTGCGCACGCTTTGAGGGAGCCTCCGCGCTTCGCCGCGCCAGACCTCGCCGATCGCGACTGAACCAACCGGACCCCGAGTCCGAAAGGCTCCCGCGCAGCCAGGAACAGCACCGAGGTAGGAGCTGCTCGTTCTGCGCTACCATGCAGTACTCTACAGTGCTCGGAGCTCTCGGTGTCGTTCGTGCTTGCGCCGAAGCCTTTGGGACCACTTCGGACGCGCAAGTCGTACTTCGCAAGGCTTGAATGGGGGCCGCCCTCACCGAGAAGCTCCCCTATATTCCGCTTACTTATGATGGCAATAAAAGCTCGCGTTTGTTCTTGGGAAAAAATTGCGGGTTACCATACGGGACCGCTCTCCGCGCCGCTGACGAGGTTGGCCGCCGCCATGTTCTCAGCTGTTTACTCGCTCCCGCGGCGAGCGCCTTCCCCTAATCCTCCCCGTTCCAAAATGCGATGCGACCTCCGTTTACATGGGCTGAATGAATGCGCCCTCGCCATCTCGGTCCATCTCTGTCGAGCGACTTGAATGCGATGCACTTTCTTTGCGCATTATGTCGTTTACATGACCGCATTGAATGCGACAACTGGATTCGATGCGACTAAGTCGCATTCATGTAAACGCGGCTACGGAAGGAAAACTCCTTGACATAGGTAATGCATTTAAAAAAATATATAATTTTATTGCGTAATGTGGACTGAGAAAAATATACGCTCGCAACATGATGAATACCGGTTATGACGTAAATTGTTTTACGTATCGCCATGTAAAAAGAAAACAGCAGTATGCGAATTTATTTTCGCAGAACGAAACGAAAGCTGATGCTTGGAAAGAATTGTCAACTCATCGCGTTTTCGACAGTGAACGCGCTGCGATAGCGGTCATGCCTACGGCAGAGCAGGCAAAAATAAAATGGTTAATAAACCGCATTTTTCTCACGGCGAAATATCGTGCAAGCAGGATAAAACACATATTGCCATGTGACACAAATCACAGTGCTTTATATTCGGCTCTCCCTTTATTTTACAGCACAATCCTTTGAACCAACTTTTACCAAACGTGAAACATTCTTGAAGCGACCACAAAACCCGGTAAAACAGCGGCGAGCCCTGCGAGCCCTTTCTTCGTCGGTTAGGCTTAGGGGATTCACCGCCGTGATATGACCGATCTCGTGAAAGCACTGGGAATACTTCACACGTCGACTTTTCCCGTGACGGTCACAAACAAATGTCGTCCCGTCCGTTGTAATCTTCGCATCGTCGAACGCACAAGCATTTTGTAGAACCACATATCAATCGCCGCCGTCATGCCAGACCCCGCACGCCCTCACAGACCACTGCCGGCCATCGTCAAACAAAACCACGCGATCCCCGTGTACGACGTGACGCCTGCGCCGCTTCGCACTCCGACGGCTACAGACGGAGTGCTAGGGAGCGCTCTGAGAGGGAGAGGCGCCCTGGGAATGAACCAGCCGATCAGGCCATAGCACTCTCTTTCCACCACCCGATTTCGCGCGCTCTGGAAAGAGCGCTTGAGGGCGCGCAGAAAGAATCACGCGAATTCGCCATCAGAAAGCGCACCGAAAACAGCAAAAACGTCACGAAATACGCAATTTCGGGGAAGGGCACGACTTTCGCGCGCACAAAAACGCGTTGGTTTGGATCGCGCTTAAAGGGGTATTCACACGAGGGAGAAATCCCGGGGATTTCTCCCTCGTGTGAATACCTTTTAAAGAGCTAGTTTGTACTTCATCGGTTAAGGTCTTTCAGCTCTCTTTATAAACTGGTGTCGTTCCGGCAGACTGAAAAACTCCAAACGTCCTTCCCATATTTAAGCGAGCGTCAGAGGAAAGCTTATGCTATCTACCATCGCTTATCTTAAAAGTGTACCCTGTGAGATTTAGAACTTGCTCTTCTTTTTCAAATGGTATTACCCACCTGTGTGGAAAGAATTATGTGTGACCTAGCACGGTTTCCGGTGTACGTAGAAAATCACTTCAGTGTCCAGTTAAATAAAGATTACTTTTTAATTAAAAATAATAGATTCCTCGACAGACATCGTGCATGAACTGTGGTAATTTTTAATTATATTCCACTGCGGTTTGAATAACCTTTGATAGACGTAATTATACCTTTAACGGCAATTGCCTCCTGACCGACGTCATTTTACAAAACGAGGTAACGTTATTTTTTATGTTATTTTATTTCATGATGCTACACGTGATGCACATAAGCCCTCATGAGCTAAGGCTCATTCGGAACTGACTAGCCATTACATTCCTATAAATCTATGGTGAACAGATCATAACAAAAATATTGTCTGAACGAACAAAACAATCAATCCCTTATGCAGAGATATGTTTCTGAAATTCACTAAAACTGGACAAGGAAAAAATATGCTTGTGTTTACGTTATCGTAATTACATACCGGAGTAGAGATTAATCAAACCACATCACTCGACACTTAATTATCTGTGTTCCGGTCTACCAGACATTCAACACTACCAGAGCGTGCATAGAGATGATGATCGTGATTAAGATTTTATTGGTTCAATGACTACAAAGACCATATTGCGCCAATTCAAATTTATTTAGAATACTCTAAAGAAAAAAATTAAATAAAATGTTCATGATAGTGGGATAAAAATTATAACTGGTGCAAATAAATAAAAATAGCCAGCCTTTTTTTTTTTTTTTTTTTTGAATGTGCGAAACACGGCCAAACGGCTCTAAGGTGCAGTCACCAAGTAAAAGCGTAGGATGAAAGAAAAGGCGATCTATAAAAGTTCCGGAAAGCTATATCGGCGTGGTTGGTGGTGAAATAAGCTATGTCATACAACATCTGCAACACTGTTAGCCTTTTCCTCACAATGAGCACACAGCTTTACACCTTCGCCACAAAAAACGCGCAGGTTTGTCAAGCCTGAATGGCCAAGAGCAATCCTCATGTGGCGATGCAGAACCTCGACACGGCGTTCCTAGGGGAACGATCTCTCCCGCAATGCCAAGATACGCTTGATGGCATGAAGTTTATTGCCACATTTTATGTCCCACTTCATGACCTGAAAAGTGATTTCTTCAACAGCGGTTTTAGATCTCGGGGGAGGGGGGGAGGGGGAGAGAGGGAGGGCGAGAGTGAGTGAGTGAGTGAGTGAGCGAGTGAGTGAGTGAGTGAGTGAGTGAGTGAGTGAGTGAGTGAGAGAGGGAGGGAGTGAGTGCTCACTCACTCACTCACTCACTCACCGCATCTCTCCCTCCCTCCCTCCCTCCCTCACTCACTCACTCACTCACACACTCAAACGCTCAGCAAACAAGCAAGCAAGCAAGCATGCGCGCACGCGCGCGCACGCACGCACGCACGCACGCACGCACGCACGCACACACGCACGCACGCACGCACGCACGCTCGCTCGCGTGCGTGCGTGCATGTGTGTGTGTGTGTGTGTGTGTGTGTGTGTGTGTGTGTGTGTGTGTGTGTGTGTGTGTGTGTGTGTGTGTGTGTGTGTGTGTGTTATACAATGCTACGGTAGAGTCCAAGTTTCAAAAAGGGCGGGATGACGGTTGGAGTTTTCTTAGAAGCGTAGTGAGAGTTAGTGGGCAGTTTTAGAATGGCGCACGCTAAAGCTTTGCGTTTTCAAAGAATAGCGTCGTCGCCAATGCGCATGCGCCGAACGCTAACCACGTTTTGCGCTTTGCGTGCGCTTTTTTTTTCTTTTTTTAAAGTGCGTGCGTACGCAGTTTTTGCGCTCCTCTAAAGGGGATTCGTGATGAGAAGTTGTTTTACTTAAAACTTCGTTATGGAATTATGAAATGGGGGATAACCACTTCCACAAATTATAGCTAAATAATTATTCTCTAGTAAAAGTATTTGCGTATTTTAGAACAATATCAAGGAAATGTTGGTGATTCTTATAGCAGTCTATATTTTACAAAACATGCTTAAAGCAAACCAGATTTATTACTTTAAACTTATGCAGACAATATTCAAAGAAAATCTTTATCAAATGGATGAAGTGCCTTTGCAACCCTATCTTATCAGAAATGCCAAACACAAGACGCCTAAGGTCAGGACCCCGAATTTGGAAAGCAAATACTAAATTATCAAGTTCCTATATTACTAAACATTTTTGAAGAGCGTACTGATTTTACAGTATCATTTATAAATGTAAAAGTAACATCAGACGCACGCTTGTACACAACGAGATATATTACGCGTAGTAGAATTTGAAAGTGACACTTTCGTTATGCGCCTATCAGTACCACTGCTAACACATAAGGTCTGGGATCTGAGAAAATGATGTCCTCTGTCCTTTTTTGTTATTCGTCTGATAACATTCTAATCGATGCCAGTGTGCCGGGGCTTTCGTTTATTCCTTGTTTAATTACGTTGAATCGGTAAATTAGGTCGGATTCACGCTGTTCACGTTCGCGATTTGATTTAAACCCAGATTCTTGGAGCGTTACTGACAATTTATCAAACAAGTGGTTTGGGAGAGCGAGATGTTTTGATAGAGGCAGGTTCGAAAGGGATATGGCGTGAGCTTCGTGATTATTAAAGCGCAGAATAAATGCCATCTTAGTCTGCCCTATGTATAGCATTTTGTATTCGGCACACTCGAGTAAGTATACACGACTTTCGACGAGCCACATGTTAGGTGCCCTTTAAAGGGTAACTGTAAAGAAAAAAAAGGTTTTTTTTAAACAGCCTAATTGGGACAAGCATGTCACAAAACCAATGTTCCGCGAAAAAAATTATTTTTTTAATCAATATTTACGCCACAGGACGTAATTTAGTAGAGTCAGAACTTCTCCACATTTGAAACTCCCGCTCTTTCGACCCCCGCGGAAGAGGACTACGCCCCGCCCCTCACTCTCCTTGCGTTGCGGAGTTGAACGACGCAGCGTCTCGACTTCCGGCAAGATCTGGCAACTACGCCAGGCCGCGGTATTGTTTTGGTTTGACGCGGTTTGCGAGCACATGTAGCGAAGACGTGACCGGAGAAGTGCCCCTGTGATGTTCCCGGACGACGGAAAGTATCGTTCGTAATCGTAGTGCGCTCTTTGAAAGCGAAGGGAGTCACAGAATCCACGAGTGCTCAACCACTAGCCAAGATTCACGACAGCGCTGCGTTGGTTTCGGCGATCTCGTTCTGTTTGGTGCAACACGGCGATGCGACAGAGCTGAAACGTTCGTGGTGTGTGTAATGCGGTGCTAACACGGAGCGCAAATTGGTGGTTGTGGGGTTGACGTTCAACCAGTCAAGTCCCGTCGTCGTCAGCTGATCCAGTCAAACTGGTCCGGGAGGACGCTGGAAGCGTTTTTAAAAGTAAATCTGCCTCGTTCTGTTTCAAAATGTGAAAGTTTCCCGACGCATACCGTGAGTAAAAAGCTGCAGGCGTTTTCAACAAAATTACGTCGTTTTAATTGAACAATGGACTCCGAATTGTTGTCCTAAATTTGACGTTTTTATGCTTCGTGTTGGACTGCGTTTGCACAGCGACGTGTTGCATCGTGCGGTGTGAATAAATTTGGGCACGATTTCGTACCTGCCTACAGATGCATGAACTGAGACCATTTTTACGTAGTGGACATAGTGCTTTTTTATTTTCTGTCTAGTCGCGGACGTTAGGTACACACAGGGCTAATCTCGACGGCCTCCAGAGCGATATGACGAGAACGTAACTAGGCACGTTGGTCGCTACGCGAACGCCCGATTGCCTCCAGCCAAATAGCGTTTCTTTCGGGGCGACATGGCTGCTGGAAGGCTCACTGTCGGGATCACGCATCTGACATCTCCGAAAAGTCAGCATTTGCACGCGCAAACAAGCAACAAAAAAAAAAAGCACGCCAAGCAAGCAAAGAGGAAAACGAAAGAACCGTGCTATGAAAGCCAAAACCCCGCGTCGCTTCCTATCACTAACACCTGCGACAGCTGCTAAACACACACTACTTCACTTCAAGAAGTCTCACTCAAGCACCTGGGTCAGCACGAAACAACGAAACACTGATCACTTCGGCGAAACGATTAGTCGAGGTAGGCGAGACAGGCGGGAGCAGAAACTTCGGCGGCCATGACAGAATCACAGAATGGCGAAGCTTTTGTTTGTATGAATCCAAACGGAAGTGCCCGGTCTTGTAAACCTTTTGTAAAGAATAATAACTCTCGTCACATGGGTTATTCTTTAAACGTAAAAATGTGCCGCTCAAAAGGAAATTGCAACATATAACAAAGGTTTAACAACCAAGATCTAAGCTGTCAATCAAACTCTTAGCCAATGAGAACCTTTTGGGATTGACGTCACATAATCACAACTTCGTGGCGCGCGATTTAAAACGGACGAAATAGCCGCAAACTAAAATGCGTCTCACGCAATAAATATTGCTGTAAAAAATGTTTTTTCTCGCGGAAAAATTGTTTTTTGACATGCTTGTCCCAATTAGGCTATTTAAAAAAAAAACTTTTTTTTCTTTGCAGTGCAACAATAGTTGTACTTTGCGCAAATACCGCTTAAAACGGATCCCTGACGTTAATGACCTACGAAACACGCGTTCGTTTTTCACCCCATGCAATAGAAGCTCCAGAAAAAAAATTAAAGAAAAACGAGCACCGTGCACCCCCTCAACTCGCAGCCAGAACAAGCGGCCACGTGATCTGGAGCCGATTATATGCCGCCAATGTAGAGCATAGCCACGCGCTGGGGTTGGCAAAGCACAGGACACGCGCTGAGTTCCAGACAATGTTATGGCTCGGCTATTGTCGTCGTTGCAGCGATTGGACACGAGCCACTACCCGAATGCATGTCGAGGCATCGATTGTCACGAGCCCAGATCGAATGCGTACGCAGTCTTCGCGTCCACTGTGTGAGCAGCATTTGAATATCGTCATCGCAAAGCTCGATGACGCATTCCCGGGGATCGTACTGTTGCCATTGTCCCCTCAGCTCCGTCATCAAATTTCGCGAAGGAGCAAAAGGCGGCTTTGTAAGGAGAGACTGAAAAAAAAGCTCCGCTTTCATCCTTTGAATTCCGCCGCGACGAAGACGCTTGATTCTTGGTCAGTTGTGTTGCGTTTGCGTATTCTTGGGTCCTACTGGTGCCGGGAAGCTGGTGTAAAGTAAGAAATATTCCTACCCAATGTCGTTGCACAGCCCCCTTTAATTTTGATCGAGAACTGCGAGTGCGTGCTGCTGGGCGTGTTCGTGTGTTGCATGTGTTTACATAGTAGACACTCTGCTTTCATGCAAGGCCTACATTTGTTAGGTGGCGGCGATGAATTTATCCGACAGTTCACTAGCGTGTCACTGAGGTTACGCGATCGTCTGTGGGCTACCCCAGGGGCGGATGGAAACGTGCGTTTAAGGTGCTCGCTTTGTTCGAGAATGTTATCTTAAGATATTATTTACATTAGAATAGTTCGTGCTATCAGTTATATATAGATATGTGTGTATTGCGCGTCGCTTTGCACGGGGCGCGGGCTGATAAGGTCTGCGCCCGGTTTAGTTGCTTGGCTTCTCCGATTGCATCTTCAATTATACGGGGTGGATATTTTTGTTTCTCTGACATTGACTTTCAATTTTGGCTGCTCGCATCAAAATCTGTCTCCTTTGAAGAAATTCGTTTGAAAGGATGAGCTTGGCTATGGGGAATGCTGTTCTTGATATGGTGTGGGTAATCGCATTGGTAATGACGGTATTGCTGTCGGTCTAGCTGTTGGCGTACGGTAAAGACTCGTGGCGAGTTTACCTTCGTTTATTTTAACAGAGACGTCTGAGAAATTTATTTCGGTTTGAGAATATGAATGAGTAAAACGGATTATCATCGCCGCCACCTACCGAATGTAGGCCTTGCATTAAACCAGGGTGTCTAATCTGTAAACACACGCAACACTGAAACACGGCCAGCAGCAGGCACTCGCAGTTCTCGATCAAAATTAAAGGGCACTTATCATGTGCCTCGTCGAATGCCATACATAGGGCAGAGTAAAACGGCATTTGGTCTGCGCATTATTTATCACAAAGCTAAGGCCATATCCCACCCGAACCCGGTGGTTCCCGTTCCGACCCATTCCCAATTCAACCTTCCCGTTTGTACTTTCCCATTTCGACCCGGCTCAAAACGACTTTCTCGTTTCATCCTTTCCAATTTCGCCCTATCCCGAAACAACCTTTCCGCTTCGGCCATCGTTCGTTATCAGTTGGGTACGGGCCAGGGGACACAAGTGGGTAAGCAAGGACCACAAACTATTAGAACTGGAGTGTCGCCTTCCTGATAGCACGATTTCCATGTTCGACTTTCTCAACAAGGCGAAGGCATTTTCTGTTCTGTGATGTTTTTCTGTTTGCGCGCATGTTCAGTGTTTGAAATTGTTAATAGAAATAAAGTCGCAATCATTTGCCTGTCACCCTGTCGGATTTATCGCTCTCCAAAATATCAAGATCACTAATATGACGTTTTAGAATAACGTACGCAAGCACTCTGGGTACCCTAAAAATATCGTCGCGATGGCGACGCTAATTTTAGCTTAGCCAATGTGCTTGTGTACGTAAGACTTCATTCTTGTACATAGCTTGAACAAGCGATCGGCGGTTGCTGTTTAGCTCATAGAATTGAAAGGCTGCCATAAAAACCATTACTGTCTTTAGAAGTGCTCATCTGAGCCACTGCCCTAAGCCCTAAAATATGGTGCCCGCAAAAACCATTACAAAGTAAAATTAAAAAAAAAAAAAAAAATCGACAATGTTTTTGCAGTAACGTTGTCGCGGAGTGTACATGGACCGTTTTGCGGTTGCATTTTATGGGGATGATCTTGAAACAAAAATAGAACAAAAACACTAAGTGGTTGAAATAAGAATAATATTACTTCGAAGGTTACCTGAAAGAGTTGCATACTTTTAGAATACATTGGCATGCAAAAATATTTCAGAACATATATTCTTAAGGGGATACTTCAACGAAATTTAAAATATACCCGCCGTGTTCACAAATAGGGTGAATATATGATCCACAATATTTGTAAATGACAATCGGACGTTTGTATTTTGAGCCTGATGACTATTTATCGTTATAAATGGCCCACTCTGGCAAACGCTCGGAGAGAAGCCAGTGGAGAGCACGTCACATCCGCCGCAATCATGACGTAGTTTGTCTCGGGACCTCACGTCCGGACGCAGCGGGCGCTGCGAGTTGTCCCAGTGTCCCAGCCAATCCCACTCTGTGGACGTAGCCCGTGATACGCTTTCCGCGCGTCGCTGTGCCTCCTCCCCAAGGTCACGTGACATGGCTAGTAGCATCCGCTGAAAGCAGCCGAAGCACACCAGCGATCTGACCACCGCAAGTGACCGCCCAAAGCTGCCTTTGACCGAATTTTGAGTGACGGGCTCATCTTCTATAATCTTGTTGAGGGACAATCGCGACTTCTGGCACACACACAAGAGAGTATCGGGGAGAGGGAAGTTCTTCCTTTAGCTCTTCTCTCGTCGTGGCCGGAGGCGAGACAGTGATCGCCACTACCTGTCAAGGTTCCTAGAGGGCCTTATAAACGAGGCGCTAGCGACATCCACCAGGTGCTCTTTGGTAATCGTTTAATTCTTTTTAAATTTTACTTTCGTGTCTTTTTAACAAGGTATTGGTGTGTCCGGTGTGAAGGGTCTTTCGGGTATCGGTTGGAACGGGACGGGTTCAAATGGGAAGGTGGTTTCGAGAATGGGTCGAAACGGGACGGGTTCAAACGGGAGGGTCGATTCAGGAATGGATCGAAATGGACGGGTTCAAACGGGAATGGGTTGTTTCGGGCTACACCCTCCGCACCTGCCTCTATCCAAACTTCTCGCTCTCCCAAACCACTCGTTTGATAAATTGTTAGTAACGCTCCTAGAATCTGGATTTAAATCGTCTCGAACGAGAACAGCGTGAATCCTACATAATTTACTGCTTCAACGCAATTAAACACGGAATAAATGAAAGCCCAGGTCCACTGGCATCGATTAGAATATTAACAGACGAATGGCAACAAAGAACAGAGGACATTTTTTCAGGACCCGGACCATCAACTTTTCTCTTTTATTTTCAGGTTTTGATTTTTTTTGGGGGGTTTTATGTTTTCTCTCATTGCCCCACGTGGCATCCTGAATGTCTGCGCTTTTGCTTTTTTGTTGTGGACAGAACTTTTGTTCGGTTTGCGCCTGTAACTCTCGTCTGTTGTACGCTATCATCCAGGTTGCGCCTGCCCGCCCGGACCCGAACTCACCGTACGCATCCCCTCTCAGGAAACTACAACCGTCATCCCACCGTTTTTTTGTTTTTTTTTTTAAACTTGGACCCGACCATCAAGCCTGCCCACACGTATACGAACTCCCCCCACGCTTCCCTCTCGGGAAAAGTTCAACCGTCACCAGCCATTTTTGAAATTTGGGCTTGACCATAGCATTGTATAAACGTCTGCCCATCTTCTAAGAAAAATCCAACCGTTATCCCGCCGTTTTTGAAACTTAGACTCGACCGTAGCATTGTACAAATACCCCCGGTGTTCATCCGAAGAAGGAACTCTTGACCGAAATGCTCTCTCACCACCGGAGAGCAAACAACCGGGGCAGAGCTTCATTGCACAGGTTATCACTCCCTCTCCGTGCACCCCCTCTCTCAGGTGAGCTTCCCCTCTCCACCCTTTTATGCGCGAAGGGATGCGGTTTGGTCGACTTGCCCGCCATATAAAATTAGTTAATGAAAATATCTTTCGTTGGCACGGGCAATTGGTGGCCGAGTGGGCTAAAGCCTGGTTCAGACAGTTGCGTTTGACTGCGTTTGACTGCGTTGCGGCTGCGAGAAACCAGGACATCTCTGTTGCTTCTATCGCGTGCCAAGACGACTCCTTGAATTGTATTCCACGCTTCATACGAAGCACAGATGTGCCGGTGACTCGCTTCCGGCTCTCGACGCAACGCAATCAAATGCACTCAAACGCAAGTGTCTGAACCGGCATTAACGCGTCTCTGCTCGGAGCGTGGAGCGAAAGCTTGCTCTGGGAAACTCCTGGATTCGATCCCCACCGCCCCCGCCCATTTCGATCTGGAGTTTCGTGCGCGCGCGTTCGGGTAATCACTACTGCGCGATGCGCCTTAAATACCCCAAATCAGCGGTTGTACGGCACTGACTAAATTTCTCATCTACAGCTAAGCGACCGGTCACCCGTTGAGGCGTATACCAACAACATACAAAGCAAGACAATTTTTTCGTAAAAGTTCTTCCTGGCGAAGGCCGGAATCCGGCCATTTCGTCGAGAATAAACCTTCAGTTGCTGTTTTAACCAAGGGTTTTCTTTTCAGTTATACATATAGAGAGGGAGAGAGAGAGAGACAGACGAGGACACAGCCAACGGCGTCTCCGCGGTCAAAACGACACAACTGAAAGAAAATTATGGCAATTGTGTTGCATACGTGAAACGTTCTAGCAGCATCACAAATGTTTAGCGATACTTTGAGTTGCCAGACGCCTACGTTCACAGTGCTTTTCATCATATAGTTTAACGCGTTAGTATCGCCTAGTATGAGACGATACTAACGCTAACCGGGCTGACATACTTGGCGTTCTTCCAGAGCCTTACATACTCTCGATCTCTCCCTCGGTGCGCACAGGTGGTTGAGCTCCTGCTCGCCTACCTCACTGCTCCTCGCCTATCCATCTGATAAGATGACCGCACCGTTAACCAATCATAGTCAAGCGGCTGACTCCTCCTCTCCCACCCGTCAATCAACCAGTGTCGAGCCTCGTGGCCACGCTTTTATCTGGGCTTCATAAAATGCCTTACACCTATAGCCCAATAACTTTTCACCTTAAAAAAAGTGAAAGCCGTTTACAACTCCCTGTAACACCGAATTAGAGCGCAGCTCTTGAGGAGGAGGAGGGAAGGTACTGGGGGGGTGAAGTGACCTGGGGGGGTCACGTGACCTTGGGGGGTCACGTGACGATGCCGATGATGTCATCAGCGACGTCACTGATGACGTCATCAGTGACGATGATGATGCGGACTCCGATGACGTCATCAGCGATGATGACGATGACGACGCGGATGTCGGTGACGTCATTGATGATGTCATCCGTGATGATGATGATGCGGATGCCGGTGACGTCATCAGTGACGTCACTGATGACGTCATCAGTGAGGATGACGATGCGGATGCCGGTGACGTCATGAGTGACGATGACGTCATCGGGGAGGTTACGTGACCTCGGCGGGGTGGTCACGTGACCTCGGGGGTGTCACGTGACCTCGGGGGTCACGTGACTTTGGGTGTTTCGTGACCTTGGGGGTCACGTGACTTTAGGGGAGGGGTCACGTGACCTCTGGGGTCACGTGACCTTGGGGTGACCTTGGGGGTCACGTGACCTTGAAACGACCTTGGGGGCCGCGTAACCTTGGGGTGACCTTGGTTACGCCGACGCCGCTCAAGCCGGGAACGGGCCCCTAAGAGCTGCGCTCTAAAAAAAGTGACTCGTTCCTGCGGCAACCGTGCATGCGCTCTTTCCGCTCGAAACGTTTGCTCTGACCATGACGAACTCTGGCTTGAACACCTCGCCAGAGATCTGACCGCTAACGCGTTCATAAAACTGTTATTGCCGCCCTTGAGACACGAAACGAGGTCAGCGACGAAGCAGCGCCTAAGCAACACGGGTAGCGCAAGTGGGATGTTGTACATGACGTAGCGCACACAGAAAACGACCTTTAAAAACAAGCATGTCTCCCTTAGAGAAGCATGGGCAATTGGGCCGAAGACAGGCTGCTATTTGCCGTGTATCGAAGGGTCATCTGGTATGTGGTGCTGCTTGCAACCAAGTCGAGAAAAGAACTTTACCTGGCAGCTGCGACGCGCGTGGTTTCCACGCCTCCAATTTTACACCGTGATAACGATGCACGCGCTACAGCATAATGGAGTCGCATTTCAGGATGAGCCACCAAGCTATACATAAGGTCTGTATGTGCTCATTTAGAATTTGCGCAGAAGTGAATGCGTGAAATCGGCCGGGAACAAGCCGCAAGCAATATCGGCGGTACAATTGAAAGACAAGCAATGAGGAGCTCACCTTTTTCTCAGTCACATGAAATTAAATACGAAGCATCGCGTTATTCCGAGCGCCGCCGCATATAGACCAAAGCGTGGCCCTGACGTCAAGACAAATGGGTGGCAATGTTGTCAGCATGCGCAGGCGCTTCACCTCGAATGATTCTGGTTTGTGCGCACGAGCGGTGCCCGCGCCTGGGCAAACGCGGTCGTGTTTGTCAACAGCCTGTTGGCGTACACAAAATTTCAAGACTATTGAAAGAGAAAGGAATGTATCTGAGTGCCGCCCTCCAAATGCAACCGCATCCCTCAGCTGCCTCGAGCACCGGACAATGCGTTTGTTAAACTATAAAGGTTACCTCTCTCTCTCCCTTTCTACTCAGCGGCGAGCGTCTGTGCATATCAACAAAGCATGACATTTGCCGCCGTTTCGGGCGAAATGCGCAACGTGTCAAATGGAAGCTATGTACCAGAAACTGAGAGAGAGGAGGACACGAGATCGCGCGGGGTCATCAGAACGCCGAGCTCTGATAGGCCTCCTGCGTTGCCCTGCGGGGGGCGCTGCGAAAAGAGACTCGTTAGGACTTCTTTGGGGTAGTTCAAACCTGATCTTAAAAAAAACTGTCGCAGAGTAGAAGCGTGCGTGCTCTGGTCCGGAACGCGAGACCACAAGGAAGATACAAACAAACAAACAAAAAATCGAACGCTGTCAAAGCACAAGTCAAAGCCGTTAAAGGCTCTGTTATACTCGCACGTTGAGCGCAGAGAACGCAGCGTAGCGTAGGACGTGCGCCTTTCATTGCTCGGCGAGCAGGAGCTAGATACCTGCGACCAATCAGACTCTGCGTGCTCTGCGCCGCGCCGCGTTTGCTACGTTCAACGCCGGTGCATAACAGAGTCTTAAAGGGAGACTGACAGGGTATTTATGCTCGCGGAGATATATGATATAGCCTAACTACCCAGAACAAAATTTGCGGCTCGAAATTCGGTTTCTTTCCGCCCGAAAACCGCCGATCGAGAACTGGCCAGTTTGAGTCGCGCTCACTCTGGTCACGGGCCGTTTTCTAAGATTTAGACACAACCGGCAAGTTTAATCAAAGTCGTGGGTCCTTGAAAGCACATACTCATAATTAAAAATAGAAAAAAATACCAAACCAATTTTTTGCAGCTTCTAAAAATCTGCAAATACGTTGATTGGGGAAAAAAAAAGTTGCACAGACAATCGGAAGCATTCTCTGCATTCACTGCGTAGTTAGGGAGTTGTAGTACGACGAAATAATCACTGGAAAAGGGAAACAAGAGGGATACAGGGCAAACACAAATTTCCAAACACAGCTAAGTGACTGGTGCGCGACCGAAAAAATCCGCCTGGTCCGGGTATCGAACCCGGGATTTCTCCATTTCCAGTGGAGCGCTCTACCAAGTAGTAGTAGATCGTTTTTCTCCTCCGTTACGGTATGCGTAAAGGAAACACCGCAGCTCCGGATGCGCGCCGCCAGCCTTGTCTGCATAGTTCAAGGTCTTGTGGCGGATTACGGAGTGTTATGCGAGTGCTTAGCGAGCTGCGGAAACGGCCCTAAAACATTCTCAACATGGCGACGTATCGCGTATCGCGTATCGTGGGCCTCGAGGGCTGGACGGCGATGGCGGCGGACGACGGGCGGGAGACATGTATTTCAGAACTGTCGCTTCTTTTGAACGACGCTTCCTTTGAAAGAGAAATTTTGGACCGATCAAAACAATTGGGATTCATTCCGTACGACACGCACGACCACCAAGCCGATTAGCACGAAAGCGTTTTTTTGCTTTATTCAAAATATACGGGACTCTGTAGCAAATCTCACCCTCTCTTATGGAGACACGAGGAGGACACTTTAACCATGGTACTTCACTGCGACAACATTGAGATTGCAAACCCGCTGGGAATAACACGAGGTGGAAAGGGTAAATTAAGCGTGTACTATATTATGTTCGCGAACTTGCCCCCCGCCGACAGGTCCAAGTTGCAAAACATATTTCTTTTAGCTGTGGGGAAATCCAGGGAGCTCAAAATAACAGAAGCAAAACGAGTGCTCTTGCTTGATGATATTTGAATTGTAAACCGTTTGGCCGGTCCTGGTATCAGATTCGATACGCCTAATGGAACGGAGTTGTTTCGTGGTTGTATCATAGCATACGTCGGCGACGCTTTAGCATGCAATAATATTGCTGGGTTCTGTTGCGACGGCCTTCACTGGGGGCTTTAAACTAAAAACAGAACCTCTTCCTGAAGCCACGAGACCATCTGGAATCGCGGGCCCTCGCAAGGAGAAACACCGGCGTACGTGTGCGTGCCTGTGTGTGTGTGGGTCTGTCGGTGTTGAGTTTCAGCAAGAACGTCGACTCCTTACATCAGCCACTGGAGCGCGGCAAGAACGTCGAGGGATTACATCATCTGCCCCTCGCTGAAAGAACACCGGGAAATTGCCTCAGCCGCCCCCACACTTCGGACACCTCGTGAACACTCGAACACCGGGGAAGGCTCCTCTCTCTCAGAGGGCCTTCTCGCCCTCGGAGGGCTATTTAACTTGGGATTGGGGAGCCAGAAATCGCCGACTGCAGACTGCCGATTGCCGATTAATTAGTCGACCATGCTCTTGTATATTCACTGTATATAAAAGTTCTCCTTCAGTACTCCCACTCCAGGCCTGTTTCCTCGGGGCCATGGTAGCAGTGAGCCGCAGCCCCAACTCTTGGTTCCGCGCCTGAGGTCGCCACCCTCCCGAACGCAACAGTTCAAGGAATCTTTCCGTCCGAACGTTCGGTTCGCTTGCCGCAGCTGCAAGCTGCCAACTTCTGACTTTTCGATGTTTTTCTACCATGGAGAATGTCCACTTCGCTCTGACAGATTAACGCCGAGGTACTCAACCTGGAGAAAGCTGAAACCCCGGCAGACCGCAGTTCTTTGTCGAAGTTGTCCGGAATTAACGGTAGATCAGTGTTGTCTGAACTTAAATACTTTTCTTTAACATGCGATCTGCTTTATGATCCAATTCATATCTTGTTAGAAGGAATTGTTCCGAAAGACTTTTTGGTTAATGTTATTCGCACGGAACGGTGGTTTTCTCGAAAGCATCTCAATGACGCGTTGTCAAGTTTTGTTTTTCACAAAGGAGTGAGCAAGAGCGATTATCCAAGATTCTTTGATTCTGAGCTCACTGTAGTAACCTCTGGAAGTGCGTCACTTGTTCTGCTCCTCCATTTGGCTCTGGTTCTTCGGGATCTGATTCCAACGGGCGAAAGCAGTCACGTTACTTGTCTATCTCTGCTCTGCCAAACTGCGTGGCTGATTTTGTCTCCCTCTTTAACTGCAGAAGGTTTTACCTACATTGAGTGCTTGGTAGCCGAGCATCAAAGGCTCTTTATTGAGTGTTACGGAGCAGACGCATTTATTCAAAAGCTCCATATGCTGGTTCACCTCGTTGAACAAATTAGAAAGTTCGGTCCGGCTAGACATCATTGGACGATGCGATTCGAAAGTAAAAATGCGCTCCCGAAGTCAAAGAAGTTTTTTTTACTTTAAAAACATACCGTTTTCTGTCAATGAGGTCTACCAACTTAGTCAGTCCTACGCATTTTGAAATGGCGATGGATCGCCTAGACTGCAACGGGGGGATACTATTGAGAAAAAGCTGGCACGACCAATTAAGCTCACTGAAGCCTTTGTTGAGGCCGGGCTGGAGAACAGATTTGTCGGGGAAATTGGTCACACTGTAACCTCGGCAAATGTAGAAAACGTTAAAGTTAAACTGTCCGATGTCATGATTGTAGAAGATCGCAGAGATGCTCCTGTTTTCCTGAAAGTCGTGGACATTTTGTGCCGGGAATAGTCCGTGTTTTTCACATGTACTCTTCTTTGTGTATTAGAATTTTCTGCGAAACTTAACGCGTTTGTTACGCTAGAAACATCCCATCAAAAAGTCTTTGCCGCTGACAGTTTTCACTTCCCATGTCCAGTATATGCCTACATTGCTGAACAGGGTCTTTGTTGCATACCACGATGCCTAGACTTTTGTCCAAACTCAAGTTAGTTCCGGTTGTATACATGCAAGAGAGAGTATGTTAGTCCAAGAGAATTTGTCATGTCTTTCACCTTTCATACATGGTTGCCATCACTTGCATGCAGTGTCTTTTCGAGAATCTTTAATAAACCCTTAATTTAAACTTGTTGAATTTCTTTTTAACGGGTCACCTATTTTCACTTCAAGCTTTGCTGAGCTGCCACAGTTCTCACAAGTAGTACAACCTTTGTTGCACGGAGAAAGCCTTCTTGCTGCAAAGCAGAAAGCGCTAAGCGCGCAGCTTCGAGACGAGATCATCGCTTTTCTTGAGTGACTGGTCCGTTAACTACTTTAAATTATAGACTTGTTGTAGAGAGATATTTCTACGCTACCGTTACAGCGAAAAGAAAATGATCTAGAGCAAGTCATTTACCGCGCTGAGATGGCAGTACTGCAGCTTGGGGAGGGCTCTTGCTGATAAGTATCCAGACCTGTTGTGGGAAGTACCAAAACCTGGAACGATGCAAGCGTCGAGAGAAAAGAATATCTGGGCGGGTATGATTTATTATAGTTAATTGTTTATTTACTCAACGTACCACAAGTTCATATAGAATTTACAAAAAAAATGGCGAAGGCAAAATTTCAAGAAAGCCAAGATAACCAACGTAGCAGGTTCTAAAAGCCTAAAGAATTCAATAACCAGAAAAAAAGACAAGGGGTAGATTTTTAGTGTCGTGCGTGAGCCTATTAGCAAAAAAAGTGTGCAGTAAAAAAAAACATTTCTTTTTCAGGCCGTTTTTATACACTGGCTCAGTATGGCTTGAAGAAAAAGGCGGCACAGGTACGCTAAAAAAGCGCTATCTCAAGAGAAAGTGACAAGCACCATGCAACTACTCACGGTTGATGAGGCAATGGCAGAGCTGCGAGTAAGTTCCGAGCTTTTATTGTCCAGATATTTTGTTTAAGCTTTCTTTTTTTTTTCAGGTATTGGAGTCTCTGGGAGGCGACTTGGGTACAATTAATGTTGAACGAGCAGCTGTACTCTTGTCAGAGACAGTCGAACTAAGAACAACTGCTCCAGTGGAAATGCTTCCGAACTACCTGTGTGTACAGGAACTGGCAAGCATTTTTAGTAATCTTGTAATTCATGAGATATATGAAATCTAAAGTAACTCGACAGCTCATGGTAGAAGCCGAGTTTCGCTTCAAGTCCACTATGAAGGATAGGACGACCAAAGTGGGTTTGATCAAGAAGATGTTCAACGACACAGGCTGCGCAACGTTCCTTGACATCGACAACTATCTCCGGGTGCGCCTGGCAAAGAGCTGCCCCATTTCCATGGTAGGCATCACTTTAGAAACGGTTCGCTTATAATTGAAAGAATAACCGGTATGTCAAAGAGATAGCTAATGCCAAATTCGTTTCTTTGTTTCCAGGAAACACGGGATCCAGACGCCGTCGCTCCGGGCCCCAAGATTTTTTTTTTTTTTAGCACAGAAAGAATTATTTTGTGGAAATCAGGCTGTCCAGTCATCTCAGCACACTGCACTCGAAGAAGCCCTGGTCATGTGTCTCTGCGTTTATTACGTGAGGGGGCCTTCTTACCCAGCAGCATATGGGCAGACACTGGGACTAGTCCAAACGGCGATCGTCAAGGAAGACAAGTTCCCGGTCGCATTTATGACGGAAAGGCCGAGGCAGCACTTATCTTAATTCGAAAAGGCAATGATTCTTGTGGCAACATAATACAATGCCAGTTTTGTGTTTAATTCGTCGCAGGAGCCAGAGTTTTGTGCATTGCTCAAAAACGTTTCTTGAGTAATTTGCTGTGTGAAATATAATTAAAAAGCCACGCACCTCCTTTTATTTTTTCACCGGGACGCGGTCCCTTGACAATTTAAGAGGGATATCTGAAGAACAAGGCCCTCTTAAAATGAGAAACGAAATTTAGAGGGACGTTTCTAAGAGAGACCGTGTCCCACCAAATTTTAGGAGGGCCGTTATCCCTTTTACACTTCAAGGAAAGCTGTCCCTCTTGAAAAAAACGAAAATGACCTTGACAGCGTTTGCGTCCGTTTTATTTAAAAGAGTTGCAGTCCCTCCTACCTTTAGGGGGGATTTTTTTTTTTTTTTCAAAAAAAACACCGCGATAGCCAGAACAATTAAGTAAAATGACCGAACCAGAAAGTAACAAACGGCGAAAAATGAGAAGATGCCTAGACTCTCAAAAGCACAATGTGCCAGAAGCTCCTCCCACACCCTCATTTCCGCCAGCCAGAGGAGCGCGAGAGTTGGGCTCTCCTTCCACTAAACGGACAGGAGTGCCACCAGAGACACTCGAGCGCGCTCTCCATGCACCGCGAATTCTCTCAGTGCGAGTGACTTCTTCGCGCTCCGTGACGTCACGTAAACAAACAAGATGGCTGCGCTGCTGTTGAGACCGTCGAGGCGAAAGGCGTAGCCGGACCGCTGCCCCTTTTCAGTTGATTAGTGCTTAATCCAGCGGATAAAAATGATCTAATTTGAAAGCCAAGACAGCAATTAGCGTTCCGAAAAAGGTTTGTTCGTGCATTTCGCCTGAAAACGAATTGATCTATTGAACGAGCGTGCCGATAGCTCGGCGACAGAAAAGTTGTGATGAAAAGACGGTCAGACCGCTGCCCTGCTTAGAATGCTTAGCCCATCCGCAGCGAATAAAGATACTTAGATTGGAAAGCCGAAACATTAGTTAGCGTTGCGGAAAAGGTTTGTTCATGCATACAGCCTAAAAACGGATTGACGTGCTATCGAACGACGGTGTGCCGGTTTCGGCGTAGCTTCCGTCTCGTGCGAGACGGAACCGACGGAACCAGGGAATCTCTGACAAATGCGAGGGTTTCCTGCGTCGACGAGCGGGTTCAAGAATGTTGTCTTTAATTTAAATCGGAACAGCATGCATGGTCAATAAATAGATCGGCCAAGGTTTTTTTCACATATGTGCATGAAGCGAGTCTTCAAACCTTTCAGGAATATTTAAACGTTCGTAGAAACTTAATAACGTCGCCGCCTCTTTTGCTTTAGACTCTGCCGCTCCACACGGGCCTAATTATTTATCTTCGAAATATTTTCTGCTTCTGCCACCCGTATCCACGGTCGGAAGAAGCTCGTGCGGCCCGTCGATAGTTTCTGGCCGTGTTTCAAAACTCACTCGATCTAACTCTAGGGTAAAGGTGGTTATCGAAAACCTACCCGCGTCCAGAATTTCTCTATTTTTGTTGTCACGTGACATAATCCGCCAGGGTAGCTCGGATCCATTCGAGCAGGTTTGGAACTCTGAGCCTCGGTGTGTCGCGCTCCTGTACGCTATGCGTCGTTTAGTTGCTGCGCTCCGAGTATATGAAACTCAGAGCGTCGGAGTAGGAGTAAAGGAGCGCCGACTTAACGCGCCCAGTGTTTGTCCGAAATGCGCGAATTGTCCGCTGCCCAGGCTCTTGTCACACTGACCTCTATGAAGTATAGTGCATACCTCTACAGTGATACCAATCTCACAGAAAAACGCAGCTTTATCTGAGCAGGCTCAGCAATCTATAGTGCCGGTCCCACGGCGCCTGCGCGCCCATGGCCACGCCAATTCCATTCGACATGCCCACACAAGTAACAGAGCTCGTCATGACTGTTGCCTTTCATGATTGATCCACATTTGCGTGCCCCAATGACATGCCGGTACCACACCCCCGCAAGGCAGAAACGTTAGACGTTGCCGGGGGATCGGTGGCCGGATTCCAATTTCGAACGTCGTCGAAAGCGCACGCGGAATCATGAGCTCCGTTGGAGCTGAGCAAACGTCCCTGCTTGGACGCGGTGATAGGGCTTTGGATCTTCCTGCTGATTACCGGCGAATGACTCTTCGAAATGCGCGGCATTTCTACACGCTGACATCGGAGTGCGGCCGCACCGCATTGAAGATTTCAGGGAACCTCTGCGGCAACTTGGCGTCCTGAGCGACGTGACCGGTATGGGGGTGTTCCAGATGTGGCACGTTTTGATTGTCCGCCTCAAGTCGACTGCTGCCAAGGAGAAATTGATGATGTCTGGCAAGTTCAAGGTGAAAGGAGGTTGGTGTGTGCCGATGGACCCTGATCGACTCAAGCTTCACTGGGTGCCTTTCGACGTGCCCAACGACGCCCTGAAAAGGGCACTGGAGGAGTTTGGCGTGGTGAGAGAGATAACCCGAGAAAAATGGCACATCGACGGGTTTGACGGCGTCGAGCCGTCGACCCGGGTGGCACGGCTGTCACTGAAGGAAGGCATGACGCTGGAAAGCCTGCCTCACCAGCTTCGGTTCACCGGCGGCCCTGTACTTGTGGTTGTTCCAGGACGTGCACCACTGTGCCTGGGGTGCAAACGGTCTGGACACATTCGCCGTGTTTGTAGGGCGCCACGCTGTAGTGAGTGCCGTGGATATGGTCACGAACGCCAAGACTGCGCTCGATCCTACGCTCGTGTCGCAGAAGGAGGCCAGGCCGAGGAAGACACGAACAAGCTTGTGATGGACGAACAAGAGGCGGAACAGGCGGCGGCGCCCTCAACGCAAGCGTCTGTAGCGTCGGTGACTTCAAGGGCAACAGTAACCGCTAGCAAGGAGTGCGAAGGGAAACCTGACGAAGAAAAGGAGCCTTTTGGTGGTCACAGCACCAGCCGAAATGCGGACCGCGAAGCTCCAGGACACCACGGGGGATTTCGAGCACTCAGCCGGTTCGGATGCAGCTACAGTAGAGGAAGCAGCGGATAAAACGGCTACGTGTAAGGAAAAGGAAGTGGCGCCGGAGAACAGCCCCAGCGAGGAAATGTCCCTGGACGCGATCACTTCGAAGCGGCGACTGGAGGACTTGGGTGCACGGAGTGCTGCCGCCAGCGAGCTGGCACTGCGACGCCTAGAATATCAGTGGAAGCTCGCCGGGAAAAAGGGCTCGTGAAGACCGGCTGTCACAGTAAGCTGGTTCCCCGCTACATCCCTGATTGGCAAGTGTCTGATAGCTGGCGCAAGGTCATAAGCTCCTAAGTTTTTAAGGTTATGAAACAGCTCGAGGTCGCACTGCGTATAGCTACCCTGAACGTAAGAGGACTGTCCGCAAGGCGAAGGCAGTGTCAGCTCAGAAGGTTGTTCTTGGAAAACGACCTCGACGTGATGGCGACCGTTCCAGGAAACCAAGATTGAGAGTGAGGAGCAGACCGAGCAGATGGTGCGCCATTTTGAGTCGCGATACGATGTACGCATAAGCCATGCGGTAGGGAAGTCGGGAGGTGTATGCATCTTTTTGAAAAATTCTTTAGGTACTATTGTTGAGAATGTTGCTTCGCGTGAAGATGGGAGAGTCGTGTATTGTGATATTTGCTTTTCAGATCAAAAGTTTCGTATAATTTGTATCTACGCACCGACTGTGGAGACGGAACGATACCATTTTTTTTAAAGTATAGCGGAATATTTAAAGTGCGAACGACTGCTTGTGGTGGTGGGGGATTTTAACAGTACATGTGCTCCATAAGACAGGACCCCTCATAGTCGCCAGAGGGATAGCAGTGGCGACGTCTGGAATGAACTGGTAAATGAGCATTACTTGGAGGACGTGGCACATTGCGGAAAGGGCACGAAGGGCGTGCAGTTCACACATTTCCAAGGAAGTAGCCACGCACGGCTAGACAGAGCATACGTGTCAGTTGAGCTAGTTCCGCTGTGTGAACGCTATAGACGCTTGCAAATACGGCCTCTGGGTGCCGCCATCTTGCTGCTGGTGTGGGCAGAACGTCTGATGGTCAAGCATTGCAGAGCCGTACCCACGGCCTTTGCAGTGCTTGATTATCAGACGATCTGCCCACACCAGCAGCAAGATGGCGGTGCCAAGAGGCCATACTTGCAAACGTCTATAGTGTCGAGCAGGTGTGCTTTAGCGACCACTGTCTCGTGACTTTCGGGTAAGGATCAAAAAGAAAAGAACGACACCGATTTGATTGGCACAACTGGAAAATGAACTACAAGCTCCTTGACGACGAGGTGTTTAACGACAAGATAAATGCAAGGATTGAAAATTTTAGGAACATCTGCGGGAGCGAGATGACCGGAGAATGGGAAGAATTTAAACGAGTAGTTAAAATGGACGCCATAGAAAGATCAACCACTCTAAAGTACGAGAAAGAGAAAGAGGAAAAGCAGCTGCGCTTAACTTTAAAGGAGCTTGTTCTAGAAGAGTGTAAATCCCCAGGGTTATTTATAGATGACATTAATAAAATAAAAAGCAAGCTACAGCTCATAGATACTGAGCTCTACAGAGGTGCGATAATACGTGCCCGGGCAGAAAAGTTTCTCGCGGGTGAAGCACCAACAAAACGAGCGTTAGCCACAGAAAAGAGATACGCACGCGCCAATGAAATAACTGAAATTGATTATCAGGGTACCACGACGCGTGAATCTAGCATAATTGAGGGAGTTCTTGAATTCTACGAAAACTTACCGAGTCACAAAGCCCCAAAAGAAGAAGGTTTCACAGAAAATTTTTTGCCCCTTCTGCCAGAGATAGGTAGTGAAAAAAAGAATGGTTAGAACAGCCGATAGGTGTGTCCGAAGTAGAAAGAGCCATTGATGATTTGTAAAGCGGAAAATCACTGGGCCCTGATGGTTTGGGTGCTGCCTTTTATAAAAAAAAGTATAAAAAAGATTTAGCTTGTATTTTGTTACAAGTGTATCGCGAATGTTATGAAAACCAAGTTTTTCCGCCTTCCTTTTTATTTACCCACACAGTCCTTATCCCCAAAAGTGAAGACACTAATAAACTTCGTAATGTAACCAATTACCGGCCCATTACACTAGCTAATACGAACTATAAGATTCTAATGAAAATCCTTGCGAGACGAATGCAATCGGTGATTGGAGATGTGGTGGGAGAACATCAAACGTGCGGTATCAAGGGACGTACGATTATGAGTATCATTCATGTTGCGCGTAGTGTGTTGGAACTATGTGATGCTAATTTCCGGAAAGTTGCTCTGTTGCAAGTCGATTTTGAAAAAGCTTTTGATCGAGTGTCCCATCATGTTGTTGTTGTTTTTTTGTTTTTTGTTTTTGCATTCTAGACCATGTTGGCGTGGGTAAAATTATTTTTGATGGAGTAAAGATGGCCTACAGTAACTGCAGGACTAGTCTTGTATTTAACAAACAAGTAACTAAACGCATTTCTGTGTTATCCTCTGTTCGGCGAGGGTGGGAACATACGTGGTTTTTCTTTAAATGCATGTGATGTTAAAATATTAGCGTAAGCAGATGATGTTGCGATTTTGTTGTAGTGATAGAGAAAGCGTCTCAGCGGCTGTTCAACTCACGAGATCATACTGCGCTTAAACAGCCTGTGCTGTGAACTGGGCGAAATGCTTGGGGATCTGGCACGGCCACTGGGACGTGACTCCGCTTGTGTTTGAATCTATTCAGTGGTCTACAGAGCCCGGTGTATACTTTGGAGTGCCTTTGAACAATTACCGTGAAAGCAACGAGCTCTGGCGTAACAAAACAGAGATGAGTCTTAAAGCCGCGAAGTGGGGGTGGCAAGGAATTTTCTATCTTCGCACGGGCAACGGTGTGTAATTTATTTTTTGTTGCAAAGATTCGGTACCTGTTACAGGTTCTGCACAGCTCTCGTGTGCATTTGCAACGCATGCACCGTGTGATGGCCGTGTACGTATGGAAGTCTACCTGGGAAAGAACTAGACGAGGTAACCTTTTTCGCCGCGTGAAGTCGGGTGGGCTTAGTTTGTCGCATTTGTTCGTACGACAGCTGGTATCGAGGTTTTTCTTTTTGCGAGACCAGGCTGACCCGTTTCTGAGAACTGTCATTCAGGTGCGGTTGTTCAGAGAGCTACCCGAGTTCATTGTTTCGACATGTGGCACATGTTAAATATTGTAAACGAAGAGGAGGAATGTGCGCGCGACAAAGGACTGAAGACGAGGAAGTACGGAAAAAGAAGCGCGAGGACATCGAGACGATCGAGAGAGCGATGAGCGTTGCACATATCTGCGAAGTAAACGCGATTTTCTATTTTACACCGTGGACGTCGTTCCTCTAACTTTAAGAAATATTGGTGCCGAAACCCGGGACTCTGCTACCTTACTGACCCAACCGAGAGGAAAGATCGTCAATATTAACGACATGGAACGCGTGTAAAGCAAACGAACCACCCAGCGGGCTCTGCATACACGTCTACGAACCGAAGCAAGACAACTCATCGACTCCAACCAGCTTAGCCTTTCTGCTCGGCGGGTTTTGCACGATAGACTGAAGACTTGCAATGACGGCCTGCAGAAGCTCAACGAGCAACTAGAGGCCTTCCTCACGGACGAATAGACTGCAGAGCAGGGCCGTACCCAGAAAAAAATTTCGGGGGGGGGGGGGGGGGGGGGGGGGGGTTTCGGGGACAACAGCGGCCATTTTGAAAATGTCTATTGTCTTATTTTCGTCCATGAATCATGTGCATCGGTGGCATATAATGGAGAGTTATAAGAAACCGGAGAACCGGTCCCGGTTTGGTACCCGGTAGCCGACCGGCGCCACTGCGCGTGCGCAGAGGTGGGGATTAAAATCGGCTGGCTGCAAGTGCACCGACCAGGGCCGTACCCAGAAAAAAATTTCGGGGGGGGTCAGAACCCCCTATCCCCCCCCCCCCCCCCCCCCCCCCTGGTTACGGCCCTGCTGCAGAGGATTTCGCTTCAGTAAGCGAATACGAGGACAACGCAGCTGCAAGCTTGGCGCTGCTCCGCCATCACATTGAATCGCTCTAAGCTCCAGGCCCACCGGCCCGAGGAATCGATCAACAAAACGAAGACCTCCCACTTGCTCCGAGCGCACAACAGAATGATCACGGCGATCACGGAGGTCTAGGGCGGGTAGGTGCAAGACTTCCTAAACTAGAGCTTCCTCGTTTTGACGGAGCCGTATCCCAATGGCAGCCCTTTTGGGATATGTTTTGCCATACTGTTCGCGAAAACAGCCATTTGACCAACATTGATCGGTACCACTACCTGAAGACTCTGCTGAGTGGGCCCGCAGCGAAAGCCATTGCAGCAATCCAGGTGAGCGAGGCATCCTACTGCATCGCAATCGAAATATTGAAAAACTGATTTGGAAGCGTAAAAATTATCCAGCAAACGTACCAAACGTACGAGCGGAGGTGTTCAAATAAACTTGAAGCTGTGTTTGAGACTTGTTGTTGTTTTGTCCGTTTTTTTTAATTTTTCCGTGTCTCCGGTTTACGATGGAAACGTACCTTGCCAACCTAAGAACACTGAAGCCAGTCAAGTCATCTGGTGGCGTGACTAAACTAAGGGAACTCCTGGGGTGCTATGTTGCGCTTTTTGGACTCCCAGGAGACTAGGGAGAAGGAAGTGACGTCAACGACACAGCAAGCGCAGATTGGATGTTGACAGAAGAAAACGAAATCAACACCCAATCTGCGTTTGCTGTGTCGTTGACGTCACTTCCTTCTCCCTAGTCTCCTGGGGGTCCGAAAAGCGCAACATAGCACCCCTGGACAGCGTACAGATTAACGTGCGAGGCCTAAAAGCGCTGGGTCTGCCGGAGCTGTCGTACTCAGCAATGTTATTAGAGGTTCTCACCATAGCAATCCGAAGTGACATCGTTGTCGACTATTATAAACGACAGAGTTCCCAAGAGAACACAAGAGAAAATCAGTCGTCAGAAGCAGAGCTTGAACAACTCTTATGCTATCTGCGTATAGAAGTGGAAGCCCGCGAGAACACTGGGCTCGTCGCACTCACCAAACGAAGGCTGCCTGACGACACACGAAGCTCATACAGCAGCCTTCAGCGGCGGTACTTCATAGTGACGCGGCTAAACAGGAAAGTGTTTTTTTTTTTTTGCCTTTTGCCAACGCACAACACCGAAAACTTTTCTTCTGAAATCAATCTGCAGGAGAAGAAAAGTCGGCTAGCAAAGGCAAGTAGATGTTTTAAGTGTACTGCTATTGGACATCGGGCGAGAGACTGCCGCCGTAACGTACACTGCTCAGAATGCAGGGGCAGGCACGCTACTGTTGTTTGCGATCCGATGTACAAAGCAAAGAAAGGCTCGCGCGAAAAAGAGAGCGCCATCATGCACGCGGCAACCAAGGATGCGTCCGCGACCTTAGTGGATAAACAGGTGCTCTTACAGACATTTAGAGCCTGGTTGTTGAACAAAAGCCAGTCGTGCTACATCAGAGGAGTCTTCGACAACGGGAGTCAGAGAACTTTCATAAGAGAAGACGTCTCGAGGAAATTGGGATTACGCACCGAAAAAACAGTTGACTTGTCGATCAAAGCTTTTGGAGGATCTAACGGAGCACCACGAAGGAAATACAACTTAGTACAAGTAGCCGTGATGAGCCAGTTCAGCCATTTTCAACACGAAATCGAAGCAATTGAAGTTCCATTTATCTGCGAGGAATTAATTGAAGCTCCCGCTGCACAGTCTTATGTCCATAGGCTTACCGAAGAAGGACCTTATATTGCTGACTTTCTGTTATTCCCTGGACTCAAAGGAGAAGCTGGTATCAGCTTACTTGTGGGAGCAGACCAGATATGGAAATTCCTCCTGAAGGAAGTCTGTTTGCATAGCGAGGACAAGTGCCTGGCGGCTATAAACACGAAGCTCGGTTGGACCTTCCAAGGACCCGTGACATCTGGCGGCGGCGTTTTCACAGAAGCTGGAACACACATCTGTGTTCTCCAAACAAACGGCGTCGAATCGGAAGTCTTCGACACACTCCAGCAATTCTGGGAGCTCGAAAGCATTGGAATACTTGACGCTTCAACGAACTTCAGCCACGACAGCGAAGTTCTCCAACAATTCAGCAAGGATATTGCTTTTAAATACGGAAGGTATGAAGTAGATCTTCCTTGGAAAAACCTTAACGTGGACGTGTCAGACAACCATACGGTTGCAGTCAAGCGGCTACACAGCATGGTTCGACGGCTGAACACAGATACAGAGATGATCCAGCAGTATGACGCAGCTGTCCGGCAATACGAAGTGGATGGACATGCAGAGAATATAACTTGCGGCCAAAGCATACCTGACAAGTGTTACTACATGCCTCATAAGCCTGTGGTACGAGAATCATCAACAACGACAAGACTGCGAGTTGTCTTTAACGCCTCATCATATGCACTTGGGGTAGCTTCACTGAATCATCATCTGAAAAAAGGGTCGAATCTGACCAATGGCATGGTGAAGACGCTCGTGAACTTCAGGCTGCACAAGATAGGTTTTACGGCAGATATTCAAAAGGCTTTTTTTTCAGATATCTATTAGAGGAACCGACAGAGACGCTCTAGGATTCCTGTGGTTTCAGCAGATGCCAAAGACAGGCCATCCCCTGCCTAAAGTGGAAGAGTTTCGAATGACTCGAGTGCCTTTCGGAACGACGGCAAGTCCATTTCTACTGACTGCCACATTACAGCATCATTTCAAGCTTATGGAAGTAGCTGTTCAAAACACAACTAGGCTACTCTGCGAGAACTTTTATGTGGAGGATCTAGTCACGGGAGTTTCGACTTCAAACGAGGCATTTCGTGTCTACAGAGAAGCTAAAGTCATCTTTGAGGAAGCTGGCATGACGCTTCAAAAATGGACCACAAACGACGAGGCGCTTCAACGACACATTGGAAAGGGAGTAGCACCGTCTTCGGCTTCGGCAGCTAGAAAGGTCCTATGTCTTTTATGAAATACCGACACCGACGAGCTTCACCTTAATGTCGAAAGAGTGCTGCAGTTCCTCGGAGACAAAGACAACACTAAGCGTTTTGTTCTTCAGACGACAGCGCGACTGTTTGACCCTTTGGGGTGGTTCCAGAGGATTTGGAAACACGGCACCGACTGGGAAGAAGACATGCCTGGAGCATTACAGAAAGAATGGGACGAATGGTGTGAAGAATTCAGGGCGTTACAGACATTTTCGATTCCCAGATGAGGGTTGAAGAACTTTTTAGATGACTCTGCACGCCACCAACTTCACGTGTTTGCAGACGCCAGTTCGAGTGCCTATGGTGCAGTGGCCTACCTCACGATCGAGGATACAGCCGGAAATGTGAGCGTCCAACACTTGCTCTCAAAGTGTCGGATATAGCTCCTATCAAACGTATCACCCTTCCTCGCTTGGAACTAGTTGTGGCAGTTCTGGCCGCTCGTTTAATGAAATTCCTGAAAGAGACGCTGGCAAACAAGCATTGGAACATGATTTACCACTTGTGGACCAATTTGACTGTCACTCTATGTTGGATCTGAAGTCCTGCATCCAAGTGGAAACAGTTTGTTTCTAACAGAGTGACAGAAATACAAACAGCAACGGATCCGTCTCAATGGAGCCATTGCCCTGGAAATGAGAATCCAGCGGATCTCTTGACTCGAGGACTTTCTGCAAAGGAACTTTTAACTAACAACCTCTGGTGGAGAGGACCTGAATGGCTATCAAGAACAGGAATCCTGGCCTGGGATAACTGCTGCCGTCGAGTCTACAGACTTGGATGATGATACGATATTGGAATTGAAACGTGATGTTCCAGTTCTCGTCAGCGTGGAAAATGAGCCGATATTTAGCCCTGACAAGTACAGCACTTGGACCAAGATTACAAGGGTGACAGCTTGGATAAAGCGTTTCGCAAACAACTGCCGTTCACCGATGACGCGTTGTAAAGGTACACTTACGGCCCAGGAACTTCGAGCAGCCGAAAACGTATGATTACGTCAAGTACAGCGAGAAGCATTTGTAAATGAAATGCCACAACTAATGAAAAGAGAATACCTGGAAAATACTTCGCCAATACGAGACCTCCATCCTTTTATTGACGACGAAGGACTCGTCCGAATTAAGAGCCGCCTCCAAAACGCGGTGTTGTCCTACAACGAGAAAAGCCCCGTACTACTTCCAGGTGAACACTCTGTGACAAGACTGATTGTTCTACATGCTCACAAAGCGGTACTCCACGGAGGGGTCGGTGACACCTTAACTGAACTGCGTGCTAGGTTTTGGGTCACCCGTGCACGACAGGCTGTTAAACGGGTTACCGGAAAGTGTCTACTTTCTGCCCGGTTCCGCCTTAAAGCGGCAAGTGCGCCGATGGCTCCCCTTCCAAGTGACCGAGTCCTAAGCTCTCGTCCCTTCGAAGTTACGGGAGTAGATTTTGCCGAACCCATTTTCGTGAAAAACTAGCGTAGTGAAAGCGCACTTTGTGCTATTCACTTGTGCTGTGGTTAGAGCTATTCATCTTGAGCTTGTTGTAGACCTTACGGCAGGCTCTTTTCTTATGGCTTTTAGAAGATTCTGTGCCAGGCGTGGCACACCGCGAGTCGTGTACTTGGATAACGCTGAAGCTTTTAAAAGAGCGTCGAGAGAACTAGCTGCAATGCACCAGTTGCTGAGAGAAGATGATGTGAAAAACTACTATGCTAGTCATCATGTAACGTGGAGATTTATCGCAGAAAGAGCGCCACGGGTGGGGCGGTTTCTGGGAAAGGCTCATTGGAATTGTGAAGACGTGCCTTCGCAAATTATTGGGAAAGGGGTCTTTCGATCTGCAACAGCTGGGCACCTTACTGTCTGAAACCGAAGCGGTTGTGAATTCACGACCGATCACTTTCATTTACTCCAGTTCCAATCAGCCAGACGTATTGACTCCGTCTCATTTCTTGTTAGGTTGTCGGATTCTATCTCCAACAGATGCTTCAGATGAGTCAAAGGCTCAGCTAGAAATCCTCAATCTTTGGATTCACCGACAGCGTGCGATAGAGCACATGTGGAAACGATGGCAGCATGAATACCTACTTGTGCTCCGCAGTTTTCACTCCCGAAAAGTGCAGCGTACTCATAACCTAAAATTAGGTGATGTAGTAATAATTCATGATGATAGTGTACAAAAACTGTTTTGGAAGACTGAGGTCATTACGGGATGCATGCAAGGAAAAGATGGTGTAGTGCGGGCATGTAAGGTAAAGCTGCCAAAAGGGAGTGAAATCATCAGGCCTGTGAAGCGTTTGTACCCCCTTGAAATTCCCACCTCGGGCCCCGGAGTGTGTTAAATATTGTAAACGAAGGAAAGTGCGCGCGACAAAGGACTGAAGACGAAGAAGTACGGAAAAAGAAGCGTGAGGACATCGAGACGATCGAGGCAGCGGTGAGCGTTGCACATATCTGCGAAGTAAACGCGATTTGCTCTGTCCTGGCGCTTCTTTTTCCGTACTTCCTCGTCTTCAGTCCTTTGTCGCGCGCACACTCCTCCTCTTCGTTTACAATATTTACAATATTGTGAAGGCTAAGTAACGGGCTTTCTTAGAGAGGTTGTTTGTGCGTACCAATTTCTTAGTGTGCGATTTTCAAGAGAGTACTTAAACTCTGTCACACGAAAGCGTCTGAAGCGAGATCTTGTTGAATGCCTGTTTCCCGTCCCATTGTATCGCTCTTTGTTCTCCGACAGTAGTGACCCTGATGTGCTTTCCCGCGTGAAACGAATGCTAGTTCTCGGATCTGTGAAAACCAACACGCTTCCAGTAAAGACATGGTTAGCAGAAAAAGGGCATGTTTGTACCATGGGGCGACGATTGTATTTTGTGCAAGAAACCGGAGACCGTGGAGCACGTGTTCCTGGACGGACTGCTGGGATGCTATCCTGTTCTGGGACGTGCTCCAACGCACTCTCAGAAAGGACCTACCGCTCACGGCTCGTGGAATACGCTTCTTGTCTGTGGAAGGGACGCCTTTCCCATATGACCTCGTATTTTTTGGGGGCCTGCATGCTATTTGGAGATGTAGGATGGCAGTTCGTCACGCGGATCTGGATGCCCGTCCAGTACGGTATTATTTCATTGAAAATGTAAACTTGGTAGCAGATGTGTACGAGAAAGTATGTCTGGAACTGGAGTAGTTGCCTGCCTTTTTGAAGCTTTCGATGATGAGAGAATTTTAACAATTCTCACCGCCTCTCCAAACCTTACAGGCGACGTTCTATCGTCACCTTCACTAACGTCGTCAATATAATATTGTATATGTTCAGGTGAAATTTATCGTGCAATGTGAATCTTTGTTCACTGTCAAAATCTTGCAATAAAGAAAAAAAAAAAGTATCGGTGGCCGAGTGGGCTAGCGCACACCAGCTCGGAGCGCGTGGAGCGAAAGCTCGCGTTGC
The DNA here is from genome assembly GCF_016920785.2 of Ixodes scapularis. NCBI lineage: Eukaryota > Metazoa > Arthropoda > Arachnida > Ixodida > Ixodidae > Ixodes > Ixodes scapularis. The sequence continues at coordinate 95,944,993 of NW_024609846.1, forward strand.
AGAACCCAGGATACTGGGCTCAATCCCCGCCCCTGCCCGTTTCGATCTGGATGAGCATCGTACCGGCGTGCGGTCGTGTATCACTACTGCGTGATGCACGTTGAAGACCCCAGGTTAGCGGTTGTACTGCACTAGCTAAATTGCTCGTCTACAGCTGGGAGACTCGTCGCTCTTGGAGGCAGACCAAGTTCTAGGCTGTATAAACATAAACACAACCCAATTATTTAGACGTTGCCGGCATCCTTCAGAATGGCAGCGCAGAAGAGCCTCTAAGGACGAAGTATTTCCAGATTTGACTTTAAATAAATTAACGTTATTATGGAAAAACAAACGTCACTCCTTGTATGAAGTTATTATTAGTCTTCAGTGACAAGGGGGTGAAACTACTATGGTTAACGAACAAAAAGTTAGGGAGCAAACAAGCTGGTGAAGGTTTAACACTTTAGACGAAACCCCGAGACTGGGGGGGGGGGGGGGAAGACAACAAAACACGATGTCTCAAACAGAGCGAATTTTCCTGATTTGTCAGTTTCGAGAAGCATAATGTTTTTCTCTGTTAATTCGCTCTTTACCGACGCGATCTTCTTCCTGAAATCTTTTATTATGCTTCTCGAAACTGGCAAATCAAGAAAATTCGCAGTGTTTGAGACTTCGTGTAGTGTTGCACTTTTTTTCCCCCATTCTCGTGGTTTTGTCTAAAATACTACGGTTAAATGGCGGTCGACAAAATTCCCTACCTTTTGTATGGAAACATTAAATCTGGAGAGCTTCGTTGAGGTGCTTGATTCCCAGCAGCAGTGTTAACATGAATGCTTTGACTACCATGAGTCAACAACTGTCGCTCTCCAAACCAAGTCTTGGCGGACGGCGCGGCTTTGAGAAGAAAAAAAATGCAAACCTTTGTTCGGTGAAAGATTGATGGTACTGCAAATGTCGAACCGGTCTGGCAGGAAAAGGTTTGTGGGCTGAATATGCGGAAGCGACGCTTTTCGACCTTTGCGATATAAATGTTGTATTAATTGGTTGATTTTTATTTATTTTATTTATTTAGTGTAGGTTCAGGGTCAGAGGCATTACAAAGGAAAGTGGTGAGAGAACAAACGAAATAGCAGCAGAAAATGCAAAATGGTAAAACAGCGGGGAATACGAGGTTAGGAAAAGGGTTTGGAAGACGTACTTGAACAAAAAGAACGCAATAAACAATATGGGCACTGGAGACAAAAAAAAAAAAAAAAAATAGGCAGAGAGCTTTATCTTCAAAGTCTTATAATGCACTGAATTCATTATAGGAAATTGGTGACGATAATTGACGAGAAAATTGTTGTGTCACTTTAATGGTTGTATAGGTCACGCGCCTAGGCGTGCACACGGGGGGGGGGGGGGGGGGGGGGTCCAGGGGGGCCCTGGCCCCCCCTGATGACTTGGGTAGAGCGCAAATTTAGTGCGTGTTTTTTTTTTTTGTTTTTTTTTTTTTGGGGGGGGGGGCGTTTTGGTTGGAACAAAATCGGGGTGACGCCGGAAGAAAGAAAGCAAAACCATCCCCACTTCGTTTTTATTGAACTTGAAACATCGTCAAGTATATCCTAGAGGAAACGGAGACCGTTAATCTGCGAGTGAGCCCTTACCCCAGAAGAAATCGACAAAAAAGTAAAGAAGACTGCTGCTGGGCGGAACGATAAGTCAAGGCTGCGCACCTGGGTATCTAACCGCAGTGCTGCCGGGTGCAGCATCCTTCGGCAAAAATCCTCTGGTCTAAGTAGTTTCCGTTTTAACGCGACGGTAAAGTACTGAAGGACACATGTTTCAACTCACGAAAACATTTGTTATGAAAATTAACGTTCACTGCAGTGTTTTTTTGGAAGAGGGGTGAAGAAAAAAAATATCAGGAGGAGAAACTAGAAGGGTGGTGAGAAGCGAAGGAAAGAATGAGCCAAGGTCTCCAGGCCACTCGGGTTAGCTCAGGGTGGATCTTTCTGTGAGAGAACATACGAGCAGGTATGTTCTCTCGGCCCCCCCCCCCCCCCCCCTGTGTACGCCACTGGTCGGAGGCATCCTCTTCTGAGTCAGCAAGAAGCGCCTAGCTGGGCTTTGCTTGTGGGCGAAGTCAAGGGCCCCCGCCTATTCTTAGTAGACTGTCGTTGCTCTGCTTGCTCTGGGTGGCTGGCTAGCAGACGCTCAAGCTTACGGGCCCCCGCCTATCTGCCTAGCCCTGCGAGCCATTCAGAGTACCCCAAGTTCCGCTATACTTCGTTTCAGCTTCGGTCCAGACGCAGCCAAAGCTACAAGCGCGAGCTCCGGGCTTTCAGCATCCCTGCCAAGCACGCGCGCTCGTGCAGCGCAAGCACTGTTCTGGGCCACATACTCGCGCTTGTAGCATCGGCTGCGTCTGGACTGAAGCTGAAACGAAGTATAATAAAGATGAATGAATGAATGAGGGAATCGCATGGCGGGCTTTGTAAGTCCTTGTCTCTTTTTTTTTTTTTTTTTGCTGCTTGAACTTGTGATACGTGCGAACATCCAAAAGAAAATCTTCAGAGATAGCGAAATTTTGGCTTTGATGGATTAGAGTGGATTTTGGATTGTAAAAAAAGGTTGCCAAACGCAAGTCTGGAAAGATCACGCGTGATCGCTGAGAAACCGCCAACCATCTCTCGTTGTGTTTTAACGGGGTCGCTCGCGAACCGCATCCGCAACCGCTTCACAAATGCAGCTCAACCGCCAGTGTAAGTGCGCCATTAAAACTGCGCACTAAAAAAAAATACAAAAAAAAACAACAACAAAAACGATTGTATACTCTGTTTCACCTTATGATGTACCGCAGGAAAGGCTACAGGCGCGAGCTCCTTGCTCTGGGGCACACTTCGGCGCACAACTCTTGTGCATTAAGGGCAGCTGCCAACGCTATGAGCTCGCGCTTCTAGCCTTCGCTGCTGTGCAACATAAGGTAAAACAGAGTATAGTAGTTGTAGTAGTACCCTCTAAACCACCACCCCCCGCTGCCTACGCCACACGCTTTGTCCTTGTCTTGTCGCGCTGCTTTAAATCAAGGTGCTCATTAACCAACTAGCCCAAACATACCTTTTAGCATGCTTCCCCCCTTTACAAGTATCAGCTGATCTTCCAACATCGTATCTCTTTTAGTTCAGGAATATATGATAAGTAAACCTACCACTAAATTAGAAAATAATTCGCAATTTGAGTAGAAGTTACTCGGAAAAAGTAATTAAAGTAAGCTACCAATTACCGAAATAAATATTAATTGCAAAATACTCAACTACTCAGAAAAGTAATCCCTCCATTTCAGCCTGGTGACGTCATGAAAGTGCCATGCCGTCGCCGGTCGCGATCCTGGCGGTATTCCAGCAGCAGTGGTAGATGTAGCAGACGCCTGTTCTGCAGCAGGTCGCTCTCTGGTGTAAGTTCACAGAAGCTTCTGCAGCCAGAAGTAGAGACGCCATGACGACAGCAACACTTGCGTTCGCTCGTGCTTTTCGCAAGCATTTCTACGACCAACCGCCAGGATCGCGACATCCGATAGCATGACACCCCGGGGCCCGGTTTCTGTGATGTCATTTGTTGCCACCTCGGGACCACTTTTGATGTATGGGCAGCATAAGACGCTAAACATACCAGTCGGAGACGCGTTCTAGGCACCATAATTATACGTTACAACTTTCCCCAAATTTGTAATGATTTAAAACAGAATGTGCTTTATCAGCAAAATTCTCTGAGATAACCGTCACGAAGGACTGTGTCATCACGTGACATCATGACGTCATGTGATACCATGATGTCACGTGATACCATGATGCCACATGACGTCATAACGTCACGTGAATCTCACTCAATGTAGTATAGTCGCCCATCTTTTCCCCGTTTTCGTTTACCTTCCCCTCATGCTCCGCCCCATTTTCCTCCGGCTCGGATGACTAGTCAAGAAAGCATGAGTGTATCCCTTTTCATGTAAATAAACAATGTTACCATATTCATCATGACGTAACGTGACACCATTTTGGCATGTGACAGCGTCTCGTTGCGTGACACCATCTAACACAATGAACTTATGTGATGGCGTAACGTCACGGGATATCGTGACGTCACGTGACACCACGTCACATTACTCACGTGACACCACATCACATTACATCACTTTATACCTTATTAGAACCGTTTTACCGTTCTTAACTTTTAAGGCTTCCAGAGCTTCGCCAAAGCTAGCTTTCTCGCATCACTCCAAGCCACTGCGGCAAAGCAAACTCCTTCTTTGCGATTTTCGTTCGGTCATTTCGGACCCGAGGCGAACAATGAATCCAGCCCCGTGTTCTCAGTTACCGTGTGAAGTCGCGACGGTAAAATCCCTGCGTACCAGCGAAATACCCACGTGAATAAGCTATCAAACCAACGAATACTAGTAAAATTGTGCTGGGCTTATGTTCATGAACAGCAGTAAGTCAGTCAGCCCAAATGGCCGTCTGGTGTCTCCGCTGCATATGAGTAATTTAGCAAGTGCAGTACCACTGTTAGCATGGGGTCTTTAACGTGCATCATGCGGTGGTAATACACGACCGCACGCCGGTACAACACTCACCGAGATCGAAATGAGCCGGGGTGAAGACTGAACCCAGGGTTCCCGGGTTCTGCAGCGCGAGCTATCGCGCCACGTACTTCAAACAAGCTGCGGTACACTAACAAACTCAGCCACCAACTTGTGTAAAACACCAAATAAACTATTTGGTGTTTTACCAAAAAAAACGATGACAAGCACGAGCCGAACAGCAATGTTTCTCTGGCAGTGCTCCAACTCATACTGCAGGCCATACTACTGCGCCCTACTAGCACGACCCAGGTGATCTTCAAAGCCTGGCACCTTGACAGGCGAATGGGCCGTTTTCGGAAATTACCGGTGCAGGAGTTTCTGGTATGAAAATATGTGAGCAAGTGCTCGAGCGATCGCAGGGACTCCCTCGAATAAGGAAGCAAGCACCTACCGACTCCATTGTATTGGGCTCCCCGAAAGCCTCTTTTTTGCATACATATTATGGCTTATCGTTTTGCACCCAAAATCGTTCAAGACGCTTCTTCACTCCTTCCTAATCCGCGCAGTTTCATCACGAGAATCCTCGAACCCCGTTTTCCGCCAGGTGGCGCCAGTTGTTTCCAAAACGGTGGATTGGTGCATGCTCGAAAGTAAGCGACTAAGAAACGCCAGTAGAAGATGAATGATTTCCTTTTATTAATGTTTCACATTCCATATAAATGCGTTAAATCCTAAACAAAACAAAAAAAAAAAAAAGATTGGAAATGTATGTGTCGCGTGAACGCAAACCAGGTACAACTCTGAGGACTATAGAACAACTATGCTACACCATGGACACATCTAAACGAGTAGAGAATGAAACCATCCATTGAAAATGTTCCTTCATAGGGGCACAAACACGATATCCGTTCAGCTCCCCCCTAGGTCATTCGAGAATGTTGCACATTGTCATACTTTATTCGCTAAATTGCATGCGCAACACTGCAAATGTGTCACCGCCGCTCCCCCTTTCCAACGCCAATGATGTTGATGATCATCGTGCGACGTACCCCGCACGCTCCCCAAAGTGTTGAGTCATGTGAAAAGGCCCTTACCGGTTATAATCTCAGCAGCAAACTCTCGAAAGTTAAACCATTTCTCAAAAAAAAAAAAAAAAAAAAAAAAAAGTTGTGATCCAAACTTTGCGGTCAGAGTTTCTGGTGTCCAGCATTTATCAGAAAACACACAGATGTATGCACAGTGCATGTCACAGTAAACACGAACACGAGATCAGTGCAATTTTCATCTCACGAATATGCATATTAAGTGCTGAACACCAAATTCTATATGCAGATTCCATTAAACTATTAATTTGGATTATAACTTTCCAGTTGTGCAAAGAAATACTGGCATTCTCTTTTTTATGCTAACAGTGTCACTCTCTGTATATGCTGTGTAATCAATGTAGTGCACTGCAGGCACTGCAGTTGTGGCCAGCCAATGCCTCTGGGGTCCGGGACATGAAGCGCAAAAGGCTCTAGAAACCGGCTGTTGTCAGTAAACAGATGGTGTAGCAGAACTGTTGAATATGTTTTATTTCCATTGTCACTGCACTTTGCTTTCCCACCCCACTGTTCGCTTTTTTTTTTTTTTTCTTTAATGATTTCATGTGTTGGAAATAAAACTAGATGAATACAAACTTCTACTTCGAAATGGCACTTCATTACGCCGCTATGCGGGGCACTTCGCATCATTATTCCCTCTGTTGAATACACAACACAACCCAGTTCCTTTATTTGAATGGAAGTTTCCCACATTTTAAGAACTGTAGGTGGAAGAGATATATGCAAGGCAGGAGACGAAAGTAACACAACCTTCGCATGTTGACAGCGTCTTCCTAGCTCAAACTAGTCCCACAACCAAGAGGTGACAGTCCAATGTTCACTTCGGTTAAGATGAAAGGTGATGAGGAAAGAGAAAATGGTGGACAATCTAATATGAGACGGTGTATGTACGAAAAAAATTCAGCTTACTTCATGACTGTCTGTTAAGGGAGCACATGTGCCTATGGCAAGATGTTGGGTACTTATATCACTGCAAACAGTGACAAAATCAAAACACTTCAAGCCGACAAATAGCTCTGCCCAACCAGAAAGTAAAATAAATCGGCCTCTTTGTGCAGGCCTACAATTCAATCTACATAAAAAGTATTTATGAGCATGACAACTGATCCCACCAATTCGCAGAAGACTTTTCAGTACGTTATGGGGGGAGGTGTAAGCATAACTACATAGATCCAATCTTCAATTATGTCAGCACTCAAGGTGCCAAAAATTATGCTTGTATGCTTATACACTCTGCAGAGATTCCTATAAATGTCGCTGCACAATCTATATATGCCCACATTATAAAGAAAAAATAAAGCTCGACTTATTTTTGGACATTTTGAAATTAATCTGACTAGCAGTAGACAGCAATAAACACATTGCAAAATATAACAAAAAAATAACTGTGTCTGAAACATAGATTTGTATAAGTTTGGTGACATTTTTAAGATTTTTAAACCAAACACTATAGGAACACAGTGGAGGTCTCCCAAAAGCAAGAGCCTCAATGTTATGCACATATCTCCCAATGCACAAACGAAAATAAAAAAAAAAAAATTTTGGAGTTGCATCTTTGCAAATATAGATGTCCTAGAACCTTGTCCCTTCAGAGAGAACATACAAAGCAATGGAGTAATATGTACAAGAGAAGTTTTACAATATATCACAGATATCTATTTGAATGTTTGTATGATCTGTACAAACATGCTCATGCCACTAGTGATTGACACGTGCACGTAATTGAGAACCATAACAAAGAGAATAGGTGTCTGTTGGCAGATGATGTCAACAACCATGTATGGTGCACCCGAATCTTAAACGCAGCCAGGAAGTCGCCTGGCTTGGGTCTATTACAATGGTTACCAACAAAACACGGCTGCATTACAATTCCCCAGCTTCTACCTGGCCTGAAGGAGGTAGACTGTCAAGTCCTACAACTGAACAATCTATGAGTGTATGTGTGTTCTTGCGATCGTGCAGCAGCATCAAGCGTTTCGGGCACACAACGCGAGCAGTCATTTCATACCCACGCCCCCAACAATATTTCTCATTCCTAATATCAGCAGAGGTCGACTGCAGAGGTGACGGGTTGCGCCCCTGAAAATACTCCTAAAACATTTAGAGCAAGTGTGATTCCTCGCAACAACCATAGCAGTATCTGAGCAGTGATAAGCAAGCTCATACTCACTTCAGCTCTCTTGCACCTAAGCATAATCCATTTAGTCGACAATCTCCATGGACGAATCACTCAACGAGACCTAAAAATATTGTTCCAAAATCCTCGGGGCAACGCCAAAGAACAGTATTTGGCTCAACCACTTCTTTGAACAATGCAGCCGATTCCCCCGAGCATCGCCGGGCATTTCCAGCTTAAGGGCCGTAGCCGACACGTGGCCTGCGGCGTAGAATGGGTCTTTCCAGCACGATGCTCTCCTCAGAGGGCCACGTCGGACGAGACGGAGGTCGTGGGCCGCGTGCCTTCCAGCCCGCACGCCGCCGCATAACTCTGAGCCGCAAATATCTTGAACACGTCCTTCGTCACAAAGGTCGTCAGGTTCCCAAAGGGACAAAGCCCGGCGTCGGCTCCAGGTGCCGGCACAATGCCCTTGCAGAAATGCGTGTGCCGCGTCACGTCCTTCCCGTTGTAGAGGATCCTCACAAAGCGGCCCCGTTGGCCGTCACTGTACGCCTCGAAAACTATCCTCGATGCATACGGCGGGATGACGCCGTCGTCGAAGCCGAGCGTCGAGGCCACCGGAATCAAGTTCACGTCGTGGCCTGAGAAGAAGAGGAACTTGACCCTGGATGTGCCGTCGAGCGCGTCGCGCAGTCCCTTGTGCACGCGCGCCAGCAGGTTGTACGCCTTCAGCACGCTGCTCCTCCGGAACGAGAGGTCGTGCGAGAGCTGCTTGCCTTCCCAGTCAACATACGAGAGGATGTTGCCCACGTACTCCATCGTGGCACAGCGGCGCTGCCCGTCATCCGTGCATGGCAGTGGCTTGCGCTGGCAAACGAAGCCCATGAGGCCGTCCATGACCACCCGGGGGTTCTGGAAGTCTGTCGCATTCCCCACGGGGCTCAACACCTCGCCTAGCGTCTCCAGCAGCTGCGAGACCGCTGGGTGGTTCTTGAGCATGAGGCGTGTCTTGCGTGCCAGCATCCGCTCGTAGACCTTGAGCCGCGGGCAGGCGCAGTGGGCCCCCAGGCAGAAGTTGATGTCTCTTGAGGGGACCAGGTGGAGCTTCTCCGGGGCGAACGACGGGAGGAAGCCGTGGAGGAATGCCAGTGCGCTCTGGTAGGTGCGCGAGAGGACAGTGCTGTACAGCTTGACTGCATGCGGCTCCCAGTCCTTGGACAGGAGATTCCAGGGATCGGTGTGGTAGGCCTGGCGCAAGGAGGCCCCCATGTTGACGTGCTGCAAGACTCCGTCCCAGGTGAGGTGTCCCTCCGCGCAGGTGCTCTGGTTCGGGTGGGTCGAGATGGTCGCAAAGATATTCTTGAAGGGCAGGGTGGGGTGCTTGTTCACCAAAGAGACGAAGCCCTGGAGAGGAGTCTCCAAGGTCCGGGGTCCGACAGGGACGGGGGGCGGCTGACGGCAGCCGAGCAGATGCTGGTGGCGGATGTGGCGCAGGGGCATCCGCTCTCCGTGCCGCACCAAGATGGCGACGGCCACGAGGCTCATGTTGCCGCGTGTCACCTTGCCTGGAACGGGAAGGAAGGGGGATTCTTTTCTTGCAAGGTCATCAATAGTCACCAACAAGCTGAGAATGGCAAGGCACCTCTTTCGAACGCCCCTGCCTCCAGCACGCGCTTGTTACCTTTCGTTTTGGCTGCATGTGCTTGAGGAGGAACAATTGAAACTCCTCCCTGCCCTTCTCATCCTGCCAGTGACTATCCCGACAAGAATCAAAACGGCCTCGAGGGTAGCGACGCCATTATAACAGCTCTGAAACGAGAATGTCAGCAGACTTAAAAAGGCAACTTTTCGCCGTTTACTGGAAGGAGCATTCCAGAAAGAGACACATTTATCTTGCTGCCGACTTCTGATCTATGCAGTGTCTGACTTTGCCCGGGCTATGGTTTTCCTTTAACTGAAGGGACGGTAAAGTCAATAGAGCTTTCGCTGAATTACCCAAGAATCAAAAAGAATGCCAGAAATGTAGGTACATCTGCTGCGCGCAGTGTTGTACGGAACGGCGTTCCAAGGAACGGCGTTCCTTTTAGGAGGAACGAAGGAACGCCGCCGTTCCATTTTGCATCGCTGGAACTGGAACGGGAACGCGTTACATTTTTACTGGAACGGAAAGAGTAACGGCGTTCCTTTTTTTATGTTTAGTGGGGTCATTTTCATTCTATTTTTACGAGGGAAATTTTAAAGGTATAAAAGCTATATCTTTCCGAAAATATTGTTTTTAACTCGTTCATGTTTTGGCTACTTATCTTAGGATTTATATTGTTTGGTCCTCGCTTAGTAACAGTCGGTTGCTGGAAAATTAGTGAGCATCAATTTTTCTTTTTTTTTTTTTGAGTGCTTGAGACTGCGGTACAAAAAGCAAAACGTTTAGTCGCACGAAAAGACACAAAGAGGGGCGTTTCAAACTTAGCTACGTTATTTGCTTCCACAAATCCACATACACCCAGACATCTAAGGCCGACTACAGCCATTTATGAACTTTCATAAAGAGACCTACAGTTACAAAAAAATCACAGGTTACTATATATCGAACGAATTTTTGTATCCCGAACATTGGTGACTAAAACGATACACAGAAATTAACCTATATTCCTTCTCCCTTTGTCCCCCACCTTCAAACTGAACAACGAACCCAACCTTCACAAAGAACTACTTGTAGTTTTCAAGACTGACCTTCCAAAAGCATACCCTCTCCTTCACTTGCTCGTCTTGAGGACAGCAACATCGAGGAGCAACTGCTGTTAAGTTTGAACAAGGGACTTTGTTAGATTGAAACGTGTGAGGCTGTTGTAAAACGCTTGTGCAATGTGGGGTAACAGTACATTTGGCTCGTCTGAATCGTTCACCACAAACATGAATCTGACTAAAAGCTGAGATTTTTAAACTTGAATATATGAACAAATAAAACCCTGATTCCGCTTGTTTTCTTCTCCTGGTGCCCTTCCATGTCGATATATAAATTCCCATTTGATGGGATAGATAAAAAAAAAAAAAGCTTTGCTTGATCTAACCAAGTATGGTCATTAGAAAAATACAAAAGTAACGTATATGTAACGAAACATTCCATTTTTTTCAACTGTAATGGGAACGAGTTCCTTTCTCACAGATGGAACTTGTAACGGGAACGCGTTCCAAAAATCAGAAGGAACGAGGAACGAGCTTTCGTTCCTTTTTTTGAGGAACGTGTACAACACTGGCTGCGCGTGCTGGCATCTTCAGTTCTAACTGTTCAAAAGCAAAAACCTAGAACAAATGACACATCCCGTGCGCGTTCTGCGGACACTTTAATTTGGTTATTTACTTTGAATCCTTTGTATAGCGAAGGCAAGCACGTGCATTGTGTGCACCTACATTCCCAACATTCTCTTTGATGCCTGGGTAATTTAGCGAAAGATCTATTAATGCTGAGTCTGTTATAGCCGCATATCTCTTGATCACAAGACCTGGGGACAACTTTCGGTGGGAGCTCGAAGAAAGAAGGGAATGTGCCTGCATAACTTTAACAGCGTTGCCTCCGAAAGTTGTCTTCAAGATAAAGTTTTTCCCTATTTCTATCTCACTAGCTTCGCACAGTGCTGTGGAAGCCACGGGCGGGAGAGAGAGAAAAGCCGCTTTCGTATGAAACTGAGCGACAGGGTAATCTCCGAGGGGAACAAAGGCAACATCTGAGATACACAAAGGAGGGTCTGAATAAGAGGAGCATTCCTCCTTTCTCTTTTTTCTAACTGCTTAGTTTATGCTCCCGCCCCCGTACCTTTGATTATGCTGTGAACAAGTAGTGAGAATGAGTACAGACATAATTCCACTATCTTAAAAATCCTGGTTCATTCATACAAAAACTTGGAGGACACTTAAGGTTTGTCTTTTAAGAGTGGAACGCGATAGCGTTATCAAGCCCCGTTCGCATCGCCTTCTCATTCGCTGTGCAAGCGTGCCTTGCATGGCCTAGTCAGTAGCATGTCTGGCTCGCAACCAAAGCGTCGTGGGTTTGAATCCCGCTAAAAATTCTTCAAATTTTTTCTTTAAGGGAAATGTATTGCTTTATAAAGTGAAATCATTTGAGACATGCGACGACCTTTAATTCCCGCGCAGTCATGTGGCTGTGACGTCATGACCCCATCGACCAAATAGGATTTTTCCGTCACGCCACCGACACTGGATTTTCAGAGACACAAGCTCCTTAACGCAATCACATTAAAAATTTACACAAGCTTGATCATGCTGACAAAGACTGGTAAGCACGGAATGTATGATAGGCCCTCCACTTGTCGGCGTTCGTCTGCGGGTCCCCTGGTAAAGGCTCCCCCTGATGCTGCTCCCGTTTCTTACGTCCCCGATAAGCTCGCACACGTTCTGCCACCGTCTGCTTCACCACGGCCACGGTGGAGGAAGGGAAGGGCATCTGAATGGCACCGTCTACCGAAGATTTGCTCCTATTTCTGACACACACCGTAAAATGGCGCAGCACAACAGGGAAGGCTGCAAAGTGCGCAAACGAACTTTTACGCACCATGCCAATGGGTTTGTTTTTGCGTGCTAGCAACCACTGACCCCGGATAGCTCAGTCGGCAAAGCACATGGCTCACAAATCTCAAGGTGGTTGAGTTCAAATCCTGCCAGGGCCTGAAGTCTTTTTATGTGGTTCTCTATGTGTGTAACTCTTTCGGTGTTGGCTTTTCATTACATTTGGCTTTTACAGCCAGCCGTTACAGTTAAAGGCCTCCATGAAAATTGGCTGATAAAATGTTCGGGAGGATGTTCGGGTGGATGCAAGGCAAAATTCCACTGCGATTGTATTAGAGTAGGCCTTGAGGAGTATAACATTTTCATGGCCTCAGGAAAAAGCTTGTACAAATGCAACGCCTGCATCCGGCGGAACCGCAGTGACGATAAGCCTAATCGTGAAGAAACGTCAGACGTGTCGGGGTCTGAAACGGACAGCGAATCAGCCAGTGAAACCACCCTGAAGTTAAACACCTCATGCTCGCCGAAGTACCAGGAATCTTTACTGCAAAAGATAAACGTCAAGTTAGACGTGCTTATCGCCGAAATGAAATGCCTAAAAGCGGATAATAACCATCTACGTTCCGAAGTCACCGAGTTACGGAAGCAACTTTCCAAGCTAGGGCCTGACCTGAATCAACCGAGCTTGAGCTACAGCGCTGCCGCATCATCGGGACGGAATCAGGTCGCACACAAAATAACGAATTTGAGACAGAATGGGGAAGGCTCAACTCGGGACGTCGCCAGCATGGATCCTGTGTCGACGAAGCAAAGTTCTGACAGCAAAGGAAACGACGAAGACCGTGCCTGTGTAGTGTGAAATATCTTCAACAGACTTCTATGCCATTAATGACCGACGACGAAGGCTACACTACAGTGGGACCAAGACGACGAAAGAAGCCTTCAGTTGGAACGTCGAAATCATCCAAGGTGACCATTGTGCTTCGTCCCCCTTTTCAAAAGGCGTTGTTTGTAACTAGATTTGGCCCCGAGACAACAGTTGAGGTTGTTAATTCGCTTCTTGAACCTGTCCTACGGGGGAAAACTGTTAGCTGCACGAAGCTGAAAACAAAATTTCCCTCCTACTCTTCTTTTCATGTTTCGGTCGAACAAGACCTTTTTGAAACCATTAATAACCCAGACATTTGGCCCGAGGGGTGTATCTTTCACCAGTTTTTTGGAAAGCTTGATATGACGCGAACGTCACTACCAAATAGTACTGATGACTAAACAACAGATTAAATGCTATTATCAGAACACTCGCGGTTTGAGGACGAAAGCAGATGACTGTATGTCAACTATTGTTTCCACTAATTTTGACATGTTCTGTTTAACTGAAACTTGGCTATTGAAAGAAATTTCCAGCACCAGTTACTTTCCAACATCATACAGTGTTTATCGAAGGGACAGGGATTACGGTGCAACCGGGAAGAAATTTGGCGGGGGGGTGTTGACAGCCGTGCGGGATAACATTAAATCATGCAGAAGGGTAGATTTGGAAACCTATGCAGAGTGCGTATGGGTTGAATTATTAACACGCGATGGGTTTAATTACCTCGTCGGAAACTATTATTTTCCTCCGCTCTCGGATTCGAGTGTGTTCGTAAACCATTTACAGAAGCTTGAACAGCAAATTGATTTTTCGAAATTTAAAGTACATATGTACGACGATTTTAATCTACCAGGAGTGAACTGGTCGACCGGCATAAGCAGTAGTGGAAATAATCAAACGGTGGTAAAAGTGTCACGTCTAGTAGATTTCATTAATTTTAATGGTCTAACTCAGCATAATCAGTTCACGAACACGGCCGGGAATGTTCTTGATCTTTTTCTTTCAAACTGCCCTACAGACAGTGTCATGCCAGTTAGCGATACTCTTGTGAAACCTGACGTTTTTCACCCGCCCTTCATCGTATGTTTTTCTTTGCCGGTGAGGTCTCGTGACAGACAAAATTTAACCAGATATGACTATCATAAGGGTGATTATTTAGGTTTATATACGTTCCTTCGTGATAATAACTGGTCAACGGTTCTTCATGATAACTGTGTAGATTCTGCGACTGAATCCTTGACGAAGATAGTGAAAAATGCAATCGATGCGTTCATTCCAAAGCGATTGTCTAAGCCCTCTAAATACCAGTTCTGGTTCTCAAGGGAGCTGAAACACTACATGCGTAAAAAAGAACACTATCATAAATTGTTTAAAAGAACCGGCATTGAGTTAGGGTACATAAAGTTCAGTGTTTACAGAGCACTTGTAAAGAAACTGTTTAAACACGACAAATTCATTTATAAAAAATCGGTAGAAAATAGTCTCTACCGTGAGCCTGATAAATTCTGACGATTCGTCAGGCAGCACACGAAAGAGTCTGCAAGAAATATTTATTTACGTACTGATACGGACTATGTTACAAACCCTGAAAAAGTAGCTAATTTATTCCAAACTTACTTTCGTGAATGCTATTCCAAGGAAGAATTCAAAAGCAAGTCTTCAATCTGCGCTACAGCTTGGAACGACAATTTCACATTTAGTGAGGTCGACATAAATGATATTTTAGAGGCAATTCAAAAATTAAAACCGAAGAAGTCAGCGGGAGATGATACAATACCTAACTTTATTATTAAAGGATGCGCTGATTTGTTTGCCCCTTTACTTATGCACATATTTAACCTATCGCTGAGAAATGGTGTTTTCCCATGTCTTTGGAAAAGGTCAGTGATAGTGCCAATACACAAAGCCGGTGAAGCGTCTAGGGTAGATAACTACCGCCCCGTGTCTTTGTTGTGTTCTTTTTCAAAGGTTTTTGAGATAGTTTTACACGCCCGTCTTTCTTTTTACTTTTGTCGAAAACTAAGCACCGTTCAGCATGGATTTATAAAAGGGCGTTCAGTAGAAACGAACCTTTGTTCTCTCCTTGATTATTCTGTCCCATTTGTTCTTACACGTGGGCAAGTTGATATTGTGTATTTTGACTTATCAAAAGCCTTCGATAAGGTTAATCATGACTTACTCTTGTATAAGCTCTCTTTATACGGCGTTTCGTCGTCTCTTTTAAACTTATTTTGTAGTTATCTGTCGGATAGAAAGAGTAGAATAAGAATGTTGAATAGTTTCTCAGATGTATTTACTCCAACTTCGGGAGTCCCTCAGGGATCGAATTTGGGGCCGGTACTTTTTCTTATATTCATCAGTGATATAGAATTGTGCATACAAAATGCGAAACTGCTCTTATTTGCGGACGATATTAAGCTTTATCTTAGTATCCATTCGGAAGATGATTGTGCTCTTTTGCAAGAAGATGTATCACGCATCTCAAACTGGTGCTCATGTAACTTTTTGCTGGTCAATCCAGATAAAACAAAAGTGCTATCTATGTGCAGAAAACGCGAAAGAATTTTACATCAATATTTTATCGGCAATTCCACTATTGAACGTGTGGAACAAGTTTGTGACCTGGGTGTTTATTTCGATAGTAATCTTACCTTTTCATATCATGTTACACAAATTGTTGCTTCTGCCTTTAGAACAATGGGGATGATATCACGTTTGACGCATGATTTTTCAAATATAATGTGCGTAGTTCGATTGTTTTGTTCCCTTTTACGAGTTAAACTTGAGTTTTGTAGTTCAGTGTGGAATTCGCTAACAATGACCGACGCTGCACGGATAGAAAGAGTTCAGAAGCGATTTATATGCCTTGTTTACGATAGATATTTTGATAGAAAATGTTATTTTGATTATGAATACCTTCTTAGAGAACTTTCACTCCAGAACCTTTCAAAAAGAAGGATAGCTCGTGACATTATATTTTTATACAAAGTGGTTCACGGCCAAATTGATAGCAATCTTGTGTCGTCTTTGAACTTTCATGTACCGGCCCGAGTCGTTAGAAACTCAAGCGTGTTTTATATATCTATCCAAACGAGACCGTCCCCTTTGGCTAGAATGCAAATTTGTTTAAATGAATTTCCGACTCATGTAGACATATTTTTAAATTTTGCTGCGTTCAAACGACTACTTGATATGCATATTTTTGGTTTATGATTATGAAATGTTTTAATTTCGAGAGCATAAGTCGGGGGGGGCTTGAGATTGTGTACTGTTTTAGGTGTTCTTTTTTTTCTCTTTTTAAACTTTTTAAGTGCCACCACACTGTAACCAATAGGTTGTTCTGGGGCATTATACAAATAAAGGATTATTATTATTATTATTATTATAAAACGCACTCTGTGCTAAAAGTCTGGCAAGCATACACTCATAGCTTTGGGGACTGAGAAAATGTGTCCAAACACTTCCTCAAAAAGGACTCTAGTCTTCACTGACAGTCCTCCGGGCATGCTGACCTTAAAATGTTACACGAAACCTTCAAGCGTCCGGCCCACCTAAAGGCTTCACAATTGTGCTAGCATGCTCCACAAGCAACAAGGAAAAAGCCGAAGGAAGGCGGAATAGCACTGCTGTCTCTCAACGTTCTTGAAAACCTTGATTGACAGTACGGCTTTGAAGTTATGTTGCGAGTACCAATGGTCATGTTGGTGATAGCATTGGGTAGAATTATTTGCATTGCCCCGATTCAACGTGTTGCATCCTTGCCATTCGGCTGCTAATAGCATCATTGCCTTTAAAGAAATGAACAGCCGAGTTTACTTTGTGGAGCTTGCAGGTCCCCACATTCCCGTGCAAAGCACCATGAGTCAAGATAACAGAGATCCCCCCACAGTGGTTAGGTATCGCACAATGATGGATGTTCTGTGCTTTAACATTCCAAGAGCAAAGTGTGATGCAAAAAACTGCATATCATGAAGCACCCGTGGGATCACTATTGGACATTCTTTGTTGAACTGTCGTTGCTAGCCACGCACTGCACGTATGCCGGGAAGCACAATTCAGATCAATTAAATGTTGAGCCCCACTTCTGATGAGACCCCAATTAAGGGCCCCAAAACAAGATGAACGAGTCACTCGACAAAACTGTCTCTGAATTGAGGCACTTCCATTTTTAGCTTAGCTGTAGACTGGTATGCATTTGTATCAAAAGAGAAGTTGGCTCTATACCTCGTTTCGCTTTAAGTGTGCGCGTAGCAGAGGCTACAAGAGCAAGCTCCGGGCTTTCAGTGCCCCAGACAAGCACGTACACTTACGCAGTGCAAGCACCGTTCGGGGCAACATGCTCGGACTTGCAGCTTCGGCGTTGCTCATGCATAATGTGAAACAAGCTATAGGCTATTCTGCATTCTCGGACGAGATTCAGATTTCCTGCAGAACTGTCCCTAAAACCATTTCAAATTGCAGGTCCACACAGTCTTAGGCCTCATTCACACAGCCGGCGTTTCTCCCATCCCGTCACCGTCGCGAGGGGCGTTCCCGTCAGGGGAGAGGATTTTCGGCCCGGTTTTCGCCGGAAAGCTGTGCCGCGCCGGGTGCCGGGCGACATGGGGAGGTGCTTTATGGCACCAGCGTCCCGGCGGATGACGGCGTCCCGCTCCCATCGAAAACCAACGAATCACAAAATAGAAAAGTTTCGCTAAGTTTGGAAAATTTTATATCATTCGATTGCCAACAGTGAGCCAACGCTTGTTGTGTTGTTTTTCTTGTTCCTTTGCGGCGGGAATTGCTAATAGCAGACGCAAACCCTTAATTTACAAAAAAAGAAATGTGCGCACTACTGTTCAGGCACAATTATCTCTTTATTTTGTAATTTACGTTGAATAAATAAGCAATTCGATCCAATTCAATCCTGCCGTCGCGGCCTCTGTCGCTTTGCTTGCGCGGCCTGTTCGGACACCCTGCCGTCGCGTCCCTGCCCCGGCGTGCTCTTGTGACGGTGACAAGATGGGAGAGGCGCCGGTTGTATGAATGAGGCCTTAGTGAACACCATTCGACCGAACATTTTGGCAAATGGTAATTCCTTCGTCGAACATCCGTTTCAACGAAGGCCCCCCCTTTCCGTCTAAACTTTGCAAAGCATACGGCACAGGCCAAAACTACTGCCACCGGTGTCAGCAGGCTTGCTTGCTTCTTTCCGAGATGAAGCGCTACATGGGACCCACACCGCAAGGGTGCTAAGTAATTGACCAATTTCAAAGTTACACCACAGTTTTGCAAACACCATTTACGTGCGTAGCCGAAGTGGTCAATTTTGCCAATAAATAACGAAAGGTATACGTTCAAGTTTGACAGCCCAGTATTGTTCACTAATCTGAGAGTCGCAAACATGATTGCGAACTAAGTTTAAACAGCGAGGTGATTGCTGCGCTTGCACGAAGTGTGTATCCCCGTTACGGGTATCATTCGCTCGGACATCTCTGGTGAAAGACTACGGGCAGAGCTCCATTAGGTAAACGTAACTTCCCAAACCAATATTCTCTCAGTATTTGCATTATTGAGGGATGTCGTTCTCCAAGCCTTTCAATTCTGGGGCCTCGTGGAAGAACCAGACATCAGCACTCGCCCAGTACTTGCTCGCTGCAATGATTTTTGCTGCAGCCTATTGCTACGCGCAGCATACCTACAAAGTAAAAGGAGTGTACCGCAAAAACTGATGACTGGACATGGTACACTCAAATCATTTCCCCAAAGGGCTATCCACTGGCTCAATCGTAGAGCTACTACAATTGCAAAGATAAATTATGCTGGGCCAAATTTGAAGCAAGTAAAAACTTATATTTTCTATGACAGGACAGATCAAAACTAACTAATCTCCTGATACGGCTAAAAGAATGACAGCAACTATTCGCCTCAAACCCTGGTCCCAGAGGCGACACCATGGCCACGTTTCTGGGGAGGGCACGTGCTTTTTTTCCATCAACGCCCCCTATGAATCGTGATGTGCTTCGCATGCGTTCATGCGGCCAAAGCGGGCCACAGGATCGCCACTACAGAGATGCCAAATGAGGAACGCTAGCGGCAAGAGCAGGTAGCTTCCAGTCTCGCACCCGTAGCAATCACAATGTGTTAAGCAGAGGAAAAGAAGAGGATAGTTTGGCTACCTTCACAGTAGCGAACGCATGGTTGAATCTCGACGTACACAAATAAGACGTTTGAAATCCTTGGAAGGGAACATGAAATGGAAGTCGGCAGACAGAAGCCAGATGATTTTCCTTTCCCGTGTGCAATTATCCTTCATACATTGTCTTGTGTTACAAAGAGGCTGCAGCATTCTTTGTTTGTTTCTACTTCTTGCTTGGTTATTCTGAAGCTAGCAAACCCTTTGTGTCTTAACCTCGAGCAAGCCCCATTATGCAGTTTGTTCTTTAAGAAAAGATAATCCTTTCCGTGAAACTTTTCTTAAGGGGCATGAACCCCCCAGTGAGGGAAAAAAAAATAGATAGTAGAGAAGGGAAGTGACAGTCAGCCTCATAAGTGCACTTTTTGCACACAAAAAAAAGCCTGCACGTGCAAGCAAAAGTTGACAACTGTTTTACGTTTTAAAAATGTGCTTATTCTGACCATGTGTTAGCCAAAGTGAAAAAAACAAAAAAACTCTCATGACCCCTTCATATACATTAAAAACAACTGGTACAGCTGGTGGTTTTCTCTTATATACAAGAGAACTGTTACAGTTCTATCAGAACTTATTGGATCAGCTGTTGCCTCACCCTACAAGGTAACAGTTTTCATTGATCATTTCCAAATTATAGTATCACAATTAAGGGTTTCTTAGAGCTTGCCACACCCACTCACTGATTTTTGGCAGTTCAGCTCACATTAAAGACCCCCTTTCCAGGCATGCTGTCTCTATCTCTTCTGTGGTTGCGGAAGTCCCTCCGTGGCAATCGAGAGAGATGCCACAGTTTGCTCGCTCACCAGCGGGTCATGAAGAAGAACATTCACTAGAGAATCACCGTCATCATAAGATTGTTACAGCAAGCATGCCCGAGATAGAACAGACAGTACGACCCTAGTTGGGAACACTGTAGTTCCTCATAGCTTAGGGGAAGGTGCGGGATACTATTGAAATAACTCCTTGTCATTCTCATCCTGTCAGTGACTATAAATGGTTCCAGGGAGATCGGTTGGTATTCTCAAAGCACTTTAAAGTAATAAAAGCATGTTAGTAATGCCTAACTGTGTGTTTAAACAGTACAAGAAGATTACAATGTCGACGATGAAGGCAAAACCTAGCAATGCGAGTGTTCGTGGTTGCTGCATGTGAATGTGGGAGGCCCGTGTTGCTGGTGTCGCAACGTCAAGATGCTGGGAAAAGCTGCCCCATCTGAAGCGGGCCTGAAGACTGGTTCACACAATTGCGTTTGACTACTACCAGCTGTGCTACAATGGGTTTCCAAGCCGCTTGTGACTGCTTACGAACGGCTGCAAAGAAGCACAGAAGGTTAAAAGCGGTCATAAGTGGCTTAAATATTAGTTGTAGAGCAGTCGATTGCAGTCAAGTGCAGCCGGTTGTAAGCAGTCTCAAGCGGCTTAAAAACGGGCTGTAGCGCAGCCGGTCACAAGCAGTTGTGATTGACTTAAAAACCGTCTGCAGTGCAGTCATCTTAGCCAAACGCAAGTGTGTGGAACCTGAGAGATAAAATATGAGGCCTGGCAAATTCACCCCCCTCCCCTCCCAAAAGTCGGAACACTTCTTTCTCTGTACCTTCTTGCCACAGGGATATGCTGTTGTAGGGGTTGCAGTACTTCATGGCTTTCGCCCTGGTAAGGCTGTTGGAAGTGTCCATGCCCTTGCGGAGGGCGTTGAACTGGACTGCCGTGGTGTCTGGGTACTTGGCCTTCACGTCGTCTGTGCGTCCTATGAGGGACACTGTGCACCAAGAGAGCAACACTAGAGATCAATGCAGGTCAAGAACGTGTCAGCTCTTTCACTCCAAACAACTTACGGTGCCTAAAATTTGAACCTGCAACCGAAGAAAATGCAATGATAAGCACACGCCTACAATTTAGCTAACAATTAAAGTATGACTCATTTTGTCACTTTCACCGTGCCATTATGCTTCTCTAGTCGTTAGATTTCGGTAATATTACAATAGCTTTACCGCATGCATCTAGAATTTAGCTAACAGAGTATGCTTAGTTTTTTGGGTTTATTTTCAACTTCACTATGTAGTTGTACTTTTTTTTTTTGTCC
This sequence comes from Ixodes scapularis, assembly GCF_016920785.2. Taxonomy (NCBI): domain Eukaryota; kingdom Metazoa; phylum Arthropoda; class Arachnida; order Ixodida; family Ixodidae; genus Ixodes; species Ixodes scapularis. The sequence continues at coordinate 95,966,398 of NW_024609846.1, forward strand.
ATTAGATTTTGGTATTACAATAATTTTTGCAACACACCTCTAGAATTTAGCTAGTAGAGTATGCATCGTATTGTCAATTACAGGACGCCTTTATTATCACTCTTTTACCTTTAAATTTGTTCATTAGATTTTGGTATTACAATATAACTTTACAGGGGGTTCTGTTATCAGCTTTCTTTGCGCGCAGTTCTCCGAGTGCATAGAACACACATGCTATTTCCCATTGCACAAGCTAGTTTAGTGCCGTTTACACTAAACTTAAAGTTCAACTCTTCGAGATTGCGTGCCAGTATTTGCGGAGGCACTGACATTTTATTGCCGCAGGACCGCGTCCCGCTCCTAAATCGATGAGATGCACAAACAACACTTTCGCGTCTGCGACAAAGAGCGAGCAGTAGCGCCAGTGACTAGCTCTTATCACTGCGGTTTCTCACTTGTGATTGCCATCCCAATGATCCAGACAGCGATAAAGGATGCCAGCAAGAACCGGTGCCGAGACAGAAACTTCATGATCCAAGGCACTAGAAACACCATCTTGGCAGGAATGGAATCGCCGGTCAAACTTGTCGTCCTAGAGCAATCCCTCCCAGGGCCGCATAATCAGCCCGCGGGTAACCAAGAAGAGATGCACAGTCCCCTTTGGATTGCCGTCCTGAGAGAGATACGAGCACGATACGAGGAACGGATGACTCCAACAATTTACGCACAAACACGAAATGCCTGCGACGCCGCAAGCAGCTGCAAAAAAAGCGGCGAAATCGCTAGTGGCGGTAGTGGCAGTAGTGGCGGTAGTGGCTCCAGCGCTTTCGGCTACAGGCGCTTGCGCTGGTAGCGCCAAGGCGCCAGCCACGCCGAATCCGACAAATCGCTAAGAACAGCAGCGTGCGTAGTGGGCATAGTGAAAAATCAACGCGTCGATACGACGCGCAAAAATGACGTCACGACGCTTAATGCTCTAGCCTCCAGCCTGCTTGCGTGAGGCGTCGACTAGCGTTGAAAGCGGTGCCGCGTCGACGGCGACGCGTTCAGTTGTGCGCCATTTGGGAGAGCTCCAACAAATACTTTGCGCTCCAACATGAGTAAAGTTTCTCTCTCGTAAAAAGAAATTCAAGTGAAAATACGCGCATGCATTTACATCGCACCAAAGACTCGAGGGAAGTGGAGAAAAAAAACACACACACATAAAACGCATGTTCTGGGCGGGCGCACTGGTAAACAGTTGGTCACGTGCCACCCGAGAACCAATCGCGTCGTAGTGGACACGTGCTCGGCAAATGATCGGTAAATCAGTAGTGTGTTTGTGGTTGTGTTCCTGCGATGTAGTGTTATTTTCGGTGCTCTCGTTGGAGGTTCGTCGAAGTGTGCGGTTGTGTTTCCCCCCGTCTTGATGTGTTGTTCTGGATGGGATGTCTCATTACGATGCCATAATACACCTCTTGGCAGGAGGGTACGTATTCCAGAATATCCTCAAATTAACGCAACGCGATTTCCCCCCCCCCCCCGCCGTCAGAGCGGTCGCAGCGGAAGCTAGTGCGGACGGCATTTTTTCGGGCCGCATGGTGCTCGAGTTCAGACCAAACTGGACGGGTTTCCAGCCCCGCTTTCGGTGTCATTGCCATCCCTAAGGGTTCCTACGATGTCCCTTTCGCGTAGCACTCTTAATTACGCGACTGGGACGCCTTTCTCGGTCTAGCGCCCGCCGCGTCCTCGGCGACATTGTTTATGCTGCGAATGCGCACTTGGCTTGGCCGAGTGTGAACGACTGAATTCCCCTGTCAGCCGAAAAACTTACTATTATTATTTTTTTCTTCCCGACAACTTAATAAATTTGGACTTCCATTGGAGGGATCGGTTTTCTGAACAAGGCCGGATGTTGCGAGCAGCCGGGTTGGCGCCGGCCGGTCTGTCGGGCATGTTGGTTCATGCAGCGCCCACATTTCGTGACTGTTTTGAAAGCGCGGACCCTGTTGTTTTGACTGCGAGCTGCATCGAACTTCATCGAGCCACAACTCATCACTCAGGCATCTCCAGCTAAGAAGGGCGATGGGGGAAGGGATGTGTTGTGGCGTATGCCTTTGAAGTCACGTCCGCGTCGTTGCTTTTGCTGTTTTTTTGCTCGGATTGTGCTAAGGTTAACCTGCTCCTTTGGGGGCACTAATTTCTGCAAAGCTCGTTTGGTTCCTTAATTTTTCTCGCTTCAGTATTTATTTATTTATTTATTTTTTTTGCTCCGTCTATGAACTTGTAAAATAATCCAGGAGATTTTGTAATGATACGTTTTTCAATCGACTAATCAATATTTTTTTAAAAAAGAAAAAATCTCTGTCTACGTTCTTGGTTGAACGCAACTGTGCACATTGCGAAGTTTACTGTCGAGACTCGCGCTTGAATCGCTGTTCTACCCCCCTTTTTGTTTTTATTTTCATACTTTTATACCCGCTGACTTGATTCCCGACTTTCTTTTGTACCCGGTTTAAATAAATATAAAATAATTCCATACAACTCGGCCTCGTTTGCAGCTTCACGTAAGAACGACCGGTATACAGGTGGGAATAACAGCTTGTCGATTTTTGCTTCGTACGCGTACTAGTGCGTTGGAATGTGCGACCTTGAGAGGCCGTCTTTTTAATGAACGTCCCATATTCTTTCGCTTCCCGCCGTCGTAAACTTGTCCTAGCTCGGCAAGAGAGGGAGGGAGGCTGACTGCCGATTCGAGCGCCCGAGAAAAGGTCGGCGGCTATCAAAACAAGAAAACTGCAAGTTGTAATCATTCGTTACCCGCGAACGTTGCCCCCCTAAGGCCGTTGCAATGAGCTGCTCTTGGGTTAGCGATCTGGTTACGGCAGTTGTTTTTTTTTTTTTTCTCGCACTTTTCTTTATTTTTTACTTTATGTTCTCTCTCTACTAGATATGCGTTGGTAGTGTTATATTTTTCTTGTTTTGCACTAAACGCGTTAAGTGCATGTTGTTTTTCTTTCGTTTAATTTTGCAGCGAAATAACCAGGAGAACGCGTTGGCCCGTTCTACTTTAACATGTGGACGACTGTACACGCTGCGGCAGAGGAAGAGACTGATCGGGAGTCGTTTCCTTGTTTTTTTTCTTATTTATTCATATTTTAGAACGGATGGTGAATTCCGGACGTGCACGAGTAAATCCTCGGAATTTTGAATCGCATTAAATTAATGCGTTTGATTCGAGTGAGGGTCTAAGATGGAGAGGCGACGGCACGGGGAACTAACCGCAGGCGTGCTGGTTAAAGGATGTTGTGCACGTCGAAAAACAAGTGAGAAAGAAAATAATGTGGATAGAATACCAATGGAGGGACGAAAATATATATTTCTGGTGTGTTACATTTTCTTAACAATAGGCTTTTGGAAATCTTGCAAAACAAGCTGGGTGAAACAAGGTGTACAACTCAGTAGCATATCTTATCTAGTTCTACTGATTCTATGATGCCTTATACACTTCCAAAGATACCACCATCGCATTGGATCGTTTTGTGTGTGTTTATGTGTGTGTGTTGTTATTTTGTATCGTTTATAGACCGTTCCATTAGGGTCATAGCAGAAAGGGTGAAAAGAGAAAAAAATGCCCTCCTCCTCTCACCCGCATGTCATCTGCTCCGCCGAGTGGGCAGTACCTAGCATCCGGCTGGCGAACAAACTCTGTTTAAAATCTCGTCATTTTGGAAATTTCAAGCGCAGATGCGCAGATTTTGGTATGCCAGTTATCGTGTATTACTATGCTAGATAAAAAGACTGAGTCCAATTGCGCTGTTATCTGCATGCAAATAAAAGAGAATAGGGAAAACTGTGTCAGACTGGCCGGTCTCTCCGGTGAAAAGTGAATCCTGTGGCTGTACCTTTTTTACTATACAAAGTTCGTACTAGTGTAGCCATTCAGCGACCATGAGTGGATGTCTGAAATAATAAATAAAAACGTGCTCTCCTGCCGCAATACACGCAGTAGTTGAGGGTAGTACTGCCGGCTGACTCAACTGCTATTTAAATAACGGAAAAAAAGATATGGCAGTTGATCATTTACCGAAGTAGAACAACAGAGAGCTCTAGGCTGATTTTTAAGTAGCCATAACTATTCTAAGAACGCGAACCACTTCACATAGACAGCCACGAGCTGTATCGGCGGGCAGTATGTTCCGTACTGCCCGCCGATACAGCCCAAAGATAGAGAAAGGCAACCACCGTTTTATCGTCTGCTAGTGGAGTCTGGCGCGTGCCCTCTCTCTCGTTTTACCCCGCCGAATCCGCAGAATTTCCTGGATATATGGAGAGGGCGCTGCTGTCGAACAAAATGGTGCCGCCCAGAGAGCGCTAAATGGAATGGTCTATATAAACATGACATACTCACTACGATATTGAAAGTGTTACAGCGAGGAAGAATATACTTCCTAGTATAAAGCAGAAAGACTTTCGAGACCTTGTACTCGTGGACTGTATTCTTTTTTTTAAACAAAAAATTTAAAGAAAAAAAAAGTTATTTTGTAGTGAGATATGTTTGTGGAGATGGCGTGATGGCGAGTACTGAATCATAACATGGTCATCTGACAAACACATTTTCAATAGAAATACACATGTTACACAGCAGACTTGTGGGAATGAAGTCTATGGTCAGTAGCAAGGCTAGCTTGGGATGCTCAGCAAAATGCAAAGAAAGATAAGAGGCAAACATCATTTGTTTGGACGGAGCACTACCGAAGCAAAAACATAGTAAAATCCCTTAAGGACGTCCACCCCCAAGAGATCGCCCATCCCATTTTTCTGGTGGAATAGCTGTAAAATAAAAATTCCAAAACATCGCCCACTCCCCCAATTTCTGTCTGACGTCACGCGATATCCGACGGGAATTGCAACAACCGCGCGATTATGCCTGACCAGCTGATTATGCCAGTTTGCACAAGGATGATCTTTATAATATATTTAGCAGGGCTGTCAGCCCCTGTGTAACAATTTGTTTGTATTTGGCATTCACGGCTGCGGGTTTGAAGAATGTGAGTATTTGTTCACCCAGTGCGCCTTGACCAAGCGTGTGCTGACCCGAATTACAGCTCTATGATAGGGGCGTTGAACGTTTAATGTTGGTTCACAGTTGTCTTAACCGTGGCAATATTGCAAATATGATTCACACACACACATACAAACAAAACAACAATAACCACAACATGAAATTAAATTGATTAAATACATTTGTATTCAGTTCCTTGGGGAGACCACCGAATGGAAGCTCAAAAATATCATGAAGAGTGCGTGTGATACAGCACGAATTTACGATAGTAGTATTTTTATTTTAGGTAAAAAATAAGAACTACACTGAAGGTTTATACTAATGTACTACACAAGCGTATGCGACGCAGACAAGCGTAAAAGGAAATGACCGGCGTGTCGCCGCTGTGCAAGTACGCGGAATATAATGCATAAAAACAAAAAAAAAAAAGCTATTCTACGGAAAGTCGGAACATTTTCCTTTTATAATCATAATAATAATAACAAATAAATTCAGTACTTGAGCATATATATATACTCTTCGGCTCCTTTAAATAAAATGCACAAAAACATCTCAGCGACATTTTAATGTGCTCCTCCTGATAGCGCGGTAACATAGCTCACCGCGCTTTTAAATTTCATGCTTACTTCCTACAGAAAATGACCAGTGCTTATTAAAGTGGTTGCTTGCAGTACTGGCTACAAATAAAAAAGCTTCTCCTGCGCGGACCCAATCTGTTGGGAAGCGAGCAAGCGCGACTGTTGAACTCGCCATCAGGTCCAGGTAATCAGTCAAGAGCCCGCTTTCGACTACACCTCGAAAATGTTTCTCGAAATGTGAGTGTCGCGCGATAATAATGACACAGCGTAAAGTAAGCGAGCGTTCACTATTGCTTTTTAGCACCATTGTCTTTATTATGCATGTACGAAACGAAGTTGTTACGTCGCCTAGTTCTTCTGCACTTTGCATCAGCCTTCAATCTGGAGCAAACAACCTGCGTGAGCGAGAAAAAAAAAAAAATCAAGCGCAAAACATGTGTATTTTAGTGATGTTGACTGGACCTCACCGTTGCTCTGCGCAAGCGAAGCTACGATGCTAGCCATCACTAAGCTCCCAAAAAATCACATAAAATAATAGATGCTCGCTAATGTTACATACAAATGCCATGAGCCCTTCATGTCATTGTGGAAAGTGTCATATATTAAGAAAACGTTTAGAATCCCTGAAAAAAAAGCACACAACACTAACGCAGGGGTGCTCTGTTTAGGAGCATGACTTGAACAGGAAAGCGCAACGGCTATTAAAATGTTGGCTATAATATCTTTAACTTGAAAAGAAAAACAATACAATCCCAATCTTTACATCTGTTGTTTTTAATTTTACTTCCTTGTTGAATCCGTAGCGGAACAGAGCAGTCGTGCGGTCGCTGCGCGCCGCTTTCACGCGCCGCCAATGGCCTTAGCGCTTTGCCAGTCGCCTCAAAGATGGCATCGGAAGGAAGGTTGACGCCACGTTCAACAGATGGCGGGCGAATCTAAATAGGGTATTTTACATGCCCCTCTGCATGAGTAATTGAATTTTAATCTGCTCCAATCACATCCTAGCATACGGTGCTTTCGTTAGCGACATTGAAGCTCTGACGTCACATAACGCAGAGTGAGCATTTCCGTCTCGTCGTTTGCCTGCGAGTGAATGCCGCATTGAGCTTAAGCTTTGTTGCACGATTGGGTGCCTCAACCGCCAGGCAGCACCTGCGATCCGCGAGACATGCAGTGAGGAGCAAAATTAATCATCGCTGTGCGTTGGGAGCACTGGATTCCCGTCAAGATCGAGATCCCACTTATGTAGCAATCATTTCACAGAAGAGAGCTACGAGCTGAGCTCTAAGCAGACAGAAGGTTCGTAAGCTGAGGTGTGATGCTATGCCAATTATATTCAACTATGTCCACCCACTTCTTGCCCAAACCGGGTTAATCGGTTTGATTATGCATCAAAATTGAAACCGACAGCTAAGCCATCTTGAAATGATGCCAAAAGTTATATTTAGCACGCATAGAGCCCGATTTTGTTCGACCCACGTGTGGAAATGGAGCGTGGCTACGATTCACCGAGCTCGTCGGAATCAAGTGACGATCTAGAAATGTTACATGTATTTTGAACGATTTGCCATTTGCCTTGGACCCGCGGGCATCGCCTCTGAGGGAACGACCGGCAGCCACATCACCGATCCAGTGGATCCGCTGCTTCGTAAACCCGGATGCCACTTCAGAGGCAAAATCTGCTTCCTTCTCTTTGCAAGCACCCTTTGTCCGATTGGTGGCCGTCGCAGTTGAGTTTGCTTGAAGCTGACGGCTGTTTTCGAGTAATATTTTGCAGAAAGGCACAACTGTTTTGCACACGCTTGGGAACTGCATTACAAGACACATATTTCAGTAGGGTACAGACCAGCAGGCTATATAATTCGAAACAAAATACAAGACATCCATCGACCAACACTTGTCATCCCGACCATCCGACGATCCTTTGCATTAGGTAACGTCACACAGCAGCTATGGATGTCAGCCATTTGCACTGGCAAAGTTTAGGGTGCAGTTTTGTACACACGTTTATGAAAGGTTTAATTAATATTGGGACATCATATATAAAAATAAAAATGTTTGTCTACATAAATGCTCCCTCAACATATGAGCGCAAAAACTTAGATACTTCCGATTTCGACTGGACAATCCCTTTAACGAAGCTGGGGGTGAATGCTTTGCAGAACCCTGATTAACACGGGCTGGTACATGGTAGTGAACAAACAGCATGAGTAATTCTACGGAATGAGGATAAATTTAGAAACGGGTGTGATGCCGTGGGAAAGCCAGCTGCTCGTTTCAACAGGTCTGTGGCACAAGACTAGGTGATGATGGGATGAGGACGCCTTGTGAAAACGGGAAGTTCACTGTTGTTAACCTATGAAAATTGTTTCTTGTGGGATGATGTAAAATGGAGAGAAGTGCCTTTATTATTATAACGAGAAGTCATTTGAGAATATGTGGCAGTTGGGGATTAGGACTGCCATCTTGAAACATAAAGGGAAGCCGAAGAGGTTCTTGAAAAAAATGAGTTAATGGTGAATTCTACCACATTTTTGTCCTGCTAGTGAATATCACAATTATTTGACCCGAATGTATCAATAGGTGCCAAACCGCTGTGTGTGACGTAATACTTAAAGGTTTCAACTACCTTGCTCATGCCACCTGTGAGGAAATGTGTGCCGAGTTTTTGACTGCTAGGGCAAGGGTTGTGGAAGGTGCAGAAATGTCGATATGCGTATAATACCGTCACAATCTTGCCCTCCCATTGAAGGCAAAATAAGGGTTTTAGAAGTGCTGTTTTGGCTACTTGGCACATCAATCCGAAATATAATTTTGATACTCGTCATTCTGGAAACCTTATGACGACAATTTAAGTGTTGTTTCTTTCTTTTTTCTCAAATACAGAACTGCTTTTAATGTACTTGAATGTGGTGTTTTCCCCATTTCGGCTCTGTTTCACATCCTCTCTCTAATCATCTGCTTATCACAGTTATCTGCTTGGATTCAGGTGATGTCACTTGTTTGCAGCTGGGATTGGCAATGTCGTGAAGGCCTTTCAGTTATCTGCATGCTCCCAGATTTGTGTATCAAGCTAGCAGGGTCGTCTTGTGTCCTTTTTCTTTCACCACATGTTGACCTTCTTCTATCATTGGTTAACATTCTTTTCTGGGTGCACTCTTGCCCTTTTTTTTCTAAAGTGCTCCACACAGTAAGTTCACTACCTTTATGATAGGATATGGTATAGGTTCATGCAAACTCCAGTCCAGATGACATTTGTTTTCTCTTCTATACTCGTCACGCTCTTCTGCACTTGTCACATTTAAAAAGATGTCTTACGCACATATCTTACAAGTTGGGCATCAAAGGAAGAGACAATGTTTTTGGTAGTTGATACGTGTATGTCTTAATGAAATAACATAAAAATAATCTTAGATGCACCCCTGTATGTCATAATGGTAGAACCACCATTGTCACATTGTGAACAGTCGTTTTTTCCAGATATGAGAAATCTAATATGTGGATAACCTGCATTCATGTAAACCTCTGTGCGTATTTTGGACATGCATCGGTAAACAGAAGTAATGCCCACGAACATATTCCGAAACCTTCAGTAGAAATAATTTCTGATTTTTCCTGCAGTTATTCTTTTTCTAGGTCTGATTAAATCATTTTACAAAAAAAAAAAAAAAATTTGCTTTTTTTAATATTTACAATGAAGAAAAATTAGCAATACAATTAGGTCTTTGTGACTAATTCCAGCCCACTAGGATGGGGTTGTTGAGTCGACAGCACAATGAGGTTAATCATCTTGTAGTAGTTTGAACCAACGTTGTTGCGTACACTCATTTGAGAACTTCACATGGACACTGTATGACGGCAGCATACAATGCCGTGTCCATTTTCTTGCAGCTGTGATGCTGCCAGCGCATTACAATATTATGGTCTGCTGCCGGGCTTTCTTGGCAAATAACACAGAATAGTTGCTGTGCACTTTAGAAATGTAATGAGATGTGCAAATGTTTCTTTCTTGGAGACTAGAAACAACCCAGAGAATCTACTGTGAATGTACCGCATGCGCCCGGATCGTTTTCATAGCATTTTTGCTACGGAAGCAGGTGTCGATTTCAAATTTGCCTCGTACCTGCAACAACACAGTTTCAAAAGCATGGTGGAGCGCAGTCAATGATGCTGAAAATAGTTCCTTATGAGGTCTTTCAATCAACATTCAAAGGGACCTGCCTGAAGAGCAGAGTTGAACCAATTGGTGTATCCAGTGATGTTGGTTGGAGCGACTTCACGAGTAGTTATGCTCCTTCCGCCTTTGCCACTCACTGCACGTAGGTTGTCGTGGCATATAGGAGGCTATGGTCAAAGATAGGCATAGCGTAATTATAAATTATGCTTAAGCATACATTCTGTCCCACATTCTTTTCGCTTATAGTCTGTGCGATCATTAAATCATCACCCCTCGATTTGGTTTATGGTTAATTTGCACCGTTGTTTATTCTTTCAGTTGTGCATAAAAAAGTAATGTATTCAAACGAGCGCACCTTTCGCTAATATATGCTGCGTCCGTTGTAGCGCTGGAATGGAACCCCGTCGGGTGGCTCGGACCGCCTTTTGCTCCACCCTCTCAGACACGATTATCTAAGAAATAAAGATTCATTCAGTGACCCGGGCACTCGAATTGACCTCCCTCCCCCTGCTCTTGGCTTGTGCAGTCTGGGAGGCACTGCGGGAGCGATAGCCACCTGCCCGCTGGAAGTGGTGAAGACGCGCTTGCAGTCATCGGTGGCCACCTTCCACTATGCGGCTGCCACGTCCCCCAACGCGCCCCAGGCGGCCGTGGGGTCTCTTGCCGACCGGCTGGGCTTTCACACGTGCACGTGCGCCCCATCGCCCAACGGCTACGCCGCCTCGGTGATCAACGGCGGCGCCGAGCCCGCAAGGGTCCCCTCCATTGGAATATGGCGCTGCCTGAAGTGAGTTAAGCCTCTGCCCTATATGGTTTTGACTTTCTTTGCTTTCTGCACTGTGTGCCTCTTTATGTTTTATGCTACTCTGGGGCCCTAATCTATGGGGCAGGGCTGAGGGACCTGGACAATGCCGTCTGCTGCGATTGGTCAGCAGCACGGCGCGATCAATCGCAGCAGACGGTATTGTCCTGCTGTGTCCCACCGTGTAGCCTGGGGCCGCTGGCCTATAATCACTGACAGGATTAAGCAGTGAAGAGGCTCCTCACTTGTCCTGCTTCCAGCACAAGCTTTCTACCTTTGATGATGCTCCGGCACCTTGTGAGCCTTGAGCGTGTATACGCAGCCGAAAGCGGTGAGAAAGGCAAGGAGTACGTGCTGGAGGCCGGGCATAATATGAAAGAGATGCCCTGCCGTTCTTGTTTTGTCGCTTTCTTGGGAGTACTGCCTCCTCTTGTGCATTTTTGTTTTGCTGAACTCAAAGAGGGATTTACTTGCACCAGAAGGGGGGTCCTAGTGTCCCTTGGGCTCTCCGACGTGCCTAGGTGTAGAATAGGGGAGTCTATCTGCAGGCGCTTGGTGCGTGTAAGTCGGGTTGGTTGCGCGGGGGTTTTTCTTTTACAGTGCCAACAAACGTTTTACTCCCACCGACTTTAGATGGAGGTTATTATTCTTTCTGGGAGTGTGATCACCTCTGGAGTAGTGCTTGTGCAGAGACGCCGTCCTCCCTTACACCCTCCTTTCCCACCGTGAACATGAGACATAAGGGAAAGAGCATTCCAAGACGCTGCTGCAGGGTCCACTATTGCATTGGCTGGTCGTATGCTGACCCAGCAAACGGATCATCCGAACGGACCTCTCGGCGCTTGAGGCTGTTTCCGAGGCCACAGCTTATTGCCCGGTTTTTCCGTAAATTGATACTGAGTCGATTGAAGGGCTCTCTTCTACAGAAAGCAAGTGTTTTAATGGTGGTTTTATCTAAATTGAGGGAATTGTCGAATTATGAGAAATTCCGGTGCAGGGAGTGTCTAACGTGATCCAGCCTTGTGTGCTGGCAGGCTATGAGCAATGCGGCACTCTTCTATTCATAGATCTTTAAACTTGCTTGCTTTAGTTTTTATGACTCTGACATATTTTTCATAATGTATGTACATTTCAAGCAAGCATTTGCACAAACAGCAAGCGGACAAGTATGCGTCTTGGTCTCCCCTGAGAATCGCACACATTCACAAATCAAGGCACAAGGTACATTTTAGTGCCACGCATGCTCGTTCATTGTGCCTGGGCAGTGCTGAGGAGGACGCCTGCCTGCCTGGTTTCTCTGCATAGATTTAACTGCAGGCCTCCCCTGCGGCACACAAATGGTACGGTACAAGCACACACTGCTTGACGTGCTGCAATCCAGTCGTGTCTTCTGAGCATGACATGGACCGTAAAAGAAAATAGTTTAAACATCCTTTCACTCCGGTTTTAACGTCTGTCCGCTAGTTATCTTCTACCGACAAAGTATGGGTTGCATACCCTGCCTAACCGAGTCCTGGCAGGTTGCCACCAGCGGGTTCGGTTCGTATTTATGCGCTGCCGTGCGGCGCCGTGACGCTGGTTCGTTTTCCTCCTTGCCAAATTTGCCGCACGCCAGGTGGCCTCGCTCGCTCGCTGGCTCGCAAACGGCGCGAAGGAGAGGCACACAGTGAGGAAAAAACCGCTGCTGCCAAAATTGACTCTTTTTTTTCTCCTCTTTCTCTCTCCATTTCTTCCCCAACTCATCCCAGGCAAATCGTCGAGATGGAAGGCACCAAGGCTCTCTTCAAGGGTCTCGGACCTAACCTGGTCGGAGTGGCGCCTTCGAGGTACTTTTTACGAACACAAAGCCCCCCAGCCACTGTTTCGGGGGAGAGGAGACGATCACTCAAGGGTCGTGGCTTCCCCCCTCTCTCCCCTTTCCCCTTCCCCCTCCTCATGCTGCTGCCAACTGCGACACTCATCCTGTCTTCGTTTTCATGTCTCGCTCCTTCCACCAGGGCAATCTACTTTTGTACATACTCCAACTCCAAGAGCCTCTTCAACGAACTCCTCCCTTCGGATACTCCCATTGTACATATCTGTTCGGCAGCCAGCGCTGGTAAGGCCCCTTGGCGTCTGTTTAGGCTAGTCTGGTAACAGTGAGATGTGTCTTGGTTTGTCCCGTTTGCTTGCCTGTTGTACCCCAACCTTTGCAGGGATAACATGCCGCCCTTTGCACATATTTTCTACGGCACGCACAAAAGCAGTAGTGGCAGTCTGTTCTGTTGTGTTGTGGAGGTTGCCTGCAAGGTTTTCAGTATATTTTTGTTGGCAGTTTGATGGTTTACTGGATTGTTTGTCGCCGCCGGTTTTTCTCGGGACAGAGTGCTCGAACCTGCGGCGTCGCTTCTGCTTGCCTCCATCTGCAGGTTTCATGTCCTGTACTGCAACCAACCCCATCTGGTTTGTGAAGACACGGCTCCAGCTTGATCAAAGGTACGGACAGCTACTTGCAAATGGGCCACTGTTAGGTTCCGCTAGACCTTTCAAGAAATTGAATTATATTTAAACTCTAGCTGTTGTGCATCTTAGCTTTTTGTCTCTCATGCTGTTCTGACTTAGGAAGACATTTCTGAGTTATGGACACCCATGTCTTGGTGCCCAGTTGTGCTCTACATGGCCACACATTCCATAACTTTTTGGAACTGTCCATCTAATCTAGTTGCAGTCATAGAGCTGCTCCTAGGTCGAGATGGATAGAATGCCCAAGGATTGTGTTGCCTAGAAGCCTCTAGGCTTGAGAGTCGGCATCCAAATTAAGGGGGCTGTGTTGCTTCGTTTGTCGCTGCACGTATTAAAGGCTGGTTCAAACATCCGAGCATTCTTCAACTTGAAACCTGTTTCTGCTGTTCCCACACTCCAGGATGTATGGCAGCATCTCGGCAGTGCAGTGTATCCGCGACATCTATGAACGTCACGGCTTGGTGGGCTTCTACAAGGGCATCACGGCTTCGTACTTCGGCATCTCGGAGACCATCATCCACTTTGTCATCTACGAGTTCATCAAGGCACAGCTGCGCAAGCACAAGGAGTCTTCCTGCAGGGATTCCTACGACCCAGACGTGAAGTCCACCAGGGACTTTGTACAGTACATGGCTGCGGGAGCCGTCTCCAAGACGTGTGCCTCGACGCTCGCCTATCCCCACGGTAAGTGCTTCTGCACTCCTCTCTTTACTCGGCACATTCTTCCAGTTTCGACCGTTGTAAGGCTGGAAGATTCTAGCTCTAGTTTGAGACTGAGGGGTGGCATTGGGCCCATGTTCTAAACTTTGTTAAAGGACACATGCAAAGAAAAAAAACATTTTTTTAGACAGCTTAGATGGAAAAAAGATGTCATAAAACGATTTTACAACGAAGAAAAAAAATTTTTAGAGCTATATTTACGGCGCTATACGAATTTGTAGTTGGCGCTCGCGGGAGCCGCCGCTGGTCACGTGGTAGGTCCGCGCGCCGCCGCGCTGCGTCGCTGCCGCGCGCAGAGCGTTGTGCGAACGCCGCTTCAACGCGTTTCTCTACGTCGCCGCCGCCGCACAAGTTCGTCTGCTTCGGGGCGCCACCGCCGTCGTCTGATCGGCGCACAGGTCTATCACGTCTGCTTGTGCTTTTTCAGGAGTTTCCTTTGGGCTCTAGAAGTTACTTATTCGTCTTGGTTTATTGTTATACTTCAAACAAAGATGAATAAGTTACTTTTAGAGGCCATAGGAAGCTTCCGAAAGAGCGCAAGCACCACGTGATGAATAAGGACCAGTCACGTGATAAATACGGACCACTTTTCCGCGGTGCCCGCGGGAACAGGAGCCTTGGCTTTAGAGGTTATATATGTTAGATAGGTGAATTCAGTTAGACTGGGGAATATACACTGCTCTCGATGCCCCTATAAACATGGAGGCATGTGAAGTTCATATGTTCTGAAGCTTGTTCTGAAGTGTGTTAAAGATGTGAACACTAGTATGAAAATAAAATCTCCAAATGACAGGACAAGAAAGGCGAGACAAACAAAGTGCTTTTCAACTGAACTTTATTATGGAAAAGAACATAAATATATCTGCCTTCTACTCTCAGTAATGATACAATGTACTCAAATCCTTTTTGTGTTAGATGTAATCACGGTGCACCGCTACATTTTGCTTCGCCGGCAAGCCTGATGCTGAAAGCCTCGAAAATCTCTTTTGGGATTGGCTCTTTTATTTTCAAAGCAATGCGCCGACTAGCCTACCTTTTCATTCTAATGGAACACTAGTAGCTTGGAGCTGCATCATTGATAATCTTCATCAGTGGAAGTGACATCTCGGGATGATGGAGCCCTATTGGATTTAAATCACTTTTTTATATCTCTTGCATATCTACAAGGCAGGACACAGCGGGAAAACAACATTAGCGCTTTGTTGCAATTTACTGAAAAGAGAATAGCACTAAACCTGAAACTTCGTAGAACCCACACTGGTGCTGCATATAAAACAATCCACCTTATACAAAACAAGCCACCTTATACATAGAAAAAATATTGGCAGTGAACTTTACCCTCAAGGTCCCATAATGCATGAAATGCATTATACGCAATTGGTGACGGAATTGGTGTTACGTGACGTATCTGTTCCTGCTAAATGTAGCGGGAAAACTGAATGGTTGTATAGTTCACATGACGTCGATTTCCCCCGCTAATTTTAGCAAGGAAACTGGATCGGTGTCCGAGTCACAAGACGTGAATTTTCCCGCTAAATTTAGAGGGTAACTGAATTGGTGCATAAGTCATGTGGCATCAACCGTCCGCTAAATTTAGCGGGGAAACTGGGTTAACGTATTGGTCGCCTGCCGTCGGTTTCCCAAGGTGCGTATATAGGTCACGCGACGCCACCTTCCCCGTTAAATTTAGCGGAAAATGCACAGATGGACAGACAGACCAAATTTTGGAATTGGGGGGTAGTGTTCAAAAGCATTTTATGCTTTAATATTTAGAAAATTGGAGATTGCATGTATAGGTTAACTGCGTTGCACTTAGCACATTTTACCATTGGGCCTCTTGTTGGGAATAAGACACTGGTCTGGATTGAATTGCAACTTGTTCTATTTGATGCATAAATCAGTGTTACTTCTGGGGGCACTCTTTGTATGGAGTAGATAGACTCAGTTACTTGTTAGCTTCTAGAAAGCTTCTAGGCCCATTTTAAGACTCTTTGCACATATGTTTGTTGAAAGGGAAAAGATGCACCGCAGCACAGTTTTGCTTTTTCTGTTTTGACCTCTGATAACAACTTTTACCCAAGGCAGAAGTGTTCCAAGAAATCGCTGTAATCACTTGTGCCCCCTAATCACTAGAACACCCCCCCCCCTTCTCCTCCTTCTGTGTCTGTCCATCAGAGAGCGTGCCGGCAATCTTGCCAGCCACCTTGCATGTGCATTTAAGACTCATTGTACCTGGTTGCAAATACTTGCTGCTAGCACTTGTTACAAAGTTGTCCAGTAGCAACCTGCTAACAGCAGACATGCCTGCCACGCATGCATAAGATAAATTTGCACAAGCCTGCTCATTGTTGGGGGTCCGGGAATGCAGAGCTTGAAGGCACGTGGCCAGTGGGTGCTGTTTACTCCAGCTGTTTAATCTCTCCTTATCCTCCTCAACCGAGCTGTAGGAGGCCGGGAATGTTTTCGCGGCTGGCCATCACCGACATGCGATAATGGACGATAACCTCCCTGTGTGTGTGTGTGTGTGTGTGCCTGCAAAGGAGCGCTCTTATCTAACACATTCTGTTTATCTCACAACGCTTGACCTGTTCGCCGACAACAAGGCGGCACGTCCCTCGGCGTCCCACGTGATATGCAGATGAACTACGACAGCAATCCGGTTTTCGGTGGCGGTGTCTTGCGGGTGCGATGATAACGGGAGCTCGTGATAACCGAGCCGGATGGGGCTGCGCACTATCTCGTGATGTAACCGAGGGGAAGAGACAAATATATGTTATCGGCAGCCAAAAAGATTTGCGCTACGCTTAGCAGGTCCAGTGCTTTCTAAAATTAGCTATGCCCTCGAGGTGCGTTGGAAGCAAGGAGAAAAGGTTGGGGAGGTAAGCAAACAAGCGAAGAGTGATGAGGACTGACAAGTGGGGTCTTTTGATTTTGGATGTTTACAAGTAGTCGCGTGGGGATGAGCTACCTGGGCTTGAGAAACAAAAATTTGAAATATAGCCGGGTCATTGTAAGCCTGTGCAAAACAGAGGGCTGCAGGATTCTAAAGGACTTATACACTTGTTCAGTTGCTGCTGGTGTTCTGGGGTAAGTGGCTACCGTACTTACAGCTAGACAGCAATGTGACGGCAGTTTGAAGTTCGGACCACTATCATATACTGTAAACGACTTATTTTTCGCGGGCTCAATATTTCGCAATTTAGGTCAAAACTGAATTTGGGAATAATTTCCGGCCTCTAATTTTGGCGACGCGGTGGGATCTCAATATAGATTGCAATGTGTTTACATTTTACCGGAATAGTTTGCAGAACCTATTTTTCGCAAATAGTAAGTGATTCGCGAAATTCGCAAAAATTAGGTTTTTGCGGAAATTAATTTGTTTACAGTATGCCCATACGATTTGTGGCAGGAATAGGGGTGCCAGCCCAAGATTTGGCAGTACAAAGGCTGTCCACGATATGTTGTCATTCATTTATTTTGGGAATAGTGGGAAGAACTCTTGACTTACTGCTTGATCCATCATTCAGGCAGCGTTGGGGAATACCTGGAAAGTAGACAGTCCACTAATCTTGTCGTTGTATGGGGTGTTGTCTTTTGTGTATCGCTTTTCTAACTAACGCATACCAACAAGCTTGTAAGGTACTGGGTAAAGCACATCCCATTGCTTTTCACTTTCTGAAAGCTGGAAATCGGATAGCACTTCTAGGATTGCAGTTGACTACTGACAGTTAGTTTTGTCGGGTACATCGTCCCTGTCACTATGTGGTCTAAGGTATGGACACACGTGCCCTCGCACACCTTGGGCACTGATCAAGCTTTGCATGTGCATTCCTCACATCCTAAAGGCCGGGGAAAGTTGTCCCGAAAAATAATTATTGAGACAGATGCTTGAAGTGTTCCCCAGTAAGTCCGAGGAGCTACTTAGCGTCAGCCACCAAGTACAGGAAAAGCTTTAGGGGCTCCCCTTACAACCTCGTGTTAGGTGCTTGAAAATACTCCCAACAGGGCCATAAAATTCCTGGAATATCCTTGAATTTATTTCTTTGAAGTTTGTTCGCATCCTGTTTTTTATCTTTATGCACTAAATCTCCCTTAAAGTACAATTGAAGTTACGGATGTGCAATGGGGGGGGATGTGGTTCTAAGTATGCATGTAAAATGTGGACAGTATCAGAAGTTTTGTACTCTGCCTCAGCTTTCCTGTGCTAAGTTGGCAATGCTTGCAGTTTCTGCAGCACTCCAAGAAAAAGTAGGTAAAAAGATGACACTTGTAGAGCCCTTGTTGGGGCCCTTAAACGATAATAAGCAATTAAATGAACAGAGACATCCTCCCCGTCCACTTCTCTTTTTGTTTTATTTCTGTGATCATCAGCATCGCTGAGGGAAAGGCTGAGCACATTGCTGTGCTGCGGAAGCAATGCTCGCCTTGCCAAAGTTGCAAAAAAACAGTTAATTTAGAGTGTAAAGTGTCCATTTCATTCCAACGTTTATCTTTATGGATGTCAACTCGAATGGTCTACATGAGAATCTTTTATTGATTGTCTCTCGTGAACTACCCCGGTCTGTCGACTTGACGACCCAGTTGACTGAGGTGGCTCAAACGTGTGTTCAGCTCTGTCATTGTTGAAATGGAAGAGTGGAGGCGTCACATGACAGCTGCCCTGGTTTGGTCGAATCCCGGAGAAAAGCTCACCGGAGAAAAGCTCACCGGCCATTGAGCATATGCGGAGAAAAGCTCACTGTTTTGTTTTTTTTTTCTTTTTATATGAAGGCTGTTAAATCATGCGTAATATATGTCCCCCCCTCCACACACAATTTATTATCCTTAAAAAGTTTGTCAACTTTGTAAAAAAGAAAATGTATTTTTTTGTGTTATTTGTTAGGCTTATTGGGTTTATTGCTCTGAAATTTATAATTGCGGGCCAGTGTTTTCTGGGGTTTACTCTCTAGGTAACGAAGGCCTAACTGAAAGCTTAATGAACTTGAAGAACAGGAAAAAGTTCGAAAACTTAGTAATGTCTGCCTGAAACCTAGAAATTAAAACTATAAATTCCGAACATCAAAAAGTGCATGCCCAACAACGTGATGCCTGAAATTCTCTTCGAATCTTCTTTTAACCTTTAAAAACAGGATAAAACACAGTTGGATATCTAGGTTTCTTTCTTCCATGGACGTGCACGTTTTCTAGACGTTCGTGCTGGTGTTTCCACACGTTGCCTTTGTGTGAAAGTGCCCTTCTACGGCGAGCCACCCATGACCTTCAGAGCTACACACTGTCACTGTTGTTACTCGTGACCTATATAAAAACTAGTCTTCTGTAAGGTAGCGGATTGGGCGAGTTGGATAACGTTATACATGATGAAAACCGCTCAAGCGACGACGACGGAGTGAAGACAACGAACACGACAGGACGAAGCTGCTCTCGCAACTAAAGTTTTGTTAGTGAAATGAACAGAAAGAAAACAGTGCAGCCGTCACTGATTACATCTACAAACACATATTTATCCATCGGGCACTACACAACTTTTGGAGCTGAAGCGGCTCACACACCACTATTCATATTAGCTCGCAAAGAACAAACCTCTTTATTCTTCTTCAGAGCTACCGACGGCGCAGCTGCCAATAAATTGTTGTCTTTCTTACCGGTGTCCAATATTCTGATTTTGTACTTGCGGCTTCAATATTATACAGAATTGGTGATTACTAATTTCTCAGGAATTAGTAAATATGCCCAATGAACTTCAAGAATATTACAAAGAAAGGACATATTTTTAATGAAGTGACGAATTCGAATTGTGTTAAATTGTCGTGTGTAATGCAGAATCTGCTAAGCTAAGAAAAATCGAAAAAAAAAATCGGTGAGCTTTTCTCCGCATCCGCTCAAAAGCCGGTGATCTTTTCTCCGCATCAACCGGTTTTGCGGTGAGCTTTTCTCCGGTGAGCTTTTCTCCGGTGAGCTTTTTTCCGGTGAGCTTTACTCCGGTGAGCTTTTCTCCGGTGAGCTTTTCTCCGCCGCCCAGTTCGGTCAACTAGCGGGCGGACCGACGTCATTGAGACACCGCCAACTGGTAGGAATAGTCGTTAGGATCAATTAGAGACTGCTCTGTCATTAATCATGCTGCAGAGCAAACAGGAAGGACTACTTAGGGATCCATTTTTTATTTATTTATTTAAAGAATACTGCGGCTCACATCTGTGAGCCATAGCAGGGGTGGTTGTTCTTGGCTAAGTCCATTGTGCACGCGGTGTGATGCAAGAACCGTTGTAACGGTCGCACCACGCTTCGTATCGTAAAGACCGGAGGTTTGACTGAGACGGGCTCGGTCGACTGACCTTGAAATGTGGTTAAGTGCGACTGACGTGGAAGAATGGATCCGTCACACGTCAGCTGTCCTTGTTTGGTTACCGCTAACTGGAAGAGTACAAAGTTGGGATCAATTAGAGACTGCTCTGTCACGGATCGTGTTACATAGCAGACACGATCACTGACGAATTGCTTGGCCTGTGAACCCATTGTTTGCGGCTAAGTGTACTCTCTTTGGTGTTTGATGCAAGAACCGTTGTATCGGTCACGCCAGGCCTTGCATCGTAAAGACCAGAGGTGTGACTGAGGCGGGCTCCGTCTACTGCCCTTGAAGGTTGTTTTAGTGTAGTTGATGATGGGAGTGGAGTGTCATCGCACTTGGGCTCTCCTAGTTTAGTCGGCCAACATTGTATGCAATTAAACGTATGTGTGTGTAATGGTGCGGCTGAAACGGATGTATTCACGTCAGCTGAGTACCTGTTAAGGTGTGTCCAAACAGGACACTACAAAACCCGCGACTCCGGCAAATCGTGCCGCGCTCTGCCGCTATCCGCTTCCGGCCGTCGGAGGGAAATTTTCCTCCGTCAATTCTTCCCGAAGGGAAACTTCCCTCCGTCAAATCTCCCCCTCGGTTCCTCCACGGAGGCCTTGCTCTGCTTATCACGTGGGTCCGGAGAGCCACTCACACGCTCTGTTGGCTGTCGGTCAATTGCTCAAGGCCTCCGCTCACAATACGCAACCGCATCGGACGCCATCACGACGAAAGTGAATCTCGACAAAGAAAGCAGATCCGAGGCGGGCGAAACGCACCCTTCGACGCAGGAATGTCCCAAATCCACCCAAAGCCGGACCTCCTTGGCCTTCGAGCCGAGGCGACGGCGGTACGCGAGGGCGTTGGCGAGGTGAGACAGACGCAGGTGGCGTGTGACGTCAATCTGAAAAGGAGAGCAGTCGTGATCGTAAAAATTTTCACGACTCCTGCAAACATTTTCACGACTCCGACAGACCGTAAAATTAGAAGCGTCCGCTTCAATTTTCACGATTTGTCGGAGTCGCGGGTTTTGTAGTGTCCTGTTTGGACACCCCTTTACAGGTAGTAGTACAGCATGCTTATCGCAAAGCCGTGTTTTTGTATGTCCTTATCGGAAATAATTCCGATAAGTCACAAGCTGCTGGGAAAGAAACTTGCAAAGGAACATCCGAAAACCTGAGAATGGTGGTCGATGCTTTTCTCAACAAGCACGTGCCAGATAATATCGTGCAAAGCTGAGTTTCGATTGCCACTCGTCCGGACGTTTTATACACGAAAACGAGCTGTCGCGGCAATGCTGGGTAGGGGGGAGGGAGGAGAGGAGGGGAGGAGGCACAGCCACGCATGCGCGTCGGCTCCTGCAAGAACGACGGCCGCTACCCGCAGTGATTGGGTAGAAAATGCCATATATCATCGAGATTCACACGCTTGACAGCGACCTCCGCGCTTCCCCGTGCCCCGTTGTCCGGAAGCGCCATAATTTCCGTAGTGAACGTTACGACAATGTGAAATGCGGGACATTTTGAAGATTTCGGTATTTCTTGCGGGACGCGGGACACGAGTCTTCAATGCGGGACTGTCCCGCGAGTCGCGGGACGGGTGGTCACCCTACCTCCAGTGGCGTGGAGAGATCAAAACGATGTTTTACCGGATACCGGAAATGACGACATTCAACATGGCTGCGCCCTTGCGCGGTGCGCTTGTGGCGCGCCTAGCAGCAAGCGGCGAGTGCCGCGCGGCGCCCATTTTCATTGCTCATGTGTTCCATGCTTAACTCAAGTCCACGGTATCTAGAAAATATAGAGCGCACACCAAGATGTTGTAATCAATCCAATTCCTGTTCAAGATAGATTACGTAAAGATCTTTAGAGGCCTGACCAGCTTTAGAGAGCTTAGCTAGTAACCAAATCTACTGTTTGCATTTTAACTACCTTGTGGACGCGCGTAAACTCGTAAAAAAATGACATTAAACCTGCTAACTACAGCTATCTTTTTTTCTTTTTTTTTTTACAGTTTTGTGTTTCTCGACAAATAAATCTCGACAACCCTCTGGACAGCTACCGCCATCTAAAAGCGACGGCGGCAACCAGACAACCGGCTTGCCGGTTGTCTGGTTGCCGCCGTCGCTCATAGATGCCGGCACATAGTACAGCTCCGCTGCTCTCCATTCTTCACCAGAGTGGAAAGGCTGAAAGTTTATTTTATGAGGAAAAGATTGCTAAAACGCCTTGGGTAGAGTTTGTAAACAATTAGACATTCTGTTCTTATAAAACATACGCTGTCCTTTTTTTTTTAATAGCTTTTTTACGTTGTCCTTCAAGGTTCCAATAGCTGTCTAAAACGCCAACGTACAATCAAAAAGTTTTTGTACAGTGTCACATCGCTACGGCTGAATACCAAAGACAAGGATAAGGCAACCATTGAGTGATCAAAATGCCTGGTGATACACCGCACCGGGTTCAAAATAACGCTATCAGTTCGAAAAGAACAAGTCAAGGACAGATTTGCAACCGCTCTGCACCAGCGTGTAATCTTTCGCAATCTGGGTCAAACCATGTGGGAAAGTCATATCAATCAAGGCCAGAGTGACGTCTTGACTCCCTGATGTTGAAAGCGCATTGAAGTGTCATGTTGGATTTCCGTGAGCAGTCGGATGCAGGAACCCGCGTTCCACAAAAAGAATAAAATAAAACGAAAAAATGAAAAAAAAAAAAAAACACGAAAAAAAAGACACCGACTTTTATTACGCATTTACGGCACGTCCGAGTTGCCAAACGAAGCATCGGTTATATACGTGTGAGTGCCCAAGAGACGTGGTTACCGTCGTGGTCGAGATTGGGGCGCCCTTTTTATCGATCGCGAAGCTAAACCGCGTTCGCCGCTAAGCAGATGGGACGATGGAAGCTAGGTGCTGGTTGGACCAATCAACCGTTCGTCTTGCACCACGTGGTCATGCTTCCTCCGCTTACACTCGCGCAGGGCAGTTGTTGGCAGTGCATGGTCAGACGATGAACAGCGAACGATTGATTGGTCTCTAAACTGACAGTGCTGTGGAAGCTATTCGTTTGCCGGACCAATCAGTTGCTGGTGTTCGTCTTCTGGCTCCGCCCTCTTAGCCTCAGTATGGGCAGGAAAGTGATCCCGTGGCGAACGACAGGCGTATGACTGGTCCATCGAGCACGTATACAGCTTTCCACCGCCCTGTCAGGTTAGGCGCGAAGGGAGTATATCTGTAACCGTGGGTGGACTATTTTAGTCGGTGGTGTGCAGTCTCTTACACGTTACTCGAAAAACAACAAAGTATTCTATTACAATTACTCTTAGTTAAAAAGTACTCAATGTCTCGTTCTTGCGCGAGAGTTGCGGTAATGTCAGAACAACGTCGAGCTCTGATTGGTTTTGATTGAAAGGATATTGAGTAGACCTCAATGCTAAAATCCTCAATGCCTACCCTCATTTTTTTTTTTTTTTTTCATTCAGCCGATAAAATTTTGGTGTTCTGACATCATCGCAATGCCTGTGCAAGAAGCAGACGAACTTGTATTAGGTTACTTGAGAAGAAAAAGGTAATTGACCGTTACCTGAAAAAGCAACCGTTACTTCTCCGATTACTTCAGACTTCTAAAAGACAGATATTTCTGCCGGTGTGGAAACGGGTCTTTTGTAGTGTCCATTGTTGGTTTAGAATTACCGAGCCATAAACTGCTTATCTTCTTAACTTGGCAATTTTGGTAAACCATGAATGACGAACATAATCCCCGCAGAAGGGGGACAAAGGAGAAACACAAATCTCCAAATTTTGCTAGGTGACTGGTGCTCGACCGAAAAAATCCGCCTGGTCCTGGTGTCGAACCAGGTACCTTTCCATTTCCAGTGGAGCGCTCTACCAACTGAGCTAACCGGGAGTTGGACGTCAGTTGAGCAAACGGGTTTTATCAGCTGCCACCACTCTAACACCAACGAGGGTAAACGGCTTGCGTTTTTAAGGTTATAATGATAATGCAATTAAATGCAAATGTGCAAGCGAGCTAGACAAGAATTGTCCTCCTATTGAAGTCTTTGTTCGAGGATTCCTTGGAAGGAAACTTGCACAAAAGGTCATATTACTCTCGCGATTACTACTTCATTAAAGCGATCACATGCTAGGGAGTTGTGGTATATCGTTTTTTCTCCTCCGCTACGGTATCCGTAAAATAAAACGCATAGTTTTGGGGCGGGTTACGGAGCGCTATGCGGGTGCTTAGCGGGCTGCTGAAACGGTTTACTAAAACCCCGTGATTACAAAATTACTCCAAACTATAATCGATTACGAGTAATTGATTTGCTTTGAGCGAGTAGCGTATAGAAGTCTCGTGGTAGCGAACGCACAAGGCCGCTGCTCGGTTGGCTCCATCAGATCGTAGGTTCGGCTGCGGTCTCGTCCTTGTGCGGCCACCCGGCGTTCCTCCGGCGCCTCCCGCTCGTGTGTCAACGAACGGAGAGTCGGTCGTTGTTGTTGTTTTGGTCCCCTCGACCTGGGTCAGGGACACGGGATGTTGTTGTTGTTGGTTGTGTACGCGCGCGCTTTGCCGGAGGCTGCCTGTTCTACGATCGCGGGTGAAGGAAGGAGGAGGGGGTCTCGGGGTCTCTTCGTAACCTTGACGTGGTCTATCTCGGGCGCGAGACCCGGCCATTGGGAAATGCCGCATCACGCGCTCGGACCGAATGTACGTAGTACGTGCGCGAGGGAGTGCGCGATAAAAAAGGGGAAAAATAAAGTGTGCGATTAGAAGAAGCGCGGGCCGCAGTCACTCTTCGCTCCGACGGCGATCGTAGACGTGCCGAGGCGCACGCGTTCTCTCTCTGCTCGCGGACGGGCGCAGGCGCCTGTGCGTCGATGTAAACAACAAGTGTTTTCTTTCCCGGAAAAGTGGCGGCCAGGTATCGCGGCCGTCGGGTTTGAAACCTTGTTTACGTTTGGACAGAACCACTCTTCGTTCGTCCGTCCGGTGTCAGAGCGGTAAAAGCAGCCTAGCGAGAAGGAAGGCCGGCCCCCCCGTCCAAGAGTACTTTAATGGGACGAGATTAATTCACTCTCTCGTGAGATCGTTTGGTTTCATGGGCGTAGCTACAGCTGCGCCTGCGCGCGACGTTGGGCGGGCGTCGGGGCGCTTGCGCCGGAGCGTTGGCGTGCGTCGAATCACGTAGCGCTGCGCGCCGCTGCGCCGCGCTATGGCGTCACGGAGAGAAGGACACTGGAAGAAGAGAGCTTGTTAGTTCGTTGACCCACTTTTTCCGGCTTGACGCTTCAGCACTGTCGTTCTTGCTCCTTTGTCCGCTGCCTTTATTTCTTTTTTGGCTTTGTTTCCTTGATACGGTAGACGATTTCCGTTACTTGATCTGTCGGCTGTCTCCGTGGGTGTGTACGTGGAAGGGGAAATGGAAAGTAAGAGATTTGAAGCCCATTCAGCCTCGGCTGGTTTTGTAAGGGGTTGCACGACAGACAACGCTTTCCCATCTCACGGTAGTCCATGCCGGAGGCCGCATACTTATGGTTCTGATGTTTAACGAACTAGGCAGGGCAGGGATGCCAGTCGCTCTCGGAGGTCCATCCGAACTTTCATGGTGATTGTTTATTCTGCTCAGAGGAGGGACATAGGAAGTTGGGTCGTTTTCTCCCTCCTTTTTTTCTTTCGTTTATTAGTTTCCGTTACGCTCCGTTAGTTGTCTTCCCGCAACCCTCATATTTTTTTGTGTGTGTGTGTTTTTTTCTCGGCGTTTGTTTATATTGAAGTCGACACTCGCTGGCGATGTGAGTGCAACAACAACGTTCATATCGGATTGACGACGAAAGCTCTCTCGTATTATTGAAACTTGCAGAGCCTCGTCTGCGTCGCCGAAGCCTACCAACGCCAAGATGCTTTGGTGGCGCGTCCACTTGGGGTTTCTGTTCGTGACGTGGCGACCGGGATTTGCGTCGCCGTTACGTCACGAGTTGTGATCCAGGCTTCTCGTCAGTGTAGCGAAGGACAAATTCGATGGTGTTTGTACAAAGTACGTTGGAAGCTTGAAAGCCGTCGCGTTCTCAAACCAACGCCGTCAAAAGTCGGCAGTCTAACGGGGCTGTTATATCGTCGATGAAAGCAGAATTTAAGCCCGGTAAAGACGTGATAGTGAGCGTTTGACCAATAGTGGAAAGCAGTGGAAGGCCGACCAAAGCGGCGCTCTTGGCCGCGCACGTCGCCATTACCTATTCGTGGCACGACGCGAAGAGTAGCGGTACCAGTCAAACGACGAGGAGCGATTGCTGAGGGTAGTGCCATAGAGGCAATGGTAGTGCATAGTCACACAGTACCGTTGCCTCGAGCATATCGAATGGAAGGAAGGAAATTCCGTCGGCCCGTTTCTTGGCCGAGCACCCCCCTTGTTTACGGTCGGACGCGTATACTCACCTCACGATGGACTGCAGCCGACGCTACGAGCTATCGGAGCCAATCCAATGGCGTGTGAGTGCCACGTGACCTTGGGGAGAGGTGCGGCGACATGGGAGGAGTGCAGTCGGGTGACACACGTCGCAGCTCTGGATTGGATGGCTCGTAGCGTCCACTGCGCTCCAACCTGGGCTGGAACGGGGTGAAAGCTCGATCGACCGATGGCGGGGCGGAAGGAAGGAGCGACCGATATAATAAACGTACGATGATGATGGAGGCCCTTATCGATAAAATGTAGGACTGCGATGAGCGCGCGCCACGCACGCGTAGCCGCTTGACTCGCTCGCTCACGTCGTCTGTCGTGGGCCAACTACTATATACGTTGCGCCGATCTTTCGCTTGGGGTAGACCGAGCGGACTGTGTGCGTTCGATGAAGGGCGCTGTCTTTTCTCATTTATGTGTTTTTCTCCCGCGTTGACGAGGATCGTCGACGGTGCTGTGCTTCGAGAAAGATGTCATCGCGAAGAGTGGCTACAGTACCAAAATGCGACCTTCGTTCGGTTTTTTTTTTTTTTTTTTAGGTCGTGCTTTGACTTATTGGACTGACCAAAATGTTCGGTGGTGTATACGGCCGTGAGAGTTTACCTAGGACTTCTAGGTTAGGCAAGCGCCACGTCCGCGCGCACGTTGCGTTGCGCACACGTTGCGTTGCGCGCAAGTTGCGTGCAGCGCTGTGAAAACCAAAAGTTCACTATTTCAAGGGATTGAAGGGATCATTGCGATCTTTCTGCCCTCGCTAATACAATTATGAACGCGGAGGCACGCGCAGCCAAAGCACTGTGGAAGCCAGCGAGCTCGCGCTGAAGGCGGAGCTTCTGGTCTCAGCTTGAAGAGACTGACAGGGTATTTACGCTCGCCAAGGTTTTTCTTTGTACATGACGTACGAGAGCCCAAACTACCCAGAAACAATTCGCGGCTCGAAATTAATTTTCTGTCCGCCCAAAAACCGCCGATCGAGAACTGGCCGGTTTGAGTCGCGGTTAATCTCTGCTCCGTGTTCACGTGCCGTTTTCAATGGTTCAGACACTACCACTAAACATAATGAAACTCGTGGGTCATCGAAGGCACACACACAATATTAAACATAAAAAAAGAAATATAATACCCACTTTTTTTTAAGAAGCTGCAAATACGTTAATTGGAAGAAGAAAAAAAAAGTTCCACGGCTATTGATTTCTGCCAACCTCTCTCCTCCTCCATATTTCTTCTTTCTCCCCAGTTCAGTTTCGGTTTCGAGCAAATGCGCCTTTTTTTTTTATTATTATTATTATTAAAATATTTGTGGCGATGTAGCAAAATATTGATTGGTTAGTCTTCTGGCACCATAACGAATCGCTTGGCAAAACATAAAAGTAAATTTTGGGCGGTGCGTCAGTGTCCCTTTAAGGGTGAACGGAATATAAAACCTCGCGCCTGTGACTTCGTCCAGAACTCTTGATAAGTGAGTGTTCTCAGCTTAATTCGGACGGAACTTCCACGCAAACCATGAGTGCGGGCCTACTCAATGAGCGGACGGATGATCTATTTCAAGCAGGTGGCACTTCGTGCCATCTAGCCGGTATTTCTAAAGGAGGTGACGCGCCGTCCAACGGCGGCAATGAAAAGTTGAGCAATAAGGAGTTTGCGCCCCTCTAGCGCTAGATGGATAAAGTGTATAGAACCACGCTTCGGTTCTATCAACCGTTCCAGGTCGAAATCAGACGACAAAAAAGGAAACCGACATCCTGAGCTGTGGATGCATGCATGCGCGGCGTCTGCTATTCCGCAGAAGAAAGCTAGTGCGCATGACCAGAGCGCGTTCCACAGCCCAGCAGAAAAAGATGGCAGCGCGCAGAAGGCTATTCTTGGGAATGTTTATACGGCAGAGTCATCCATCGATCCGTAAGCACGTGCGACTGGTGCTCTCAGCGCCATAGCGGCGCTTCTAACGGCTCGTTAGAGCTCCCCGAGGATACCCTTCTTTGAAAACTGTCGGACGAGAGCAATCGCGGTTGTTTCTCTTCGCGTATTTTTGTCGCGGGTGGTTCTACCTTCGGGTCCTGACCTGTGGCTTGCAAAAAGGCCGTTGTACTCTAAAAGTAAACGGGCAAGGAAATAAAAAAAAAGTACGCTGACTGTCGCTTTTTTTTTTTTTTTTTTTTTTGCGTTGATTGAATGGGGTATTGTCTGACGACCTTCTCTCGTCAGTTAACTTGGGAAAGATATAAAACGACCTTTCGCGTTTTGATTTTTTTATTTATTATTAGTTGTAGGTGTGAAATATAGGAGACAGGAAGAGTGGCTGCTTTTTCCGTCCCGTCGGTTGCGAGGCGCGGGGCTATTTTGCGCTATCTGCCGCGTCGCTCGGTACTTTCAACAACTCAAAAAGCAAACTTCGACAGAGGGGCGACAGGCCGCTATGTTGGCAGAGCGGAAAGCAACGTCGACTGCTTCCTCTCTCTCTCTCTCTTTTTTTTTTTTTTTTTTTTCTCGCGAGCTCTGTAGCTGTTTGTTTTTTTGTTGAGCATGCAGCGAGTTGTTTCTGCAGGGTTTGTTATGAAAAAGGACGCACGTGGCTGTGTGGTGGGAAGGAAAAAGAAAAAAAAAAAAGAATGTGTGTAAACAAGACTGCGGTGCCGTGGCCGCTGTTTGATTGTGCGATTGTGGGTTGGGTTGTCGATATCGGTCGGCGTTGCCGTGTGAGTGTGATAACGGCGGGACACGCAGAACGCCGACGTTTTCCTTCAAATATTGGAGAAAAGGCTGGCGCGATCTGGTAAACTTTCAGTATTGTAAAACCCCGTGACCAAAAAAAACAAAAAAAAAAAAACGCCTTAATGTGTTTTAACAGATATACGGATAAAGCCGAGAGACAGGGAATCCCGGAGTGGGCAGCGGGTTTTCTTCTAAAGGCCCGTTCACACTCTTGCGACCGAGTAAGACTGTTGGTGAATTCCGCTCGCAGATCTCGAGCGCTCCAAAAGCGCTCCATTTGGAGCGCGCATATTCCGCTCGCAGATCTGGCTCAAGTTGGTCATCTTCCGCTCGTAGATCTCTGGCAGCGCCCGCTCCACGGAGCGCCCCAAACTCCGCCGAACTTGCTCTGCGGGATTTCACAGATCTCTCCGGAAATTGACAGAGCGGCCCACGTGATTTCCGTCTAAATCGGCGGTGCGCATGCGGGGCGAGGTTGGAGAGATCGGCGGGCCGGTCGGGCCACGGTCGGGACGTGGAGTTGGATCTGTTCGGGTGCGTCGGTTGTTTACTCTGGACTGTGACGGCTCGAACGCTTCTACCTCGCGTAGATCAGGGATAAAAAGCCGGGAATGTGGAGCGTGGCAAATCGTAAGCGCTGACATCTGTGATCACCGAGGAAGAACGACAGAAAAGCCGGAGGCAGACGCAAGGTTAGGCCTATTCATTCTGCAGCCAGTGATTGTTTACCTTTTTACACTGCATTCCATCGGCGTTTTCCCGTGAAATAAAGTAAGAAGTGGTTAGGCAACGACCGCGCAAGTGATGGTTTGTTACCTCTGTGTTTATTAAAGTCGTACCAGCAATCTGAACTCCACCGCTGGCAATCGCTGTCCGTGCCCCGCCGCTTCGAGGCGGCCGAAAGGTATGTGACGGTGCCGAACGCGGACGTCTTCGCTATTTGTGACATGGGCGCCGTGGTACGTATAATTCCGCCCGGCCTGTGTCGCGTGTTACTTCTGCAGCTAAGCAGTGACAGTCGTCACTGGTCGTCGGAAAGATCAGCCGGCTGAGGCGTTGGTGGGCTGGTCAAGTTCGAGCAGCGGCCATTTTGAACGGCGGAAGGAGAAGGGGTGGGGAGGGGTGTGGGGGAGGTCGCTCCAAAAATGCAAGTTTATCTTCCCCTCGTCGATACGGAGCGGGTCCCACGGAGCGGAATTTCGCCTCCCTCGCGGATTTTGGAAAGCGCTCCAGATCTACGAGTGGAATTCACCATGAGTGAGACGAGATCTCTTACAACTTCTTAAATGTTTCTAGAATGAGGGAACACACTGACATTGTGGCGCCATCTATGCGGTGACCCTAGAACTGCATTTCACAAAAGCGAAGGTTTTGCGGGATTTCCGAGGTCAAATGTGCGTAATACCCATAGAAAGGCTCGTTTATAACATTGACAAAAGTCTTCCGAGCCAAAAAAGAAAGGATATTGCGCGAGAAATAAAAAAAAATATGCCGGACCGCCGAGTTTACACTGCTTCCCAATAGATGGCGCCAGTGTGTTCTCTGGTTTAAGAAGTTTTAAGGAACCCAGGTTTAAGAGGTCGCAAGCAGTCGCAAGAGTGTGAACGGGCCTTTAGTCTCATCTTGTCGGGTAAGGCCATAATTTAGAGGGAAGGGTTTCCCCGCTAAAATTGACGGGGAAATTTAGTTGGCGTCTAATTATGACGGGAGGAAAGTGGTTTACATTCATCCCGGAAGGGACGTAATGCGAAGCGCAAGTTCATCTGCTTCCTTGCGCAGGGTTTGTAGTGACGTCAGAACGCCGAGCTCCGATTGGCTCTGAAGGAAGGATAGACCTCAAAGCAGGTTGCTTCGAGGTCTACCCCCTATCCTTCAATCAGAGCCAATCAGGGCTCGCCGTCTTTCTGACTTCACCGCAACCCCTGCGCAGGAAGCAGACGACTTGGTCTCCCCGCATGCGTTGATGGAACCGTTTCTCCTCCCGACTGGGCTACGTCCAGTTCTGTGGGCGTAGTCTTTGCATTTCATTTTGACTGTATCTGCCTTTTTTTGTTTTTCCCCCTTAATAAATTTTAGCATTAGGCAAATTCTGTATAAAAATATCCAGCACCAGGGTGTCGAACCGAACCTGATCTGAAATCCGGATCAGACTTGTTATGTTTGCACAACCGAACGTTGATATCAGTGTTGGGGAGTTGCCACGGAATGGAACGGAATGGCGGCAACGCTGGGTGGAATGGAATGGGAATCGAATTAGGTGCATTTTGCCCGGAGTAGAGTAGGAATGGAATGGGGCTCGGTTCTTACGCGAGCTATGTCATTCTGTCTAAAGAAAATCGTGGAGAAAAAGAAAAATATATATATATATATAAACGGCTTTATTTATCTGACCGGATCATCTTTCTACGAGGATGAAAGTGGCGCCCCCAGTGAAGCAGCCAAAACTGAAAAGTTCTAGACGGACAAGGTCGGGTTCTTGGCGTTGCGGGACACAACAAAATGACTGTTGTGACCATGTGCGATTACAACACCAGTCGTTAGGCATCAGGCAGGTACAGTGGCACACCACTCGCGCCTTTCTTGAATGTGGAACTCTTCACTTTTCGTGTATCTACGGTCCCTTTGTGAATCAACTGGTTGGTGTGAAGTTGTAGCGTCTGTTACGAGCCTTTTACGCTTGATAGCGCGATCGATATCTCCAGTGCCATCAAACAATTGCCACCAGTGCTACGTGCGACCACTGCTCGGCTTAGTGGAATCAATGCTTTCGGGACGTGCTTTGAATATTTGTTTTTCAGTTGTCTATGCGTTTGATAACGTCAGCTTTATACCGACGTTATCTGCCGGCAACCTTATGTAGCTATCAAGCGCGATGTTTCACGGTTAGAGGAAAGAAATGGAACGCTTCAGCCATTCCATGAGTGCGAATAAGCGCTGTGTCTTCATAGCTGGGAGTTGAAACGAAGGAAATTATTGGAAAGCCCAATTCCCGGGAACGGAGTTTGAATGGAATAGGGAGTGCTCATTTCGCAACGCTGTATATATTGGGGAGTTTTAGTAGACCGTGTTTCCCCCTTCGCTACGAAGAAACCGCCTCTGCGCCGATGGCCTTGGCTGTAGAGTTGCGGGTAGCGGAGGGGGAAACACGGTCTACTAAAACTCGCTATTATGGAGCTTTCGTAGACCGCTGCCTTTCCCCCTCCGCTAAACTGTCCGCATCGGAGACGAAGCCAATGCGCATACGCGCCTCTAGCCTGGTCTGCTGAGTTTCATACCTTGTAGCGGGTTACGGAGATCATTGCGGTTATCAATTTATGAACTCTATTGAGCCGGAAGCTTTAGCTCACATGGCTGTAAAGGGCCGTTCAAACGGGACTCAGCAAATGCCGTACGTGGCACTTTCTCTACTGGTTCTCCCCAATTCCGATCTGCTACCCTCCGTTCCTTCCTCGAACAGATGCTTGGGGTGTGCTCATTACGTCGTTCCGGAGAGCCACTCACACGCTCTGCTGGCTATCGTCGAGGCCTCCGCTTTACGTGGCTGATGTCCTCACTGGAAACGTACACACGCACCGCAACTTTTTTTTTTTTTTTTTTTTTTTTTTTTACGGCATATGTTGGGTTTTGTTTGTACAGCCCTTCGGGCGCCGGTTAGTTTGAGAGCGGTTTGATGATTGTGCTGAATAGGTGTGCCTCGCGCCTGCCTTCGTCGACGGCGGCGGCGCAAGGTCAATTTTAGCGTCCGCGGCGGCTGCTTTAGCTGAGCACTTTAATTGCTGACTGTCGTCAGATGGGCGTGGTTTCGATCCCACAATTGCGTCCACAAGCTTTGAGAAGACAAGACTGAAAGAAATTGTCCACTTTTATTCTCGCAATTTCACCGCGACAAAGAGGCTTCTGAATCAGTGGCGGTCTGTGTGAGATAGTTGGGCCAGACTACGGACGTACGCCTCTGCAAAGTAATGAAGATTCCAACCCGATATCGTTTCATGATCCCTTTCAATAGACGGCGGTGGGGAAACTGCTCAGTTATAGTTTTAAGAAAATAGTTAATTTTACATCTATGGGTAGGTTACACTACATACTTTTTGTTGTATATATAAAGATGATCTCACCATTAAAGCGCTGGCGTTAATTAGTGCTAATTGATTAAACGTACAATGGTCACCTTGCTCGTTTTTGTTTGAGTTGTTTTGCGTTAGCGCGTTTTTTTTCTCAAGCGCAATCTGGCGCGTTTTTGTTTTATGTTTAGACAACTTGGAAAACACGACTGAGCAGTAGTTTTGCGGACGTATCCCTAATAATAGCTACGTAAATCACGACAAAACTTGACTAGCGCCATAACAACATGATGCAAGAAGGAAACTAAAAATCGCGTATACCTTCCGTTGTCATCTTGTTCGGTCAGTGCCTTAATGGAGCATCCTATTGCAACTTTGATTTTAACGGGCAATTGAGACGATGAAAGGTTCTGTCTCATGACTCAAAGTTCATTAAATGCCAAGAAGTTGATGCTTCGTGAGTGGCGGGAATTTCCCGCGTCGAAAGTCGGGCAGGCGCGACCAAACGCCGGCTCCAAAACTAGACCAGATTATGGAGGGACTATGTCATACGAAAGAGACGCTCCCCGGTTCCACGGCTAAGACAAGTCGAGCGCTGTCAAGTTTCAAGGTGGGCCCCGATTGGACGGCGACCAATCCGGCTGGCGTGCCTAGCGCGCTTGATTGACGCTGGCGCCGCGCCTGCCCGGAGCAAGCAAACGTTCTGCGGCGCGCGCCTCTGAGTCAGACTCGCTTTTTTTTTTTTTCTTTTCCTCGTATTTTTACGAGACCGCGATTTATGTCGCTTCATGCGACCGACCTGCTGTTGCTTCGATGCACGACTCGATTCCGATCGTGTACGACCACGTGACGAACAAAAAACAAAAATGTTGGTTCGCGGAGTAGGTGTGTGTGGTTGCTCGCGTGCGTGTACGTGTACGAGTATGTGTGCGTGTGTGCGCGCAGTCTGAGGTCACTTGGTGGTCACCCGTTCGCGCCCTTGACGACCTTCCGCTTGGAACTGACGCCGGCTGCCTTCGCTTCCAGCTGACGTGCGGGACTGGGCGGGCGGCTGTGTATGTGTGATGAGGGGCTTTGGCGGGCTAAAAATACCCGCTTCCTCTCTCACCCCGAATCATCTCTCCTCCTCGGCCTCCTTTGTTGTGGTCCGTCCTTGCTGCCATGCTCCACTGGCCGGGAAGAGGGCGCGACGACGCGTGTTTGTTGTCGTCTGCTGCCGGGGATAGACACGTCGCCAGAGTCGTTTTTGATGACGTCGCGTTATCCTTCGTTCGTGGAGTCCGTTGACTTAGCGTACTCGCGTGTGCCAGCCGTCTACCTCGCTTTGCATCGCGGTAGCGCTGTCTTCTTACCCTTAATGCGCAGCAGTATGGAAGACATCGAAGCGCTGACGCCTCACTACACGCTGCTTGTGTCGCCGAATCGTGAGATTTTTTTTTTTCTTTTTAATAAATATATATGGTTAAGGCACACAAGGAAACCTAATGTGAACCTGTGCAAATGCTGGTTCACACACACTTGCGCTCGGTTGCAACCGAGTACGTTCTGCAGCCTACAGCCTTGCACCAGGAATCTGCGCCGGGTTGGGCGACGGGCTGTTGTGCATGGGGCTCACACGCGAGCTTCTCTGCTTCGAATGGAATAGCGCAGCGTCATCTCCAACTTGAGCGCTGCAAAGAGATCCGGTCGGAGCCTGCCGTGGGTTTCTATAGTACCATGAGGCCTGTGAATGACGCAGCTCTTTTCGCTTCGAACAGCTCTTCGCACACCCGTGCCAAGTTCATTTGAGTCAACTCACCGCTGTTGATTCGAACTCTTTCCTTACGCGGAATTCTGAATACGACAGTGAGAGGTGCTGACTGCCTCGGTCGGCAAGCAGTCGTCTTTCTGCGTAGCTAGCAGCTCGTTGCACTTGAGTTCCCTAATTGGACCTCTCTAATGAGTTCCCGCACCTCACGTCAGCAGGAAGGGGCGATAGGTGATCGGTGGCCCGTGAACGAAAAGTTCTCCTTTGACGTCATCAGCCTCTTCCTTTCTTAAGACTATATTCAAAGGTTACTTTACGAATCTGTATAATGTATAAGTAGCGCACCGTCGCATGCGTTGCAGTTTTCGCAGCGTCAGGCGGTCTTGCCTGCGTTGGCCGGGCTCCTGTGACGTCACACCGGCTGGGCCTGGGGCAGTTTAGCCACCTCAAATAACCGAAGCGTGTCAACAGCCTCCTCTACCTCCGCCTGACGTCATCACAATATGATGGTGCCAACTCAGCAACGCGAGTCGCGCGACGCGACATCTTGTATTTTCGGTGGGTCCCAGGGTAGAGGAGTTGGAAACACTGGGTCCCTATACGACTGCGTGCGAAGTTTTATTGTTGTAAACAGTGTTTCAGGTCACCGTGTGTCAACCCCTTGAACAGCGTAGTCGTTTTCTCCTTTACCTCGTCCATAGTTCTTGTCTTGCCTTCTATTCTCGGCGACGGGCTCCACTGCATCGATAGTATTCTTCTTTCTGGATCTTACTGGAGAAGGCACGTCTAGTCAGATTTGATTACCATCTTTCCCAGCGGGTCGGGGCGTCGGATTCCCCTGGGAGTTGTTCCGTAAAGTTAGTGTGAATTTGCTTCCGGGCGTTTGTATGAGATTTTGGGGGCGCCATTTTCGGGTGGATTCAGTTATTGTAAAATTTGATGTACAACTATTTTTTTTTTTTTTTGTACATTACCTCTGCTATTTTGTGAATACTTCATCGGCGATCGTTGGAAACAATTTATCCAATTTTCGCAATGTTCTTTTTTGTATTTTTTTTTTTTTTGCCCGGTTGTTGTCGTGTCAGGGCGACTCGGTGGAGTTCGTCGTATGCAACGTTCTCTCGTCCCTCGGCAAATCGTTTGTGCCAGTCAGACACTCGCACGAATGACGTTACATTATCACCCTACATCTCCCGCATTCGTTCAATTTCACTTGAAATTTTGGATTGATACACTGCTCAATTTTAACATTAGCGACATTGTTTCGTCTTGTCTGGTTTTCTTCTGGCTTGTCTGCTTCCGGAAACTTCCCAGTTGATTTACTTTTCTGACTGCTATAAGGCGTATACCGCCTACAGGGCGCCCTGTTTAGCCAGACCTCCTTTGTCAGGTCTTAAGTATACTTTAAAGCCGTTGGAAATACCGGGGAAAAACTGCCTGCGTATATCTCGAAAGCCGCTCTGAATACATAGCGTTTATTGGTCCTTTGTGACGTCACGTATCATCACGACTTCACGTGGCGACCGTGTTACGTGACCTCACGGTGTCAAATAGCCCCAGCCCTCTTTCTCACGACAAGCAAAGCAAAATATACGGAGTGAAAGTTCTACTCCTTGCGCACTTCCTGTCTTTGTTTAGCCGCGAAGGCGCCCACGTACTTTTCTGCCCCCCCCCCCCCCCCCCCTTCCCTTCCCGAACTCGACCATGACGGTGCACGCTTGGCTACCTCGTCATCGCTCGTTCCCTGAGCCTCCTCTTTGCGTATCCGATGCGCCGAAGACGCATTTTGGAACACTTGCTCGCCGTATGAATTTACATTGCAATAGGGAGTATTCATCGGTGGCCTTAGTTGTTTTTGCGCGGCTGCTGAGCGCTTGGTGACGGCGAGCTTCCGCAGTTCTTTTGGAACCTGCATTTCACACCATGAAGATTGCCGGTCTTAGCAGCCTTGTAACGTGAGCTTGTTCTGAGCATGCGCTCTAAACATCGCCCTCAAATATGGCGTTCAGCGAATTGCATTACTTGCACTGACGTCACATCAGCTCTCATTGTGGTGTTTTTGCTGCTAAGCGCGTACCTTCTGCAGTATACATTTCGCAGCCCCGAGTGCAATTTTCTTAGCAAAAACGGCTATGAATGATCACCAGCATGGTGAGATGACGTCACGTCCAGGCCTTGTATTGCCTCTCTTCTATTGCTGGCCAGTCGCCCGGACGTCAGTGTCACGTGACTCGTAACCTCAGTATTATCCGACGAGCAAAATTTGAATTTCCATTGCAATATGCTCTTTTATATTGCTGGCCGGCGTCCCGGACGTCGCAGTACCAACGTGGCGTCAGTGTCACGTGACGCGTGATGTCATGTGACGTCATGGTGAAGCGTGGCGTCAGTGTCACGTCTCCCCAGGCCTCGATCCTCCCGACGAGTAAAATATGAATTTACATTGGCATGGGCTCTCTTTCAGTGGCTGGCCGGTGTCCCGCGGCAAAATTTAACCCTCTAACCCCGAAAAAGAAAAAAGAAAAAAAAAAACTTGTTCAGGCGCCAGCCATAACAGCGGGCCCGGAGTGTCCGCGTTGACGAAGAGCTCCCAAGTCCCAACCCCTTATTTACGCGTGCTGCGATGCGGTTATTCAAGGTCGCGCGCACACACACAGAAACGCACGCGCGCACGTACGTATGTTGTGTTCCTTTCCGGGCGGCCTAAGCGGACGAGTTGCGTGGATCGCGTTCCTATAAACACCGCGATAAGGTTGTCGTTTGTTTTGCTCTCTCCGCCACAGAGAGCCGCTTGCCCCCACGGCCACGCGAGATAACGCGCGAAATAATAGATTCGCGGGTGACTTTATATCCCGTGGCAGCATCACACCACTCCTCGCAGCCGGCTGACTGAGTCCCAATCGGACGGGCCCTCCTTTTACGTCGCCACTCCGATGTGTGTGCGATGATACCAGAAGGCGCGTGATGCCACCAGACGCAATCGTTCGGATTGCCCGGGTTCGCTTATCGTCGTCGGGAGAAGCCTTTAGTTTCCTGACCCTTTCTCACTCACGTTGGCTGCTTTTCCTGTCTCGTGCTAGCAGTTCTTGTTGCTGTTTTCTGTGGCACGTACTACGTTTTTCGTTTATTCTATTTTACTGCGTAGGATGGTTCCCAGCGTGTTGTTTCGTTGTTGGCGTGAAGTCGCGAGCCATTTTTTCGTCTTACCTGTGCCGAAGCGCGGCGCATTCTTTAAAGCATCGTGAGAGTCGCGGTCTGGAACTGATAGCATGTTATCTGCACGAGCACTCCGCAAAAGCACTGCCTGAAGCCACGCGCTTATGTCTGTTCCTCATCCTGCAACGCTTCACAAAACTCTCTCGCTAAAGTAGAAAAAAAAATTGGTGTTTAGCCTAAAGTCAGTCTGCCTCCACGGGCGACTTGTCTCAGCTGTAGATGAGCGATTTAGCCAGTGCAACACAACCGCTACGCCGTTTTTTTTTTTTTTTTTTTTTTTTAACAACGTGCTTTGTTTTGAGTAAGGGATGGACCTTAGCAGACGCTGGGAGCCATCCTCCCAACCAGTCCAACGGTGGGAACGTATCACGTGACTACGCTCCTCATGCGTTGATGGACCTTAGCAGACGCTGGGAGCCATGCTCCCAGCCAATCCAACGGTGGGAACGTATCACGTGACTACGCTCCTCATGCGTTGCTGGCCCCTTCCGAAGGCCACGTGGCAGTGATTGGCTTAGGTGGCGCGTAGCTTCCGCCGCGGTCCATCATGAGGGGAAACGGCGTGTCTTTACGTTAGCTTGTGCGTGAACCTGCTTTCGTTGAGGGTGTGATTTTGCTTTTAGCTTTACCTTTATGAATCTCTAGCACTGTTCTTCGTGAGCAACCACTGCACGACGTAATGTTCTCTCCGGGTAAACTCGCAAAGCGCCGCGACTGCCCACTACACTTTCGATTCGCAACGTTCCCATTGACTGAATTAATGCTTGGGTGCGCGTGAATGTTATCTCCTGTTGGCCTCTTTATCACTTTTTTTCTTCCTGCTTCTTTGTTGTTGTTTTATTTGTTTTGGAATGAGCGTATACATATTTCGTGTAATTTCGGCAGGCTTTTTGTTTTTTAGCCGTTTGTGTTTTTTGTTATTGTTGACGGAGCGTGACTCAGCGAAGAGTGCGTAATTGTTAAGGGGGGGGGGAAGGAAGGAAGGAAGGAAGGAAGGAAGGAAGGAAGGAAGGAAGGAAGGAAGGGAGGGAAGGAAAGGAAGAAAATAACAACGCAAATTGGGGTGTGTGAAGGGTTTGTTTTTCTACAGCGGGTGTGCTGTCTGCCCTTGAAACGTGCTGTTGTGCTGAAAGAAAAAAGTGAAACAAAGGGGACCGGCACAGTGTGGTCACGTCTGTATTATAACGAGAAGGAGGGCGGTTTGTAGCGTCGGCAGTGCGCAGTCTAAAATGAAGTTGCGCGTTTGCGTTTGAGTGACTGAGAGTGCTATAGACCTTTCTCGCGCTCATCACCCAGGCGAAAAATGCTGATTCATTGACTGTGAACGCATGCGCGGCGTGTCGTATTTCGTCGAAGAGAGGCAGTGCGCACGCTCAGGACACCTTCCACCGCCCAGCAGACCAAGATGGCGGCGCGCAGAAAGCGATTATTGGAAAGGTCTATACACGTTTGCAAGTCCGGCTTCAGGGAGCTGCCATCTTGCCTGTCTGGGGTGCGCTTGGACCAGTCATAATCCGGTTACGAAGCCTTGCTAAGGCGTCGTAATCGGATTATGGCCTCTCCCGAGAGCGCACCCCACTGAGGAAGATGGCGGCGCTCTGAGACCGGACTTGCAAACGTGTATACAGCCGCTGCCGATTGCTTACGACGTGTGAATAGACTGGCGCCATCTGTCGGGGGGCCCTGGAACACTTGCGGTGTGCGCATAGCCTCCGAGATCCCGAAGCGCGCGAGCGCTTTTATGATCTCGGAGGTCATGGTCTGCGTATGTTTTCTCTTTTTCTTTTCTCTTGCTTTACGCCTGAATTTTTTTAGCGCAGGCTCGAAATAATTGTGACTATGTTATGAGCCGCCATTCCGAGTAGGCAGTTCGTAGACTGGATCTCGCCGATACTGCGAAATCTTCAGTCTTCTAATTTTACGCAGAGAGTAAGTGTTCTGGAGCTTCTCGATAGATGTCACCAGTGTGTTCGCTCGTCGTGAGCGTTTCCTTGTGGTTGCAGCACGCTTGATTACGCTCAAACGCAAATGCGTGGTGAACCAGCCTTAAAGGGGTACTCCACCGGTTTTTTCATTGTCTCCGATTTGCTTGAAATTTTGCTAAACTAACCAACAAACATTGCTAAAATAGTATCCCAAATATTAAATCAAAATATTGTTTTTCCGCGAAGTTATTGAATTTACAGTTTTGGTCTTCACTATGTTTTTCAAACTGAAAGTCTCTACTGGCAACAACAACAAAGTGACGTCAGTGGAAGGCAGGGGTTAACTTTTTGGGCTACAGAAGTTGTTCCCAACGGATTTGAAGCAGTTTCATGGTGTCAAATGAGTGCTTTGGAAGCTCGCTCACGTATCCGCGCTCCAGCACAGAACAAATGATTGACATATTCTATTTTTAGACTACTTGCTCGACTGGCAAGCCTGCCTGCCACTGACGTCACGGCACTGAAAAGTGCGTGAATATTTGAATATTGGTTTTTGCACCATTTTCATTTGCCGATTTCACAATACTTATTATGAATTTCGCGATGCTAAATAGCATACCGGAAAGGCTAAAGGCCGGGGAGTCAGAAAATATAGTTAGTTGAGGTAGCTCAAAAAATCGGTGGAGTACCCCTTTAAAGGGGTCCTAAAGCTACGTCCGGAAACGATATCAGGTTGGAGTGTTCTTGACCTTGCACAGGCGCACCGGTCCTATACTCCGTTTCACCTTCCGTCCGAGCGCAGTGGACGCCACGAGCCATCCCAGCCGATCCAGCGCCGGGAGAAAGTCGCGTGACCTGCCGGTGGGGCGGGGCGACTCAGGGAGCTCAAGGTCGCATGACACTCCCTCAACGCCGCATTGGCTGGGGTGGCTCCTAGCGTCCGCTGTGCTCGGACGGAAGGTGAAACGGAGTATAGTGTGGCCCAAGTATTCTCGCACTGACCCGCCCCTGATCCAGAAGCGTCTTTGTCGCGGTGAAATGGCGAGGATAAAAAGGGACTTTTTTCAGTCTTGCCTTCGCCAAGCTTGATGATGTAATTGTGGGATCGAAACCACCCGCGTAACGACAGGCGAGCGCGGCTCATGGATTGGACACGGGAACTGCGTGAGCACTCGACTTCGGCTCGTAACAGTCAATGCCTCGGCGGAAACTCGGGTAGTGGCTCCTGTCCAACCACTGGAATAATGAGAATAGCCGAAGTCTTAACAATGCCTGGAGCATCATGGCACGTGTTTTCTATTTTGCCAACCCCAGCGCGTCGGTACGATAAACTTTGGCGACATAGGATAGGCACCAGGCCAGGTGGCCGCTTGTTCTGGTTCCGAGTTGAAGGAATAAACAATGCTCATTTTTTTTTTTCGTGATTGTTATTGCTTAGAAAGTAAAACTAAAGCAAGTTTATTCGGTTATTAACCTTAGGGAGTGATTCTAAGTTGTATTTAGCGAAAGTTGAAGAATCGTTTGGGGGTGGTACCGTGGCGATTTCTTCAGCTACCCCAACTAACTATATTTTCTGAGTCCCGAGCGTTTACCCTTTCCTGTATACTATTTAGTATCACGAAATTCATAATAGTTATTCTGAAATCGGCAAATGAAAATGTTGCAAAATCCAACATTCAAATATTCCCGCACTTTTTTTAGTGCCATGACGTCAGCGGAAGGGAGGCTTCTCAGTCGAGCAAGCAGCGTAAAAAAAAATAAGCTATGCCGAGCGTTTGTTCCGTGCTGGTGCGATCTGGACCGAGCTTCCAAAACATACA
Source organism: Ixodes scapularis (assembly GCF_016920785.2). NCBI lineage: Eukaryota > Metazoa > Arthropoda > Arachnida > Ixodida > Ixodidae > Ixodes > Ixodes scapularis. Next base: position 96,008,468 of record NW_024609846.1, read on the forward strand.
TTTGACACCATGAAACTGCTTGTAATCATTTGGGAACAAAATCTACACTAAGAGTGAACTCATGCCTTCCACTGGCGTCACTCTTTTTTTTTTTTTTTTGACAATAGAGATTTTTAGGTTGAAAAACATATGGAGGATCAAAATTGTAAATTCAATAACTTTGCAATATATATATATATATATATATATATATATATATATATATATATATATATATATATATATATAATATTGACTTAATATTTAGGATACTATTTGAGCGATGTTCGTTGGTATGTTTAGCAAATTATCAGGCGAATGGAGGACCATGAAGGTAAGGAATGCGCCGGTAAACCGTCCGCATTCCTCTACCGCGGAAGGTGCAAATGACGTAGCGCCGCTTCCGGCGTGACTGGCGCTTTGCTCGTCCTCGTTATCCCGCTATCTTTCCCAAGGGTCGTTTGCACATGGAGCCATCTTCCCGCAAACATACGCATGTGACGTCGTACGGGTAGCTCCCCTCATTAGCGTCGGAAAATGGGGCAATAATGATATCTACGCGCCTATCGTACTTACCTTTCTCTCAGAAAATCGGGCTCCTCTGTGGGTCGACGCAACACCTCCGAGATAAGAAAAAAAAAAAAAGAAAGAAAAGAAAAAGGTCGTAACGCTAGATTTTTTTTAGTCACCAGTCACCTAGCTGTGTTTGGAGATTTATGTTTGTCCTTTGTCCCTCTTGTTCCCCTTCTCCAGGGATTACTTTCGTCATTCTTGTCCAGCTCGCTTGCACCTTTGCATTTAATTGCATTATAATCACTTACCGGAGCGCTTGGTGGCTTTGATTGAAGGGAGGTAGCTAGTCCTCGAGTCTACCCACTAATCTGTCCAATCAGAGCTCGGCGCTTTCTTCTCCTCCTCTCCCTCGGTTTCTCGCCGTATCGCTGAGTCGGCGCCATCTTAGGGTGATGACGGTTCCATGAAGGTAGAGGTCTCTACGGGCTTCGGTTTTTTGTAGGTGGGCCAACGTTACGCAGGGACTCGCGGTCACTCAGCGAGCGCACGAGTCCCGTCTGAACTTTGCCGCTGCACTCGTGTGACGTCCAGTCTGATGGCCTGCAGGCCTTGTTGTGTTGGAGGCGTTGATCAGACGCTTTACACACGCGCCAGATTGAGCCGCCATAGCCGCCCTTCTCTTGTCTTACCGAGATACCGAGCCACTGAAGCGGGCGTTGACGGGTCTTCACAAGGGCCTATGCTGGGCACAAGAACACAGTAGCATCTAAAATGGCAATAACCTGTCCTGCTGTTCTAATGATGAAGTGAAGCGAACGGAATACGAGGGAACAAAAACTGAAGGTCAGTTATGGCGGCGCCCAGGCACAGCTGCTGTAAAGCGTCTATACGAAACGTCGTTCCAAGAAATGGCGTTTGTGTCACGCGTTCCTTTCAGCAGGAACGCCGCCGTTCCATATTACATCCGTGGAACGGGAGTATTCGTTACATTTTCGAGGAAACGGCGTTTCTTTTTTTTTTTTCTTTTTTTTATTTCTCTGTCTGCATTTTTACCCGCATTCAGTCTCGTTATTGCCGACTATTTTGACTTCCGACTTCCGAAAAGTGTCAGAAAGATAGTCGAAAACAAGCAAGTGGGTAAAGCTGTGATCGTGGTAATACGACTCGTAGCTCGCTGTGGATATTTTGGTACGCGTGGTTTATTTTATTCGCGGATTATCTCGCACATAAATGTCATTGAAGAACGTAACGTCGATGCAACGCCACGTTCCAATCTTAGGAGATTTAACGGGAACGCGTTACTTTTCGTACCACTGGAACTTGTAACGGGAACTTGTTCTCCAAGATCGAGAAGGAACGAGCTTTGTACAACACTGGTGTTAATCAACGCCGGATAAGCGGTGTTCATCAACGCAAGGTCATCCTGGTGATATCCCACACCGCCTGGTGAAAGCGACAAAAAAAGAAGGACTCGAGATTTTTTTTTCTTTTCTAATTTCTTGGCTAGGTGGCGCAAGCTACCACCTGGTGTAAAGGCTAAAGCCGTTAGCATCCATTTATCCATCCATCCGAAACCCCCCCCCCTTTTTTTTTTTATAGCCGATTAACGACTGGAACGCGTGGTTCAGCACCATAATCCATAAATCAGCACCATAATCTGTGACTCCAAGACGGCCATTCTTAGCTTCAGCTCAGGTCGCGTCTCTCGATCGGCAACAAAGCTCCTAACATTCAAATCATCCATCATCCCTCCAATCCCACACCCGATCACATTAATCTGGTCCCCGGCTCATGAGGGGGTCGGCGGTAACGAGGCGGCCCACGCCGCGCCCCGAGATGCGACTCGCCGGGCCGGGACATGCGTGGCCGTTAGGACAATCATAATGGCGTGGCCGTTATGATTGCTAACGAGCCGAGGGATCTCCCATGACATTACACAACACTACAGATTACAGCGCCAGATATACCCACCACCACATAAGTCACAACAGGCGCCAACAAGTATTATGGCGCCAACTTCAGACGAATACCCTTCCAAACCCCGCGACACTCAGACACTACCTCCCGGACCTATACAAGGCCCGATGCACCAAGTGCTACGATCCAACAGAGGACGCCGACGAACACAACAAAGCCACGATCGAACACATATTCTGATCCTGCCCGGCCGATCCCCCACCCTCTTCCCTCACGCGACACTTGGCACAACGAGACACTCAGTGGACGACCCTGCTGCTCAGCTCCGACTGCGCTATCCAACTGGCTGCGGTCAGAAGAGCGGAGCAAGTCGCCGCCCGGCCCAGTCCGTCCGGCCTCTCTGCAGGGGAGGCACCACGCCGGCCGTAGGAGAAGGAACCCACGTTCTGGATCTTATTAGGCTTTGATAAAGTTTATTCTCTCTCTCTATAGCCGAGTATATTATGAGGCGACGTGCATGCATGCAGCGGGCGGGTGACTGATATGAAAAAGGCTAAATGAGTGCTATCCGTTGCCGCGGCGTCAGTGTGTGTAATAGAGCGCTTTCAAAGCCTTCGCAATCTATTTTATATCTAATCAGGAGGATTCTGCGGGGTTTGCGTAACTTTTCGAGGATGAGGAAAAGGGTTACGTTATCGTGGCGCCGCGAAGCATCGCGTTCAACGGCCTTGTCGTAAAATTTCGTCGCTTTGTGCTCCGGGTGTGTGCAATCTTTTTCTTTTTTTTTTTTTTTTTCTCGTTCTTCTGAGGAGGAATAGCATCGCTTTCGTGGAACGGTCGCTCGACGCGAGAGATAGAGAGAATGAACTCGACGGGCTGAACTACTGCCGGTTGTGTCAGTGGACTGAAGGGACGCTTATTTTGTTTCTACGATTCCGCGCTTCGGCGTCCGTACGTTCTCGACAATAATATGTGATGAAGAAAAAACCCGCCTCGTTTATTTTTTTCTTATTTATTTTTACTGGCGGGGTGTTTAGGTAATTGGAATTTGTGAGGTGTCATTCATTGAAATTTATCGGTGAAATGAGCGCCTCGCATGCCAATCTTCCTGTTCACCGATGCGGTTAACGTAGGCACCTTTGTCATTTACTCACGCGCTCAAACGCACGCGCAGATTCATGGGGTAGTGTTGCGTCATCCATAACTTCAACAGCTATAAAAAAGAAAATAGAGTATCGCCCGTCTTCAAGAAGAAGGCGCAAGTCTATACATTTTTATGCATTCGTTTGGAACTGCTACTGAAAAGCTGTAACAAATCTAGACTTAAAAAAAAAAAAAATCAGTATGGCACTGGGAGCTTTTGCTGCCACTAGGAATACCTGATACGCGTGCCCAGCGTGGTATGGGGCCTGCGAAAACAATTTGATGTGGCAGTCGCCTGGTGGCGCAATGTAAAGTAGCCTCTTTGATACGCCCAAAAATGTTCCGCCGCCGTGCGATCGCGCTGCGAAGGAAGGATGCCGATGTGAGGCTGCCGAGATGCACTGTTCCTGTCGGTCGAGGTGAGACGATTTTCGACGCAAACGCTCAGACGAAGGTTGCGAGACGCTTGTTTTAGAGCGATTGCCTCGTTGAAGCGGCAGATTTCAATATCGTAAATAGCTCCGGCTGGGTGTCTTGCGATTACTAAACGATTGGCTGGGAAATTTAAGAACCGTCATTGAAAGTGTTAGTAAGCGACGAAGTCATTATCGTTGTCAAGGAAAAAAAAACTTACGAAATCGACAGCGGTCGCGGCGGCCCGATCGGGCTACGTGGACATGAAGTCAGCTTTTCCGCAGTGGTGGAGAACGATGCGGGAAAACCAGCTTTGGCGAAGCGCTGCGATTACGGTAGCTGCGGGCGCATCGAACGACTTCGAACCGGTTGCTATCTCCCGCTCCCCTTTCTTCCGTTCTCTTCCCGTTTACCGAATAAATTGCATCATAAATCAAACTAAAAAAAAAAAAAAAAAAAAACAACGGGCGAGAATTGTAGGTTTTGTAAGGTGCTAAGGGTGTTTTTTTTTTGTTTTTTTTGTTTTTTTCTTAATCGATCAGTTCACGTGATGTAGCTTGCCCAGTTCTTGGTAAACCTTGTGTCGGGCGACTTGTTTTCGACCAAGCCGTGCAGCACAACGTGCCATAAAAAAAAATGTATGTGGATTTCACATATGAGGCGGATATCTCCGCGCTCGGCGACTGTCACCTTGTGCCGCATGAAATTATTGGCATTGTCGCTAAAACAAATTTACCGGCGAGATCTTAGCTTTCAAAAGTAATAGATATTTTTGAGCGTTTGATTTCCAAAATGTTGATGTCACTTTGGACACTTGTCTTCTGCTTCACATTCATTCAAAGAGGCCCTACTTACAACCAATATACTCTCTCTCTTTCTCTCTCTCTCTCTCTCTCTCTCTATATATATATATATATATATATATATAGATATATATATATAAAGCCAGGTTTATACAAAGGCGGCTGGGATATTTGACTTGGGGAGGGAAAGGGGGAGGGGGGGCTGGAGTTTTATAAGTTGCTTTTCGGCTACGCCTCTGGTGTGAACGTGCTCGATATACTCCTTAGCAGCTATCGAGTATCGAGCACAACTCCGAAACAAAATTTAAAAAAAAATGGTTGAGGTAAAATTGTTTAGCAATGACTTTCACAAGGGAAGTGATTACCTCCATCCTCCGCCCGAAGCAAAAGTTGGCTGTGCTTCTTGAACCTCGAGTTCATCCGAGAATTCAAAAAGAAAACGGAAGGTCACTATATCGGCTCCACCGCGCAGGGAAGATGCGCTGGATGACGGGGGAACGCTACAAAACCATTGTCAAGGCTGCGAGAAGCAATGGCACAAGAATCACTTTGCAGCTTGCTACGGCTTTTTAGCGGAGTTCATTGACCCGCAGCTAGCCGTTGAAAGCAGGAAAAGGCAACACACCCGTATTTTGCATGCAGTAAACATTTTGTACTTTCGTGTTTTTGCTCGTGCCAAATGCCTCTATTCGTAATTGTGGGTAATTTAAAGATTATGGTGCCGGCATGTGCAGACGTTTCACTTAATTTTTCTCATTGCAAGCTAGTGCGGCGTTTAAAAGGTTAGTTGTCGTTGGCGAGTGATTGACTGCATTCTTATTTTTTTTTTTTAAATCTTGTTTGTTTGTTGGCGGGTCAGGCACGCCAGCTGTCGTGGCGGTCGATGACGTTCATTAGTGTGTATACCACGCACTGCCGGGAGCGCTCAACCCCGCGACTTCGGACCGAAACAAAGAGGGAAGAGCGTAAAAATAGGTATTCTATTCTCCCCAGCCATCTTGCTCTGTACGACGCTAAAAAGCGAACCGCGGTAAGTTTAACGGAGACGGCTCGAACACTCTTCTGTTGCTTTCGGGGCTGTAAAAAAAATTCTGGGCACGTTTCCAAGGCACTGTCGATGTGCCCTGAAAATATAATGTAAACGACTTGCTTCTCGACTCGTTTGAAGCTAGTCGTTGGAAGAAAACCGTTAGCCCCCTATGAAAAGAAAAAAAAAATACGGCTCTTCATACCATTTGAAAAATCTATTTAAAGGAAAGACTGAAAATTAAGTCATTTCATCAGCGGACTTGGGACATTGAAGTGGTTGAGGCTATCTCCCTTTCCTTACTCGCGTATTATGCGCATAAAATAGCTAAAGTAATGTCGGGGTGTGTGTGCGCCGCATCTAGTTAATTAAAAGATCGCAGTTGTAAAATATTGAAGACAGGTGGAAGAAAATCAATCTCATTTATGTGTCATCATACGGGGAAGGTGTGGTACACAATCGCATTCAAACATCAAACTGACCCGTGCTCTCTTCGTTCAAAAAAATGCGTGTCACTTCGTTCAAAGGTCACGGAAAAGTGCGAGCACGCTAGCTCCCGATTTGCTTAGATCCGGTACAGAGTGAATCTGGCGAAAACCCGCTGTCGGCACGCGCTGAAGAAAGTCACGCGCAGCTGTGGCGGGTTCTATAACGTCGTAAATGAATGGCCCCAAGTAGTTTGGACTGCTATTTTTTTCTTCCGTCAGTGGCAGGATGAGAAGGTCTGGGCGCTTCTCGCGCATGCCCGGCGTCCAGCACGCGCTTGTTGCCTTCCGTCGTGCCTCGGCTGCGCGTGCACGATGGAAGTTCACGAGACGCCGGTGTTATCGAAGCTAGAAGTTATAGCGCTGGACGCGGGGCATCTGAAGGACCTCCCCTGTCGTTCTAGTGATTTCAGTGACTATAGCTGGTCTACTTATCTAGGACGTAAGATTGAAGGCTGTTTGGCAAATCTAGTGGATCGGGAGATATCGAGATAGCGTGATAAAACTTTCTTGTCACGTGGTCGATCAATTGGAAACATTCTCGTAGAAAGGCGGCATTGTAATGTCCGGTTAGATAATTCGCTGGCTCAACTATGTAATGTTTCAGTGTCAGTAGTGTACCTATTGCTAAATTACAGGAGCATCGAGGAGATTGCTTTGGATATTGGTCTTCACGCGCTCGCCTTGTCCGTATAAAATATTCGAGGTAAAATAACCAAAATAAGGCGTTGACGAACGCGCGTGCAAGGTGCCGTTTTATGCGTTTGCTTCAGAACAGCCACCTAGACCTACGTGCCCAGCATTCTTGTTGTCCTTTGGGTGACTACTATTATACGCCGTCTCACCTCGTCGTGGGCTATTGTTAGCTACCTATGCTAAATGATGCTCCGGCTGCCGCACGAACGCTCGTGCAGCGAGTTAAGGCGATCAAGGCTAGCCGCCCGCGCTTGCACAGCCTTCGAAGTCAGTCCATGCTGAGCTGAGACGAAGTATAGACGCTTTACACACGCGCCAGATTACAGACGCCATTGCCGACTTTCTATTGTCTTACCGAGATATCAAACCACTGAAGCGGGCTTTGGCGAGCCTCCACAAAGGCAAATGCTGGGGAAAAAGACACCGTCGTATCTAAAATGCCAGTAATCTGTCCTCCTGTGGTAATGATGGAGCAGAGTGAAAAATATAAGCGAAAACAAAAACTGAAGGGCGGTTATGGCGGCACCCATGCACAGCTGCTGTGAAGCGTCTATAGGTATATTTATAATCGTCAAGCGAGAAGTCGACACAGTTTTTTTTTTTTTTTTTCTTAATCAAAACAAGTGAGCGTACATTTAAATGTACGCTCACTTGTTTTGATTAAAAAAAAAAAAAAAAAAAAAACTGCGTCGACTTCTTTTCATTTTATTTTGCGCCTTAAATTTATCGCATACAAAACTACCGTTCTGTCTGAGATGGCTGTCACTCAACGTAACATTTAGCTAATTTCCGGCATTTACAAAGAAAAAAACAATAAAATATCAATGCCAAGTTTTGACGGATCGCCAAGATAATCGAGAATTTTCTTTTTGGCATTTATTATTTTTATTATTATTGCTCATTACGTAAACATTCGTTTTACTGTCTCTTCCACCCTCCCCTAACAAAAAGAAAAAGCAAATAATAATAATAATAATAATGCCTAATTTTCGCAGCTTTAATTTCGTTGCGTACGTGCATGCTACTTCCGAATTGATTTTGCTCCAAAACGGTGCACTGAAAGAAATCACGTCGGCCGTTAAAGGGGAGTTTCCTTGGGAACAATGCCGTACCGCTCACGAAGCACACCCGTACATAATCGAGTTCCACGATCAAGATAGCGGCGCATGGGGCTTTATTACAAACGGTATCGACAGACCGAGTAAGTTATTCATCTCTTGTTTGTGTTTTATAATTGTCTTTTTTTATGATAAATTATTTTGTCCTTAAACTTTTCTCTTTCTTTTTTTTTTTTTTTTATTGTTTTAGGTCTTTATGATCTTGCGGCAAGTTGTGAAGACTCCGTCAGCCATAGTGCGTGCAGCGGCGCCATCCTCCATTGTTTTTCCGGGTTCTCGTTTTAGTCGTTATTGATTTGTGTTCCCATGTTTTTTTGTGGACTGGTCGCGTGAGCGCTACGGCATTGTTCCGGGCACAGTACGTGAGCGCTTCGGCATTTGAAAAATGAAAGCAAACTTAAATATTGCTGGCAAAGTTATCGACAAAAAAAAAAAAAAATTGAAAACGCGTTTGCGTTTTGCGCATGCGCGCGATGCTCGAGTGCGTATTCATTCGAGACGACGTATTCACGAAGTACCGTGTTTTCCATGGACTGTACATGCATAAGAGTTTATATTCGAAGCTATGCAAACTAAAAACAAAACGGTTAAGGAAAAAAAAAAAAAACTGGATATTAGAGCGGTTGTTACCCAGTGCGGTTGTCGAGACTACGCTGGGCCACACTGGGCATTGATCACTCTGAAAAAGTTTAGACGGTCGGTCACCCGTGCAGCTGCATCCCGTGGGTGACACGAAGGACGACTTCCAGGGGACCATCGTGTTTCTCGATGAAAGAAACACCCACCGTTTGCTGTTGTAAAATCGTTTTTACGAATATATTCGCCAACGTGGGAGTCTTTCGGGAAATTAAGAGCGTTTACGCTTCTTTTAGTACTCTTCGAACTAAAATAAAACAAAGTTCTAAGAACTATGAAAAGAAGAATTTCCATTCGTATGGTTGCATTCGTCGGGGAAACTAAAGATTTATCATTTTAACGTGAGTTAGATATGGATGAAGTCTACTCTCTTGGATAGACACGAAAAAAGCGACAAATATCGTCGAACACAATTTTTTTTAATGTTTTTAGGGAGTTTTGATTTTAGAATTGATTATTGCTTAAAGATAGCTATAGCGTCAATATCTAATCGTCGTATTTGGCGGATGTTTCCCAGCGAATTTCACCACGCGCGAGTGCGAGCACCACTGCGCACGCGCAAGGGCATAATTTACGGAATGGCGGAATGGTGCTTCTACCGCGCATGTTCAGTGCCCATCACTCGTTTTGTTTGTGTGTAAACAGTCCGCCTGCGTGCGTTTAGGACGCGGATTCTTCCCGGCTCGTGCTTTATACGCTCGTAATAAACGTTCCGAAACAAAGGTAAGAAGACGGCAATCAACGTTGATTGCGCGGTTGTCGTTGTAGCACGTTCTCGGCCTTGCCACGGGTTCGTTGTAGCTTCTTTTTTTTTATATATTAGGGCTTGTGTGAGTGACTGGCATAAAGAAACCGTGAAAGGTCGCGTAGTAAACTGCTCGCCGCGGCTGCAGTGGTGTCCTCGCAGACTGGCGGGCCTCCGGCTTTTGCAGGGCATGACCCTCTTGTCAGAAGTGTCGTTTTTCAGCTGTTTTTTTTTTTTTTTGAAGGATGGAAGGAGTTGTAATTCGTACAGAATATATTTGGCCTAAATCGCGGAGGAAAAATCGATATCGATGTAAATATTGAATACAACAATTTAATTACCTCGAAAGTAATACAATTACCCGTTCCTTATCTCGGTGGTAAAAAAGTAATAAAATAATTGAGAGCGAGCTCGTTAATACTTCGATGTTCAGCGTTTCACTCGCATGCTTCCTTATACTTCTCCATGACTGAGTTCCCATCTTTTTTGGTCCGTGCTCCGAATATTCGGCGGAGGAGATGGGTACATCGGTGCCGCCTTTCGTGTTGGGGTCTGTGCCAGCTCGAGCATTCAATTTGAAACGGAATATGTGCCAAAAGAGGCCCGCACTCGACACTCGTGTTTTGAGCGGGGGTTGTTAGGCCTCAGATTGCGAACCGCCACGATAAGGCTGTAGCGGTAACCGGAGAGCGGAGCGTTTCACGAAAGGAGGCGGGAAAACGAGTTTACTTTATACAGCGTCCCTCGGGAAGCTTGTCAACACAGTCTGTCAACCTCCTCCACAGTTGGACGGTTTGACAGCACCCCCTTCGGAGAAGGCGCCGTGTAACCGAGCTTTCGGTTGCACGTCAAAAGATCCCCAGGTGGTCGAAATTAATCCCCAGTCCTCCACTGGGGCGTGCCAGATGCCCGTCGTAGGTTTGGCACGTAAAACCCCCAAATTTGACTTTTGACAGCACCCTCGACTCAAGTGACTAACTTCTGCACAAAATCGGGAGCGGCTAAGGTACACTGCGCGACACTGTAAGCGCAAACAAATTGAACGTCGGTTCTCTCTCTCTCTCTCTCTCTCTATATATATATATATATATATATATATATATATATATATATATATATATATATATATATATATATATATATATATATATATATATATATATATATATATTAACAATACTATTATTCCTTGGAAGTTGAAAGGAATACTATAGGAGTGGCACAAATCAACACAGAGTGAACAGTGATAAGACAACGCAGTCACGTTCCATTCCAACGCTATGATACGAAATACAGATAAGAACCGAAATCAGACAAGGCAAGGTTCGAAGCACGTTGTAAAAAAGAAAACTGTATGACAATACATGCACAAACTTAAATTCAAGGTCCCGCAGCACCAATAAAAACAAAACGTCAATTTCGATGAAGTAATTATAGTTGAAGTGCTGTTCCCGCTACCAAACAACCTATTTACACATAAGGTGCGAGTTAGTCTAAAAACGGAGGAACGGTTATCACAGTCAACGACACGCCTAGGTAGCTTGTTCCACTGCGATGTTGTGCGTGAAAAAAACAAAACAAAGAGTATTTAAAGGAATCAATCCGGGACCGGTGTTCAATAATCGTTTTCGAGTTTGTAAATCTGGTATTTGTTCTAGTCGCGAAAGTTACGTATTTGTCCTGTGGAATTTTAATGGATTGGTTGATGATTTGGAAGAGGGTTTTAAGGCGGGCTATTTTTCTTCTAGTTTGCAAGTGTATTAAATCAGTTTTACACATCAGCTTTGAAGGGGAATGGTTACGCCCAAATTTGTTGAACACAAATCTAAGTGCTCTTCTCTGAACCATTTCTAATTTGTCTGTTTTTTTTTTTTTTGTTTTTTTTTTTTTGCGCGTAAACGGGTCCGATACAACTTTTGCATATTCAAGAATGGAACGAATGAAAACCTTATAAGCGAGCAGTGTAGTGGTTGACTGGAGCACCTTTCAAGATTCGTTTTAAATACCATAATTTGCTGTCGGCTCTGCTTACTATGTAATCGATATGGTTGCCCCATTTAAGTTCCGAAGAGAAAATAAGTCATATATATATATATATATATATATATATATATATATATATATATATATATATATATATATATATATATATACACACACACATATACGCACACGCACACTCTTGAAGCCACGGAGCGCTGGCGAAAGCGGCAAAAGATTCACGTGGCGACATCTGTTGGCGGCGTGTGGAAATGGACCTTCGCCGATCCACTCTCGCCCCGCGACAACGTTTCAGGCGGCGTCAATGGGTGGCGCCATCGTTTCGCGGCTTGGTGAACAAAGACCCAGATGTGAAGTCAACATTGTTTAAGTAGAGACTGCCTTGTGTCATCTGTTGGAAGTTCGACAAAATTTCTCACATTCACTGTATGTTCAAAGGCATCCCTTCGTGTATCCGACTCTGAACTTTAAATTGCTAGTATCAAAGCAAAATCGGGAGCGAAAAGGCTGAAAGCAGCGATTCTGGTGATTCTGTCCTACTGAACCTGTTTAGTTTACTTAACTATGCCAGGTCGCGGCAATTGTCTGACGTCGACTGCGCTCCTTACCCGAGCACCGGGGTACTGCGGACAGCGCGGGGATGAGACGCCGGCGTAGTCGCCTCCTCGATCCGGCATGTCTCGCTTCGCCGCAGCGCAGCGGCGTGTGTGGGGGGGAAAAAGAACTTCAGAGCAAGGATGGTGGGCGCGCGCGCGTTGGGTGCTTACGAAAATGGAACTTCGTTGATGTTGGTGTAACGACACCTATTTCGGTAATAGTTTCAGGATATAACCACACCGCGGCTATTATGCGGCAGTATATGTTAGGCTGCGATATCGTGAAGAACTGTGTGCATCATTAGTCTTGGTTACAAATAGCTTGGCTGCACTATAGGTCAAATTATTTTAGAGCGCAGCTCTTAGGCCTCCGTTTCCGCGTATAGCGGCGTCGCCGTCGGCGTAACCGCCCCGCTGAATTTAGCGGGAAATAGAATTCATGTTTAGGTCACGTAACGTCAATTCTCCCGCTAAATCTAGCAGAGAAACTGAATTTGTTCTTGGCTGACATGACACGAAGGCATGTGGCGTCATTTTCCCCGCTAAATTTAGCGAGGAAACTGAATTGTTGTTGAGGTCATGTGACATCATTTTCCCCACAAAATTTAGTCCGGAAACTGAATTTGTGTTGAGGTCACATGGCGTCAATTTTCCAGCTAAATTTTGCGGGGAAACTGTGTGAAGAGGGGAGGGTACAGAGGAGGATGGGAAGTTATGGAGGAGGAGGGTACGGAGGAGGGGTGCATACCCTCCCCTCCTCCTCCTCAGGAGCCGTGCTCTAAATTTGCATTACAAAAATTTGTATTTTTTTTTTTTTTTTACTTACTTAACAGTTGTATGTAGACCTGTTTGAGGGTTGTCAGTAAATAAAGTGTACTTAAAATTAAATTAATGTTAACAGTGGACAAATGGAGCATGTGATTTGTTTAATAATTTTAACTGAGTTGCTATTTAGAAAGCATATTTATCACTTGTATGGGGATTTTTCTATTACCTTTTTTTATACACGTAAAATACTGTTGATGGGCGTAATTAAAAGACAAAGGTTTCATTGCCACACAGTTTTATTGCATCACACAAGAATCGCACAGTTTAATTGCGACTTTTAGAGTTTTAACGTAAACATTAAATTTGGTACTTCAAATCTTTTATTTCAACAGTGTTTCAGTGAAATACCATTTGGTTTATCTTTCATTGCATATCTGGAATTATTTGCACATTCTCGCGCCAGATCAGTCATTAATCAACCTATGTTTCAACTCTGGCCGCTGCAGTGGGGCTTTTCTAAACAAAAAGGATGGCTCATATTACAGTATTCTTGCTGCCTTGTCTAGTGCTTTCAAACACAACAGTTGTGCATAAGGGTATTAAACTGTTAGTGTCTGCTGTATAGCAGATGCTAATGATTGGTTGATGAAGACAACAAGTGTAGAAGGCATTATCATTTCGTTTAAGGCTAATGTATTAATTTTAGAAAAATTATTTGTAATGATACGAATGAAAAAAAAAATGGTTCTGCTACAACAGTTATTTTTGTTGCTTGAAACTGAACTTTTGGTTGATCCTAAAAATGCTTTGAAATGACATCATTGCTGTTAGGCATAATCATCACAACTCTCGGAAACCTTAGCAGAGATGTCCTTGTGGATATTATTTATTACACATGGTGTGCCTTTCCTGTGTACAAATTATTGCATACATCGAAAATTCATTCCTTTTCCTTTTTTAAAAGTTTCCTAGCACACTAAGTGGTAGTTGCCATCATCAGTTGTTCCCTATATACAGCCATACATTATTACATATTGATACTTTACTTTGCTCTTATTCTGATCTAGTGAATTATAAATTGGCCTCTTTCCTTCTTAATTTCTCAGTTCTTTTTGCCTTCTGCTGTGTCATGCATGCTTTGGTCAATTGTGAAAGTATTGTCAGCAGTCTGCAAGCAACGAAAAGTTAAATGATTGGAATTTGTGACCAGTCTGTCTTCTTGTGGATCAGAGCTCTAAAGGCTAATAAAATATATTACTTTAAGTTACTTCAACTTATCCAAAAATAAAAGCTATACTTAATTCCAAAGTATGTTAGCTCAGAACGTGCACTGAGAATAAATATCTGGAAAAAGCCTAAAGTAAGAACCAATTATGTCGGGCAACAATTGGGTTATCAAGTTTCTCCTTGTTAAACAAAATTGAAGAAAAGGTAAACTTTCAGTGTTCCTTTCCGATTTTCGAGAGAAATATTTAAAAAATCCTGGTGGAGAGATATTGTTTGTAAATGAGGAACAAAATGTGAAAAAGTCCTTTTTGGTGTTACTAGTATTCTTTTCTCAATTGCGTTAAATATGGTACAAGTGTTTATTATGGATTTGTTTGGTTGTGCATGTGCATTTGCAGATATCCTGTTTTGTGCTGTACCGTAAAGGGAGGTAGAGGCCTCGTCAAGCTGAAATGGCAGCTTTTTTCTCTACCTCCCTTCTTGCCCTTGTTTGGAGAGAAATAAACAAACTGAACTGAACTGAAAATAAATATGTAAATTTACAAAAAGAAAAATGTTGCTCTTAATAACATTTGAACTGATAGCATTTTGACTGATAGCATTTGAAATGATAGAACTGACATTATGATAGAACTGAAGTTTGAACCGACAACTTTTGAACCGACAACTTTTGAACCGACAACTTTTGAACCGACAACTTTTGAACGGACAACTTTTGAACGGACAGCTTTTGAACGGACAACTTTTGAACGGACAACTTTTGAACGGACAACTTTTGAACGGACAACTTTTGAACGGACAACTTTTGAACGGACAACTTTTGAACTGACACCGTTTGAACTGACACCGTTTGAACTGACACCGTTTGAACTGACACCGTTTGAACTGACACCGTTTGAACTGACACCGTTTGAACTGACACCGTTTGAACTGACGGCGCTTGAGCTGACGGCGCTTGAGCTGACGGCGCTTGAGCTGACGGCGCTTGAGCTGACGGCGCTTGAGCTGACGGCGTTTGAACTGACGGCGTTCAAACTGGTAATATTTGAACTGGTAGCCTTTGAACTGGTAGCCTTTGAACTGGTAGCCTTTGAACTGGTAGCCTTTGAACTGGTAGCCTTTGAACTGATAGCCTTTGAACTGGTAGCATGGGGAACTGTGGTTTTATATGGGATCAAAGTTTCTTCAACATGTTTTCCTTTTATCTGTTTCCCGCAGAGGTGGCGAGGACAAGGCTACGGCAGGAGGGCAACAAGTACAAGTCATTCTTCCAGACGCTGCTGCTGGTGTGGCGCGAGGAGGGCTACCAGGGCCTTTACCGCGGCCTGGCGACCCAGCTGGTGCGGCAAATTCCCAACACCGCTATCATGATGGCCACCTACGAGGCCGTCGTGTACATGCTCTCACCCACCGTCTACCGGCCAGACTGTCTCGACGAGGACTGAGATCTGACATCCTCGGGCGGAAGGTGGCGGGATATGGGACGTCAGCATGCTCTCTTCAGGTCGCATGGCGAACGAACCGCCTAATTGACCATTGCTGCGCTCATCACTTCACATAATATGGCAAACAAGCAGTCTTTAATTGGCTGCTTCTGCGCTCGCCACATCATGTGACACCGGGTGATACGCTTCCGATTGGCTGCCGGTTCGTTCGCCGTGATACAGTGATAGTCATTTGATCAGTTGACAGTTTGCCGGACAAGCGATCTCCAATCGGCCGCCGGTGTGCTCCCAACCTCGTGTGACACCGAGTGATCCGCTTCTAATTGGCTGCTGGTTCATTGGGTGTGATGCGGTGAGCTTGGTCAGTTATCAGTCGGCTCGCCACATTGTGTTGTTTGACTCAGCGGACAGCAGCAAGCAACACCTATACGGACACTCCCATGAAGCTACGTCTCGCCGTCAACAGCGCCTCTGTCTGAGGTCGTCACCAGTGCCACGTATGCTGCACCCAAGAGCGGCAGTAACATTGTCTTGGCAGTGCAGAACACTAAGGGAAGGGACTGTGGTGTGTGCATGTGTGCGCACAGAGTGCGACCACTACACTCTTTGTACATAGATGAGCAGTGAGAGGAGGACAGGAGGCTCGTGACTGTAAATAGTTTGGTACGCTAATATTATTTCGAATTAAGACCGCTCGTTTATGTTTTCGATGTCGTCGCAGTGGCTTCCACGCATCCGCCTTGTATGGAGTCTGCGGGAGGAGGGAGAGGAGGTTGCTGGGTCGATGGGGAGAGAACCTGGGGAACCAAAGATTTGTACTTTTTTCTGTTGGGTGTCTTGAAGAATTTTAGGACCATATTCACTGTTTTATCGAACGTTTGCAATTTCGAAGAAGTTGTAGATCTTGCTCCGTTCTTTTATGCTGCCAAATTACTTTTCCCACTGTTTGGTTTTGGGATGAAATTGGTTAAACAGCAGTTCAAAGCGGTTTTAGGGGATAATTTATTAGATAAGTGGCTGTTCTGGGGTTGTGATAATATTTGAACTGAATGCCACAGTTCAAAATGGTTTTAAGAGAAAATTCATTAAAAGCAGCAGTTAGTGGTTTTGGGAGGAAATTGTTGAAATAAATTGAAGTTCTCGGGGGAGTGTGTAGCTGCTAGTGACATGGGTACTTGTTTCTCAGTTCAGGAGTCTGTGATTATGCTCCTGATTACAGTGTGATCTAGCTTTTGCAGGATGGGTTTTAAGGAGGCAGCAAAGCAACTGATTGCTACTGCAGTACAAAGTTTCTAGCCACTTATTGCACAGGTTTTCACCTGCTATGTTTTCACAGTTCAGACTTCGGAGTGCCTTATGACGACACATATATAAAAAGAAGAAAAGAAAAAAAAAAAGAAATGTGCAGAAATGAGGTTTGCATCCAGAATGTTCACCTGGGGACCAGAGCCTAGAGCAGTTCACCAGTTTTACTGGAAGGCAAGTCATCTATGATGCTATCTGTATATTGTAAATGTTCTGTTCAATAAAGTAGATGCGACAATGACGACACAGCATTTGCTTCTTTTTTTCTTTTTTATGTACATGTATAGGTATTTACATTTATAGGATTCTTCAAATATATTACTTCATGAAATAAGTCATCAGAAAATAGTTTCTTTCAAGATTGATACTAAAATGAAACACGCGGGCTTGACATCGCGCATCTTGCCATTCCATTGGTCCACTGCAGGCTTTGATGGCTTGGTTCTGCAAAGAAATGGGAAACTTTTAGCACTCCCGTATCTGCAACTTTGCTCCGATTTAGGAGTATTCATTAGCTTGCAGGCTAAGGAACAACCCTTGAGGGCTGCAATATGGTGCGATTTTTTGCAACTCTGGCTGTATTTCTTAACGAGGTTTTTGTAACCTTGCATGAGTCCATATATTGTCTGTCATCGTCAATCGAAAGATGTGCACAGTAATGTGCTATAGGGATGGCACGCTTCGAGGATGTAGGGTTCTTTTCAGAGATGAATAAGGAGCATCCATTTCACACCCAGGGTTCAGGCCAGGTAAGTCACCCTTCTGCGACATTAGGTCTCGCCACTTATCCTGGCCGACTGCTTTAGCGATGTCTAAAGCGTGAAACACATGTACGACAAAACCGTCCGGTCCGACGTGCGAACTGCCGGAATGACCTTCGGGGGCGAGGGTTTTCGTAGCACCGGAGAGCATTGAAAACCCTCGCCTCCGACCGTCGTATTGCCTGATTGGACGTCGGATCGGACGGTTTCGTCGTACATGTGTTTCGCGCTTAACGTTGCACCGGATCAAGAAGCTTTTTATTTTGGTTTTTGGTAGATACGGCTAAAGATGAAACGAGCTCACAACACGATGTGCAGCGCTAGAACAGGCACCGGCGCGAGAGTCAAGCTTGTAAGTAAACAAAAATCGATAAAGTACTTAGCTCTGCGGGCGTGATTTATAGAACCACGTCATAGTGTCTGGCACTTGCGACTGGTTCGGCTTCCTGTGCTAACGTTAATTACCTTACTATATTTCATCATTGACCCTTGGTACATCTGAACTATAGTCGGTAAAATTTATGTCGCAATAGCCGTGAAATGCGAGCTCGAGGTTCCACAAGTGCTGCGTCAGCCGTACGCTGACTGGGCACTCGTCCAGTATGCCTCGCGCCAGCATTCGGTGCAGAAAATGGAGCCCTGCGGCTTTGTAAAGGTGCTTTGAGTGACGCCATTTCTCCCCGGGAACTGGGAGCGGAGCCTCCCTGGACAATTCTTACGCTCCAGCAGCTGCAGCAGACTATCAACGCAGAGATGTTTCGGTGGCGCCCTCTTATGGTTTCCGTTCGTGACGTCATGATCAGAATTTGCCTCGCCGTGACGTCGTAAGTTACTATATAGACTACTAAACATCAGTGACTATCTACAAGTTCGATGGTGCGTGTAAAAATAACGATGGAATCTTGGAGTCGTCGCATTCATTCTTAAACCAACGTCATCATAGTTGAAACTTTGACACTACGGCTATTTCCACCGATGAAAGAAAAAAATACAAATAAAGATGCGAGCGTTTGTTCAATCGCAAATTGCGACCACCGCGACGCTTCTGGTCGCGCACGTCGTCAATAAAGACTCGTTCACAGATTTGCGTTTGTATGCGACCGACTTCTTTGTACAACCGCCCGTCACCGCTTACGAGTTACGACGACAGAACACACTGGCGCCATCTATAGGGTACCGCTGGAACACTTACGATCCGCGTATTACTAAAGATTTTGTATCATTTACGGAGATTAAACCTACGCACTATATATCTATGTAGCATAACTGTAGGGTTTTGTGTTTTCGGTGGGTACCGAAAATAAACCCCCGAATTTGAGGAAAATATAAATCCCCGAAAATGGGGAACCCTATTCTTATAATACTGCTCAGAAATATTTCGAGAATGTCGCGTAACATTTACGCGTATCGGAAGTGATCCCAGGCTGAGGCACGCAGGCATTGCTCACCCGAAAGGCCACGTCGCGGCGGCGACGGCGTCTCTCCTACGAAGTGGCGGCCGCGTTCTTGAAGAAGTTTGCCTTCTCCCTGAAGGCCGCCTGCCGCTTCTTGCGCTCCTCCTCCTCTAGCTTCTTCTCCAGCTGCTCCTGCTTGATCTCGTCTTCGAACTTGTTGGACCGACTCTGCTCCATCGCCTGCGCCAAACATGCGCACACGCTGACTGGACGGAACCGACTGACGTCTCGGATCAAATACCGGGTCACCTTCCTTTTTGTCAACGTTGTGATTAGTTTGATGTTTTATTTGGCGAACAGAGAAATACCCCAGTTACCCCGAACAGAGTACCCTTCACCGTAGAGTTAAGTGTGACTAACTCCAATTAAGGGTGCCTGTGTCCCTAGGGTTGACAGTAACTCTTAACCATATTTAAGTGTAACTGCGGCTTAGGATGCCGGTCGGGCACCCGTAACCGCAGTTCAGTCTGACATCAGTCAGACTTAATTGTAATCCTCGTAAACTTTGTAACCCGTCAACGACAACGAAACGTACTTCGTTTTAGACTTGTCTCGTAATCTGTCACATGTGAAATGGCGTGAGTATCGCGGATGCGACGTCCCCTTCGTGTAAATTAAGACTCATCTGTTTTTGTGACGGACTATAGTACACTCGAAACTTCCCGGTGGGGTGGACCGCGCAGAAGTCTGTACCGGTTCGGATGAATTTTATAAGTTTACTTTAGCACAGATTTGTTATTTGAGTTTAGCCAATGCATACTGCACACGGGACGTTTAAGCGCTAGATGGAAAAAACGCTTATTCCCCGTTATTGAAGTAAAGACATTTTACTTCAATAACGAGAAACGCATTCAGGTTCACACAGAGCACATTTTATCTATAAATAACCCCGGCTATGAAAGGACGTACAGCTAATCGGGCACTCGCTCCGTCCGTTAAAGTTCGAAACAGTAGAAGACAAGGCGATTTGACCTGATCAGTGATCAACTTTGCTACGTGAGATATAAGGTCAACTATAAATCAAACAGTTGATAATACGTATTTTAATATTGTTTCGTAAATCTAAAAGAGAAGTTCAGACTAGGCCACAACTGCATCCTTGGGTTTTCTTCAGACCAGACTGCTGCCCTCTATCGGTCGTCTCGTCAATTAGAACGATATTGTCTACAGCCTCTGCAGAGAAGCCACATATTTTGTTCCAGTCGTATGTCTATTTTTGTACTCGTATCCCTTTTTTTTTTCTTTTTTTTTTTTGCAAATAATGGGCACCGTCAGTTACACTGGCATGCTAAATTACAGCAATCTGTCCGCACGAATTCGATCTGCACAGTATGGACGCTTTCAGGCAGCTGTGCATCGGTGCCGCCATAACCGACTTCGGTTCTCGTTTCCTCGCATTCAGTCGCTTCAGCTCATCATTACCACAGCAGGACAGGTTATTGCCACTTTAGGTGCCACTGTGTTCTCCCCAGCAGAGGCGTTTGCGGGGGCACGGTAAGACAAGAAAAGGTCCGCAATGGGCGACTCACTCTGGCGCGTCTACACATGTCAGTTCGGTCATCGCCTGAGTAGAGACAGCTCTTGAGCTTTACAAAAACACGACTATCATTGAGGGCGAGTTCTTCTTCGCTTTATTAATGCGAAGGCATTAACTGTCCCATGAAGCGAGCCGACGTTATCAGCTTTGAAGCCGCGCAAAGCGGCACCTTAAATCCTTTCTCCAAGTGAAGCCAGCTCCCAGCTATGAAACCACGGGAAAAGCCTAGCCAAACGGCGCCAATAGTTGCCCCGATCCCAAAGGAGCGGAGTAAAGCTAATGGATTTCGGCTTCGGTCCCATTGGCTGGCGCGTGTCGATGAGGCTCCCATTGGCCGCTGCGCGTCAGTTTCAACGACCGCCACCCCATGCCGCTGCGTGCCCGTCAGCACGCCGGTAACACAAAACTTCCTAGGTCATAGCGGCGAGGAGAGGGCGCGCTCTGCCGTCGACGGAAATACGCTGCAAACAAAATAAGGGAGCGAAAGAATGACGTGCATACTTTTGCATTCACAACTCATAAGTACTTACACTCTAAAAAAAAAGCCTCAGCGAATGACGATGCCTCCTCCACAACTCGGACTGCGTTTTTTGGTCTAAAGATATGTTTCGACATCGTTATTCGCTTAGCTGCCTCCGTAAGTTGTAGTGATTGGCTCTCCGAGTGTTGTGCGGAAAAGTATAACGCAAAGGCTTTTTTTCTTTAGAGTGTAGGTATACACTCTAAAAAAAGCCCGTGCGTCTGCTTCCCCGTACAACACTCGGAGAGCCAATCAGCGGAACTGACGGAGGCAGCTCAGCGAATGACGATGGCGAAACATATGTTTAGACCAAAAAACGCAGTTTGTTGTGACATTAAGCAATGCAAAACGTCACGCTTGCATTGCTTAATGTCACAACTCAGAGAGCCGTTCTTTAGTCTAAACATATGTTTCGGCATCGTCATTCGCTGAGCTACCTTCGTAAGTTGCGGTGATTGGCTCTCCGAGTGTTGTGCGTGAAAGTAGACGCACGGGCTTCTTCTAGAGCGTGCAGCTGACAAAAATGCAAGCGTACACCGAAGGTGGATCGGTTTGGTCTGCAGTTCTTGTCCTCCCTGCAGGATCTTTGGAATCGAACGACAACGAAGAGTCTCCAAAGTGTGAAACAGTGCCAGATATCCTGACACTGGTGTACTTGTATATACTTTTTTTCTCTCGTTGACAGTTCCTGGTAAATCTCATCGACCTACTTTTTACTATTTCTAATGTGCCACAACAGCGCAATGTATTGTATTTTTCCAGACGTCTCCGCGCGCATCCTCTTCAAGACGCTGCGTATGTGGATACGCGATGCGCCACATCGTACACGTAAAGAAATCTCCCCCCCCCCTTTTTTTTCCCCTTCTTTTTTAAACAACCGGTTGTTCTGGCGTCTTGAGAAGAAGCGATAGCTACGGAATGTTTCCGCTCGTATCTGCGCTCCGTACGGGAAAGCGTCGGGCATTTGTTGAGCACTTCGCGTGTGTTTTTAACGGAAAGGGACGAATATTCTGGACGCCGGACGTGTTAGCGCGATTAACATATTTTGTGAAATGACAAATAGGCAAATATACAAAGTGCCCGTACATTTCGCAGTGGTATTAGCGCCGTGAATGTTTCGGTGGTGATCTCGTACGGCTCCTATTCGTGACGTGATGACCAGGATTTGCCTCGCCGTGACGTCATGAGCCGTAAAAAGCACGGTGGAAGCTCGGAGTATAATCGCATTCTTAACGTCATAGTTGACAGTCTGGCGTGGCTTTTAGTTCCGTCGATGAAAGCAGCATTAGTCCCACTAAAGACGTCATTGTAAATGTTTGGTCATCCGTGGAACGCCGACCACAGTGACGCTCTTAGTCTTGTCCCACCAGTATGAAAGTACTTCATACAAAATCCTACTCTAACTGCCGACGCTGTTACTTATTTCCCGAAGTCGATTGCCCGTATTAATTAACCCTTGTTACCCACCCCTACCAAATCTCTCCTAGGAGACGTAACATTTATATATAATGACGTCCGTTTGGCTTTTCATTTTTTTTTTTCCTCCTTGTTAAGCACCCGTATACGAGTACCAGGTATCGGTTTTTGCGTGCGTGTGATTTTGCACATTTCGCACATCGAGGGGATTTAGTAGGAACGCATCTCGGGAGATCACCGCCCTCGTCTAATGTACATTCACAGTCATCGTTCTTCCTTTTTTTTATTCTTTTTCTTGTAACTTCCGCATGTGTGCGATTATGCATGCACGAGAGAGTTCTCGTTCCTGGTCTATTTCCTGCAGCTTAGACTGAAAGCCAGTTTCACGCAAGACGAGCTTTCGACGGGAGTAAGGCGTACACACGCAAATGGTTTATCGAGTGACCTTGCCGCTCGACGGCGCTTTTTTGCCAAGATCCAGGAAGAGATTGAACGCAAAGCAAGGACTGCCGGGTTCCCCGTTATTTTGCATAACCATTTCCAACATCGGGCACACGTTTCGGTTCTTGGTTTTACCGTGTCTAAGCCACGGTGCAGTCGAACGCGTCCGTGCGCTACCGAATGCGCCGTTGTGCTGAACCCGAACTTGCAAAAAGACGACAAAACTTCTCTTTAAATCCACTAAGTAGGAATGCAATAAAAATAAAACTCGTATACGCCGTTGTGCTGAAACCGAGCTTGCAAAAAGACGACGGAACTTATCTTTAAATCCACTAAGTTGAAATGCAATAAAAATAAAACTCGGAAATCCTAACAAGGCGCCACGTGTCGAATCTCATCAGTTCAATCGACTTCTAGAGTGTCAAATAGCTTAGTACATAGTCAGAGTCAATGTCAAATCACTTAAAGCATAGCGCTGTAACGCGCGCCTTATTAAACCCCGGTCGGGCAC
The DNA here is from genome assembly GCF_016920785.2 of Ixodes scapularis. Taxonomy (NCBI): domain Eukaryota; kingdom Metazoa; phylum Arthropoda; class Arachnida; order Ixodida; family Ixodidae; genus Ixodes; species Ixodes scapularis. The sequence continues at coordinate 96,031,926 of NW_024609846.1, forward strand.
TGCTAATCAATCACAAAGGAGAGCGTGCAGACAATAGGGAGTTTTAGGGAACCGTTTTTGCGCATCCGATACGGTACGAACTGCGCATGCGCCACCACAGAAGACTCGCACATGCGCACTTCGTACCGGAAGAACCATATTGCCGTATCGGGTGTGCAAAAACGGTTCCCTAAAACTCTCTAGTGTCCGAGGCACGCTGCTCCCTTTTCTGACGGCCCTGTCACTTTAATCGTACAAAAACTGTCCGCAGAAATGTTTGGAGCATGTGTCCAGCAAGCATGCTTAATCTGTGTCCACAAATAATGACGTCATCGTGGCTGCAGCGAACAGCGTGTCTTTTGCATGATCATACGAGTATCCTGACTGCGGCTTTAGTGCGTTACGGTGCAACGCACTGAGCACCGTGTATAGCCCTGTGCACGCACACTTGCTTAGGGCGTTACAGGGCTTCACAGCACATGTATGCACCGTGTATAGCGCTGTAACACTTTCCGGGTGTTACAGTATCACGCAGAGGTAACTTAATGGTCACAGCCTAACGAGTGTTACCGTTAAGTTTAGGGATGTCGCGAACCACCCTAGGTTCGATTTCGAAAGGTTTCGATATTTGCGAAGCGATCTGAGGTTCGATTCAGAAAACTTTCGATATTTTCGTACCGATCGAGGTTCGAATTCGAAAAATTCGTAACTTTCGATCACAGTGGAGTTTCGAATTCGAAAAGTTCGAAGCTTTCACGGTTTCCAAAATTTCGGGTTCGAATATTTGGAATATGTTTTTTTACTTGAGGTTCGATAAATTCGAAGTTCGAACTTTCCTAACTTGAAATTCGAGATATTCGAAAAATTTAAATTTCTTGGCATTCGAAGATCGAAAAAATTGAAGATTTCGAAATTCTTTAGAAATAAAATTCGAAAAATTCGAGCGCCTTGAATTTTTATAGACATAAAGATCGAACAGTTCGAAGATGTCGAATTTCTTTCTACATAAAGTTAGAAAAGTTCGAAGGAGTCGATTCTCTTGTAACGCCAAATTCGAAAAAAAAAAAACTCGAAGATTTTTAATACTTTTCAAGTCCAAGTTTTCAAAGATCGAAGTCCGGTTTTCAAGTTCCTCCACAGTTTCAGTTTCAAATAATGTTTTCACGGCTTACTGGCTTCCACAAAATCAAGTTTAGAAAAGTTAGGGTGTGATATTTAGACTCTGCGAAGTTGGTCAGGCAATTAATTAAATGAGACGACGAGTGTCCCAGGTGTGCTGGGATATTTGCCAGTGCAGTGGCGTGTGACCATAGATCAGTAATTGACCGCCATCCCGGGGGGGGGGGGGGGGGGGGGGGGGGGCATTAACGTGCATCACGCAGTAGGTCTTTAACGTGTATCACGCAGTAGTGATCACACGAACACACTGTCTTACGATACTTATCCAGTTCGAAACGGCCAGGGGCCAGCAGGAGGTTGAGGTTTAGAAAAACCTTGAAGCGACCTGGCAAACTGCCTCCCCACCCCTTGCATGGTGGTAGTAATTCGATCGAACGCTTCCGAAGTTTGTAATTGTCCTGGAGGTTTATTTTCTGGGACGGAGTAATCGCCTCGCAAAAAGCACAGAAGCCGACACAACTCGAGGTCGAGGAGCGTTCTACCATACAAGTGGCGTCGGAAGAGGATAAACGGAGGGGGGGGGGGGGGGGGGGGGGGGGGGGGGAGCCCCCTTTTGCTTCCCCCTTCCAGCTATTTCGGACTATTAAAGAAAACAATACGGGGAAACAGGGCGTGGTCGAGCTTATTTTAATCTGAAATTATTTGTGCATATGTATAGCTACTGTCGCTCTTCACTGCATAAAAGATCGCGTAGATGGTCATTGTTAGAAACTCGTTGTCAGAAAACACTACTCGTGACATGCTTAGTGGTTCGGAAGTTCAAAGCTGTGCCTTTTCGACCTAAATAACTGTGCCAATGGTTAAAAAAAAAAAATGCGGAGATAAAAAGTAATATATATATATATATATATATATATATATATATATATATATATATATCAAGAATTTGCCGGAACTGTTGTATTCTTGCATATTCAGAGGTTCAGAATTTCCAAACAAGTTTCTCCTACCAAAATGTGCACAGGCTAAAAGAAACACGTCCCAGGAACGTGAAGCGAAAAAAAAAATTTTTTTCTTTTAATGACGTGCTGAACTTGAACAATATTAAAAATCTTCTCCCATGAGTTAATTTATTCCTTAACGTAAAAAAACAATAAATACATTATTTTGTATCCTGCAGATGGCAATTATATGTACTGTCTGTGGTGTTAATTTAAATGCGATACCTCAAACAACTTAGACGAAAATAAATACCAAGTTTAGGGAATAATTGCCCGTAGATACATGTTTGGGCATTCCTTCGAAACTCACCTTGAATAACAATAATCCCATCTTAAGACGACACTTACCTAGGCTATGCATGGATAATTCTTAAAATGTTTAACATCTCTACCATAAATAGCTTCGGCTACAGCGCGCTTCAAATATGGCACAAACGATAATCGTCAAAAACCCGTCGTCTTTCCTCGCCCCTTCGGGAATTTATTTCTTTAAAACTAAGCATGCCAGAACATAGAAATAAATGGCATTGTCTTTCGTAAGGAACGCAGCACCGCATGTAAAAGTTCGAGAAAACAAAATTACGAATGTACCTCACTACTTGAATTCAAATGAAACCGTCTGCCGGTCTTTCGAAGTTAACGTCGAACTTTTACCCTAAAAGATCGAAGTTCGTCGTACTTCTGACTTTTCAGGATTCGAAAGTTCGAAACTTCTCGAATTGTCTTGATAAATAAGTTCGAAAATTATCGAATTCCTTAGCGTAGGAAGTTCGAAAATCATCGAATTGTTTGGTCAGTCAAGTTCGGAAGTTCGACAAGGATCGAATTTTGCAGCGTGATAAGGTCGAAAGTTCGAAAAGGATCGAAGTTTTTAGAGTAATAAGTTCGACGGTTTGAAAAGCGTCGAACTTCTTAGTTTAACAAGTTCGAAAATTTGACTTCCGTCGAATTTTACAAAATAAAAAAAAAAATTCGAAAATTTGGCATTTTTTGAACCTTTCGAACCGATTGATGCGATCATCGAAATTTCGGTTCGAAAAAAGCTCGCGGCATCCCTAGTTAAGTTGCGATTCGTCGTGCTGTGGCCTTGCGTGCTCGCGAGAGGTCGAAGCGTTATGGAAGGGAAAGAGCCCTTTTTAACTTGTCACCGACGATATAAAATCTTACTGGTATTTTGGTATTGTAACCGATGTTTTCCGGTTCTTTGGAAGAAAGTAAGAACGAGAGGGTTATAATACAAATTGTGCATCAATGTCCTCTTTTTTTCTTCTTTTTTCTACTTCCCGCTTCTTAGTTTTACTACCACCCTCTCACCCACCATTGCAACCTGGCTACACTGGAGCTCTCCCCGGCCGGCTCTTGCATAGCAAGACACCAAGAAACCGCGAAGAGAACGAGGCGCTTTGCAAGCGGTGCGGCTTATAGCTCCGAGGATGGCAGCGTACATGGCTTTCACTGACGTCACATCGATCGCGAGTTCACTTTTTTGCCGAACACAAAGACACGCCAATAATGGCGAACAAGGAAAGAAATGATACCAGCAAATTACGAAGTTTATACAAATAGATCTGCAAAAAAAAAAAAGAAATCCGACGTGCGCAAGAACAATGAGAACGTGCAAAGTCATGCTCAATGTCTCTGCGCACTTATTCTCCGTCTAATCGCATTCTGAGTGCCGTGCTTCGTTGTGTCGTGTCCTGCAGGAAAGCGAACTCAGACATTTTCATAGCGTGTACGTGTCGTAGCATCGAGTTGGTTGTTTTAGGCAAGGACAAGTACGAACGACCACCAGCCCGATGCCATGACGTCGCGTGCAAGCCGCGTACAGGTCCAGTCCTGGGTGAAGTGGTCGCGCGGGGTGCCAGGGTGCATCGGTGCGCGGGTGAGAATGAGAGACGGGCAGTAATGACCTGCTGCTCACGATGCTTCTCCGGGTTGGCCAGAGCCCATACCTTGGCCTCGAAGAAGTCCTTGGCCCCGCCCACCCCGGCCACGTCCACGTCGATGCTGGTGAGCCGCGCGAGGGCGCTCAGGCCGCAGTCCATGGACAGCTCGCCGTCGCGAGCCTTCTTGAAGATCAGCAGGAACTGGCAAGAGAGAAAGAGAACTGAGCTTGCTTGCCAGTGTCTGAATCTTCAGCTTTCTTTCTTTATTTTTTTCCTTGTGTTTGAAGAGCTAAGAACCAGGCAGTTGAACTCGCATGAAGGTACATGTAGAGGAAAGTCGGTCGACCTTAATATCCTGGGTCCCTATAATTGAGCGAGCAATCTAAAAAATACCTGTACGACTGCTTTCTCGCAGAGCTCCCACTCCGAGAACCAGTCTCCGTAATCTACAAAGGAAGCTCGGTGAAAAAAAAAGGTCGAAAATATATGTTTAGGCCTTAAAATTAAGTCTGCGGTGTGACACTGAGCATTACGTTTCACGTGATTACGTCATGCTTAGTTTCACAGCACAGACTTCACTTTTAGATTTATAGAAAATTTTTCGGTCATGGGCGTTTGGTTCACAGTGCACTGCACTGGGGGAAACAGTGAGCGCTCTAAATCTGCTAGTGTATACAACGAATATGCGAGCTCGCCCTTCACATGCTGTCCGGTGAATTCCCTGAGGATGGTGCACGGTGTGGGATGGAGGTAAGCAAGCGCGACATTTGTGGGATTGTTTTGCCGATGTCACAACCCACTGCCTTAATTCATTTGTGCCTACACGTGTCAAAACGACGAGAAAGAAGAACACTTGGATTACTAGGGAAATTATGCATATAAAAAGAAAAACTAAAGCCAAGTCGGAAAGCGAATGCGCTTAGACCAAGTGACGATAGAAAGATGGCACGTGAAACCCTGAGTCACGAACTAAAAAGGCTCGTTAAAGATTCAAAGGAAAAATTTTACACTATCACTCTTAAAAGATTTCTTACTGAAGCCCCAGCAAAATTTTGGCAATATGTTAATCCCTGAGCCGCGAAGGAATGTACTTCCGATAACAGTCAACGAATTGAGAAGTTAAATCATTTCTTTTGTCTCTGTTTGTATGTATTGATGTTTTTTGCTTCGTTTTATTGCGTGCGCATAATTTTTTTTTATATATATTACATTATACTTTTCTAATAGCCTTGCAAGGGCTGACAGTATCATTAAATGGATAAAATTATTCCTATACACAAAGGAGGATCGGCTTCATGTGTGGATAATTACCGGCCTATATCTTTCGTTTCCCATAATGCAATGCGCGGGACCCTCGTGACGTCACACGTGACGTCGTGTGTGACGTCATTACGGGAGGTTTCCCATAATGCGACGCGCGGTTAGGCCGAAAGCGACGGCGACGGCGACGCCGCTCAAGCCGGAAACGGGCGCCTAAGAGCTGCGCTCTAAAAGCTCCAGATAACTGGCCCCCATGGCTTTAAGCACCCGCCACCTTTCTAGGCTAGGTGGCGCAACGTAGACCACCCGTTATAAAGGTACAGCCGTTAAAATCCATCCATCTATCCGATGACTGGAGTGTCGTTTGCTGCGAAGCGTACGTTGCTTATTTCGTGCGTATACCTCTCTGAAGTTGATGGTCCCGTCAAAGTCCTCGTCGACGTCCTTGATCATCTGCTTGAGGGCCAGATGGGTCTGCGGGGCGCCCAGGATCTCCATCATGCGCTTGAGCTCCTCGAAGTCCAACACGTGGTCTCCGTTCAGGTCGAACCTACGAACAGGACAGGAGAAAAGGTGGTCAGCGACACGGATACATTGTCGACCTGTGCCCGCGTGTGTCTCGTCCCAGCTGGCAACAAATAAAGTCCCTCCATTAACGTTAACGCTTTGCTAAGTAACGACAGCGACTGATGTGCCAACACGCTCTCCCATTGGTCCGCGCCCGTGTTCCGTTTCCGGTTAGGAAGAACACGGCGGATTTGACTCGACCTTGTGGGCGGTTATACTCCGTCTCATCCCACGATGGACTAAAGCCCAATGCTAAAGGCCAACGGGTTAAATCACGAGCCTGTTAGAAACCACGAGGTATATTTGCCCCGTCGTACGTATCAGTGCGCCAAGACCCGCCATACGGAGGCAAGTTTTTCGTCTGCTCATCGAACCCTCGCAATAGCTCCCTCTGCTTGCTACTATTGAAGACTACTGAAGGTATTAAACACCGCCTGGATGCGATGTGGCGAAGAGAATCCGGGATCAGGACCAGTTGGCAGTGGCGATTAAGAAATAAAGATATAAAGAAATAAAGATTACGGTGAGGGCATCACGTGACTTTTTTTTTATGACCAGCTATAAAAGGTTTAAAGTTTAAACGATACTTGCACCCAGGTGGGGTGCACGTGACTCTGTCACATGCGAGTTGGGTGGTTGGTTGCATGGAATGTGGCCGTAGCTTTGCCACCGTTGCTCGCTTCCATCCGGTAGTGTTTACGTGAGCTAAGCGAAGGCGAGGCGGGTGAACGTAAACCCTACCGGATGGAAGCGAGCAACGGACGGACAGCGATCCTGTCACATGCGAGTTGTGACGCAATGCAAGCGTGACGTTTTACATTGCTTAATGTCACAACTAAATCTGCGTTTTTTGGTCTCAACATATGTTTCGGCATCGTCATTCGCTGAGCTGTCTCCGTAAGTTGCGCTGATTAGGGAGTTTTCGTAGACCGAGCTGCCCCTCCGCTAAGCGTTCCGCAACGAAGAAGTTGCTACTGCGCCTGCGCGCCCATAGCCTTGACTGTGGAGTTCCCGCTATCGTAGCGGGTTGCGGAGAGCCTTGCGAGACGGCGAAAACTATCTACGAAAACTCCCTATTGACTCTCCGAATGTTGTACGGGAAAGTAGACGCACGGGCTTTTCTTAGAGTGTAATACACTCTATAGAAATGCCTGCGCGTCTACTTAACCGCAAAACACTCGAAGAGCCATTCTCTGCGATTTATGAAATCAGCTCAGCGAATGGTGAAAGGGAAGATCTGTTTAGACCAAAAATGAAGTCTGCGCTGTGTCATTACGCAATGCAAAGCGTCATGCTTGCATTGCGTAATGCCACAGCGCAGACTTAATTTTGGAGTGTAAACAGATGTTCCGCCTCATCATTCGCTGAGCTGATTTTGTAGATCGCAGAGATTGGCGCCTCGAGTGTTTTGCGGTTAAGTAGTCGCGCAGGTATTTCTTAGAGTGCAGGACTCGGCGGTTGATCAAAACTTCGAAAACGCAGCATGCGGCTGTACGAGCCTTCCGAAATGCTAAAAGCCTAGCGTGTTTCCTGTGCAGTGACGGAGCAGTGTGTAACTTTGTAGGAAGACGTGTTTTGGTAAACGTTTAATGTAAAGCTTCTTCTTTTTTTTTTTTTTTTTGCTTTAGGAAAGCGATGCTCTAAGTTTCGTCGTTTCCTTGGAGGCTCCGAAACAATGCACCGGGCTACGGATCCTTGCTGCGAAGTGCCCGCAGCGCGACCGAGTATTGTGGAGAAGATGCGGCGCTAGCTAGATTTTTTGTTTTTACGTTAGAATGCCCCCGTCTAGTAAAGTTTGAGTTCTCTGTTGGGGCGTAGTGGATGTCTTATGTTGGTTTGGCACGTAGCAACCAACGTATATTTCCGTGGTGTCGTTATCATAGTGCGAAAATGGTCTCCTAAAACTCCCTGTTGCGTTATAACTAGAAAATAGAAGTCATAATGGTTTATAAAATTTTTATTTTCGTTTCAAGTAGGGATGTATATTTACGCACAACTCACTCTAACTCATAAGATTTCTTTTTATGCACGCCGCAACTTTGTGCGCGGCCAGTAATGATTATAATATATTTGCGTAAATAGAGCCTAACGCAAGATGAAGCTGCCGATCTCTACCTCAGCTTGTCAGATGACACGTGGGCTAGTAAAGCAGAAGCGGACACCTCGAGCGATGACGACTTTAATCCTGACTTGGCGCCAGTAGAAGCCGAGGGGCTTGAATATTTGGATATGGCTACGGAACATTCTACCACTTAACAAAAGAAACGTAAGGGACACTTGTATCAGCGAAAGAAATGAAAAAAAGAACAAGTAAAAATAAGCGTTGCAATCGCTCGGACAACGGCGATAATCTCCACATGGAAGAGGAGAGCCAGGACCCCAGTCAAGAGTGGAGCCGTAATCTTCCCAAGACTTCGTAGATGCTTGTGAGATTTGCCAGCTGAACGAAGGAGGAAATATACAAGATAGAGAAAGACAAGGTAGTCGGGACATACACATGCACTCTGCTGGTCTCTTTCTTGTCTTTCTCTTATCTTGTATATTTCTTCCTTCGTTAAGCTGGCAAATCTCGCAAGCATGAATAACCAATCAGCTCAGCTTCAGGCTATCACAAAGACTTCGTAGAAAATCTAAAGACGCGGAGCCAGGAGTATTCCAAAGAAGCGCTGATGACTGCCAGACAAGCGTTTCAACTCTACTTCACTGACGACATTCTGGATATAATCGTCGCAGAAACAAACCACTATGCTCGTCAAAAAATGTGAAGAGAGTAGTATGACGTTACGAAAGAAGAGGTCAGAGCTTTTTTTGTGGATGCTCTTCTTGATGGTCCTTAATCCAGCTCATCACGTCTACCTCTGCTGGAGTAGTGACCCTTTCTTCAATGTCACTGAGATATCTCGTGTAATGACGTTCAAGCGGTTCCAGGCCATTCTTAACTCTGTATATCAATGACCGAAACGAAGAAAAAAAGAGAGAGGAGGGTGACGACAAGCTTGCCAAGGTTCGCCTTCTCGTGTCGGCTCTAAACAAGCAATTCGCTGAGCACTACCGGCCCTTAACACACCATTCTGTGGTCGAGAGCGTGATTGCATTCAAAGGTAATATCTGCTCTCAAACAGTACATGCCCATCATGCCCATCAAAAGGGGGTACAAGGTGTGGTGCCGTGCAGACTCCTGAACTAGATGTCTTGTTCAGTTTCAAATTTATGAACGAAAAGATTTAAGACAGCCTCCTAACTTTGGACTTGGCGAGCATGTGATGCTAGTACTATCCGCGGGGGTGTTAAAGAAGGTACGCAGTTGTACTTCGATAACTTCTTTACTACAACAGAGTTCATGGGGAAGCTGTCGGAGCAAGGAGTGCTCGCAGCTGGGACGCTTCGCACCAACCGCAAAGATCTTCCGAGCGGGGTGAAGACGGACAACAAGCTGCAAAAGGGATATTTCAACTGGAGCGCGAAGGGCAGAGTGTCTGCTTACGAGGGGGAGGACAACCGCAACGTCAACATGATGTCCAGTTTCCACATTGCAGACGAGACCTGCGAGGTCAACAGAAGACTCTCCAGTGGTGCGAACGTTGGGGTTAGCTGTCCGAAAGCGATCGCGGACTACAACCAATGGATGGGTGGTGCTGACAGATTTGATCAGAAACGGAACACCTACGCTGCTGCCCGCCGCTCCAATAATGGCATAGGATTTTTTATTACCTGCTCGAGGCAGCGGCGGTGAACGTCTTACTGCAGTACCACTCCGGAAATGAGACTACGTATCTCAAGTTTCGTCTTTCCCTTGAGCGCCAGCTGATCGACGGAACCACTCTCAGGAGAAACCAGTCAGGAAACAGCCACAAAGGCAAGAAGAACCGAAAGCCGAACGGTCGGAAAATGACCGGTGTCCTTGAAGAGATCAGGCTTGTCGGCCAGCAACACCACCCCCAACGGTGTGCGAGCAGGAGGCGGTGCAGATGGTGCTCCTGCAAGACGTAACAAGCCCGCACATACCACTTGTGTCAGGAATGACGTGTGCCATTGTGCGTAACTTGTTTCGGACCTTTCCACAATAAAAAATAAGCATATTGGCGCCCTCGCATTCACTTGAGTTTGAGCGAAAAAGATGGCAGTACGAATATGTACCACTTTCATGAACCACACGAAAAGTCAGTGGTACAAATATGTACCACTGACTTTTCGTGCGGTTACTATAAATATGTAACATAAAATTGAAGAAAATAAAAATGTCATTCGGTTTCTTTTTTGTACATACAACGTAGCAATTATTTTTGACAAATAATTTTGAAAAACCGGTAGCGCCTCACAAAGGGTTTACCTTCCGATTAACCAATTAATGCCTTAATCACGATCAATCTTTTTAATTGGTTGAAGTGTGACGAACAAAAACAAAACAAGAAAAAAACATTATACGCTTTCCTCATCTAGCAAACGTAAATTGAAAAAAAAAAAAAAAAAAGACCACAGATTTCAGCCGAGTTGTAGAGTTGTCAAGTGATTTTGGTCATGGATTTGATGTATCTAAAGTCCCCGAGTTGGTTCCCAGCGATATGCTCCTTCCTCCCAAGGCCGACGGGCGAGCCGTGCGTCGCGTCGTTCAGTGGCGGCGGTCCGACAGAAAAGCCTGGCAGATCAGCTCGACAATCGACTGGAAATTCACTGGGCCAATTTCGGACATTCCGCCGACCGAGTTTCCCTTCAAGCGAGCGAGAACACAAAAAGGAAGGACGACGCGTCTACACAGCCAGCGGAGTTGAGCCGTTGTGCGGGGGGACCTGTCGGCAGCCGCAGCACCCGGCGTTATAGTATTCTACTGAGGAATTCGGGGTAAACAATTATTCCCGCCTTCAATTTTTCTTTAACGATTGTCCTCATCTGCAGTTGGTTGGGTCAAGAACACATCAGCAACGCTATATTTAAATTAATGAGTCCCCTGAAAGGGAAGAGGCGCGGCGTACCCTTCGCCACTTTTACTTGCTTCAGTATTACACACTTCACAGACGTGGAGGAGTACAACAATATGAAGCGTAAACATTAGGTGAAATTTAAATGTAATCTAAGCTGCAGGGGCGATGTTTGTAACCCACAGCAAGGCGAGAAAATTATATCTCACACGGTCACTTCAACGCCAAGTGAGTGTCTGTTTAGCAGAGCAACGACTATTGTGAACAAGCAAACGAGCTCGTACCTGCCGAAGGATATCAACAAAATAAAAAAAAAAAAAAATTAGCTGTAAGTCTCTTTGGACTGTTCTCAGAAACACATCGAAGTTGAGCTCTAATTGAAAATTGCGCTGTTCATCACATAAAGTTGAGCCGTAATTAAAAAGATAAACATTGCGCCGTTCATCACATAGCAAAAAAAAAAAAAAAAAATAGAATCAGCAGAGACAAGAAGTGTAAATTTGTCCTCGTTAATATATTATGCATAAAAATCAGCGAAACCGATTAATCGTTCAAAGGTAAAGGGTGTCGGGTTAAAATTTTTAATCGACGCCCAGCCCTGCTCTGGAAAATCATCAACCTTCCAACCTGATATCGTTTCATGACCCTTTGAAATTGACTTTCGTCCGGGTGACAAAAGCACGCCACAAATAGATCGAATTCCCCCGGGTGTTCGAGTCAGCCGGTGACCCATTTAGCGATAAGTTTTGATTCGGGGGTTGGAATGGCATCTGGGCGGCGACGTGTCCGGGGCTCTCCCGGATGAACGGGCCGACCCGGTTGCGTGACACGCGCCGCCGAAATCAAGAGCGTCCCACTCGGTTGCGTGCCCGGCGTACCGTCCAACTTCGTCTCTTAGCTAAAGGAACCTGTCGTGCCTGCAGTATATATCACACGGCGTATAAACCCAGAATCTATATATGGATCGATGGAACTGTATCGGGCGGTAGCTTGCGCCGCCTAGCGTAGAAACATCGCCGTGAATGAAGATGACGGACGGCGAACGAAGGTGCGGCTAACGTCTCGGGACTCGTGTTTAATTGGTGAGAACACGAGTCCTAGCCGAACGCTGACGCAGCACTCGTGTACAACCTCTTCCCCGCGTTGGCCTTCTTTAGGTGACGTCACGAATACAGCCCTATGCTCTTGTTATCTAGGAGGTATGCCTTCGACTCCCTTTGGGGAAGGGGCGAGAGAAAAATGGTATTGCCATTTGATTATCTTTTGATAATGGGGCGGCCCGAGGACTCGTGTTGGCATGAGGTCGGTGTTCCGTCGTCGAACTCCCGTCTCCTCCTCTTCCCAGCTTCTAAACATAGAGAGAACCGCGGACAACGCGAGCAGTGCGCAAGCACAGGTACTCAATCGTGCCGAGTTGTATCTTTCGGTGTGTTTTCGTCTTTCGCCAGGAATCCCATAGGCTGCACGGAACAATAGCCGGCAGGGCACGAGAGGAAGAAAACCGACGTTTCTGGAATCCGAAGAAGGCAGGAAGAAGATGCGTGCGGCACAGTCAACGTGCAGGCATTGGGCGGTATAGCGCGGCTATACGAAGTGACCCGAGTCGGGAGGAAACACACGTCTCTCCCCTCCGGAATCTGCCTCGCGATCATCTCCGTCCACGCACCGAGTACCGCGGTATACCGCCGGCATTCCACAAAGCCGCTCTCCTGGCCGTCTCAATCGCCCCGCTCCCGTTGCTGCGATCGTAATCAGAGATGCGGCTGCGCTGACCATACGCTTCCGGAGCATCTGGAGCCACGCTCGTGTTCTTCCGGGGAGCCAACCGACAGCACGAGATAGAAAGAGAGTAAAAAAAAAATTTTTTTTGACAACGACCTTTACCTTTAAAGGCCCGCAATACATGAAACGCAGAATTTAAGAAGCGTGCGTTTTTATTCACAACTTTTAAACAGAAAATTGTGTTCTTCTTATTTGCAACAAAATTAACTATCTTCATCGTCAAACGCTGAGCTTCCGTCCAAGTTCTGGTCCAAACAAGATTCCAAAGCTTCAAAACGAACCGTTTCATCTTATTCAAAAATTCTTAGCTATCTTCGTGATTTTTTTAAGAGAAAAATGGCGGCATATGAAGCCCACGAATATAGGGAGCTGAATTGCGCAAACCATCGGAAACGGGCTCCATTTTCCCATTCAAAGTTTCATTGGGAGTATAAAACTTTCAATGGGAAAGCGCCACCAGTCTCGGTTTCAGCCCACATAACCCTTATCTCACCTCCGTCCCTCTTTGGCCACCCTTCCCCGCCGGATGATACAGCTGCCCCCTCCTCCATCGAGAGAGCAATCTACTTCCCCGCACCCCGCCCTTCCTTTGTATTATCGTTTATTCGACGATACCATCACCACCACATGAACGGTTCAGCAGACACCCTTCGTGACCGCCCCGTTCGATATAGTTGGGGACGTCCAAAAGTGACCATAACAACACAAGTAGCTCGATAAGTGAAATTGAGGAGCAGATTTGTCGTAGAGACGTCAATAGGGACTGGTATTAGATATGGCGTGTCATAACGCCCATGTTTAATCGAGACCGGTAGGAAGAAGAGTAGGTACGACTAGAGTCTCTTGATACTTCTTTTTACAAGATAACGACAATCAATACAAATGACAAATAACATTCCGCTGGAACAAAATGGCGTCGTTCAATTCAGTCTTCTGCTGTGCGCCGCCATTCGCTTCCTAAGACTTGCACCGTCCAGCAGTCGGCGCTTCAAAGAATGTCGCTACTTGTAGGAAGCTCTCATCTAGGGACTTTAGGTACGACATGCATCGTCCACGGTCCATTGTGCCCCTTTCCTGCGCTTATCACACGGGCAAAAAATTGCTGAATCTGTGGGCTGTGAACGCACGCTCGGCGTCTGAAATTCCACAAAAGAGAGCTTACCGCGCATGCTCAGAATACATGTTAAGGTGGCTGCGCCCCATACGATGGACTAAAGGCAAAAGCCACGGGCCGCCATGTCCAATCACGTTCCACGCTCAACGCTCAACTATGACATGCTCAGCATTGATTAGGGGTGAACGAACGATGCTCCGAACCCAATAGCGCTGCATCATTTCTATAGCCTCGACACTGCAAAGAGCCTGCACGTCGTGTCTTATTTTTGCAATTTAAAGTTGTTGAGACACTTATTCCTATTCAATTCGAACCACTGTCCGCCCATCCCCATCAGCGATACGAGACGCGGGCTCCGATACGTGCCTCGAACCGAATTAGCACACAATTTCGAAGAGGTTCGTGATTGGATCTGTCGGTCCGTAGCTTTTGCATTTAGTCTATCATAGGGTGAGACGAAGTATAAACTCGTCAAAGGCGTAGTTGGAACCCGAAGTTCACGGAGCGCACCGACTGAACTATCCCGACGATGACTTCGCGTTTTTTTTTTCACCCGCGTCCAATCGGCGTGCTCCGCAAACTTTCGGCTTAAACTTTGTGTCTGACGAGTCTGGGGCCCCAGAAGGTGAATATTGGAACGTCTATTGGAGGAGAAGAATGAAGCATTCTCTTGTCTCGGGGGCGCTATGGTTAAGCAGACCGCGGTAAATGGGACCGGTTCAGAGGTGCAGGGCGGCCGAGTTTGTTTCGCCAGCGAGCCCTCGACGGTCATGAATCGGTGCTCGCGTAATTCTCGCTCCCCGCGGTTCGCTTTTTGTCCCGGATCCGAAGAAAAGGCCCGACCCCGAAAGCTCGCACGCACCGCAATCGGTAGGCTCTAGAACGTAACAATTTAAGGGAGTTGGTCCACATCGCCGATCGCTTAACCCGAAGTGAACCGCTATTGTTAATGAAAATTGCCGCTGTTTGTCTTTTTTTTTTTTTAATCTGGAGCGAAAGGTTTATTATACAAAAAAGCCGCAGGCCAAATAACCGCACCGTCCGAAGTCTAGTTTATCTTATTTTAGGTACTCGTTTGTATTACACCGGCGTTAAAGGCGAAAGAAAAATATCTAGACAAACTACATCCGCTTAAAGCCCCTTTAAACGGAAAAGTAGCGATATCCCTTAAAGAATGCCGCCTGCTATCTTGGGCCAAACCAGGCGGCGCTACCGTCGACGCGAGGGTATAAAAAAGCAAAACATAAAGGTAAAAGGTGTGCGCGTCAGAGGAGGGGCATAACGAATGCCTATGCTATGAGCTCATGTCGGCAATCTAATAAAGCCGACTGTGCAACGTCACGGCTTTCATCGTCTTTCTTTGAGCACATCCTTCGAGGCTGGTAGACTGTGACAGTGCGCTTTTAGCCTGTGTGTATGTTCGCGTGTCTTTCAGCCTTTGACGGCGCTCTGACTCAAGTACAGGAAGGCTGTCTTCTATCTTGGGCCAAACCAGGCGGCGCTATAGTCGACGCGCGGGCGTACAAAAGCAAAACATAGACAAAAGCTGTGCCCGTCAGAAAAGAAGGAAGAAGATGTCGCCACCTTTTTTTTTTTTTTCAGGGGCATCACATCCGCTTGGTTAAAACACGCACAGACACACACACACACACAAAAAGAGAAAGATTTAAAAAAAAAAAAGAGAAAAATGAGACATTTACAAATCTCTGTAATGCAAAATTAGAGTGCAGCTCTTGAGGAGGAGGAGGGGAGGATACGGAAGGGAGGGTATGCACCCCTCCACCCCTCCTCCTCCTCGTCTCCCTCCCGTTCTCCACCTTTTCTCCTGCCTCTGAATTTGTTCACGGGTGACGTGACACGAAGTAGTGACGTCGCTTTCCCCGGGGATACTGGATTGGTGTCGAGGTCACGTGACGTCAATTTCCCCGTTAAATCTAGCGAGGAAACTTAATCCGTTAAATTCAGCGGGGAAATTTTCCCACTAAATTTAATTTTTCCGCTAAATTTATCTCGAAAACTGTCGTCACATGGTCTCCACACGAATTATGTTTCCCCGCTATATTTATCGGGGAAGCTGTGACGGTCTCATAACGGAACGCGCGCGGTTACGCCGACGCCGCTGAACCGGTAATCGGGCGCCTAAGAGCTGGGCTCTAAAACACGTACACACTCGGCTCATTTCAACCCGTCACTTGCGCCCCGTTGAAACTCAGTGTCAAATACCAAACTTCACAAGGCGAATTGGTGCCGCACAGGAGGACGTACCAACGCCCCACTTACACGCTCCCAGGCTTCGTTGATGTAAATTGGCCATCTCGTTAGTCCTTGGTGGTAGGGGCGGATCCAAAGGTGGGGGGGGGGGGGGGGGGGGGGCGACGGGGGCGCCCCCCCCCCCCCCCAAACAAAGTCGACCCCCTTCTCGGAGGGCAGTTTGACATGGGTGGACCCCCCGGTGCACAAGAAAGAATAAGAGAATATTTTCCGCCCCCCCCCCCCCCCCCCAAGCAAGGAGCCTTTGCTCCTTGCTTGGGCAAAACACAGATTTCAGTGATTAGATAACTTGTGCAACAGAAGGTATTAGTCGAAATAATATTGAAAGTATTGTGTCTTATATGAACCCACATTTCATTGCTCAATCAAGCCATGCAGATTTAAACGCAATGTTTTCAAGTATTATTTTTTCCCAGAGGCAATACATGATGAAATTCAATTGAAATATTTATAGTAATACCGCGTTTCGTGTGTTCGTATTTTTTTTTCTTTGCTCCTTTAATATTGCGTATACCACTCCTGCTATATGGCTTTCAGTGAAGAGTCGCAGTATCTCAAAATAAATAAAATAAATAGACCCAGTAGGGTGGAATAATCGCTGAACTGCAGTCTGTTGCAGGTTAAAACCAGCACGGCAAGCCCTCTTCCCAAAGCTCAATTTGCCCGCCATAGTTGGCGGTTTTCTCCTTTCCACTCGCCTCCCCTCAAACAATCATTCCGCTCAAGCGGATAGAGTGGAGGGCTTTGTAGGAGGACCTCGCCTTCCTATTCTAGTCCTGCAACAAACTACAGTAGCGTGTTTCTTTCTCTACGCAAAAAAAAAAAAAAAAGCAGAATAAAAGTTTTAAATATTTTATTTTTGTGCGGAATATCGTATGTCATTTAAAAGCATATAGTGTGTCATTCTCGTGCTGCCCAAACTAAAACAAATCTTGCCGTATACACGCTGCGAGTCGATAACATGTTTTTCGCCGTAATGAACGATACCCTATTTTAGGAGACGCCAGAAGCGGGCCCAGTGTTTTACTGGCCCATTTGTAAATTACCCTCCCATCTGGGTTTCAACGTCGGTCATTACGCGGCTTGGAGCATCGTAAGTCGAGTACACCGTTATCGGGTATCAAAGGAAATGAGGGGCCACGTTGACGACAATATATTGAACACGTGGGCATTAGCTTTCATCCGAGCGTTCAAATATTCTAATCATATAACTGTTGAGCAAGCTTTGGCTGTGACAATCGAGGAACGACACATCATTAATAGCTGTGCTCGTGCATATATTAATAAATAAATACTACAACCGAACCGCAGATAGCCTGGGCATGCGAGAGGATGTACGAATATGCAATTTTTTTCGTCGTTGTTTTCGGGCAGAGATGTCTTTTGGCATTTTATCATTAGACGAAAATCTGCACGTTTCGGTGTTTTTCAGCTGTCACTTCACGTCTCTCGTAAAAGAGGCGCGCCTTCCATTCTTTTTCTCCATTATAATAATTTTAGTGTGAAATAAATATTAACAAAAACGAGTTCACGGCTGACCTATTATTTTGTCTACGCAATAATAATCGAAAATAAAACGAACACACGGAACCGCCCACATTTTTTCCTCTCGAGACTGGCCGAAAGCGCACATTCCGCGGTGCCGCCTGAAAAACAGGAACAAATCGCGATGCCGCCACGCCAAATGGACCGCGTATAAAAGCGCATATTCTCCATCTTTTGTGACGGCGTCATTGTCCCTACGTCGAAGGGAGGCGGTCGTGGCTGCCTTTTCGTGCATCGTGGAAAGAGGTCAGGCGCTAACTTCATTTCGCGCACAAAAAAGGAATAATAAGATTTAAAAATATATCGCTGACGTTTGAAGAAGCGTCACTTTTTGCTCTCTGTTGTCTAGAAAAACGCTTTTTTCCCCTTCCTTTATACTCGGTTCACCCATTAGCTAGCAGTGCGGTGAAAGCTACGTGCTCGTTTAGCCAATGATGCGTCCGTCTTTCGACACGTGATCACGACTCCCGCCCGTATACACTCACGGGCAGAGAGCGGGGTCACGTGATGAAAGGAAGGCGGCTGGTTGGTCCGAAAAGTCCGTGTAGCTCCCACCGCATTGTCAGCTTAGCGGTGAACGGAGGTAGACGCGGCTCCGAGTACGTTGAGAATCTACGTTGGGCGGTCCAAGCTGCGAGGTATGCACGCCGTATAACGCATGGTGGGGCGTGCGGGCGGGTGCGGCGTGGCGCTGGCCCTACCAGTTCGCTTTTCCTGCTGCAGCCGCGCCCGGGAAGAAAGAGCAACTACAGAAAAGTTCGTTTTGTGATCCGTGCGGGTGTCGGGGTTAGCGCGCCGAAAGGAACAGAAACAGTCGTGAGCATACGGAAACGGTTATCCAGAGGAAATGGTGCATCCTGTTGTCGTATCCTCTGTCGTGCAGACGCCAGAGATAACCAGGCTGGACGCCCCTCGCAGACTGTCGCGCAGTTCATACTCTTTTTTTTTTTTTTTCTTACGAGACATTTAGAGTGCTACAAATGATGCGCTATACCAACGCCACCTG
The DNA here is from genome assembly GCF_016920785.2 of Ixodes scapularis. Taxonomy (NCBI): domain Eukaryota; kingdom Metazoa; phylum Arthropoda; class Arachnida; order Ixodida; family Ixodidae; genus Ixodes; species Ixodes scapularis. Next base: position 96,050,372 of record NW_024609846.1, read on the forward strand.
GGGCGATCGGTGGCCGAGTACGTTAACACACAGCAGCTCGGAGTGCGTGGAGCGAAAACTCGCGCTGCAGAACCCAGGGATCCAGGGCTCAATCCTCATTCCTTCCCGTTTCGATCTGGATGAACATCATCGTACTGGCGTGTGGTCATGTGTTAATGCGCGTTAAACACCCCAGGCTGGCACTCGTACTGCACTGACTGAATTTCTCATCTACAGTGGGTAACAATGGTCGTCATACCCTGGCAGACTCCTGCTGCCTAAACGACCAACCACCGAACCAACGACTAACTTCTGTTTTTCAGCACTACCTAGAATTGAGGCCTATGCGCTATAATTTTTACGTCATCACGATGAGATTGAGCGAAGATACAGATTGGATACGCCACGGCAGTGGGATTGCGGGTTGCAGTGTGCGTGAGGCTCTCAGGCCTCCGGGTGACTTCCTTTTCATCCGATAATTCTATAGTAATTTTATAAGATATATGGCATCATTCTCTTTGTGTCCATGTATGGCCATAACGACCCCCCGTCGTATTTTGAGGTGAGCGTGTCAGTTTGCCCGCCCATGTCCTCCTTTCCCTCCTTCCTGAACGAGGAGACGCACGCGTTTACAGCTCGCCGTGGTCTCCGAGACGAAAGCAAAATAAACTTTGTCTGTAAACGGAGGAACTCGGCGGGAGAGCGCCGCCAAAGGCTCGCGCCGCGGGCGGCGGCACATGGTTGCCAGATTCGGTTCAGTTTACTAAAATAGTTGTTCTTTTTTTTCTAACTGGGAAAACAATTCGTCGCGCCGCGGGACGAATGACCCCCCAAGAGAGCGACGTCTTACTTCGCAGCGAGCGAAGCTGCATACTGCCGCGGGGTCGAATCGTTTGATTCCATCACGTCCTTTTCTCCTCGGCATCCTGTCGGCACAACTTCGCCGTCAAGCAGCACCATCTACACACTATGGCGCACGGAACGCGTCTCCGACGGGTGTGTTTAGCAGCGTCCTATTCCGCCCACGCATCGAGAGTGGTCTCGAAATGGCAACATATCACGTCACAAAACATGCAGTGTCATGCTGTTGGATGTCGCGACCCTGGCGGTTGGTCGTGGAAGTTCTGGCAAAAAAACACGAGCATACGCGAGTGCCGCTGTCGTCACGTCGTTTCAACTGCTGGCTGCCGATCGCTTCCGTGGGCTGTCAAGCTGGAAAGCGAGCTGCAGTGGAACAGGAGTTTGCCACGTTCACCACCGCTATTGTGACACCGCCAGGATCGCAACCGGCGACAGCGGGACACTTCTATAGCGTCATCAAGCCGAAATCGAGGGAGCATTTTTTTTTTTTTTTTGGACGCGGTAAACACATTAGTCGGAAACGTATTCCTACCGGCACCATAGTGCTGCGTCAACTTGGCGCCGGGACTAGCGTTTTCACCGAGTGAACACGAGGGCGAACTGAACGCTCACGAAGCATCCGATTTGTGTCTCGTACTGGCCTCCGGCGTGACGTAGAAAGTCCATCACTGCGGCCCCTGTTATCTGGAAGGTGTTGGCGGAGGCCCACACCTCTCCCGGCTATCCATTTTTTTCTCTCAATAACAACAAAACGAGCAAACAAGAGAGAAGAGAGTGCCGTTTTATTATTTCCTGCCTGAGCGAAGCAGGAAACAGCTGTTGCTCCGGCTGACATGTTGAAGCACAGAGAGCACTGCAGGTGACCGCGAGACTCCCGGCGCTGCTACCTACTACACTTTTCACGACCCTGAGTGATTTTCTCACTTATTTCCTGCGTAATGTTTTGGGGACGCTACACAGTGTCCGCTGGGCACATCCTGGCACCGTCAGCATTCGAGACTGGAGCAGTTTTCAGTAATTCCGATTTCAATTGAGGTGGAAAGTTTCTATATATTTTTACATACGCCAGGTTTCCGAAACATTTAGTTGCTACAAGGCTAAAATGCCCTGCTTTACTGCATCGTAAGGTTGTTTTCGTTAACACGTTGTTTTCTTTGAAACCAGTTCATGAATCAGTCCGAAAAAAGAAAAAAAAAAAAAAAAAAGGTCTGAATGCAACATAGTTGTTGTTGCATGTGGTTGAAGTTTTTAGAAGTAGTTATAAGTAACTTAGGGATTATGCTTCCCTGCGGTCTCGACCGATCAGAACTACGCGCCATTTACCTTGCACAGAGCGCGCATCAATGATTTAAAAAAAAAAAAAAATGCAGCGCGAGTACTCGCATTGCAGATAACTTACCTGAAAAAAGTGACTCATTTTCGGCTAACACAACTACCCCCCCCCCCCCCCCCCCCCCCGCTTTCCCCGTTGGGGCCGACGTCATCTTAGCTATAGCTAAGATGACGTCGGTGATATTCACGACGAAATTGCTCGCCTACACTGTCCACAACAAGAAAGGGCCTCTGAGCTGGCAAAACTTTGCTTTCCCTTCGGTTCAAATTCTTTTGATCGCCACAAAGCCTCATTTCCAATTTTGGAAGCTGGTTCAATCTATCTGATTTCCTTGTCCTTATAAGTTTCCCGAAACGTGTACCTGGATAGGGCACTACCGAATTCGTGGTATCGCGTACTATAGTATTCAGTATTCACACATGTTCGTAAGTCTCCTCAAACTTCAACGACTCGTGTCTACGCGGACCGCGGAGAACGTTACAAGCCACCTATACTCGTTTTCACCTCAAGAACCGTAGTAAAGAAAGTCCGGTTCCTCGCGGAGCATTACTAATTTCCCCTCTCATGTAGATAATTAAGATATATGTAGGAACCCTTTAGACTGGATATGTGTCATTTTAACGAGGCGTACACTGTTCAAACGCCAAAGGCATCGCTTCTTCCTAATACAACCAAATCTTGTAAGAACTACTTCGCGCAGCGTATGAACAATGCGCAACTTCTTTTTTTTCTTGAGGTGAAAACAAGTATCGTTCAATCTAACGCCGTGTGACTGTCACGTGACCTTTGGAAGAGGCGCAGCGACGCGCAGGGCGAGTTGTCACGTGACACGTTCGCAGCGATGGATTGACTGGGACGGCTTAGGCCGCTGCGGTTCATGGTAAAGCGAAACGGGGTACTGGTATTTTCCAGTTCGCTACGACCGTTAACCTGATATGTATGGCATGTTGAATTGATCGCTCATCCGTGGACGCCATCTTGTTAATTAAGGGCTCCTGTCGACGAAGGTCACGGCCTCAACCGACTCGGAACCGAGCCATAAGGACGTCCTCGAGACACGTGTCGCGTCGGTCCCGTGACCCAAACAGGTGTACGTCACGTTGAGAACCGATCGTTAGAACTTCCAAGGTCAACTCCGCCGGGCGCGTTGTAAACACAACAGAGGAGTTCTTTGCTGTCGTAAATTAACCGACGGCATTGGCCGACGAGAGCAGCAGCAGCCTTGGAGGAGCGGTCCGCCATCAAGAAATAAAGAAAGTCTTCGGGACAATGGTAGCGTCGGAGCCACGAGGGCCGGGAATTTCTTCGGCCATACAGACTGCTTCCTTCCCGGGCCGACTTCCAATCTCTACAGCTACTCGGAGCGGCGCCACAACTATCTTCCGCACCGTTTTTCTTTTTTTATCTTTCTGTTTTGTCTGTTACACACACACACACAACGCCTCTTGGGCAAATGCCATCCGCTTAGAAAGTTGCTTAGGAAGGGTGCCATGTTATACTACGGGTGGGTGCGATTGGGAAACCTTGAAAGGGGTACTTGGGCTGTTTGTGTGTAACCTATCCGAAATGGGCGTCATGGGAAACCGCCATATAGCCTCACGTTCCGTCGCTAAATGTTTTCTAATATCCTATTGTTGCTGTGATGTGGTATGCGTCCACAGTCTGAACTGCAGCATCGGCTCCGCTTTAATACAAGCGATACAGTAGAGGGTCGACGTCTGCCGGAAACGGGTAGGATTGGGTAAACGATGCATGGGGACGTGGATGGATATCTCCTTAATGCACTTGATCGTTCAATACTGTTGCGTTCCTGTAAACGCGTATGCATTGCCAAACGAAATCAGCGCCATCCCCCCCCCCCCCCCCCCCCCCCTTTTCCCCCCAACTCGCGCGCACACTCAAATCGGGGAAATGGACAATGTTCTGCTAGCGGGATTGAAATGCATGCACGGTAAATTGTTTTACACACTGGCTGGAAGTTGGGGGACGCTCTTGTGTGCTTTCCTAAAGAGATATCACAAAGCAGAGCTGAACCAAGGATTGCACCCAGCCGGCTGCGTGGCAGCTGTAAGTCGGGGTTAGTCCGACACGTTCAAAACTCTAAAAAGTCTTTAGCCTCTGCAATAAATCGAAGCCGTTGCGGAGAAACAAGTTTGTGATTTGGGGTAGAGGCAGGTAACATAAGAAACGGCACTCACATATCAGAACCAGTAACACTGGATGATGTGCTCGCGCACGTGTGTAAATTTGAATGGTCGTCCTATGGGATCCTTCTGGAAGCTGAAGCGAAACCAGTGATGTCATGCCTATATTGTGTGGGGGCTTAAGACTCTAAAATTAAACGAGCCGAAGAATCGTGAACAGGTTATCAATCGACAGGACCTTGAACGTCTCGTTCATATGTAAATTCACCCGCTCTAAAATGCTAAGCCATGGCGTTGGCACTCGATCCGTGTCGTGTGTCGGATTTCTTCGCCCATATCGACAGAGACCCGTAACGCCGTAACTTATCCTAGTACCCTCCATACACGGGCGTGAAGTACCTTCAAAAGAAGTACAATCATGAGCATGATTACATATAAGTAATATCGTTTCCCAAATCTCAGCACGTATTTTCTTTTTTTCTGTGGACCGTCGCTTTAAATATGCAACATAAACAAAAAAAGCAGGCAGATCTAATGGATTGGTTTTCGTCGGTCGGAGGCCTCATCCTGATTGCTGTTCGAACACACTAACGTTAGAATCTTCAAGCAAGCCCAACAAGTGTGTTTTCTTTCCTAGTTTCTTTTTATCTATTTTTCCAGGCATTTGCAGGAGACATGACAAGCCTAAGAGAGCCACGCACTTTCGAAACAGCGCACACCCGCATTCCAGCAGTCGTGCCATTCCGTCCTTTCTCAATTCCCAGTAATTTCCCAGCAAGGCACGAGGCAGGCCTCCGCCGCCCCACCACCAGACAATATCTTGACGGCTGAGGGCTTCTGACAGGCGATCAACCTGTTTCGCAACTCGCTTACAAAGAAAAAAAAAAAAAAAAAACACCACAAAACATCTCACAAAACAGCAGTCAGTAATTCAACGGCATTTCAGAAGCGCGCAGGCAGCGTACCTACCCACTTATGCCAGCGACTGCTCAATCCAACCTATCCCTTCATGCCGCCAAGCCAATACGAACGCGCCTACCGCCGTCAATGGAAACGAACCCCTCAAACCAACCGACAACAAATATTCGCACGAAGGGTAGAAGAAGACTGGCTGGAACGCGAGATCGGACACGGAGAGAAGGTCAGCGCCTGTAAATCGAACGCGCAAGCGGCACCTGCTCGCTGGCGGTCGGACGCGCGGAAGAGAATCGAGGTCATTGAATCGATCAACTAATGCGGGGCGGGGCCGGCGCCTTCTTCGCTTCGCCCAGCTGCGCGACCGAGGCGCAGCAGCGGGTCTTCGCCATCATCTGGAGTGCATCGATCCATTAACTATCTTCTATCGCGTGTAAAAACGTAAAAATAAAAAGTAATGCTTCGCTAATTAGTGACCAGCGTGTGCTGTGAGCGAGCTACCAACGTGCATACACTCCCTACCCGAAAGATTCTTGTCGCTTGTGGCAGGCGATAATTGAAAGTTTGATTTTTTCAGAGCACGCGCTGTGAACAACGCGTTGAATGATAGAGTTCAGTGAATACGTACATATGCTTCACGCAGCTCCTTGCTGGGTGATTCGTTCTTTCTCCTTTTTATCAGCTGACGCCGCAATCTCATTGGCTGCGGAAAGATAATGAGATGTTCTGAAGTCGCCGGGGAGAAGTTCGTTGGTTGTTTCTCGCATATTCGCTCCAGAAAATCCAGCCATCGCGTTGCTTCCCAAAGCAGTTGCACCGCGCAAACACTCGTAACAAAAAAAAAAAAATATATATATATATATATATATATATATATATATATATATATATATATATATATATATAACTGAGAAGAAAAAAACCCTTAGTGAAAAACAGCAACAACAGACGATTTAATCTTCGACGTTTCGGCCGGAGTCCGGCCTTCGTCAGGAAGGCCGGACTTCGGCCGAAACGTCGAAGATTAAATCGTCTGTTGTTGCTGTTTTTCACTAAGGGTCTTTTTCTTCTCAGTTTTATACCCACGCCTTCGGCCTCCCGCCACCATGCCCGTTATATATATATATATATATATATATATATATATATATAAGTATATATATATATATATATATATATATATATATATATATATATATATATATATATATATATATATATATATATATATATATATATATATATATATATATATATATTAGAAATCTACGTTTTGGCAAATTCGGTTTAAATTCCATCTGCAGATCAATGGCAGATTGCTTTCGGCAAACTATGAAAATAGGTCAGCAAAAAATATATATATAAAACTTGAATTCCACCGGTACTAAAAGCGGTACTAAAAGCACCGGGTAAACAGCCCAAAAAAAGCAAGCAATGTAAAAAAAAAAAACAAAAAACTTTAAATTAATTGTTATAAAAATTCAAAAGCTGCTTTCGTATTAGAATTGGTGTTCCAACGTGCGAGCGGCGCAAAAACGTCCGCCAAAAAAGAATCTGAGCAGAATCTGCGCACTGGCGTACGTACCATCGTAGTGTGGAGCACCCATTATACTATCGAGCAATGTGAGAACATATACTGCTCTAATTATATATTGGCAAAACAAGTATCTGTTTTTATCTAAGTGCGCACGGTACTTTCTCCCCACTTGTTTTGCTTTTCATTTACACCCATAGCCGGATTAAGGTACGAGCTAAGGGGGGGCTGAACCCTCGGGCCCCAGGTTGTCAGGGGGCCTCCTGCTGGAAATGGAAATTCGAAAAAAGAAAAAAAAAGAAAGAAAGACAGTAATTGGGTTTTGTACAGAAAGCAGCTCAAACAGGAAGAAGAAAACTCGATGTTTTTTTTGTTTTTTTCGGGGAAACAGACTTTTTTTGACGAGCTGGTGTTTGCGAGCTCGTTGTACAAGACCTCCCAATTCGCTCCCTCCTAGCATTTTTGCATTTGCTCCCTCCTTCTCGGAGGGACCGCAAGCCGTCGATGCTTGCGGTCCCCTTGAAGTGTCGTCCAATTGAAACCAGACGTAGGGACGGCCACGGTGTTCTCTTTTGTACTGGGGCCCCCTCGACGCGTTTAAAGGACAATGGTGGGTCGGAAGGCAAGCAAGTGTTGCCGAGGCTACACTTGCTACACATTATGATTTTTTTTTTATCTTTTAGTAAAGTTCCGTATGAAAAATTTCCTTCAAAATGACAAGTTTAAAACAAGCAAGAATAAATACCGGCGGACCTCCCGAAACTTGCCTTCCTAACCTCGAACAGGCGTTTCAAGGAGTCGGCTCTTCAGACGTCCTCTGTAAGCAACTGCGCTCGAGTCGGCGTCTGATCCGCCGGTGCGAGAGAACGCTCCTCCTTCCATCGAGTGATATGAGCGCTGCAATGGCTTCACGAACCTCTGAGGTATACGACCTATTATTTTTTAGCATAGAGAAATACGTCCAAACGGCTGCGAAGTTCTAAATTATTGCAAATAGAAGAAACCAGACCACTTCCAAATGTGAGACAAACATTTCCTCCTTAAAATAGACAGCTTGTAAGAGAAGAGTTTGAAAATATCTCCATGATCTTCATCGTAAATTATTGCGAATGTGTCCAAATGACAGTGCTTGCTATATTACAATCGCATTCAGTCTGAGGAATATCTCGTAACATTTGAATGCAAAAAAAAACTGTCAATTTGTGGCACAGAGAGTTCAGATATCAGAAAAGTGTGGACGAAGCAGTTTGACCCCATACATACTCCTTTAACAACAAAAATGTCTTTGTTGTCTGTGTTGATTTACTGTTCACGTTGGTAACTAATTAACAAACGGCTAGTTAGACAAGCTCTAATCAGACGGAGCCATTACTACAATAAGACCTCAAGGTTTTTGGGGCAGTTGTCGAGTTTCCTTTAAGGGCAGCGAAACTGTTTGCTCTTTTTTCTTCTTCTTATAATGGGAATTTTGGTGGTATCCTTCCGGTTACTGCCTAATGCAATTCGTGTCCGAGTAATCATGTCACTCGAAAACAAGGGGGTCAATGTGCCACCTCTAACTCAACATCCCGATGAATTTATGTAAACCGCCAGATACATTGGGTAAATAAGGTTGCATAGAACTGATCAAACAAGTTCATAGGAACGCAGAGTCATCGCTTTCGACTTTTCAACTGAAGTTTACAAGGCCTCATGGAGCTACTCAATGTGCGCGACCCCGGCCCCGCTGACACCTTCAGCGAAAATACACACCCGTATTGAGTTAATGCGTTTATTAATAAAAATAAATATTAAGGAAATTGGGGGGGGGGGGGGGGGGGAGGGGGTGTAGGCAGGCACTGATCGTGTGCAAGAAACACTCGAGAGAAGGGGGGGGGGGGGGGGGGGAGCGTTTGCGCTTCACGACGTCAAGCCGCTTGTTGGTAGAAAGAAAAACTGCCGGCACCTGAGCAGCAAGTAAAACGCGGAACGCGTCTACGGGGACTTCCCGTAGACGGGTCATCGTTCCGGCATTTCGCGCACGTCATCGTGACTTCGTGCGCGCGGGTAGGGCCGTGGTCTCCGGAGGGACGTCGGCGGACACGAGGGAAGTCCGACTTCCGGAAGATATAAATAACTTCCTTTCGCGTACGACACGTGTCTCGGAATCGAAAGGGAGGAAGCGCCATCGAGAGGAAGTTGCCGTCAATTCCCACAAAAGAAGACTCGCCCGAAGCCTCCCAGAAGTGTGACACCTATCGATAAGATGATCTCTCGACGGCGGTCGACGGTATTCAACCGGGCGCAGCACTTATCGACGCCCGTAAACTAATGAGCCAATCGACTCACAAATGCACGCCATATAGAGTCATGCCACGTGTATGCAATGCCTTGAACGCATCTTCGGCATGGTGTGTTTGTGGCGTCCTGTACAGCGGCGCTAATGCGTTGAAAATGGTCTCGAAGTGGAACCAAATGACGTCACCGGACGGACCGGCTTGTCATGTTGTCGGATACCGCGATCATTGCGATTGCTCGCATTAGTTCCGGCAAAGAGTACGAGCGAACGCTAGTGTCGCTGTTGTCGGAGCGTTCCAACTACTGGTTGCCGAGGCTTCCGTGAGCTGTGAAGCTGGAAAGCGACCTGTGGCAGAACAGGCGCTTTGCCGCATACACCCGCTGTGCCAGGACATTTCCACGGTCGTGGCAGGCTAAAGTATGACACTTATTGTATGACATCATCGGGCGGAAATCAAGGAAAAACATTTGAAGGCACGGTAAATTCACGGGTCAGAGACGCATTTCAGCCTCCAGGCACCGTGGGATCCGTTGTTTGTTCACCCAAACAGTTACGTTTCGCGCCGTGCATTACACCATACGAGTAAAGTCCCTCGGTATTTATATTGGCCGTCACGTGACGGCAGAATGTCAAGTGACACCATGGTGTAATACAACGTCTCGGCATCACGTCAGGTCATGTCATGTCATGGTATCGTGTGGCACCGTGACGTTTAAAGAAGAAATATTGCCGTAGCTTCATCAAAGGGACAGCAAGTAAATGCTTCGTGCGTTCCCCCGCCCCGATACTAAATTTCCCGCGAATAATCTCCGCCAACTTTAGCATGGAAACCGGATTGTGTGGATTGTGTTGTACAGCCTGTGGACAGCAGTGTGCAACGCCTCGGCTGCCGGCGCTATTTATTTCCAGGACACAACAAGTAACCGAGATTTCCATTTTGTTTCCTTCGTTCTATACAAACGTTGTTTTTTCTTTAATTTTTTGGCAGGATTCACATTCTAGCGTTGTAACACACCTACCAAAGTGCTCAGCGCACGCAGATAGCGACTCCACCGCTATAGAACCCGAGTTGATTCGCAGAAGAATCGGCCAGCACAGCAGGCTCACGACGAGGCCATCACCGAGTGACGTCTCGGCCGCTTCCAGCAGCTCCGGTACAAGCGTTACGCTTCTCCTCCCGTGAGAACAAAGGACCCGAGGGCTGCATCTGCATTTCTCGAACGACTTGGAACGACGTGTAAGTGCGCCGCTCCAAAGACACGGGCCAATACGATCTGGGACGGACTCGCAAACAATGCCTCCGCGGCAGTTGGCACCACGGCGGTTCTTCGCCTCGCCTAGGCCCTAACGCATAGCACACACACACTTTGAAGAAAAGGAAGTTACGGAAACGACACAAAGGAAATGGCGACGGCGGCGAAGAACGAGAACGAGGCGTCGAAAACCGCGCCGCCCTGCGCGCGTGGGAGTCGAGCGAGCCCTGACGCGCGCACGCGGAGTGCTCATTCGCTCGCTTCCTGGTTTTTGATTTTCGGCCCCTTTGGTCATTCAGCACGCTGGGGATTATACAGACGCACCCTGGAGTCTATACTTCACCACAGAAATATCTGCAGTCCTGACAAAGTTATGAGCACGAGCGCGTGGCCTTGAAAAGCGCCTTTTATGCACGAGGTCTCGTATAATCTCAATCATTGAGTTGTGCTGTAGGCTCACATGCATGGGCATACCAACCGGGGGGGTGGGGGCAAGGCATGTGTCCCCCCCCCCCCCCCCCCCTGAAACAGCCACCACTGTTAAAAAGGCACCGCCACCGGCCCTGGGGGGGGGGGGAGGGGGGGGAGGTCTGGTTTGCCCCTCCACTCAAAATCAAGTTGGTACGCCACTACTCACATGCCTGTGCCTTTGTCTTTACTGCAGATGCTGGTAAGGCGGAGCATAGACCAACTATATTCAAGTGCTGTCTTAAACCCATTGAAGTAGTAACGTTCTCTATCACGCCGTAATTCTTTTGTTAAGACGTTGCGGTAGATTTTAGATATTTTGAGGTCTTTCTTGTCTCTCGCTTTAGTAATTTGCGGCTGTACAAAACATTTGTGGTGTGAATCTTCGATAATAAATCTAGTGTTATCCAAGGTTTTCTTGCGCGTTTGGTTGTTTTAATTGATTTGAAAGGGAAGCATATTTTTATAGACCCAGAAATAAGTAAATGAAAGCGTTATAAGCCTCATCGGTTGCATCTTCGTGGCACCTCACTCGACAATGCGGAAGTGACGAGTTCCGCATTGTCGAAACGCAATAACCGAGAATAGTTCAAAGAAGCATGGGGCTGGCTGTGGGAAGCGAAAGATCCCTGAATTAAAAAGGACGGCCTGATGGTTCACGGTTTTTGTCGAGACCATCCAACGTTGAGTGCATCCAGGAATCTGGGAGCATGACTCCTTCGCTCAAGGAACACTTTTGTCGAAATAATTTATAGATAAAAAATTCTGAATGTATATAGTTTCATTTAGATCCAACACAGGTGTGTAGCGATTATTTCACCGTATGAACAGCGTTTCTGAATAAACCCTGATTTTTACCAGCGGTAGTTTCAATATTCGATGTATCGTATTATTTGAAAGCTCGAATAGTACTAGGAATTCGAAAGTCGAATGGAATTATTCCTACTACTGTACCATCATTCGATTCGAATTCAAAAACTCAAATATTCACATACTCCAATTTTTTCTAAATGGTGCGTTAACCATGGTAATTACTTTATAAAATGTAAACTAAACTACTTCGTAAACTGGTTGTCTCCCGAAATTCGAAATTTTTTTTTGCATAAGTCGGGCAACACTGTTTATATAAGTTGAAACTTCGTCGAATGTCGCTAACAATGGAAAGGTTCGTCGAACCAGTCTAGCGAACTTTGCCCGGCCGGCCCCGCAGCAGGATGTTGTCGTCGCTCATTCGGCAGACGGCGGGGGACGTGTGAAACGAACTCGGAACGAACCCGCTCTTCGCGCGGGACCACCCTCGATCGACGGTTTTGCCGCCTTTGAGCTACACAACCCCTCGGTCTTCTCTAAGGTTGCAGCCACACTGCTCGTGTACATCACACAAAGTTCGCTGTTTTCTTTGCAGCCTGCAGGCATGATGACAGAATTGACTTCGGATACGCCTCAGTCATGCTCAGCATGTTTGCTTCTTAGTACCTACAGGTGCATGCTTCGAAAATGTCCAAAAACAGTTTTTTTTTGTACGATTAACGTGTCGGGATACCGTTATAAAAAGAAGAAACACTCATCAGACAGTGTCTCTTCAGGCTGTCTTTTGTGCGTTGTATTAACAGTATGAGCGCGGTTTTAGAGTCAGAAATCCCGTCGTTCATCGATCGTAATGGATTATCGCGCGCAACTGCTACTTTAATTACTTCATCCACGTCTGATCTATCGGATGGGCGATGAGTATGTTTTAAAGGAAGGCTGGAGAAATCGCGCCTAATTAGGTTTCCTTTAGATCGCAACGCCGATATTACCGAAAGGCTGTGTTTCCTTACGGAATTTCTGACCGGGAATTTTCGAGGAAAAGCGCGAGGAACGAGAAAACCTACGTGTCACGCTACTTTGCGTTCTCGCGCGAGCGTCCGACACATGGCGAATGCCACGCCATGTTTTATTCATTTTGTTGTTCTTGATATTGCTATAGTTTGTCTCATCCTACGAGAAACTAAAGGCCAAAGCCACGGGCCGCCAGGTCCAATCACGTTCCAGGCTAAAGTATGACACGCTTAGCATTGATTAGGGGTGGACGAATAATGCTCGAATCGAAAAGCGCTGCATCATTTCTATAGCTTCGACGCTGCAAAGAGCCTATATGTCATGACTTTGTTTGCGATGTAAAATTGATGAGTCACTCGGTGCTCTTCGATTCGAACCACTGCCCACCCGTCCCCTCATCAGTGATCCGAGACGTGGGCACCGATACGTGCATCGAAGCGAAATACCGCACAATTTCTAAGTGGCTCGTGATCGGATCTGGCGGTCCGTAGCTTTTGCCTTTAGTCCATCGCAGGGTGAGACGAAGTATAGGTGAGTGTTTTTCTCGGAGAAAATATACAGCGAGAAAGTTTAAAAACCCTAAACTGTAAATGTCTTTATTATTTTCTCAGCTTCGTTTGATTGCTGGGTATGAAATGCATATATGAAGTCAGTTTGGAAATATCGGAGAGCTCGTTCGCCATCACACCAAACTCGGAAGAAAACTGAACGTTTGTTTTCTGTTTTGCTTTCACCGTCTTCTATTACGTCACGCTGCTTGTTCCAAAATGCGTCTTTGGCGCATCGGAACGCAAAAAGGAGCGCACCAATGAGAGGGCAACATATATCGCGAAGGCACGATGCCGTGACAGCCAACCGCTCGCTGTCATTGGTTGAGGTCGGGGGAACACAAAACCACGTGGGCGCGTTCGGGTGGTTAACAGACGCGCGAGGTGCGCAAGGAGCCGACGAACTTGCAAGACGTTATGCGTTATGCGAGCTCTTTTTTAAAACAGGCAAGCCTAAACGAAGTTTTTTTTTTCTTTTTTTTTTTCGCTTTCTTCACCTTTAGGAGACGCGCCATAATCGCTTACACAAGCAAAACACAACCCTAGCAAACCCACCTTTCCGAAAATTGTGTCGCGTGATTGTCGGGCTACGGCAGATTAACGGCGATCGACTCTATCATTTTACCGTAAATATACGTATACTATGTAGGTTTTTCTTTTCTTTTTAGAAACCCAAATCACGGGCGTACGCAACCATGTACTCGCCACTTAGACGAGCCCTCACCATTGGCCATGTCATTATTTATATGCCAACTATTATTTACAAATTCGCCCATTACCCAATTGGGAATTGCGGGGTTTGTTCGGTGACCTTGTACCTCCTCTCCCTATCTCTTTTCTTTTTTTTTTTTCTTGGGAAGGACGTAGGGGAGAGCGGCAGCACAGCGAAGGCAACAGCCGCACACTCACTCACGTGGGGGGCGACCCCGCGGTCCAGTGCACACGCGTCACTTTCCATTTTCATCCCCGCGCAATTAGCGGCGATGACAATGTTCGATTCGCTCCCCCGGGGTTGCACCGTCGAGGATCGAAAGTGACGACGCACGAGCGCGCGCCGACGATGATGACAGTGCTCGGGAAACAAGGAGTGACTGGTCGTTCCGACTGAGTGGAGGACAAGCCCAGTCTCGGTGTTCCGCGTACACGCTTGGCGAGCCTTGTATACTTAGGTTGTTTGTTGCTCGTGTTCCGCCAGCTGGCTTCCTCTGGGAGCGGCTCGTGAGACGCGGTTGCGCTCAAACAGCTTTCTTTTTTTAGTGTGAACAAAAGTTGCATTGGAAGGCTGAAACTTATAGAGTGAGGTTCATACGCGAGCGCACGTGCACGATGCTCAGGAAATGTCTAAGCGCTAAAGAGACGAAAACGAACAAGCGCTTGTCTGTACCCCTTATTTCAGTCTCTGTTTGCGCTTATGAGTTCCTTATTGTTGTTATTCCTTTATTGATTAATTTTATTTAAAAAAAAGTTGTTTTTGTTGTTGTTGTTGTTTGTTTGTTTTTTGTTTTTTTTTTGGGGGGGGAGGGGATAAAAAGGGTGATGTAAACATTCTGTTAAATTTGTTTTCCTTCAAGCGTAACATAATAACTTCAGGATAAAGCTGTGGTCCTTCCTCTGCTGACCGGCACCGCTCTTACTGAGTAGCAGCGAGTAAAGATACTACTTTGCGCTCGTTAATTTAGTTCTTTGTGACTCGTAGCACGCGATACCTAGATTTAAAGCGAAAAGTGCCCAAAAAGCCCGGTCTTCAAAAAGATGACAGTCTGATGAGGCTGTCATCCATGTGGCGTATAATTTAAGCAAACACGCAAATCAGAAAAAAAAAACAGTTAGGTCGACTCTTTCATTGAGACGCGCTGCTAAAGATAATTTTAGGGAAGTTAGCGAATTTTACTTCACAAGTCCAGTATAATTATCATGTTATAATCATGGGCTGGCGTCCGCCGCCCTTGCCAAGAATGTTATCCCCAGAATAAATATTTATCTCAAGCGCGCCTTTTTTTTTCTTCTTTTTTTTTCGCGCGTGCCAATAAGGGCACGCGCAGAGCCGAGATCGCGCGCTGATTCGCCGATAAGCAAATATCACGGCCGTGGCAAGCATACCTCGGTGAGCTTCCATTCTATCCAAACTTTGTATCTTCTTTTGTTAAGAAGTCTACGTTCTCATTCGTCTACTAGTCACCGCGTCTAGAATACAAAAAAAAAAAACTAAGAAGTTATTCCAAGAACAAAAGTTTGCCCAGAACTTATTTTCTTTCGTGAGTTATGAACTTATCACCCCGTCGAAGAGTTCAATATATAGTAATACGATGTTAAGCGGGCTAAATTCGTCGTGCCCCCCCCCCCTTTCCCCCTTCCCCCCCCCCCCCCCCCCCCCCGCCCCCCAAAAAAAAAAATGTACGTGGTGTCTTTTATTGCCAAAATAAACTACGCACCGCCGAACGCTAACTCTCCGCCCAACTGTAGCGTTAGCGGCTCGAAGCAGATGCCAAAGTATAGGATACCAAAAAGAGAAACGGCCTTAGTTTGTCGGAGATAATTTACTCAAACAAAAAAGACGAGAAGGAAAAAAGAAAAGAAAGACATTAAGATTTAAAAAAAAAAAACACAGATAAGAAAATAAGAGGTAAACAACATGGGGAGACAGACTTCTCGTCGAGCAAGTGCAAAATGAGGTTTAAAAAAAAAAATCCAAGGAAGCAAGGAAAAAAAAAAGACAATTTTATTATGGTTGGGGACGCATCATTTTGCGTGCCAGGTGTGTAGAAAACTTCCCTTGAGCACAAACGATGCTAGCATTAAAACCAGAGTTCATCCATCAGTGTCGCGACACGAAAACGGTGACAGTTGCAATCACACGTCCCGCTCACTCAAACGTGAACAACGTCGAATTCGAAGTTAAATACTCGAAAGCTTATGAAACGTAAACAAGGAGAAACAAACTTCAACGTCTGCGTTTTGGACAAGCAACAAATACGAGACAAACCACACAGTTTTTTAAAGCCGTGGAGTGACGCGTTTCTATTAAGAATTGCCCTGCGGTGCTTAAAAAAGTCTTTCAACGTAAGATTAAAAAAAAAAAAAAAAACTTGTTTGATTTTTGCAGAGTTTGCGCCTGTTCCTAGAATTCCAAAATATGCGCATGCGTTACCAACGCAATCCACGCCTGTGCGTTTCTAGCGTCTTTCGCAATTTGTTTATTTTTATTAGCTGGATCTTTTTAAACGAATCGGACCTTCGTCGTCATTGGAAGTCGAGCGAACCAGTCTGTTTTCGGCCAACTCCACTTAGACCACAACAAAGACCGCGCTATTCCCCAACACCACCTGGAATAATTAAAGCCAGCGCTTTGGCATTTCGGCCTCTTCACAGTAAGATCGACAGCAGACGCACATAATGGGCAGGAGTGCTGTACGTCAGCGTTCGGCAGGGCCTTGTATCCAATCAACGCGGCGAAGACCGCTCGCGGTGTCAGGCTCGGAAGGAAGTTTTTTCGCGCACTGTTCATGCGTTGCACAAAGTAGTTTAAAAAAAATTGGTTGTCGGAGGAAGAAGCGATGCTTTTGGCGTTCGAAACGTGTTCGTCTTGACAAAATAACCTAAATCCTTAATTTAAGACGCACCTGGATGAACCTTTTATTTTAATTCAACACAAAAAGGAAGAAGTGACTAATGTTCCGCGAAAAGACGGACTTTTTTTTTTTTTTTTTACTATACGGTTTTTGACGAAGTTATCGGAAGGAGAGGAGGATATTCGCAGGGTTTCAGCTGTTCTACATATATATAGTCACTGAGAGCTTAAGAAAAGCAGGGCGTGGCTTATTATGTTCACGCCTCGTGATTGGTTCGTCGGCGTTCTAATTGGCTAATGCCGCAATATGATTGGCTGCAGAGCGATAAAGAGGTGCTCGGGACTCGGCACGCCCTAGGTTTCTTAAGCTGTCATTAACTATACGGAGCGCAAGTTCGTCTGCCTCTTGCTCAGGGGCTGCGGTGACGTCAGAACGCCGAGCTGTAATTGGCTCTGACCGAAAGGATAGTGGGTAGACCTCGAGGCAGCTAGCATTGAGGTCTACCCACTGTCACAATTAGAGCCAATCAGAGCTCGGCTTTCTGACGTCACCGCAGCCCCTGAGCAAGAAGCAGACGAACTTGCGCGTGTCGTTCAGACGCACCGATTGGATAATCACGTCCAAATGAAATGCCGAGGCAGTGCGCCCGTGTCCAATTAGAGCGTCCCGCTTCCGCCGGATGTATGACGTCACGGCGGAGTGCAGGGGCCTCGTGTTATCAAGAATAATACCGCGCTGCTTCGCAGATGTGCGCCGTCGGCCGCCACGGGCATCTGCTCGGGCTGCACGCCGCGACAGTGTATAAAGACAGTCGGCAGACATATTCCAAGCATATATGTATGCATCGAGCGAACATGCTGGAGGCGCAGACAATTCTGTCATCTGCGGAACACATATGCTTTCAAAAACGTCCTCAGGACGTTCATGGAACTTTATAACGTCTTCAAAACGTCCGCAGAAAATTTTTTTTTTGTATTTTCAGGGAATGTAATACTCCACTTCTGAAAATTTTAGGCGTTGTACAGTCCAGATTTTCTAACTTTAGGGGAGATCCAAGTTGCTCGTTTCAATTGACACCAAGGTATACCGTCTCCAAAAACTTTCCTGCCAAGGTCGCAGCAGCATCGCGCTCGAAATCACTACGCGTTGGATAACGCGTAACGCGGCTACATTTAAAAAAAAAAAAATACCCACGACGGCACGACAGAGAGTCAGTATCGCACCGCCAGATAATCACGACCTGACCTAAAGCTGACGACAGCGAGCGAATGAGCGAATGCAATAATCGACTACTCAATCGCTGCACTCATCTCAAAAGACCGCTCCATTAACTATATTGTAACACGAAGGAAAACATACCTACGGGCAGCGTTCTTGCGATGACCGCTTATCTTCGTATGGCCCGGTCTGGCGTACGGCCTCGTTTGCAGTGCCGTAGACGGCAATTAGGGCACAGCTAGTGGACTGCGACACTTAAACTGTCTCAATTTGTTTTGAACGCACCTCGCTCGACACATTTTAACGCGAAGACGACATCGCCGCTTTCATAAAAAGGGTTCCATAGTTTTCGGGGTTTATTTTTCTTCGAATTCGGGAGCGCATTATCGGGGGGTTATTTTTTCTCCTACACATTCGATGTTTTTCGGTATAATTTTATTTGTGTGTGGGATGAAAAATCTGAATTAATGAAAACTTACGTATATATGGGTGATTTCATCTCAAATCGGGCAGGCTAAAAGGGTCTAATTTTTAATTTTCACGAAAAAAATATGTTTTGGGGGCCTTTTTCAAATGAAGGAGGGCGCAAACCGCATGTTCTCCCGATTTTTTGTTCTCGAGGTACGAGCCGTAGAAACCGCAGTGGCAGGAACTAGTGTTTTTGCCTGCCGTCGCAGGTCCCGTGTTTGACACCCTCTGGTGACGCTATTGTTTTCTCTACACCCTTTTAACTTTCCCCCCTCATTTAATAGGTATTATAAAGATACCTTGATGTATCCAAATATTTTTAGGAATTTGATTGTTTTTTTAGAACTCATGTCAAACTCATCACTCCGGTCGCTTTTTGGTCAAATTTGACAGGTCATTACTTTGTCTGTGCTTAAGGTAAATTTTCTTTCTTTGGCTCTACAGAACGCCCAAAGCAAGCCCATTATAGATATAATAATATCATTATGATCTGTCGGCTAGCCGCTACGCTACCTTCACGTAAACGTTGTAAGAAATAACAAATATTGAAAGTTTGAGGTCGATTTTCTCAAAAAACCCATTTTTGTAAATTTTCATTTTTTTAAATTCTTTTAGACATATTGGTCGACTACAAGAAAAAACAGTCTATAAATGTAATATTTTGGTTGCATGTCCTCTGTTTGAGCCGCAATCGCGTGAAATGTGTGAACATTTGTTATTTTTCACATCGTTTACGTGAAGGTAGCGGAGCGGCTACTCGGCAGATAATAATGATATTATTATATCTATAATGGGATTGCTTTGGGCTTTCCGTAGAGCCAAAGAAAGAATATTTACCTTAAGTACAGACAAAGTAATGACCTGTCAAATTTGACCGAAAAGCGACGGGAGTGACGAGTTTGACATATTTTTTAGAAAACAATCAAATTCCTAAAACTATTTGAATACATCAAGGTATCTTTATAATACCTATTAAATGAGGGGTAAAAGTTAAAATGGTGTAAAGAAAACAATAGCGCCAGCAAAGGGTGTCAAACACGCGACCTCCGACGGCAGACAAAAACACTAGTTTCTGCCACTGCGGCTTCTACGCTTCGGAACTGAAGAAAAAAAAAATCTGGGGAACATCCGGTTTGCGCTCTCCTTCATTTGAGAAATGCCCCCAAAACATATATTTTTTTCGTGAAAATTAAAAATCATACTTTTTTAGTCTGCCCCATTTGAGATGAAAACTCCCATATCGGGCAGGCTGAAAGAGTCCAGTTTTTAATTTTCACGAAAAAAATATATGTTTTAGGGGCTTTTCTCAAATGAATTAAAGCGCAAGCCGCATGTTCCCTAGATGTTTTGTTCTCGAGTTACGAAGCGTAGAAGCCGCGGTGGCAGAAACTAGTGTTTTTGCCTCCCGTCGCCGGTCGCGTGTTTGACACCCTCTGCTGGCGCTAGCGTTTTGTCTACACCATTTTAACTTTTCCTCCTCGTTTAATAAGTACTATAGAAATACCTTTATGCGTTTAAATATTTCTAATAGTTTGATTGTTTTCTAAAGAAAATGTCAAACTCGTCACTAAGGTCGATTTTTGGTCCACTTTGACAGGTTATTGCTTTGTCTGTACTTAAGGTAAATTTTATTTCTTGGGCTCTATAGAAAGCCCTAAGCATGCCTAGTATAGATATAGTAATATTATTTTGATCTGCTGAGTAGCCGCTCCGCTACCTTCACGTAAACGTTGTGAAAAATAACAAATGTTCACACAATTGACGCGATTGCGGCTCAAATAAAGGACATACAACCAAAATATTACATTTCTAGATTATTTTTTCTTGTAGTCGACTAAAATTTCTAAAAAAATTTAAAAAATAAAAATTTACAAAAATGGGGTTTTTGAGAAAATCGACCCCAAACTTTCAACATTTGTTATTTCTTACAACGTTTACGTGAAGGTAGCGGAACGGCTAGTCGACAGATCATAATGATATTATTATATCTATAATGGGCTTGCTTTGGACTTTCTGTAGAGCCAAAGAGAGAAAATTTACCTTAAGTACAGACAAAGTAATGACCTGTCAAAGTTGACCGAAAATCGACCAGAGTGACGAGTTTTACACGTATTTTAGAAAACAATCAAATTCCTAAAAATATTTGAATACGTCAAGGTATCTTTATAATACCTATTAAATGAGGCGAAAAAGTTAAAATGGAGTAGAAAAAACACTAGCACCAGCAGAGGGTGTCGAACACGAGACCTGCGACGGCAGGCAAAAACACTAGTTTCTGCCACTGCGGCTTCTCCGGCTCGTAACTCGAGAACAAAAAATCTGGGGAACATGCAGTTTGCGCCCTCCTTCATTTGAGGAATGCCCCCAAAACATATATTTTTTTCGTGAAAATTAAAAATTGGACCCTTTTAGCCTGCCCGATTTGAGATGAAAACACCCATATATATATATATATACATATATATATATATATATATATATATATATATATTTTTTTTTTTTTACGTAAGCCCCGATTAGCCCAAGACAGGTGCACGTAAAACCGAATAAAACATTAGCCTCCCGAGACAGTATTTCGCGCAGTTTCGACTTCTTGCAAGACTGATGCCCAAATGTGATTTATGTTAGGGTTGTAAGAATCGTCATCTCTCCTTCGCTAAGGCAACACACACTCTCCACCAACTAACCACCCAGTGGAATCAAATTATGCACATGCTGCGCCGCGTCTGGGCAAGGCCTGGACAAGGCCTGGACAAGGCGTTAGGCAGATGACCGTCTTGTCCAGGCCCTGATACACACACGCTTACTCTACCAGCTACCGTACCATAACCTCACCCAGACCGAACACAAACGTATGTCTACCCTATAGTACGGAAGGCGCAGAAACTGGCACTCAGCCTCCCCGTTCGCACAGCCACCTTTTGCAAGGAGCGGCTCGGGGTGACCAACACCCTGGAGGAACTCATAGAAGCGCATCAGGTTGACGCGCGTGCGTTCCACGGCTCAGGGGGCGGACTCTCCAAGCCACCCTTGGCTTCCCACGCTGTCCCGCTTTCCTCACCGCTGCGGGTCCCTCACCCTCACCCACTGCGCGTGCCAAACTCGTTGTGGCTCCCATTCCCCGCCACATGCATCGTACCCGTCACTCGGCCCGGCGTGACCATCGCTAGCGCTATCTCCGACGCGCGCATCCCGTAGGCTGCGATACCGTTCTTGCCCTCACGCCAGCCCGCAGGATGCGGGCGGGAGGGTCACGGCCGTCGTAAACTCTGATCTCAGGCCGGTCCACGCTTCCACGGAGCGCCGTCTCACCGACGTGTCCCTCCTGGAGCAGCGTGCGGTCACCAGGGCAATCCTTTCGACCTCCACTCTCTCCTTCCCCGCACCTATTCACATTCTGACTGGCTCCCAGACGGTCTGTCGGACACTTCCTTTACAACACACTTCATTCCTTCACTGCGTCCCTACTCGAATCTTTCCTATCCTCCCCTCCCACACTTTCCGGTTTGTCTGGGTGCCTGGGCACGCAGCCCTCCCCGGTAATGAGTGCGCTCGTGCGCTCGCCCGAGAACTCTCACACCGGGCACCTGAGGAAGACTCTGCCACCATTCGATCAGTTCGTTTTTTATACCCAACACTCCTAGCTGAGCTACGCCTCGCTCAACAACATTGTCCTCCTCCTCAACCTTCCTTTACCCGCAGACAGAGCGTCCTAAGGCGTCAGCTCCCAACCAATACCTTTCCGACGCCCCTCTTCTGCTCCGTGTACCCCTTCCGCGGTCCGCCTAGGTCCCCAGACTGCGGAGACCGTCCCAACCTTCTCCACATGGTCTGGCAATGCGAGGCCATTCCCTGTGTCTCACCCCATCCCGAACCCTCCCCAACCTTCTGGGAGGAACGTCTGGTCGATGACACGACCACCGGCCAGCAATGGCTGGTGGACCATTCCGATTCGGTGGCCACCACCCATGGGGCTCCCGATGAGCTCCATCCGGAGGTACCGGAACCCATCCCCGCAATATAGTTTATTCATTCACTCATTATTGCATCCATATCTATTTATTTTTGCAGCAAGGCATCGTGTACTGGATTCTCTCGAAGAATACAATTTATTATTTTTCTCTTTCTGCCCCATATCTGCCTTGAGATCTATCATGTGAGCACAATGTACTTTTTGCCATACCCCGCGACCAGGTGTTTCATACTGTCAAACAGCAAACACAAAATAACGTTTCCGCAGATCGGCTCAACAGCTGGCGTATTTTCAAGTATACCGTCCTCTCGTGTCGATCTAAATCAGTTGTGTGAACTTCATACCGTCAAATTTATTGATGATGATGAAATATATATTTCATTACTGACTGAAGATTTGACAACATAAAAAAATTACACGAGTACCTATAGGACTGCTTACGTGTAGGAACGCGAAAGCCAGTCAAGGACAACGTCTAGGACGACCTCTAGGACGACGTCGAGAACGATGCCTAGAGGACGACGTTTAGAACGACGTCGAGGTAGCAGGAGTGTTCAACAGGGCGCCACAAACCCCAAAACACCATTCATAAAGCGATATCTCGAACGGATGGACGTATTTTTGTAAAATAAGGATGCGATTGAGTGAGAATCGCGACGTCGGCGTTTCCTGCAGAATAGTTGAGGAGGGGGGGAAACGGCCTTGCTTCCTTCCCTTTTCGCCTCCTCGCCGAGTCAAAGCGAGAACAGAAGGAAACGAAAATCGCGACGTCACAGGCCTTTTTGGCCTTGTTCAAGCGCGCTCTTCTTTCACAAATATACGGCCATCCGTTGGCGATATCGCTTTACGGGGGATGCTTTCGGGTTTGTAGCGTCCCGCCTATAGCGCTTCTGCGTTCTTTTCTGAAATCAAAATCTCGCTTCAGCAAGGAGGCTGTGGCGTAATTGCGTGGGCGGCCACATTTGCCTGCGGAAGCCGCCGTAGATGTAGACGCTGCTGCCGATGTCGAGGCCGTAGACGCGGTCGCCTCACAGTCCATCGCACAAAGTACACAACGAACACAGATGAAGTCCGAAGCGCACCTCGCTGATGACGTACGATGACGCTTGATGACGTATTTTTGTGGCCATCTTCCGGTCACAACGAAGACGGGCGCCGCTTGTTTTTCACGTGCTGTGACAAGTGAGGTCGTCCTAGAAGTCTAGGACGACTTCTAGGACGACTTCTTGGATGACCGCAAGGACGAGGATCGTCTATTGAGCGGCGCGAGCCGCTCAGCCACATTTTTATGGCCATTTACTCCGATTTGTCGCTCAATGGGACAAGTAAGGCTTTCGCTTTAATAACTATGTGTTCCTCACACATATATAACGTCTTAAACATATAGAAGTCTGTTATTGCCTCTTTTATGTGATGAACAGCAATTTTATGCGCCTTTGGGCTGGACAAAAACAAAGTACAGAGGAGCGCGTGGCGAAACTATGATGATTATGCACGCAGAACGATTAAGTAGCTGCCGTGTCGAGTAAAAAACGAAATACTACTTTATTCCATTAAACAAAAAAAATAATCAATGAGCGAAGGTGATACTTATTTTCAAATTGAATTGACCGGCCTCTTTTCAAGAACAAATAGTCAGGCTATGCCAGTTTATCCTGGGTAAGAAAATGTTCATTTGTGTACGCGCGACTTTAGGCCAGATTCGATCTGATTACGAAAGTGAGTGTATATTAATCAGAGTGAGATATCTTGACCAGTGACATCAGCCCCCTCTGCATGATTCTTCGCCTGCATCATGGTGCTGAGTGTAAATAACGCTGGCAGGGAAAACAAGCGTTGTGATTGCCGCTCAGTGTTTCTATAAGGGCTTGTCCTGAAAATTCGTGACATTAAAAAAAAAATATTATTTCTTTTAGCCTACTTGCGTCCTCAGCATATATATATATATATATATTGTGAGAGATAGTTCGTAAACTATATTTCACGATATATATGGCGACCCATGGTGGTCATTTCATGATTTTATGCGCTGTAATTAAATTATTAGTTCAAGAGCACAACTACGACTTAACTTTTAATACTTCGACGCAAGGTTGTATTAATCACGACTATTTTAGGCGACCTACCACATTTCGAGAAAACCTTGCGATTCAAGTAAGATATATGTGACCAAAGTAAACAAATGGATGTTGAGTCGTATAAACAATGTGTTTTGTATGTTAATCTAGATTTTCTTGTGCTCTTTAGTTAAAATTAAATATCGCAATTTCGTATTTCCTAGTACCTGAAAATTAAAGTAGATTGTACTAACGATAAAGCACTAGTTAATCGTTTCACGGTGGAAATAGTGCTTATATAAACAACACGGAAAATATATGATCAATTTAGCAGTTTGAACCGGTTCAAATCGGTTTGAATCGCTATTTTGGCTCTCCAGTACTGAACCGGAACTGAACCGAAAGGTGTGAGCCCGAACCGAACGGATAAAAATTTCGGTTCGACACTCTGGTTGCAGGAGTGTGTACGCGCGTCATTCCGGTCGTTCCGCTCACAGCAGACGCAGTCGTAGCTAACGCGCTCGTTGCCGATGTCTGAACCAGCCTTTACTGGAGAAAGGTCCATGAACCAACTTCAGAAAAAGGGAAGAAACAGGCAATATGAACCACGTTCGCCTATGGATTCACGGATTAGAGGAGCGCAAGCTTAATTCCTTGCAAGCTATGCATATACGGCGACCACGTGGTAGACGAGATGAAACAACCAGCGTGGCCCACGAATGAATGGATCAAAGAAGAGGGGGGGGGGGGGGGGGGGGGGGGCGGCGGCGAAAAAGCAGCAAGAAATCGAGGCCACAGCCGACCCCGCCAGGAATGCAGTCTACCGCCGCCACAAGATGCGCCAAGCAGGTGGTGTTGGCTGAGCGCAATAAAAAATAATAAAAAAAAAAAAAACGGCGTTGGAACAAGGGGAAAAAAAAGCAGACACATACTAGTATTTCAAAAACAAATACGCGCTGGAAAGAGCGGAACAAAAGAAAACACAAACCAGAGTGGATATTACGGGGACAGGTACAGAGAAGTAAAAAACCAAGAAAGGGAGAGGAATCAAGGTCGGCTTGATTATATGAGCGGCACGGCGGCACCACGAGCAAAGATGCTTGCTTTCTTTTTATAAATGTTTTTTTTTTCTCTCCTTTTTGAATACGGGGGGTCTTTTTCAAGTGCAGGGTCTTTCGAAAGAAGT
Organism: Ixodes scapularis; assembly: GCF_016920785.2. Taxonomy (NCBI): domain Eukaryota; kingdom Metazoa; phylum Arthropoda; class Arachnida; order Ixodida; family Ixodidae; genus Ixodes; species Ixodes scapularis. Next base: position 96,075,977 of record NW_024609846.1, read on the forward strand.
GGAACTATAGCCTCGACGGAAAAAAAGAAGAAACATATAAAAAGAAATACCAATTTGTTCGGTGTGCCAGTAAGTATACTACCGAAACACCGTTTATATGCGTGCCGAATCGACGTCCGTAATTGGCGGAGCCTTGCGGGGAGAGATGCGTGGGGCGTGATATAACAAAACCAATAAAATGGTTCGAAGCGACGTTATATCTCAGCTCAATGTAAATCTAAGGCGACAAAAAAAAAAAAAAAAAAAGCTGACTAAATAGGAGAGCGTATCTCGGTTAACCCGGTGATAGCACAAGTGCAAAGGCGTCGATCGCGTTGTGGTGACGCACTTTTGGCGCTATGATTGACTCAATTTGACCGTCGAGTCGGCCGCAGTATCGATGTGTTAACAGACTCACAGAAAAAAAAAATGTCTTCATTGAGCTATTGAGCCGATTCCTGCTAAATGGTCAGAGGCTAGTTGGGGGTTCCAGGCCAGGCGGCTTTGGACACCCTGAAGATGTGGTCGAAGAGTTAACGCTGAGAGAGCGCGGAATGTGACGCGCAATATGTGGGGTTGGTGGGAGGGAGCCGGTTTGGGGCCTGGGGTGGCAGATTATGATCGGGAGAGGGACGGAGCGGGACCAGGGAGGGACGATTTAAAGAGGAGGAGGAGATGTGCGTTTTGTTTTCGGGAGAGTCGGAGGGAACGTTTCTGGTTCGCAGGAATGTACGCGTTGACTATGGGATCGTCCAGTGAGGGGGGTTAGAAGCTGTGTTTTGAGTCGCCTTGTCCTCTGGTCATGACGCTTAGAGTGAGTTCGTGGGTCCATGTGTTTCGGAAGTGGATCGAAGATGATCTGAGGGAGATGGGACCAGGGTGGTGGGGTGGGAAGATTAGGGAGGAAGACTGGAGGAATCTCAGGAGGGCTCTGCCTTGGCTGGTTTTAGTTCGAGGTGTTGGATATTAAGTGGTGGTTAGCGAGGTTTTCCTCAATAGTGTCGTGAAGATGTGTTTGTTTTAGAAGATGTATGGGGTGTAGGTAAGCATGCCGAGGGCTACCCTTAGCGGTTTGCGGAAGGTTCTCTCGAGGTGTTGAGTTTGTGTCCTGGTGGAATGCAAGTGAGGCAGGTGGATATAGTAAACGGGAGTAAATGAGGGCCTCCGAAGCTTGGACGATTTCACATTCTTTAAGGCCTACGTATCGTTTGGGTACCCGTTTGAACATTTTGGGTGAAATGATCTATGTGCTGGAGGAGTTTAGTGGTGGTGAGCTTGGCGGATCCGATCTGTTGTAAGGATAAGCCCAGGATATTCATGCGGGGTTTCTGCGAGATAGGTTGCTGAATAAGGCGGAGCGATATTAGTCGTCTCTTTGGGTCGTGACGGTTGTTTGAGACGACTGTATTCGGATTTCTGTGACCAGATTGAAAGAACACATTGCGTTGCATATTGTTGCACGCGGTGGCATGTTTTATGGAGATTATTTGCCTGCTGGCCTGGTGTGTCTGGGATTGTCCATATTGTAATGTTGTCGGCATAAAGTGAGTGGTTAAGTTTCGGAATGAGGTTTAGTGTATGAGGGGAGGTGTATCATATCAGTGAAAGTAAGGGAGAAAAAACTGGGCCCTCAGGGACACCTCGGTAATTAGGGAAAGGGGAGGATTGACAGTTTGAGATCTGAAAGGAGGCTGTGCGTCCGGAAAAAAAAAGGTTAGGATTAAATTTGTACAGCCGGTTGCCACGTCGATGGAGGCAAGGTGTTCCCCGATAATGATACGTGATACGTTGTCGAAAGCTTTGCTAATATCTAGGCCTAGGCCAGCACGGAGTTGGTATCGTTGTAAATGCCTCAGAGACAAACATCGATCATGAGTGCCGATGTTTTGACGGAAGTCGATGAGAGTGGGTGGGAGTGAATGGTGAGTGTCGAGATGCCAAATGAGGCTGTTTAGGGAAATCGTTTCGAGGAGTTCACCGGCACAGGCCGTGTGTGATGTTGGTCTCGGAGTGTTGATTGTCATGGGTTTGTTGGGTTTTGGTATAGTGTTGATAGAGGCGTGTTTCTATTCTTGGGTGGGTTCCTTTGTTTCCCAGATATAGTTGTAGATTGTCAGGAGTTGCGCCTATCGATAGTCATTGTGAGATTCCTCAATAGTTGGTAGCTGATGCCCTTCTCTCAAGGAACTCACCGACGTAATAATGGAGATAAATCTCAAAGGTTTACTTTGTATTAAACATGTTAAAAAAAACGAAGGATTTTGAATGGAGGCTAATTGCTTCAAAAATACAAATATCATTAACACATTACCCATTTTGTACGCACAGTTGAGAACACAAGTCGTGAGGTTCATTGAATGAACCAAAACTGAAGGAACGGTGGAGGTACGAACACACGAGTCGAACGGTCATAAATGAATAACTTCGAGTGAGATGGCTGAAAATAATAACCTCTCATTAATTCCTTTTTATAATTCAGTGTTTTTACGCTATGGTCAAAGCCTCCAAACATCGATTATTTGATTACTATTTTTTTACGCACGAGAAAAAAAAAAGAAACACAGATGCTAAGACAATTTCTCTCTCTCTCTCTCTCTCTCTATATATATATATATATATATATATATGTATGTATGTATTTATATATATACAGACAAGAAATCCTAAAAAAGAAACACGAACACGAGTGATGTACTTGGTTCCAATGCGCAATCTCAAAGAGAGAGAGAGAAAACGCCGTAGAATCGTTAATCGGCCACAGCACGACATTAACTGGCTACCCACGATCAAAGATAACACAAAGGCAGATAGACGAGACCGTATACGTAATACATACCATGTTTTCGTTTTCTTTTCTCGTTATTTTTCCCCTTTCTTTTGCGACAAATGCGATTGAAAATCGGTCGAACTAAAGAATTTCGAGTATCTTTTTAGCGATTTTGTTTTTGCGAGTGTGCCTCAATTTAATGTCGGTGACGCCATATAATAATAAAGAAATATAAAAAAAGAATATGCTAGGAAAATCGGCCGTCGTATAAATGTATCGAGGCGCTTTGACGCCACTCGATTCCAGAGCGACGTAAAAAAAAATGACTCGCAGCTCTCCGTTGCACCCGACGATGGACCGCGGGGGACGCTACGAGCCATCGGAGCCAATGCAAAGTCGTGTGTGTGTGTCACGTGACCTTCGGAAGGGGAGCAGCGATGTGGTCACGAGGTACGTTCACGTGGCTAGAACGGCTCGTAGGGTTTGCTGCAGTCCATCTCGTGTGAGGCGAAACGGGCTGTGTAGAATGTAGCTCTCGAACTCGATATACGTATATTCCCCGCCGAGGGGCGACCTCAATGTGTGAAGACGACGACGGTTGAAGATAACTCGGCCGAGAAGGAATCTCCCTCCCGGCTGCCTGGATAACGAAGCGGGAGACGGCGTCGGTTTTCCGTCGCTTACGAAAGCACAAAGTCGAGGGTTTCCTCTTGAATGCAGCGGTAGTTTCTTCTTCTTTTTTTTTTTTTTTTATCACTTATTCCTTTTTCTGTCGAAATACGCGGGCATTGTGTCAGTTCCTGGCAACTCAAGAACTCCGCCAACAGACGAGAAAGAAAAAAAGGAAACAGACGAAATACGTAAACTATCGGACATCAGGTCGTTTCCGGGGCTAGCCTGCTTCCTTCTACTCATTTTGCGTGATTTTGTCTTACTCAGATCATTCTAAATATATTTATTTACACAACTATATATATATATATATATATATATATATATATATATATATATATATATATATATATATATATATATATATATTGCAAAACTTTAAAGTATAAACCAGCGATGACGAGGACGGGAACAGGACATCTTTCAACGCAGTTGGGGTTTGGAAGAATATATTGTGACGTTTTATACTTAGGAACTATCTACACAATACGATTATTCATTCATTCATTCTTTCGTTCATTTGATATGGTCATGAACAGCTGATGCTAATTGGTAATGATGAACAGCAGGGAGCACTACTATGCTCGCACTATATTTATTTTTTTTCCTTTTTTTTTTTACTTAACAATATAGTTTTTATATCCTTCCCTTCGTAAAAAAATGCAAAACACAGAAGAAAAAAAAAATTCCGAGGGCACCTAAGCATTTCTTATGAGTTGTGAATGCGAACGCATGAATGTCGTTATTCCGCTCCGTTAGTTCGTGTGCGGCGTAGTGGACGGCCACGTTTCGCTACTGGCGAGGTAACGGCCGACGGCCGAGCGCGCGCTCTCGTGAAGTGACCGCGTCGCGCTGAGCCAACGTTGGCTGAGCTCGGCTGAGCAGGGTCTCCGGAGTTTGGCCGTGCGGGCTTTGCGGCCAGGCCCGCACTTCTTACCGGCGGCCGGGCCGATGCGTGCGCTGCGCCACCACGGAGAAGGCTTCTCTGGTGGCGTTCCTTGGAACTACGCCACGCGAGAGCCAATGTGAGCCTATCCATCAGATTTCTGCTACAGAACACAGGCTTCGCTCCTGGGACTGGGGAAAGTGCCGTGTGGCGCGGCTTCACAAGCCGATGACGTCGGTTCGCTCCATAAGACAGTTAATGCTTTCGAATAAAAAAAAAAAAAGAAACAAATAAAAACGGAAGAATAGTTTATCAAGAATACAAACTTGGCTTTTTCGACCGAGTTTTTCAGGACCTTGTACATCAAAGTCCTCGAAAGCCAGCAAGTATGTGAGCTCGTTTTCTCAGTATGCGTATACCGAATGCCCACGAATATGGCCCGAGTTATGTTCCCTGCAGCTCCTGGCGCTTTCTGCTTTTAAGTTGTCGACGACGAAACACGCCGTGTCGATCGTGCAGCAGGCAGTAAAGCGTTGTAAATTATAAAATAAAAATGGCGAAAAGTGGTGCCTCGTGACATGACGTTTTTTATCTCTTCCTCTTCTCTCTTCCAAAAAGCAGAAAAGAAAGAACATTGCACTTTCTGTTTGTTCTATTTTTGTTTTCTTCTCCCGTCAAGGTGAATTGCGTAAGAAAAGCGTAATTTGTCACAGTCCTATTTCTCTCATTTTATGGTGCCGTTGTTAACCCACCGACACGTCCCGCGATGCCACGGCTTGCATTCGCGACAGACACCCATGTCTCTCTCTCTCTCTTTCTCTCGAGCGACTCAAAGAACCGAGAACATCGTAAACAAACGGAGGTGAGCTCAACCCGAAACCTGGAGAGTGAAACCCATTAAGTTTCACGCAAACTCTGGACTAGCTACTAAATAAGCTACGCTTGGAGCATAAATGCAGTTTATTTCTTTGCTAGGTGGCGCAACTTACCGCCCATTATAAAGGGTACAGCCGGAAGCATCCAACAGTTAATTCATCCATCCATCCATGATCCATGTTAGAAGTGTCGTTACTATGAAACCTGACATGTATTTAGTGACTAGCTGTGGCTCTAGTCCCTGACTCACTCATATTCCTTAAAATATAACCCTGTAAAGTTTTTTTTTTCTTTTTAACATTTTACGGTTTTATTATTTTGTGTCAGCGGAAGCGTTGCTGTCATTATACGTAGCTTTCATCGACGTCACGTCGGCCGCCATTGCCGCGTGCCATGCTCCTGTGCCCGCACTCTCTGCAGCATACATTTGGCGTCATCGAATCTGTTCTTTTCGGCATACATTCGAGGATACCGAATGTATCAGAAGGTGCGGGCACAGGAGAATGGTATGGAGCAATGGCGGCTGGTGCGGTGCCATATATCACATGCGAGGCATGCATAGTTCTGACAAAACGCACTGATGCGGCAACTTGTTTCACCGCTCCTGCATGGTCGTTAAAATCAAAGAAGGAAATAGAAAAAAAAGAAAAACGTGAGCAAGAATTATGTATCAGTGCCGAGGCACGGAGCACTCCTTAGCGTGATTTGTACGTTTCTCAAGAGGGCTGCACTCGCATCCCACGGACGAAGGCTCACGAGCTTGCCGCCATCTTTAATGAATGTTTTTCTTTTCTTTTCTTTCGTACGCTTTACGAAGGTAGGTCTACCCGTGTGCCGCTGTGCGTTTCCATAACAAGCGAGGATTGATGGGAATGGTGAGCGTGTGAACTTTCTCGGGAGAGAAACGCCGATGTCCCACCTTTGAAGTAATTACGACTGTCTTGGCCCAGCAGAAACATTGTATGCCGAAGCCTTCTTTTCTCTAAAGTCTCGAAATGAAGTTCGTCTTTTTGTTGAACATCGTTGCCTGGCTTCAACGCAAGATTTTAACATTTTGGGACAACATATTGTAAAAGTTACTTCTGTATAGAAAGGTAAAAAGGAAAGGAAAAATAACGGCCAATGTTTCCACAATATAACAAAAAACATATAAACTTTTGACGTTTCATTACTTAGTTTTTAACGTAAATAATATACCCCATAAACGTCGCACTCGTCCTCCGCCAGGCGCCATCAGCTCGTTTTCGATTTGGGCGCTGTCGAGCTCGAAGGCAAATTCGGTGAAAAGGAAAATCCTCTACGCGCCTTCAAGAGTTCTTTGGTGTGACTCACATTCGGAGGGATTGCGGATGCGAACGCCGTCAACAGAATATGATACCGGCCGATTAAACTCGACCCCAACGCGAACAGAAAAAAAAAGAAAAAAAAAAGAAGAAAGAGAACACTTGCACATAAGAGAAACGCGAAAGACAACGCGGGAGATGAATAATAACCTTCCGGTACAGTTACCTTGCGTTTTCCTTTTACTAGTCATCAGTATTGCTTTACTTGCTGCTCGTGCCGTCATATAATTTAATGTAAAAAGAAACTAACAAATATATGATATCCAGTGAAACCTTTCAAGAAACTTTTAACTTCTCCCAGAAATTGTTTTAAAGCGTCTGGGTGAGACACGTAATTCAAATCCAAAAAACAACAACAACGACGACGACACCTTTAAGACATTAAGAAACATGCTTGTCTGGGGTCGACGTTCGAAATCACCTCTTTCTCAAAATATATTATGCAACAAAAACATTGCGCTTTTTTTTTTTAAGCATGGAATGTTTTTTAGCGCTACGCGTAATCCCAAAAGTGTGTCCGTCCGTCTGTTCGTTCGCGCATTTTCAACTAAATTTAGCGGGGAAAATGGCGTCACCTGACGTCGAGTGACCTATATACACCTTGGTAAAATTGACGGCACGTGATTTACACGTCAGCTCAGTTTTCCCATAGCGGGAAAATTCCCGTCTTGTGGCCAAAGCATCAATCCAGTTTCCCCGCTAAATTTAGTGGGAAAATATGCGACACGCGATACACCGATTCCCCATAATGCATTTGATGGATTATAGGACTTCGAAGGTAAGGGTCGCTGCTTTATACATTGTGACATAGATGTCCTGTAAAAAAACAACTTAAAAATAAGATATGTTTTGCTGTTCAGTAATCATGTCGTTTAACACCAAAAAATATGGCACAAAAAAGGGGAAAAAAGTTTTAGTAGAAGGAACAGACACAGGATACGTTTCCTTCTGTGGATTTTCCTTCGACTTAAAGTTTGTTCCTTTTCTGCGCCACAGTCTCAAGAGTCTGGTGTTAAACAACACGAGTAGCTACCACCAGCTCGCCTGCGCACTTACTGTATTTTCGCTTGTTGATCAGTGTTTGAATATTCCACATGGATGCGCGAGACAATCAATCAACATTTTTCTTCGTAAACTAGAAAAAAAAAACATTTTTTTCGCGGCCTGTGCAATTTTCATTAACGTCGTTCCCTCGACCAACAGGTACGTTTGTCGCCTGTTGGCAGCGTTCGAGCGAGGTGCATTTGTCATGTCTGCGCGCAATGCTCCTTCAAGGTCTCTGCGAAACATCGTGGAAGGCCCAGGGACGAGCGCGTGGCTTCACTACGCGCTTTGCTCGCGCGAGCGGTCTTGGAAACGAACTTGCGTGATGAAGTATACGAAAACAAGGCCATGGAAGCTGTAAACCGCGTTGATAGGTGAGGAGAACTTGCGAACAAGCAGTCTTCTACACTTTACTCGAAAAAAAAAAAAAAGTAATCGATTGCGATCACAATTACCGTCCATTATTGGATTCGAATCACCGAATTGTATATAAAAAACTGATTATATTTTTAATCCATCAATTTTGGTAAACCGTCCGCCTGTCGGAATCAAAGTTCGAAGATTTTTTTTTTTTTTTTTTTTTACAGGAAATTCGCGCTAAAAGGAAGGACGCCATCAAAAAGAGAAGGGAAAATAATAGAGGTTACGAGGAATTTCAGCACTTTAAAATGTAATCGGATCACTTATGCAATCACTTTCTAATAAATGTATTCGAATGATTACAAAATTACTCCGAGTGATTTGATTACTTGGAGTGAGTACCGTACAGGGCTGCCAGGAATTGACACTTTCGTTTGTGGATATTTTTCTTTTTAGCCTCGCGCTTTACTCCTTTTAATAAAACACTTCCATGTGGACGCGTTCTTTCAGCTTGGCCTTACCAGAACTTTCACGTTCGGGAATGTGTGTGTGCTTTTTGTAGCTTTGCTTTTATACGCACACACACACACACACACACTCTTTCTCTCTTGTTTCCTTTTTTTGGTCACATCGTAGCACACTGGCACTAAACGCAGCTGGCAGAAGTATAGTGGTTTTCGAATAAACGCCTACTACACTGCTACAGCCTGCGAACTAGAGTGTAACTTGGCCATAACGAACACGTTATGGTTATGGTTAAGCGCGTGTAGCGCGGCCTTACAGTTAGTAAGGCCGCGCTACACGCGCTAGTTTCAGTTATACAGTCACCGACAGCGCAAGGGCCTCGGGGCATGGCTTCCTGTGTTCGCGCTTCGTTGATTAGTCCAATTCGGTAGACTTGACACCTAATGCAGCAACCTGATTGGCTACGGAGTGATAATGAAATGCTCCAAACTCGCCCCGCCCCGCGTTTCTTTAAAAAAAAAAACAGTGTAAAAAAATATGTCGAGCAAGTTGTTTTAGAATGCCTCTTCTTTGGCGCGTCGGAAACGACGAGCAGGGGCACGTCAACGGGCAACGAAGAGAAACGCGCGCAGAAAACGCGCAATGACGGCGGGGCAGCCAAGAGCTCGCCGTCAATGGCGGGAAACAATAGCACGTGGGCTTGTTGAGAGGGTAAACAAACGAACGAAGTGCGCAAGGAGAAGGTCACTTGCACGCCGTATAGGTATCTTACGAAAAAGAAAAGAAAAAGTGCGAGGCAGATTATTGACGCCTCATGGCGCGAGAATACGTGTGATTTACAACGAAGAATCTCAGCTCAGTCCGAATTTATGCGCATTTCTTCCTAGAACTATGTTGTTGTTTTTTTAGTGAATAAAAAAGCTTTAAATACTACTTTGATTACGACAGAGTATCATACCATGAATATTGTACCAACAAATATATTTACACTTGTCTTTACGGCAAACCGTATTTTAATCAATAATAAAATAAACTCTAAAATAATACTAAAAAAGAAAATCAGCGATTTTAATTATGTCCGGGAACCGCCGAAAGGCACGGCACCAATAATTTTGTCCAAAACGATTCAGATACCCACGCTGCACACTAAACCTTTTTACACCCCTTAGGGGTGTAAAGCACTTGTCCCAGGACGAGCACTTTACTAAGCACACTTAACTTTTTTACACCCTTAAAGGGTGTAAAAAAGTTAAGTGTGTGCGACTTGACTCGCGACGAATATTGCATGTGAGCCGCGGCTATTGCCACCCATGCCCATCCCTGCGCAAAAGGCATTAGATAAATTTACGACACCTTTTCGACGACACTACTCCCCCCGCGAGAAAAGTATAAATATTAACGACAGAAAAATGATAAAGATCAAAGGGTGATCAATAAGCTCTGCCGACAAATTGGTCCTGTAATGACTCAAACGATGCGCGCACATCAGATTTTTATCACGCACAGACAAACCACAAGGGAAGATTACCTATCGGTGAATCACACCGACAGTCATAACGGAACTGCCCCGGATTAAGCATCCGATAAGTACTGCCGGTAGAATAATACATACGCGGTGTCTGTCACACGTGCTTTTCATACAACACAAAGCCCACTCAGACGCATACCACGAATTGTTGTAATCATACCAGACCCGTCGAGAGATTCCTATCATTCTACGAACAGAGAGAAAAAAAGTTACTTGTCGGCATTACATTGCTCCTGCAACGGGTAACGTATTTGCTTGGGAATGTGTAGCAGCTACAGCTGAGTGCGCCTGGAATGTAATAGAATGAGATTGGTTCGTTCGCCTTCGCTATTTTCTTCACCCGTTATTTTAGAGACACAAGAAGAATTAAAGGGGTCGCAGCTAGCAAGACGCACGCTCTGAGAAGTCTGGAGCTTCGGCTATCCCGCAAAACGCTTGGGGGTTCCAATCACGGCTGTGAACGGAAAAAAGCTTAGCCAATGAAAAATCCAAAATATATTTACACCTAAAAAGAAAATTGCCTGAGTTGCAGCATTGGGTATGGGGAAACGTGGCGCTCACTGCCACAGCGCAGCACCCATCCCCCCTCTGGCCATAGCATAGCGTAGTGTGTTACCGTTGCCAGTTGTGTCATTTTCGTTCAATAAAAAAGTATCTCAATCAATCAATCAATTAATCAATCATATTTGCAGCCACATTATTTGCCGACTGATCCGTACACTGCAACGATCAGCTTTTCCCGAATGCTTTGCGGGAAAGCAGACCCTCCAGATTTTACAGTGAGCGCGCACACACACACAACATAATGAGAAGAAAAAATAAATTCATTCCCAACACTCACTTTTTGAAGTGTTTCTCGTACTCCTTGATCTCCTTGCGCGAGAACTCCATGTAGGGGTTGAAGCCCGCGCTGATTTTCAAGTCGCTGATCTCGCCCTTCTCGATCGCCTCGCGACGGGCAAACTTCTCCGACAGCTCGACTTCGGCCATGCTCGCTGCCTGCCTGTAGTAATGCTGCTGCTGTCGACGTCGGGTACTCAACCTCGTAAACCTCGTCCGATCCACGCAAACTGCGCACCTCGGCAGGACCTTCGCGCACGTGAAAGATGATGCGACCGCACCGCAAGAACGTGATCTGGCTACTGGCCCCCCACGCGGACTTTCTTCTTCCTCGTACGTTTGCCGCGCTTGCCGACGTAAGCGCGCGGCGCGCTTTCCTTTCTTTTTTCTTTTTTTATTCTTCCTTCCAGACGCCGGTTTTTCGCAGCGGCCGATTTGATTGGTGGAGTGGGAGCGTTGACGTCATTTCCGTCGCCTCCTCTCTTTTTTTTTCATATCACGGGAGAGGAGAAAAGGAATCGGAAAGGATCTGTGGACTTGTGAGTTGCAATGACGGAATCCGGAGAGTAGTGCAGCCAGTGCAGCAACTTCTTGAATACCGATCGCTCTTGTGTTACCTGTTTCGTAGCTACAGTCAAGGCTCCCTTTAGTTTGCAACTCGTCACTTCTTTTTTTTTAAATTTATTTCAGCGGAAAAAAAAAATCGTTCCCGGTGATCAATGTCTACACACGATTCAAAAGGTAAAATATATTTGTAAAATATACAGACTTTATCAGTGCCGAATTACCATATCAAACATACAAAAGGTAAATTTCTGAGAGTCGAAATTAGGAGGAACGAACCTAGAGTGGATGTGGCCCGGACATATATCCAATTTTATCAGCATTTTTCTTTGGAGAAAAAGAAGTGTATTTATTTTTGCCGTAAAAATGCAGTGTTCTTTATATTTTCAATTAGATATCGGTATTTATTTAATTATCTAACTATAAAAATCCGAACTTCTTTGTGACTCTTTTACTGTTTCCCAGTTATACGCTAGTAAGATAAACGCAACATTCAAGAGAACAATTAATGTCCTAAATTATATTAAAACGCGTTCCATTATTTTATTACCACGTCCTTCGAAAACACCGAATGCAGTTCAGGGGTATATAAATTAGTTTGTTAAATGCTTGTCCGAAATATGTTTCATAATAATATTTTGACGTCTCTACTAGAACGCAGTGAAAATTAATGCTTGCTTCAAATCGATCCTCCTCTTCCTTTTTCTTTCCTCCTCCTCCTCGAGCGGAGTGCGACGCCAGACGAATCAGTACCGAGTTATCAACTTAATTGTGGCCGAAATGAATGGGCACGTGTAAAACATGACGCGAAGCGCATTCGCGGATTACACAACGCGGCTACTTTTCTGGATAGGAGGTAATAGAGAAATACACTACTCTGGTTTTGGACTAGCTCATATCTGTAATCCGTGTTGTACGGAGATGTGTCGTTATCGCAGTGTTTACTTGGCGGGCAGACCGAGCTAACTATATAGATTCAGATCACAGACCACCATCTTCCTCGTGTGTTTTACGTCGTCGTTAAATCTATATACATTTAAAGACGACGTAAAACACACGAGAAACACGGCGGTCTGTAATCTGAATTTCAAGATTTTCCGCGACGGTCTACCAACGAAAGAGGAAAAAGCTTTTATGTGCACGTGTCAAAAAACACAAAAAAAAATTAGCCAGACCAGCAGATATTTTATTTACAATGTGTATTTCTTTTCCGGAAGTGCTTTCCCTTTGAAAGTTTATCGTGACATCCGACCAAGTTCAGATTCTCAGAATACGCGGGCCGTCGCGTTACCTCGATTCTGCAGACAGGGCATGCAGATAAAACTTCCCGAAGCTTGCTGAAAGCCCGCACGCCTGATAATGGGGAAAACATGAAACCCTTCATTAAGGCTTGTCGCTTTGAGCAACTGATATGCCTATAATTTTGGAGATTAAGAAATCAAAACGATGCACCCGGATCAGTCATTACAATGCATGTGCGTCTAACAAAGCAATGCTTGAAAGCTATACATATTCGTCAATAGCTTTTCTTTTCTTTTTTGTGTGTGTGTGTGTGTGTGTGTTTACTATCAAATCAGATTTGTATACACTTTTTTAAATATAAAGCAGCGGCTTCATAGCTTCAGAAACTTGCGCAAAGAAAGTAATTAGACATTTCTGTTTAGACAGCGTATGGTCTGTTTGTCTTTGAAATATAACGACACTGGTTTGCACTGCAGACGAGAAATAATTCGCTAGAAAAACATGTGCCAAAACATGTGTTTAGACTAAAAAACGCAGTCTGAGTTGTTACATTACGCAATGCAAAACGTCATGCTTGCATTGCTTCATGTCACAACACAGACTGCGCTGTGGCATTACGCAATGCAAGCATGACGCTTTGGATTGCGTAATGCCACAGCGCAGGCTTCGTTTTTAGGTCTAAACAGATGTTCCGCCTCACCATTCGCTGAGCTGATTTCGTAGAACGCAGAGATTGGCTCTTCGAGTGTTTTGCGGGTAAGTAGACGCGCAGGCATTTCTTAGAGTGTATTTGCATTGCTTCCTATAGTCATGCCACTCATGCCATCCAACCAGCACACCATTATAATGATTCCAATGGTGTCCTCTTAATTTTTTTTTTTAATTTTACTGTTTCGGCCGTGGTTTATTTCGTTAATGCAGTACCACCCCGGAAAATCCCACAAGTCTTCTCGTCAAGCCCACATTGCACCTCGAAGCGAGGGAAATTGTGGCTCCGGCAGACCCTCCCTCCACACATTCTGGAAGTGACTCGATTCCTTCTCTCTTACCACGGCGATTCAGAACTCAAAGAAAGCGTATCGAACACATCACAAAGCCGATGCGTACCCTGTTTTGTTGTCGTCCCGCTTTATTTGCGCTCTGAAATCGGAAAATGCTGCGGGTGCTCCCTCACGCACCCTACATCGGAGTGCCGCAGTACATCGAAGAGACCATGAAACTATGGGAGGCGCTGCGTATTTCCGGAATGGTCTCATTGGAATTCATCTAATTTCATTCAAGAATCTGCGAGCCATTTCACACGTGCGCTCGCTTTCCTGAGGACCTGTAGCCTCGGAAGAGACACCTCAAGCAACCACTTTAGAGGAAGTGGGCGAGGGCAATGACGTAGTAAACTCTGGAACAGGGGAAAGGAGCGACGCACTGACAGAAAACTCCCAAATTTCAGATCCCCTTGGACGGCCTCGTTGGCGGCGTTCGGACGACGGCCCAGTGACTGCATGCCGACTTACTTCACGTTGTCGTCGCTTCATGACGTCTCGAACGCAACCCGGGACGCACACAACCGCGTTGGCGAAATTCAGCCCTGGGACCATCACCGCCTTCCACAGCCATCAAGTGAGCAAGCACATACGTTACAGCTCCACAGACTGTGCTTGTGGAGGACGTTGGACCCTCGCACGGCTGACTGGCGGAGGTGGGCACAGTGCTCCCGTAGAGAGTTGCAGATCCTTTTCAAAAGTGAGCGCCATCTATAGTAGCTGCTGCGCCAGGTATCCGAGCCCGTACTGGACACGAGGGCAGCGTCAGCATGCGGCGTGAACTCGGCTTAGCTCGCATCGAAAGCGAGTGCTGCGTCAGGGCTCGACGAGGACTCGGACCCATATCACACGCATCGTGTTTTTCGCGAAGTTCTTGAATTCACAGTTTTGGTCCTCATCGTGTTTTTCAGAGTGAAAGTCCCTACTGGCAACAATGAAATGAAAAAATGACGTCCGCGGAAGGCGGGAGTTCACTCTTTGGACCGTAGACTTTGTTCCCAACTGATTACAAGCCGTTTCATAGTTGTCGAATGGATGATTTGGAACCTCACTCCAGCACCCGCGCAGCAGCACGAAACAAATGCTCGACATAGTCCATTTTTAGATTGCCCGCTCGACCTGCAAGCCTGCCTCCCCCTGACGTCAAGGCACTGAAAAGCGCGGGTATATTTGAATGTTGGTTTTGGCATCATTTTCACTTGCCGATTTTACAATAATTATTCTCAATTTCGAGATACTAAATAGCATATCGAAAAGGGTAAGGGCCGGTGACTCAGAAAATATAGTCAGTTGGGGTAGCTCAGAAAACCTCCAGGTACAAATTTAAGAAACACCCATATGACGGGGGTGTACTGCGCTGCTGGAAACAGATTCATCTGTCGCGTTCGTTTCGGAACTTCAGCCACAGTGTAATCGCCCAGGAAGCCGCAAAGCGACAAGGTGCGGAGGTTATGAACTCTTTACGACCGGCCACACAGCCGGAAACTGTGAAAGCTCCTGTCGGGGCTCTGACGCACCAGGCGTTATCACTGCCTTATCTCTAAGTCTCAAAGTTCGACGCCAGAAAAGGTATTTAGAGAAGTGCATACCGGCAGGCTGCAGTAATAAAGCAGATTACAATCATTACAAACTGTTTGTCTATGTATAGGCTATAGCAGATTGTGTGCTCACTCAAATCCTTCACGCGAGGCAGCAAACTCATTGGCTATAACCATATAAGTGGCTTTTCAGAACCTGTTTCAAGTGTCCGACCGGCCCCTGTGGGTATACGGCGAATGCTCGCCGTCTGCTCTGGCTCTGCTCCGGGACTAAGTTCACCCATAAGCAGAAACTCAGCGAGGCCGGACTAGGGACCCACCCACCCAACGACTATACACTCGCTGAGTGAACGAGAACAAATACCACAAGTCTCTTCTGAGGTACCTGCTCGACGCGGGACTGCGCTCCTTTTTTAAACCCTTTGGTTCTTGGTTCTTGTTACAAAATAAAAATGCTTGAATTTTGATGTCTGAGGCATTTGAATACTAATTCTTCAAACTTAGTCCTTTTTATAGAATATAAATACAATATTGCATGCACAACATAAAATA
Source organism: Ixodes scapularis (assembly GCF_016920785.2). NCBI lineage: Eukaryota > Metazoa > Arthropoda > Arachnida > Ixodida > Ixodidae > Ixodes > Ixodes scapularis. The sequence continues at coordinate 96,091,673 of NW_024609846.1, forward strand.
TGTTACATACATTTGAATGAACGAGTGTTTCGAAAATCGAGAAAATTCGGAATCGATTTGATCAAAAACCCAATTCCTTGTTTGATTCATGTTTTATTGTAGCAAGGTTTTTATCAGAAAATATAAATAGATATTAAACTATTGCAGGAACGTAGTTTCGGGGGGGGGGGGGGGGGGGGGGGGGGGCATGACAAAATGCTTTATGAGGGGGAGGGGGAGAGGAGGTCCCAGCCAAATGGAAGATTTCGGGGAGGGGGGGGGGGGGAAGGAGGCTTGGTCCCCATGCCCCCCCCCCCCCCCCCCCCCCCCCTCTACGTGCCTGAACTATAGTATTTTGTTTCCGTGACAGCAAATAATCTTGTCAGTCGTGCTTTCTGACTGCGTCCTCGCCAGTGGCGTGGCCAGGGGGAAACTTATGGAATTGAGGCCCCCCCCCCCCCGCCGCCCCCCCCCCAAAAAAAAACCCTCCCCCCTCCGAAACAAATTCCTGAATACGCCACTGGCCCTCGCATGGGTAATATTCTGGTTAATATTGTAGCATGAATATGATTAATTACCTATCATTAATACTTGCTTCACATATGTAATCTTAAAATATTTGAAACTGTGCGTACTACAGACAAAGCTATTTTACTCCGCAATAAATTTGCTTGCCGTTTTATAACGTACATATAAAAAGATTCAAGCTGCATTTCCTGTCATATAAACAAAGTACTATATATTATATTTCTACTATATAACAAATCAATATCATAACTTGCTACTAATAAAAAATAAGCAAATAACAAATTTAGTTTTTTAGAAGAACGTTTTTGATTTGGCTAGGTTCCAGAAACATTCGTTCAGTGACATGTATATAAAAGATTGGTTGTACATTTAATATTTAATTCGTGTGCAATAAAAAGAGCTACGTTTGAGCTTTCTGGTGATATCAAGGTCATTAAAATATATTAAATAGGACACAGGTAAGAACTTGCCCGACTATGCCAAAAATCTCCAAAAAGAGAAGGTTAGACATTTTTTTATTATTATTCTAGAAATATGTTTTTTTTTTATTCGTTAGGCACAATGAAAACTCCTTTTAGAGGGTCACAGAAGAGTCCTAGTGCGTGCCGTAGTTTGAGAGGTGACAAAATAGCGAGCAATTGAATGTGCCACCCTCGACAGATGGGAGGAACGTCAGTTTTCGTCTTGGCGGCGCCAATAATCAATAACTTAAACAAAAAACGCCAAGTTTGCAAAATGGTATTATACGTTGCCTTCCCGTTTTTCTTCCTCCTTCACGAGTGTTCCGTTTTTCAAACCACAGTCTCAGGCTTCAATCATCAGGTCCCAAAACATTTTGTTTTGGTCAGAATTCAAATTTTGACTCCAAAAAAACGTGCCTGATTTGGGATACGAGAAATTTCATTTTAATTTGAACATTTTTTTTTATTGAGAGTAAGACGAGTGCCGTTTTCGCCATGTATTTATCAGGCTCGGCGGACATTGGACGAAGGGATAATCCTCATGGTAAGTTGGCTAATTAACTAAAACCGTTAAATAACGTGTTTTTAATTTTTGATCTTAGGGTTCATGTTGAAATTGCAGTATTGACGGCAACTACTATTCGAGTCCAGACAAATTGAAAGAATTCACGCAAATCTAATAGATTAATAGATATTCACTGCTCAATTTTCACATTTTTTAGCCCGATCTAAAAATTACGCGCAAAAAGAGCGCCGCAAACCCTGTCTACACAATGACGCTTGAAAGAGTGACGTCGATCATGTCGTTACTATCTTGGCAGCGCGTCCTTGGGTGTGCACCGACGACACGAGTGACCACGTGACTGGAACTACGTCACTCTACTAAGCGCAGTGATGATTGCTGCGCCATTTGCGTCAAATTGTCCCAAAGTACTTACCCTGCTATACATCATGCTACATTTTGCCCATATGTAAGAAATTTGCATTCAGATTGCGCCAAAGCTTATTTTTGCTGTATTAGTGCTCGAAATATAATAAATCAGGCCCCGTTACATGGGCGGAACGTTACGGTAGGCTAGAGCGAATTTCCAAAACTTTAGAACTAGATTATCGCCTTAGATAACATCATATTCAATTTAACCTTTGTGTCAAACATTGACAGTTATAAGAAGTTTTGCAATATTTCTTATGCTCGTTGTCTGTTCTGAGTGTATAGCTAGCATCGTTGAGTGTAATTGTCACCGAGTAGTAGAGGTTGCAATTTTGCATATCTTGCTTCGCCGCAGTGCGCCCACATGCAAACAAAAACTCACTCTACAATTTATATATATGTATATATAAAAAAAAGGAGCTGTGTCTAGTTTTTTGGGCAACATCCGCTTATATGGTGACAATATCTTTTTCACGTTCATGATCCATCAAGAATACGTGAGTATCGCAAGAAAACTTTAGTAGACTGCTCTATATGTTCTTTATTTTTATGTCAACTCTCATTTAGTTATTACCTCCACCCGTGCGATAGCACAGTGAATACAAAACATTAAGACTAAATTTGCTGGAGCAATAAATGCAAGCTTGGGAATAACCTAAACGTGATCGGTAGAATTTTATTTATTATGCTTTTTTGTGTGTGTTTATTTTGGTGATTATAAGGTTTTGCTTATAAAATGTCATGAATGCTTATAATCAAGGGACAAAATATTAATATTACGTTGAAATTAAGAACTGCATTTTTGTTACAACCCTAGAACTCGAGGAAAACATCACTTTGGGTGCTGAAAATTATTTAGCATTATTTCAGTGGACTACACTATTTGGTTTACGAATGATTTCGTACGTAAAATAACCATGCACAGGAGTTTCTACTGCCTTTCATCAATGAGCATTTTGTTACTGTGCCTCGTATTTGTACCAGCAATAAAACTGCTAGCTAGTGAATGAAACTTGCCATGCTGTTGATGCCATCAAAAGTTTGCACGGAAGCAGGAGGGCAAAGTAGACAAACACATAAAATTTAACACGATATTTCGCCATTGGTATGAATAAAAATGAAATATGTGCTTGCACTCCAAATGTACTTTGACTGCTCCAAATTTGGTGCTCCAAAATCACTCGGACCAATCCCATCACGGTAACCGTCATTGTGGGCAGGGCTTGCCGCGCAAGCTTTGTGCGCATTTTTTAAATCGGGATAGAAGTCGTAAAAATCTATCAATATCTACAAAACTATTACATCTTCGTAAGCTCTCTCAATTGGTATGACCTCTAATTCTAATTGCAGTCAATACTGCAATTAGACCCCTTTCGGAATACTGCCCTCTCTTGGCAGCTGTGGAATCCCTGCACAATGGCGGACTAAGACCTCAACGTCACGGCACACTGGAAAAAAACCCACCCACAGAAGAAGCTGATGAGCGCAGTGACGTTGCACTTTCGACGCGGTTTGATTGGCTCGTCGGCTCGTAGTGTTGGCCGCGCTTCGACGTTCACGCTCCATTTCCACGACTTGCACGTTCCTCGATCCAAATGTTCCGCCATTGTGCAGTGGTTCCGATTTTCTATTAATCGCCACGTGACTTTCGAAAGGGGTCTGTATAGCTCTCAAGTTTGAGCAGCGTTCTGGCGAGAAAAATTGAATATGTTTCGGTTGTGTTTCGGTTGTGCCTCAATACGTTCTCTCACATTGCCAGCGGGCGCCAAGCTGGCAGAGTTTCATTGGTGAATATAAATTAAAAAAAATTAAAATACCAAGGACAAAAAAAAGCTTTTTTTTATTATTTTGATTAGACACTGAAAGCGCGAGCAGATCGTTTCTGTCGTTATTTTTTTAGTTCTTTCATACGCTCTGTTATACGCTTGTAAGCGAGCATGACTCTTGCACGATCGAGCACTCCAGTGCCGCTTTATGCTCAAATGCAAGCATTACATGGTCGCGTCTTACGGATTCGTTCGCACCCCCTGGCTGAGAGCAACAGGGCTATTGCAACCAAGACCCCTTCCCTAAAACGAATTATTTGAACAGTTAACAAATTTTAGTTAATCAGCCAACTTACCATGAAAATTATTCCCTCATTTAATATCTTTCGAGCCTGACAGCCATTTAATAAAAACGACACTCGTCTAACTGTCACACCATAAAAAAAAAAAAATGAATCGGAGAGTGGAGACAATTCAGACATCTTAATACTTAAAAAAAAAAAAATCATAAAAAAAAAAAAATTAGAGATGAATTTTAGAGTATTTTTATCCCGTGAATTTGAATATCACGTTCGTTTTCCCCGAAGATGTAACTCAACGCGAGAAAATACGAAACATCTCCGACCAGTCGTTACGTCATAAAAAAGGCTTTCGGCCGCCAAGCGCGTGTCCCTCGCGTGGGCAGCGCTTGGAATGGCAAGCTTGCCAGGTATATTACCCCGCATTGACACCAGTCGTGACGTCTTCTTCTGACCTTTTTGAAAATAGTAAGAGTGCGCGTGCACAATTTTGATAGGCGCTGAAGATGCGCGAGAGCGGAGATTCCGAAAACTCCTTTTATGACGCAATGCTCCGGGAAAGAGAGGCTTCAGCGGTACTTTGAAAGTGATTTTCTGCAGTCTCCGTGGACCCAATGGAAACATAATCTCGATATTCGTGATACTGGAGGCCAAATGAAGACGATTAAATTACCCAAATACAGAACCACTTTAGCTTCTCTTTAAAAGCATTGTTGCCATTTATCAAAAGCTTCATCTGAAATCGCCGAAAAGCACTTTCTGTTTTTCAGAAACATTAAAACAGTCCCCGACAGAGCAAAACGATATCGCCAGAGCTTTCTGACACCCTTTCTAAAGTTCAGGAAGTCACAGACTAAAGGTACCAAAATGGCGGCTCCCGCAAGAATATCAGAAAATGGAATGTCGACACTCTGAGCGTAGCTTGCTCAGTGAAGCGTTTTAGAATAACGTACGCAGTTTCAGCGCACGCTAAATTCAGCACTTGCGTTCCGCAAAAAAAAAAAAAAAAAAAGTTTTAGAACAGCGTGTTTTTTTTTTTGTTTTTTTTTTTTTTCTCACGCAAACTCTAAACATTTCGCGCTTACGACACCAAGTAACAATTTTACTTTCACACAATAAATGCTGTAATTTAGAAAAAAAAACAAGTTTTTGGTTCAGAGCAGCGTTTTAGATTCAATAGGGAGTTTTCGTAGACCGCGCTTCCCCCTCCGCTAAGCCCTCCACAACGAAGAGGCCGCTACTGCGCCTGCGCGCCGATGGCCTTGGCTGTGGGGTCCCCGGTACCGTAGCGGGTTGCGGAGAGCGTTGCGGGACAGCGGAAACCATCTACAAAAAATGAGAAGCTGACGCGGGCGGTCGCGGATGCCGCCGACGTCGCACTCACGATAGGCTGGAAAGCAGGGAACACAGGAGCGGCAAAAACAGGCGCTGCGCGCCGATTCCCATAGCAACAGCCCAGGAAACTGTGACGTGGGCTTATGCCAAGCCGCCACGTCACAGCGTGTGCGCAAGTTGCCATAGAAACTGCCGCGCGGCGCCCGTTTTTGTCGCGCGTAGCGCAGAACGCGCGCGTTTCATTGGTCGGCGAGCAGGAACTCGATATCTGCGACCAATCGGTAGGGAGTTTTCGTAGATCGTTTCCGCTGTCCCGCAACGTTCTCCGCAACCAGCTACGCTAGCCGGAACTCTACAGTTAAGGCCATCGGCGCGCCGGCGCAGTAGCGGCTGCTTCGTTGCGGAAGGCTTAGCTGAGGGGGAAACGCGGTTTACGACAACTCCCTAGTATCTGTGTGCGCTGCGATACGTCGCGTTCGCTACGCTCGACGTCAGAGTATCTCGAATACTTCTTGGAGGAATGCACTCCTTCCGTACGCACGCAAAAATAGCGCCCGCAAAGCGCAGAACGCTGTTAGCGTTCGGCGTATACGCAATGGCGACGACGCGTGTACCATGGGAGGCACTCACTTGATCGAATGACGTTTTAGCGAACGCCCACGTTTCATCGAACGACACTTTAGCGAATAGTCGGACGCCGCGAAGCGGCGTTTTCGGGTGGGCCAAATGGGTTCACATTTTTGTAATGAGTTGCCGAAGACTGTCGCCGCGAAGCGGCGTAAAGCGCAGCGCGACGGATGGGTTAACGCGCGCCCCCGTTATTCGCTAAAACGACCATTCGCTCAAATGTCGCCGTTCGCTAAAATGTCATTCGCTCTTGTGATATGGACCCCGTGTACCATATACCCCACTTTTGAGCCGTGTTTTTCTCCTTAGCACGCGGGCTTCGGCGAAACGGGATAGCGAAAAATCTCAATGACAGGACGAAGTTTCAAGTGTTCGGACGAGCTGACATTGAGCTCCGCCAAGACACTGGATTTTCACCGGTTTCAGTCACTGAATCGCATTGAAACAGCCATTAATTATCTACGGAACACGTCTTAGACACGTGAGTAAATTTTTGACCAACCACGTAGAATTTTCGCCCTCTTACGAAGAATATTCCAACACGGAAGTAAGAGGTGGCGCTTGGCCTAGCGCCGGGTCAAAGAGCGCTTCGAGCTCGCCCAACCTGGCTGTCACTTCTGCTCTTCACACCATGGAAATCGATGATCTCAACGAAAATGACGGATCATGGAAGACAGTTGGTCTCGCACCCCGATCTTCCCAAGCGGCCACCATCATCATCCGCTTTGGGTCGGCCATACACCTCGAAACAATTGACGCCCATGACGAGCCGCAATTCTGAAGGCAGCGCGCCTCGCACCCAAAGAGATGGGGGATACCCATGTCAAGGTACGTTCCCTCCAAAACCTAATTGCCATCGACACGTACCGCACTTCCGCCGAAAATAAAATCCTAGCGCTCAGTTCGCTAACCTACCAAAACGTCAAGCTTCACGTGAAGTCTTACAAGGCCAACAGTCCAAACAACGCTAGGTGTGTGTGTGTGTGTGGGGGGGGGGGGGGGGGGGGTTATCCACGGCATCAGGCCCCACTATTCCGACCAGTACATCCAAGGCTCTCTCATTCTTGAGCAAGCCAAGCTCCTTGCTGCACGAAGGATTGGGGAGTCTCAAACCATTCTCATCACGGTAGAGGGACCCAGGCTACCCAGATATGCATTTGTTACCCGAGTCGCCTACCGTCTGTATCCCCATCGACCACGCAGCACCCTGTGCGCGCACTGATACGATATAGGCCACCGTGCGGACGTCTGCCCATTCAAAGTTGCGCACAACACATGCCCCCGATGCAGCAAACGCTTCCCCTCAAACCAGGACCCCACGCAGACACCCCACGAATGTGAACCGCACTGTGTTAACTGTCAAGGCGAACACCCTCCCAACTCTCCCCAATGTCCTAGAAGACAGCAATCTGACCAAGCCGTCCAACAGGCCGCAATCGAACGCCGCAACGCCTAGAAAATCTCCAACGGATCCTCCCCAAGAAACCACTCCACGCTGGCAGGATTCTCCAACAACTACGAAAAATGGCCAGAGCTGCCGACGTCAAATCGCTTCTCCCTACTCCAAAGTGAGGAGATTCCACCCAAAGGATCTCAAGCTGGCGCCAACAACCCCAAACAAAAACCAATCGACCCTCAGTTTGTCGGGGAAACTGGCATGCATCATACAAGAAACACCTACCCCAAGGAGGCGTACCCCCCCCCCCCCCCCCCCCCCCCCCCAAGCTGAAGACCGGGAAGCACGCTTCCACCCCTTACTAAGACACCTAACCCCCAACACATGAACAAGAACAGGGTAACAAGCCACACCAGAAGAACACCAAAGTGACACACTTAGAGCACCCGTCGTGCAGCTATGCTCATGCCCTACAGATTGCACGAGAAAATCCACAAACAGAAAACATTGCAGAAGCCATAAAAGAAGGGATTATATCAAGAAACAACGCATTAGAAATTCCCCAGCACACAAAAAGCACGCACGAGGCACGCCTTAACGCACTTGAAACCAAAATGAACAGCCTAGAGACAAAGGTCGACAACATTCTGGTCAAACTCGACTCTTTCATTAACGTCGTCCAAACTTCGATAGAGGCAAACAACGCTAGTAATCAAGCCAGAGACAGCCTCATACAAGAGGTCGCCAACAGCCTGACCCAGATACCCAAACAAGTTGAGGACATAGAGGCCGCCACGATCAAAAACGAGCAGCTTATTGCCAACCTCCAAATCACCAGGAAAAGACACGCGCTCTTACCGAACAGGCCCCACAAAGCTCTGGCCGCATTACCTGAGAATGACGACGGAACCATCAACGATGAATAACTCACCAACGGAAACTAATACTCACCATCGAAAACACAGATCACACGTTTATATACTTCAGTGGAACTGCAGAGGTATCCGCCGCAAGAGAGGAATATTCATACAGCATCTCAATTCACTAGAGTTCAAACCCGACATCATAGCCTTGCAGGAAACGAACGGGCCAGTCGCTTTACCTGGCTACGACTCATACGCGCAACCAAGCATAACCAGCAAGAAGGGGGACCAAACCCAAGCCAAATCCATGGCAGTCACTCTAGTATCCAAAAGTCTGGCCTCCATCCAACTGGACACTACCCACCTCAACACGACAACACAAGAAACAGTGGCGGTCAAGATTAAGCATCCGGACTCACCAGACTCCGCTTCAGAGATCCTTGTTATTAACTGCTACTGGACACCACGACAGTACAAAGCAGAGACCAAGCTATTAAGAAAGCTAATGAAAGACAACAATAGAGCTGCAACATTGCTACTCGGAGACTTTAACGGTCAACATCAATCATGGGGTTACACAACTAATACCCCAAACGGAAGGAAATTGGACACCCTAGCCTCGGAACAAACACTGACACTCCTCAACGACACGACAACCTCAACACGGGAAGGCAACAGCGTCGAGAAAGATACTTCCCCCGACCTGACATTTTTCAAAGGCCAACTTAATGTCTCCTGGACAAACACGCAAGAAAATCTTGGAAATGACCACTTTATTCTTGAAGTCACCGTCCAGATTGGAAAGGGACGCACAAAAAGCGGACCCACAACCAATATTACGAACTGGGACTCCTTTAGACAGGAACTCGCAGAACAAACGGACTATCCGGAAAACCTTAGTTCATGGATTCAAACTCTTCACAGAACCCGAGACAAAAACACCAAAAAATATGCAGATCTGAAGACTTCCCTCAGATTGACACACACCTCGTGGCGCTATGGGATAAAAGGCATAAAATCGTTCAAAAATGGCGCAAGAACAATAAAAACTGTAAATTCAAGAAAGCCATACAAGACATAACAGAAGAAGCACAGGAGTACGCGCAGACACTCGTGACGAACAACTGGCTCGACCTTTGCGATAATCTAAACAACCAATTCCACACAGCAAGGGCATGGAACATACTCCGCACGCTCCTCGGGCACGCTAAACCCACACTCTCTAACCAAGATACAGCTCCGAACGGGAAACACTAAAGAACAAATAGGGAGAGCACTGATCGACCAGTTCTATCCTAGCATTGCATCTGAAGACGCTGCAAATACAGAAGACCAAACACCTAGGGAAACGGACGAAGCAGAAGGAATAAGCTCGCCTTTTACGTTGAACGAGCTTACTAGAACCCTCGCCAACATCAAACGAAACTCTGCCCCAGGAGAAGACGGTGTAAGCTACCGAATGCTCCGTAACCTTCCGGACAACCAACTTGAACACTTACTAAAAATCATCAACGCCGCTTGGGAAACTGGCAAAATTCCCCAAGAATGAAAAATAGCCACAATTGTACCAATCCCCAAACCAGGTAAATCGCCCGACCAAATCTCAAATCTCAGGCCTATCTCATTAGAGTTATGGAGAAGTTGGTCCTGGAAAGACTGCTTTGGCACATCGACAAGAACTAGGGTGACCATATTCTTCAAGGTAGAAAACGGGACATCCCAGCAGGGAAGGGGGGGGGGGGGGGGGGGGGGTGAGCGAAAAATTGGGAGAACATTTTAATGAAATAACCACTGTTATATCAAAAGGTCACCATATTGCACTAATTATCACTCCCTGGGTTAATAACCCCCGCCTACGTTCACGCCGCTTCTCAGCGACAGTATGCGGCTGCTCATTACAAAACTTTTAACTCACTTGGCCCCACCGTACACGCCGCTTCACGTCGTCCAGCCGGCAACCCAAGCGTCCGGAAAGGGAGTCCCATACCATTTAGTTCAGCAAAGTTTCGTCCACAACATTTGTTTTTTTGCGTGTGTGTGTGTGTTGATGTAAACAAGGTAGTAAATAGCGCCAAATGTTTGACAAAGAAAAATGCTTAACAAGAAAATACTCAAGAAAAAAAAAAGCACCGTCTTTGGTTTGAACCTGGATCCGTTGTGTATGAAGCAGGCACCTTTCCTAAGCTACGCTACTTTTTTTTTTTTTGTTGCAAACTGAAATTTGTACCGTATTTTCCGGACTATAGTCCGCACCCGGTGTATAGTCCGCAGGGACAAATTTGGGGTCAAAAATTAAAGTTTTTGCTTAGATAGTCCGCACCCGGTGCATAGTCCGCACTCGGTGCATAGTTTGCACCTGGTGCTTAGTCGACACAAAAATCTTCTCATACGCGGCACAACTTGACATATGACTGCTTTCGTAGCTCACAAAGAAGCTTGTATTATACATAAATCATAACTTGCATAATCTTTTATTCACAAAATCCGTCTCGTCTCGTCATAATCAACGATATTGAAAAACAAGATTCCTGTATAGTCCGCACGCGTAGATAGTCCGCACAGCCTGAATTTTCAACTTTTAAACATGTATAGCCCGCGGCCTATAGCCCGGAAAATACGGTAGCCATTTCCGGTTGAGGTGTACGGGCTCGTGCGTATAGCTTAACTCATATTTTAAAGCATACCTACGGTTATTTTTGTAAAATATACTTGTAACATACTTGTAATTTCGGTTTGCTTCAACTCGCTTGGTGCCAATTTCGAAACTATGCACTCTTGCGAAAACGGGACATGATACTTTATTGGGACAAAAAGACGGGACGGCAGAAGCAGACCTCAAAAACGGGACCGTCCCGGCCAAAACGGGACGTCTGGTCACCCTAACAAGAACGAATGTTTGCCTCACACGATGGTAGGATTCAGATCCCACATCAGCACGCAGGAGGTCATGCTCCGCATTAAAGAGGACATATATTACCTTGAAAGCACCACCCATATGCGGACGATCGTTGGACTTGACATCAAAGGGGCCTTTGATAACGTCGCTCATGAATCCAAAATACCTAGGAATCGGAAACAGACTAATCAGATACGTCCAAGATTTTTTACGAGACAGATTCGTTCAGGTCAGAGTCGACGAACATACTACTCCGCAACACAGAGCTGAGAAAGGAGTCCCACAGGGAGCGATATTGTCGCCCACTCTTTTTAATATAGCCATGAAAGACCTTCCGAACAGACTTCAGAACATACCCAACCTTAAACACGCCGTGTATGCAGACGATATTACACTATGTTGTAACAATGGATCCCCAGGGGAACAACAGGAAACAATTCAAAGGGGTATTGACGCTGTACATAAATACACTAGTGAGCTCGGGCTAACCTGCTCCCGAGAAAAATCCGAATACACAGTTGTAACTAAAGCGACCGGTAGGAAGGCCGAAGAAACTAGAAACCACATATATCTCAACATCGCAAACACACAGATAAAACGCAAAGACGTCATACGCATCCTGGGCTTCTGGCTTCAGGACAATGGAAAATGGAACGTTTGACTAACGAAACTCACCGTACAAATACAACAAATACATCACATGATAAAGAGAATCACACGCAAGAACAGAGGCGTACGAGAAGAACATCTGAGACGTATACTTGAGGCCCTCGTATAGGACTCTATACCAACTACCACACATCCGACTCACCAAGACTCAAACATCCAAACTTGAAACGATTCTTCGCAAAGGCCACAGGCTTGCACTGGGCATCCCACGATTCTCAGCGAATTACCGTATCGAAGCAACCGGCACCTTTAACACGCAGGAGGAGCGGTGCGACATACAACGGCAATCCCAACATGACCGCCTACTAACCTCGAAGCAAGGAAGACAGATCCTCAGGCAGCAGGGTTACCTTACACCTCCCCCTGAAGAGATCCCCGACATCCCTCCACCGTGGGAATACATCCCGAGACTAACGGTTCTACCTATCCCTCGGAACATGGACAACGAAAGATACGCCACAAGGAGGGCGGCAAGGATCAATAAACTTCGCACCTCTCCAATCCCGGCCCACGTCACACTATACTACACAGACGCCTCAACTGGCAGAACAAACATGTAGAAATCCCCACTCCAGAGGAAGCAGAGATAACTGCTATCGGCGAGGCAATAACACTACCCTACCACCCTACGGAAGACATCCTCATCCGGACGGATAGCCAAGCTGCATGCAGGGCTTTCCGAGATAACACGTTGCCTTCACACATTAGACAACATATTTAGAATTACCTGCATCCGCGAAGGAACATAACGGTCACGATACAATAGACACCAGGCCATGATGGCCCAGAGGGGAACGAGGAGGCTCACCTCCTCACCCGAGAACCTTTGCCGGGACCCCCTGCTATATGGCCGCCTGAGTACAACCCACGCACCGAGAGAGCCATCTGCAGAACTACAAGGAGATTCACACTTAAGCAACTAAAGGAAAATGTCAGAACTCTGCCCCTTCCTCAACGCTCGCTTGGAAGGAAGGAAGAAGTACTCCTAAGAAGAGCGCAGACATTATCGCTGCTTACAGACAACTTCGTCCATTATATATCTACAAGTGCTGGACACCCAACCTGCAAACATTGTGGAGGATACCCAGACAACCACCATACACTCTGGGCATGTCCCAATGCCCAATCTTCAAAACGCACGGCTTTATCTTGCATTTCACCTACTCTACGGCCCTCATCCTACGAAGAAGGGCTCCGTCCACCCAAACACCTGGTCACCGTGTACCAAGATACTCTCCTCCAACACATTATAACCACCCTCCCAGAAGAGGAATCGTAAACACCCCACAATCTAAAAAAGGCTCGTGCGTCAGCTTTCCCGCGCAGCGCTTGGGGGGCCGGTCGCCGCGACTTGCGGGGGCGGCTCGGCCGGTGGCGTTGCCGGGGCGTGTGTTTGGACAGGGGGGCGCGGTCTGGGTTGTGACGTTGGGCATTGTAAAGCGTCACGCTTGCATTGCTTGGTGTCACAGCTCGGACTGCGTTTTTTGGTCTAGACATGTGTTTCGGCATCGTCGTTCGCTGGGCTGCCTCCGTGGGTTGCGGTGGTTGGCCTACGAGTGTTGTGCGGAGAGGTGTACTCACGAGTTTTTTTTTTTTTTTTTTTTTTTTTTTAGTGTGCAGTACCTTTTTAACGAGCGCCGGACCAGGCGTACAAAAATAAAGTTTACTCTCTCTCTCTCAATGACACTCTGCGAATGTCGCTTCTCCGCATACATCGGTGCATGGTAAGAAGCACGCTCAACGGAGCCAACCATCCCACGCGAACAAACCGTGAATGGGGAATACTGGAAAATTTCCAAGAGATGACAGTGTTCGATGCGCATATCAAATCAAATAGTACTTTATTCGAGGTAGTAATCAAATGTTTTGAAAACGCGCACAAGTTTACTGTAACGATCCGCTATAGATGAGCGACGTGCGAGCTATTAGTTTATGTAAAGGCAAATTACCTCTTGGAGCAACGCTGGCGCAAACGCTTCACGCTTTGTTGTCACAAATCATTCCATCTGTGACGAATGTCCCGCCGAGATGAACGGGTGATTACCAGTTTCCCTATGACGAGTTGACGTGTGACGAAAAGGCCGCATCCCAAGAGGGAGAAGAGGGGCTTGCGTTGCACTGCAGCCAAACTTTGTCTAGGTGGAGTTGAATAGTGCTGAACCTAGACGACGGCTTGTGGAGGAACATGTCACGGCAATTGTTCCGTCACGGAAAAGAAATTCAGGACTTGACCATTGAAACAAGATGGGTAGTTGGTGCTGGTAACAATTTGGAAAGGAACGTCCTACGCAACAAGTCGGTGGCACCCGACATTTTGCTAAGAAACTTAGCTTCTTCAGAGCCCCGAAGCACAGTTCCTTTACTCAGTTTCAACTTACGAGGAACTGCAGCGAATGCTTCGAGCCATTCCAGCCAAGCCCCACGCATTGCTGCTCCCTTACCAAAAGTCACATCACACTCACACGGCATTGGATGGGCTTCGATAGCTAGCAGGGTTGTCTGCAGTCTACCGTAAGGTGAAATAGAACTTTGGAGGGGCATTGCTGGACTGAAGCATCCTTTTACGGAGACATCTGCGAGATTCAAATGACTGCATAGAAAAATAATGATAAAGGGAAATGCACAGACAACAGACAAAAGAGAAATGATATCCAACTGTTTATTGTGTATCACACGTTGGCGGCCATGAGAGAAGTGTGCACTTGTCTTCATAGAGGAATATCTCGGCACGGCTTAGTGCCAGCACACGGGCGACAAACCGCAAAGTTTCGTGCGGACGACAGGCTCTTTCGACGTCCCTACATCAACCTATTCCGGGCAGAAAAGTGCAAGACGGCGTATTTCAGGTTTGCGTTTAAAGACGGGCTTTGTCTCCTATATGGAACGAGGTTGTGTACACCGGCATACATAAAATCTAGACCGATGCATGAGGTGCAGGTAAATCGAACGAGCCTACCGTTCGCTCGAACATGGCCTGCATTTCTTACTCCAGGCGAGCTGCAGGTGTCATCGGGAGGTCAGAGGCAATGCAAAGTCAACAACATTTACGACGGAGCTAAGATCAAACAGGCTGCCTCGTGACACCATATAAAACAATAAAGTATGGAACTGGAGGAAGTCAGAGAAATGAAGGAGCAACACATAGGCTGTAAAACAAAGCAAGCTAGGCGAAGGAGCGGTCGTTTCAAAATCTTCCGTCGTCTTCGCTTCAATGCGACTTGAAACAGCGTTCTGCTTTTTCCTTTTAAAGTCAAATGCTGCCATGAGAGGAGGTCCATCATTTGTCCCTTGCTATATGCACGATGACCACAGTCACGTTGTCTCCGCTGAGCTTGCGCACGGCTTCGTTGACCAGTTTGTTGCATGCTGCCTCGTAGCGGAGCTCCAGCAGCCTCTTCTCGTCGCCTTCGGCCACCAAAGAGTCATCCTGGAAATGAAGATTTTGCAAGTCGTCGGACACCTTCATTCTCTTAATCTTGAATAAAAATGACTTGCAAAAGATTGTTAAAGGCAAACGAGACGAATGACATCTTGCAGTCATGGTACAAAATGATAGACAATAGTAAACCAGCATAAGTAAAATTTAGTTTTTCAAGTACCTTCAAAAGACTTTTCCCAGCTCCAGAATCATCATGAAGACATGCTATTACCAGAACTGGGATACCTATAGCCAAACAAAGTGGTCTTACCAATGGGTCCAGCGTTGGGGCCCATCTCTCACTCAACAGCAGCGCAAACCGTTTCCCAAGCATGAGGCTGAATCATACCTCGGCAAACCTCACTCATGAGGGCCCTCACTCACCCTCACTCACCCTCATCTTCACGGGTGAGGTGAGGGTGAGTGAGTTTCTGAACCAGGAAAATTCATGAGTGTGAGGGTGAGTGAGGGTGAGTGAGGGCCGTGAGGGCTGTGAGGGCGGTGAGGGCTGTGAGGGCCGTGAGGGCCGTGAGGGCCGTGAGGGTGGTGAGGGCCGTGAGGGCCGTGAGGGCGGTGAGGGCGGTGAGGGGTATGAGTGCGTGAGGGGCGTGAGGGCGGTGAGTGGCGTGAGGGCCATGAGTGCGTGAGTGGTGTGAGGGCGGTGAGTGCGTGAGGGGTGTGAGGGCCATGAGTGCGTGAAGGCGGTGAGTGCGTGAGGCCCCTTTCAGATCGAGCATCTTTCTCAGCAATTTTGGTAATAATGGCGGGTTGTTCTCTAGCTTTCCCTAGATCGACACGAATTGCTGAGATCGGGTCCGGCTCGAAATAAGCAAGCAACTCGGAGCAATTCGAATGCGTTTGAAGCGGCTGCAGCCAATCAGGGACGCAAAATTTTCACGTGATACCTCGTGCCGGTGATGATGACACCGAAAGACTTGGTTCTGGTTTGAAATCAATCGTTTTTTTTGGAAATAAACTGTTTCAGAAAGGTGCATTAGTATTCTTAACGAGATTTAAATGCATAAAAACACGTTTATAACGCGTAATTGTGTCTAAATAGTGAAAAATAAAATTTTATGATGACGATGGCAAATTGCAGCAATTGGTTGCTGCGTGTGATCGCGGGCGGCCCGTGTTGCTGGTGTTGCGACGTAAAGTTTCTGGGCGAAATTGCCCCATCTGAAGCTGGCCTGAGTGGCGTGAGGGCCACCAGTGCGTGAGGGGCGTGAAGGGTGTGAGGGCGGCGCGTGAGGGCGGTGAGTGGCGTGAGGGCTGTGAGTGGCGTGAGGGCGGTGAGTGGCGTGAAGGCGGTGAGTGGCGTGAGGGCCGTGAGGGCGGTGAGGGCTATGAGTGCGTGAGGGCCGTGAGGGCGGTGAGGGCCATGAGTGAGTGAGGGGCGTGAGGGCCGTGAGGGCGGTGAGGGCCGTGAGGGCCGTGAGTGCGTGAGGTTCAGTGAGGGTGAGTGAAGGGCTGAAGGTGAGTGTGACTGTGAGGGTGAGGGTGAGTGAGGGGCTGAAGGTGAGTGTAGCTGTGAGGGTGAGGGTGAGTGAGGGGCTTAGGTGAGTGTGGCTGTGAGGGTGAGGATGAGTGAGGGCGACCTGAAATGCCGACCTCTGGGCTGAATGTCTACGACATCCTAGTGCAAGCTGAAGAGAAGGAATTCCAGCAAAGGGGACTATGCACGACACCTTCCACTTACATCATTCGAGGCAGCTGATTTCAATGATGCATTGCTTTAATTATTACAATTAAAGCTAGATACGAGCTAAGAATGCCCCAGAAACTTCTCTTGTACCCTAGTTACCACAAACCGCTTTTCCTCTGTGGCACGCAAATAGTCCGCTACCGAGGCGCAACCATAAAACTGTCGCGTCAACGTTGCATCACTCGGCATGGCCTTTCCCGGTTGGACCGCAAAGCAATTTGATGCTGCGGATCATATCCGGTGGTATTTACTTGGAGCACGTTTAACTTGCATCCAAATATACTAGTACAGAATTGTCGGAGCTCCTGTTAGTGCCCCTAGATGGCATCCCAAAAAGTAAACCGCAGCAATTGTCTCCTAGTGTTTCACATAGAATTACTACCGTATTTACTCGCATAATGAACACACTTTTCCCCAAAGAATTAACACATATTTGGGGGATGCATTTATTACACGGGGTAAAAATTTTGCATTTACACACTTCGTGCAAATGTCATATTAGGTGCCAATATTACACGGCAAGGTACTGTGGCACGTCTCCACTGACGGAGGCGCACCCACGGCTGGGCGGGGGCGCGCCACAGTAAGCATGCTTTATAAATTGCGAACGTTTTAGGGCGCTTTCGGCGTGCCTTTTGTTGAAGGAAAAACGCCCTGCGAAGCTCCTTTAGCACGGAGAGCAACATGATTGTTCATAGGCCTAACCACTTTCACGATTTTCACTGTCCGAAAGCAGACCACAGACGACGGCGTGTTTGTCGACATCAATGTATCCGATAGGCGAAGAATGTCCAGGGCCGGGCAATTCCTCGACCCAAGCTTCGTCAAGTTTGTGCGCCGCTCGGTTTCACTGTTGATCACTTCCACAACTACGCACTTGCAGCAATTACAAGAGCGGCTTGGCTTGGCTGGACTTGGCCTGACCGCTTGGTGGCAAAAGAAAATTGGCTTGGTGGGCTTGGTGGCAAGCAAAGTTGGACGCAATTCGAGACGCATAGCCGAAAATTGGAGGTGCGTTCATTACACGAGGGAAAAAAAGAAGTTCAAATATTGGTACCCGGGTGCGTTCATTACACAACTGCATTCATTATGGGAGTAAATACGGTATTTTCCTTACACAAAGTTGTTGTTGTTTGGGGTTTTTATGGCACAAAAGCTACAGAGGCCTAACTGCACCAAACAAAATTAAAAAAAAACAAAAAACAAGCTGTTATTGTTAATGTGCTACAAAATAATAATTCGCTATGCAGGACTACATCTGATTAATAAAACCTGCGCTAGTAATAAAAGACAACACACGGTCAAATGGGATGAGGGGATATTCTCCTAGCAAAAGAGCAGGATGGAATAGGATATGGAAGTGAAACAATTCAGGAAAGTGAGTACGACATGTTCAAATGGTTCAAACAAAGTCAATAAAAGTCACCTTAAACAATACAAATCCGCTAAATTTAGCAACATTTAAAAAAAAAAGCCTTTTTGGTTGGTTTTGGTACAACATTTGCATTTAGGAGCAGGATAGTGGAGCTAAAATGGATTGGCGCAGAATGGTGCAATTGGCGCAGCACTTGGGGGGGATCGGGGGCCGAGTGGGCTAGCGCGCAACAGCTCAGAGCACGTGGAGCGCAGGCTCGCGCTGCAGAACCCAGGGATCCTGGGTTTAATTCCAACCCCTGCCCATTTCAACCTGGATGAGCATCGTACCGGCGTGGGGTCGTGTATCACGTGGGGTCGTGTGCACGTTAAAGACCCCAGGCTAGCAGTTGTACTGCACTGGCTAAATGTCTCATCTACGACTGGGAGACAAGTCGCCCGTTGAGGCAGACTAAGTTCTAGGCTGTATAAACATACACACAACCCAATTTTAGGTGCAGCACTTCTGCTCCTACAAAAGATACCAAGTATGTCAGTTCCGCTTTGCGTTCACCTGTTACATGTGAATACAATAAAACATGCATGCACATTGAATATGAGGTGACAAAATTTTAACCATTCGCATATATTAATTTTTTCTTTTTTTTCTTAGGGCCCTGATTGCTCAGAGCCAGCTCTGCATAGACTCTCAATGCTGATGTGCTAACTATTTATCTCAGTACTGACATGTTTTTTTTTTTTAAATTTGAATACACCATTGATATTTTACCATGTTTACATATTGTGCGAATGATGGCTTCCTATTCCAAGCATTCTGTTTTGTGCTTACTCTTTTTTATTATTATTAAGAGATGGATCAGTTGTTCTAGAGTCTGCTTTTCCCCTATAATGCCATTATTGAGAGATGGATCAATTGTTCTAGAGTCTGTTTTTTCCCCTATAATGCAAGTGATTAATCTATTTTGTTCAGAACTTGCGTGAGCTGTGTGTACATGACTGTTTTTTTTTTTTTTTAATTTGTTTAAACACGATTTACTTCTGTGAAAGCCCCGTAATGATCTGACAGCATCAATCAATCAATCTATCCATGTTGAAGCTCACTGCAGGTGTATAATTACACCTGCTTAGGTAAGAGTAATATATTCTTTCTTCCATATATAGGCACACAGCAAAGAACAGCACACCTTCAGGCGTGTAACATCAGAGTGTTTAACAAAAACATTATACATTCAGCTCGAAACTCATGTTTTCATTTTCCCAATATAAGGAACCTGTTTACGAAGCCACTTTCCCTTAGCCGTTTAGATTTTCCGCTAAAACATAGGGGGCCACAAACCAGATTGCCAAAATTGCCATCACAAAACTGGAGGCTCAAAAAAAAAAAAAAAAAAAAAAAACACTTTTGCTGGGTGTAGATTTGTGTCGTGCTGCTCTCCTTGCACCCACCCTCCAGGGTTAAAATAACATCTATCACAGGACGAGGCTTGGCCAGTGCGGCAGGAGGCGTCCGGAACACGCACATACCTCGAGGACCGACAGCACGGCTGCAATGACCTGATCCGAGGTGAAGACCTTCCAGAGTCCGTCGCAGGCGAGCACGAGGAAGCGGTCCGCTTCTGTGAGCTGGCAGCGCATCACGTCGGGTAGGCAGCTCACCCCGCAGCGCTTGTACTGGCCATCCCCTATCGACCGAGACACCTCCAGCACCCCCAGCACCCTGCCGTCCCTGGAACGAGGAACAAAGCACGTCGACACATCGCAATATTCTCAGCTCGCAAAACATGGGGCTGCCAAAATAAAGAGGTTTTTACCCAGATTATACAGGCCACTTAAACGCAGTTAAGTCACCTTTAACTGCAGTTATGCATGATCAGTTACCGCACTATACTATCAAACAACTATTTCAGAAGAAGTGAAGAGTGAGCGTGCACAGCTTTGACGGATGCTCAAGATGCACAAGCATATGTACGCCCATAGCTTTCACTGCATAACCGCAAAACATTGTCCAAGAGTATAGTGGGGTAACTGTGACTTAGCGTAACTGCAGTTAAGCATGTCTGTGTAATGAGAATACTAGAGTCCACCGAGCTTGATTCAGAATATCTGCCCATACTGTTGGTTGTGGTCGCATGCCACGCTTATACGAAAGCCATATCCGTCACGCGTGCAGAAAATGACCACTTTGTCGGCGTGCCAACAACGTCAAAAATGTTTAAACTCTATGTCAAGGGTCCTCAAACTTTTCAATCTCGAGAAAGCCCTACCTGCCTCAGATGGTGGCTGAGGAACCCCTCTCAGTCTTGGCACCGATGTGATAGAGCAGTAGAGGAACCTACTGGCCTTGTAAACAGTAATGCATACATGCAGGTGTTAGGCACTATGTATCAGTGAGAGGCTCAGATCTGCTAAAGTAGTGCTCAAACTGAGAAACCATTTAGAGAAAATTAGGGTGCTCGAAGAACCCCCAAGAGAGCTCTGGGGAACGCTTGGGTTTCAAAAGACCCAGGACTCGTGCTCTATCTCTATGCAGCACCGACCCAAAAAGGAACCCACACATCCAATAAACTAACACTCGTAATTAACACAGAAACCGGTTGATTACTGGCAACATTCTTGTCGCATTGATGTTAAACCGGAGTGCAATGGCCTCAAATAATTAAACGAAACTTGCACACTGTGGGGATTCCTCTGGTCTCTCTTCCCCGATGGCTGTGATAACGGCCGCGGGTCGGAACACTCGGCCTCCTTCGCCGTGAGCTCCGACCTGTTCGTGAGGCGGAGGGCCGCCTGGCTTGGGGGGACCTCTTCCCGTCCCCCCACTCGGATGCGAATCACTGCCGACAGGCGAGGAGGTTTCGCCTCTTGTTTTCCCGCTTTCGGGAAAGCGACTCGTCCGGGTGACCGCGAAAGAGATAGGACGTGTCGGCGACTTCTCCGATACTTCCCCAGTCTTGGCTCTCCGGAACCCTGCGTCTGGCCAGGTAAGGACCTTTTCTTACCTTGCCGGCGCGAAGGGCATTTTGGATGGGGACATTGTAGTTCATTTTAAGAGTGTTCTAATAAATGCTCTTGGACTCTGTCCTTACTCTGGTATGTGTGTCTTCTCTTCCGCTATATTCGAGAGAGTGAGACAAGGTAGTCGATCATTGGCACCAACGGAGGTAATTAATCGAACCGACCCGCAGTAATGCAGCCCTAAACGTCGTCTACATTGCCGCGGAGATGTGGGGACCACGCTACTAGGTTTGACGTCTCCTTTGAGATATCGCCGCTGTTGAGACAACCCGTTGGTTACTCTATCGGTACTTATGTTGGTAGCTAGCAAATATCCCACAACACTCGCTTTAGACCAAATGCGTACAGCACATATGCTACGCAACTCACTTAGCACAAACATGACATTGATGCCTCTTCCTTACACCTCCCTCGTACAAGATAGTGACAAACACCAAAGTTCACTACCCAAGTTGGTGTCCCGGATAAGCGCATTATAGCAAACCATTCAATTTTAATAAATACCTTTCGTGCAGATAAAAAAAAAAGATTATACTGCTTCTTTGTGCCGACGAGTGATTTCCCTACACACCCCTCATGAAGGTGTGTACACCCCACCTTGTTTTTCTGAAGGCACCCCCTTAATTTGCAATGACCCCTTTATTCCTCCCTTCCCCCTCCTCCTCCCTTTCCTCCCCCTCCCCCTCGCCTTGCCTCCCTCCCTCCCTCCTCCCCTCCCTCCCTCCCCCCTCCTCCTCCTACTCCTCCTCCTCCTCCTCTCCTCTCCCCTCTCTCTCTCTCTCCCCCCCCCCCCCCCCCCCCCCCCCCCCAATTTCAATTTCCGGGGAAACCCATGGTGCCGACCGTCTTTCAATCTGTACTCTGTGAAAGACTGCAGACAGTGTGGGACAGTCACCTGACATGACCTCCGGCTTTCTGAATGCGCATCCGCTCCGCATACTCTGTCGGCGTGTGGTCCTTGCTGAGGGGCACGGAGATGTGTTTCTGGGTTGCAGCACTGTATCGGCACAGGATGGCCTGGGAGGGGTGGAGCCAAAACCCGATGTCATCACACTCCCGCAATCAAGTGTGAAGGGGAACTCCCCCCATCAAGATCCGTCAAACTGCGAATACAACTTAGCATATGAAGACGCAACCCATGCTCAAGAGAGGAAGCAAATGCAATTATACCACCCCTAACAATACCTCCTGGCCCTTTCTTTTTTTCTTTTCCACTTGGGTAATGCACATTACGGGAGGGAACAGGTACAAACTGCCTGTTACAGCCTACAATACTACATCCAATGAATATGCAAACCATAACTGCGGGCCACCTCAATTATAAGGTATTTTCGCCGTCATCTGCATAACGATAAGGATCTCGGAACAAAATACTCCTCTATCGCCACGAAGTCATCAAATGCCCACTTCAAGCTTCCAGATGCATGCACACTAGCTGTTGGATTGGGAAGTAACTCAAGTCCTCTATTGATAACTGTCATTCATCTCCAGGTGTAGGCTCCTACCCTAGCACCGTTAATTTGTTTCATGTTGTTAGCAACTGCCCGATTAAGCACTGCGACAGGGCACATTTTCTACAAACTAAGTCAGTGGTCTTGTCACGAATGACGTTATCATTTGAGCATTTTTATTGAACACTGTGACTGAAACCTTCTTAGTGATATGCATATCAGATTATGCACCCAGAAATTTCACATTACTATTGCACATTTTGTCATATTGTTGTATAAGTATCTGTTTATATGGTGCTGTTAGGTGGCTCCCTGTGTGTGTGCAGTGCCACATAACTGGTCGCTTCTCGCGTATAACCCGCCGGGGGCCGGGAGAAAGGCCCGCAATATCTCAACATAAATGAATAAAGCCGAGCTTCTGGCTAAAAATTGTCGTTCAAATATACCCTCGTCACAACGCACAGAACACATCTTAAAACACTGCATCTCAAATTATTTCATGGGCCCCTACTCTGAAAGGAACAGTACAGTTGGCAGCAATACGAGCCGAGATAGCAGAGTGCTAGCCGAAGAGAATGTAATGCTGCAAGGGGTGCTTCCAGAACGCTGGGCCAAGGAACCTGCTGCCACACTGCAATGACAGGGAGCATGGCAGCCCATTCCAGCTCCGGCGAATTAATGAGTCACTGATTTGCCTCAAAATTGGTTAAACATATCAAGAGGCACGGCTGAACTATACTCCTTTTCACCTCAAGAACCGCAGCGAAAAAAAGTCAGGCTCCTCGCAAAGCATTACCAATTTTCCCCTTTATATAGAGCATTAAGATATATTAGGCGCATCTTAGATTCAATATATGTTAGCTTATCAAGACACACAATTCAAACGCCATAAAGCATTGCTTCTTCCTCCGACAATCAAATGTTGTAAGAACTACTTCGCGCAGCGTATGAACAATACGCAAAACTTACTTTTTTCTTGATGTGAAAATGAGTATAGTAACTGAAATAACAGGACACAACATTTTATTCTTTTGCGACGTTACTGAATTTTTTATATTTGGCCCTCATCGCTTTTTTTGTGGGGCTCTACTGGCAAGCAACATTGAAAATGTGACGACAGATGCCGTAATTTGGGTAGTACAACATGCTACCGATGGGTTACTAGAAGTTTGATGGCGTGAAATGAACGCTGCAAAAACTCACTCCGGCTGAACGAAAAAAAACTTGGACGATGCTTAAGCTCCACTTTTAGGAGTGGAAAGCGACATCGGGCCCCGTTTGCATCACCTTCTCATTCGCTTCTCATGCTCTTCCTGCCAGTAGGCAGGAAGTGTGGCGGACATGACCTAGTCGGTAGCGTGTCTGGCTCACAACCAAAGGTTCGTGGGTTTGAATCCTGCCTCAAATTCTTCAAATTTTTCTTTAAGGCAAATGAATTACTGTATAAAGTGAAATCATTTGAGACAAACGGCAACCTTTGATTTGCATTACATGTCATGCTTTTTAATAACTTTAATTCCACACGTGACGTCGTGTTTCACATGAGCAATGTAGGTCGTTTGAAATTCTCGCGCGAGGTCATGTGGCTGTGACGTCACGACCCTATAGACTAATCAGGGTTTTCGCGTCATGCCAGTGACGCCGGCTTTTCTGCGACACGAGCTCCTCAACGCTCTCGCATTACAAATGCATGACATACTCTGTTTATTAGACTGCCTGCTTGACTCTACAGTTTTACAGCATGCGACATCAGACCCCTGGAAAGTGCGGGAGAATATGAATGTTGGCTTTGACATCACCTTTAGTTGGCGTTTTCTCAATGGCTATTCTGAATTCAGAGATAATAAACAACATGCCGGGAAGAGTAAAGCACATGGTATTTAAAAAACATTGTTCGTTCAGCTAGCTCAAAAAACTGAAGGAGCCCCCCTCCCACGGCTTAAAACACCCGGGACCCCCGGATGGCATTTTTAATGTACCAGCTCATACTGTCGCCGCACCAGACCGTATTGCTGTACCCTGCACAAACAGCCATGCTGTCAGAGACAAAGCACGTCTTCTCAGTAACCAGAGTCAGTCGCACCGCATCAGCAAGCATCACGCTTTACCGGATGGAGAAAGGCCAAGGTTAATGGGTCTGCTACCTTGCTGTCCCCGAGGTTGGCAATGTAGAGGGTGTTGTTGATGGCCACCACCGTGACGGCCGTGGTGCCATCTTTCCACGAGGGTTTGCAACTTCCCGCCCTCCTCAGGAAATCCTCGTCCGTCTTCTTGAAACTCTCCATGATGCTTCGCTTGATTTCCTTTTCGACGTGCTCCATGTCACCTGTGGCGAAGGGGCAGAAGGGCGTGGCTAATGAGACACACGCTCTTGTCTCTCCTGCCAATTCACCTCGAAGGGGGGGAGGGAGAGTTTGTATCGTTGCGGGCACTCGCGGACAATTTGATGCTTTTGCAACGACAGGCAAGCATTGCCACAGCCCCTTGTAAGGGGTGGGGGCCGGAGGCTTCGTAAACACATGACGCTGCACAAACTCGCACCAGCCAAATTGGGACTGTGATGATACACTCTCAATGAAACATCTACCATATTTTCCAGTCTATAGTCCACGGACTATACATGTAAGCTGAAATGTTATGCGGTGCGAAATGTCTACAAGTGTAGAGAATACAAGGATTTGTCTTCTAAAAGTAGTTTATTATGACAAGCCATAACGCATTTCGTAAATGGCATCCGATGTTAATGCTGCCGTCTTCATGACGCTACAAGGTTCGGTGTCCTAATAAAGCACACTTAACCTTGGCGTGGATATTTTAAGGTGTGTTGTGTAGGAAAATTTTGCTTACGTTCAGGCTATGCACCAGGTGTGCACTACGTGTAGGATGTGGACTAAGCACCGGCACAAACAATGTAAAAAAAACCTTTCTTTTTATCTAATATTTCCCCTTGTAGGCTATAGCCTAGAAAATATGGTACAAAGGTGACGGAACCACTGGCATACGAAAGGTCGATCAGCAGTGCGGTACCTTTTTCCCACTGTACACAATACAACAAATTCTCGGATCAAAAAAAAAAATAAAAAATAAAGAAAAGCGGGAAGACTTTGAACAGCAAAAAGTTTTCCAGGCGCCAACTTCATCTTGTTACAACTACCAAGACACCGCGAGATCACGGGAAGCCGTCAAAACAACTTGCACGCACAAAAACTAGAAACTCTGTCATTCCCTGCCAGCTGCACCAACAGCGTTTGAGGTCAGCGCAATTGCCTCAATTCAGGAAGCAACTTGCGAGTACAACGTTAACAGGGTTTTCAACTAAAATTTCAAGACTGCATAAAAAAAAAAAAAAAATGATATATATTTATACAAAAAACTCCATATTTTTGTAGGCACCTTTCTTCTGTTGAAAGCTGTCCCAATGGCACTGGATGCACGGGAGAAGTTGTTGAGGAAGAAATAGGTGTGTGTAATAAACACTTTCTTTTTTTAAGCTAGTGCCTGTAATTATTAATTTATACCTGCCGAACTTTATTTATGAATGTGAAGAGTGTACTCCGAGTATTATAAAGTGTTTAAACCAAATGCTTTAAACACACTTTAAACAGTCCGGAAAAATTGGTTTCTCAATGATACATAGAGAAACCAATTCTTGCAGCCTGCGATTTGCTACAAGGGTGGCGATGGAAACTTGAAATTAAAATAAAAGAGAAAAAGAAAAGTAAAACTCGTTTTGGGCTATCTACGACGGCATTTCGGAGACGGTGCATGCCATTTGAAAAAGCTGCCGATAGATGATGCAAGTGTTGAGGGCACGGCGGCGCTCAGCTTGGCAGACTATCTTTCGAAAGATTCGACTGGCATCTTTCAGTGCAGTGCGCACCTCCTAATGGACGATTTTATGATAGTATTTTAGAAATAAACTAAACCCAAAGACAGATGCCGGTTGCCCACCCAAAATGAACAGATAAATTGTGAAAACCTTGAGCTGGGCTATCTTTGCAGATGGGAAGGAAACCTGTATAAAAAACTTGACACGGGAACCAATACTGTAGACCGCGGGCACTGAAAATTCGCATATCATAATGCAATAAAAGTGTGGGAATATGCTACAAATTCCTGTGACACAGGAAAGGATACCGCAGATAGCAGATTCATGTTTTACGGTGCGGTAAACACGCGGAAACCAGCTACACACCTACGTGCCATGAGAAGCGAAATTGCACTTGCAGAACTCAAATGAAAAAAAAAAGGGGACTCAGAACGAACCTCCATGTCACGGGAACAGATATTGCGGGCGCATATCACAGATAAAAATGCGGGAACTCACTAGTAACTCGCTACAAACTCGGATGCCACTCGCGCACCGGTACCGCAGGTCGCGCAATTGACGCTATTCCTGTTGGACATTGCGCAATGTTCGACGATAGTTGGCAAGTTGGCGACGTTTCCGAATTTTTGTGTTCTAGATATTTAGCCAGAAACACAGGATGAGTGATCCCCGGGGGAGGATGCCTTTACGCGATTATACGGCACTGAAATTCCTCGGGAACCTCCCCTACTTGTGCGAACATGATCTGTCAAGGCGCTGCACTCCCTCGTGTCTCACTTTTCACCATTTGACGGAAGCAGATATACACAGATACAGGGCCCTGATGCATTGCTGCTGCGGTAATGCTGCCATTAGCAGGGCGCACGCGCAGTGTCTACACCTCGTGTGTGAACTGCGCATTTGCCCATACCTCAGGAGGGCTTGCTTGTAAACAGCACGTGGGTCTACAGGTCAGCGAGCATCGTTACGGTGTCACTTGCAAAGTGCCGCGATAAATTGCCCAAAACAGTTGAACCTTTATTTTCTCTTATGAACAAGGTGAGTTTATCTGTTGATACGGTGGTTGATCCATTGTGGATCGGCGGAGATGATGGAGGACCTCGTTCGTGGTGACGGGAAAGGAAAGGTATAGGCGAATTATGATAGTTATTTTATAAATGAATTTAACCGAGGGCTAGTGTGAAGCACACCCCACTTATTGACATATATACCAAAAAACTCACCCGAAAATTGGAGTGTTTCTTCTCAATCTAAGAAAAGACAAGTTTTATTGCCGAATTGACTGATGAGGCTGCGCTTCGCAGACCCCTAGAATGCCTCTGTGGACCTCAAAGGTTCCGCGGATCCCCATTTGAAAACCACTGTGTTGATATATTAACTCGAAATTTCTGTTGAAACCAATTTTGGCGACCGGTTAAAGTGGGTTCGAGGTATTGGTTTGCACGCTGTAGATAATCAAAATCTAGACAGTTTTATGACCCATTAAAGACACAATAAAGTGATTCTTCACTTCCATCTTTTTATCGCTCCAACTTGTTCCAGTGCTTCACGACGTCTGAAAACCCATAAATCATTAAAATGCGTGTCTCGCTTCCATATAAAAGGTGAGATTCCAGACAAACCACCAAGTACAGCTGGAGTTAATACCGACTTCTTTCTTCTCGCACGGTTGACACATCATCTGAGCTAGTGCTAAACACTGAACCTTCCAGCCACAGAGGACCGTTCAAGGTTGCATTTCCGACTGACAGGAGGTTGTCAGGCGACATCCATCTGGGGTGTCGCCTCCTCCAGAGAGAAGCGGCAGCCGTGGTCGATTGTGCGCTTTATTGCACCTTGCCACGCTTGGTTCGAAAGGTGCACACCGGCCACAGCTGCCACTTCACGGTGCTGCCCGTACTGAGCAGTCGACGATCACCTGCTCACTTTCGCATCGGTTGTGACTCCAACCTACAGGGCAATTTTACGAAACGCCTTTTCACTTCTGGTAAGCCACGTTCCACCATGTTGATGCAGAGCATCCGCCACTCTCGCTATTTGTTTCCATGCAGACGCTTAGTTATTGGCTTCGTTTATGGTTTTGGTGAAATACCAAAACATGGCGAGTGGCACCGCAGGGGTGGAACTCATGAAATGTACTTGGGAGCAGCCACGGGAGCAGCTGAAACAGCTGTTTTAGGGCAGGTTGGGAGCAGCTAAAACTACATTCTGGAGCAGGCTAGAAGCAGCTCAAATCAGTCTTCATTGCACCTCGGTTTGTGTCTTAGACGAGCACAAGAACAATTTCAATTGTGCTTAGCAGCACAGATGAACATGAGTGGTTAAGAACCTAGATAGATGGGATAACAGTGTAACAGATGCGAAATCTTGAAACGTTGTGAGCCTTAATTAATGAGAACCAAAAAGCAAATACCATATTTCTGCAGATAGTGTCCTTGATATTTTCTGAGTGGCTTTCAGCTGCTCAAAATGCAAACCACCACTGCTTATGGCACAACCCACACCTGCTCGACATAGTAATTATATGTGCGAACCACATGACGTGCAAAAGCAACGGACGTGCAGTTGCGCGGAGGAACAGGGCAACAAATTCCGAGTTTATCCTATTGTACAACTCAATATCAAAGCAGCAGACTACGATTAACGGAGTTATCGTATTCTAAGCGATAAGAAGGAGCAAGGTTAAAGTATGCCGAGCAGATTTTCCGCTCGCGTGAGAGCTGCTAGCCAGCAAGGTTTCGGATCGGACCGCGTTTCAGTTCAATCAAATCACGATTTATCTTGCAGGAATGCGGTTCCAACTTCTAACGATGAAGTACTAAAAGGAATCTTTTGCTAATGTGTTTTCAACAGGCTAATGTCCGGAACTTGGGCCGCAGAGCCTCAGGTAATCTGATGCTTAACGACTCGACCTCACCTCAACCGACTTGCTTAGCCGCTTATTGTTGAAGAATAACAATCCAGTCGCAGGTGGTGTAGCGCTTGGAATTGGACCCCCCCAAGTTTTTTTCGCGTGCTTCCGACTCGGGATACACAGGAAGAATAAACAGAACAAAGGATTGCAAGGCCAACCAAGCTAAACGTGCTCATTGTTGCCAATCGAGTCGATAAAAACCGAAACCAAGACAAAATAAAAAACTTTGGCACACGTTGAGCGATTTGGAGCACAATGGTGAGAGGTATTGGCTGTGGCTCAGTTTCCGCAAACGGGCGCAGGATGGCGCAGACAAATGCGTCTGGCACAAAATGGCGCAAATGGTGCAACCGTTCCACCCCTGCACCGTTGACGACAAAACACGGTAAGTATGATCGGGCACATACTTGGGTCGTATAAATCCAACTTTATTCGGATTCGTTTTCTTTTGGAATTGCCTGGGCAGCATCCACTGGGACCCTTTGTTCACTTCTTGATTGCCAGCTCGTCTTAAGTTTGAATAAAGACCGGTGTGCATAAAAATTGACTACCAGACGACGCTCCTTTGTGTCGCCGACTACTCCAGCAGACGCAGTCGTTCATGACGCACAAAGTTCTACTAAGTTGTAAAACACTGCCTCCGCGCATAGAAAGACCCACGGCGAACATTTATCAACATGACGTCCGGCGAGAATTTGGGCCAGAAGTATGTCATGTGAAACCGCACTATACAGAAGTCGGGTCATCTCTACATGATCACAAGATGTAGTAAGTGCAATTACTGCATTTTCACAACCCTGCACATTCATTGCTATTATTCAATGAAGCACACTAGACATTGCATCCAAGTTCTGACAGCCCAGCAATTTTCGTCCAACACACCTTTGAACGGTGAAGCTACCAACATGTCAGGACCATCACGTTCTGACTAATCTCAATCTCCTCTCCACAGCAAAATCAATCGTAGCCCCAACTGCTTGCACCAGTGTAAGTGTCCACTTGCTGCCCTTCTACCAAAGCAAGGGGCATTTTGTAATTTCTATTCAAAAGTTGTTATTGTATCGCTAGAAATTGTTACAACAGAACCAGATAGCATTCGACAACACACTCTGCTGTCGTTAAATTGCCAGTATAAAAAGCGAAAAATAAATGCAGTGCCGTATCCTAGCAGTCAAAGTATATTGCACAGGTCACATATTGAGAGCCAAATTCAGCACAATATGTTGACAGGTTTGGAAAGACTGGGCATCTCTTTCGAACATCAGTGCCTTAAACACCCGCTTCCTCCGAATGTGCATTGTGTGCACGCAAATGATCGATGTTGACATCACACCGAAACAGCATTGATGGTAGCAAGCTCTTGCTAAACTCAGGGACGCATTTAGCGAGGAAGCAAAAGGCTGTAATAGCGATTATGCTGTGGCGCAATGCACATTAGTAAAGGGTTTGTAAACCTTGAGATCTTCAACCCA
Source organism: Ixodes scapularis (assembly GCF_016920785.2). Taxonomy (NCBI): domain Eukaryota; kingdom Metazoa; phylum Arthropoda; class Arachnida; order Ixodida; family Ixodidae; genus Ixodes; species Ixodes scapularis. The sequence goes on from NW_024609846.1 coordinate 96,122,601, forward strand.
GATATAAACCGGTTCACTGGAAAAGGGCACACACTTTTACACCAGGAACCAGCGTCTTGCGAGCCACCGATTGCCGACTCGCAAGATGGTTTTACCCAGCACGTGACAGCCTTTGGATAAAGAGCTTTTCATTAAATATATTTAGTCGGTTCTTCTGCAGTTGCCCCAATGCAAACGTTTGGTTTTTTTTATGAAAGAGCAAAAAGAAAGCAGAATTACAATATTTCGTGGCACGTACAGCTACCCATTGTTTCCTTAAAAAAAAAAACAGGAAATGCCATCAAATGCCTATTCAAAACTATGCACTCATTTTTATCCCTTTCCTATATAGGCAGGTAATGGTGCTTTGTACCATACAACAAATATCAGAGCAATATTACTCTCTATATTCCAATAATCCCATTGAGCATAGCGTCATCTAGTGAGATGTATAATACATTTCAAATGTGTGCAATAGCTTAAAACATGCTGTGGGTCCATAACCCAGTGAATGGGCACATTTCGCCTGGGCAATATGCGATGGAAGGGTCCATTGTATTTAGTCATAAGAATGCCACTTTCTTTTCTATGAAATACGATGCCATACTCATCTGTTAACCTTGCATACATATTTTGCAAGAACTGTGCGTGGCACCCACCGCTCCAGAAGGTCTCGCATAGCTGCTTTTCGAGTACCTTTTGCAAAGCAAGAAATATTTATAATCGGAGCGAAGTTTGCATTGAACAATTAGTGCCTGTATCGATCATCTCAACCCAATACCAAGCACGAAACAGACAACGTAATTTGTATTGAAAGACTTTCGATTCCTATAACATATTGTACCACACTATCTAACTCTGAACGAAATGTATGCATGCTTGCTTTCACCTTTCTAAAGAACATTGCAAATGCAATTTGTAGTGTTGTGGTATCGAACAATACACCAACTCATGTTTACAAACAAACCGGAGCGCCCCTAGCGGACGCCACCGGCGCCGCGCATGCGCGGTAGATGGTGGGCAAAAAGCCCGCCGTCGCCCATAAACAAACCATTGAATTGCGTTGTTGTCGGCGTCGGTGGGAGTCCCCGTGCTCTTTTTCGCGTTGGAATTGTTGATTCTACGTCCTCCTAACAATGTTTGACTACTTGAGCGGCTTCAGAAAAACTAACGAGGCAAAATTTTGCGTGAATAATGTGACGTGCGGCGATTCATTTCACGTGGACGCCGCAGAATGGGCGCTACAGCCCGACTCCCACGATGAGATTCTGCTTGCTATTTTCAGTCGCGAAGTCGCTCGGACTGCAAAAGCGTGGACCGTAGCTGATATGGTGGACGTCGACACTGAAAACCGCAAGTAGAATCGGGCATTACAAGTCGGTGATGGCCACTGGTAACAGTGATCAACATCTTCTTGTATCTAGTTTACACTTAGCCTACTCACCCCAACCAACCTTCAAAGGTGTTTTGAGGCCTGCACTTAGTTCTTATCGCAATTACCGGGTCAACGTTTGGTTTACGGGCCGCTGTTGTTTGAAGGAGCTGACGACAAAAAGCAGCCATGTTTGAAAGAGCAGACGACAGTTCGAACAGATGTGCAATGGAGTGCGGGCGAGAAGCACCGCGTCCCGCGTCAACAAACCATTCGACTATCACGTTGTCGGCGTCTGTGTGAGTCTGCATACTCTTTTTCGCGTTGTAATTGTCGATTCTACGTCCTCATCGCAATGTCTTACCACTTTAATCGCCTGAGCGAAATTATCAAGGCTCGTTACGCCGCTAAACTTTCCGTAAATATAATTTGACGTGTGGCGATTCATCCGCATGAACGCCACAGAATGGAAGCCAAAACCATGATGAGATTCTTCTAGCTATTTTCGGTCGCGACGTCGCTCGTGCTGCAAAAGTGTAGAAGGCAACGGCGATGATCGACGTTGATACTGGAAATCGGAAGTGGGAACAGACCAAGCGTAACAAGTCGGTGATGGCCACCGGTACCAATGATCAACATCTTGTATCTACTGTTTACACCGAGCCTACTTAAGTCTTTTGAGGCCTGCAATTACTTCTTATTGCAATCACTGGGTCAAAGTTTGGTCGACGGGCCGCTTTTGTTTGAACGAGCAGACGACAAAAAGCAGACAAGTTTGAAAGAGCAGACGAAAGTTCGAACGATCAGGCGGCCGTGTGAATTTGAAGACGCACTGGGGGAACCCGCGGGTGGTCCGGACAACTTGGCGGTTTTCTCTCGTTCATGTTGGAACAAAGCAAATACATCTGGCGACCACAAAGTGTTGCCCTCACACGCAATCGTAGTTCGACAGCGTCTGGTTCGCCCCTTTCACGGCTACTATCCACGTCCTCGGACGAACGGAGGGGGCAAAAACACATGAAAACTGACCGTCAAACCTTTCCAGACTCTCTTGGTACAGCCCCCATCGAAGCATTTTGACGAGAAGGCAGGTTTTTTGTCTCGTTTCTTCCAAGGGAACACAGGAATGTATGTCTGGCATGGCGACTTCTGCCCACCGCCCCAGACCGGAAGTGCGTCCGGCGCGCCACCACCGCGGCGTGACGTAGGAGAGTTGAGTTGGTGTATACGCGGTTTCGAACAATACGCTATTCGATATTCGCTTCGAGATGACCTGTGATCTTCATATTTTTCGAAGTGTTGATTATGGCGGATTGGCCCCGTTGAGCGCACTTTTTACCGAGTATCAGTGAACTGCGGAGAAGCGACACCCACAAAAACAAGCTCTGCAAGTGTTGCTTCTCTGCAGCGCACTAGAAAGGGCATTTGCATATGCCAAGATTTATAAATCCTCTCGATTAGGTATAGTTGGGCATCTCTATAGATTTAATTTTATGTCAAGTCCGTCAAACCTTGCCATCCCAGTGTAGGCATTGGACTTTCTCAGACTACAGTTCATAAATATAGTTCATTCAAATTAATTCAGCCGATAAATGGACAAGTAAAAGCTTGGGAACAACCTCCACGAGTTCAGCTGGGTTTTTATTTAAGAATGGGCCAATAGCAGTGAAAGGCTCGGAGAAACCATTCAATATTCAAAAATAATCGGCCGAAACCACTACTCTTTGCTTTGAACTCAAAATCCACTATTTGCAAACGCCTAGCAATTTGAAAAACGGCAACGCAGCTTTCACCTCACAACCGAAAAACATACCTGTATACATTTTTCCTCAGTTTTTACGAGTTCAGGTAACAAAATCGCGCTCAACACAAGAAAGGGGGACGAAGCAAGGCAACCTTTCCTGTTTTGTTTTCTTGACCAGAACGCTTCCCATCCTAACATAATAGCAGAGGGACACTAGACTCTGCTTCACTTTAAGTGCTACAAAGCCGTAGCTATGAGCATGAGCGGGTCGCCTGGATCAGTGCTTGCACTGCACTAGAGCGCATGCTTGGCAGGGACGCTGAAAGCCTGGAGAGCTCGCTCTTGTAGTCGCTGCTACGCTCAGGCTTAAAGTGAAACGGAGCGCAGATTGATACAAGAATAGCTTGCGAATGATATCTGGATTACCCTGGGTATCTAGTCGTAGAAAAGTGAATAGTATAGCGCAAGAGAGAGGCCGAGCATTCGAAAAACACACCCTGCCGTTCATTCTGTCAGCGATTATAGCACGTTAGATGAACTGTTTTATTTACGAGTGACTAACCACAATGTCAACTAATATTCCTAGGAAAATACAACGTCCACATTTCGTATTGTGTATTTGTTTGTAATGCCTGCCTCAGCCAATAAAAGTCGGCCGGCAGTATTCTTGAGCAAATATATGAATAGATAAAATAAATAAGGGTGCACCCAGAAAGCGTGCTCAGGAGCGTGTCTAATTGGGGAGGGTGGTGTCCTTCCCGCAAACGGCGTGGGTGCAGCTGGCTTCGGGGGCCGCGAGAGGAGCGAGAGAGCGACTAAACTGACCTTGGGGGCCGTCTAGCTTAAACAAAGGCCGAGGCGCAAGGTCGCAAGAATGGGGAGGGAAGTACCCTTCGGGAATCGGGCAGCCAAGTGCCGGTGCAGGTACTGGGCAGCGTGCCGAGACGCTCGGCAGCCGTTGTGCCCGTCAAACACTCCATAGTAGGACAGGCGACGTCTGCAATGAGAAGAAGGCGGGGACCACCCACACTCAGGCACCACTTCCCCATCAAAGCAACAATTGAAATGATAATAAACCCTTTTCAAAGCCCCATCGAGCAACACTGGCAGTCACCATTTCTTTAGCACGAAACGTGCAATTGGACGCCGACACAGTACTCATTCTCGATACGGGCAGAGCCAAGTCGACACTGAATGCAGATGCAATTATCATGCCCAAAAAATGCACAGAGTGGATGCCTAAACAACAGCACGCTCAGCTGATTGGCGCACTAGCTACAAAGTGGTGCACTTTTGAAAAGGGTCTATTGAAAAGCCGTTCCAGCAAAAGCAAACAAACAAAAAAACAAGCAAGAACAAGCTATGCTTTTCAAGAAAAAGTATGCAGTCAAGCCAGTTAGGAAATGTAAACTAAACCCCGAGACAGGAAGAAATAAAATTATGAACAAGGCACAAAATCTTCATGGCAAGTAAACAGCAATTATATAAGTTGAGTTGTCTGTTATTTCAGTCTTCCTCGTTTTGAGGTTCAGTTTATAATCCAAGACAATGCCCGTGGTTGCTTTTGATGCAGTGAGCAAGATTTAGCCCAAATTTCCAAACAGAGACGACAATAATTCTGAATTAAATTTGATGTGACATGCAAGTTAACACTAAAGGTAAAATTCAGCATGAAACTAAATAATGTTTTGTGCGATTTTTCCAGTTTTTCCTATCAGGAGAGAGAGCATTTCGCCATGCAAATATGAAGAAGGGCACGTGTTCTCTCTTTGTACAATGTAACGGTAAACCAGAATGCCTCCAGGATAGTATGCACACTGTGTGTGCACCTCTGAACATGTGCATGTAACAGGCACCGTGGAAGTCAAACATGCATGAGGGTGAGATGTATGCAATGTTTTTTTTTAATTTATTGCGGCGAAAAGTAAAGTTGGGGCATGAAGCAAAAAGCCACAGAGCATTCAGTCTTTGGTTCCATCGGACTCCTATATGAACAACATTCGGCGAAACTCAAAATAAATCCTTCCTTTGTACAGTCTTTTAGAAAGGTCGGGAGATCTGCATACAGCCGTGGTGTGCAAGGTGTGAGCTCATTCCACATTCATCTCAAATGAACGCAACTTCTTCCAACTCGAAAGGGTGTCCTCGCCTATGCACCCATATATTTTCTATAGTTGGGCAACAAATGACAGTAATTGTGTTGTATGCTTATACAGCCAGAAGTTAGTCAGCCCCAATGGGCATCTGATGTCTCAGCTATAGAGAAGAAATTTAGGCAGTGCAGTACAACCACTAGCCTGGGGTCTTTAACGTGCACCACGCACTAGTGATACATGACTGCACGCAGGTACAATGCTCATCCAGATCGAAACAGGTAAGGGTGAGGATTGAACCTACGATCCCTGGGATCACAAGCATGAGCTTTCGCTCCATATGCTCCCAGCTGGTGTGCGCTAGCCCGCTCGGCCACCAATCTCCCACACATGAAAGCGAAACTGTTTTTAAACACATCACCACACTTGCTCACTGCATCAGCATTGCGTTCCACAAATGCCCTCGACTTGGGCAGTTTGCCATTCAGCCGACACATTAAAAAAAGATTAATCAAAATTGAGCTATAAGTAGTATTAATTGGCGGCTGTAGTTCAGTCCATTGATGCTTGGCCTGAGCTTATGACAAGCGTCCACAATGCTCCCACAACACGCATTCCACACCACCAAGATTGCAATTCTTTTTCGAAAAAAAAAGTGGGGGCTCGTTCTGAGCATGCGCTAAGAATTTTAACGCCCAGCAAATAGAACCCTTTCGAAAGTCACGTGCCGATTAAAAAAAAATTCGATACACCGCACAATGGTCGAATAACTGACAGCGTGGGACGTGCGAGAAGCCCCCCACTTGTGTCCGCCACTGTGCAGAGATCCACAGATTCCAAAAGAGGGCGCACTTTCAAAAGGGGTCTATCCGGAGTGCAAGTCCGTCTGCTTGTTGCACAGGGGTACGTCAGAATGCCGAGCTCCGACTGGCTCTGATGGCGGTATAGTAGGTAGTCCGCCTTAATGCTAGCTGCTGGTCTACCCACTATTCTTCCAATCGGAGTCAATCAGAGCTCAGTGTTCTGATGTCACCGCAACCCCTACTCAGGAAAGAGACAACCTTGCGCTTTGCTATAGCCATCATCAGTGCCAGCATGTATACAATTCAAAAACGCTGTATGCGGTAATCAGCAAACAGTAGAATGCTCGAAAGCCCGAACTTGGGCTTTGCGTTCCACCCGAGCATTGCAATCTAAGTCTAAGTATACTCCTCTGCAGGCCACATCGCAAGAATGAGGAGCGTTTTGCAGTCACCACTACTAACATGGAACCGTGCAAGTGCGGGATTTCTGCGTGGAACGCATCCTGAATGACGTGCGAGTCCTGCATTTCGTCCCGCTCTCCTTTGCGTTCTGCGACAAATCCGTGCAGCGCGAGAGCACCTGGAACAGAACGGAAAATAGAACAGCGTGTCAGCAAGGACGCTGATACATCCGTAACTTTGGTAAGAAAAAAAAAATTCAAAGAGTGTGCAACTCGTGTTTTTGAATCGTCATACTTGGAGCTGGCCTTTTATTTTGCGAGTTGTCCTCGTCGACGGCATCGTGCGGTCGCTTTGCCGCTGCTAACGTCGCAGCTTGTGGTAGTTGAGGGTTTGACGACGGAGAAGGCAGGTCGGCGAACAACGTGTCCGCCGCCGCTCGAACAACTCTGTGGCTGATCTCCTTCGCCGGCGGGTCTCGCCGAATCGGCTTAGAAACATCCTCTGTTCGAGAAAAAAAAAATGGGCCGAAAAATTAGAGTACACAGATTTTGCGCGAAGATGAGACAACGAAACGCTGCATGCAGAACTCGTGGAATCAGGCGCCAGAGCCGATTGATACCTGGTTCGGGAAGATCGCTGAACAAATCCATCAGGTTAACAACGAAGCTGGCGATACACCTATCTACGGTACTTGATTACCGAACATTTACCAACGTGTCGCGGCTCCGCAGAAGTAAGAGCATCTCGATAACGGCAATAGCCAGCAGGCAGCAGGCACAGCGGGGCCAAAAGCGAAAACGAACAAGAAAACACACAGCAAAGTAAACACGCAGCGGTTCGTGCTCTAAAAAACGCGGTGCTGAAAAATCATTAGGTAAAAAAATTTAAACTATTTACACGTTAAAAGTATTGTTTTATTAGATAGTGATTATAGTGGTTACATATGTGATAATTTTGTTATTTATTAATTAATTATTTGACGAGCTCTTCCGTCTCTAGTTTCTGCCAGCATCGACTTGGCTGCGTTCGAGTATCCGAGTTTGCGAAAGAGTACTACTGCCCACGGCTCTTTATGGCTAAATTTACGTCACAATACTTGCGACGTTTCAATACACGAGTGTTTAATAGAGTGACTCAGAGCTACTTGTAATGACGTCACGTTAATTTTTTTAACGTTAGCATCGTAACTAAAGAGCGCGACGCCAGTCATTGAACACACGTGCTTCTCCTTGGGTTTGTGGCGGCCGGCTGTGCGGGGTCAGCGGATTTTGAAACGGCGAAATGTCCTGGTTATTCGGCATCAGAAAGGATCAGTCCGGTGGCGGCGAAATGCCGGACCTGTCGACCCTCGGCGTGCCCGTCCAAGGAGGCGGTTCGCCCCCAGGAGGCGGCGGAGACGAGAAAAAGTCGAGGACAGAGGGCTTCCACTTCGACTCGTCCGCCCTCGAAAGAGCCGCCAAGGCAGCGAGGGACTTAGAAGCGTCAAGTAAGCGCTGTTTTTCGCTTAACGGGCGTGGCAATGAATCGGCGCTTACGTACGAGTGCATCAACTACCTAACTTTGATCTCGGGCACATTCGGTTGGTTACGAGGTTGGGCCGCGAGCCGGGATATTGCAGTTGCATCATCAAAACCAACCAGCCTCGATCCAAATGCAAGCAGGTGGCTTTCAACAAGTAGTATAAAAAGAATTAGCTGAACCAGTGATTAGTAGTACAAAGCGCTCAAAGCTTCTGCACTGTATAATTACTTTCTAGAGAAACACTCTTGTCTAGAGTAATTGAATACATGTACAAAAACTAATGATCTATGCTGGAAAATGCACATTAATAATATATAATCAAGAAAGCTACAGGTAAACTTTGGCTACTAAAAAATGTCTTAAAAACAAACAAACATTTGAAACGAGACGGTTAGCTTTTAAAATGTTAGGTTGGAGTATGCCAGAGAAGTGTGGGACCCTCAGTCTGAAAAGTCAGTATTGAAACAAAAAAAAAAATGTATTTAAGCTGGCATTTTTCTTTTTTTTTTTTCCAGAGAAAAGGAGGCTTGATTTATCTGTGGAGCTATATCCCATGGCAGCTATTATATCATAATTTACTGGAAGAGTGCCAAAATGAACTGTTAGAAATGCTTTACATGATTTTGGGTGGAATAACACTTCTGATAGACAAACCTATATTAATTAGACCTCATATCTCTAGAGTTGTATCAAGTAAACATATTAGAACAATAGATAACAAAAAAAAAAAAAGGCCGAAAATTGCTTTTGGGTTTTTAACTTCAAAAACAGTAGGGAGTGGAATGTGCTGACAGAATAGCATTGTTGCAGCAAATACCATCCTGAGTTTGTTAAGTGTCGTGAGATGCAACTAATTGACTTCATGTTGCTATTTTGTCTTTCTTGTATAATCTAACAGTATTAGTTAGATGCTCTTTAGTTTTCTCAGTAATAATAATTTTATTTGCACATACTGGAACCATTGTCCAGTATATAGTATGAATGTTCAGTGTTACATAAAATGTTTACCCGGCGTTCTGTGGGTATATTACTGTTTATTGTTTGCTGTGGGACTAATACCTTTGTCAAATAAAATAAATAGAAACATACATGCAAAATGAGCACCATGCAAGTTCAATCTCAACCTGCTTAAACTTCTTGGCATGCGTTCGCACAAATAGTTGAAGCCTGCTTTTCCTCTGGAAGGCATTAACCTACTGTAATATCTCGAAAGATGCCCGACCCCCGAAAGGTAACCCACCCCTATTTTTGGTGTGATTTTCCATTTTTCAGAAACACCAAAAGATAGCCCGCTTCTATTAGTTGCGGGATCCATGCTAGAGGTGACCTCGGCAGAAATTGTGTTACTCAGCCAAGACGGGAGGATAAGCAAACATTGTTAACTGGGAAGGACATCCGCCATTGGTTCATCGCCCCTCCCTGCAATCGCAAGCTTTACTAGCATTTTTTCAACTTTTTTTTTTATTGCACTTTAAAAGTTAGCACACTCCTTATTTCCACACCATTTGCTTTAAATTTTAGCTGGTCTGTCTCTCGGGATACTACAATAATTTGCAGTTCGCTTTGTTCTGTGCGTAATTTTGAAGGCCCATCTCTATCCTTCCGCATCCAGTGGTCACTGACAAGACGAGTATGACGGGGAGAAGCTTCGATGGTCCCGCCTCCGGCGCGGGCTTCTTACCTTCGATAACACTCCAGCATGTCACGAGCCTCGAGCACGCACGCAGAGCCGAAGCATAACGGAACGCAACGAGCCGATGCTGGAGGCCGGGCATTAGAAAGAGACGCCCTGCCCTTCTCACCTTGTCGGTGACTGTAGATGGATCGCCACACTCAGAGTTAAAAGCTTGCGATTACTTACTTTCTGTTTTTCTCTTCCTCCAAAAGAACATGCCAAGGATGCTCTCGAGCTGTCGAAGATGCAGGAGAAGACGCTACAGCTGGAACAACAGGCAAAAATCAAGGAGTTTGAGGCGCACATCGAGCACTCGAAGCTCGACGCCTATCGCGTGCAGCAAGAGGAACGGCGGAAGACGTTGTCGGAGGAGACGAAACAACACCAGCAGGTTTGGTTTTGCCTCCTGTTAATCCATGAAATGGAACGAAACGAGACTATGACTGTGGTGCTAATTCTTGCCTTTGTTCGTCCATGTGTCGGCTTATTACAGAGATAGAGTTGCGTGTTTCTTGGCGAGAAAGGAGCCTTTTGGAAACTTTCCATTAAAGGGCCAACCTTTGGAAGCTTCCTCTTAAAGGGTCGCTGACGTGATATGTGTACGTGCCAGGGTTTCTTACGAAGATAACGCTTACGTGGGCCCAACAATCAAGAACTAGGCTTCTGACTCAAAATCCGGCTCCTTTTGTTTTTTTATACACAAAAACGTTTTTTTGCGAATTAGATGCTTGGGGCTGGTTCCCTTCTCTTTTCTTCGCGAACAGGAACGATTTGGGAGTTTTGGGAGCTTGGATAATTTTGGGGTTCCTGAGAACCGAGGTGGAAAATAAAAATCGAGGCGATTTAAATTGAATCGTGTTTTAAATTGTGATTCAAATTGTACCTATTTTGCTATGATGATTTAAATCAAACCTTTTCCACATAAATGATCTCCAAGATACTTCTTATTTATTGTTTGTCCATCTTTTGGTGCTTTCTATATGTTTTTTTTTTTTTTGCATTTAAAGGGTTACTCCGGAGATTTTTTTTAGCTACCCCAACTAACTATATTTTCTGAATCCCTGGCCTTTACCCTTTCCGGTATGATATTTAGTATAGTGAAATTCATAATAGTTACTGTGAAATCGGCAAATGAAAATGATGCAAAAACCAACATTCAAATATAACCACACTTTTCAGTGACGTGACATCAGTGGCAGGTAGGCTTGCCACTCAACCAAGCAGTCTAAAAAATAGGGTATGCCAAGCATTTGTTCCGTACTGGTGTGCGAGTGCTAGAGCGAGCTTGAGCTTCCGGTACTGGTGTGCGACTACTAGAGCGAGCTTGAGTTTCCGAAGCATTAATTTGACATCATGATTCTGCTTCGAATCAGTTGGTAACAAATTCTACAGTCCAAAGAGTGAACCCCTGCCTTCCACGGACGTCACTTTTTCGTTGTTGCCAGGAGAGACTTTCAGTTTGAAAAACACGGTGAGGACCAAAATTGTAAGTTCAATAGCTTAGTCGGAAAGATTTATTTTTACCTAATATTTGGGATACTATTTTAGCGGTGTTCGTTGGCTTCTTTGGCAAATTTTCAGGCAAATCGGGGACCATGAAGAAATCACCAGAGTACCCCTTTAAGTCAGAATCGTCAAGCAAGGAAGATTTATAGAAGGCCAAACACGAAAACAAAGTGGTGCTCTTTTGAGCAAACCAAAGCGTTGAGCTTTTTTTTCTACTTACCGACCTAGTTCATCAGTTATGTAGTAGTCTTATTGCAAACAATTCAGAACGTAGAAGAAAAAATATGAAAACAAGAAAAAATGTCATATTACAAGCAAATCAGAATGCAAAAGAAAAAGCAAATAAAACCTTCTCATAAGCAAAAGAAATATCAAGTTGCATTTTTTCTAGTATGGCAGAGAACAGTAAAAAATTGTTTAGTAAACTGTTGTTTAAAAGTTTAAATTTACAATAATTCTTTCTTCCACATTGTTTTCATTCATTGAATGAATTGGCCAATTGATCTCCATTGTTTAAAAATGTATATAATGATGGAAAAGCGTTATTTTTTCTAGCTACAGTGATTTAAATCTAATAAATCTCAATTAATTAAAAACAAAAATCAAATTCTTTTTTGCTTCAGGATAGTACCCAGTTTGAGAACTAACACATTTTGTATGGTAACCGTAACTTTTAGAGTAGAATTCAGGACAATTGGACGGGTGGGAGAAGGGTGAGGATGCAAGGCAGAAGGAAAATCCCTGCTATTATTCAGTTCAGTGTAAAAATGCACTTTTCCTGGTGATGTTTGTTTCAAACGTTAGTGCTTTTCTTCTCAATATTAAAGAACTGGGAATAAATGTTGCCAACCGAACCATGTTAGATTCAATAATATAGAGAATTATCCTGTACCCAAGTCTATGCAATAAAAAGGAAATAAAAATGTATTCACAGATGCAGCCACAGAAAGAGCTCAGCAGTGAAATAAGGGGAGTTTACAATTTGATACTTTCGTAAAATCCTGCTCACCAAAAATTGCAAAAGCCCACTCCGAACTCGCATGTCATTGGAATGGATACCACAGACTGTGGACGCTGCAGATTCAACCATCACGAAGTGATAAACAGGCGGGAAACTGCTATGAACTTATGTATCACACGGAACCGATATCAAACTCACAGAAACACATAAGCAATGCGGGAACCTGCTTCGAACTTGCATGACATGGGAATAAATACCACAGATTGCGTGTATATTTATAGCCAAAAATATTGAATATGTGATCTCTTGAGGAAGGGTGTCCGTGCGAGATTTTATGGTATGTTTATTTTCATAAAATTACGGCTGTAACAGTACGCTCTCACAAAAACAAACGGGACGTGAGGCTGAGACAAAAAACCGGGACTGTCCCGGCCAAAATAGTATGTCTGGTTACCCTAGCATTATGGTGGTGTTGCTTCTGTTTCCGAAAATCTCAATTTCCAACTTTTTCTCATTCTAGAGAGCATTGTACCAGGACCAACTTGCCAGAAAGCGCTATGATGACCAACTTTTGCAACAGGTAAGTTTTTTTTTTTTTTTTTTTTTTTTTTAATATTATTGATTTACATCTTGTAAACCCTGAGATGGGGACGATAAAAAAAACAGACGAACACAACAAAATCTCAATTTTTTTTTTCTCTTGAAGGTGTTGACAGGCAAAGGTACATATTTTGAGGTGCGCAAAAACAATGTAATAGTCGAAATCATCACTTTCCTAAATATTCAGACAAACAGATCAACTCATAAATTGACTAAGGAGGTGTTGTTCAAGAGCATTAATGAACGGATCTCCACTTGTGAAGCTGAAGAAATGTGTGTCAAGGCTCTTCCAATCTCTCATGACAGGAGGAAAAAAAAAAAGAGTACCTGAAAGTATTTTTATTAAATGAATATTTGATGAGTACATTGCTAGTGTCTTGTTGTTCTTGCCTGAGGAAAGTTTGCATACTTGTTTCTGTCTATTTTGAAGGAGTTGTTTAAAAGGAGATACAAGAATTTTAGTCGTCCTAATTTTGTGCGATGAGCAATGGTCAAAGCACCGGATCCTTTCAGGAGTTCAGTGGGGAAATCAAACCGTCCAGATTTGTGGTACACAAATATTATTGCCTTCCTCTGAGCACTTCCAAGGATATTGATATTTGTTTGTGTATGTCTATGATTGCATGCTCTAGTACCGGGCACACCAGTGTAGTATATGCAAACAGTACTTCTATGTTTGAAGGTATCATAACTAGCTTACTAGTTATGGTGCCTTTCTATCTTCTGTTTGAAGGTACCATAACCATATGGCTTCTTTCCCCGTGTCACGGTACACCGCTTGTGACTTTTGTGAATGGGGAACTTTTTTTACAATCTCTAGCAACGGGCCAACGAGGATAACCTCAGGCGGCAAGAAGAATCAGTTGCTAAACAAGAGGCTCTAAGAAGGTGTAAGTTGCTCATCCCCTACTGCATTTTTAGGTGTGAAACCAGGCAACGCCAGCTTGGGCGACCTGAAGATCTAAGAATACTAAGTGCTGCACCGACAGGCACTTAGTATGTCTGTTGGTTTTTAGTACAGTATACCTGTTGTCTCTGGGTAGTCAGTTCTTTCATTAACCCTAATTTTGTGACTGTCTAAATTTCGTTTTTGTTAAAAAAAAATAATTGGGGCTATGTGTCCACACTAGAGCCTTCTTCTCTCATCATTTCATTGTCTATCTTCAGCACATTTCAAAATTTTCTCCAGTCATTCACATTACAGAACTGTGCAACTCACAGAATGAAAGCTGTGGTTGTGCAGTCACCACAGGGACATGCAAAAGTGCTTGTTCTGCTTTTCATTGTTCCTCCATGTCCTTGTGTGCAACTGGAGCACTGGTCAAATATGTGTTGCAGCACTCTGCTCTCCTCAGATGATTCTCAGTTTATACAATATAGTCCCATTGACTTCTTGTGTACCCTGGCCACTGAGCGGTCACCTGCCGCGTTCCCCAGCACTGCATTATTCTGCGACACCCTGTCGCATTCATGACCATAAAATTCTTCGTAACTTGGTAACGAGTAGAAAATAATTTTTCCGTCACATTTTGGACCAAGTAGCAAAAATGACATTTGATTCGGGGCTACTGGTACTCCAAAATCATTCACACCTTCTCAGTTGGCATTTTTTAATAGACCCTCCTCAAGAGTGTTTCCGTAGCTGCCCGGAGGCCGCCATATTTTGGGCATGCCCTTTGAGCATGTAGTGAACTGTATTGCATCAGCACTTGGCGTGAACTTGGGTCCAATCACATGCTTCGCACAGGAAGCGGTGTTTGAAATGTGGCGGCTGCTATCGTTGCTCAACAGACTTCTGAAAAGGGTCTGTCCGGTCTCGATTTGTGCAGCCACGATAGAGCATGAAATGGAGCTCCGGCACAAGAACGACATGAAGAAGCTGGAGGCAGAGCTGCACGCCAAGGCCAAAGTGGACAGGGAGAACCAAGATCTGTACATCGAGCAGATCAAGGTCAAGGCCGCCGAAAATAGGGCCACCGTCCTTGAGTCCATCAAGTGAGTCGACGTGGTTCCTTTGCAGTTCATTGGATATCTTTAAAGAGCCTATCACGCTCACAATTTTGTTTTGTATTGTGGGAAGCACCAGACTGTTTCTTTTCCCTTTGCAGGTCATTCGGCATCTTTAGAAAACCTCTTGAAACCAATAAACTGCTTTAAAGCGGTAGCTTTATATGGGAACACGGCAGGAATCTTGGTCGCTTGCTTTAAAGTTGGCATTGGTCATGGAGCAGCGAGGCTATGAGAGAGAGCGTGTCAGTAATGGAGCACAGGAGTAACGGTTGTTTTAACTTAATGGCGTGCACGGCCAATTGCATTGCGCCGCATGGAGGGGGTGAGGAGGGACAGAAGTGTTGGCATACTGTTTATCATCCCTACCCACTCCCCTCTCCTCCATGCACTAGTAGGGTATGAACTGCGAATTGGTGCTATCACACCTTCAATGCCTTTGATTGAATGTCCAAGCGGGCAATTTGTCTTGTGGGAAACCCCAGGATATGGTGTCTAGATACCTCCCAATTAATGTATTGCCACCAAATCGTGTATTTACTGAGAAAAACTAAGCCAAACCAAAACCAGAGAACCAGCCTGGAGGAATGCAACGTCTGGAACTTGTGATAGTTGAAGTGTGTGGTTAAAGGCAAAGTTAGCTGAGCTGGTTGCGGGGGGCTTTGTTTGCAGGACTGCGGGAGCCGTGTTGGGCGAGGGCTTCAGGGCTTTCATCTCCGACTGGGACAAGGTTTCGGCCACGGTAGGCCTTTTTCGCAATCTTATCAAAAGTTGGGTAGCTCTACAGAGCAAGGTTATCAAACATTCAACCCACTCGCCATCTAGTTTTGAGCAAGGAATGAATAAAGGAGTAAGAAGAGATTCTAGCAAAAAGTAGCACCTCCGGATTTTATTCACTTCTCATTGCGTCTCAATCATTGTCGTAAGTGTTAGAGATGTATGCACCTTTTCTAAGCTGCCATCACTCTCTTGAAAGGCAGAACCTCCGGTACAGGTGTAAACATTGTTTTGCTCTTGCCACGCCATTGGAAGGTGTTACCATTTACGTTCATACTCATTTTGCCTCCCTTATAATTACTTTTTTTGGTTGCGACATTTCATTATTTTTTCGTTGCCGATACCGGCGGGATATGTGTATCCTGTGAAGGTCTATAAACATTGTGTTTATAGTAGAATACTTCTGTAATCTGATACAGTCATGTCTCATTAATATGGACCCTGTTAATTTGAAACCCCGCTATATGGACATTATTTTTGGGGACGAACGGAGGAAATACACACATTTTTGTCTTGTGGCGGGCTGGCAGGCGCACTCGCGTACGGGTTTTAACCTTTCTGCACAGCCGTGCACGCCACTCAGGATCAGATTTTTATATGCAAATAATAATAATAATAATTATTATTATTATTATTATTATTATTATTATTATTATGGATGATTTTTTATGGGAACGGAGATGTCCATATTAACGAGACATCACTGTATAGCAAAGATATAGATATAGTCATCAAACTTGAAGTGTTTTTGTAATATTAGTACAGGTATTTGATAGTAATACTTACGTAGTGAAGAAACTGAGGAGTTTGAGGATTTTTTTGGGGGGAAAACTGACCTTACTTCAGAGAGGCTGTACTGTAATTGTTATTCTTTCTATTGAATGTATGTGCCTCTTGAATAAAAACAGCACGAGAAAAACGAGGGACAAGTCAAAGAAACTGGAGAGACCAACAAACCCAAGTGTGGTACAACATAAGTTGAATTCATTTTGGTTTCCTCGTGTAATGAAATGAAACAAACGAGTCATTGTCGTGCAGCATCTAAAGCTGGGGTCACACTGCTTATACATCATACAAAAGGCAGTCTGCAAACAGATTCAAATGCAAGTCACCATGAGATCCGTGCTTTGAATGCCACACGGCAACGAGTTCAAGGAGGAACTTGACTCGCGGCATTCGAACCACGGATATCGCGGTGACTGACGTCTGGCAGACTGTCTTTTGTATGACGTATAAGCAGTGTGACCCTGGCTTAAGGGTAACTCGGCAAGTGGGTTAATCTAAGAGTGTTTTACGCGAGGCACGAAACATAAAAGTGAGATTACAAGTCTCAACTAGAGCGACTAAATAAGCTATGCTTCGGTGTATCGACAATATAGCCATCCCGTTGCTCAAGATTACTGTTGCCAGTTATCTGTAGCCTTATCTGAAATCTCATGAAACACTTTTTCGTCCTTTATTAGCGTTGGAACAGCCTGCGGCAGAGTAAAGCGACATCTCTGGAGTTTAATGGCACCAGATCTAAAGCTCGGGAGGTTGCACTCTCTGATCGTAACTATCGTCAGTTGCGCCCACCCTGCACTAAGCACCGAAATGGCGGTACGGCACCCATGAGCTGCTGGCACATAAACAAGCACCACGTAGCGCAAACGGACCAATGACCGTTGCATTGGGCAGTGAGGGGAAACTGTGCTAACTCTCTGGATGTAGCTTCTTTTGTGACTCCATGGTAACTGACAGCTTAAGAAATGTGGGGCGTAGTCTATTATGCTTGCGCTTCGTGATTTATTCTTCGGCATCCTCATCGGCTAACGTTGCAATCCTCTTGGCCGGGGACCGATTATAAGATGCCTGGGACTCACCACGCCGTTCACTTCTTAAGCGGGCGGTGCAACAATATTCAGTTGGAATGTTTTTCACTTTACACAAGCTTACTGGCACTAGTGGAACCCAAGTATACTCGTGCGCAATGCCACTGACCGAGCAACTCTTTTGTTGCGGTGTAATTTCAAAGATAACATCCCGTATTCGACTGTTTGCTGACGATTGTGTTTTATATAGAAGCATTACGAGTGAGCATGACGCAGAACAATTACAGAGTGACCTGGTACGTGTTGAAAACTGGTGTTGTAAATGGAAGATGAATTTGAATCCAAAAAAGTGTGTCCATTTAAGTTTTACTAGGAGTAAGAAAAAAATCGATACTCAGTACAGTATAAATAATGACTTCATCAAAACAGAATGTACGTACAAATATCTGGGTGTTATATTATCGAATGACTGTTCATGGAACGCCCAAGTCGATGATGTAGTCTTAAGGGCCGGCAGGGCATTAAACTTCATTCAGCGAAATTTAAAATGTTCCGAAACAAACTTGAAGAAAACGGCATATCTGACATGTGTTAGACCAATTCTAGAATATGCATGTGTTGTATGGGACCCTGCGCAGAAGTATCTAATTGAAAAACTAGAAAAAATTCAAAATAGGGCAGCGAGGTTTGTTCTGGGACGATATGGGCAAAAGGATAGTTGTACTGACATGAAAAGAGAATTAAATTGGGAATTACTCTCAGCCCGACGGAACAAATTAAAACTGAAATTTTTGTTTTCAATATTTAATGGTCGACTGGGCATTAACAAAGACGATTACCTAAAGCAACCGCACTATATTTCAAGTCGGACCGATCACTGTTTTAAAATACGAGAATACCGTGCCAGAACAAACATGTACGCTAATTCTTTTTTTGTCAAGACCATCCAACAATGGAACAAGCTGTCAGAGGAACAAGTGTGCTCTGCAACCGAAGAATTGTTTTTTTCACGTTTGTAACCCCCCTGCAGTAACGCCTTCGGGCAAATGCGGGGTAACTTATGAATAAAGAATAAAGAATAAAATCGAGCGTTTTCTTTCAATCTCTTTGCAAAAACTGCACGACATAGCTGGAAGGATGCAGTGATGGCATAGCGCCCCCAGTGACGGTATTTGAGCGCAGCTCGTAAATCGGACCTGAGCATTGCATGAGCGCTCAATTCGGGCTTGTGATCATCAATTGCTCGAGAAGCATTTGGGTAGTGTCTTGCGTCCAGTCGCTGCAATGACGACGAGCTGAATCCTAACAATGTTTGGAACTCGGCGCATGTCCTGTGCTTTGCCAGCCCCGCGCGTTACTACGATAAACATTGGCGACATGTGATCAGCTCCAGATCACGTGGCCGCTTGTTCTGACTGTGAGCCAAGGGGGTGAACGCTGCTTGTGTTTTTTTCAATTTTTCCTGCGACTACCATTGCGTGGGAAGAAAAAACTAATGCATGTTTCGTATGTTATATAAACGTGAGAAATTCATTCGAGACGGTATTTGTGCGAAGTACAAAAATTGTTGCACATTGCACATTGCAAGCTGTTTGTAGTGACCATTGGGGGGAAAATCCAACTGCTGTGCCGCAGGTGGCTAACTTGAGAACTACACCCATGGGGATATGGTTGCCGAGATTTTGGGTGTGCAAAGCTTTCCAACCATTCCATTCGTCGGGAGGGACCGACATAAAGAAAAAAATGGCTCGAGGCTGTTTCCGCAGCGTAGGGGGCACTAGGTAGAGGGCTAGAAATCGTTCTCGAACTTGCTTGGCTAGCTGCCCGAACAAAGACGCCCTCGTTTGCCCAAACTATACTCGTTGCTTCTCACTACAGCACATGTTCATTGCTTTTTCAAGGAAGTGGTTGGTTGAAATCTGAGTGGTGCTCTTTTAAAGCACGGGGAAGATATAGAATAAATCCACGCCTGATTGTTTTCTGATGAACAGTGCGTCCAATCATTTTTGTGAAAAAGATTGTACTGAGTCGATAACTAATCTCAATAAACTTCTGACCCCCTCAAAACACATTTCTTTGTAAGACAGAGCAGGCGAAATGCAATGCCCATTATACCCTCACCGATTGTATTACTGAATAGAAGGTAAGAGGGGTTCTTTGGTCTCGTCATCCTCTTGAGACTTCAAAATACATTGTTTCTTTCGTGATATATTTGTTTGATTTAACCCATCGTTTCAGTTCTGTTGTTTTTTGCGTTTCTCTCAAGTGTTTCTCGGACTCCGTCTCGCCATGACTTTGCTATCAATAGGGCTTTGACGGCTTTGGCCTTTTTGTTGCAGTGGAATATTTTGCAACAATCTCTCCCACTGTTTACCTATGATCAGGGTCAGCTTGCTAGAAGCTATGTCTAAACAAAGGCTGTGTGAAAAAAAAAAACGCTGCTAAGCCGGTGCACCAGCCAAGTGGCACTTGAATCACGTCTCAACACTCTTGCGTACCTTTGCCTTTGCAGTGTTAACGAAAATACAAGCTCTATACAGTGTGCACACATTTAATGTTTGAAACAATGATGCCAGCTCTGTATCAGCACTCTCTTGCAGAGCTCTGGAGAAGCTTTGTCATACACTCCTACTGCTGGTCAAATGAGCGTTTAGAAGGGTCAGAGGAGAGCTTTGTGCACCAAGAATCACCAAGGTCATGATGGGGACGACAACAGCAATGACGCAGCGCTCGGCTGTTGTAGCCGAACGCTGCGTCCGGCCGGGGCTACTGTTTTCTCGTTGCCCGTGAAGAAGTTCTTTTGTGGCCACTCCCGCCTGCATCAGCAATGCAGCATGTACTGTGCACGTGTCAAGTCCCTGCTCAGCGCAAAGGCCGAAGTGGGTCAAGCTCGCATCCTTCAACGATTGCTTCAGGGATAGATCCGGACGGTCCTGCCAATGTCACTCCGTTTATTGTTCACACTTTTTGCATTGGAGCTCCGCGCTCTATTGATGAAGATGACATACGGAATTGAGTCCACAGGACCTGTGTTGTGTAAACACTGAGCCTAGTATAAAACAAGCTGGGCAGAGCACCCTCTATATTTTAGTTTTTTTCGCCAATAGTCTCGCCGATAGCTGGTAGGGCCGAGTATTTACGAACGCGAAGAGGCCTGTAACTCACCCTCTCCCCCCCCCCCCCCCGTACGCAGGCAGCCGGTGTGACCCTCCTTGCCCTGGGAGTGTACTCTGCCAAGCTGGGCACAGGCGTGGCGGCGAGGTACATTGAAATGCGGCTGGGCAAGCCCTCACTGGTTAGGGAGACCTCCCGGCTCACCGTCTTGGAGGCCCTGAAACACCCCATCAAGACCACCCGCCAGCTCACCAGCAAGCCCACTGACGCACTCAAGGGTGTCGTCCTGGACGTGAGTATGGTCCTATCCCGCCCACGCGTCAAAAGCGCATTCCCGAAGGGACAACAGATTGTGTCCCAGAGATTGACTCGTGCCGTCGGATGTTGCAATCCGAGTGGTCAGTCCTAGAAAGGCGAGTGGGCACTTGGGGTGCCATTGTTGCGGCTTCCCATCTCGCGTCTGCTTTAGTTTCCGTCGACGACGTAGTCACGGAGTGACCTCCAGCAGAACATGCGTCTGCCGCATGCACCTTGGCTGCTGTGCTACCGTCGGGATCGCGGCAGGCAACTGCATGACCCTTTTATGATGTCCTTGGGCAGAAATCGAGGGACCACTTTTGGGGACGTGTTAAGCACGCCGGTCAAAGATGTGTTCCGGGTACCACAACGTAAGGCCCCTTGTGAACATGGGAGGCGGGTGGGAGGACCGTGGACGGGGACAGGGGAATGATAGAGTGTGCGCAAGGAGAGTGCACGCTAGCAAGAAGGTCGGAGGAAGCCAATTTTCACACGGGTTGGCGATTACGCTCGAGCGTGCGTGACTCGATAGGAGGCAGTGCGAGTGTGCCCGTGAGAACAGGTTGATGGGTGTGCCTCGCAGTGGTATTTGGCAAGCAATCTTTTTGCATGAATATGCATGTTTAAGTGAAGATGTACTCATCAATATAAATTACCGTGTTTTCTCAACTATAGTCAGTGCAGAAAACTCGGCTAGGTCGGGCTGAAAGAAACGCCCATCTTGGAGTTTGCATCCGGTTTTTAATGCGCATCTCGGAAATTCTAAAGAAGTGATGTCTAGGAGAAACCTGTCCAATAGAAACCTGCACTTGTGTATCGTTCCACTTGCAAAGCTTTTGCAATGAAGGTTTGAACTGAATTTACCACTGAGGAGAAGTTAGGATTAGAGCATATGCCACCTATCCAAGGATGATGGTAAAGAAGTTTTATTTCTTGTCAGCTGCCTCAATTCTAGTCTATGGTTCTCACATATCAAATGGCCTAAGTGCTTTGTTCAAGTTCCAGTCCTGTATAAAAGCTGGTCCAATTCAACCCAGGTGCCACATTGTGGACGCCGGAAAGCAGAACATTTTTGCGGATCGTGTGACGACTTGTGGCTTCAGGTAGCCACAATCGGAGTTAAATACCTTAACTTTTGGGGGTCCCACGATGGCACCCAGATTTTGCCATGCACAACCTGGGTAGGTTGCCTTTCCTCCTCTACACTTTGAGCACCTTGAGCTGCGTGCTGAACAACTCCTTGATGTATACCGTCTCAATGTGTTTGAGCTCACTCGAAAAATGCTCAGCTAACGGAGGAGGGCAAGAGAGAAAAAAAAGATGTGTGATCACCTACCGCATGCGGCTGGCTGTCTATATACCGTTGAAACCGGACTGCAAAACTTCCGTACCGGGTGCCGGAAGCCGCAAAGGCTGCGGTTTCCAGCACTTGCAACCCGGAATCCTGTTTGGTTTGGACCAGCCTCAAAAATGGAGTCTATGAGCTTACAGTCATGATCACTGGCACAATCTTCGAAAGAAGGCCTTGGTATTGTCTGCACCTGTAGATTGCCTGCAACGCATAAGTGATAAGCTTTTAGATTCATGGTAGCTTAGAATGCACTGTCACGTCTTTGCACAGCCCAAGCTGGAGGAGCGACTGAGGGACATTGCCATCGCCACCAGGAACACCAAGAAGAACAAGGGGATGTACCGAAATATCCTGATGTACGGACCCCCGGGAACGGGAAAGACCCTGTTTGCCAAGGTACGTGGGTCGGGCTTTCTGAGAGGAAATATAGCTTTGAATGAGAGGGTGATAAGCAGGCACTGCAATGACCTCACCTTTATGATAGCCTTTTAAATGGGACAGCATTTCTAGGGCCACCATACCGTGTGATTGCGTGTCTGTCCAACGCGGCTCAGTGGCTAAATTTAGCTGAGAAACCTGAACTGGCATACAATTCGTGTTTTTTCACGCCATGTAACACTGTCACATGACGTCAACGTCACGGTGGTTACGCTAATATGCGACCAAGTTGCGCGACACCAACCACATGACTACGTCACGAGACGTCAGGTCAGATGACATCATGGTAGCGCTTTGTGGCGTTGGTCCTCATGACACTGTGTCACGTCAAGTGATGCCATGCGGCACCACGGCGTGACATCATAACATTTTGACGTAACGTGACCACTGTCTCGTGGCCACCGTGCCGAAGGAGGCGTAATGCTATTGCATTACATCTGTGGCGGCAGCTAGAGGGAAACCTTTGTGTGGATTTTTATTCCAGTTTGTCTGTGGCTGACTGAGGCGACACATTGTTTTTTTTGTATTTTTTGTAGCGATTGGCTCAGCATTCCGGCATGGAGTATGCACTCATGAGTGGAGGTGATGTCGCGCCCATGGGACGCGAGGGGGTCTCTGCTGTCCACAAGGTCTTTGACTGGTCCCACACCAGCAGACGTGGGTAAGTGGCCATGCTGATTCTTCCCTCTACAGTTTGTTGTGTTTGAAATATGCAATCTGTAAGAAGGATGAAGAGATACTGGCTGCTGTTTGTTTACTTGCAGAGAGAAAAAAAAAAATATCTGGAACTTGTCTAGCTGATTCATCTTGATCCATAAGACTAAGAGTTCTGGAATTCTGTGAAGTTCTGTGAAACTAACTTTACTTGAATCTGAGAACAGTGATTACACCGTCCACAGCATTATGCAACCAGCTACACCTCGAATCATCGCCTCTGTGGCAACACACTGCCACACCAATGCGCTATTTGCTCCCTTTCCTAAGAGAGGAAGAGCAAGCAATGTAGCATGAGCAGTGACCACTCTCTTCCTTTCTCCTCGAGGAAGAAGGAAAAGAGCAAGCATTCAAGCAGGACTTAATGTCATTTGTACGTTGGTTGGATTTCAATTTCAAAGCAATTTCATTCATCCATTTGCGTCCTTGTCTTTGCGTGTTTACATCAGTTGACTCAAATTCGGTTGTGCCTCTTGATCATCTGCACTGACACCAGGCTGCCTTGTTGTGGGAATTACAAAGTTCTCAATCTGACGAAGAAAGGGAAAGGTTGATGAGTGGTGCTGATGAAGTCACTGCTTCGGCAGTTGTCGAGCTCATTGTTTTGAGCTGTAAGAGCATTGACGTGGGAAGTGTGCTTACTGTGGCTTGTTTGAAACCACAACTTGAGGAAATCGGGCCTTTTTTCTCGTACTAGAAGGTTACTAATAGTACAGAAGGATGAGTGGTTTAAACATTATTTTTTTTATTCAAAGTGTGTGCTTTATTTGAAATGAGAGTCACCTGTAATTCCTTTGCATTTTGAGTTTCTCGCAAAGTACAATAAATGCACATGTATTGTATGCAAGTAACAAGCAGTGCCTTTCTCTGCACTCTTTTTTTATTTACCTTTTAATTTTTTCTTCTGCTGTTTTCAGTGTACTCCTCTTTGTTGATGAAGCAGATGCCTTCCTGAGGAAGCGGAGCTCGGTGAGAACCTTGTTCACACTTTTCGGGTGGGATGTGTGACGGAATAAAACACAACTTAGATACTGCAAAGTTATGCATATTAAAATTACGAAAACTGAGAATTTGTTTGGCTCTTGTAAACCCGAGCTTTTCATCTTTGTTTCGAAATGTTTTTATTGGAGACCGTGATTTCTTGTCGAAATTTGCTCTGCTGTGTGGCGAGTCTTGATAGGCAACTGTGACTCAGGTTGCACTTTATGAAGTGTTTTGCAGTTCGATTTTCAACTTTCTTTCACAGGAAATGATCAGCGAGGACCTTCGAGCAACGCTAAACGCCTTCTTGTACAGAACTGGAGAACAGTCCAACAAGTGAGGTTTTTTTTGTTATTGTTATTTAAGATATGTTGTTTGTTGCTGACAAACGAGCTCACTTGCATCACTGAACTCTGATCCTGCTCCGGTTTGCAAGTCTCATACAGTATAGACCACTTACAACGTAACCGCTTATAGTGCAGGACCGGGTATAACGCGGTTTTTTTAAACCACCGGTTCACCTCCCATACAACTCCATGTAATTACATGCCGCTTAAAATGCAGGCGCGCGAAGGGAAATACCGGTTATAGTGCGGTTTTTGGCACAGCCCGCCGACCGCGCCGACGACCGGAGCAGCGAGCTCGCTTCCCTGTGCGACACTAGATAACAGCGCTGACGGCGCGAGCCGCAAACTGCACTCGCGGGGCAAGGAGGTTGCTCGAAAACGCGGGGAGAAGCGAAGAGAGAGGCTTCAGTTGCCATAGCAACGGAGGGACGCACGCACGAGTCGTTCACGTGCGTGCATCTCTCCACTGCGTTGGAAACAAAGAAACAAACAACCGCAACGACAGACCAATCGCGGGTCGAGGAGAAGTGTTCGCGCGCGGTGCATGCCATTCCGCGAACATGGCGTCGGTTGTGATCGTCGTCGTAGACGGCGTACATCTCATCGTTCTGCGTAAAAGCGCTATCCTTGACTTTGAATTTTCGTTGTGTGTCGCTATGATAACCCAGCACGTACTAGAAGGGAAGATCCACCTACTCGTGCGGCGATGTCGTGGCGGCGCTCTCAAGACGGCAGAAACGCCCGTGTCGTTGTGTTTGTTTACTTCGACTACAGTGGTGACTTCTAAGCATTTGTGTCCTCGAACATCGCCCGGATTTCTTACTTGGCACATTTCATGCGTGTGCTCAAGTTCAAGGTATTACTGGCACGTACCGTATGAAGGATGCGAATTTTCACGCGTTTTCATCTCCGGAGAAAAGTGATTAGGGTTAGCAATCCTGAACGCTCGCAACGTCCGTCCGCAACCCGCGACGCCGTTAAAAGGCTGCTCCAGGCAAAAGCCGCTAATTTCTTTTAAAATGTGTGACACACTTGAGACATAACTGTACTCGTCTATTGAAATAAAGACTTTCCTCAAACTAAGCTTATTTTTTCATCTAACATAAAATAAATTCTTTTACAAAGGTAAGTTGTCTCATGGCATGTATTTAGGCCTGAAAAATTGATGTTTTGGTTATAGTGCGGTACCGCTTATAGTGCGGATTTTCGCGACTCCCGAGACATACGTTATATGCGGTCTACACTGTACTTGGAATGTGCAAAAATTGAATCGTCATTCCCGGAAAATACCAGTGTGGTTTCTTGCATGGGGCAATAAGAACGGTCCGAACCCTCATCATCGAAAGTCTATTTCACAGTTAAATGCAAAACTCTAGTAGGATGGGCCAATGGACGGATGTGTAGATCCAGCTCTGTGTAACATCCAAAAAATCTGGGTGGTTTGGAGTGGCACGAGCACAAAAAGATTTCGCAGTTCGTCAACCACACGCTAGTGTTGCAATACATGATCTGGCTCTTTCTTTCGCTATCCGTGCTATTCTCGTAAAGACTGGCTCACGCGGTGACATCTGGTTGCAACCGAGTGCGTTGTGCTGCCTCTTGATCTCTTCCGACTAAGCAACGCAGTGACGCCATCTATCGGGGTAGCCCTGAAATGCTCAGAATTTCCGTACGTTACCTATATTTGTATTGCGCGTCATTCTTTTGCTGCAAGCTCAAAAATCTTTCGACGACATCATAAATGAACGTTCATCGTAGATGGCGCATACATTTGATCTCACAAATGCTGCTAAACCTTCCCTGTAGTGAAATGCTATTCCAGGGCTGCCTTATAGGTAGCCCCGGCTTGCCAGTCTGTCCTTTCGTCATAACAGATCACGAGAGGGCGTCGCACACTCGGTTGAGACTAGAGTTCCTGTATAGATCCCCCGAAGGGGGAGCAGAGTTGCGCATTTGTTTTCCCCGCGCCGCCACGCCGCTATTCGCCGATACCCATCACGTGAGGAGCAAAGCATCCAGTGGCGTGCAAGAAAGCCACCTTTACGGTCGCTCCGCCGACGTTTTTCGCGCCCCGGCGTATGTTCCCCTGCTTTCGCCCTCCTTCTCCTCCTCTCCTGTTTTCCATGCGCGGCGGCGCGCGCGGCGCCGCTATTCGCTAAATTTAGTCACGTGATTAGCAAAGCATCCATGGCTTGCGGGAAAGCCGGCGCTACGGCCACCCGCCGAGGCTGAATGCGCAACTCTGCTACCGTAGGTAGCATATACAGGAACTCTAGGTAAGAGACCAGTCTCGATTGTGTGAATCAACCTTAAGTTGCCCAATGCTTAAACACTTTAAAATACTAAGGTGAGAAACGTGAGAACGGAAAAAATTTCCTTTTTCATGTTAGAGCGATTCAGGGATGGAAGTGGAAAGCTTCTGGAGGCAACATGACGCCACCAGAGGTCAGGCCAGAAACCCCGAGGGCAGAGCCGTATGTATAGAGAGTTTGGCCATTCTTTGGGAAGTATAGGAGACAAATGAGGAGGCGCCATTGGCCGGAAGCGGGCTGGGCGTGTTTCAGGGCGTTTTCACAAATTAGAGTGTGGCAAACCAAGAGCCGGAAATAATACCCTGGTGGTGGTCGCGAAAAACGAAATTTATAAGTGCGTCGGAGTTACTCTCAGTGACTAAAAATATGGTGCACGTGATGTTTCAATCACGGTCTTCTAAGGTTATGATGGAAGAGCGCAAGTAGTGGGACGATCGACAGAAACGTACACCAGGCGCCAGGGGCTGGGAATCTGCCGTCCGAGTGGTCACACTCTGTCCGAGCAAAAGAGAGTTTGAGCGGCACATTTGTTTCTCACATCTTTCTGCATGATCATGATCGTAACATCACGTGCACCCTATTTTCAAGCATGAAAGGTTACTACATTTAACTCTCACACGCTTATTAAAACCATAAACCTATGATAAAACTGTTTCTCGCGACCACCGCTAGGGGATTCTTTTCAACTTCTGGTTGGCCGAGAGAGCATGTCAAGCCCTCTTTCTGCATCTGGTGCACGCCCTGACTCTCCCGGCACCTCCCATTGACCAAACTCTCTCTATACACTGCTCTGCCCGAGGGTGACCTAAACAGCTGTCAGCTGCCCTTTTCGTCCAATAGCGTCTCCTGGTTTTGGTCATCGTTGGGGGCGTGTCCCTCCACACTTCTGGCCACACTTCTGGCTTCACATCTGGTGGCGTCATATCGTCTCCAGAAGCTTCCTACCTCTGGATTTGGGGACGACCCCCCCTGGCAAGGGTCCCTTATCAGCTGAATGCTCCTGCAGGTTCATGCTGGTGCTGGCCAGTAATACCCCGGAGCAGTTTGATTGGGCGGTGAGCGACCGCGTGGACGAGATGGTAGAGTTCCAACTGCCCGGGCTGGAGGAGCGGGAGCGCATGGTGCGACTGTACTTCGAGAAGTTTGTGCTCCAGCCGGCTGCGGAGGGCAAGAGGTGAGAGCACTCACATGGAGGCGACCCTGTGGGAGCGTGTCGCTCTTGTGTGGTGTGCAGAGGCATGTGTGGCAAATGGCTGGCAGAGGCCGACTATTTTGGATATCGAGAAAACCGAAACTTTGGGCACATATCTACTGTAAAATACCGGTTAAACGCTCGCCCCTTTTCACTGAAAATTGGGTTAATCTAGACATGGGCCCTTGTCTGGCCAAATTGGCCAGTTAAAGTATAATTTGCAGAATTCCCAAGTTTAGAAAATGTTAATAGTGGGCGCTTGAACGAAGTGGGCACTACCGTGGTATTTTACGGTAGGTGCATGCATTGAAAGCTGTAACGTGAAACCCTTAAGGGGGGACATTACCCCAAAAAAAAGCATTTCTACAAAAAAGTTGGTTTTGAAAAATGTCATATTTACATGCACCATTACCTAGAGAGTATTCCCAGAAAGTTTAATTAGTTTATACTGCGTAGTTAATTTTTTATAAATTATTTTCTGTCCACCGATGCTAAAGAAAAGATAGAGAGTTGGAGCACTTTGAACGCATTTTTCCCTATTCCACTTTTTGGCATAAATTTCGCTTTAGGAAAACTATCATTTTGTTATTTTGCACTGTAAAATAGCTTCTTGTTGGGCAAGTTATTATGCAACTTGGATTCATTTTTATGAGTTTTTCTGGGCTGAAATTTTAAGGGAAAGATAACTATGAGCGTGTATTTTTTATTTTTGTAATTTTTCATGCTTAAAGGGGCACTGACACCCCAAAGGTCATATTTTTTTTATTGTCTAAAACGATGCACGTTGTAGTCGTACACAAAAAAAAAAAAAAAAAAAACGCATTGAGAAAAAAAAATTTCTCACGCGCCCGTGCGCCTTTTTATTTTTCGCGCTTTTCTCCCCCGCTGCTCACCTTGCTTCGTTTGATCAATGACGTCAAGAATCAAGAAATTTAGAAGCTTTGTAGGCGACATTTCTATAACATTTAATAAGGGCAATCGTAAAACATGTTTTCTAACGCAATTGCGAACGCACTACGGCCCCTCTTTTTGAAATACTAAAGATCAGAGTTCGGTGTGATGTCGCTTCCTGGATTTGTATCCTCCCTCGGAAAACTTGGCGGCGCTCGAGCAGAGGATGATCGGTGAGTCGGGGGAAGAAACCGCTTTTTTCCCGGTTCGGCCGGCGCTTCAGGTCGCAGTGGCAACAGCGCTTTGCTTTGTAACATGGAGCAGAGGTCCAAGAGAAAGTAGACTCTTGGGAGACCGCAAAATTTGATGTCACTGCAATGGCGCAGATCGCACGGGAACTTCAAATTAGGCATTTGGAAATTGTTCTTTTACTTCACAAATACTGAATTTCCAAGTTTCGAATTTTGAGGGTAATGTCTTGGCATTGTTTTCAATCGTTTCTGATAATAAAAAAAAAATGATTTTGATGTGTCAGTGCCCCTTTAAGGACTGAACTTTTGGACAAAGGATGGAAATCTAAAAAACAGTATTTGTGTTTATGTGTTTTTTTTGTCATGAAAGATGGTATAATATAAAAATATAGCTCCATAGCTTTCTGCTCTGAACTGTCCTAAAGCAATATAACACATGAAAACGACAAATTTATAAGTAATTTCAACGCTATAGTTTTTCTATGCAGACACGCCCACCTTCATCTTTGAACATTTGCAATTTTTTTTGTACTTTACTGAGGTGAACAAAATTTGGCACAAATGTTCTCAACATCAACAGAAACAAGCCCTGTAAATGTCATTTAAATCAGGCAAGTGGTTCAAACGTTCACTTTTTTGGGTAGTGTCCCCCTTAATTTTTATGCCGACTGGTGCACATGTATTACGCTTGCGACCCCTGAAGTTTATACGAGTTTCGGTGAGCTGTCAAATCTTCTAATGCTTGGCGAGGATCGTTGTGTGCCCTCATTATTGCGAGGTTAGACATTTGCAAAATTTGACAAACACTTGAGGTCTATAATATTAGGGGTCTTAGCTGCCTTTGTTGTTTTCAGTTGTACCTTTGAATATGTTGGACTGTATAGTTTGACGGCTATCTGCTGCAGTGATGTGATTGCTGCGCCAATTGCGCCAAACTGCGCCAAGGGGCTAACCCTGCTACATCCTGCTACATTTTGCCAAAAAATGGGTACTCTGCGCCAAGCCTGCGCCAAAAGACTAATTTTGGTCGTCTTTCAAAACCGAAACTAAACTGACTACCGTAATTGAGCATGCATGAGCTAATTAGCGCAAGCGGCCGCCCAACAAAAAGTATCCTGTATCAATCGTCCATCCGGTCTTGCATAGTTTTTCCCGCCACCTCTCGTTTCACGCTCCAGTCGTTCATATGTCTCGTCTCGCATCTTTTTAAAAAAAGATTTCAACAATAGACGCGGGCGTGTGTTGACGCTTGAGTGCTTCAGTCGCTGTACAAAGCGCTCCAAGCACTTTTTGACCCTGACTCGCGATGTCTTGTTTTGACCTGACTTTCTCAGGTTCTTTTTTCTGTGTGTCCTCACCTGCCGGCCTGGCAAGCACGTGCCGCTGGACTGTTTTTTGTCGTATGCTGGGCAATTACATTTTGCATACAATTTTGGGAACCACTTGGTGACGGAGCGGAGTGGCATGGTGTCTGTTTCGATCGAACAGCCATCTCCGCTCACGCGACGAAGCACGTGCAAATGCAAGCCTGCCGAAGTTGCCCTCATGTGCATGCGAACATGACTGCACGACAGAGGCACCAGCCGGGACGCTTGCAACCCAATGTTTTACGTTTGCTTACTTTTGACGAAAATCTGGCACTTCGGGAACCAGTAAAACGGTGGCAAGCGGTTTTTCAGAATTGCTCGGCAACGCCCACAGCACTGTTCACTTGTAAGATGTATCAATGTCTCTAGGCGACGTTGAAAGTGGAAATTCATTACTAGCCAAAGGCAATGCGAGGCTTGCAGCAGCCTTGTAGAAAGTTTCGAAAAGCAAAACGAAAAGCACCCGCTAGTCTTAATGCACACTTGTCTTGAGTACAATTTCGCATTGCACTGCAGTAGTTATGTGTTTCATCAGTTGGAGACAGCTTCCATTTATTATATTATATAACTACGGTAGTCAACCTAATGCTGTGATATTTACTAATAAGCTGGTCATTTTCAAATAAATTTTATTATGTGCAATTTGGTTCTTATTTATCTTTAACGGTACATATATATGCATATTTTAACTGAAGCATTGCAAAATGTGTCATGTCATTGGCATTTCAGTTACATGTTGGAAGATTCCCAGGTGGTCGAACTTGACCATAATTTGTTTATTGCGACGAGCGAAGTGTCCTTCGTTCGTCCAGCACTTAAAAGGAATATGTTTATTTTTCTAAGAATATCTGCTCCAAAAGCCACTTTTTCTGCTCCGAAACACTCTTTTGGCTGCTCCAAAAGCAACTTTTGCTGCTCCAAAACACCGTTTTGGCTGCTCCAAAAGGTGCTCCAAAACGGCTTAGGCCAATCACATCACTGCTGCTGCTGCCAGAACAAGAGAATGCAGATTCCTGTGGTATTGGCAACGATATCGGGAGTAGGGCTGGTTTAGAGTTGGTCACTAAAAGAGCTTTGTGCCCACAAACAGGGACACTTGTCTGTCATGCTCATTGCGATATGAACTCTGCATTTTCATCATGTTGTGATGTTATACTATGAGGTTGACCTTCTTTTTTGACTAGAGGTTTTCCTTGATAGTTACGTACAATGGTAATTTAGAAATCTGGTGGTGATAGGGTAAGGTTTTCACTAATGATATCAGTCCACAAAGATTCAGGTTTGCCAATGTGCAGATTTTGCAATAATTTGCTGCATTTTGTATGCTACTAGTACACCGTGGGAGATACAAACTTGTCTCTAAGGCAACTCGCTCTTTGGAATCAGATTTCAATGGGTTAGCACAACCCACTCTCACTCGCTTCACTTAAGTGCTCCTGTTTCCTCTATACTTTGATTGGGCAGATTGGGCACAGTTGGAAGTTGTAGTGTATACTTATTTAATCAAATGGCTATGATCGGTTCAGTCCCGAGATACCCTTACTGATTGTTGGAGTTAATAAAATCAGTTTATGTAGCCTTAAAAAAAGAAAATGAAGATTTTGGATACCATAATATCTTGTAAAGGCACCCACACAAATTTAAAAAAAAAAAAAGATAAATGTTGAAAAACATGAGGTGGGCTGTCTTTGGGGACGAGACAGCAAAACTTTACCAAGCTTAATGATAAACACTGAAACCACGTGACGCGGGAACTTATACCGCAGATTGCGGACACGGCAAATTTGCCTTTCACGTCACGATAAACACACAAAAACCTGCTGCAAACTTCCGTGCCACGGGAACCCATATTGCGTGCGCAGATTGCGGACAAAAAACGCGGGAATCCGTTGTGAAATCACTTGTCACAAGTGAGTTCACAGCGGCACGATTAACAAAACACAGAAATCGGGGGTGGGTGTTTCAGAATTTTATGTTACTGATATTTAGCCAGAAAAAGGGTATCAGTGATTCCTTAGGGGGGGGGGGCGTTCATACAGGATTTTACAGCATTATGACACTCACGCCAAGTTTCTTCAGGATGCCCAGTTGGAAGAGCTGTACTTCATGGTGTACCTTAATGGACATAGGAAGGACCCGTTGATTGTTTTGTCACTTGCACGGAAAGCAAAAATGTAAGGAATAAAAAAGTGCATATTGTTTGTAGCCTTTAGTTTGTTGTCAGTCTTGTGTTGAAATGGTTTCCTCTTGGGGAGGAAACTGTATTGGTCACCCAGAAAGATGTAAAGGAAAAGATGGTTGTTCTTGGCAATTGCAGGAGGCTGAAAGTGGCACAGTTCGACTACGGGAAGCTTTGCTCCGAGATTGCCAAAGTCACCGACGGGCTGTCCGGCAGGGAGATTGCAAAGCTGGGTGTCACCTGGCAGGTAAGACTCGCTTCTTGGGACTGTATAGGTGTCTGCCCACACTCCTCTGCTTGTAAGTTGCCAGAGCTACTAAATAACCTACGCTTCAGAGGAGCGCTACTTCAACCATCTTTGTGCAATCATTGAGGCCAGTCATCTGAAGCTTTATCTGACATTTTTGCGAACGGTTTTCTGTCCTCCAGAAATGTTAAAACAGTCTGTGACAGAGTAAAACAGCATTGCCTGAGCCTTCTGATACCACAACTAAAGCTCAGGAAGTCGCATTTTCGAATTGTGACGATCACTAATTGTGTTTGATGTGCACTAAGCACCAAAATGGCGACGCCCTGTAGGAACCCGGGGAATGGGATGCAAATACTCTAAGCATAGCTTATTCAGTGGCTCTTGTAGTTGCTACAGAAAAGAAGCCAACTTTCGCTGTTATGTAATAGAGCAAAGCTGCTCGACATAAGTCCAAGAATCAATGTTTTAAGTGGTACCAGGGCTAGGAGCACTGGCTGGTAACGCTGGTGGTTGTCTCATATCTGGTGCTCTTGTTACATTTGGCTGCTGTCATCAGACTTTTAAATGTTGCTTCTGAGGAACATTAACAAGTAGTTAATTAACATTATAACAATGTTTATATTGCTATGAACGTTCTATTGGCACAGCCCGGTTTCCACACTTTGCATACATCTCCCTGGCTTAGATTCAACCCTGAGCAGCAGCAAGACTTTTTGTTGTCCTCTTGTCGATACTGTGAAGTTGTGTACCAGCCACAATTTCCCAGTTGTTAAGACGCTCCAAAAGCCAAGATCGATCCAACCAGAGGTTCGTTGTGTATCTCGTCACAGTCCCAGGTTCCATGCTAATGGTTTAACTGATAACACAAATCTGCCTTGTTTCTGAAAAAAAAAATTGGCTGCATGTTTGGCCATTTTGCCAAATGCATTTAAATGCTGTAACCCTTTAAGATGGGTGCTCTTAATTCGGGTGGTGCCTGGGGCAGGATGACCCGCTAACCTTTCAGTGCCTGGAATGGGTGGTGCTCTTAGTTCAGGTGGTGCCTAGGGCAGGGTTTTGTATGGAAAGAGACTATGTTATATTGTCTTTTCTTTAGGCTGCATGCACTTCTCTTTAGCACCAGCCTGATACATAGCCTTTGCGCTGAAGTTTCTGGGTCACCAAGAGAGGGGAAGCGCACTTTCCTGCCCTTTTCACTCCTTGTTGTTCCGCAGTCTTTCTACACCACCTGTTTCTGCTCCTCTTTTCTTTGCCCCTTCCACCCCTGTCCACTCTGCATGCCTTCTCACACCACCTGCTTCTGCTCATCTCTTTCCTGCATGCTGCTCCATAGCTCGGTCAGCAGTGCCCTCAGCTTCCACGCTGGTGACTGGGTCAATCTCTGGCACCGGTTACTGTCTTTTGTTTCAAGATCATTTAGCGTTTGCATACCGACTGGCCTACACATTTCTTGCCTATGGGCTCCTGAAGTTGCTTAGCCTTATAAAGCTACCGATTTAAAATGTACAACCTGTCTCAGCACTGCAAAGGAATTTACATGTGGGAAGAACTCATCCTGTGAACAATTTGCTATTGAAAAGTTTCTGAGCTGACGCTATACAAAGTTACAAACTGGTCCGAGATTTCAGTGGCCAACAGGTAGTCTCCTTTGGAGTTGATGCAATGGGGCCACCTATTCTGCCATTGGTGGAATGCTTATTGAAAATCCTTTTCCTTTACGCTGTTTAGCACAACCCTCGTCTTTTTTTGTATATCTTCAACTGCACCATATGTCCATTGAGCTGTGTCTTTGTTCTATGGAAGATTAAAAAGTCACAGGTGGCAAAATAGGGAGTGGAACGACGAACATTTTATTTCGTACCAATAGCTGCTGCACTTAGGCGGATGTGTCAAAGGGTGTCTTACCCGTTCATTGCCTTGAAGTGTTTTGTGGCTGCGTTTGAAAAGTCCATGTCATTCGCAGATAAAAAAGTCATAAAATATGTGTTCAACACTGAAGCGCAGCACAGGGTCACATTCACTCGGCACAATGACCCTTATCGCGTTGATTGACAAAGTAGCCTGGAAGAGTCACCTCGCAGTGCACGGGTGTGCTGTGTTTTGTTTCTTGTGAAGTGTTGCCACTTTAGAAATATTTCGATACCACCTCACATACGTATACCTCAAATTTGACGTCCTTGTTTTGTGAAGTAAAGTTCCCCCCAAACTGTTTTTGGGAGCAATGCAAATAGAATAAATTTTGTTGATCAGTGTTATGGGAAGAGCTGACCTTTCCATAACTGCTCAACAGAGTAGTTCTCACGGAATATTCGAAAGCACTTCAGATGAGCATCGTGCTCGCGTGCGGTCATGTATCACTACTGCGTGATGCACGTTAAAGATTCCAGGCTATCAGTTGCACTGTTCTGCCTAAGTTACTCATCTATAGCTGAGACACCATTTGCCCATTGAGGCTGACTAACGTCCAGCTGTATAAACATACATACAATACAATTATTATTACTTCAGTAAAATACAAAAGAGTTGTAGCATAGTGGCACATCAAACTATTCCTCCTGCTCAGAGCGTGTTTGAGTCCTTTACTGCAGAAGCAAATTAGATGCCAGTGTATGCACAGAGCGAGCTAGGCACTAACACGTGACGTCACGCTACTGCGGTGGCACTACTGTCTGCATATGCAGACGCTTCACTTTACCCAAATCTGGTTGCTGCGGTGCCAAGTGTGGGCAAATGTGGACTTGCTTGTAAACAGCGCGTTGGTCTATACTTCGTTCAGCCCTACCCTGGCGGTAGGAGCTATGTGCTTACCGGACCAATCAACCGCCTTGTGTTCATCACCTGATTCCGCTGCCTGTGCGTAGGTATGGGCGAGAGCCTGATTGCATAGCGTAGGATAGACGTTAGACTGGTTCAGTGAGAACATAGGTTTCACCGCACTGTCAGCTTAGGTATTACGGAGTATAGGTCTGCCCCTATATGGTGACACCAGAAGAGAAATTTAGTCAGTGTAATATGACTGTTAGCCTGAGGTCTACAGCATAAACCAGCACTGGCATACCTCAAAGGCAGACCGACCTCACGCTGTTCAAATGCAAATGTCTAATTTGCTTTTACTTTTTTCTTGCCCTCGCAGTTTCTTGTTTTTGTCCTTGGCAGTTGCAGCATTTTTAGATGCTCATTTTTTATCAGACTGTGGTTGCTTGGTACTGCATTTACTCAAGTAACAGATGCACTACTTATGAACAAGGCCCTTGCATCTTCAAGGAGCGAAAGTATGCAGGCGAGTTGGTTAGGAAACATCATAATCTAAACCCTGAGAAAAGTAAAAAAAAATAACACAAACAAAACTACACAAATTGCATCTACTTTCCTGCACAACACACATACAGTCAACCATCATTCTGCATGAGAAACATACCAAATAACAAGGCCAAGAACATGACACTTCGTAAAAATGCAATCTGCGTAGTCAGCATTTTCGCGTGAATTTGTCACCTCTGTCCCCGTAATTTGCTGGCATCTTTTTGTCGACCGCGACAATTGGCTATCTGCATGCTCCTTCTATTATGTTTATCCGCGTGCCTCTATTACTCCAGCAAACACTGTAGTCGTTGGACAACAAGGTGCCTCTTCACCTCACTAGGTGCGCCCCATTCCCATTTCTCACACCAGGCGGCCGCGTATGCCTCGGACGACGGAGTCCTCACGGAAGCCATGATCATGGAGCGCGTGCGGGACGCGGTCAAGCAGAACAGGCAGAAGATGGAGTGGCAGACGGAGGAGGAGCACCGCAAGCGCACCCCCGGCGGGTTCAGCATCTCTCGGCAGGGCTGGTCATCCCCCAAGCCACCCCAGCTGACTGAAACCCCGGCAGTCTCCTAGTAGTTCCATTTTGTGTACATAGGGCATCATTAAGCGCCTGCAATGTGCGGGGATCATTCACTCTTGTTGGGAGAGCGAGGGAACATGCGCCAGGGATAGCACGAGGCACTCTTTATAAAGACTGTTTCAAACACTCGTTTACGACCGAGTGCCGAGTGAGACCCTCGCAATGTCTCACGACGAGAGAACACGCTAGCGCCACCTGTAAGGTGGCCCTGGAACTAGGTATGTTTCGTAAGAGCAAAGGTGTTACAGTGTTTGCCTGATCAAATGTACTAAATGTATGAGAAATGGTCCTTTATAACATTGTCTACAGTTGAAAGCATGAAAGTGGTGAGAGAATGATGTGCGTAAAAAATAGGAGATATACAGAAATTGCGAGTGTTTCGTGCCTGCCCGATAGGTGGTGCCAGCGTGCTCTCGTCGCAAGAGATCGTTACGCAACCGGTCATAAGCAGTCGCAAGTTCGTGAACTAGACTTAACATTTCTCTACGTAGAAAAGTAGTGACAGCTCCTCCCTGCTTTTTACACTTCCCTCCTTTTCCACTTCCTTTTTCTAGGCGCACGTCACCCAAACTTTGTTTCACCTTACGGTGGACCGCAGTAGAAGCTTCGAGACTTCCCAGCCAATCCGGCGCTACAATCATGTCGCGCAACTATACGCTCCGCTCATCGCTGCACCCCTCCCGAATGTCGCGCGGCGTTGGATCAGCTTCCGCGGCTCATACTATCCTCCATGGTTTGTCTTAAGGTGAAACGGAGTATAGAAGGCTCAAACGAGCTGGCAGAAGGATAATTGATTACCGCTACTTTATTCGCATACTATGGAGACGCTACATCTCTTAGCACTAGCTACAGGATGAATCGGTCTTGGGCGACGGGTGACCGTTGCTAAAGGGCTTTTGGTTCACCACCATACTGGATTTAAGGTGGAACCCCGGTCGCAGAAGTGGTTCTGTGAGCGAAGCACCATGCTCTCGCCGGTACGTATATCATTCATTCTGCCGATAAAGTGAACAGAATATGGTTAAATCCCTGTCCCTTATTAGATTGCTCTGGACTAATTGAACCAAAATACTGTTACGATATGAATTCAGGAAAAAAAAGATGAGGTTAATTAATAAACACATGAGCCGGTTAATGTTACACACAATTCTGACCGGAGACAATGGACGACAAAAGGGAAAAAGGACAGACGCACGTCGCAAATGCAGCTCGGCTCTCCGAGCTGCGTTGTGATGTGCGTGTTTATCCTTTGTCGTCCGTCGTCGCTGGTTCGAATCGTGTGGCGCAGTCTCGGTGGGTTTATAAGCCATCCTGTGTCAAGCCTGCTCCGACAGATGTTCTCTCGCTCCTCACAAGAGTTGGGACCACCGTGCATTGCAGTCTCATATCTCCGTCTCTGGCTGCTGTATTTAGCTACTGTATTTTGGGGATTTCTGGGGTAGGAGAAACTAGTTGGAGCCGTTACGGCGGTGAATTGAAGACTGCGTACCAATTGTCTTAAGGAAAACCATAGGTTGCATTTTTGTTACTGAAGACTCGCATCTGGCCCAACGACACTGGGCCAGTGTGGGGTGAACCATGTTGTAGCTTTACTTGGCAACATGGGCGATTTCATATTTATAGGTACTTGTATAATGATGCATCAAGGTATATGAATGTGGCTCTGTTGTTTGAATGACCAAAGGAATCTATAAAATGGTACATGTGAAACATTGCCTAAGCTTCATATTTACTTGTTTTGGCAGTTTGGTAGTGCGAAGAGCAGGCAGCTTGGAGGAGCCGGTTACGACAGCGCTTGCCCTTGCACTCGGTCGCCTTATCTACACTGCCGAGGGTGTCTGGTGATCCCATATGGCTAAATTTGGCGTAGACACTGGGTAAGCCAAAAGAAGGCAACGTCTCTTTCAAGAGGTACCTCATCTGTGCCCTTCACTAATACGCTGCATCATAAAGACGGGGGCAAAGTTTGGACAACCAGTGTGATCAGGTGTTGCCTAACACATCTGCTGTTGTGGTTTTGGCTATCTGCAGAGTTTGGGTGAAACATCACTTGTATCCACCTTGTTTTCATAGTGTAGCAGTTTAGTGGCATTCATTTATTACCATAAAATCTTGAGAGAGAGCCCACCTAACATCAAGAGCCAATCGGCTGAAAATATGGGTTGGGTTAACTTTCAGTGTACAATCAAGAAAAGTTTTAAAAACTGCTATTTTTAGGTCGTGCCCCTTTTAAAGGGGCACTGACACCCCAAAGGTCGTATTTATTTTTATTGTCTAAAACGATGCAAGTTGCAGTCATAGACACGCAAAAAAAAACGCATCGCGAAAAAAAATTTTCCCGCGCGCGCGCGCGCCTTTTTATTTTTGGCGTTTGATTTTCCCGCGTCTCGCCTCCTCGCTTCTTTTGATCGGTGACGTCAAAAATCAGGAAATTTAGAAGCTTTGTAGGCGACATCTCTATAACATTTAATTACGGCAATCCTAAAACATGTTTTTTAACGCAATTGCGAACGCACTACGGCCCTTCTTTTTGAAATACCAAAAATCGGGAGTTCGTTGTGGTGCCGTCTCCTGGATTTGTGTCCTCCAACGGAAAACAGGCGACACCGCTCAAAACCGGTCCGCCGCAACGCCGGGCGCTCGCTCCTTTCCTCCTCGCTTTGGGTCGCCATGGCAACAGCAGCGAGTGGTGAAAGGAAGTCGACTCTCAGGTCTCCGCGATTTTTGACGTCAAGGCACCGGCGCCGATCGCGCGGGAACTTCGAATTCGGCATTTGGAAATTGTTTTTTTACTTCACGAATACTGAATTCCCAAATCTCAAATTTTGAGGGTAATGTCCCGGCATCGTTTTCAATCGTTTCGGATAATAAAAAAAAATATGATTTTGATGTGTCAGTGCCCCTTTAAGCTTGTTATGGTGGCGGGGGGCAACGAAGCAAAGATGACTATGTCCCAGACCGCAACGTTCGCTTATATCCCACCATAGCAAACTAGCCACATTTACACCGAAGCCATCATTGATCCCAACACTACTCTTACTAAGAGTGGGCTAGCTTTCAGTGTTTAAAAAAATATAGCAAATCAAGCCAAGCATAGGGGTGGGCTATCTTTAGGGGGTGGGGCATCTCTCGGACTTTTACGGTATATACTTCGTTTTTTCTGTGGGTGAGGTATCCCCCAGATGTTTCTTTTAAAGACCAGCATTATTTGGCATGCTCCCATCTGATTAATATGTCAGTGTCATGCTCATCCAGCTTCCTAATGTGCAATATGAAAAGGTTTATTTTTTTTATTTTTTTTTTACGTTTTTGATGAGTAGGTTGCACAGATTTGATGGTCAACCCTTCAGCGGTGAAATGGTGTCATAACTCGGCGCCGAGATATTAAATTTACGGGAGTGGCACATGAGGCGACAGAATGACAAAAAAAACTGCCTGCCTGTTGAGTCAATGCTAGGATTGTGCAGATATTCAGATAGTAGTTTCGAATAATACGCTATTCAACATATGCTTCATGCTACATTCATATTCTTCGAAGTGTTGGTCGCGGCGGGTTAGCCCCGTGGAGTGCGCTTGGCGAGCACGGGTGTGATGACCACAAAGCTTGCTTCCGTGGGTGTTGCTTCTCCACGATGCACCCACGCTTGGTAAGAACCACACTCAACGGGGCCAACCCGCCCTAATCAACTCTCTGAAAAGTGCAAATATCGCAGTCACATGCTTAGGAGAGAAGCAGACTTTCAAAGCAGGATGGTGCACTTACGCACCTGAGGTATTTATAAAGAAACATGAACTTTTTGACTGTCAATTTTTATGTTTCAGTGGAATTTTAAAAATTAAACTATTACGCAAGAGTAATGTTAGAGACAACCTGCATTAATCATTCGTAATTTTTTTTTTTATAGCGGAGCTAGTTTCCCCAGTACCGTGTCCACGTACAAACAAATGTTGACACAAAACTCCAGACACCAACCGCCATCTATGAGCGACAAAGGCAACCAGACAACTGGCTTACCAGTTGTCTAATCGCCGCCGTCGCTCATTGATGGCGGCAACCTTTCCAGTCTTTCCACTCTGGTTTTCACCAGAGTGGAAAGGCTGATTTTCTCTAGGTGCTGTCCTAAAAGTCCTCCTAGACGTCGTCCTGAAGTCGTCCTAGATCTCCTAGGCGTTGTCCTCGAGGCGCCGTCCTTGAGGTCGTTTTGGACGTTGTCCTCTAGGCATCGTCCTCGACGTCCTAGGCATTGTCCTCGAGGTGTCGTCCTTGAGGTCGTTTTGGACGTCGTCCTCTAGGCATCGTCCGAGACGTCCTAGGCGTTGTCCTCGAGGCGTCGTCCTTGAGGTTGTTTTGGACGTCGTCCTCTAGGCATCGTCCTAGACGTCGTAAAGATAACAGCTTCACTGGTCCTCCATCTTCATGTGAAGGGGAAGGGCTCTACATTTTTACTAGAGATTGAAGAAACAACATTTGCATATAGCCAGAAGATTTAGAAATCCCCTCAATTAGGTATAGCTATGCATCTCTATGGGTTTAATTTTATGTGAAATGCATCATTTATTTGTCATCCAGGTGTAGGCATTGAACTTCCTGAGGCCACAGTTCATTAATATAGTTAAATTAACTTAGCCTAGAAATGTACAACTGGAAGCTTGGGAACAACCTTCACAAGTTCAGCTGGGATTTAGTTTAATAGTGAAAGGCTTGCAGAAACTATTCAATATTTGATTCTAAAATATTCAAGCAAAACCATTATTTACTTCGAACTCAAAATCCACTATTCGCACATGCCTAGACTCAATCCTTCGTTGTTGTGGCTGTCTTTTGCCCTACTCGAAGATTTTTTTGGTGCAAAAAGGAAGGCAAATATTGAGAAATGGGTAAATGATGAAAATAGTTTGATCAGGATTCAGACTCTGACACTTGCTAGAATGATAAAGAGGGCTCCCCTGTTCTTAACCCGAGTAAAAACTTAAAAAAAAGAATTGAGTTACACACATACCATAATGGGAAGGAATACTTTCGGTAGTTCATTGTAAATATTTGACAAAGATTAGTCTAGTCCTTACGTTTTGTGAAGCATGTTGCAACCTGTTACACAAGATGATGTACCTAGAGGTAGGAAGTGTGAAGCCTTGTAGTGAATTACAGCGAGAACCAAAAGGGGCAGTTTCATACATTAGACCCACGTTTCGGATAAAAAAAAACAAAAAAAACAGTGCGGGATGGCCAAAAAAACTCTTTTTGTGTAAGGCTCGTCAATATATGAGTCGCTGGAGAAAACGAGCCTTCTGCATCAAGTCTTTATTTCAAACTCTTTTTGTACGCATTCCGCCCATTGAAAAAGCAAGTGGGAAGCGCCTCAGCACGCACCTCGTATCACTGCGCCAGTGTTCTTCCGCAGCAAAAACCTGCTTTCATCGCCTTCACTATGGCAACGAACGCCGAATGGGGAAGCGTGTTAACACACTCACCTGCGTTCGTGCCGCTTCGCGGTGACAGTCTGCAGCTGCTCATTACAAAACTATTAAACTTTGGCTAGCAGACGGCGTTCGGAAAATCAACGTTTGTTGCCATTGTGACGGCAGTGAAAGCAGACGGCCTTTGTGCTGCGGCCCTTCCCGCATGCTTTTCAATGGGCGAAACGCTAACAAAAAAAATTTGAAATAAGGACTAACGCAGAAGGCGGGTTTTCTCCAGCGCCTTACAATTTGACAAGCCTTACACGAAAAGCATGTTTTTAGACCGGAGTTTGGAGTTTTTTTTTACAACATACCGTAATATCCCGAGAGATAGCCCACATAACATCAAGAGCAAATCGGGTGAAAATATGGAGTGGGCTAACTTTCGGTGTACAATCAAGAAAAGTTAAAGAATTGCTATTTTTAGGTTGTGTCCCTTCCAAGCTTGTTATAGTGGCGAGGAGCAATGAAGCAAAGATGACTGTACTTCCCAGTGAGCAACGTTTTCTTATATCCCGCAATAGTTGACTAGCCGCAATTATGCCGAGGCTAACATTGATCCCAACACTACTATTACTAGGAGTGGGCTATCTTTCGGTGTTTAAAAAAAGTATAGCAAATCAAGCCACGAATAGGGGTTGGCTATCTTTCGGAGGTGGGGCATCTCTCGGGATTTTACGATAGGTCTAAAGCAGGCGTGACCAAGCTGCGGCTCTTCACATGCTAAAGTGCGGCTCGCGGCTACCTCCCCTAACCCCCCCCCCCCCCCATCCCACACACACATGCGCCCATAGGGTTTGCCCCCCCCACTCAAAAACAAGTTGGTACGCCATTGCTCTCGGCCCGTTCCACTCTTTCGGCTATTTAACGCTTTCCAATGCAGAAAAGGGCAAAAAGGTAAAAGAAACGCGTTTTAAATCGAGATAGGTCGCGGTTTGGTAGGCTTGTGCTACTGCTACCTTACGTACAGTTGGACTGCTTTTGACTCTGATATATTGAAAGTAGTTCAAGTTTCTTTTATTGCTCAAGACAAAAGTTTGCCTCCCCCCCCCCCCCCCCCCCCCGGCTCTTGGAACTTCCATGGTTTTGTTTGCGGCTCTTAGGTTGGGTCAGCCTGGCCACCCCCAGTCTAAAGTATCAATGTGCCCCAAAAGGTTTGTGAGGGCAGATTACTCAGTACAGCTAATCACACTGGGAAGTTGCTCTATGTTCCATTAAAGGCCCGTTCACACTCTTGCGACCGAGTACGACTGAGAGAGACGAGATCTCTTACAACTTCTTAAATGTTTCTAGAATGAGGGAACACACTGACATTGTGGCGCCATCTATGCGGTGACCCTAGAACTGCATTTCACAAAAGCGAAGGTTTTGCGGGATTTCCGAGGTCAAATGTGCGTAATACCCATAGAAAGGCTCGTTTATAACATTGACAAAAGTTTTTCGAGTCAAAAAAGAAAGGATATTGCGCGAGAAATAAAAAAAAATATGCCGGACCGCCGAGTTTACACTGCTTCCCAATAGATGGCGCCAG
The DNA here is from genome assembly GCF_016920785.2 of Ixodes scapularis. NCBI lineage: Eukaryota > Metazoa > Arthropoda > Arachnida > Ixodida > Ixodidae > Ixodes > Ixodes scapularis. The sequence goes on from NW_024609846.1 coordinate 96,166,416, forward strand.
TGTGTTCTCTGGTTTAAGAAGTTTTAAGGAACCCAGGTTTAAGAGGTCGCAAGCAGTCGCAAGAGTGTGAACGGGCCTTAAAGGCCCGTTCACACTCTTGCGACCGAGTACGACTGAGAGAGGCGAGATCTCTTACAACTTCTTAAATGTTTCTCGAATGAGGGAACACACTGACATTGTGGCGCCATCTATGCGGTGACCCTAGAACTGCATTTCACAAAAGCGAAGGTTTTGCGGGATTTCCGAGGTCAAATGTGCGTAATACCCATAGAAAGGCTCGTTTATAACATTGACAAAAGCTTTTCGAGCCAAAAAAGAAAGAATATTGCGCGAGAAATAAAAAAAAAAATGCCGGACCGCTGAGTTTACACTGCTTCCCAATAGATGGCGCCAGTGTGTTTTCTGGTTTAAGAAGTTTTAAGGAACCCAGGCTTAAGAGGTCGCAAGCAGTCGCAAGAGTGTGAACGGGCCTTAAGGGTGATGCCATTCTTTGCAATACCCAGTGCCGACGGCATGCGCTCGCAGGGAAAATACTAAGACATAAACAGAAACAAAATGCCGCCATTGTGCTTAGAGGTTGTGCCGGGAGACGCTCTATCACATGTGCTTCTGACCAAAAAAAGAAACAAAAGCGTTGGGACAGAAATGGTTCGTTGTGGCCACCCTAAGCAAAGCGCACATGGAGGCACCCCAAGTTGCCCCATTTTATAGCAGACTTCTAACAGCAAGCTGCTTTGTATAAAGCAATGTGAGTCGACACTACCGTAAAATCCCGAGAGATGCCCCACCCCCGAAGGATAGCCCACCCCTATTTCTGGCTTGATTTGCTATATTTTTTCAAACACCAAAAGATAGCTCACTACTAGTAATAGTAGTGTTGGGATCAATGATGGCCTCAGCGTAAATGCGGCTAATTAGCTATGGCGGAATATAAGCAAATGTTGCAAACTAGGAAGTACAGTCACCTTTGCTTCGTTGCCCCTTATCACCATAACAAGCTTGGAAGGGAAATGACTTAAAAATAGCTATTTTTTAAACTTTTCTTGATGGTACACCAAAGTTAGCCCACTCCATATTTTCACCCGATTTGCTCTCAATGTTAGCTGGGCTATCTCTCGGGATTTTAGGGTATGGAGCCAATCCAACTTTTTCCTGGCAAGCTTTTGATGTAAAGAATAAATGATAACATTTTACACGGTATTAAATTCTTATTACAAAACCCCTCTGTGGGGCACACCAGAAGTAAACACAAGGTTCACACAGACGCTTAAAAAAAAATTGATTTGAAATGCAGTGGAGGACGGGCTAAGACAAGCAAGACAATTTGAGTAAAACCATGACCGGTGGCACATCTCACACTTGGTTTGGTCCTGCCAATGACAGAGGCTTACTTTAGTCGCTGACAGGGTGAAAACAGCAGGGACGAGTCTGTGCTGGTGGTCGGGTATCCGAAAGAGACGCCCTGCCGTCCTGATCCTGTTGGCACTCGTTTATTTCAGAAAGGTGAAACTTTGCTAAACCAAGCCTTTCTAGAACTAACTTTTTGTGGAACTTGAGGTCGAAAACGTTTTACGACTTTGCTACTGTCGGCTGGCCAAAGCTGTACACAAAGGTGACACAGTCCAACGGTGCTTTTCCGTCTTTCTTGGCCTTCCACTGGCGAGTTGTCAGGAGTTTCCGTGACTGCTTGCACGCCGAACAACGCTTTCCCACAGCGCCTGCATGAAACCATGTGTCAGTTGTCATTGCCACGAAGCTTTGAACTGACTGCTCAGTGTTCCATGCTTTTTGTTTTGTTGTGCCAGAGTGTATCAAACTTTCTTCATTTATGGAGGGTTGACAAAAGGGCTTTGAGTGGTCATTAAATACTAAGAGATGCTCATAGATGTCTGCAAATTTTATGTTTGGCAGAAAAATTGCGCATAGTTTTTCTCGGGAAGGAAAGGGGGGCATCATTTCTGAGGTGAGCACAGCGGTTCTCAATCACTTCAGTGTCGAGGAACTTTTTGCCAAGCTACACGGTGACAGGGCATAACAAGCTTCACAAGTGCTAAGGACATCTTGTCAAGAGAAGGGGTGGGGGCACTCCCGAATAACATAGAATATGGGCTTTTCCATCAGTTTTGAACTTTGATCGACATCGAGAGGCGGATGTAAGAAATGTTTGAATCTCATTTCTTGGGTCATGTTGCTCCCTTTTCTTTCCAAAATATTCTATGTTGACACCGGAAAACCACAGTGGGGGTTCTGATCGCTCCACTAGTTGGTCCCAAGAAAACCGTGTACGTCTTTCAATCAACAAAAAGTCCAGTCCTATTTCAAGAGTTTTGCACCAAGGTTTCTTGGCTGACAAGTATCACGAGCTGATCCGCTTGTGTCGTACTTATCTGTAGACTAGAAACTTGCAATTATTTATTCACCAGAGAATAATTAAGCCACAATAATAACCGGTATATTTCCTTACAATTTGCCAGATTATCCACTATGGTCTGGCCAAGCTTCGTTGCATCATTTCCCAATAATAGTGATGTTCGGGAGAGCAACTTAACCTTTTGAGTGCCATGTGCGAGTATACTCGAGTGCATGCCCTTGCATGTTTCACTTTCGATTTGCTCTCTACCTCTCCCACCTGGGCCTTTGATTTTACTTTTACGTTTATAGCAATGTTTTGTCACGTTAGAATACCTGTTGACGGCATATGAAAAGTTTTGTTTAGGAAACGTCTGTCTCGGTTCGTTCCTCCTCTGTCGCAGAAAGATGAAGCTGTGTCGTTCAACCTCGCACTTTATGGCAAACACCGAGATCTAGAAACTAGTACTAATAAACTAAGTAAGAAAGTCCTAGTTCCAAATAAAAAGAAAACATTCGTTAATGCCAAAACAATAGTGACCCCAGGGTGCGTGCCGGGGCGCCACTTTGCGTAGTACCGCGTCTTGAAAAGCGTAATCCAAGAAAATATCCTATACCCGTTTTCACTTCAAGAAAAATCCAAGTTTTGCGGATTGTTCATACGCGGCGCAAAGTAGTTCTTACGAGATTTGGTTGTCGCGAGAAAAAGCAATGCTTTTGGCGTTTGGAATGTGTGTGCCTTGATAAGCTAACATATATGTAATCTGAAATTCATCTACATATATCTTATTTATCCGCATAAAGGGGGAAATTAGTAATGCTCCACGTGCTTGAGGTAAAAATTGGTTTTGCTTGGAGGTTGGAGGCATGTACACATAAATTTGAGCCCATAGATCAGTGTGTCTTGATAAATAGATATACTTCATAGAGAATGCTACAGTCATTCTGCATGGGTCGAAATTTTGTGTACAACATGCATAAAAAAAACAAAAAAAAAAGCTTTTATAGTTTTTTTTTTTTTTTATTGTGACTCCTAGCACCTTTTGGTAGGACTGAGGCCGGAAGATGCTGGATTGAGAGTGACTGTAATTGCATAATGGAATGTATCGCTTTACCATGGCAACGTATACGAGACTAGTAGGTATAACGAGGCTGGGGAAAGAGGTACCCTACCAACAACAGATCCGCCACACTGGTCAGCATACATGCGGTCCCTGGTGATGCGCAACTTGGCCTCTTCGAGCGTGATAGATGCAAATTCACCCAACAACCCCACACCGGCACAAAGTTCGAGACGGCCAACGTAAGACAGGGCGTCCTGTGCTTCTCGTCTGCTTGCGACGGCCTTTTCCTGGTGAAGGAAACCCCGCAGGTAAACCTTGCAGACGGCTGCTGCAGAGTTTGTCTCGTTCGTGCGGAACACCACCACTTTGTCCAAGGCTATCGGATAGTCGCCTTCTCCCGTGTATGTCGCCGTCTGGTAGGAGACTGTGAGAGGCTCTGTGGCCAACAGCTGTTGAGACCAGTACTTCGACGGGCACTCCAGATTTTCGAACAAGTAACAACATGCACACGAATTGCAGTCCGTGCTCTCCGAGACATTTGACGGCGCAGTAGGGCAGACAGCCCCGACAGTTTGAAGCAGAGGCTTCGCTTCCGTCATGGTGCTACGGTTCACTCTTTCGACGTTCAAGTTTGTTTTATTGCTGGGAGCTTCTCCTTGGGTAGCAGTCAAGTGCAGAGACACCGGCTTTGCTTCAATGCCTTGTGGAGGTGCCTTTAGCTTCCGTTTATCCTCCTTGGAGGAAACCCCGAATATCGTAGGCACGGCACGTTCCTTCAGTTTCACCACTTCACGTGGTAAGAAGACTTCTGAGCCGTGGATTATGTAGCGATGAGTGCGCTGTATGAACCTGCAAGAACAAATTACTTATTTAACTTGGCCCTCGGGGTGCAAGGACATTAGAGGGAGGAGTGGATTAAGAATAAAATGACAGGAAACTTGGGTGGAAATTATATTAACCGTAGTCTGGCACAATCTTAGGAGCATTTCTGAAAATTATGGGATCAATAAAAAATATACATCTAAAAATAGCCTGTTCAGGGGCATTGAGCTTGCTTAAAACAAAAAAAGACTGATAAAAAGTAGAGCCTTTGTGTACAGGATTGGCCACCTTATGTTGGCAATCAATGTGTGAGAGTACACTCACTTACTTGTAATTAAAATTTTTAAAGGGGCGGCGCAACGATTTTTGTGTTTCGCATAAATACCACTTAGAAAGAACCCTATAAAACACACTTTAGATTTTCTCCTCAAGCAATAAAAGTCGGAAAAAAAAATAAATAAAAAACAAGCAGCTTTTTTTTTTTCTCAACTCGCAGCCAGAACAACTGGCCACGTGATCTGGAGCCGATTATATGTTTCAAATGTTTATCATAGCCACGCGCTGGGGTTGGCAAAGCACAGAACACATGCTGAGCTCCAGACATTGTTAGGGCTCAGCTATTGTCGTCCTTGATGCAACTGGACACGAGCCACTACCTGAATGCTTGTCGAGCTATCAATTATGGCGCGCCCAAGTCGAGTGCTCATGCAGTGCTCGGACCCAATCAATGATCTGCATTCAAATATCACCGGGGGACTATGCCAACACTGCGACCTCCAGACTATGTCATCAAGTTTTGCGAGGAAGAGACTGAAAGAAAACGCTTGTTTTTATTCTTAAAATTACACCGCAACAATGAGGTTTCTTGGTTGGTAGCATTGCGTGCGAGTATACTTGTGAAGCTTGTGTAAAGTGAAAAACATTCCAAATGAGGATCGTTGCATCGCCCCTTTAAGTGTCTGCAGGTAAAAGAGTTGGAGTATAATGGCAGATTTATTAGAACAAGCATATATATGGAATGCTGTCTTGTGGCAACAGAGGCTGAGTGAAAAGTAACATGGATGGTGAAATTTTTTAACATTTGCAATGCAGATTCAAGTGTGACATTGAAATCTCAGATAGAAAATGCGTGCCCCAACTTTGCATGAACCAGTGTTTTGTACATGATTAGCCTCGGTGTACTGGGGACTTGCAAAAAGAAGTCTATGCCGAGATAGCCAAACATGAGCATTCCAGTAGTTTGAGTATATGCATTAGTTATCTGCATGCCAAATATGTTTCCATACAAAACAAACTACAAGCAAACATTTTTTTTTCCCTTTACTTTAAGAAGGGAGACTTTTTTTTTTTTTTGCATGCCTACAGTACTTGCATCCTGCTAGTGAATGAGAATGCGGGCAAGCAGGTTGCGACATAACATCTTAAGAGGATATCGCAGCCCTCGAGCCTACACAATTCCAATGTTAACTTTTTTTATTTTATTTTTTTCTCAGCAACTATCGAACGGATTGACTTGGGAATGGTTTTATGGATTGACTTGGGAATGGGGGGGGCTTTCAGGGGCAAGCCGTTCGCTGATAACCGGAAAAAATAGACTAGTTTTTTCTTTATTTTTATTTGGAAATAGCACTCTATTGCATAAGCAGATGAGTGGAAAGGCTCCTTGCCAGTGCCATCTGGATTCTGAAAAAATTCCTATCGGAGATGAAATTCTACTGCAATATGATGTTATGTCCGAGCTGTGGCACAAGCAAAGGGAGACAAACATGCATGTTTTGTGGTATACGTACAGTGCTCACCAAACTTATCCAAAACCCGTGAACAACGTCTTATCTCATCAGCGAGTGCTGTCTTGGCGAGAGCCAAACAATTGCTCCATGATGTAGCGGTCAATAGAATAGTCCAAGCAAAAAAGGCCGCTCGCTCGAGGCCGAAAAAGCTGCTGGTCTAGGGACAACACAGCAGTCTTACCTGCAAGGCAATCTCTGCTTTTTGCCTCATTCAGTTAAAAGATTAAATGCTTACTGACTGAATCCAATCATTGGCTGTTTCGACAATCACCTATGCATCTTCATGCGAAAAAGTGGCGATATAAGTCTAGACTGCCCGGTCGGCAAAATTGCTGTGGTGTTCACGGTTCAGCAAGCGGTGCGGGATGTGTCTATCAAGAGCGCTGTCATGAAGCAGTTCTCTGGCTGCCACCAGGATAGCGCTTCCATAAAATAAGAGCACCGTTCATGTGTTCCGGATAAGTTTGGTGAGCACTGTACCTGTTATGCAGAGGTGAGCCAAGCTGACTTTCAGACATAACTTTAAAACACACCGAAACGATCAGTAAACGCAATTCTATAAAGATGCCAACCAGGTTTGTTTGGAGCCATTTCACCTTACGATGGACCGCAGTGGACGCTAGGAGCTAGCCAACCCAGCACTGTGAACATACCGCATGACTATGCGCCAAGTGCCTGACTGTCATAGCACGGAAAGGCTGCCCAGAGGGCGCGCCGGAGGAATACTAGTGGTGCCACGCTCTGGCATAAAATCGCCCTCCATAGCAGTACGGGTCCAGTTGCAATGGCGACAAACACATTAAAATTTTACTGCGGCCATGTTGCAATATTATTGTGGCTTCCTGTCTTGTTGAAAAACGGTGATTAACTTTTTAGGGGGGGTGAACCTCCACAAAGAAAGGTTGCCTGTGTGCTAGGTCTCCGGGCTGAAGGAGATAATCCAGGCATAAGAACATTTGTCGACACTGAAGTGTGTCTTGCAGGTACAAGGCAGAGTCACCCATGACATCCCTTTCAAAATAAATGCTGTTTCTCTTTACAGTATTGCTCGCTCATGAAAGTCAAGAGCTAGTTGGACAAAGATGAGGGTGATATATTGTTTGAATTGTGTTTTTACGCAGAGCTGCGATGTCGCACACACTGCTTGAACTTGGGCAAGTGCTCTTAGAAAGTCGGAGTTACCGACTGCTGGAAGCATGCTGCGGCTGTTTCAATTCTTGCTAATGAAGTCAATGACAAGGCAGGCACTGCCAGACCACAACACTATAGTCGGTGACAGGTCAAGAACTAAGTGGAAGCCCCTCCCACCTCCTTCCACTTTAATAGTGCGAACGCTGAGAGGAGGCGAACTCCTCTCCACCGTTCGCTCTGCTGAAGTTGGAAGGGGTGGGAGGAGCTTCCACTTCGTTCTTGACCTGTCACCAACTATAGTTCAAGCTGTACAAAAAAAACGAAGCGGGATGCAAAAACAGCCACAGCTTCTCTTTTTTGTTCCCAGGCATTTTGAACAAGTCGAACAACAAAATTAGAAATCTTTTACTACATGCCAGATATCCTATTGTGTTTGCACACGTGTACCGCTGCTACAAAGTGGTAACATAGTAATTCACGCATGTGCATCAGTAACCCACTCATATTGTTATGACATTTGCGCCAGTATTGTTGTTTTCCTTTTTTACCTTTCTTATATGACGCTGGAATGATGATTTTGAACACAGTTGCAGGCAACTACAAATAGATATTTTGTATGATTTCTTTGTTTTGTTTGCTGTTTAGGCGCAGTTATATTTTATATATCTAGAACACCCTGTGCCAAAAAAGAATTGTCAATATTACTTCCTTCTCTCTGAGAAAAATGTCCTGGTCCCCTTTATGATGCTTTCATTTTACACATCTAACATTGCCATCACGCTCTAGTTCATCGACCCAGGAATGTTCTAGTGCCTAATTTTCAGAGTTCCTTGGAAAGTAATCATAACTGCTTTGGGCTAACTAATCACTTTATAATACATTGAAAAATGAAAGCCGTTTACAACTCACTGTAACACCGAATTAGAGCACAGCTCTTGAGGAGGAGGGAAGGGTACTGAATGGAGGGTATACCCCTCCTCCTCATCCTGCCTGCTACTCCTCTCTCCGAGCGGCGTCGCCGTTGGCATAACTGAGGTCACGTGGCGTCACATGACCCTTATGACCTCACGGGGGTCCTGGACCTCAGAGGGGCCACATGACCTCATGGGGGTCACGTGACGTCACCGGGGTCAGTGACCTCACGGGGGTCATGTGACCTCACGGTTACGCCGACGCTGCTCAAGCCAGAAACGGGCGCCTAAGAGCGGCGCTCTAAAACTAGAGTACAGCCATCAATTTCTTTTCAAATATGTGTTCAAGTCAGTACGCAATAGGGGCTATGATTATCTGTCTCATCTCACCTCAAGTCTTTTGCCGCTTGCTCGCTTTCTCTTGCAAGCATCGGGGAATAAAATTGGCGGGTAAGCAAAGTGAGCTTGGTTCTCAAATTTAAAGTTGTTTAAAAACACACTGCATTTTTAGGTTTCTTTTGATGACAGCCACAAGTCTTAGCTACTACATTAGGGACTTATCGTAGAACATCAGCCGCAGATTGCGGGCCCCCGTGGGCGCGAGCTCAGTCTGCCCTCAAAGTTTCCCAAGCAATGCAAAACTCTTGCATGGTCTTGCGTGTGATCTATGAAAAGTCCCTATTAATGTGACAAGTAAACGTAGCTGCACTACTGAATCATGTGACAAGATAGAGAAACAATAATTAAGTCCTTCGCACAGCTGGCGATTCATGCTTCTGCCACTCCTCCTTTAATCACCTCCCAGGAACCGAATGAAACATTTCGGGATACACGTATTTACCTTTCTGTTCAACGCGATGCAGTTGCATTTGAGTACACAATACCTGGTGACCTGCCCGTTTGCATTCGGTACATTACTTTACCAAGCGCGAGGCCAGCACGACACGCGCACCACCCTCCCGCGTCGTCTGCTCCTCGTACTGCTAACAAGTATAGGCGCGCCTCGCCAGGGGAGGAGTAGCGCTGCGTATGGCGTATTTTGCCGTCCACCAATAGTTTCACACGCGAGAAAAGAAAGAGGGAAAGGAGGAAGGGGAAAACTAAAACTGATTGGCTCTTGAAGTCACGTGACCCTCACCGGGACGTTCGTGCATAGCTTTGTATATACGAAACACAAATGTCCCGGTGGATCCTCGCATAACATAAGAAATAGTAAGCAAACGCCCCCGTGGACCTTTACACGGCGTTCGATTGGCCTCAATGGCTCGTACCGCTCGCACTCTCCGCTGCGGTCCAGTCATTGAAACACGTAAGGCCCTTGGCAGTGCCACAAGCTGTGAATTGTAGAATCACTGACGAAACTCGGCGCTTATGGTGGCAATACTCGCTCGAAAGAGACTGGCACGGTAGAGCTCTACACACCTTTCCTCGAAATGGAGCTCGCATACGGAGTTGTGGTGCTGCAGTTTCTTATCCGTTCTTGAAATGGCTCGTTCCCACTGATCAAAAAGTGCTGCGTCGCGCGGAGCTCGAAACAACGAGCGTTTCTCGGGGCAGGAGTTGTATCCAGAGTTACAATTGGGCACGAAGCAACTTCGGCTACTCTTACTAGTTGCTTTGCGTGCTTTCTCCATCATTTATGCACTGGAACAACTAAAGGTGCCGCATCACCTTGATTTACACAAACACCAGTGTCAAACACGGTCACTGAGAGACGGCTCGGACGTTTGAATGGTTTGAATTCGAGAGATTGCAAATCTAAGCAAAACGCAAAACTGGCTCGATGTGGCTTACGGATGTTAGTTCTATTAAACTGAACACAAGATCCAAAAGAATCGGATCCAAAACCCTCTCCTCCACCGGCGACTAGAGAAAACTTCGGCGCGCACTTTATTGGATGAAATTTGGTGACGTCACGACCAATAGGAGCACGGAAACAGACGCGGTCTCCTCAACGCCTGGAAAAACATCGGAAACATCGTGCCTGACGTACCGTCGTCGAACGAAAGGTGAGTGGTTCGAGTTTTCCTGTGATGTGATCTCTGTGTGTGTTCGTTCCACGCGTCCGAGCTGTTTCTTAGTTTCAGATCTATTTGGCGCCGCTGCCTACATTGTTTGAGCCTGCGTTCACGATTAAAACAACCATCGCAGAAAGCTGAAAGCCCGCCGAAGAACGGCTGACTTGCGAGCTAAACCTAATTCAACAAAACCATTTGATCCGACAGAATAATGTGCTTGATCTTACATTTCATGTCAACAAAGAACTGCGCTGTCTGTCTTCGTCCCTACATGTTTTATTCTTTCGTGTTTTTCAAATCTTTACCAACCCGCGTCCAATCGAATGCCCCGATCACAACAAATAGTTGGTCGTGCTCCGATGGCCCTTATCATCCGCCGGTAAGGCAGTTACGTCAAGTAACGTCATATTCTCAAACTGTGAAATACTATTACCACCTCTAGTTTCACATTCTGGTGCACCGTGCACTTGCAGCTTCCTGCACCCCTGCGAGGTTTCCTGCGATCGTACCCTGTATATGATGGATTTCTCGCCGCACGCGAGTGCTCTCGAAGGCGTGCTATACACTCTGTAACATACGTTGTGTGCAGAAAAGGCACAGGCCCGAGCACAAAAGCGCCCTTTTTGCACGAGCAGCCGTGCAAAAAGAACATTCTGCGGAGCTACGCCCTCGCACCCGTGCCTCTGCTGCACACAACTTATTAATAACCGAGCCGTTCTCGTTTTTGTTTTGCATATTACTGTGAAAGAAGTGTCATTGTTGTTTTCTTCTCAAACAAAACTCACACGCTAGACAAAAGCAAACAGATAGGAGTCTGCACATTCACACCCTTTTCTCCCTTGTGCGACAGGTTATAGCCGGTCGCGATTCAACACCGTTTCTTTTGAAGCTGATGAGCACCACAAGGCGTGAAAGAGGTGACTTGCAGCTTTGCCAAGGCAGCGGCAAGACACTACAAGCCTTCGCATTAACTGGCTAGCCAGTGCCGCTCTGTTCTGAACAGCACTGCGTGCCATGCAGAGGGTTTGTGCAAGCTCGCTGGGTGGCGACGCTAGCCACGGTAAGTTCATCCTATGCAGCTTTCTTTTAGGGATATATGTGGCTTGCAGGCCATGTCGTGCATGTGCCATTCGAGGGACAGCAGTGCCAGTGGCAAGGCTGTGCTGATGGTAATCACCACTGCACTGTGCTTTCATTCAATAACTGCTGAAAAGGAACCAAGTACTTCCGAGAGATTCTCGGTTGTGCTTTGATGAACTCCAGCTCGCTTATGAACAGGTGGATGGCACAGCTGGCCTTTCCTAGTGGACTTGATGTCTGTGTTAACAATGCAACGAGACTTCTTTTTAGTCTGCATCGCACATAACTGCCATGATAGCCAGTGTGGACGTAGCTGGGGTAGCCCCCAATATGGCTTCTCTAGCTCGACACAAGTAATGTTCCTACCACTGTCGTGTATGATGCCAATCCAAGATTGAAATATACTTGTGCTTTTCATTGCCGTGACGTCACGCAGGCACATAGCCAGGATTTTGTTTTGGGGGCGGGGGGCGGCAGCGGCGGGCCGGGCCGGGCCGGGCTCCATGAACCCCCTCTAGTTACGTGCTTGTGTCACAGGATGGGACAGGCTCACGGTTCGAGCGGCTGTGTAGAAATGAACTATGCCGAGCATTTGTTTCGTGCTGCTGGGTGGGATTTGGGGCGACCTTCCAAAGCATTCTTTTGACACCATGAAACTGTTTGTGATCAGTTGTGAACAAAGTCTACAGCCCTAAGAGTGAACCTTTGCCTTCCCATGACGTCTCAATTTCAATGTTGCCAGTAGAGCTTTTCACTTCGAAAAACACAATGATGACCAAAATTGTAAATTCTGTGACTGCGAAAAAAAGCTATTTCGGCCAGATATTTCGGTTACTATTTCAGCGATGTTTGTTGATGTGTTTAGCAAGTTTTTAGGCAAATCGGGGACAATGAAGAAAATGCCGGAGTACCCCTTTAAAACATAAAGTGCACGTAGTACACAATGGAGAAGTTGCTCGCCAATCATTCTCTAAGAAGTGCGAGTTGAGTCCTTTGGAGGCAGTTTACTGCCGCAGCGTGCACTTTAATCTGCCCGAGAAGAGAAAACGAGATAAATGACGAGTAGGATATCTTTGTTCCAAGGCTTCTTGAGACAGGAAAGGCTAGGGAACCAGTATTGTTGCTTCTTACTACCCGGTACGAGACTCAAACCCGACATGCAAGGAAGTCGAAAGGCCTCTTCATGTGCCCTCTTTCTGCTTCCTTGTGCCTTGAGTTTTAGCTGTGTCTACAATTCACGCTTGCCTGCATGCCTACTCTTTTGGTCTCTTTTTTGTTCACTGTGTTACTGAAGTTTCCTGTCGTTGCTGTCCCAGAAATGCTTTGTGGATGCACAGAAGTACAAGGTGCTCGACGCCTGCGGCTCATTGGTATTGCTTTTCCCCGTACCACGGCATGAAGGAGGTGGCCTCTCTCCCTTTCAAGCAGCTGCGATATACTACTAGCACTGGGTTACAACTGCAGCTAGCCCATGGGTACCGTTCTGCATCCTGCACTGCGTGTAGTTCCGAGAGCCATGTGAAAAGGCAGGTGTGACCTTTTTAGGCACTGTCGCTTTGTTTTGTGCATTTTCTGCCGCTTTTTCGGGGCAATTTCTTTTTAAGATTCAAATATTAGAAAACGGACTCAAGTGAGAGAGGGGGTTTTCTGAGAAGACTGGCTTCTTTGCTAAACCATTGGGACTGGTATTATATCTATAGAGTTCATGTACACCTTACGTTATGTACTTTTTCTTTAGTTTTATTTTACTTGGTACTTGTACTTCGATGTTACACGACAGCCACTAAAAATGAAGAAAAAACAAAAAAAATGTTGACCTGTCGGTTTTTTGTTTTGTTTTTTTGCAATATGTTGGAAGAGTCAAAGATGTGGTCGGTCATTCATGTTATTTTTCCTACACGCACGTCCAGCCTATGTTTACATAAAGCCCCAATTGCCCCTTAGCAGCGGAAATAATCTGTGCGACAGACTAGGCGGCAGCATTGTGGACGGAAACTGGCCTGATTATATCCGCCATGTTTAGAAACTACATTTGAATGTCAGGTTATGAATTCAGTGGCAAATTCCCCCTAAAAGAATCTACATCACTCTGCCAGCCAATCGCTGCCGTCACTTGTCGTGACATCACGTCCAGCAAAAAAACTACAAACTAGTATTTTTTTTTTTTTTTTTGTGGCAGGCCTCTGTTGTTGATGCCACTAGCACGTCAACACTCAAGCAATTCTTCCGCTCTTGACCTCTCCGGTTTCACCTTGCGAAGTCGTGACGGTGTCTGCTTTTGTTTGCGGTATTTCCCATGTGTCGACGTGAGAAGGCAGCGGTTGTATCGCCAAGGAAGTAGCAATCAATCTGTGGATTTGCTCCAGCAGCACAGTGTTACAAACAGGACTCTTTCACCAAAGGCAAAGTCTAACGACTCGCCCTACAGTTGCCAGCATCGTGCAGCCGTGAATGCGTAACTTGTCCGAACGCTTTTATGCTTTCTTCTGTGTACAGTGACAAAATGACTCGCTGAATGCGAAATGCCGTACAGCAAACTACAGTAGAGTCTCATTAATTCAAACTCCAGGAAGTCACAGATTTTAGTTTGAATTATCAGAAATTCATCTAAATATGATACTAGACAGCATTATGATTTGTTACATGGATAGCTACTCATACAAAGCAGATTTTTGCCAGTTTCCTCTACATAGGCCTAATTATAAGCAAGTACAGGCATAACACATTAGTGAAAGAGCTGTGACATTGAGTTTATTCATCCGGCAAAAAATTTGTCGATTGTGGACTGTTTAGTCAGCACATACGATCTCAAAATAAAATTTTCAATACCAGCCAACGCAAGTAGCTCCTTACGGGAATCTTCCTTTGCAAACAGAAACTTCCGGAGCTGAGCGATGTGCTCAAAGCTATGGCTGTGACAGTTGGTAGCAAGTCATCCCTTTCTTCATTGTCATCTTCACTCTCACTGCTGCACTGTGCTGGCATTACTTCCTGTACTATGTCCTCTAATGAGTCATCACGACAAACACACACATCATCGTCAAGACTAGCATATTCCGCCTATGTGCTTCAAGGCCAGAAAGCATGATGCCAGTGAGCTGGTCCTCATCCTCGATATCGTCTTGGTCATCGTTGCTAGTCTTGAAGCACATAATGTGAACGCTGTTTTCCGCTAATGTGTGCCCGCTTGAGCCTTGAGTGTGCTTCTTTATGAGCACCGGTGCACTGCGGAGAAACAACACTCATGAAAGCACGCTCTGCAGGTTTGCTTCTCTGCGGTGCACCGGTGCTCGGAGAGAAGCATACTCAACAGGGCCGCGAGTACAAAAGTATGAATTAAAGGAGTCATGAAACGCTTTTCCAACTTTTTCCTGTTTAGCTTTCCTCTTCAACTCATAAATCGCGCATTCTACCAAACAGTTCAAGAAGATGGAAACGGGGCAGTCCCCTCTTGCTCGGACTCTCGTTTGAGTACCGGGACACAGCCATTGTCCCCCTAGAAGATTAGCCCGTCGCTCAAAATTCAGACAAAAGTTGCTTTCCCCACCTCAATCACCCCGAAGCTTACAGTGCTGCGGAAGCTACGTGCTCGTTGGGCCAGCCACATTTTTGCCACGTGATCACGCTTTCTCACGCATACCCACGCGCAGAGAATGAGGTCAGGTGATGAAAGGGAGGCGGCTGATTGTGCGGCAAGCACGTAGCTTCCACCACAATGTCAGCTTAGGGGTGAAGGGATTAAGTGAGGTCCGGTGCTGTGTGACGTGCGTTTGGACGTGGTGACGCGCTGGGGGGGCTTTGCAACGCGCTACGGGGACCGCGGATGTATCACAGTGACAAGGCAGAGAGCTTACGAAGGGAAGGAGTTACGAAATAGTTCCTTGTGTTTTCGAATTTTCGTACCGAAAGTCAGGCTTTTGACTTTCTACCTTTTTTCTTTTGGCCCACTGAACAATGTTATTAGTAAAATCCCAATATAAATTGATTTATTCCAGCCAAAATGTGTTTCATAGGCCCTTTATGCAAAAACGCCGTTTGAATTAAGTGGCTTATAAATACATTAAAAACATAATGGGACAACCAAAATTTTCAAGTCTGTTTGAATTAACCGGAAGCACGAAATATCAGTTTGAATTATCACAAACCTATTGTATCAATTACTTTCTGCAGCAACTTTGCGCTTAAAATTGCAATAAAGTTATTTTTAGGCTAAATTCATTTTTCTAGACTGCTCGATTATTCTGAGCTTTGCGCGACCCCTTCATGTTCAGAAATATTGGTCAGTGACTGTAAAACTTAAACACAATGGTTACACACCACAGGTCCTGAGGACCATGACATCAATGAGCTGGCTTTCACTTTGTCCAAGGCAGCAGCGGAACACTATGGGTGGGACCCTGGGTCGACACACCGGCCGGCTCATGGATGCCGTCCTGTACCCTGCACGGCACTGCGTGTGGCTTAACTGGCCAAGCAGAAGGTCATCGCATGACTTTTATGAGGCGTCGCTAGCCATTGTAAGTATATTTTTTGACACTCATGTCTGGTGATGTACTTTGGTACTGTACAACAGAACACATTTGGTGGCAGTTCAGTCTTGCCAATTAGGCCATTTTGAAACGGAACACATTTAGTGGTGGCTGGGTTAGGTTTCCTGGCTCGGCAATCTTGCAGCAGTGTCTAGACTCGGCACAAACCTTTTTTTACTTCACTGTCAGCGCTAGTGTAATCTCTGCAATGCTGTCAAAGCAACTTCTGCACGCGAACAAGATGCAAGACGAAGCCACATGCTCGTGCCCAGTGTACGACTACATGTATACATGGGCACTTGTGCCCATGCGTACCTACTCGCAATGTGGAGCGAGTTCGTTTTGGCCAACACTCCATGCGTTGATATTTGCGTAGTAGATATTTTTTTTTTTGTTATAAATGGCAGGTCTTGGCTGTTGATGCCACGGAGCACGTTGCCACTTGAAGCAATAAACCCTTTGCAAAACTCCCAAAAAGCTGCGCGCACCGCGCAATGAATAATGGGAGCCCTCGGTACGCTCCTCCCGCTACCACGTGATTACATGGCATACGCGAGCAGGTGCAGGTTACCACGGCAACAACTTTTGAACAGCCGAGTCGGGCGAGTGACTAGCCAACGGCTACCCCTTTCTCATTTCTCTCCTTTGTACCAACGCTTCGTCGAAACCTGCCACAGTTGCGGCGCTCCATCACTCAATTTTTGCGGACTATATTACGTTATCGACAGCACAAGGAAACCCCGGACAAATCGAAGAAACTCTTCAACGGGGCTGTGATGCGGTCGAAGTCTACACCTCCACAATAGGACTCACCTTATCTCCCTCCAAAACTCAACTACTGGTCACATCCAAGAGAGGACCTGACCCCGACCGAAAACTCATCAAAATCAAGCTACAGGACAAGGGAATTCAACAAGTTGATCAAATCAAAATTCTAGGTGTAGTATTCCAATTCAACGGTAAACCAGAAGGATCACTCAACCACCTTCACGCCCAAATCAATCAGATCGCACACCTGATACAACGGACCACAAATCACAGAACCGGACTCGAAGAGCATAATCTACTCCATATCATCGACGCCTTCGTCATATCTCGTCTCCTATACACACTACCGTACCTCACGACAACATGTACCCAAATCAGAAAGCTCGAAGCCAGTCTCCGTAAACTGTATTGACTCGCCTTGGGAGTGCCGCACTACACGTCCGGCGAACGCCTTCTCAACACGGGAACTTTCAACACCATTACAGAGCGCATACAAATGCACAAAGACGGGTAGATATTACGACTCTACCTCAAACCAAGGGCAAACAATTTTGCAGACACTAGATATCAGCACGGACTCACTTCCCTTAGTCCCCATACCTCCCCCTCCGTGGAAAAGCGCCAACCCAAATGTTACAGTGGAACCAGTACCGAAAAACATGAACCCCCACAACCCTGAGACACGAAAACTCCGCGCCAAAGCCCACGAAAAGCGAATACGCTACCTACATGAGACGGATCACGATATGTATTTTGCTGATGCCAGTCACCAGGTCACGCATGGCAAAATAGCTTTCGTTAAAGGGCAACTCCGCTCAATTTTGAAAAATTTAGGCTTACATGTGATTCCATTTCACAAAGCACTACTAAACAGCTCTACGTCTTCGGATTCGCGAAATGTGGAATATTATTTGTGTAATCCTAATTTAAACAACAGCTGATACCGAAACTTCGGTTGCGTCGGGCATCATTGGTCTCATGTCGTCAGAGTCATGGCCACGTCACGTCGAATCACGTGGTCTTGTGACGTTTGAGGGGGCGAGGGACAGGACACGCGACGCAGGCAGGTTGCTTCGCATGGCGTGGACGGTGATGGCCCGGGGGAGAGGGGGAAGGGGAGAAGACGAAAGAGAAGGGGAGCGGAGAAACAGACCGATGAGCACGCAGGGCAACGCAAACTAGCGCATCCACGTCACAATAATCACGTGGACGCCGTTCAGCCAACACCGGGAGGAGAAACTCATGACGTCATCGTTCAATTTCGCTCTGAGAAGTAAAAACAAACGAAACGTGAGAATGATGTAGTCATGCCTCTGACATAGTGGCTCATTGTCGGCTACTCGAACTCCGTGGCATTGACTGCGCTGATGATTGCGCCTCCCGCCGCATGCTAGGGTTTGCAGATTTCGGCCACTTGGCTCACTTGTAGGTTTGCTGGCCAGTTTAATAAATATATAGACGGAATTAGATTGTAATATTTGACATGGGGTCTTCCTATATGATACTGAAGGGGGCTACATAGTTTTCTAAATATCGAAAATGAAGCGGAGTTGCCCTTTAACACACGCACTAATACACAGTACTCCGAAACCTTCACAGAACCCCCAACGATCGACGATTTGGAAGAATAAGAAACTACACCGACAACACCTTACACTTAAAACGAATAACCTAGTCTGTGAAATACATGTCCGCTACCCGGACAAAAAGTTCCGCCTCGTATGGACGCCTGGCTACCAAGGCGTGGAGGGTAATGAGACAGCCCATCGTCTCACCCTCGAAAACTCCCCGGGTCCCGTCTCGTCATGGCCAGCTATCTACTCGGTAGGCGCAACAAGGAACGCTCGCAGAGCCCTGCGGAAGTCGAGGTTAAAAGAACAACGTGAAGAGCGGACCATTTACCCTCACCCTCCAAAGACCATGTCTAGGCAACAATCCTCCCTCGTCAGGCAAGCCCAGACCAACTCTCTTTCATCGCACTCCATCTTCCACCACATCTACAAACGACCCGACTCCCCCACCTGCCCAAAATGCGGAGAATACCCTTCCATCCCTCATACCTACTGGTCTTGTAACCCACCTACCCTTCCCCCTCTCACACATCATTTCTTGGGAGGAATGGCTGGCTCTACCCATGGGCACCGACATACCCACCGCACTAGAAGCACTAATTAATCACTCCAGTCCCCTTGCGGAATCCATCCGCGAAACGTGCGCCGGACGGACCGTCCGGACCAGGACGTAGGCCCTTACACAAAGTAAAGTTTTGCTTGCTTGCTTGCTTGCAGTGCAAAGTAAGTGGATTCGGTGACACTTCAGTTACGACGAATAACGTATTCAAATAAGCTCACCTGTCGCGATGCCTTTACGCTGTTACAGATACAGTACGCTGCCAATGACAAACGACTTGGCGGATGGGCGGGATGGCTGCAACGGCTGCTGGCGGTAGCTGCCGGGACACGTGGGCAGTCGCAAAGGTGCAACGAGAAAGCGCGTGATCTGTACCGAGGGCTCCCGAAATTCCCTGTCGTCGTGGCGCTGTACGTTTTGCAAGGGGTCTATTCTTCCGCTCTTGGCCTCTCCGGTTTTACCTTGCAAAGTCATGACAGTGTCTGCTTTATTTTTTTGCGGTATTTCCCGTGTGTCGACGTGTGCGGTATTTCTCGTGTGGCGAAATATTTTTTAAACTGACGTTCGCTCAAGTGAGAGTTTACTCTATACTCGACTACTGTGCGTTGCCCCAGAGCCGTAAATGTAGAGAGTTTGGCCATTCGTTGGGAAGTATACGAGACAAATGAGGAGGCGCCATTGGCCGAAAGCGGACTGGGCGTGTTCCAGGGCGTCTTCAGAAATTTTAATGTGACCAACCAGAAGCCGGAAATAATACCCTGGCGGTGGTCGCAAGAAACAAACCTGATAACTGCATTGGAGTAACTCTCAATGGCTGAAAATATGGTACACGTGATGTCTCAATCGCGGTCATCCAAAAAGATGGTGGAAGAGTGCGACTAGCGGAACGATCGACATAATCCTTACGCCAAGCACCCAGGGCCGGGAATCTGCCGTCCGAACGGTCACACTCTGTCCGCGCAAAACAGAGTTGCGCGGCGCATTCGTTTCTTACATCTTTCTGCATGATTATGATCAAAACAACACGTGCACCCTATTTTCAACCACGAAGAGTTACTACCACTTCACTCTTACGCGCTTATTAAAACCGTATACGAACATAAACTTTTGATCAAAACTGTTTGCCGCTACCACTGCTAGGGGATTCTTTTCGGCTTCTGGTTGGTCAAGAGAGCATGCCAAGCCGTCTTTCCGACTCTGCCGCACGCCCTGACTCTACCAGCGCCTCCCATTGACCAAACTCTCTACATATACGGCTCTGCGTTGCCCTACATGTTCGGATAACGTACTGTTTCTGTTCACCTGGTAGGCACTTTCATTGTCTACATACACCGTAGGTTGAAAATGCCCTGAATCATAGATCAAGCCTTGCAAGATGGAACTTCTCTTTAGGCCCAGTGCCTGGATCAAGTAGTGTCCCCCATCCCCTCAGGTCTTTCTGTCATATAAATTATTGGTATTTCTTAAGACGGTGCGCATCACCTGCCGACCACATCTTACAGTCAAATCTTGTTAGTTTGAACCCGAGGGGGACCAAAACATTGTACGAGTTTAAATTACCGGAAGTTTCCTTTCTAGAAACATATAGGATGGGACCTGCATGTTAGCTTGAATTATTTGCGAGTTTGAATTAAGAGGGCTTGAACTAACGAGATTCCACTGTACAAAGAGTGTGGTTAATCCAAGGTTCAGATTACTCTGAAATATGTCGGGTGATTACTGAAAGGTTAAGATACAAAAATTTTGGTAGAAAGGAAATGAATCTCCTCAGTTTTTAATTTTTTTCGCCACTTTAACTGCTAGGCACGCTATGTCTGAAGTTTTTCAGAAGATCATGGCATCGGTCTCCGCCCATTTACACTTGGAAAGAAATGCTACCGGCAATAAGGGCTACGAAGTTTTCTTTGTGTTTGAAGTTATGTACGCTAGTGTGTATCACTTGTGCTACCTTTGCACAAGCTTGGCCGGCGAGTGAGGAAGTGGTAAACTCAACTGGACGTGGTGTGCTATCTTTTACACGAACTCGGTATTTCTATAGACCTTTTCATCTCGGCAGTTACCTGACTGGTGGACACGGGGCATTGACACACATGGTGCCATAGAATGGCTTTAGTTTGGTTGGTTTTTGGTTTCAGCGGGCTCGCGGCTGTGTTATGTGTGATAAGAGACAAACCCGCCAATCGAAGTCTTGTCTTCTAGTGTATAATTTGTGAAATAAAATTAAATTGTGCAAGAGAATTGGCCTCCAGCAAGCTTGGCTCAGTCAAATGCCAGGTACCCCTTCATAGATTTGTGTAGACAGATGTTATTTGTTTGAACATGTACTAGTGATTCAAAACTATCAATAAATTGACTATCAATACTATTGATAGTTTTGCACCACTAGAGCGAACACAGATGCCGCACCGCCGCTCACCTCCCTTCCTCCTCTCCGCCCAAACTCCCGTCTTCATCATCACTGAAAGCTGAACCAAAGTTGGGATGGTAAGTGCTTGGGCTAGTTGGTGTCCCATTTGAAAAAATAAAGTGAGAAAAAGTAGAGCGCGACGCAAACTACTAGTGTCGCAAGACTATCGATAGTAAACCGTTGACAGTACTATCGATAGGTTTACGATAGTCGACTATCGATAGTACTATCCATAGCTTTTCGACAGTAGACTATTGATAGTAGTGTCTAGTTTTTCGATAGTCGACTATCAATAGTTGTTTTGCTATCGTGTCAGATTTCTGGCTACTTTCGCTACTATTGATCGTTTTGCATCACTAACGGGTTCGCTATTTCAGCGGCATCGAGGGTAAATCCGGCGCCGACATCGCTGCACCCGAGCGATTTCCATGATGATGGTCTCTTTTCAGCGTCGTGCATTATGTGCCTCGGGCACTTTTGCCAGGCACTCAAGTTTTCTTCGACACGTTTTTCACCCCAAGAGGCAACCCTGTGTGTCTAAATAAATTATTTGTAGTTTATTTAAATTCATAAATAGATCAAACAAATGTTTCTACTACAATCATGATTCCCCCATATAATCAAAAGTAACTTTTGGATTCGTTATGAAGGCAGAGCACGATGCTTTCAAGAAACAGTGACTATTTGCAGTCTTCTTTAAGATCGTAAATGTGTAAATATACCTTGTGCTTCTTATTGCACAACTAACACTTAAGCAAATTTCCAGTGTCGTAAATAATTGGCCTCTCAACCCTTGTCTGACTTGGGGACCTCTCCATACTCTATGTGCGCCAGTGCTAACGCTGATTCCTTTCCCCGACGGTGCATATATAAAATAATGTGCAGAAGATGCACGCATAATGATGGCATGCAGTTAGGTAGTAAATAGTATCGGACAGTATCAGATGTGAGTATCAGACAACACTTCACAAAGCAAGACAAATTAAAAAGTTGGGGCTCCTATTCACACTGTAAAGACAGTTAGTTGGCCAGCGAAGCTGTGGTATCACCTGCAACGACTGCCCACTGCACTATACCAAAACGTTTTTTTGTAAAGACCCTTTTCTTTGCAAATGCCACCAGGCGGTGCTCCAGTTTGACGTCCCAGCGAACTTCCGATTCACAGAAAGAATGAACAAAACCCACCTTGACACAGCTGCCTGAAATGTCAATGAAATGTTTAACCACCAATTCTTCAGGTGAACACCAAAAAAAAAACAACAAAGAAATGGGAGATGCTGTAAACAACTTATTTTTTGCGGGCTCAATATTTCGTAATTCACGTTAAAGCTAAAGTTTTGGAATAATTCGCGGGTTCTAATTTTCGCGATGCGGTGGAATCTCAATATAGATTCCAATGTATTTACGTTTTACCAGAATCGTTCGCGTGACCTATTTTTTACGAAATGTAGGCGGTTTGCAAAATTTAAGTCTGTTAATAAGTTTCGAATATTTTGTAAACAAACTTTCCTCCTCCAAGATATTAAATTGTACAGCCGAATGCCCTCATTAAATCTCCAACCTTGTTGTCCATGTGGCATTTATCCTTTCTAGCACGGGTGACATAAGCAAGCTCGACAGACTTGCAAAGACTGTGCGATCAGAAGTCGCTTGGGACGCAAGCAGCAATTCATGTTCGTAAACAGCGAAAGGGCCTATGTGAAAGACTGTATGGTGCCGTTACCACGGCAACTTATGAAACCACAATTTTTACCGAGAGACGCATGCGGGGAGCACTATGTGTTTCGCATTGTGCACGCCTAATTTATCATGTGGTTCCGACACTTGTGGTTTTCTTATTGAAAACTACAAGTGTCAAAACTACACGATAGAAAACAAGGAGCGCACAATGCTTTTCTGTCCACTACTGTTCTGTTGACAGACACAAAAGAAAACTTACCAACGAGTCAGATGCGGTAAAACTCAACGAAAAAACAAATGCAACGTGTTCGCGAAGGTGAGAGAGGAGCTACGATTTGAAGCCACCTTATGGCGGCTATGTGACATGATTTCAAGATGGCAGCACCCATGTGACAGTGTGAAAAAAAATATAAAATTTTAGAAATAAATTGAAGGGATGCCATAAAACCACTTGCTAGGGGGATTGAATAGCTTGGGAGCCCAAGCTACTGTTGCATTGGTAGGAGACTACATTTGGAAGATGGAGTGGCGGTAGCTGGCTTCAATCGCTGTGTTGGCATATGCATCTGTTGACATTTGGTGACCATAGCAAGCAGAATTTATTGTCCAGGAGACTGGTGTGGCGAGATCAGGTGCATACTTGCGCTCTTGCAGTGCTTTTCAATAAGGCCGCAGGACATGAACATAGAGTAGAGTTCTCAATAAGGACAATGTGGATGGCTTATATTTTCCAGCACCTAATATTTTGACAAGCCTTGCATGAAAAACATTTTTCTTTTCTTACCTGGAACATGGTGCTGAAGTATCAAACTGCCTCTGATGTTGTGAATGAAAAAAAGATGCCACCAGAACATCTCTGTGCTAATAGTCGCCGACAAGATGAGAAACGCAGGGCATCTCTTGGCGCTCAGCCTCCAGCAAGCACTTGTCGCCTTTTCTCATTCTCTGTCTGCGTGTGCGTTCTGGAGGCTCGCAAGATGCCAAAGCATTGCCGAATGTAGGAGGCTCCTCCCTGCAATTCTTGTTGTCCTACATTTAGTCCTCCAAGTCAGTACAAAAACATACAAGTCTATTCAACACCCGAACACGATTTGGGCGATATGTTAGATATTATAGTCCCTAACCGAATGAGAATGTCTGGGCGTGTCTTACAAATGCCCGGGCTTGAAGCATTGCCAAAAGTAGGAAGCTTCTCCCTACCGTCCTCATCTTGCGAGTTGCTAGTTATTAAACCATTTTAAATGTGGCAATGCTACACCATACAATAACGGTTTTTACAAAAGCAATTTCTGGTTGATCTTATCAAAAGCTTGCTATAAATCGAAATAAATATCGACTTGCTTCCAAGAAAGAAATGGCACCGTGTATTCAAGTGTGCAGAAACTAATTTCTAAATCTGGGGATATGCATGCTTCAATGATGGGGCAAACAAAATCAGTGCTGTTCTTAACAATAAAAGAAGATAAATCTGGACCCAAAAACAGCCTAGCTTTAATTTCTTTATTGCTTTCAACATTTCGGTGTC
The DNA here is from genome assembly GCF_016920785.2 of Ixodes scapularis. NCBI lineage: Eukaryota > Metazoa > Arthropoda > Arachnida > Ixodida > Ixodidae > Ixodes > Ixodes scapularis. Next base: position 96,190,620 of record NW_024609846.1, read on the forward strand.
AACTTCCTCGATTGCTGAAATGTTAGTCAATATTACTGAAAAAAAAAAAAAAGTGCTTTTATTGACCAACGTGTGAACGCTGTAAAAACATTTTTAGCAAACAGCAGATCTCCAACAATATCTGGACCCACTTGGCAATGGTAGCAATGTGTGTACATATGTTCTTAGATCTAGGTCAGTTGACAAGCTTCGGAAAACGCCAGACGCCTTTTTGCGGCGCACCCGCTTAATGGCACCTGCTACACAATCGGCCCGTCATATGGACAGATCCGGTGAAACGTTGGATGCACATTACCTGCGACGGAAAGTGACTTTATTACAATAACACAATACCTTACAATAAACATAAGGTCTTCACAATACTTAATGCAAAAAGAGCGTCGTTCAAAAAATGTTCTCTGTTGACCATGGAGGCATTGACGCTGTGGCGCTAGGAATGTTATCTACCTTTACCTGCTTGCGTGGCAGCAACAGAGAACTGTTTTTGAACGCTGCTTTTCTGTGGAGCTTGTCAACTGATAGATCTAAGAATGTTGGCAAGTAGGGCCTGAGTGGAGGCACTTATTTTCTCAAGCACCAGTTTCGAAACCCCCATTTTATTGAATCCTTTCAAAAAGACACACAGTTTAGAGAAAATGGCAACAAACTTGCTTTTCGCAAATTCAGGAAAACGCAATTCACCGAACTCGACTGCTTGCTCTGCCTTGGCCGACGGTAAAGCCGAGCCAGTCAGCGAATCGCTCGCTTGGGCGGCCAGCACATTCAGAGTATGATAGACATGTTTTGTGCATGTCACAACCCTGCCGTTTTTGCAATTACATTCTGCCTGGTTTACAGCCTAAGAGAAAAGAGCGAGTGCTCTAAGCATAGGCAAACACGCCTCAGTGAATCGCGCTAGCATTTAGGGGCTTCCAGATTTGCTTATGCCAATTGAATAGATTCACTAAATGGCCATCCTTTCTCAATAACTGATGTTGCTGTAAACTGAGCTTCGATAAAATGGTCCCGTTCTCGAAAACATGCTTCTATGGAATTGTGTTCGGTCAACTGTCGTAGACCTCTGCACGAGTGAAACTGAGCAGTAGCTGTAGGTACAGCACATTCTGTAAGCACAAAATAAAAGCACACGGCCAAACAAAGCACCTCAGTGATGCCTAGCAGACCACCAAACAAATAAATATTTAACACGGGGTACTATTCTGTTTCATATCTCCAACATTACCGTCCCGCTTCGGCTCGTCACTATACCTCGTTTCAGCTTCGGTCCAGACAGCCAAAGCTACAAGCGCGAGCTCCGGGCTTTCAGCATCCCTGCCAAGCACGCGCGCTCGTGCAGTGCAAGCACTGTTCTGGGTTACATGCTCGCGCTTGTAGCATCGGCTGCGTCTGGACCGAAGCTGAAACGAAGTATAGATTGTTGACAGCTGCCCCGGAAGGATGCTTTCCGGACATGCGGAAACATCTCAACACAAGCGCTATCCACCCCTGCTTAACCACATGTTCTTTACGAACATAACTCGGCTTCCTAGCGATATTTTAGAACGCCATAAGTTATTTTCAAAATAGTAAAAGCCTATCTTGCAATTGCGCAACATAAACAGAACAGTGCAGGTAGAGTTCCATGGGCACTTTCTACTTGTCCGGATTCATACAAAATATGATTGTCGGTAGCAACCTTTTAGGTAATGAAAACAGGAAAACGAACAAGAGTGTGTGATGGGTTTGGAAGGGAAAGAAACGTGGACAAAAGGCAAACACAAGCAATTTAGAACAGACGAGACGACCCACCGTGCTAATGCTGAACAGACGAAACGACCCACCGAGCTAATGCTCTGTACGAACAATCTCAACCTTAAATACTACTTTCTGTACAAATACAAGATACCCACGATATTACGCGATAAATAGCCACCAAAATTAACGTACCGATTGGGCAGTGCTGTTCGTAAGTCAAGTAAATCGCCGAAGTCACAAACGTTCACGAAACAAAACGGCCATCTTGGAAAAATAAAAATAGTGATGGTGATAGCGATGTGTGTTTTGTAAAAACTCCGAGGACAGAGGTAGTCAATGTTTTTTCTTTAAATTAATGTATGGCACCTGCAAACGCTCTGGAAAACATACTTCACCTAGCAAAACTTCATTAAAATCATGGTGACAAAATAGTCTAAAGTTTAGGCATTTAGACGTGTTGAAATACACTTGGCAATGTCTATGTGGAGTGCAAGTTCGTCCGTTTCTTTTGCAGGGGTTGTGGTGATGTCAGAATGCAGAGCTCTGATTGAAGGATAGTGGGTAGACCTGAAGGCAGCTAGCATTGTGTACCCACCATCCTTCAATCAGAGCTTGGCATTTCGACGTCACTACAACCCCTGCAAAAAAAAAGCAGAAGAACCTGCACTCCGCATAAACGTTTTCTCAGTAATTAAATGCAAACAGAACAGACCTGGGAACCCTTCTTGCTGATAGCCTTTCCTTGAAAGTGTGAATGGTCAAAAGTCAATGCCATGATAAGGTGAAATACTTCGGACATAGCATGCTAAGGTGGCAAGAAAAATTAAACAGGGATAGCTATCTTCTTTTTATCAAACTTTTCGGAGCTTCATCTTTTGTATAATTACTGTCGTATAAAGAAGACAAAGTCTGGCGGCATGTGAGACGGTGAGCTGGCTGGGCCACGCGTGAGGGTCCGAGATGCGCATGACTGGCAGATACGCTTAAGGTTCGATAAAGGACTCACGGGTATTGGTTTGCGGCCCCGGGCTTTGACCTTTCTCTCGCCTTGGAACACGACATGGTGGCAGCAGTGGGATACTACTGAACAATCCTCCATCGTTGCTCGGGACCTGAGAAGCCGCACCAAACTCTGCAGTTCGACCGAACGGCCAGCAAAGAAGATTCGAGCCGCTGCTAGATCTACGCCGTGACTAGCAACGCAGACAGTTCGGGGGCTTCAATCTCCCAGGCCAGCGGAGGACTTTCCTTCTTCAACCCCTTTGCGGTCAAGCTACCGGAGAAGCTGGATTTCAGGAATCCGAGCGACTGGAAGCGATGGATCATTCAGTGGGGCCGCTACCGGATCATCTCGGGGCTTCATCTCTGTGACGCTTCGACTCAGGTGAAAACCTTCATCGAAGCGATGGGCAGAGGATGTCCTTTCTTCGCTCGTGATGACACAAGAGGAGCTGAACGACTACGACATAGTCAAAGCTAAGTTCGACACGCACTTCATTCCGCGGGTGGACGTCATCTTCGAGAGAGTGAAGTTCAATTCTAGAAAGCAAGAGCTGGACGAGCCTGTGGAGGTCTTTATCACGGCATTGCACAGATTGGCGGATACCTGTGACTACGGCCCTTTACGGGACGAGGTCATATCGGACCACATTGTCGTCGGACTCCTGGACAGGAAACTAAGTGAGAAACTCCAGCTCGATGCTAAGCTTACACTGCAGCGCGCGACTACGGCAGCTTGATCATCAGACGGTAAAGTGCCAACAGACTGAGCTACGCAGCACAAAGACAAACGGCGACGTTCTTGAAGAACTCAGAAGACAGCCGAAAACAAAAAGCGAGAACAAGGACTTTCGACGTCCGAACATGTTGCCTCTCCAAGCCCTGTCTAATATAATTCGCCATTGACGTGCCGATGGTGTGGCAGTTCACGGAAACATGCCAAGTCTCAATGTGCCGCAAAAGACAAGAAGCGCAACGCCTGCAAAAAGCTAGGCCACTTTGAGAGCTCTGTGGCCTGTTTTGTCTGTTTTTCCAAACACACTTGAGAAAACTTCAGTATACAAGAGCACAGACAAGGACTGAATGAAGTCTTCCTCGGCGAGTTGGTACACTCAAGCAATGGGCAATGTACCAGGGGAAGCCTGGTACATTACAGCCAAAGTAAACAACCAAGACATCACATTCAAGGTGAACACGGGGGTGGACGTCACAGCTATCCCTCCCAATATGTGCGACGCGACGTTTGCAGCTTTGCAGACAACAGGGACGGATCTTTATGGAGCAGGCCACACTCCGCTGAACACGCTAGGCAGGTTCACGGCGACGGTAACCTGGAATGGGCGCACTACTAGAGAAATCATCTATGTGTCCGACCAGCTAAAACACCCATTGCTGGGGCGGCCTGCAATTGAAGCCCTTCAGGTGCTACCTAGCTTGAACGAAGTCAAAGCCGAAAGCAAGCCGGAGTATGACCACCTCCGTAAAAAGTACCCCTTGCTTTTCCAAGGACTGGGGAAAATGAATGTGGAGTACAAGATCGCGCTTCACCCTGATGCGAGATCATTCGCAATCACATACCCGAGACGGGTACCTCTACCTCTGCTACCCAGCACTCAACAGGAATTGCAACGGATGCAAGACATGGACGTTATTGAAAGAGTCGACCATGCGCACCCATGGTGGTGGCTTAAAAGCAAGACAGTTCTCTTCGTATCTGCGTGGACTATACACAGCTAAACCCGCAACTGGTGCCGGAGCGGATTATCATGCCAACCGTAGAGGAGAGCTTGGCAAGACTCGCCGGGGCGACTGTATTCAGCAAACTAGATGCCAATGCCGACTACTGGCAAGCACCACTAGCCCCAAAGTCAAAGGAACTGACGACTTTTATCACACCAGTGGGACGGTTTCAATTCAAAAGACTCTTGTTTGGCATTGCGACAGCGCCCGAAGCCTTTCAGCGGGAGATGCTAAGGATCCTAGAGGGAATCCCAGGACAAGTATGTCATATGGATGACATCTTAGTTTTCAGTCGTGACAAAAGGGAACACAACATAAATCTTGAGTTGGTACTCCCCCGCCTCCACGATTCCGGAGTGACCCTGAACACCTCAAAGTGTGAGTTCTCCAGAAAGAGCATCAGGTTTCTGGGCCACCTTCTGGACAGCAGGGGCATTGCGGCAGACCCCAAGAAAACGGAAGCGATCGTCCAGATGTCGGCACCTGGAAGCTTGGCAGACCTGCGATCATTCTTGGGGATGGTCAACCACCTTGAGAAATTTCTTCCCGACATAGCCGAGAAAACTAAGCTGCTTCGAGATCTGCTACACGAGGATGCTAGCTGGCTCTGGAGTGAGCCTCAGGAAGAAGCATTCCTTAACATCAAAGATCTCCTATGCAAGACTCCTGTGCTCACACTCTATAAACCGGATGCACAACTTACATTGTCGGCAGATGCGTCTTCGTTTGCACCGGGGGCGGTTCTGCTCCAAGAGGAAAACGGAAAAAGACGCCCAGTGGTATACGCATCGAGAGCCACGGCACAAATGGAGCAGAGATACGCCCAAAGTTGAAAAGGAGGCTTTGGCCATCGTATGGGCCTGTGAACATTTCCGGACCTACTTGGTAGGAAAGGGATTCCACATCGAAACAGACCACAAGCCTCTGGTGCCACTGTTCACAACGAAACATCTTGACGAAATGACACCAAGGCTACAGCGTCTGAGGATGCGCATCTTTGAGTATGACTTTGCAATATCCCACGTACCGGGCAAAGAGATGTTCACCGCGGATGTCTTCTCCAGGAAACCCCTACCGACCACACGCCAGTCTACAGACTCAAGGCACACCGTGGAGATCAGTGAAACGTTGGTTTACGAGTATGAAATGCTAACATTGGAGCTCCTTCCAGCCTCTACCTCATTTTTGTCCAGACTGAAGGCAGAGCTTTCAAAAGACCCAACCCCATCAAGGGTTATGGAATACTGCGAAAAACAATGGCCGGCAAGGAACAAACTTCCTCCGAACTTAAGCAAATTCGCGAGTCTCGCCGCAGACCTTTCGGTTGTGCAGGGATTACCAATGCGTAACGACCGGCTGGTGACCCCGCCTAGTCTGCAAGGAGAAGTCTTGGAGCGATTGCACAGCGGCCATCAGGGTGTTGTCCAATGCCGGGCAAGAGCCAGACACTCCGTCTGGTGACCTGGCTTAAGCACGAAAATACATGACTATGTGAGTCGCCGTCCTAGCTGTCAGCAATATAGACGACCACATACAGAACCCCTTCTTCAGACTCCACTACCCGATCGTCCCTGGCAGGAAATTGGAACGGACCTTTTCCAGTTCAGGGGGAAGAAGTATATTGTCATCGTCGACTACTACTCGAAGTTCTTCAAACTTGAAGAAATACCTCGAACAACCACAGAGGACATTATCAAAGTTTTCAGCCAGAACTTCGCTAGACACAGTTGCCCAGAAGTCATCCGCTCCGACAACGGTCCCCAGTTTGGCTCAACCAAGTTCCGGTGATTCGCCAGAGAGTGGGGAGTCGGACTGGTTGCTTCAAGCCCGTATTATCCCCACAGTAATGGAGAAGCGGAGAGAGCGGTGCAGACTGCAAAGAAAACCTCGAATTCAGCACAAGCTCTTCTGGCCTACCGAACCATCCCTGGGCCCAAAGGGTTTTCCCCTGCCGAACTTTTGATGGGGCACAAGTTACGCTCCACTCTTCCAACGGCGCCCAGTACCTCTCTGGCAACACTCCAGGAGGTATCGGCAATGATACAGGAAACGGAAGACAAGAGAGGCGTCTAACTATAATAGGTGCCACCGTACAAGAAATGGCAGGGAGCTACACCCACACGCAGCAGCGTGGATTCACGCGGGAGCGGCCGGACCACCTTGGTCTTACCTTGTAGAAACCGACCAAGGAACGATACGACGCACACGGCACCATCTCCCGCCCGGGATTCCCGACAGCGACAGCCAGCCGGCCGGTTACTGGGAGAACGATCCTCAAGCAACCATAACACGAAGTGGGAGAATTTCACGACCACCGGAACGCTATGGACGATGAGGCTGAAAGGGGGAGGCGTCGTATAAAGAAGACGAATTCTGGCGGCATGTGAGACGGTGAGCTGGCTGGGCCATGTGTGAGGGTCCGAGATGCGCGTGACTGGCAGATACGCTTAAGGTTCGATAAAGGACCCACAACTATTGGTTTGCGGCTCCGGGCTTTGACCTTCCTCTCGCCTCGGAACACGACAATTACCTTCTCGCATGTTTCACAGTAATCTGTGGCATGGATTTACCACACTCTTTTTGTGACGTGTACCAGTAGGTGTGCACTGTCATGAGAAAAAAAATACAATTTATTTAATTACGACAGGGAGCCACGAGAGGGGAAGATGGCAAGTCCCGATCCACCAAAAAGGACAGGGCATAAGAGTGAAGTCTTGCAAGGCTTGGTCCACGATTCAGGACGGTTTGAAACCTATGATGAACGAAGAGAACAAAGGAGTCCATCAGGTCAACAGGAACAATATCTGACCTAAACATGCAGGGCAATGAAGAGCAGGGGCGAATTTATAGGTCAGGCTGGGTGGGGTGGAGAGGGGAGAAGGGAGAAGGGGGAGTTTGCAAGGAGATACTTATTTCACGGGCAAAATGCAGCCCAGATGTGTTTTGTTGACCTAATATTTGTTATGTCACCAAAAACTAATAATTTCTTCCTAAGAAAAGCTGGGGTATGTTGATTTTTCATTAAGAAAAAGTTAACCTGAAAAAGAAACAACTCCCCCTCCTTTAAAAAAAAAAAAAATCTGCTAATGATGCAGAGCATTTGAGTATGCACCAAAACACTGAGGGAGAGGGGGAGACGAGAACGTGTGTGGACGTCAGAGCACAGAGCTCTGGTTGGAATGACTAGTGGGTAGACCTAAAGGTAGTATACGGCTAGCAGTTCAAGAGGAGGAAAAGAAAGAACTCCGCTCTTGCTCACAGTGCTTGGACCCTTATTTTTGTACCCGCACATCACCATTCTTCCCTTGGAAAATTAGCCCCTTGATGCTCTTCGCTCAACATTCGGACGAAATTTGCCAATCCCCCCCCACTCCGGCCTGTGGCTTCTACAGTACTACGCACAAATATCCTCCGTGAACCCCTAAACTGACAGTGCTGTGGAAACTATGTGCTCCTTGGGCCTGTCGCGCTTGAGAATCTTTTGCCACATGATCACGCTCCCTCGCTTATAGCCACATTCGCAGAATGGGCTCAGGTGATGGACAGGGGGGCGGGCGAGGTTTGTCAACTAACGTCCCAACTTTTCACCCCCGCACGGATTGCGACAGATCTCGCGGTAGCTGACGTTTGTTCTGAACCTATCTTTATCCGCTGATGTAATTCAATGTCTGTCTGGCAACAAAATGACTAAAAACTTGCAAATAAAGCACAGGTTGTCGATTGCTTGCTTCACAGAATGAATAGCACAGCTTGCGTCCGATTTTGTTGCCCGTCGGACGTGCTTTCTTTTTTTTTAGGTTCTCTCGTCTCTTATGGCGGAAAAACCCCAGTTGTCTGCTCTCGTTCCTCTCCTGAGTGCTGCATGACGGGAGTGCATTGTGGTGCACACTTGACTCTCAAGGTGCAGCGAGTGCATGGACGCATGGAGTGGCAACGCCGAAATGAACTCGTGAAGTACACTGGGCACAAGCACTGGGCACAAGCATGTGGCTTCGTCTTGCATCTTGTTCGCGTGCAGAAGTTGCTTCGACAGTATTGCAGAAATTACACTAGCCCTGACAATGAAGTACAAAAAGGTTTGTGTTGAGTCTAGACACTGCTGCAAGATTGCCAAGCCAGGAAACCTAATCCGAGCCACCACTAAATGTGTTCCGTTTCAAAATGGCCTAATTGGCAAGACTGAACTGCCACCAAATCTATTCCGTTGTACAGCACCAAAGCACATTGTGTCAAAAAATATACTGACAATGGCTAGCGACGCCTCATAAAAGTCACGCGATGACCCTCTGCTTGGCCAGTTAAGCCACACGCAGTGCCGTGCAGGGTACAGGACGGCAGCCATGAGCCGGCCGGTGCGTCGACCCAGGGTCCCGCCCATAGTGTTCCGCTGCTGCCTTGAACAAGGTGAAAGCCAGCTCATCGATGTCATGGTCCTCGGGACCTGTGGTGTGTAACCATTGTGTTTAAGTTTGATAGTCACCAACCAATATTTCGGACTCGATGGGGATGGCGCAAAACTCAGAATAATCGAGCAGTCCGAAAAAATGAATTCTGCCACAAAATCACTTTATTGCGATTTTAAGCGCAAAGTTGCTACAGGAAGTGATTGATACAATAGACTCACAATAATTGAAGCTTGGATATTTTGTACTTCCGGATAATTCAAACAGGTTTCAAAACTTTGGTTGTCCCGCTATGTTTTTAATGTATTTATAAGCCGCTTAATCCGAATGGCGTTTCTTTTTGTTCTCGCGGCCCCGTTGAGTGCGCTTCTTTCCGAGCACCGGTGCACCACAGAGAAGCAATACCTGCGGAGCGTGCTTTCAGTGCACCGGTGCTCATAAAGAAGCACACTCAACGGGGCTCAAGCGGGCACATATTAGCGGAAAACAGCGTTCACATTATGTGCTTCAAGACTAGCAACGATGACCAAGACGACATAGAGGATGAGGAACAGCTCACTGGCATCATGCTTTCTGGCCTTGAAGCACATAGTGTGAACGCCGAGTTGGCGGAATATGCTAGTCTTGACGACGATGTGTGTGTTTGTCGTGATGACTCATTAGAGGACATAGTACAGGAAGTAATGCCAGCACAGTGCAGCAGTGAGAGTGAAGATGACAATGAAGAAAGGGATGACTTGCTACCAACTGTCACAGCCATAGCTTTGAGCACATCGCTCAGCTCCGGAAGTTTCTGTTTGCAAAGGATGATTCCCGTAAAGAGCTACTTGCGTTGGCTGGTATTGAAAATTTTATTTTGAGATTGTATGTGCTGATAAACAGTCCACAATCGACAAATTTTTTGCCGGATGAATAAACTCAATGTCACGGCTCTTTCACTAATGTGCTATGCCTGTACTTGCTTATTAGGCCTATGTAGACGAAACTGGCAAAAATCTGCTTTGTATGAGTAGCTATCCATGTAACAAATCATAATGCTGTCTAGTATCATATTTAGATGAATTTCTGATAATTCAAACTAAAATTTGTGACTTCCTGGAGTTTGAATTAATGAGACTCTACTGTAGTTTGCTGTACGGCATTTCGCATTCAGCGAGTCATTTTGTCACTGTACACAGACGAAAGCATAAAAGCGTTCGGACAAGTTACGCATTCACGGCTGCACGATGCTGGCAACTGTAGGGCGAGTTGTTAGACTTTGCCTTTGGTGAAAGAGTCCTGTTTGTAACACTGTGCCGCTGGAGCAAATCCACAGATTGATTGCTACTTCCTTGGCGATACAACCGCTGCCTTCTCACGTCGACACATGGGAAATACCGCAAACAAAAGCAGACACCGTCACGACTTCGCAAGGTGAAACCGGAGAGGTCAAGAGCGGAAGAATTGCTTGAGTGTTGACGTGCTATGTCGCATCAACAGCAGAGGCCTGCCATTAAAAAAAAAAATACTAGTTTGCAGTTTCTTTGCTGGACGTGACGTCACGACAACTGATGGCAGCGATTGGCTGGCAGAGTGATGTAGATTCTTTAGGGGGGAATTTGCCACTGAATTCATAACCTGACATCAAATGTAGTTTCTAAACATGGCAGATATAATCAGGCAGTTTCCGTCCACAATGCTGCCACCTAGTCTGTCGCACAGATTATTTCCGTTGCTAAGGGGCAATTGGGGCTTTATGTAAACATAGGCTGGACGTGCGTGCAGGAAAAATAACATGAATGACCGACCACATCATTGACTCTTCAAACATATTGCAAAAAAACAAAAGAAAAAAACCGACAAGTCAACATTTTTTTTTGTTTTTTCCTTATTTTTAGTGGCTGTTGTGTAACATCGAAGTATAAGTACCGAGTAAAATAAAACTAAAGAAAAAGTACATAACGTAAGGTGTACATGAACTCTATAGATATAATACCAGTCTCAATGGTTTAGCAAAGAAGCCAGTCTTCTCAGAAATCCCCCTCTCTCACTTGAGCCCGTTTTCTAATATTTGAATCTTAAAAAGAAGTTGCCCCGAAAAAGCGGCAGAAAATGCACAAAACAAAGTGACAGTGCCCTAAAAAGGTCACACCTGCCTTTTCACATGGCTCTCGGAACTACATGTAGTGCAGGATGCAGAACGGTACCCATGGGCTAGCTGCAGTTGTAACCCAGCGCTTGTAGTATATCGCAGCTGCTTGGAAGGGAGAGAGGCCACCTCCTTCATGCCGTGGTACCGGGAAAAGGAATACCAATTAGCCGCAGGCGTCGAGCACCTTGTATTTCTGTGCATCCACAAAGCAATTCTGGGACAGCAACGACAAAAAACTTCAGTAACACAGTGAACAAAAAAGAGACCAAAAGGACTGCAGTAGGGTGGGAAGGTGGACTAGTTGGTAGTTATTCATCTTGGTTTTAAAAGCGCACAAAAGACGAGGACAGAGTAAGGAACACAAACACAAACGAAAGCGCTCGTCCGTCGTTTGCGTTTCTTACTCTGTCCTTGTCTTTTGTGCGCTTTTAAAACCAAGAGACCAAAAGAGTAGACATGCAGGCGAGCGTAAATTGTAGACACAGCTAAAACTCAAGGCACAAGGAAGCAGAAAGAGGGCACTTCAAGAGGCCTTTTGACTTCCCTGCATGTCGGATTTGAGTCTCGTACCGGGTAGTAAGAAGCAACAATACTGGTTCCCTAGCCTTTCCTGCCTCAAGAAGCCTTGGAACAAAGAAATCCTACTGGTCATTCATTTTGTTTTCTCTTCTCGGGGGGATTACAGTGCATGCTGCGGCAGCAAACTGCCTCGAAGGGGCTCGACTCACACTCCTAAGAGAATGATTGGCAAGCAATTTCTCCATTGTGTACTATGTGCATTAAAGGGGAACTCCGTCGATTTTTCGGTAGACTTCGATTTGGCTGGAAATTTGCAGACCACATCAATAAGCCTTTTTTAACTGATAACCAAAATATTAAAAAAAATATATATATATTTCCGTGAAGTTACTGAACTTTCAAGTAACCCCGGCCGGGAAGGTTCCAGGAGGCGACCCTCTACTGGCATCAATGAAAAATCTCTACTTCTCCCTACCCGCGTACGTCACGGATGTGCAGGCGGACGAGCGACTCGGGCAGCCGCCAAGTGGCTTTCTGAACGCCAGCGATCGAGGTAATTTTTTCGCAGCTTCAAGGTTGAAAGTTCCTTTGCGATCTCTGCTCCGCTATAGATTCTAGAAACAGTGCCGGGAAAAAGCTTCTTTTTTGCCCTTGTTTTCGTGGGAGAAAAAAAAAGCGTTCCCCGGCAGCCAACCATGTCAAGGTGCTTTTGCGCGAGCTGTGTGCCGAGAGAACTAGTGTCACATTAAACATTTTCACTTTTGCTCGAAATACTTTATAGCTGCATGCTGCGAGTTGAGTATCCTTCAGCAGCTCAAGAGTGGCAAGCGCAAACTCAAGCCGGCTGTGACCATTACGACATCCGTTCAAAGAAGAGCGCGAAGAACCGAGAAAAATAGTACAGAATCTGGCACTATAGTCGACATTTTGCAAAGTCACATTTGTTATTCACAATTAGTTCAGAGATTTTTTTTGTTTTCTTAATTTTTAAAAAACACTATATATGTTTGAGACGTCGAATCTAGCTCGGGCGACTCTAGGAGTTCCACTCACGCGGCCAAAATGTTGAAAACGAGAAGAGAACCGTATAAACGAAGTTCAAGTCTGAATTTAGACATGACTTTTGACATATTGCTATTCCTGTCTGCTGTTACAGAGGTTCATGGATCAGGTGTTGAGCTCCATTAAAGGGTAGGAAAACGAAATTCCAGCGCTCATTTTCTAGCTTGCACCCTAACCTCAAAAACACCAGTCTTCCGTTGAAAGGCACAAGAAAACTAATTTTCAAACTAAATAAACAATCTTTCAATGTGCACCTGGTGAATGCATGCGGAGCCTATTTGGGAGGTAATTTAGCAACGTTGGGAAACTTGCTACGTAGTCGTGACATAGCAGATTCTTTCGGAGCAGCGCCGCTCTTTGGCATTTCAACATTTTCCTTCTTAGCTTCCCTCCTAGCTCAACTCACAAATCGCGCATTGTACCAAACAATCCAAGAAGACTGTAAGGAAGGACTCCCCTCTTTCTCGGACCCTCGTTCGTGCAACCGGACACATCCATTGTCCCCCTAGAAAATCAGCCCGTCGCTCAAAACTCGAACAAAAGTTGCTTTCCCCACAACGTTCAGCCCTAAGCTGACAGTGTTCTGGAAACTATGTGCTTCTTGGGCCAGAAACATGCTCGTCACTCAACGGGTACTTCGAACGGCTTGGTTGTTACGCGCTGACACTATTGACACCACCACAACGCTGACAACGCCACCAAGGGCAAAGCTCATAACCACGCCAGCCTTGCTACGTCACCAATGCGGGGAATCTTTTCCTTTCGTTTTTGTTTGCGCGGGATATCCCATGACGCATCGCGCTCTCCGTTCACTTCTCTTTGAGCGCTTGCTTGAGTGCACCGTTTGGAACAAAAAATATAGCCAGTCGTTTAAAATACAAACGTGTGATTATCATTTACGGTTATTATCTGTCATGCTTGACTCATTTCCGAACGAAATTTGAATATTTCTATTTTTGTACCCCTTTAATATACGATAGATCCTTGCCTGGTTTGTCAAATGGTTGGCGTGCAATATTCGCTGCAGAAGAAGTGATGAAAATGTCTTTAATTTATTATATTGTGAAAAATTTTATATAGAGCTGAAAAGATTTTTTTTTTTTTTATTATGAAAATATTAATGTTGTTAAGGGGAGGCATGCAAATTTACAGCTGATGAAAACTGTGCCAAACGAACTTAACTTAAAAAACTTTACATAGAATTACCCCTTCCCTATTTTGAATTAAAAGATTTATAATGTCTTTCTGTACCTCACGCACTATTGTATCTTCAAGCAAATATTCTTTATTTGGAGATGAACAGTGTATTTGTGTATTTTATACGCATTCCCCTGCACCTTGATGTTTGGCTTGGTGGTTGCGAAGTTCTTTTAATCATCATTTTAACACAATCGTCATGACCAGTAACCTGCCATCTGATCTACACGAACGCAGTTCATTCCATTCTATACTTTTCATTGTTTACGATAATCACAGTCTACATGTCTTAGGTCCCAGCCCAGCATGCACATGTTCATCGCTTTGGAAGGCAAGCAATGTATGTGCCACACGCACGAACGCTGAAAATGGCATCGACCAGAAGCGCTTTTCAGAAATGGTTTACAGATCTTTTGCTAGATTACTTAAGCACCAAGGAGCATATTCATGCCACAAGAATAGTCACACGTGCTGACGCCTGCAACAGTAACTTTTCAAAAGAAAATCTAAAACAAATGGCACGTTCCTTCAGGTCATATGAGCGTGTGGGCATCTGTACCCACATTCCGAGCATTTTCCGCAGTGCTTTGGCAATTCACAAAAATTTTATTGCGTGACTCTTCGACCTTTCTTCACCAGCCATCTTCTAATAAAAAGAGAATGGATTTACCAGCGATATCACGAAACTAGCGAGGCGCGGCTTGAGCGTAGCGAGTTGCAAAAATGGTTTTATGAAATTGTAATTGCTAGTTTTTCTTTTACTTTCTTATAGTTATGCACATAGACCAAGGCCATACTTTGTGCAAATACATATAATTATCAACTCTAAACAGCACGAACGCCCAGATTTTTTTGCTGTTAGACGCGAGAAAGGCGGGCGCGAGTGTACTCGATTGCCGGCCGCACGCCTCGCTCCACAAAGTGACGTGACACTTGGGCGGCGGGGAAAACTGGGGAAAAACTAGGGAGAATGATGTTTCGGTTAACTAGAGTGAATCTGGGAGAATGAGATAGCATTTCGGAATCAGGAAGCCATCCGCATTCAGATTATGCCCTTGGACTAGGTAGCTCGAAAAGTCGGAGTTCACCTTTAAAGGGGTACTCCGGCATTTTCTCCATTGTCCCCGATTTGCCTAAAACCTTGCTTAACACACCAACGAACATCGCTAAAATAGTAACCTAAATATTTGGCCAAAATAACTTTTTTTCGCGAAGTTACAGAATTTACAATTAGGGTCATCATCGTGTTCTTCAAAGTGAAAAGCTCTACTGGCAACATTGAAATAGTGACATCATGGGAAGGCAGGGGTTCACTCTTTGGGCTGTAGACTTCGTTTTCAACTGACCACAAACAGTTTCATGGCGTTAAAAGAATGTTTTGGAAGGTTGCTCCAGCTCCCGCGCAGCACGAAACAAATGCTCGGCATAGTTCATTTCTAGACAGCCCGCTCGAACCGCAAGCCTGCCATCCCGTGACGCAGGCACGTAGGCAGGGGGGGCCATGGGACCTGGGCCCCACCCCGAAATCTTCCATTTTGCTGGGGCCTCCTCTCCCCCCTTGCCCTCATACAGCACTTTGTCATAAACAAGCCTCCCCCCCCCCCCCCACCCCCCGAAACAAAATCCTGGCTACGTGCCTGCCATGATGTCACGGCAATGAAAAGCGAAAGTATACCGTAAAATACCGTGCGCATCCGCCCATTCCACATTAAGCGCCCATTACCAAATTTGTGAGATCTGAGCAAATATGTACAGTACATTTATATGTAAAATTGATGACCGGACAAGTGCCCATCCCCCATTTTTTTGCGATTATCTCCAAAGTTTGAGTAGGCGCTTTCCCGGTATTTTACGGTATTTGAATTTTGGTATTGGCGTCATTTTCATTTGCCGATTTCATAATAACTATTTTGAGTTTCGTGATAGTAAATAGCATACCGGAAAGAGTAAAAGATGGCGATTTCGAAAATGTGGTTAGGTGGGGTTGCCCAAAAAAATCGCTGGATTTTTTAAGCAGGTCTTTTTTCTGCCAACACGACAGTGGTAGGAACATTACCTGTGTCGAGCTAGAGAAGCCATATTGGGGGCTACCCCAGCTACGTCCACACTGGCTTTCATGGCAGTTATGTGTGATGCAGACAGCTTTCACTATTTCAACCGAGTGCCTTGGCAAACACAGAAGCAGCCACATAAGACAATCAGGAAAAGACGCCGAGTTGTACAGGCTAAGGAGGAAGGACATAGTGCAGCGAGCTATCTAGTCCAGGCTATTCCTCTGAGAAATGCAGTCGGTGGAAATGTAGGTCAGTTATTCCCGCCATTAATTTAGGTAACTAATGCAAGCATTACACTATTTTGCATATTTCTCTACTGCAACGCTAGTCATCCGCAGCAGAAACAACGCCCCAAACTAAAAAGAAGTCTCATTGCATTGTTAACACAGACATCAAGTCCATTAGGAAAGGCCAGCTGTGCCATCCACCTGTTCATAAGCGAGCTGGAGTTCATCAAAACACAACCGAGAATCTCTCGGAAGTACTTGGTTCCTTTTCAGTAGTTATTGAATGAAAGCACAGTGCAGTGGTGATTACCATCAGCACAGCCTTGCCACTGGCACTGCTGTCCCTCGAATGGCACATGCACGACATGGCCTGCAAGCCACATATATCCCTAAAAGAAAGCTGCATAGGATGCACTTACCGTGGCTAGCGTCGCCACCCAGCGAGCTTGCACAAACCCTCTGCATGGCACGCAGTGCTGTTCAGAACAGAGCGGCACTGGCTAGCCAGTTAATGCGAAGGCTTGTAGTGTCTTGCCGCTGCCTTGGCAAAGCTGCAAGTCACCTCTTTCACGCCTTGTGGTGCCCATCAGCTTCAAACGAAACGGTGTTGAATCGCGACCAGCTATTACCTGTCGCACAAGGGAGAAAAGGGTGTGAATGTGCAGACTCCTATCTGTTTGCATTTGTCTAGCGTGTGAGTTTTGTTTGAGAAGAAAACAACAATGACACTTCTTTCACAGTAATATGCAAAACAAAAACGAGAACGGCTCGGTTATTAATAGTTGTGTGCAGCAGAGGCACGGGTGCGAGGGCGTAGCTCCGCAGAATGTTCTTTTTGCACGGCTGCTCGTGCAAAAAGGGCGCTTTTGTGCTCGGGCCTGTGCCTTTTCTGCACACAACGTATGTTACAGAGTGTATAGCACGCCTTCGAGAGCACTCGCGTGCGGCGAGAAATCCATCATATACAGGGTACGATCGCAGGAAACCTCGCAGGGGTGCAGGAAGCTGCAAGTGCACGGTGCACCAGAATGTGAAACTAGAGGTGGTAATAGTATTTCACAGTTTGAGAATATGACGTTACTTGACGTAACTGCCTTACCGGCGGATGATAAGGGCCATCGGAGCACGACCAACTATTTGTTGTGATCGGGGCATTCGATTGGACGCGGGTTGGTAAAGATTTGAAAAACACGAAAGAATAAAACATGTAGGGACGAAGACAGACAGCGCAGTTCTTTGTTGACATGAAATGTAAGATCAAGCACATTATTCTGTCGGATCAAATGGTTTTGTTGAATTAGGTTTAGCTCGCAAGTCAGCCGTTCTTCGGCGGGCTTTCAGCTTTCTGCGATGGTTGTTTTAATCGTGAACGCAGGCTCAAACAATGTAGGCAGCGGCGCCAAATAGATCTGAAACTAAGAAACAGCTCGGACGCGTGGAACGAACACACACAGAGATCACATCACAGGAAAACTCAAACCACTCACCTTTCGTTCGACGACGGTACGTCAGGCACGATGTTTCCGATGTTTCTCCAGGCGTTGAGGAGACCGCGTCTGTTTCCGTGCTCCTATTGGTCGTGACGTCACCAAATTTCATCCAATAAAGTGCGCGCCGAAGTTTTCTCTAGTCGCCGGTTCTCCTCCCCCTCCCTCTTAAATTTGACAAATATTTCTTAAATTTGTGTTTTTATTTAATTGTAGAACATTTTTTGTACATTTTATACCAATATTTTAACTTTTTTTGAAGATTGTAATTTTGTTTTGCTAAACATTCATATAGAAGCTAGCGCTCCTGGAAGCTTAAACAGCTTAAATATCCCGTCTGCCAAGCCTTGCTTTCGATCGGGATTTCGATCAATCGCTTCTACAACTTCTACTGAGAGTAACGTCGGTGTGTTCAGAAAAAGCTTAGAAAAATGCCTGATTACTTAGGAGACGACATGCGAAAGCCAAAAAAGGAGGAAAAAGAGGAAAAAGAAGAGGACATTAAAGGTAAATTTCTTCAAAAATTGGGCAAATTTGTTTTGGAAACATCGGAGTAACGAGATTTTGATGCGTCACTGTCGTGGTTCCTTCTCTCGAAGTTGTGCAAACTTTTCAAGACCGAAAATTGGCTGTCTGAAGCCCGTTGAGCATCTCTCACAGTGCTGAAAATATCTGAACAGAATATCGGTCTCATTTCAACGGACATCAAACTTGTAACGTCTCGCTGATCACGGGAGAGTGATGCATGTTCAAGATCATCCCAGGTTGCATGTCGCACTGCGCTGCAACGGTCAAATTAATGCCCCTTATGTAAGAGACAGCTGACTTCACGCTGTATAAATTTTGCTACAACTAAATCGGCACCATCATCAGCATAAAAAAAAAAAAAAGAGAAAAGGTTACAGCAACATAACGTAATATTCACAAGAAAGGTTTGTCATGCCAGTTCGAAAACTTGCGGTAGAGGAAAGGTACTTTAAAATTACCCTAGTAAAAAAAAAAAAAAATTGGGATGTTTTGGTGACACAGGGTGAAATACGAACATTATGACGGTGAGCTATGCATGTTGAAATGTAAGGTTTTGTTGGTTGCCTTTGGGGGGGGGGGGGGGGGGGGGGGGGGGGAAGGAAGGGGCGGGGGGGGGGGGGGGGGCTTAAAAAGTGAACTGTTTTGATGAAGTTTGTGCATCAAGTACAGGTGATATATTTCTGACAATGGGGGAAATTAGGTAATGAAAAACTTGCTTTCATTGAGCTTAGAGTCGTGGTGCAAGAGTACTTTGAAATGAAATGCTGTACTCAGTTCACTTCTTAATAGTCAAATCAGATGTAGGTGTCTCTATTGCTACATAGCATTTTCTCATGAGTAAAGCTATATGCACTCCGCTAAACTCATATAAAACAAATGGTCACAAAGAGTTTTCAAACTGGTGGCATAGCATAGGGTCTAAGGTGTCCGCTTTATACGCAAGTGGACGCAGTTCGATCCGCGGTGGGCCTACTTTTTTTTTTTTTCCCCCTTTTTTTTTCAAACATTTTGTTTTGTCGAAGCATTTGGCAATATTTACAACATTTTTTTTTTTTTTTTTGCGATGAACATTAAACTAAAGCAACTGAATGTTGTCGACGAAACTTCGCAGAACTAAATGGTAGCGAACTCCCTTTCCGGAGGTGCGATCGGGGATAGCGGGGCTTCGTAATTAGCAGCCGCATACTGTCGCCGCAAAGCGGCGTGAACGCTGGCGGGGGGCTCTGGTAACGAGCTCCCCAATGATACACGCGCCGTTCGAAAAGGGTGGCCCGAGCGGCATGAGCTCTCTGCGGAGAGCATATAGCCATTCCGTCTGAAGTGCACTCTGGAGTGCGTATAGGTTTACTCTTTTCTCATAGCTAGCTCTCACTTATCTTGTAGGTTACGTTGTTGGTCCAGTTGGTTCATCTTAGTTAAACATATAAAATAGCGCAAAAAAAGACAAGGACAAGAAGTAAACAGGACAAGCACTAACTTTCAACTAGTTTTACTCGGGAAAAGCAAAGCATATATACGCACCACATGGGAAGCAGCAACACATCTGGCCAAGAATTCATACTTCAATGTTGTAAAATTTGCGTTGATAAAGGATTCTGGAAGCTCGCTGTTGGTGTCTGTTTCGCTGCAGCTTAAATCACAACTATTGATGCTTGCTTGGACATCATTCATTCATTTATTTATTCATTCATTTTGAGTGGCCCTCAAACAGCATGAGACCTTTTTAGTGGTGCACTTTCCAGATTAGTATGTAACGGCAAAACAAAATTATGAATGGGGAGAGAAACTTTATCTGCCATTCCGGTGCTTTTTAAGCTGCAAACTATTATTCTGCTGTGCCAAGGTTACACTGCAGAAACGGTATTTGAGGACGTGAAAAGCAGGAATAAGTGTGACTACTGCCGAAAGAAGTCACGTGCAAGCCTTAAAGAGCAACTCCGCTCAATTCCGAAGATTCCAAGATAATGAGTGATTTCACATTAAAGAGCCCTAATGAAAGACACTACTCATTTGCTTCGTGAGAAATTTTATGTACATTTTTAAATCCAATTTTAAGCACGAGCAGAAATCAAAACTGAAACTTCGGCTCCATTGGGCAACATTGGCCTCGGGCCGCCAAGAAATCCAGGCAGGTTTAGAAATACAGCAAAAGAGTGGGCAGGTTGGCATTGGGGGCACATGGGAATACACCGAATGAGGGAGTACAAGGGGATATGGGTTGGGCTTCTTTCAAGAGTAGAGAAGCGATCAGAAAGTAATATTTGAGGGTACACAGTGGGTAGGGACAGTGGGTAGGCAACTCGGTGTGTTGCAGTTTGTCGGACCGTTTAAGAAACATTTAGACAGAACTAGGTCGTAATATTTGATGTATGGTCTTTCTTAGTGATACTGAAGGGGACTTCATTGTGTTTTCAAAAACCAAATTGAAGCGGAGTTGCCCTTTAAGTGGTGGTGCCTGTTGAATTGAGAAACTCAAAATTTTGTATCTCTTTGTTCCAGTTCTCGATGAAGGAGACATCGCACTACTCAAAACATATGTAAGCAATTTTTTTTTTTTTTTTGCTATGCTGTGGTTTAGACATTTACTCTTGTTGTGCTGGGGAAAGTATGATAACATATGACACTGCTGTGTTCTGTCTCGTGTTCCCAGGGTGCTGGACAGTACAGCAAGACCATCAAACAGGCTGAGGACGACATCCAAGCCATTCTCAAGCGTGTCAATGAGCTTACTGGTGAGCCACGATTATTCATAGCTCAACGGGGCGGTGCCTGTTTCTCAGCACTGATTGTTCCTTCTCTGCATGAGGGCTAGCATAGCTAAATGTCTCATCAAAAAGAAGGCTGATGCTTTTGTAGCCTTTGCTGATTATAAAGGAACATTGGACGATTGTATTTAATTTTTTTAAATGGTGTTTTTATGCATCTTGGGAACATAGCATGCTGCCCAATTTTTTGTAGACATTTGTGACGCATATTTTTGTGCCTACGAAAGAAGTAAAGAAACCGAAACTCAACAATCTCCATTCTTGTTTCTGGGCCTCCTAAAGCGGAGGTGACGTAGGGAAGGACGTCAAGTGTGAATAGTTGATATCGGTAGTATCTAGGAGATCGAGACTCTGGTTACCGCGGTGGGTTATAGCAGTGCGGTGGCGCGGTCGTTTAGTCAGATCTGTCAACATGGACGGCAATGCCACTCTCGCGAGCGAGTTCGAGCTTTCGTTCAGTGACCCAACACAAGCGGAACGGGAGTACGTGTGTGGCGGCCTCCGCCATCACCCGATGAAGACCGCCCAGCTGCTAACGGGTGGCCGCATGCCGAAGTGCCCATAGTTGCTTGTTGGCCGTTTCGCGTTCAGCGTAGCGAATAGAAAACAATTATGCTGCTTTATTTACGGTTTAGTAATCATTTCCGGTCCGATTTATACTTTTCATGGTTATTCAAGCGGAAACTAGAACAGTATTTCTAAAAATCGCGAACCAAAACGTGATCGAGGGCACGTCTCTCGTTTCGACCAATCGCTGACATGTCTCTTGTGTTGTCGCGCTTCTTGGCCCCGCAAAGGTCACGTGAGCCGCTTCTCCTGGCTTCTCCTGCAACTCTCGGGACGTCGCCCCAGTCGATCCCGGTACGATTATTACCGCAACTGTTTATATTGATTTGCGCAGCACACAAGCGCCGGTTTCAGCTGAAATTTGGGCAATGTGGCCTGAGACGTGCCTGGAACCCAGTTCAATCGCCAAAAATATGTCCAAAATTGCCTTCATTGTCCCTTCAAGGGGAGACACTACCCACAAAAGTCAACTTCTTGTACCACTTGCTTGATTTCAGTCAAGTTTGCAGTGGAAGTTTATATAAGTGGCAAGCCCACCCTGCCAAATTTTATTGTCCTAAGTCAATTCTAAAACTTGTTACGAATGTTACAATGTGGAAGTCAGTGTGTTCGCTTAGGAAGACTATCGTTCTAGAATGAAATAACAATTTGTGATTTTTATGTGTAATATAGTCATAGGAATACCCATAGCACATGCCCAGCTAGTTATTTTGCTATATTGTGTTGTTTTTCATAAGTATAACTCCATAAGAAGATTAAATATTTTTTTCATCTCCACGCTTTTTTACAAATTTAGTTTTTTAGCATAAAAGAATGTTAAAGTAGAAGAACTAACCAGCCAGGCATGTTCCTCACAAAAGTGTATACCAGAAAACCACCAAAAATAATTCTCTATTGTGTAATAGGAAAATGATAGTCTTCCTAAGGTGAAATTTGTGCCGAAAAGTGGAACGGAGAAAAATGCATTGAAAGTGCTCCAACCGCTACCTTTTCTTTAGCACCAGTAGACCGAAAATAATTTATAAAGAATTAACTATGCAGTGTAAACTAATGAAACTTTCTGGGAATACTCTCTATATGTTGGCGAATGTAACTAAAACATATTTTTTTTTTTCAAAATCCACCTTTTTTATAGAAAAAGTTTTTTCTTGGTAAACGACTATGGATGTCTGATAAGGTACTGTCTACAATTATTTATTATGAAATGCAAAGTGATTCTTTTTAGTTTCTTCTTTATTGATGACGAGCCAAAATAGGGGGTTAGTGACTTTAGTGGTGCCAACAGCATAAGGGGTCAAATCCAAATCCTGAAAGAATTTATTTCTTTTTTCTTTTTTGTAGAGAATCAGAAAAATGGAATCTGGATGATGCTACTTTCCTGCTTTTGCAAAGAAGTTTGGCTTACCGAAGAGAGATATGAATACGTATCATAGGGGGGGCCAACCCGCGGCTCGTGAACCTTATGCGGCTCTTTGGGAGCCCCAGTGCAGCTCAGAGCTCCCTAGCAAACCCTCCCTCCCCCTTGCAAGAGCAAAAGGAAAGACAAAAAAATGAAAGACGTTTACAAATCTCTAATGAGAAAGTAGAGCACAGCTCTTGAGGAGGGGAGGGTATGCCCCTTCCCCTCCTCCTCTCTCCTCCCCCTTTCTTCCTCCTCCTCCTTCCGCTGAATTTGTTCATGGCTGACATGACACGAAGTCGTGACGTCAATTTCTCCTCTAAATATACTGGGGAAATTGAATTGCTGTTGAGGTCACGGGAAGTCAATTTCCCTGCAAAATTTAGCTGGGAAACTTAACCCAAGTTTAGCAGCAAAATTTAGCAGGGAAATGTTTCTGCCAAATTTCCCTGCTAACTTTGGCGGGGAAACATCCCATAGTGCAACGCGCATGGTTGCGCCGACGGCGACGCTGCTCACCCCGGAAACGGGCGCCTAAGAGCTGTACTCTAAAAAGGCAGTTTGTATTTTGTCAGCTTCGAGCCTTGATATTCACATCGAACAAGGTCCTTGTTTTACGAATGAGGACTCATGATAAAAAAGCACACTGAACAATCCTTTCATGAGTAGAATTTGCCGTAACCACCTGCAAAGAAGCATTTTATTTTAATGCACAAGCATTAAGTCTCCCATGAAGTGGAGCTGGCGACGTCTGTAACCACAAAAATAACCACAAAAAAAACGCTAAAGGAATTCTCAGGAGCTGGCAGCATCTGCAATTGCTGTAACCGTAAGAAACGTGAAAGTCCTAGTGAAACGGCTCCTTGATAGCCATTGGCTGGGATGCATGCACATAGTTCCAAGGAATGCCACCCCACAAAGAAGCCTGCTTCCTGACGCTCCGGCTCGTACGCCAGGAAGGAGTGCACTCGGCCACTGCTCTCGTGTCAGGCGTTGCCGGAGATGGGGGCGCTGCGGCCGCTTTTGCTCCTCGGCGCCGAGGAACATGGCAGCGCCTGAGGCATCTATATCGTCGGCAGCTGCAACCTGGGTAGTAGCGAAACGTGGCCGTCCACACCAGTTCTCCGCAGACGAACTAAGGAAGCGGAAGAACAATATTGATGCTTTTGCATTCACAACTCATAAGAAGTGCTTAGGAGTCCTCGGAATGTTTTTTTTAAGTGCCATGTATTCTTTTTTATTGCAGTTCTTCATTTAAATGGTTCCTTTTTGTGGCTCTTTCAAGTGCCTGTCTGGGCAACTCTGACATATCGTATGATGTGTGCTTTGTCATTATTGTATTTTGCAATATTTTGAGCTGGTGTATTAACTGTTTGGCCAAAATGTAAAACCGGTGCATTTTTGTGCACTGTAAAAGATTTAGGTTCATTTCAAATTGTTGATACGCATTCAAATGTTGTGTAGCACGCATTGGTTAGAATTCCTGTTGTAGCCTTCCTGCAGCTTCGTTCTGTCAGCTTTGAATGCTAAAAGCAGGCACATGTCTTGCTGTAGGCATCAAGGAGTCTGACACTGGCCTGGCCCCACCAGCGCTCTGGGACTTGGCAGCTGACAAACAGACGCTCCAGAATGAGCAACCACTTCAGGTGGGCTGTTGGTTGGGTTGTCAATTTCTTGCACGATTCCTATGATCCATTAGGGTCTCTTCATGAAAGGTTTATTTTTGTTTGCTCAGAAACCCCAAAGGAATGAAGAAGCTATGTAGGAGGTGATAAAGATCATTGCTGAATTTCTTCATCAACTTTGTCGGGATGCCTTAGACAATCATTGTTTGAGGCATCTTGATCCCCCCCACCCCCCCCCCATTATTTTTTTTAAGTGTCAGAATAGGACACATACCATAAAATAGGGAGGGGGGGGGGGGTCACCCCGCTTTCACTGAAAACGGTTAATTTAGACATGGGCACTTCCGTGGTCAAATCGGGCACTTAACGTAAAATTTGCAGAATTCCCTAGTTTGGAAAAAGTTAATAGTGGGCGCTTGAACGAAGTGGGTGCTTCCATGGTATATTACAGTATGTCACGAAAGGAACTTTCACCGAAAAATGTGTGCAGTATTTATGTTACAGGACTTATTTGAGCAATCTCGAAACATGGTTCTGTTTTGGGGTCAACATCCAAAATGCTAAATAGCTCTCCCGCAACATAAATATTGTTCCAAACTTTTTCTTCCTTTTATTTTTTTTTTATTTTTGCGGGGGTGGGGGTGGGGTAGTTTATTTTATAACATAAATGTTCTATTCAGGCACTAAAAAGTGTTCTTTTAGGGCCCTTACACATTGAAGAACACGGTTGAAACATAAAAATAGCATGTTTGTCAACAATCGGTCAACATGTTCGCCAACAGGCTCTGTTGCCCGGCAACCCTTTCAGATTGTGGGAGTGGCGACACAACGCAAACAACAACGTTTCTGCAATGTGATAGCCTTTCGGCAGCCAAAACGAGCAACAAACTGGGTTGCCCGGTTTACTATTTGAGCGAATTTTGTGCTGCCAACATAACTCGTACAGCTTCCACAGCTGGGTGTCCTGCCACTAACTTGATTTTTTGCTATAATATATCCAAATACAGTATAGACCACTTACAACGTAACCGCTTATAGTGCAGGACCGGGTATAACGCGGCTTTTTTAAACCACCGGTTCGCCTCCCATTGAACTCCATGTAATTACATACCGCTTAAAATGCAGGCGGGCGAAGGGAAATACCGGTTATAGTGCGGTTTTCGGAACAGCCCGGCGACCGCGCCGACTGACCGACGCAGAGAGCACGCTTCCCTGTGCAACACTAAATAACGGCGCGAGCCGCAAGCGGCACTCGCAGTGCAAGGAGGTTGCTCGAAGAAGCGGGGAGAAGCGAAGAGAGAGGCTTCAGTTGCCATAGCGACGGATGGACGCACGCACGTGTCGTTCACGTGCGTACGTACGTCCGCTGCGTTGGAAACGTTGGAAACAATCGCAACGACAGACCAATCGCAGGTCGAGGAGAAGTGTACGCGCGTTACATGCCGGTCGCGGGCCGGCCGGCCGGCTGCTTCTATCCGCAATCATGGCGTCGGTTTTGATCGTCGACGTAGACGGCGTGGTAGAAGCTCATCATTCCGCATAAAAGCGCTATCCTTGACTGAATTTTCGTCGTGTGTCGCTATGATAACCCAGCACGTACTAGAGGGGAAGATCCACCTACTCGTGCGGCGATGTTGTGGCAGCACTCTCAAGACGGCAGAAACGCCCGTGTCGTTGTGTTTGTTTACTTCGACTACAGTGGTGCTTTCTAATCATTTGTGTTTTCGAACATCGCCCGGATTTCTTATTTGGAGCATTTCATGCCTGTGCTCAAGTTGAAGGTATTACTGGCGCGTACCGTATAAAGGATGCGAATTTTCACGCGTTTTCATCGTCGGAGAAAAGTGATTAGGGTTAGCAATCCTGAACGCTCGCAACGTCCGTCCGCAACCCGCGACGCCGTTAAAAGGCTGCGCCAGGCAAAAGTCGCTCATTTCTTTCAAAATGTGTGACACACTTGAGAGAGAAGTGTACTTGTCTGGTGAAATAAAGACTTTCCTCAAACTGAGCTTTATTTTTTATCTGACATAAATAAATTCTGTTACAAAGGTAAGAGGACATGCATTTTGGCCTGAAAAATTTATGTTTTGGTTATAGCGCTGTACCGCTTATAGTGCGGATTTTCGCAACTCCCGCGACATACGTTATATGCGGTCTACACTGTATTGGGTGGTTGATGATATTTATTGATAGTGAGGTTTTATGTGCATCTGACACCTTAATGATTGCTCAATGGAGTCACTAGGGGGGTGGCGGGGCAGACCGCCCCGGTTGCAGCGCTCAGGTGGGTGCAGCTGGGCAGTGAAAGGCGTGGGATGGGGGAGGGTGGTCGTGACTGGCCACCGCTCTGACCCTAGTGACGCCACTGTCAATCTGTAACTTGGAAAGCAGTTGTCAAAAACTTCACAGCTATTTGGTTGTTTTATTAAACAAATGTCGAAATTAGAATTGTTGGTAATGATCAACTGACATCGTGGCTAACTAAATAAAACGCAGTGACTACCGTCTTGTTGAGAAAAGTGGTGAACTTCATGCGGGAAAATGAGCAACGGCTAAATACTTTCATGACCAAATGCAAACGTTCACAGCGTTTTCTGTTCGATCCTCCAGGTTGCCCGTTGCACCAAGATAATCAACGCGGACAGCGACGACCCCAAGTACATCATCAACGTCAAGCAGTTTGCAAAGTTTGTGGTGGACCTCGCCGACTCGGTGGCGCCAACTGACATCGAGGAAGGCATGAGGGTCGGGTGAGGACGGTTTGCATGTTGCTCCTCCGCTCTTGCAGGTGGCTTTGTTCTTGAGCCAACAAATGTCCCATGTGTACTGCAGTTGCCATACAGTTTCTTCGACGCGCACAAGGATGGCCACTGCTTTTCCTTTTACAAATAGATCCTTGGGTCAAAGTTAGCAGACCTAGTGGTGTAGGCTGGGGTGGTGCTCATTTAGGTTCAGCACCCCCTGAAATTAAGCCGATCCTATAATATACCCTACATGCATTTTGACCCTCCCTGCATCCCAAGTCATAGATGCGACCCTCACCCCTCTGAAAACAAATCCTGGCTATGCCGCTGGTCAGACCAACTTTGTATTGATGCTCGAGGAAGTGTATCCTCACGAAACCTTCTTCTGAAGGCCCAAAAGTTTCTGTCATCTACGGTTGCTGTATAGAGACAGAAAGTTTAAATTGGAAAATTCATTGTGTGAAAAGTAGATCATGGCTTTGAAAAAAAAATTAAGGTCTGCTTGGTCCGGACGCCAATTTATCCGGTTCATTATGTGATTGTAATTATTTTTTCTTGCTCGGCGGAACTGTGATACCTTAGAAAGGCGAATGGCCTATGCAGAATAGGACATCTGCGTTGCATATAACGAATGCAACGACGAGATTAATTATGAAAAGGATGGCAACGACTGCATGAATTGTCTATTTCGGCGAGCCAAGATCACCATATTCCGTTACGAGTCAAGAAGGTAGGGCGAGGGAAAGGAAAACTTGGGAGGAGGAAGCAGATGCAGTGATGTGATTGCTGCGCCAATTGCGCCAAACTGCGCCAAGGGGCTAACCCTGCTACATCCTGCTACATTTTGCCAAAATATGGGTAATCTGCGCCAAGCCTGCGCCAAAGGACCAGTTTTGGTCGCCTTTCAAAACCGAAACTAAACTGAGTACCGTAATTGAGCACACATGAGCTAGGTGGTGGAAACAGCCGTCCGACACAAAGTACCCTGCATCAATCATTCATCCGGTCTTGCATGGCTTCTCCCCCCGTCTCTCCTCTCACGTCTTTTTTTTAAAAAAAACATTTCAATGATTGACGTGGGCGTGGGCTGACGCTCCGACGCTAGCGTGCTGCGTACCAGCTGTGCCGTCATGCTGTGAAACGAAACCATGTTTTTGCGCGGCGGGGGTTACTTTATGGGCTGAAGCACTCGCTCCTAAAAGCAACGGCCGTGGCCAAACTATATTTGGTCTGTGCCTGCCAGTCACCATGGTCGCGCGACGTCGGATTTTGCCGTCCCCACGTCACTGCAGTTATGGCACTTACTAAACTAAAACGTAAGGGCTGCCGCATGTTCATCTACAATCCTGTTCTTGTTTAATACGCTACTACAAACATCCCTTTAGCTCAAAGACTGCTGTGTCGAAGTATTGATTACCTAGGTTTCTGTCGCTAGGCTTTCTTTCGAGACATACTCCGGTACGTGAAAAATCAGCCACGAAAGATGTTGGTGAAGAGAAATAAGCTGAAGCGAAGAAGGCAATGTCCGCATGCTCAACCCGCACAGTGTGCTTATTTGTCTCGAGTTCAGTCGTTGCCCAAAGCGCTCCGAGAACTTTTTGATCCTGGCTCGTGATGTCTTGCATCGATGCGCTCAGGTTCTTTTTTTTTTTCTCTGTTTAGCTTGTTCCTCGCCTGCAGTCCTGGCAAGCCCGTGCCGCTGGACTGCTTTTTTTTGTTGTATGTTGGACAGCTACATTTTGCATACAGTTTTGGGAATTAGTTGGAGACGGTGCGGAGTGGCATGGTTTCGATTGAACAGCCATCTCAGCTCGCGCAACAATTTCGCATTGCACGGCAGTAGTTACGTGTTTCATCACTTGGAGACTGCTTCCATTTACTATATTACTAGTCAACCTAATGATGTGATATTTACTATTAAGCTGCTCATTTTCAAATAAATTTTAATATGTGCAGTTTGGTCCGATATATTTTTACCATTTAACTGAAGCATTGCAAAATGTGTCATGTCATTGGCATTTCGGTTACATGTTGAAAGACTCCCAGGTTGTCTATCTTGACAATAATTAGTTGATTGCGGCGAGCAATGTGTCCTTCGTTTGTACACCACTTGAAATGAATATCTTTTCTTTTTTTTCTAAAAATATCTGCTCCAAAAGCAACTTTCGCAGCTCCGAAACACTGTTTTAGCTGCTCCAAAAGCCAGTTTTGCTGCTCCAAAACTCCGTTTTGACTGCTCCAGAAGGTGCTCCAAAACAGCTTAGGCCAATCACATCACTGCAGATGGAACGCTGGAGAGGGGAAAACCTCCTCCTCTCTCCAGCGTTCCGTCTGCTTCCTCCTCCCCTACCCTCCTTTCCCTTGCCCTATTTTCTTGAGCTGTAACCTACTACAGCAGGTCATGGTATACAGTGCAAAGCAGATTGTTGAGCCTAGATGACTGAAGTGGCTCAGTAATGTTCTGTACCAAAAGCACACGCGTGTCCTTTCTGACCTGTCTATTTTTTACTACGAATATCTTTTTTTTTGTTCTTTTATTTTCTAGATGTTTAGTGACCATTTCTTATGCTCTTGACTCGGGCGCCGGAACTTTGAAGCCATGGGAAGCCAGAGGAGGTGGCCCAGTGCCATTTAGAAGACAAGGCCCGTGCAATATGTCACCGTCAGTGAATCCCCTACCTGCCCCAAGTGGCAAAAGCGCCGGAGCTCATTGAGAGTGTGTGACAAGGCGGCAGACGCGTGTATCTTGGCGCCACACCTAGCTTAGTGCGACGAGCCGAGTGGTGCCGTGCGTACTCGCTAGGGATGATGTCGGTGCAGAAAAGGCTCGGGCCTTGTTTTCTAAGCAGCATCGGTCGGCCTTTTCTTGAAAACGCCGCAGCCATGGTTCTCGGTGGTGCTCCCTCCTGAGGTGCTTCTTTCCCATGTTGGCAGGGTGGACCGCAACAAGTACCAGATCCACATCCCCCTGCCGCCCAAGATCGACCCCACAGTGACCATGATGCAGGTGGAGGAGAAGCCCGACGTGACCTACACAGACGTGGGCGGCTGCAAGGAGCAGATTGAGAAGCTCAGGGAGGTCGTCGAGACCCCCCTGCTGCACGTGGGTGCCCCCTTTCTTCTCTTTCTCTCTGTCTGTCCATCTGTTATTCGAAGTGGTACGAGTTATTCTTCTAGAGTAATTGAGCCAACGTTAAGGTTTGCCGCTCTACCTCTTTGATCTCCCTTCCTTCGTCTGCCCATACATCTATTGGCCAAAGTGCTACAAGTTACTCTTCTAGAGCAAGGGCCTGTTCGCACGTACGCTACCGCGCTACCTCAGTGCTATTGTTTGGCGCTAGAAATCGCACCGACTTCGTTGATGCAGCACTGACTTCATGCCATATTAGTTATACAGCGCTGATAAAGCGCCGCATCAGTGTGGAATTACCGTATTTACTTGCATAATGAACGCATCCCTCAAAACCGGTACCAATATTTGGACTTTTTTTTTGAGTCCAGCTCTTAGGCGCCCGTTTGCGCTAAATTTTGTGAAAAACATTTCTCGCTCAATTTAGCGAAAAAATTTCCCCTCTAAATCTAGCGGAGAATTCTTTCCGCTAAGTTTGGTAGAAAGAATTCTCTGCCAAATTTAGCGGAAAACTTTCCCTGCTAAATTTAGCGGAAAGTTTTCCCTGCGATTACGGCGACGCCGACACTGACGGCACCACCCCAATACCAATATTTGTACCAATATTTGGACTTTTTTTTTCCCTCGCGTAATCAACGCATTTCCAATTTTCGGCTCCGTGAGCCTTGAATTGTGTCCAATTTATCTAGCCACCAAGCCAATTTTCTTTTGTCGCCAAGCAGTCAGACCAAGCCAAGCCAAGCAAAGCCAAGCCGCTCTCGTAATGGCTGTAAGTGCGTAGTTGCAGTAGTTGCGGAAGTGATGAACTGCGAAGCCGAGCAGCGTGCACCCTTGACGAAGCTTGGGTTGAGGACTTGCCCAGCCTTGGACATTCTTCGCCTATTGGATGCATTGATTTCAACAAACACGCCGACGTCCGTGGTCCGCTTTTGGACGGATAAATCGTGAAAGGGGTTAGGCCTAATTTCACATACTCCGGGATAATGTGTTTATTAATCCTTAACAGAATTGCACAGTGAGATGCACGCTGCGTCGTAAGTTGAGAGTGTCTGGTAGCCCCTGGTAACAGCAGTCTCCGTAAATGAAACTTGATTTGTGCGAGCGGGCCTCGGCGGTCGGCGGTTGAGCTTTGTCCGAGTTCTCATACGCTTAGTCGCGCTATATACCCGAATGCACTGCCGGATATTAGCAATATATACCATCTAAGAACGGCTGCATTGCTTTCCGTGCTGAGTGA
Organism: Ixodes scapularis; assembly: GCF_016920785.2. Lineage (NCBI taxonomy): Eukaryota > Metazoa > Arthropoda > Arachnida > Ixodida > Ixodidae > Ixodes > Ixodes scapularis. The sequence continues at coordinate 96,222,168 of NW_024609846.1, forward strand.
GCTTTGTAGGGCGCTTTTCCTTCGGCAAAAGGGACACTGAAAGCACCCTAAAAAGGTTTGCAATTTATAAAGCATGGTTACTGTGGCACGCCCCCCACCAGTCATCGGTGTGCCTCCATCAGTGGGGACGTGCCACAGTACGTTGCCTGGTCATATTGGCACCTAATATGACATTTGCACAAAGTCTGTAAATGCAAAAATTTTACCCCGCATAATGGACCCCCCCAAATATGTGTGAATTTTCCGAGAAAAAAGTGTGTTCATTATGCGAGTAAATACAATACATTCATCACCAGGGTTCCTAGTTTTGACTTGGTGCTGCACTGTATGCCAATCGGCCTTTGTTATGTTTATGTAAGGGTTGTCTTTTATGGGCGAAGCTTCTTAGGGTCTGGCCTTGTCTGTCCGGCGTCCATGCTCACATCGATTGCCATCCCACCTGTCTTCTTAAAAAAAGAAAAAAATGTTTGCACAGTCAACAGGATTCGAACCTGTGCGGGGAGACCCCAATGGATTTCCAGTCCATTGCATTAACCATTCAGGCACGACTGCGGGACGAGTAGGGGGCTCTGAGATGTGTTAGTAACTGAAGAGCTGGGGTTTCTGTCATGGATGAAAAGTTGCATGTAGCCGCTCAGCGTCTATACAGGAGAGGGCGCTGCGGTCAAATGCGTATATAATCGTGTTAAACTTTGCATGCATTGGCTCAACGTTTATAGACGAGAGGGCACTGCGGACAAATGCTTAACTGCGTTTATAACCACGATCCATTTCACTCATTCTCTTTCTGACATGGACCATTGACTTAGGCGGTGGAGATACGTTCCCACGGCTTCTAGCGAATCCAAGCTGATCCGCTGGAAGAACCACTGGCTCTGCATTTCACCGACCATAAAGCAGTAATAATGAAGTCGAAATGCAGCCTGGAACTCAGCGCTACCTATGAGCAATAAAAAAAAAATCGGCACCATCAGCACTACCTATGAACAAAATCAGTATCATCAGCACCACCAGAGCTTCGCCCCAATCAGCATCATTCACCCCCAAGGAGATGCGGTCATTTTATTTACCTCCCTTTTCCTTCATTCCTCTTTCCGGCCATCTGGAGTTTTCATGTTAAAGCGGCACTTAACCACCTTTGTGATGGTCTGTTTATGGTCATAACTGAATCTATGAGCTCTAAGAATCCTAGCAAAACCAAACATTACGTTCAGGCATGGCTGATTTTTCTATTAAAATCAATATCAAAGTTTGATGACCTTGGAACCATCGCGGACACCAGAAGGCGCCGTCGGACAAAGAGAAAGATTATTACAGAAAGTGTTTTAGTTCTCCCTTAATGTGAGGGTCAAGATAAGGAAGTTGGATAAGGGAGTTGGACTTGTTTGCTTTGAAAAGCAAATGAGTTAAAAAGTAAGTGCAGTGTGTGTACGTCTAGGCTGTGCAAGTTAGTCAGCCCCAATGGCCGTCTATTGTCTCTGCTCTTGATGAGAAATTTAGCCGGTGCAGTACGATCGGCGGCCCGGGGGCCTTAAACATGTGTCGCGCAGTAGTATCGCACGACTACGCACCGGTACGGTGCCCACATAGATCAAAGTGGTTAAGGTTGAGGCTCGAACAAACGAGTTTTTATAACCATTGTTTCAAGAAGGTGTCCTTCCTACATTGAAATTACCGACAACCAAACACATTTCCATCTTTTCCTATGCCCGACATTTTACCCATTGTTTTGGGCGGCACCAATGAAACGGTTTTTAAGACTTCTCGTCGTTCAAGCTTGCCACGTTGGCATTGCCTGTGACAGAGGAGACAGCAGTGGAGGTAACCCCAAGCAGTCCATTCTCAACCAAAAAACGTTCTCGCAAAATAATAGAAAACAAAAAAAACAACAAAAAACTGGATTCGCATATACTAACTATGTTATGTGTATGTTTCTTTGTTTCGTTTTTTGTTATTGTTTGAACTTTGTGGGCTCTGTCCATCGTCCTAATCTCTCGACGGTCTTTTGTTCTCGGAGCAGCCGGAGCGCTTTGTGGACCTGGGCATTGAGCCCCCGAAGGGGGTGCTGCTCTTCGGCCCCCCCGGCACGGGCAAGACACTGTGCGCCCGGGCGGTGGCCAACCGGACGGACGCCTGCTTCATCCGGGTCATTGGCTCGGAGCTGGTCCAAAAGTATGTCGGAGAGGTGAGGGAGCTGCCGCTTGTCTCGGCTTTGTCAGTAGTAGTAGTATGGTGGCCGGAGCGTGTCTCCGACCGGCGTGCGTGCTGCGTCCTCAATTGCGGTCTGCCGACTTCCGCCCCGACGACGTTGTAGAAGGGTCGCGTTGCCCGTCTTGATCGTGGAGGTGGCGCGGCGGCAGAGGTGGACGTTCCGGATGCTCGCTTTGCCACAGCTCGCTCCCAGCTCAGCGGTTTGTGGAAGCTTGCGCAGCAACCAGTTAAAACGTAGCAACGAATGCGACGCCGTTGTTTACTCGTCGTTTTTGCCCAAACTTCATGACCGATTTCCGGGATTGCGGCGTCCAACAGCGTGCCGTCTTCTGCGACATCGTTTCTTGCTACTTTGGGACTGCTTTTAATGTGTGGGCGGTGTAGGATGTTGAACATGCTAATCAGAGATGCGTTTTTAGGCACCGTAGTGGTACTAGTATGTTTTTTTTTCTCAAAAGGTAGCAAACGATGGGAGACAGAAGAAGTCCCACAAATGATGCTGAAGTCGCGGACGGGTAAAGAAATGCAGGGTGTGGGGAGTCTCGAGCACCTTGTTATTACATTGCAACCAATGTGACTCGCATACCACACCCCGACTTTCTGAAGAAATGCTGAACTACCAAAAAATTATTTATTTTAAAGTTCTCCCCAAAAAACTTTTTCCTAAAAAAAATATCTTTGCTTAGTATTAACATTATGAGACCCATTTTGAGTCGGGCTCGATTCGAAAACATGATAGTTCGAGATAATTACCTTAAAAGAGACACATGTCACTTAATAGTTGCATATTTTAGGAAATTAAAAATTTCTACCTATAGACCTTTCCAGCGGCAGTCTCGAACGAAGCGATTTACAGCGCGTGTCCCTGGTTTTGAGAGTGTACGTCAGTGTTGCCCGACTGCACTGAGCTGTGGAGTTTCTCGTCAGTAGGCTGTGGCAGCCTGCGTTGGGCGCAATTCCGGACGCTGGTGGCGGCTGAATTGCCGCGTTTTCTTTTTTATCTTGTGTTCTGTGGCGAGCATAATTTATAGAGGTCTTTAAGAAAGCAGTTCTCTATTTTTGGGAACAAAAACAAAGAAATGAAAGCTGTTTTAGTGAGTCCGTGCGCGACAGAACAAATGCAACTTGAATGTTTGTTTTATTTTATGTTCATTGTTTTACGGCACTGTTAATTCAGCCGTGTCAATCTATAAAGGTCAAAATATTTGACCACACAGGATATCCGTACTGCAGGGATATTCCCCGCCCACAACATAAAATTCAATGAATCTCATCAATCGAACAAAAATTATATTGTACGTACCCCTCGGTGCCGCGTTATCCGAACAGGATTTGAGAAAGGTCTCAAATAACACAGCATGTCCAATATACAGTGTCAACGATAGTCACTTCACGACGATCGGACGGAATCTGGCCTGTTTTGGGGAACATGTAGAAGAGAGCTCCTTTTTTTGCAAAGCTTCATAGCAAATGAACGAACGTGCTTATTGTGTCGCCACACCCCGGACCCGACCCTATCAGCTAGTTCTTGCGAAGACCCGGAACAGAGCCTGAAAGGCTTTTTGGAGATTATCTCGACGGAAATAATCCTCCAAGCACGTCGAACTGCCTGCGTCGCGGGCTGCTTGACGTTCGCTCCGTTCGTTCGTTTCCTGCGAAGGCCGAGCGGGCTACGAGCCCTGGTATTCCCTGGTTCTCACTGTGGAAGATAACATACAAAGGGTAAGCATCCTAAACAGGCGAATAAAATAAAAATTTCCAAGAAAGCCGGCGAACTCGGAATGCAAAATGCAGGTGGGGAGCCACGCTGACCGGGTTTCCACAGCTCAGGCGGGTGCCAGAAATTTCTGACTGATAGGGGTCGCTCGATTCGCAAAATGGCGGCGGCCAGAGCGCTATTTTTGGAAAGGTCTATAGCAACAATTTTTGTGTGCCTTTAAATTTAGATTTTGTAACTTTAGCAATTCAAGAAAATTTAAAGTTTTACTATACTTTCATACACTCAATCTGAATGGAGTGTAAGGACTATTGCTTGTTCCTCAGAGTCATATCAGAGTTCAAGAAATATCCTGATATACCTTTTTTAGTAACTGAGTGACTTTTAGTAATATTCTCAATTACTTTTTTTTTGGTTTCCTCATCTATTTGAAGTGAAGCTGTCAGGTCACCGATCGTGTAGAAAATATCAAGATGGCAATATGACAATGTTGTGTTCCCAAATTCCAGATTAGATCACCCAGTTTACTAACTCTGAATTATAACAAGTATGTAAAGTGGCAAGAACGCTTGTTGGGCTCAACTTTTCAAAATGATTGTTTAAAAGCTACTTGATTACCACTCCAATACAAATTTCTTGTGTAGTGCACCGGTGATGATTGATACCTCGGCAATGCCATGTAGTTCGTGTTCTTTTCATATCAACATTTTTTTTTTTTTAGTGGCAGTTTTTGACTATACAAAAAGTTTGCAATTGTATACTTGCATAGCTCTTCTTTTACTGTCTTAGAGGATGCTAGTTTTTATTTATCTTTTTTTTCAGGGAGCACGAATGGTGAGAGAGCTTTTTGAAATGGCACGAAGCAAGAAAGCCTGCCTCATCTTCTTCGACGAAATCGACGCCATTGGCGGTAAGTGTCGGACCTTGTCGGTGCTTCCACAAGCCCACGTCACTGTCCGTGCTGGCATTTCTTCAAAGACCTGGCGCAAGGATTATATATTTTATTGTTAAAGTTTAGGCTAGTCGGTATACAGACATAATAAGAACAAAAACAGCTCGTAGACGAGGAGCACTGTAACCATTTACTTTGTCCTCGTCTTCACACTTTTTTCTTTTTATTATGTATGTATTTTAGTTTGAGCTGGAGCACACAAAGTTATACGAAATGAAGTCTAGGAAAAAAACGACAAACAAATCGGTGTGCATACTAGACAACACTAAATTCACACTCGGGAAAAAAGTTTTTTAAGTGTTTGGTTGGACATTAGGTAGTATGTCACAAAATCAAGTTTACACAAACAAAGCTAGTGCAATATTTACGTTGCAAAGCATATTTTGACTTGGAAATAATTCTGAAACTAACCTTTTTTTTTTTTTTTTAATATCTACCCCGAAATAGGAATTGGCTTTGGAATCACTCTTAACTCAAAATCTGTCTCACAACATAAACATTGCAATATCTTTTTTTTTTCTTCTTTTATTTTTTTTTTGGGGGGGAGGGGTGGTTATTTTGTGGCATAAGGTCCTATCTGGGCAGTTAAAACAAAAGTTTTTTGGGTGATCTCTGTATTTTGAAAGGAAGAGCAGTATAAGCTGTACCGTGTTAGTCCTGTCACTTCTTTTTAGCGTCAAAGTTTGAAATTGTCTTGCTTCAGAAATTACCTTGCTGCAGGAAGACGTAATCACGGGCGGAAAACCTACATAACTGGCAGACTGTTTTGTTTCTTTTTGCATTTCTCACAGGCGTTTGAATGTTTGACACTTGGAACACCTTTTCTCGCATCCACCCGAACCCACAGTCTGTCGTGCATGTCCCCCATACCACACCGAAACTGCCTCTCGAACTGCCGGTCGGCTGCCGCATAATGGCAACTAGCTTCCGCTGGGCCTGGCGTTCTCCTTCTGCAGCCGTGTGCCTCTCTCGTCACCTCACTGCACCCACCGCAGTCACTCCTGCATGGCTTTCACAGTACACGAAGCCCACAAGCAAGAGCCTTCGTAAAGCGCATAGTCCACCTTGCTGCCGCCGAGCGCACTCCGAGAAAAATCTCTGCTCCAAGAGCAATCTTCGGCTGCATGCTCTGTGCCTTACTCTTTATCGAGGCTACATTCCAAACCAGGGCACGAAAGTGCTACGCTCTTGTCCTATAAATGCCATGCATATATTAAGTGCTTTCAATCAATCAATGTATGGGTTCTTGAACTGGATTTATAGTAATCCAGATGTTCCTCAGGCTACCCTCAGGGGCTCTTCGAACTCCGAAACTTCTTTGACCGTCCCTTACCCTGTGTAAAGTGTTTTTCCAGTTTAAAGGCCCACCTACAGAATCGTCTTTTGCCAGGTAGAAAGCAGGCTCCCAGTTTCCTTCTCTCCATTCCCTCTCGCACTCTTCTTTCTCCTGCCCACGGGGGCATGTCTCTGAGCCACTCCTCGCAGAAAGGAGGAGGGCCTCCCTCTTTCTTGAATGGAAAGGAGGAATCAAGGGAGAGTGTTTTCCGCTCAGAGTTACGCACCCAATGATGCGTAACTCTGAGCCGAGCACTCCCCGATACGTTTGTTATTGTTCAAAACCTCCATAGGCCCGGAACCGCTTTATTCGATCCTTGCCGAGACGAGGAGGGGTTCATCGAGATAGCAAAGTTTGAGAACCCCCGAATCAATGAATCAATTAATTGCTGCAAAGAGTTCACAAGAAGGGTCCCGTCTTAATGAGATTTCCGTTGCCTGATCGACTGCGTGGGGCGTACCCCCAGGGGCCCGCTTCGACGACGGGGCGGGCGGGGACAACGAGGTGCAGCGCACGATGCTGGAGCTGATCAACCAGCTGGACGGCTTCGATCCCCGGGGCAACATCAAGGTGCTGATGGCCACCAACAGGCCGGACATTTTGGACCCCGCACTCATGCGGCCGGGCAGGCTCGACCGCAAGGTCGAGTTCGGACTGCCGGACCTCGAGGTAGGTGCCTTTGAATCGGACGTTGACTTGCGCCACCTGGCCTGTATTTTCAGGAGCTATGTAGAGTGCAAGTTTGTCTGCTTCTTTTGCAGAGTTTGTGATGACGTCAGAATGACGAGCTCTGATTGAATCCGATTGAAGGATAGTGGGTATACTTCAAAGCAAGCTGCCCTTAAGGTCTACCCGCTATCTTCAATCGGATTCAATTAGAGCTCAGCATTCTGACGTCATCGCAACCCCTGCAAAAGAAGCAGACGAACTTGCGCTCCGTGTGGTCACCGTTAGGATGAGAATTGCGGGGCATCTCTTTAATATGCCTGGCCACCGTCGCGCGCCCGTTGCACTCTGCAGTGCTTTGGTCGCATTTGCCCACATGGAGGCTCGTGAGATGCCCGAGCGTTGTTGACGGTAGGAAATTTGCGCCGGAGGCGAGAAAACGAACGAACCTCGTGCCATTCCGATCCTGTCAGTGACCATAAGTTTTTTATATAATTGCGAGGATTTAATGTAGCTTTATCGTCGTCATCAAACATAACTCTAGCCACTGTCATTGCACCGGTGAAGCGCTCGCTCCCTCACTCCGGCACCTAGACAACGACGGTTCGGTACGGCAGGCCGACATATTGGTGTACGGTGAATCGCTCGTCCTCGAACCACAGGCAGTTGAATTGTTTTGGTCGTGGTTGCAGCCTGCGTCATCTCTGCGGGGACCCCGCAGGCTTGTAACTTGCTGTCTTGTGTTCTCAGGGAAGGACTCACATCTTCAAGATTCACGCGCGCTCCATGAGCGTCGAAAGAGACATCCGGTTCGAACTCCTCGCTCGACTCTGTCCCAACAGTACAGGTACGTAAAGTGATTTTCGTGGTTCGATTTAGCCTATACAACGTCGGTGCATTGGCTAGAAATTCCTTCTTCTTTACTGGCATTTCCTTTAACACCACAGTATTGGGTAGGGTAGGACATCTATGTGGAGAGCAAGTCGTCTGCTCCTTGCGCAGGAGTTGCAATGACGTCAGAACGATGTTGAAAAGACAGTGGGTAGACCTCAATGCTAAATGCCCTAAAATCTACCCACTTTTTTTTTTTTTTTTTCAATTAGTTAGTAAGAGTTTGGCATTCTGACATAATCGTAACCCCTGTGCAAGAAGCAGACAAACTTAATTGCGCTCTGCATAGTCGGCATCAACATTTTTGTAGTACATTGTCAAGGCTAACGGTAGTTTCCACGGCGCTCTCATAGTCACCTCTGTGAGCGCACGCAAGTGGGACGCAAGATGAAGCTATGAGCTCGTGCAGCAGTGCGTGGCTGCGGCAGTGTGGAAAATAAGCTAACCCTGACAACATAGCACAAAATAGTTGACGCCAAATACAGTATGACCTTGTTACAACAGATCTGGTGTCAGCAGGCATTTGGTGATAACTAGGATTCCGTGTTTTCCGAGTTTATTGTTCGTGAAATTCGGAGGGTGTTTTTAGGAGTTATTTTTCACTAAACATTTCGGGATTATCAGATTTTTTTTTTTATATTCCTAATTCCCTGAAATTCTGAGTTTAATTTTACTGTTTTTAAATTTTTCAGAATAAAAATTAAAAAAAATAATATCCACACACAAACATACCCTCAATTTATAAGAACTCACCTGATCAAATGATATGCCTGCAACTGCATTTGGCATTGGCCAAATACTAACTGTCCCACGACAAATCTTGAAAATTGGCGTCACTTCAGGTAATGTCTATACTTGGAAATAACTAAGCACCTGGACGTAGTCGCTGGGAAGCAAAGAAGCTTCAGTTGTTCCTCCCCCCCCTCCTAGGAAATATACAGGTCCGTAGCTCTCACTGTAATAAAAGCACGATTTCCCTCCTCCTTTTAAGAAGGGAATAGTACATATAGTGTGGTCCAAACTGGAAATTGGAACAGTGGCTTTTCTCGTGACCCGATCCATTGTTGTGAACGAACCTTGACGCAAATGGGAAACTCCCTTTTGTCAGTAGCCCGAAGCTTCAAAAAAAAAAAAAAAAACCTCTCCTCAGGAGCATCAACCTTGTGCTCTCTCAAAATTTATTTGTAAAATACAGTCTTCTTTTCTTTTCTCGTTTTGTTGTTGTGGTTTTGATATTTCGTGTTTTTCGAATAAATTTGAATCGACAGACATTTCACCAAACATGGAACCCTAATTGTAACGTCCGATTTGAGAAGTTTAATTGGTCTTCCTATCTATCTATGCCGTCGAATCAGCTTCGCTTATGGCATAACATAAAGGCCCGTTCACACTCTTGCGACCTCTTAGAACTGGGTTCCTTAAAACCTCTTACGAGAGGACACACTGGCGCCGTCTATTGGGTAGCAGTGTAACCTTGGCGGTCCGGCATATTTTGTTTCTCTTACGCATTATCCTTTCTTTCTTGGCTCAAAAAACATTTGTCAACGTTTCAAACGAGTCTTTCTCACAGGTATTTCACACATTTGACCTCGGAAATCCTGCAAAACCTTCGCTCTTATGAAATGCAGTTCCAGGGTCACCGCATAGATGGCGCCAGGGTGCCAGTGTATTCTTTCGTCCGAAAAAACTTTAAGGGGAGACACCCCCTGGGAGGGTCAACTTTTAAACCCTTGGCTTAAAATTAATGAAATTTACAGGGTAGGTTGGTGGTCATGCTAGAGGGTGCGTAACAAACTTTCAGGTCTGTCGGTTAGGTGGGAAGGAAATCAGAGCAGCTTCTATCAGCAACACGCCCACATTGTTTAGTTAATTTATCGTCGGAAAACAATCGCAATATTCAAGATTTTATTCGCTAGATATCTGGAAAGTTTTTTTGTGAATGTAATTTATTTCTAGCAATTTTCTCTTCTGCAAAATTGGTAAACTTTTTGGTCCTCTGCGTCTTCGACAAAAAGTCAACATTTGTTTATAAAAGACATCTGGAAAGTGACAAAAACATTCCATAGCCGCATTCCATATTAAATTTCAGTCACGGAAAGTGAAGAGCGAGCCTTCCTTGGTATTGCCATTATCAAATGATATTTTGACTAAAATGGAATTTATACCAAAAAGTGGAACAGCGTTCAAAGTGCTCCAAACCCTACCCTTTCTTTAGCTTCGGTAGACAGAAAATAATTTATAAAAAATTAACTGTGCAGCGTGAACTAGTGAAAATTTCTGGGAATACTGTCTAGATGTTGGTGGATGTAAATATGTCATTTTTCAAAATCAACATTTTTTGCAGAAATATTTTTTTCCGGGTAAACCCTTAGAGGTTTCAACAAGTCCCGTCTCTTTCGGTCTTACTCGGTTGCAAGAGTGTGAACGGGCCTTAACATACATTCAGACGAAATGGGCTATATTACGGAATTTGCAAGTAGTTCACCATTCCATTATAGTGGATTCTCCGACAGCAGTCATTATTTCGGACATTACGTGGCTTTGGTTCAGGAATGGTGGCCACGGTGGCATTCATTTTGCATACCACTGCCATTGTGTTCGGCACTTTGCGAGGCTCATACGATCCAAATTGCGCAGTGATGACAATCGTAGGTGGAGCATTTCAGTTCAAAGTTCAAGTTTCAATAAACCAGTTTTTTTTCGAATATCCATTCTCATTTTTTCAACCTCAATTTTAGGACAGGCTCCTGTCATAATCCACCTTGGAGTTTGAAGTAAGAGTATCTGCATTCTCTACACTCCTTTTACAACAGACCAAAATCTTTATCACATAGGAGGTCCTTTGTAATTAGTTTATAGTATGTGGCGTGGACAGCCTTTTAACACAGGACCTGCGCAGGGGCATTGAACAGGCCCGTAGCTATGCTTTGTGTCATACGCAGGGTACAGTGCTTTGAAAGGTGCTTGCACAAGTTCAGTTTGCTGCAATTTTATTCGCGTGAGAGCCGTCTCAAGTTTTATTCTCTTAGGCTGGCTTGCTTGAAGTAACGACCATGAAAATGAGTGGCGTCTACGTGACCACCGGTCTTATTGGGCCATCATTCCCTGTGCTTTCGATAAAACTTGCGCATTTACTCCTATATAGATTAGGAATATAGAGAACTCTCCAAGAATAGTAAACAATATTTAAATACAAAGGGTTGACCCAAATTTTTTAGAAAAGATGAAAGGGAAGGAATTCTATACTGTCATTTATTTCGCAGCAATCCCTAGTTACCCTAACTAGAGCTAACTCTTCGACTGCACTGGCCGCGTCATTGTCTGACTGCAGACCATGATGCTGTTGTCGCGAGGCCTGCAATGTCACGAGCAACTATCAAAACACTCACAAGGAAAGACTTCTCAAAATGTCGGGATGGTGGCTGCATGACATGACTATCAGGTTCAGCCACAGCACTCCATGCTGTGGCGCTCGTCAAGCTTTGCCGCTTTGCGCTGGAGTGCTAGGACAGATTCGGAAGTTTTGCTAACTAGTATAACTTTATAAGTCAATCTTCCTTGGTCATGATTATAGGCCAACCCATAATTTTAGAAAAGGTTGACCTATATTTGAATGAATATGGTATCCCTTTGGCAGCCTTATGCGTAGCAATGAAAGGGTACCTGCGAGGTTTTCTAGCTTATCCCTCAATGAATGCAGCAGAGCTTCGCATGGAGTGCTACCGTATACAGTAATATAAATTTTGTATTTACTGTCATTAGGGTAAAATCATGCCGTGCTTCCGTAGGGCCATGTGCAACTGTCAACTTTGTGTGGTTTTTAGTTGAAGGAACATTGTGAAGGTGTTCTGGCGGCACGTTTTCACGTATAATAACAAATGCGTAACAGACACTGTAGATTCCAGGTCATGGCATTTCGCAGTAGTTAGTCGAATTTCTTACACAGTTTACATTCGCGTACACCGCTTCACTCGATTTACTAATGCAATATGTCTTGACAACTACTGGAAGTGCACTGCCCTATAGCGGGGATACACTTTCTGTCCTAGTGTACAACGCTCAGCGAGGCCGCCGAGGTCACAGGACTACTCGCACGTTACGTGTGAGCAGTCAGAAACCACGCGCTCCTGCGGCCATGTTGCCTTTGTCGAGCACTGTATGCCAGTCAACGTAAATTGATTTATCTATAGTCCGTGACAGGCCAGGAACCTGGTGGATGCTCTGCCTCCAGCATGTGCTCCTTGCCTTCCGCTGGGCTCCGGCTCTGCGTGCGACGAAGTGCGGTCAAAGGCAGGAAGCTCGCACTCAAGTCGGAGCATCTATCGGGTCATTAACACGTCACCGACCTTAGCGAAAAAGCAGGGCCGCGAATCTAAAGGTACAAAAGGTTCACTGCACCGCGTACAAACGTCGCCATAAATTTGTTGCACCGCTCGCAGGAGCGGAGATTCGCAGTGTGTGCACCGAAGCGGGCATGTTTGCCATCCGAGCACGGCGCAAGATTGCCACGGAGAAGGACTTCCTGGAGGCCATCAACAAGGTGATCAAGTCGTACGCAAAGTTCAGCGCCACCCCACGCTACATGACCTACAACTGAGCCCTCGGTCGTCCGCCGCCTCCGAGGATTTGTGCGGGGTACTGGCAACAATAAAATCTGTTTCCATCGTCGTTTGGGCGTGGCTCCTACACACGGGAAGAACAATCTTCCAGTGCATTCACATCCAGGATGGCCAAGATGTACCCTGTTCAGACTTTGTGGAGTGCATTGGCTGGTTCTAGTAGGAGTTTCGGCAAGTACAGTTGCGTAACAAGTTCATAACCCCACTAGACTGATGGGGTTAGTTCCGCCAAACCATCCTGTCGGTTCTGATTGTCAGTCTATGAGAAGGGGAAGGTGGATAATGTCAAAAACAATTAAGTTAGAATGATTATGCATGAGCACTATCCGGACGCTGCGAATGCTACGAGCCATTCTAGCCAATCCCGTTCTGCGGACCTAGCCCGTGATACGCTCTCCGCGCATCGCTGTGTCCCCTCTCCAAGGCCATGAGACACTCACACTGCCTTGGATTGGCTCCAATGACTCGTAATATCCGCTGCGCTCGGACGTAAGGTGAAACGGGTTTATAGTAAAAGGAAAGCGAGGGTAAAAAGGAAACTGCTTTTTCTCATAGCAATGTGGTTTTACTTTTTGTTTTTTCTTGCATGAAAAATTGCAGTTCACGAGTGCATACCGCAGTTACGTTAAAAAAAGTTAACACTTGCAGAAAAATTAACTTGTTTGGTGATTAATGGGATTTAGATCGATGAAAATGCATTAGCATTTGTTATTCGTCGCCCCCTTTTCATTCGTTTAGGGCCCCTTGCCACTCATTTACCTCCTCTCTCGTCGTTTAGTTCAAACCACATTCATCGCCGGAGCGGCAACTGAGCTGGGCCGCATTCCCAAGCAGCGCGGTGCCTGCCCGTCTCTGGTTCTGCGCCAGCTGTGCAACACTCGCATTGGTCCGAAGCGATGACGTCGGCACGCGTCACTCTCCCTCTCCCCACCGCCGTGGTGAGACATTGAATCTGTAAAGACGATACCTCCTCACCTCCCCTCCTCCTTGCGACATCACGCATGGCCCTGACAAACAGATGCACGGACTGATACTGGCGGGTTTTCATGAAAACGAGCATTCTAATGTTAATGCATTAAAACGGAGATAGGATGTTATATTATGTTCGCAAGGTAAAAGGCACACAATTAGCATGTCTGCAGCAGAAACTGCTCGTTACACTCTGCAGGTAGTGCCAGCGCAACGAGGCAAGCATACTTTGGATGTTGGTGACCAGCCAACCAGCTATGAATAGGAGGTCGCAGCCCGAGGACGTCCTCTTTAGTCATCAATGATGCGCGTCAAAAGTGTCCTTTATTATCCCCGCCGTATAAAGTCGACACCCCTCGTCGGAACGCAACCTTAAACCGTCCCCATCGCCACATCAGGATTTGCCACCACTTTTCGCGATGGCGCTGCCGATGGCAGACCTCAAGTTGAGGAGCATCTTCTGTGCAAGCGTCTCATCCGCCGCGCCCTTTGCCACGGGGGTGGCCAACGGCCGAGGAGCGACCAACACCCGCGGAGAGGCCAGCTCGGCCCTCAGGCTCCTCGGCACTGGCGTCCCCGAGAAGGCGGGGCCCACACGGTTGCGACAGGTGTGCATCTGCAGCTCCAGCATGTTGGCCGACGCATCCCCGCACGACATGCAGACCACAGGGTACCTCCGCTGGACGCCCGGCCGGCCCCGGCTGTGCTTCTTGCGTTTGTGCAGGAGCAGCGTAATCTTGGCCGGGAAGGCGCGCGAGCACAGGTCGCAGCGGAAGGGCCGCCGGTTCTCCGAGTGGGTCCGGACGTGGTAGTCGAGCGAGCACTTCTGTGCGTACGCTTTGCCGCACAGGTCACAGGCGTGGCGCTTGGCGCGGTTGTGCACGTTGGCCACGTGCCGCTCAAGCGCGGCCTTGGTGGTGTATGCGTGGCCACAGTGCTCGCACGAGAACTTGCGCACGCTGCGGTGGGCCAGAAGGTGCTTGTGGAGGAGGAACCTGTGGATGGATACGCCGCAAATACGACAAGACGTCTTCTTTGGGAATCGCTCGTCGTGGGACAGGCTGTGCACCAGGAAGTCGTGAAGGTTGCGGTGGCTGTCGTCACCGCAGATGCCGCAGAGGAGAGGCCGCAGGTTCGGGTCGTGCTGGCCCATGTGGCGCACGCCCTCGCGCCTCGAGTCGCAGGCAAAGGCGCACTGCTCGCACCGAAAGCGACCATACACGTGAAAGTGAAGGTGAACCAGGTAGACCTTGTAGGAGGTAAATTTCTTAAAGCACTCGCCGCACGTGTGGTTGATCTTGGTGGGGTCCTGGTTGGCGGCGGCCACGCTCTGAGCGTTGCGGCGGATCTTGGAGCAGCGCCGTCTGTGGGCGATGTGGTACAACGGCGCCGGAGAAAAGGGTACACCGTTGGTGAGGGTCTGCTTGGCCACCTCTAGTTGTGGGGGGTTCTTGGGGTCGCAGGGGACCCTCGCCACACCCAGGGAACCGCCACTGCTCGGTCTGGCGGTCCTCTTGTCGACTCGCGAAGTGGACGGCGCGCCCTCTTTCGAAGCGGACGCCCTCGGGACGTCCTGTACGGGCGACAACAATGCTTTTTTTTCTGCGACAGGCTGGTGTTTCCTAGTCGCCGCAGCTCGGTCCGAAAAGCTGGACCTGGGGGCCGACAAGTGGGTTACCACGAAGACCGGCGGCTGTGAGCCTTCCGTCTTGATGCTTCGGACGCGCACCACCATGACGTCGTTGGCGTCCACGGCGCGGAGGAAGCACGACAGCGGCACCATGCCCGCGGCCTTCTTGACGAGGCGCTTGATGAAGTGCGTGGGAACGGCGGTGTCGCAGCGCGCGATCAAACTGAACTCTGTGCCTCCGTCACTCGCGTTCTGGCAGATAAGGAGCGGCGAGAGCCTGTAGAACACGTCCGCGGTGTCCTCGACGCTGAAGATCTGCTCGAGTTCCTCGGAACCGCAGTCCGGGAGGAGCTCGTCGTCGTCCAGTACCTCGGCGAGCTGGTGGGTGATGTACACGGCGCTGTTTTTTTTCACGTACACCTCGTTCGGATTGTAGTTTCTGGACTCTTCTTGAAGGTCGATCTCGGGTTCAAGGCTCCCGTCGGGCACGTCGGGAGGCTCGGTTTTAATGTGAACGGGCAACGGGGCTGCCGCCGCTGCGTCTTCGCTTGCATCCATAGCGGCTCCGGCGAAGAGTTAAATTTGTCGTACTTAACGGGTCTCACCGGTCTCACCTATGCTTGTTTGAATAGCGGACGACAAGGTTACCACCTGGTATGTTTCTTACGGAGTGACAAAATCCGTAGCTCACGCTCTCAGTGTAACTATTTGAATGCTATTCGAAGCTTTCGGTGGCGAAAGCTACAAACTTATGCGCGCCGCCATCTTGTCTCGTCCTAACCGCCAGAGTGCGCCAGAGCCGCCAGATGCGCCTAGATGCGCCAGATTGGCACCGATTTTAAGTTGAAGAGATTCTAGGTGATATTCGTTCTACGATAACGCATAAAATGCGTAAAACGTCAAGCAAAATGTTATGCGCGCTCTTTGAAGCATTATTTATGCTGACTTATAATTACCGATAATGCGCTCGCTGGTGCGAGGATACACTGCTGTCTTCTGTTTGCTCCCCCTGCGTCCGAGAGTATGCGGGGCAGACGATTTCTATCGCGGTCCTCGCATCCTCGCTTTTGAAGGGGGGAGGTGGTTAGAAATGTGGGGCGTTTGTTGTGGTACTGGACGCCAGCAGGAGTAGGGGTAACCGCGAGCTTTTCTTTCCCCGGTGTCATGTTCGGGTACGCCGTGTGTTTGTGAGTGCTGACTCGCCCACTGACGATGGAATGCACTGTGAGGAGCATGGCCGAAGCACAAGTCAGCGAGGAGCAAGCTGTGGTGCCCGAAGGACGCGTCGAGAAAGGTCGGTGTCAGTGCGGCTGCTGGCCCCCTCCACAGCCGCTTCTTTTACACCGTTCTGCTTCTTACTATCGCCGAGTAACGGGTCGGTAGATACCTCGCTTATCTCTTCCGTAAAGCGACGTACGAAGTATCTGACTCGTTGTCTAGTCTTGATAAGCCTTCCGCTAGTGAGCATAAAAGATGATAGCCTGCGTGATCTGTGATCGTGTGCGGTGAAGCACCACTTGGATGTAAGCGCTCGCCGCTCTGTTTACAAACATTGCAACGTCCCTTTTGCTTGTTCCTTCTGTTTTGGCGCCTATCTCGCTTTTGTTCCACTTTATTATAGGGTGGCAGCGTTCCGCGCACAGCTGGTAGTGCGAGTGGCGATCGCATACCTGTCTCCGCTGGAAGGCTGTACCAGCCGTGCGTGCTTCGCTGCTGACGTCTCATTCGCGCACGCTTGTTCCAGTTCAGATTTCCTTTTTCTCAGGCGTGCCTGAAAAGCTTTCAACGACGTTGATTATTGGCCTTTCGATCGCATTCAACAATGATTTTGCGGAGGTAGCAATTCGTGCTGAGTTGATCGCCGATCGTTGTTGCAACGTTTCAAAGAAACGATCGTGTGCAAGTCCGAGCACGAATCGGTACTAATTTGCCCCATCCTGCTATCTACGGCTTTTTTGCTTTGTTCTTTTTTTTTTTTTTTTTTTCTTTCTTTTAGTTAGAGCTGAAGTTGCGATCGATTACTTTTTTCCGACGGCTCGAAGTGGTTGTCTTTGCTACGTTCGGGGTAGATTTTTTCATTCCCATATTTATCTCCAACGTCAACAGTACGTTAACAACAAGGAACGAGACGCTCTTTTCTTGTTCGAGACACCTGGGTGATCCATCAGCTCCTAGCTTGCAGTCGCCAAAACAACTGTACTTTTTTTTTTCTCTTTTTTTTTTTTTTTTTTTTTTACGCCGGCGATGTGGCGTGCATGCCGCTCGACAGAAAACTGGCTTGAACCCCCCTTTCCATCCTCTGCAGCGCCCGTGGTTCTTGTGTTTCGCATGTATTGGAAAGTCAACTTAACGTGCCCAAGGTTCTTCTTGGGGTTCTTCATCATTGGTATCCAATTGGGTTAAACAATACAAAACAAATCTCTATGCAGAGCCACTTCGAAGGATAACGACTCCCACAGTTTGTTAGATGTCCGCCCATTTGCATACTCTTCGAGAAAACTAGTTATAACCCGAACACAAGACGAAGTTTGTACACTTTCAATCAGGATGGTTGTCTGACATTTCGTTTGAGGTGATTGGTTGGAGCTCATTTAACTCGTGCGTTTAACGTGGGGATACCCAGACTACGATTACATGAAAAAGAGAACACACAGAAACGTTTGGAGTTTTCCTAGTATTCAAAATATAGAAGCTTAACGCGCGTGCACTCCACAAGCGCTCTCACGAGACCTCGCTTGGAAGCATATGGTCGCTCGTGAATCCATGGAACGCGAACATGTGTTTTCATACCAGAAACTCTGGAAGCATAATTTCTAAGGTGAGGCTAGCTGTTGAACGGTCATGCTTATCAACGCCGAACAAGGAAAACACACTCAAAGACGTCGTTGTGTTGTTCCTTTTCCTTGTTATTTCCCCCCTTGTTTCGAGGTTATATAAGTACGGTAAAGGGGACATCCATCGTAAACCGGAGACACGGAAAAATAAAAAAACGGACAAAACAACAACAAGGGGACATATTATTTTTCAACTCCTTCCTCCTTAGCTTTAATCCTCCACTCAAAAGTGAAATGAAAAACACGTGGTCGTGACGCGCTGGGCACCGGAGGCAATGAAGCAGACGTCCGAGTGACGCAGTGCTCGTGTCCAGTGCGCGAGATGGGTGCTTGGGCACCGCGGATGCACCGCTGTGAAAAGGCGGAAAGCTTCCAAAGAAAAGGACGTACGAAATAATTGTCCGCTATATTTTCAAATTTTCGTGCCGAAAAGCAGGCTTTAGGCTTTCTACGCTGGTGCACTAGTTTCGTTTTGGCTACTAAACGATATGCGATGAATAAAATTCCCAATTTATCCCAGCCAAAGATTCATTTCATGGTCCCTTTAATAGCTCGTTTCTGTCTGAAAGGTGTGATCTACCGAGCGGATATTTTTGTGTCTGCACTGCAGTGTGTCCCTTGCGTGTTTCGGCGAATCACGGAACCGATGCTTGTCGTAATTTAATAATATACTCACCACGTGTAGTAATTGCCCTATCTGTATTTCTACGAAAAAGAGAATTTTTGTATTTCTATCATAAAGCGTGCTATTCTTATAAACTGCCGGATAGGTCCCCATCTCTCTCGGCATCCCTCCTTTCTGTGTACCTCAGCACTTTAACTCGCAACAAGTACCGTTTTGTCCATGTTCTTAGGTTCGATTTGGCAGTACGCAAGCGTGGCATAAACCCGGGGGCCAAGCGAACCGAAAGGGGGACAATCGTGTTTGGCCGTCTAAACTTGTATATCGAGTGCATAATCGACCGAACCAAATGCCGAGAACTCTGACCTGGGTTGCGTCGTGACGCGAGGCGGCGTTTCATCGCCAAGCCCGGTCGTTGCTGTTTTAATCCTCGCTCCAGGTCACGGCTCCGGGGGCCAGCGTACTCTAAGGTAAACAATGCACGCGATGACTCGGCCGTCTCGCCGCTGTTCCGCCTTTTGCCGTCACGCTCCGTGACGTATCACTTGACGCGGTGCATGGATGAAACGTGTCGGCGCTATAAATACCTGCCCTTCCCAGCTCGTCGTCGTGTCCACGAATTCCTTCGACCGCACGCTCGGCGGTGTAGTAGATGGGGGGGGGGGGGGGGGGGGGGGGGGGGGGGGGGCAGGGCAGGCAGGCAGGCAGCATGTACACGTTTCCGGAATTGGGGCAGAAAGAAGTTATCAGGCTGTGTTATTACATCCGTTTACTCCTCAACATCATTATTTGGAACATTTAATAACACGATCTAAGAATTGACCTTATCAGTGTCAGAATTTGTTTAGTGTAGTTGGAGCTCCGCACTTGCAACGATACATATGGCTCACGCGTGTGATGTCATCGCGGTATGCCGGTGCTCATCTGTTTGATCTTGGCGAGGAGAACATCGTGGGTATTATTATTATTACTATTATGATGCGCTGGGAAGGCTCTCGGAATATCAGGACTGCCAGTGAGCAACGACCGTGGTTTTGAAAAGAAGGAAAGAAAGTAATTTCAATCCCTACAGTCTTTCAGTTTGACACTTTTGTGTTCGGTGCAACGCAGTGATGATAATAATTATTATGATATTATAATACCTTTATTCACCATGTAAGGATGGTGGGAGCTGACGAAAAAAAAGCTGTCCAGGCAGCTTGACTGATCCTCAGCTCCCTTCAAGAAAAAGTAAGTTCTAAAAAATAAAAAAAAATGGAAATTTGCAGATGAGAGAACCGTACTGATCGAATAGAAATTTTGTCTTTCGGCGGCTCCGTAACATTTCTTCCATTCGATCGGTACGGTTTACTTATACACATATTTCGACTGCATGGTGCGGGTAAACAGATTTACGGGATGTCCGTAGGCGTGTTTTTGCTATTCCTAAAACTGTTTTAATCGAGTTCAACATTTTTGACCCGTTTGGACATCTTGGCTCAGTTTACATTTGGGCTAGGGAGCCTACAGGAAGGCACTCTAATTTGGGCCAGTGCTTAAAGTCTCCCGTAAGATGAGAGGGACCCCTACAATAAGGTGGGTGGGGAGGGGGGTTTTGGACAAGAGGTGAGAGATGCACATAAAAGAAACCCCACTGCTGACTCTGTCCACGCTTACCTGCAACTCTCAGATTGCTAATCCCCAAATGTCACACCTCTGAAAAGAAGCTATTTTATTGCAAGATATGATTTTGATCTCACTAATGCTGGGGCTATGGAGGAGAGTCTCAGGCCATCCGTTAGAATCAGGGGGGGTCGAGAGCCCCTGAGACCCCCCAGACTTTTCAGCCCTGATTTGGACCCCATGAAACGGCGCGAAGGTTGTCGAAGCTTGAAGTATTTTTCGAGCGTGTCATAGAGACGTTCAAGAAACGAATCCATTGATCGACGGGGACAGGCAAGCATGCCCCCCCTCCCCCCCCCCCCCCCGGTCCGTCTTCGTTAAAATGCTGTCATTTCTTGGATAGATGAAGCTGATAAAAAGAACGTGAAGCAGAAACCTCCCGGAACCCTGCGAGTGACAGCCCACGAAGAATTCTCTCGGAGAAGCGCCGACCGCCACTTTTAATTTCGGTCACAAGGCCTCAATACAAAGGTGCAGTGCCGTCCGCGGCGCCGAAACGAATGCCGGGAACAACCTGTACGGAACCGGTCGTAGGAGACGATGGAGGATACGTCCAGCGAGCAACGCTTGTAGTCGACATGTCCGAGCAGGTCACGTGATACGGGTGTCAAAATGTCCAACCAGGTTAAAACGTCCCAGGTAAAAACGTCCGATAATATTCGGCATTTCGACACGTTGGACAGTGCGCTACTCTTCTCGCTCTCTCTTCAGTGTAGGGCGCCTTTTTGTCCGCTTTCGCTTTAGTGTGAAGTAGAGAGAGAGAGGGAATTCTGGCAAAATTTAAATACTAGCGTGGGAGTTAGAACCAGAGGCTGCAGTGTGGAGAAGGAGGTGCTGCGAGGAGCGTGCAACGGTACAGGACTGGGCGCAGTTCCTCTCTATGCCCTTTTGCGCGCTTTCCTGCCTGAAAGTAGCACATCCGCGAGTTACGTTCCGGCACAACGAGTGGGCGCCTTTCTTTCTTTCGGTGAGGTGGTGACGTCATTGGACCGTTAAGAGGCGTAATTGATGGCGCGTGGGCGGCGTCGCGCGACCTTGGCGATTAGACGCGCCTGCTGTGGTACCCATCCCAGCGGCCTTGCCGCCCGATCACCCCCCTCCACACTCGCCCGCCAAGGGTGTGCATTTGGTTGGCTCCCCGCGAAAACAAAAAAAAAAACAAAAAAAAAAAAACTGGAGCTCTTCTTCGGCGGGCCAAGTCCCCCGACCGCCGTATGTGGACGGACTACCGAACGCGTGACCGGACTTGGCCGGCGAAAACGTGACCGCCGTACCACTACCGTACCAGCAGCGGGGCTGCGCCGATGAGCGTTCCTGAGGGACGGTCCGAGATACTTACCCTCTACTCTTTTTTCGCGTCTCTCCCGTCGTCCCTTCCCCCTCTCTCTGTCCCTCTTTGTCTCCTGGGCTAAAAAAAAAAAGCAATAAATTTGTGATTTTTTTTTTTTTTTTTTGCTTATGACTTCCAGGCGTTAATTTATGGGACGTGATCGGCGTGCTCTTTTTTAATGTGATCGGGTGTCGGGTGGTGAGGGAATTTGTTTTTATTTATTTGAAAAAAACTACAGGCCTCTTTCAGGCCCCGCCAGATTACAGGCAACGATAGTTTGTATAAAAGCACGACGCAACAGTATATAAACACAGTACAAAACAGAGTATCTGCCACAATACATAACGACGGAGTGCATAAGACATTATTATGGTAGGTATGTAAAAATCCAGTCTGTGGGAAAATAAAGCAGTGATGTACTAAGTTTTCACTGCTTAAAGTAAAGGTACTATACACATAAGGTGAATGATTTTGGAATGTCCCGCAGGGCAAATCAATGACAGTGCTTAGTCAAGCCATCCATGAACGACCGAGTTTCGGAAATTTTGATTAATATTCTTTCCAATTTTCGATGCTGTGAACGAATATTTGAACGTGTCGTTATTGCTGATATACGGTCTGATCATCTTAGTATGGTTAGTTTATTAGAGTGACTATACATTTTTTTTTTAAATAATCATAGTTTAAGTTAAAGTCACCATGATAAAGTCGATGCATGAACTCTAAGCGTGAAATCTTTCGTCTAACACCCAATCTTTGCAATTCCAATTTTCAAGCAAATCGGAAAGATAAATTGTAAGCCCTAATTTTGAATTTTATCGATGTCGTATAATAGATATAGCTGGTGAGGATCCCAAACAGGGCTTGCGTATTCTAATGTAGGCCGAATTAATGACTTGTAGGCGGTTAATTAGCATTCTATTTTTTTTAACTGTCCTCAGGAAGCCCAATTTTCGGCGAGCGGTGTTGCATATGTAATTAACGTGCGTGTCTCACTTCAAGTCGCGTGTCATTTGTATTCTTAGATATTTAACTTAATTTGGTTTTTATCAAGGAGCGGAACACATTTCGTACGGAAATTCAAGAACTCTTTTGTGGGCTATTGTCATTGCTACCAATTTCTGGTGGTTAACACCACCAGAAACATTCGACATTCCAGGCGCCATTTTGTTATAGCATTTAATGATCAATCAATCGATTCATTTGCAGCATTTAGTAACTTGACGTTGTCTTCGCCTCCCCTTTGCACTTGCAGAAGGGTACAACGTGGTTACACATTTTCGAACTATGCAGAGGCCCCCGCTCCCCTCCCTGCCTCTGGATCCGCTACTGCTGACGGATCATTTTGCACCGTCGAGCAAATAGTGCCTAGAATTGCTTGAAAAAATATTTTCACGTCTTCAGGAAGTGGCGTCACGGACGACAAAATAATGGTCGAAATATTTTGAATGTGGACGTCGAAATAGTCACTGCCTGTAAAGAAACCTTTTGACTGGCGTGAAGAGGGAATCTGCAACTCTGGAACCAAGTTTTTTTTATAAAAACAACACTTCTTCCTGAAGAACACACTCGGCTTCAAGTGAGTTTACTTCTTCTTTATCCTGGCTTGTGCGATAAGAGATCAGAATCATCAAATTGGCGCAAGTATTGCTGATATATTTATACCTTTAATTTCATACATTAGGTGTCAAATAGTACTTTACCAATTGTTATTGTCATAATTTCCGAGTGACACTAATATATCCCATGTGGCACCGAAAACCCTTCAAGTGACATTCGGTGGGCTGAAATGTGCTTGGTTGAAGTGCACCAACGGGGGTATAAAAGGAGTGAACCTCCGAAGCGAGATAAAAGATGTTCACTAATGGAGTGGCCTTGAGGAGAGTAAAGTCCTTCCTTCTCTGGAGCTCGGATCCGATGTTACATGGCTGTCAGTTTGGCGTGGCACAGGGTGTAGGGGTTCGTCAGTCAATTATTTTCCCACCTTATCCACTTGTGCGGATCCTCGGGTAATTGGGCTTATTTAAAATCCGCAACGAACCTCCTGGTCCTTGTGAGCTTGTTAGAAAGGATTTCAGGGTGTAGACGTTCTTTGTCCCGTTGACTCTCTCTGCGAAACCCGAAGGTTGTGCATTCTTTTTGTCCGTCGTGGGGAAAAGAAGTGCCAGACTCTGGCTGTGTGGGCATTGACAAGATGAAGATTAGCTCGTAAAGAAAGCACAGCCCTCTTCCCCCGCCAATGTGAAAAAAAAAAAAAAAAAGATAAGATTGTTTGCAAGGTTTCTTTCTCTCTTTCTCTGTCACTTTGGCGCTTATCACGAGGACAAAGCCCTTTTGTAGGAGCAAGGCCCTGGTATGAACTTTACAGGATTGACTAGGATAATCCACTTTGTGCACAAAAGCAGTGTTCTGGGAATGCGGTTCTTGGAGTTGGCTCCACCAGTGCAACAAAAGAAAAGAAGAAACAGTATTTTTTTTTTTTTCGGCTTATTGCTTCCTCTCGATGCGTACTTTTACCAACACGTTTCTACAGAAACTTAAAACCCTGTTTTCTTCTTTTCTTTTTTTTCGGCGTTTTGAGTTGCAGGCTTTTTTTTCCTTGTGAAACCGTCCTAACCATAACAGAAAAAAAGGGGGGGGGGGGGGGGGGGGGGAAAGGGGAAACTCGACAGCAACTTTTTTTTTTTTTCTTCATCGATACGGCTCGACGATAGTAATGGCAGAAAGGTAAATAAAAGTGCCGAGTTTTTTTTGTTTTTTTTTTAGCGGAAAGACTTTTTGTAGGTCGTGGTCAGTGCAACAAGTTTTTGCAGATTTTGAGTTACCGGTTGTCAAGAGGTCTATCCAATGAAGTTTGGAATAAAAATCGAGGATGAATATCTTATTTTAATCGCCTTACAAAAAAAATGCATAAATTTGACTTTTTTGATTTTCAGAAGAATTCCGTCCGCAATGCCAAAACCACTTATAACGATAAGACGCTTAATTTCTTTTTCTTTCAAACGTGCACAAAGCATGAAATATCTTACACACAAAGTTTCAGGTCAAAAACGTAGTTTAGAAATGTGTTAAAAGTTCGCCGCTAAGTGCCTCATTATGAGCAAATTTTTCAACAAGCAAAGTGTGTCATTTTATTTCTTTTTTTAAATATAAACTAAAATAATAACAAAATTAGGTAAATCTAGATAAGCAATTTGCATGCGTTCTAAATAGGATTTCGTGTTTTCAGGATTTATTTCCGAAAAAAATTCGAAAAAAAAATGTTTATTTGTTTATTTATTTTTGTTGAAACAAAAATGTCGGGGTTGATAGGAGATTTTTTTAGTCGCAATTCTCCGAAATTTAAAGTTTAATGTTAGTGTTTTAATTTTTCCATTAAAAAAAGAAAATATTTGAATATAAACGTACCCTTAATTCATAGTAAAAGAAAGAAAAAAAAAGTCATCAGTAACAGGTAATACTTCCGCGGCTGCATTTGGCATTGGCGCCTTTAGCGTTGGCAATACTAAGTGTCCCACGACAAATATTGCTAAGACGTATTGCATCAATTAACGCCAATACTTTAAAAACCGGTGAACGTAGTCGGTGGGAAGCATAGAAGCCTTAGCTTCTTTGCCTCTTCCTATGAAATCTACAAGATTGTAGATTTTTCTGTTATAAAAACACAAGCTCTCCTTCCTCTGAGAAGCAGAAATAGTATGCTCCAAACTGGAAACCGCAACAGTGGTTTTTGTCGTCACTCAGTACAGTGACCCGTCGTTCTGAACGGGATACGGTCCATTCGTCACATCCACACTCGTCAGAGGACGATTGGCCACAGGGCGATTCGTCACACAGGAACATTCGTCATAGGATGACTTGTCACGCGGCCAACCGGTCCCACAATAGTTCGTCCCCCAAAAAATGTATTGTTCAATTTGGTTCGGGCGGACGAAGTGGCTCACCTCATTTCTTAGTATGTGTTTCGCTTCTGAAAGGCGAAGAATTTGTAACAACCGTTCTAGCTTCTGGTTCGATCCCGAACATTGAATGTTGGTTCGGCCTCACAAAGTGGGTCACCTCTTATCTTAGCATGTCTTTCGCTTCTCAAGGTCAAATAATTTCTAACAGACGTTTCAGCTTCTGGGTCCGTCCCGAACGGTGAATGCGGAGGCCATATAAGAGCGATTATTTTTGAACTTGGACTACATTCAAAATAATGAAGGTGATCGCAACAGAGAGAGGTAGAGCCATGAGGCTGCACCAGGGGTACTCGTACACATTCAGCAGAAAGAATTCCGATAGTTATTGACTTTGTCGAATAGGTGTATGCAGGGTAAAAGTAAAAAACTGATTTGGCTGACAGTCGGAGTATTGCTCGTAATATACTGAAAGTAAAAGCGAAGGAGTATTGTAAGATTAGTTTTCCTAACATTTGGTTTATGTGACAGTGGGAAGTCGTGAAACTCCTCATCGGGGAATGTGGGCAGTTGTTGAAATTTGGGATTTACTAACGTCCCCTGCCCGATCGATGTGCCCAGTTGCCCGCATGACGAGTCATCCTGTGACGAATGTTCCTATGTGACGAATCGTCCTGTGACCAATCGTCCTGTGACGAGTGCGCATGTGACGAATCGTCCTCATCCCGTTCTGAACGGGATACGGTCCATTCGTCACATGCACACTCGTCACAGGACGATTGGTCACAGGACGATTCGTCACACAGGAACATTCGTCATAGGATGACTCGTCACGCGGCCAACCGGTCTCACAATAGTTCGTCCCCCCAAAAATGTATTGTTCAATTTGGTTCGGGCGGACAAAGGCGAAGAATTTGTAAGGAACGTTTTAGCTTCTGATTCGGTCCCGAACATTGAATGTTGGTTGGGCCTCAGAAAGTCGGTCACCTCTTATCTTAGCATGTCTTTCGCTTCTCGAGGTCAAAGAATTTGTAACAGACGTTCTAGCTATCTGGGTCCGTCCTGAACGGTGAATGCGGAGGCCATAGAAGAGCGACTATTTTTGAACTACATTCAAAAGGATGGAGGTGATCGCAACAGAGAGAGCCATGATGCTGCACGAGGGGTACTCGTACACATTCGGCAGAAGGAATTCCGATACTTGTTGGTTTTGTCGAATAGGTGTATGCAAGGCAAAACTAAAAACTAATTTGGCTGCCAGTCGGATTATTGCTCGTTCAAGCCTGCAACTGAGATCAACCTGCTGAAGACCCGTAATATAATGAAAGGAAAAGCGGATGAGTATTGTAATATTAGTTTATATAACCATTGGTTTACGTGACAGTGGAAAATTGTGAAACTCCTCATCAGGGTATGTAGGCAGATGTTGAAATTTACAATTTACTATCGTCCCCTGCTCGATCAATGAGACCAGTTGCCCGCATGACGAGTCATCCTGTGACAAATGTTCCTATGTGACGAATCATCCTGTGACCAATCGTCCTGTGACGAATGCGCATGTGACGAATCGTCCTCATCCCGTTCTGAACGAACCTTGACGAGATAAACAGGAAACCGAGATTTCAAAGGAAACTGAAGTGGGCCACTCCTCAGGACCGCCGATTCTGTACTCACAAAATGTATTCGTAAAACACGTTTTTTTTTTTTGTTTTGTTTTTTTTCTCGCGACCCTAATATTTTTTTTTTTTTTTTTTTTTTATAAATCCGATTTAACGAAAATTTCACTGGCGAGTGTTTCTCGGAGTTTTTCGGGTTTATCCGAAAACACGGAACGTTAGTTATAAACTTATAATTTATTCCCGCGGCCTTCGAATTGCGCCAGCGCGCAACTGGGAAAAGTCGTTGTTTAAACCTCCTCTCAGACACGATTTTTTCTCACAAAAACATGAAAGTACCTCGCAAAAGTAAGGTCTCGTAAAGTTCGTCCAGTCGTGCGGACGTGTCTTGCTGCCTCGTAGAAAACAGTCATTGAAAACGAAAGTATAGACAACGCCCCTATGACTGTCCTTATCTGAGCGCGGTGGTTCCGGAGCGATTTTGCCGTTGTTTCTTTCTGCGTGTTTTGTTACGACGTCTTATCTGCGTTCCGAGCTTTTATCCGCGTTATCGCGCGGCTTGTGTGGAGATTGACCTTAACGCCAATTTCCTCGAATTACGGCCCCGTGAGTCAATGGGAACGTCGGAGCGAGACACATGACAACACTACGCTAGAGAGCATGCACTCATGTGGACAGCTGTCGTGTGCCCCATGTCCGTCGTTGTTGGGGGCTAATTTTTTTTTTTCTTTATTGTGTTGTTGGGGGCTAATCAGCGCGTCGAAGGGAGAAACGTGACTTTGTTCTATCCAGATGCAGTGTTGGGCAAAATACTCGATAAAAGTATTTAAGTTACGAAATACCTGCTTCATGAAGTATTTAAAATACTACTCAAGGTACTTTCACTGTAAAGTATCTCGAGTAGAGTGCAAATACTTAGAAATGTTATTCAATTCGTTTTTAAGATACTTCCGCATTGCTTATTATTTGTATCGACGTCAGTGACAACGACAATTATACAGCTGCGCAAATCTGGGTTACCAGAATGGTTTATTAGCACGCAATAACACAAAACGGGGGAAAAGATATCATAGGGCTATATGCAGTCCAACTATAAGGAGCAAAATATTGTCACGAATGGCAAATTATGATGAGGCGGCGAATAACTGAAGAAACTAAAAGTTTAATGGGGCGAACTTGTGCCCAGAACAAAATAGAGAAAGGCTAGCGTCGCAGCTTCGATGTCGGTGAAACAGCAGGCTCGAGCGCTGATGCGAGACTGACTCCGGACCGCCACTCGGAGCACCTTTTGTACCCGAGTGTTTCTGGAACATTCGGCGTAGAAAGTTCGGCGCGTAGAACATCCGTAACTCGATCAAACGACAATGTTCTCGAACTTGCGAGAAGGGAAAGAATAAACAAAAGAGGAGTCCGCTCCCTGGTATCGAACCTGGAGCCTCCGCGCGAGAGCCAAGCGCGGTAACCATTGGGCCACGCGCTCGCCGGGTAACGCGCGTGGCAATATCACTGATAGATGTTACAAAACATTTCTGGGACAACAAGAGGTCGCTTTAACTATTGGGGGGAAGATCAGCCCGTGGCGCCCCAAGCGGTTAACTTAGAACTACGTGGATGGGGACAACAAATACAATGACTCAGCGCTCGGCTGACGTAACCGAACGCACCATGAGCGTTCGGCTGGAGTTCGTGTTTTCCGGTGAGGGGGAGGAGGGGCTTTTTTGTTACCACTCCGGCCTGCATGAACAATGCTGCATGCACAGTGCCCAGCTCAGCACAAAAATCCAAGTGGGTCAAGCTCCCATCCTCTGACGACTGCTTTCGGGAGAGTGTTGGTATTCTATCATTACACTGTGCCCCGTGCTCTATTAAAAAAGATGACATAAACATGCCCACAAGGCCTGTGGACATGTGCACAGGCCTTGTGTTGGGTAAACACCGAGGTGTTGGGGTGACAAACGGGTCAGAGCGCCTCGCCAATAGTGACCTCGCTGAATATCACATCCTACGGCGCCCCTTAGACGCATCGCTTAACTACAATCTATATTTCTTATATGGGGAGTTCACTATAAACGAACTTGGGATACGAATATGAGTCAATGGAAAAATACTCCAAAAGCCGGGAGACGTCATAATTAAAATAAGAACGCCGACTTGACATAACATAAAAAACAACTTCATTAGACGTTTCGCCTCCCATGCGGGAGGCATCATCAGTAGTTACACAGCAAATGCAGGGTTCAACCCAAACTCAACGCTATTTATCACGAATGTCCGTGTAAGCTTCGTGGAGAGGGCCGCGGTTTTTGTTGCACACGGATGTGTCCCTGCGAAGAAACCACGATTCTAGAAGCTTTCGGGGCCCCCATCTGTCCTCTCTCGCCAAGGTCGTCGCGGCCGGAAAGTCGAAAGGTCTCAACTTTGCAATGGCACCTCGATACGTCCCCAAGCGTGACTTCATTGTCGAAATCGAGGAGAAACTCCGCCACATATCTAGCGAGACTGGCGTCAACCTTGCCCGAAGTCGAGTGTTGTCCATTTTGAACAATGCCAAGCCGCCGCAGCCAAACCTGGACCAGCATGAACGCAAGGCGTTGCAGGAGTTGAGAGCTGATGAGTCGATCGTCATTGTACGTGCTGATAAGGGTGGGGGAACGGTGATTCTCGACAAGACCGACTACGACCAGAAAATGTATAACGTTCTCAGTAATCCCGCACACTTTGTCAAACTAGCTCGCGACCCAACTGGGAAAACCGAACGTTCGTTAGTTGATCATCTCCGGGAACTTCGAAAGAAGGGTAGGATAAATGATTCTCTGTACCGCCGCCTTTTTTCCTCCGACGGATGCACACCTAAAATGTACGGCCTACCTAAAGTGCACAAACCAGAATGTCCTCTCCGCCCGATTGTATCCTTTATCGGTAGCCCCACGTACGACCTGTCAAAATATTTGGTAGAGCTACTGGCGCCGGTGACAGGGAAAAATGGTCTTTGTGTGCAGAATTCCCAAGAATTCGTTCAGTTAGTCCGCGCCCAGACCCTCCTTCCGAATGAAGACATGTTTTCTTTTGATGTAGTTTTTCTTTTCACTAATGTTCCTAACGATGTTGCCATTGATGTCGCACGCGAGCGTCTACTTGATGATCAAAGCCTAAGAGCACGCACGTCACTTCACGTTGATGATATAATTTTACTTTTGCGTTTTTGCTTAAACCAATGTTTTTTCGCCTTCCGTAGGGAGACGTATCATCAGGTGAACGGGTGTCCGATGGGGAGCCCGGTATCCATCAGTGTTGCCAATCTCGTTATGGAGCATATTGAGGAGAAAGTGCTGAAAAAAGTTCTGTTCCCGGTCAAATTTTACCGCCGATATGTGGATGACACTTTCGTCATTTTAGATAAAAGTCATGCTAATGATTTCCACCGGGAGCTAAACAGTGTTCGAATCCCGGAGAAAAGCTCACCGGAGAAAAGCTCACCGGAGATAAGCTCACTGGAGAAAAGCTCACCGGAGAAAAGCTCACCGCAAAACCGGCGGATGCGGAGAAAAGGTCACCGATTTTTTTTTCTTCTTTTTATATGGAGGCTATTGGATCATGCGTAACATATATCAATTTATTATCTTTAAAATTTGTCAGTTTTGTAAAAAGACAATGTCCTTTTTTGTATTATTTGTTAAGCTTATTGGGTATATTATTTCCTAATTAATAATTGCGAGCGAGTGTTTTCTGCGGCTTACTCTGTAGGCAACGAAAGCCCAACTCAAATTTGTATGAACTTGAAGAACAGAAAAAGGTTCGAAAACGTAGTAATGTCTGCCTAAAACCTAAAAATCAAAACTGTAAATGCCTAAAATCCGAAAATGCATGCGCGCAACAACGCAGTGCCTGAAATTCTCTTTGAAGCTTTTGTTAATTTTTGAAAATAGGACAAAACAGTCAGTAGGATATCAAAACTTTTTTTCTTTCACGGAGAAGCACGTTTTCTAGCCGTTCGTGCTGGTGTTTCCACATGTTGTCTTTGTGTGATAGTGCCTTTCTACGGCGAGCCACCCATGACCTTCAGAGCTGCTCACTGGCACCGTTGTTACTCGTGACCTATATCAGTAAGGTGGCGAATAGGGCGAGTTGGTAAACGTTATACATGATAAAAACCGCTCAAAGGACGATGACGGAGCGAAGACAACAAACACGACAGGACGAATCTGTTCTCGCAACTAAAGTTTTGTTAGTAAAATTAACAGAAAAAAAACAGCGTTGCCGACACTGATTACATAATAAAAAACCTACTTATTTATTGGGCATTACACAAAATTTGAAACTGAAACGATTCACACACCGCTATTCGTATTAGCTCGCAAAGAAAAAAACATATTTATTTGACAGAGCTACCGACGGCACCTTGCCAGTCGTCAATAAATTGTCTTTTTTACCGGGGTACGATGTTCTGATTTTATACTTGCGGCTTCATTAATATACAAAATGGGTGATTACTAATTTCTGATGAATTAGTAAATATGCCAAATGAACTTCAAGAATATTGCAAAAAAGTGGACGTATTTTTAATGAAGCGACGAATGCGAATTATGTTAAATTACAACGTTTAATGCAAAATCCGCCAAGTTATAAAAAAAAGAAATCGGTGAGCTTTTCTTCGTATCCGCTCAAAGGCCGCGGTGAGCTTTTCTCCGCATCTGCCGCTTTTGCGGTGAGCTTTTCTCCGGTGAGCTTATCTCCGGTGAGGTTTTCTCCGGTGAGCTTTTCTCCGTCGCCCACAGTGTTCACCCCGCGATAAAGTTTTCTTGCGAGGCAGAACAGCACGGCAAATTGCCCTTCCTAGATGTATCTGTAATAAGGACAGGCGAGCCGAACCACAGGATTGAAACGGGGGTGTACCGCAAACCATGTGAAACAGATAATTTTTTGGATTTTTTGTCTCATCACCCAGTGCAACACAAGAAATCAGTAGTGCGATCGTTTGTACAGAGATCAAATACCGTGTCATCTAATGAGCTCCATGGCGCAAATGAGATGACTCATTTACAGGAAGCTTTGGTGAAACGTCACTACCCGAGGTGTTTTGTTGACGAGGTCAAAAACAAAATGAAACAAAATGTGGAACCGTGCGAAAGGGAAAGAGATAAGAATGTAGTGTGCATCCCCTATGTCAAAGGAGTCTCCGAACCTCTTAGTCGCGCTTTGAGGCCCCTTGGCATCCGAACTGTTTTCAAGCCATGCAGAACTATTGGAAATTCCGTTTCCAAACCAAAGGACCCAACCCCGGCGAACGTCCAAAGAGGCGTTATCTACAAGGTCCCCTGCAGTGACTGCCCAGCGTCCTACATTGGTGAAACCGGACGGAGGAGAGATACCAGACTCAAAGAACACAAGCGTGACGTCACGTACGCATCCCACGCGACGCGACTGAAGACTGAACTGGTGGACCATGCGTGGACAATGGGGCATTCTTTCGACTTTCCGGCCGCGACGACCTTGGCGAGAGAGGACAGATGGGGGCCCCGAAAGCTTCTAGAATCGTGGTTTCTTCGCAGGGACACATCCGTGTGCAACAAAAACCGCGGCCCTCTCCACGAAGCTTACACGGACATTCGTGATAAATAGCGTTGAGTTTGGGTTGAACCCTGCATTTGCTGTGTAACTACTGATGATGCCTCCCGCATGGGAGGCGAAACGTCTAATGAAGTTGTTTTTTATGTTATGTCAAGTCGGCGTTCTTATTTTAATTATGAGTCAATGGACAACAAAGAGAACCCACATAATAGCCACGGCAGTGATCGCACCTTCTTCAAGTAGGTTGCGTTCAGAAAGGCACCCGACGTTCGTTTCCTGTCCAGTTCTCTGCTTATCAATGTTCGCTTACATACAGTGTTCGCGAGAGCAATAAGTACCGGACCAACGACACAAGAAAAAAAAAAATAAAGAAAAAACCTTGACGTTTTGCCTTAGCAAAGTTAAATATACAAAAAGCAAAACAAAAATGTCTCCTTTTTTTTTTGTCTGTGTTTATTTCTTTTTTTTTTTTTTTTTCTATTTGTTATTTTCTTGACACTCAAGTCTGCATTGTTGTCGTAGGTCGTTTCCCGGTCTGCGTTGCGCCTCAGGGTGGCATCGTTACTTCCGTAAAACCACACCTTTTGTTTGTGAATTTTTGTTTTGTTGAAACTTTATGGAAGCAAAAGGCGCCTTTGGGAAGGCGAGGGGAGAACCTTCATTGTACGAACTTTGGGCTAAAATATGTCACAATCCTGCAAAAAAAAAACAAAAAAAAAACCGATGTTTTTACGAGCTCAATCAAAGTCACCGTAGCTAAGCGGAGCTAGCAACAGGATTTCGTTGATAATGTAGTGAGTGCGCAGGCGAGCTGGTGGATGTTAACCATTTTGTTCTTAGCCCGAGTCGAGGAGACGTCCTCGACTGTTCATTTTTCTTCTACTTTGAACCTTTCTTCTTTTCCTGCCTCAGTCTCGGGCTAAGAACAAAAAAAGGATTTGGTTGCTCTAAAGAATGTTCTCGTTTGCTCGTGCCACGCCCACGCCACTTCACACCGAAAAATTTGGAAAATGGCGGAATGTCAAAAAGTACAAGATACTCGGAATTGTAATTAAAATGGAGTATTAAATACTCTCGGTCAAGTGTATTTGCAAGATACCAAGATACTTCAAGAAGTATTTGAAATACAGTATCTTGAGTAGAGTATTTGAGATAGGCACAAGTCTGGTTCTATCTCACGAGTTACGCAGTGCTGTCGGGGCCACGGGCGGGACCGAGAGGAAAGCTGAATTTTGAGTGACAGATCTCCTAGATGGACAAAAGCGACTTTTGGGACACTCAAGAGAGGGTCCGGGTTAATGGCGCGTTCACACTGGAAGCGGATCCGGAAACGCGAAGTGGACCCGCCCCTTTTCAACCGCAAAGCGGCTAGGATCGAGCGGTTGGAGCGCGTTTTTGCCAACCGCTTCGGTTGGCAAAAACGCGCAAGAATCGCGCTCCCGAGTTTCTAGGCGATCGGCTTCGCAATAAAGATGCTAACGTAAAAAACGACGCGAAAAAAAAAAAAAGTAAGGCTTCAATATTTGTCTTTATAATAATCTAAAATTACGGTTCGCAGCCTCGTACTGCTGTCCTACGACGATCATCCAGATGACAGCCATTTTGACAGGCGCAGAGGTTGCGAATGGGGGCCACGAAATCGGCTAGACTTCGGAGTATCGTCACTTCATCCCCCCGATCATCTTAGTGCTTTAGTCGATGATAGGTTAAAGGCTTCGGGAGAGGTCCCTCCCGCCTAGTTCCACTTTATATCAGAGCGAACGCTGGAAAGGAGTTCGTGTCCACGCCAGCGCTCGCTCTGCCAGAGTGTAAAGAGTTAGGAGGAGCTTCCCCTGAACTCTCAACCAGGCGATATCGTTCTGCTCTGTCGCGGACCGTTTCAACAATTCTTGAAGACGAACAAGCGTTTCTCGCGATATCTGATAAAGTTTCAAATAAACTGGCAAGCGTCATTTGAAGCACCGTGACGTCTGAAGTGTCGTTACTTATACTCGGCGTCAACTATTTTCTGTTACACTGTCGAGGATAGCATATACCCAGGGGTAAATTAAAAAAAAAAAAGGGGGGGGGGGGCGACGGGGGCGGCCGCCCCCCCCCCCCCCCTATCCGAAGTCGGGTAACCGGACAAAAGCTCACCGGACAAAAGCTCACCGGACAGAAGCTCACCGGACAAAAGCTCACCGGACAAAAGCTCACCCGTTTTTTTACAGACCCGGACAAAAGCTCACCCGTTTTTTGACAGACCCGGACAAAAGCTCACCTCGATTTCTCTTTTTTTACTATCCGGGCGAAACACGGGCTGAAATAAAGTGCGGACGCAATGGGCATTGGACCATTTTTAGGAGAACTTGTACCTCATCCACCATTGAGTTGAGTATTTTTTTAAAATAATTTGAAAGAACGGGAGTTCGGCCTTTTGGAAAAGTACAAGACAGATAACCAATTTAAAAAAAAAAAAAAAAATTGTGCGGTATTTTAGATAGGCTTGGGTTCCTTCCACCACAGCTTGTTCCTCAAGAACTGACCACCAGGGAAAAGTCTACCGGTGACATCGCTACCTACTGGACTATTTTGATTGCACGTATTTCAACGGCCGCTTCCGTTATGCTTCTGTTCCATCTGCGGCGGCACCCAGAGCGAATTCTTCCCTTCGCCTGCCTCTGCGCCGACGGCGACCGGAGTTTCCCCCCGGTACGGTGGAATATGTACGACACCACTCTTCAAGATAAAGACCGAATGAGCAACACCTGCGAAAGATAGAGTACCGGGTTCCAGAAGCCCGTCGGCCACGCCCATCCAAGCGTCTTGAGGCTGATTGAATGCCTACAGCAAAATCAGGCGCTCGTTGCCACGGCATTGACAAAAGCCCGGAGAGGTGAGCCCACCGTAAAGCGGGTGCGAAAAATTACTCTGCACCTGCAGAATCGTCTTAGAAATATTTGCGAGGGCTTGATGTACATCGAGATCTACCAAGACTGCTGGAGCTAGTGGGGCACTGCATTCGCTTCTAACCAATCGATAAATAAACTTGTTTCTATTAAAATCAACAAACCCTGCGCCTGTCAGATTTAATTTATCGTTGCCTTTTTGTGTCGCACGCATGCACCTAAGTTGTCCACAGTCGTGTTAAGACCAACATGAAATTTTCTCGTGGTGAGCTTTTGTCCGGGTCTGCGAAAATATGGGTGAGCTTTTGTCCGGGTCTGTGAAAAAATGGGTGAGCTTTTGTCCGGTGAGCTTTTGTCCGGTGAGCTTCTGTCCGGTGAGCTTCTGTTCGGTGAGCTTTTGTCCGGTGAGCTTTTGTCCGGGATTCCCGAAGTCGACCTTCCCCCCTCCTCCCTTCTCAGAGGGCAATTTTACACCCCCCCCCCCAAAAAAAAAAAAAAAAAAAAAAAAAAAAAACACGATGCAAGACGAAGCCACGCTAACACATGGCTTCGTCTTGCATCTCATTCAAATCCGCTCACGCAACTACCGAGTTGGAGCACTGCGGAATATGTATGCCGGCTCAGACAAGGTAGCACCATACAGTTGACGCGAAGTATAGCCCCTAACCATATCCCGCAGACAAGAGTGTATCAGTGGAAGCAGCTGACGAAAGGGTCCATACCACATGAGCGAATGACGTTTTAGCGAACAGCGACATTTGAGCGAATCGACGTTTTAGCGAATAACGGGGGCGCGCGTTAACCCAATCGCCGCGCTGCGCTTTCGCCGCTTCGCGGCGACAGTCTGCGGCGGCTCATTACAAAAATGTGAACCCATATGGCCCACCCGAAAACGCCGCTTCGCGGCGTCCGACGATTCGCTAAAGTGTCTTTTGGTGAAACGTGGGCGATCGCTAAAACGTCATTCGATCAAGTGAGTGCCTCCCCGGACGAACGTAAACTTGCCGCGCACTTTTCAGCCGGACTCGCGGTCACATGTGCTCCCGGTTGTTCCAAAGAACGCAGCTGTTTCTCTTTCGCGACGTGGAGAGGTGTTATTTCTACGGGCACCTGACGCGAAGAAAACAGCGTTGTCGTCGGTCTGCTGTAGCGGTGGCGCAAGCGTGACCGCTTTAGGCGCACGTCTCGAGGCAGGTGGGGAAGTCAGCTGCATCCTCAGGCGCCGTGTGGAGAGGCTGGTTCACGCGGCTTCGTTCGAGTGTAGCCGTTGCAACCACTTGCAGTGATGTGTGATCGCTGCGTCATTTGCGCAAAGGCTTACCCCGCTACATCCTGCCAAAATGTAATTTTACTTTATTATTACTGATAATATAATAGCCGAGGACCCGCTACACGGCCGGATCGTTGCGGTATAGGCTTGTCCGAATTTTCGGAACTTTCGATTATTCCTTTAATAAATAGCGTACCCCTTGAATAATCTTTTTGTTTTATTTTAAGTTGTCCTTTAAGTAATATTTTTATCTAGTGCTGACCATACTCGCAATTCGCGGAATATTTACATGTTCCTGGTCAGTTCTCCGGCTTGCTAGAAACAGCTTCTCATCCAACGAAGTCTCAGCTGAGACTGGGGAAAGTAAGCAATGCCAAAGCCAGCGCACGAGCTGAGCGGGGCTCAAACCGCGTCTCAAGACGCTCGCGCGCCCCAGCTTTTCCAGCGCTTTCTGTCATCCACTCTCTGTTGGGACGCTGTTCTAGCCAGCCGGCCCTGATGGGTTAGGTAGCTTCGTTGAGTGCGCTTTTTACCGCGCACTGGTGCACTGCAGCGAAGCAAAAACCGCGGAGTAGGCATCGGAATCCTGTTTTGTATCGTGTTTTGCCGCAGCACAGCCACGTACTTATGGAAAAAAACACTTCTCCAGAGCGAACTCATTGCACAAACAAGTGCCGAGCATATTAAACAAAAGAAAAGAACTTGGTAAGTGCTGATGTAACAATTACCTTGCAGTAAAAAAAATTCTGAAAAAAACTGCGTCTGGTACAGGTGATAAACTACGTGATAATCCGATGTCTTTTTGATCGAACTCGAGATTTAGCCAAGGGTATTGCGCCAGTATTTATCTGGAGTTCTCCAAGTATTTATTTTTTTTTTGTATTAATTCTTTGCCTTAGTCATTGTCTTTACAGGTTCCATCTGTGGCACAGTGAACGGAATAAATTAAAACTCAATTTGCTGGGAGTGGATGGAAACTCGGAAGTAACTTTAACGAGTTCGACTAGATTGCTTCTAAAGCTTATTTATTGTTCACACGCCGATCTGTTTTTTATCATGCAGTCCTACATATGAATTGTAATTAGTGTTAATCAATTTTTATCTTAATTAATATTTTCAGTTTGGGTGCTCTATATGGGTGCTCAATATTATTCTGTTCTAACATGATTTACGTGGAATATACTATTTGGTTTACCTTTTGTATATGTACCTAAAACAATAATTCGAAGCGCTCCATACCGTCGTTTGTTATTCGGCATATTGTTGTCGTGCGCGGTAGTTTCACGTGCAATAGCTAGTTCTGTGTTCGAGGGAGTCCAACCTGCCGTCCAATCGATGCTAACAAAAAGTTGCACAGAAGGCAAAGTAGACAATAGCTTCGTTCGATTCACCTGCACCTCCTGCACCGGTGCAGAAAAGTGCAGGGCAGTCTACTTCCGGTGCGTGTATTGAGATACGACCGGAAGTCCGCCGACCTACACTTTTCTGCACCGGTGCAGGGGGTGTAGGTAAATCGAACGAGGCTAATGTCTTCTGACGGACAGGCCAACACGTTAATATTAAATATCTGCAGTGGTAGGAATGGAAATGAAGTGTAAACATGTGCTCCAGAAGTTCATTCTACTGCTCCAAAATAGACTTTCAGCTGCCCCAAAAGGTGCTTCAAAATGACTCGGACCGATCACATCACTGCACTTGTCT
This sequence comes from Ixodes scapularis, assembly GCF_016920785.2. Lineage (NCBI taxonomy): Eukaryota > Metazoa > Arthropoda > Arachnida > Ixodida > Ixodidae > Ixodes > Ixodes scapularis. The sequence continues at coordinate 96,260,549 of NW_024609846.1, forward strand.
CAACTCACAACGAGATAACACAATGGCGCCATCTATCGGGAAGCCCTGAAACCCTTCCAATCTGTCTACATTTATTTTTTTTTTATTTTTTTTTACGCGTCGATTTTTTTTTTTTTTTTTTTGCGTGGGCTAGAAATAAATTTGACAATGTTATGAGCGATGGTTTCTCACGGGTGGTGCGTAGGTTCGATCTCGCGAATACTGCCAAACTTTTAGTCTAGTGATAACTTATACTTAAGCTTTCCTTGACTGCCTCATAGATGGCGCCAGTTTTCTAGGGCTCTGTCGTTGTAAGCGGTTACTAGTGGTTGCAGCGGCGCTGTACGTCAGTCACACTGAAACAGAAATTAGTAGTAAATTCTCCTCAAGCTGGTCCGTACGCACGCGTGTGACCTGGTCAAAGAGATGAGCTATAAATTCCATAACAAAAATGCCGGGCAAAAAAGAAAAAAAAAAAAAGAAGACATTGTACGGCCGTCAACGTGTGCGCGACTGGAAGAGGGGCGACATGGTTCGTACATTTGGTGCGCGCAGCTTTGAGATTCGTCGCTGCCTCCGCTCGCCCGCGGGAGCGCGGAAATGCAGCCCGCCGTGTCTGCGCAGACCGGTGTGAGAGCCTTGTTCGTAGTTCGATGCTGACGTTTCTTTGGGACTCGTGCGAGCAGACGGACGAGCGAACAACCACTGCTCGCAGACAGGCATCAAATACACCTTGTGACCGAGTTTTGTGTAAGCTTGGGGGTCGACTGGTGGTCACGGAAGAACACGCTCCGATGGCCAACGTCTCGTTTTAAGTCAAACTGTGTTATGTGGCCGGCATTTCCGGTTCGCGTATCCGAAAAGGAACACCGACGCTGGCTCAGCACTTGTCTCCTCGCTGATTGGACAAGAGTGCCAGCTAAACATCTCGCTCGAGTACATCCAAGTTGTTCCCTCGCCGCGGCTGAGAGCGACGTTCCAGCTTCACGAGAGAAAGAATGCAAAAGAGCGACAGAAAAGCGTAGATGAAGAAAGCAGACGATATGTTAGCCGCGTTCATTCTGCCGCGACGAGTTGAGATATAGTTCGAAGGCTTGACAAACTTCAACTCCTTTTTTTTTTTTTTTTTTTTTTTTTTTTTACAATACGCGACGCCGGTGCTTTCGTGTGAGATAAAGCTTCAAAACAAGTGATGTTTTGCGGTTTCTTTGTGTATATTGAAGCGTCCTAAGAATGCGATGCGGCGAGGAGCATATCTAGCTTGGCGCTACGTATCACGTTCTGCGTTATCCTTTGTAGCAAAAAAGAAAAAGAAAATTTTTTTTGTTTTAGTTAACGACCAGAAGTCGATGTTAGTCCGTCGCGCGGATGGTGGTTAGGCCGTTACGAACTGATATTCCGGGAATCGGCGGTGTTAACACCACCTACAATAATCGAAGCCCGCACACTATTGCATTTCGACGTAATCACTGTGAGATCAAGCTCAGGGGCATATTGGATATGCACGAGTGCTACGTCGGGCTCGGGCCCCATTGTTGAGTTAGAACGCCTTCCCACCGCGATGACGTCACGTGGAGCCGTTCGCACACTTCGATTATCCTAGGGGGTGTGGGTGGGGCGCCGTACGTTGCTGCTGTGCCGCAAGATTGACGTCTTGTTTATCTTTCTCGTCTCTATTTCCGAATGTTATAACAGCGCTTCCCTTGTAGCGCCTCTGTTATGCCAACGGGCGTGCGGTGGAAACGACGTTGGGCGAAGGCTTAGAAGGGTGAGAGGAGTGCAGGAGGGGAAGGCTTTGTCCTGCCGTCCTGGCCATCCTGTGTATATATACAACATCCCGCAACGCGCGTCTGTTTACAGAAGTGCGTTCCCGTGAGAGTGTATCGAGCGCGTATACGATATGCACAGCTTCATAATCTAGAGACCCAGGACACGCAGGGAATAAAATAACGGACAAGACGTGTTCTCGCGTACACCTGTTCTAGCTTTATTTGTCTCTCGGTTGGGGAGAGAATGTTAACAGCACGAAGCTGTTCGGTGCGCTCCCTTCGTGGAATTTAACGTGGAATTTAACTATCTGCCGTCAGGTCAGAGAGTCGAGTTGGTCTATACGCTAAGCACCAAAATGTCAGCGCCCGCAAGATTGAGCGGCGGAGTGTGTTGCTTGCTCGCATTTAGTAACATAGAGCCCATGGGTTGTGACATGGGGTTAGAGACGCAGGCAAAACTGCAAAAGTTTCGAGAGCCACAGGAAAAAGGGAAGAAAAGGTGTGTGTGTGTGGGGGGGGGGGGGGGGGGGGGGGGGGAGGGGGAGGGGGAGGGGGAGGGGGAGGGGGGGTGAGAGACTTTTAACGAGAAACGATATGGAGGAAACAGTCCTTTTCAAAGGGGACAAGTATGATCATCGGCTATAATAACTAACACGAGGCAGCAGAACGTTTCTTCGACCTCTAAGCAAAAATAAACGCATGGTTCGCTCGCGAGCCACTGTTTCTGATGCCCGTTATGCGTGTACGGCTCCCAATTATTTCTAGAACAATAAAATAAACAGGGTCAGTGGTGTCATCTATCTGCTATAAAGAAGTCCAACTGTATGTTACGTAGTACAACGCTGCCATAACAATAAATTTTCTAATTTTTTTTTTCTTTTGCGCGCAGTGGCCGCTATTGGTTGGCAAGGCGTAGACCGTCACGATGCTGGGCGCTTTGAGAAGCTTGCAGGGACGCACGAAACGAGGACGCTGGGCCGTGTATAGTTTGATCGATGCGTGCGTGCGAATTTATTTTTCCGTTTGCCGACAAAATTCATAGAGCCTCGTATAAAAAGCTCGACTCAAACAGAATATTAAACACCGGTCGTTTCCTGACTTCCCCGAGTCGTTGACCCAGTGAGGAATTGCGTGTGTGCCCAATGCGTCGACGATTAGGATCGGCTTCATTCGGTGCTCGCGTCGTCGCATGATCGAAGGGATCGGCGTCGTACCGGCGTGTGGACTTGTTATCGCTGTGCATAGTTTTCACGTGACGTCACTTCCCCTATTCCCGTCCGCCGGCCGCCATTACGCACGCATGGAGCAGACGCCGCCACCACTCGTGCGCTGCTCGACATACCACATCGTTACGGTTTATCGTGCAGAACAACGCCAAGTTTTCTTTCGAAGTGCAGGATCACTGAACTGGACGTCTTAACTCAAAAGATTCATAAAATGCATTATATGCAAACCGGCAAGGCTCGTTAAGGGCGGATGTTATTCACTTCGCTTTTAGCCCAGACACTGGGTACGCACCCAGCCGGAGTTCGTATCCTCGACATGAGAGCCGAAGGTTCGCCTCCACATTCAGACTCGTGCCTGTACTTGAGGCATTAAAATTCTCGGCACCGGAGCTGTACAGACTCGCGCCGCCGCCGTAACGTTATCAACACAGGTGGGCTATACGAACACCCTCGGCGACAAAGGTAGAAGCCATGAGAGCAGCCAGTGGCCGTCCGTAATCTATAATACGAGGTTTGTGAGCCCCTGAAGCGTGACACTACCAGAGAACACTGTAAAGCTGCCTTCGCCGCTCTGGCAAAGCGCACAGAGTTCGAACGTTAGGTTTCGTCAATCCATGTATTGCAAATGACACACGTATTCCTTACCGCTAATGAAGCAACGACAGCAGACACGGTCGTTGTCGAGGCTCTTCGAATCCGTCCGGTGTATGCGAGCAAGAAAGAGTTCCGGTGTTTCTCGGACAAGTAGTTTTGTGGGCTCAAACTCTTGCTTTATCAATTAAAACTTGTTGTTGGCCTAGTTGGTTCATGATGCAGTCTAGAAGTTTTTTGCGCGACACGAGAGCTTGCATGCGCTTGTCCGTGTCTATACTCGCTTGTGACTGTCCCTTGTGTCGCGCAAAAAAACTTCTAGACTGTTGGTTTATCACTTTCGGCAAACGATGCAGCCTTACATTTTACCTTGTGTTACTCTCCTCTGCGGAGGACTTGCTTCTGCTGCGGCAACCGAACACACACATCGGCATAACTGCACATAACACACAAACGCGAAAGAAGCGCGCGCCGAAAACGATGCAGCAGTGATCAGCTTTGCCGGCGGCGGGCTAAAACCGAAACTATATCAGTACCTGGTGATGGTGGCGTCATATCCGATAAGCTCCGGCAGTGACGCCCGTGAAGACTATGTATACTGCGTGATGCACGTATAAAGACCCCGATGTATCATTATTCGTACAGCACTGGCTGAATGTCTCACCAGCGCATGAACCAAATCGCGCGTCTCATTTGCATTTTGGCCTTCCCCATTTCGTTCGATTTATTTTTGAAGGCGCGTAATAAAAGGCACGTGACCGGGATGCTTACGAACACTACGGAAGGGGAGCAGCGAACTTGCACGTTAGACAAAGCTACATTATCGGTTCTCCGGCACGCCCTGCGCCGGCATGCTTTGGAAACTGCATGGGGGAACAGACCCTACTCATCCATAAACAGACATTCTGGCCGCGACGCGGTTGCGTACAGGCGCGGGAAGTCGCGAGGCTCGGTGATGTTTCTTGCGGCTTCCGATGTCGGCGTTCGGGAGTTAGGTCGACGGGCGGGGTTTGCGTCTCTCTAGATCTCACCGTCTCCGTCGTAACACAAAATGGGGCCTCCACCTTCTGTTATCTCACCGAGAGTGTCCTAAGCCGGGGTCACACTGCTCCTACGTCATACAAAAGACCGTCAGTAAACACGAGTGACCGCGTTATCCCTGGTTCGAATGCCGCGTGTCAAGTTCCCTCCTCGAACGCATTGCCTTGTGGCATGCGAAGCGCGGATCTCGCGTTGACTCTCGTTGGAATGTATGTTCAGGCTGTCTTTTGGTGTGACCCCGGCTTTAGAACGCCTTCTTTGGCACCAGATCGTCAAATGTATTAGCTCGTCCGGTATAGACGGGCAATTAAACCAGTATAGTATTACTGCGTGCTAACCTGGGCCCGTTTGCTCGAACCACTAACCGCGCCTGAAGTTAGCCGCAGTACCTAGGAGAGGGATTTTGAGATCACGTGACTGTGGCTCGGTAGGGATGCGGGGAAACATGGCGGTGCCCCAGTGAGTGAGCGCCGCTCGCTTTGGAACTAATATGTCGTAGTGGTTGCAATATTGGGTTCGTTAGTCAGCAACGAATGGTGCAGAAGGCTTTCACTTTGCCTTACCTCACTTAAACCGCAAAGCATGGGCAATGACATCGCCGCATTTTTAAGATAGTGTTTCGAATCTGGACACTCCTAAGCCTAAATGAACGCGATGATTGTCGGCATAGCAACGTCTTTAGAAAGCGGATTGTTGATAGCAAACAAAAGCAGACGGTGTCCCAACAGACCTTTTTTTCTAAATTATCCAAGCACCAAGGTGCATGCTACGACCACGGCCTTGCTACGACTGTAGTTGCACGCGTCGCACGTGCTGGCGTCCGCAGTAGTAACCGTTCTAAAGCAAAAAATATAAAACAAATTTTGCCTTGCACGCGCGTTCGTTAAATCCTTATTGTGATTTTTTACTTCAAATCTTTTGTAAGAGGAAGGCCAGCGCGCGTGAACCGTAGAATCACACTTCCAGCGTTCTCCTCGCGATGCTTGGATAATTTAGAAAAAAAGTATGTTGGGACGCCGTCTGCTTTTGTGTGCTATCAACAATCCGCTTTCCAAAGACGTTGTCATGCCGACAATTATCGCGTTCATTTAGGCTTAGGAGTGCCAAGAATCGAAACACTATCTAAAAAATGCGGCGATGTCATTGCCCATGCTTTGCGGTTTAAGTGAGGTAAGGCAAAGCGCAAGCCTCCTGCACCATTCGTTGCTGACTAACGCGCCCGATATTGCAGCTACAACGACGTATTAGTTCCAAAGCGAGCGCCGCTCACTCACTGGGGCACCGCCATGTTTCCCCGCATCCCTACCGAGCCCCAGTCACGTGATCTCAAACTCCCTCTCCTAGGTACTGCGGCTAACTTTAGCCGCGGTTAGTGGTTCGAGCAAACGGGCCCAGGGGCCTTTAACGTGCATCGCAGTTAAAGGGAAACTGAAGCGGTTCTTATAGTTGAGGACAGACACCTTAGTCATTTTCATTTGGCCTCCTGGATCACGATATTATCGAGATTATTTTTCAATTTGGTGCATGGAGACCGCAGAAATTAATATTTAAAGTACCGCTGAAGCCCCTACTTCCCGTCATATTAGGATTTTTTTTTTTTTTTTTGAATCTCCGCTTTCGCGCATTTTCAGCTCAACGCTTGTCAAAGCTATGCCCGTGCTCTTGCTGTTTTCAAAAAGATCAGAAACAGGCGTCACGACTGGTGTCAGTTCGAGGGACTATACGTGGCAAGCCATACCTCGGCGAAGTCACTCACGAACTCGCTCACTCACACTCACTCACGCTCACCGCGTCATGGTGAAGGGCTGTGAATGACTTCGTGAACTCGGACCAAGTCGTGATGTGAAGGGGATGTGACTTCGTGAATGCGGAAGGAGTCGTGATGTGAATGGGCGTGACTCCGTGAACGCGAAAGAACCCGTGATGTGAAGGGGATGTGACTTCGTGAACGCGGAAGGAGTCGTGATGTGAACAGGCGTGACTCCGTGAACTCGGAAGAAGCCGTGATGTGAAGTGGATGTGACTTCGTGAACGCGGAACGAGTCGTGATGCGAAGGGGAGTGACTTCATGAACTCGGGAGGAGCCGCGATGTGACGGGGAGTGACCTCGTGAACTCTGACGCACCCGTGATGCAGTGGTGAAGGACTTCGTGACTCTGGTGTATACGTGATGTGATGGTGAATGAATTCGTGAACTGAATTTGTGATGTGATGGGGACTGAGTTCGTGAACTAGGAGTCAGGACTCAGGAGATGTCGGTATGGATTTGCTTGCGTGTGCGTACTCTTGGCGACTGATAGCCGACTTGACATTTGGTAGTGTCTGCAGCATGTTGGTGCCCTTACACGCACAAACATGCTGTGGCGGTTAGTATAGAGTGTAGACGGAGCAGAAACTTGGAAGGAACTTCTGTTAGAGGCCAGAACGAGATTCGTATGGGTGGTCTGGTAACGTTTGGGGGAAGCAACTGCAGGGGCGTTTGCTTTGGAGGACTTTGAGAGAGGATGTGACATTTTGCGTGTGCGACTGTGCGCGGCTTAAGCGCGAAATCGGAAATGGGGAGGGGACTGTGTATTGCAGACGAAGCGGCACCAGCGCTTCCCAGATGGGGATTGGGGGGGAGGGGGGGGGATGTTTGGACCGGCACAGACTTAGCGGCGACTCCAACGAGTTTGGCGGGCCTCCGCTCTTCTGCCCCGATACTGCGGGCGTGCGTACCCACGTCGCGTAGTACACGTGCAGCTTAGCGAACGTTAGGGGGGCTTTGTCTGTGCGCGGCAGACGTTTGAGCCTCCTGCATGGCCGTGGGGTTCCGTTTACGCGGCGCGGCTTGGCGGCTCCTCCTTTCGGTGTGTGTGTCTGTGTGTGTCATTGTGTGTGGGGGGCCGGGGAAGGTGTCGTTTTGCCACTGTGCTATTCTGCCACGGGAGGGTTTCTCTTCGCGTTGATTGCATCTGCGTGCGTCCGTGCGCCCATGTTTTTGTCTTTTGTAAGCGCGTGCGTGCGCGCACCCCTCAAGGAAACACAAATAAAACCGTCTTCCCGGAGCTTTTACGCGAGTACTGGCGTGACCCTAACCGAGTATACAATGTTTGTTTTCTCGCTCTCGCTTAATAATGCTTACAGATATTCTGATGCTGGTAATATGCGGCATACGCTCGTTTTTATCCGTCCACACGAAAAAGTGTGCGCCGGATTTGATCTGTTTCGGCCGCTTCCGGATTTTTTCAAACGCTATTTAGCATCTAAGATCTCGGGAAGGCTTGACTCTATTCTAGAAAAATCACGAAAGTTTACGGGCTTTATTTATATGCCAGAGAATTATGATAATTTTAAAAATGTGAGGAAGCAGCCGATTGGCATCACGGTTTGTCGCTCACCTTTCCTAACAAGCGCGCGGACCTGTCCGTTGCAATAACAGGCGGAGAGAATTTTACGTGCTCTCAGGCGTTTAGGTGGGGGACTTCGCTTGCTGTTGCCGATAATAGGTTTCATCACAGTCGTGCATATGCCTGAGTTCTTGAATTCTAGGAATACGATCAGAGTTCTTCGATCTCCGTTGAACGTGAATATTGACTAAAGGGGTTTTTGTTTCTGTTTATTTGAGCAAAAGTCAGCTACTGGCACGATACTTGTCTGTAAAAGCCGGACCCCATCAAAAAATATGCGACGAACACGTGGGGAAACTCAATCCACTAAGCAGCCTAGCCTTACTCCGTGAACAGCGCTTCGAACGCGAAGGCGGAGTACGAGTGTTCAAAGATTTTTGATAAAATGACATAAATCTTTTCCAAAGGGGGAGACAGATAGTCCGTCCCCATTTCTGAATTTATCTATTTTTTTATGCTAGCTAGTTTTGCATACGAACCATATCGGCCACATTTTGCTGGAGTGCTTTTCATTTAAAATCGAGACCACTCTTCTTACATAAGCGCTTAGACATTCGTCTCCTCATTATTTTCCTGAGCAAGTGACTCATTCAAAGGTCTGCTGAGTTTTTTCAACAGCGTCGGAGCGATACGAATGGCTCTCACTTCGATCGGAAGTGAGAGCCCATCACACAGGACCACAAGCAAACCGCGATTGCGTTGTCATCACCGTCATCCTTCTGTTGCAAGCAGGCTACCAATGAAAAACAAGGTGCGCGGTCGAGGTCGAAGTCAAATTCGAAGTGTTTATACGACGTGCAAGTAGGGGTACCAACACGTGTCTTCCGCGCTTGCGAACGTTATCGTGACCCATTGAAAAGAAGTAAATACGAAGAATATCACAACAATCAGCGGGAAACATAAAGGGCGCGCACAGAACGCGCGAAGACGAGACAGAAAAGCGCGCGCCGTCATTGGTCAAAACGAGGTGTAAATAGCGGTACATCAGAGCGTCTGAGGGGTAAACAAACACACGAGGTGCGCAAAGAGCTGAATAAGCTTGTTATTTTTAAAACATGGAAAACTATTGAACCGGGCTTGCCGCGTTCCTTTAAACTGTTTTCATGCACGTCGCTGGGCTGTTCTGGGGCACGTATCGTCGGTTCACTCAAAGAGCTTTTACTTTCCCACGCTCTTTAGAGCCTGGCATTGCACCTTTTTGTCAGATGAGCCGGCGATGACCAGTTTTTCTGACAGGCTGTGTTCCCCGTCTAGAAGTGTGGACGAGCTGTTTACCCGTCCTCCCATCTTGCATTTCCCACCAGACCTTGTTTCAAAATGACCCTTCTTTTGTAACAAAAACAAAATTAAGAACCTGCCTCTATTCATCTCAAAGACTATGTTTGATGTTCGCTGAAGGCGTCCTCACTGGCTCTGTCTGCTTGAAGAAATCACCGGTTATCAAGGGGAGCTGAGGGAGCGAAGACGACCTCTGTTTCCCTTCCCTTCGAGGTTAGTTAGCTTGCTTCTCCTTGCTAACGTCGTCTTTAATTTCACTAGAAAAACGATAAACGGTAGGGAGTTCTTTTAGACGGTTTTTGTGCTCAGTAACGATACCCAATAACGATACTATGCATGCACAAAAACGACAGAGGAGTATCGGGTATCCTTACAGGAATTATTGGAACAACACACAAAACTCCCTAGTTTCTTAGACGTGTAAAGGAAGTATAAGCACTTACTTAATTCGTCCCCAACACGCTCGTTTGTGATTAGTGCTTTTGTGTTTCAAGCTTGGGGTAAGCTTTTGTGTTTCAAGCTTGAGGCAACCTGTAGGTACAAAGTTTGACCTTGCCAAGTGTAGGGAAAAGTTCGCTGTTCGGCTTTTTCCTTACGTCCTTTGTCGACTCGTTGTGACCTGTTCTTTTTTGTTACGGGTTACGTGTGGAGTCTGTCGGTTTTGGTTTTAAGGAGCCTTTTGGTTTTTGTATTGAGGAGCATCTCTGTTACGCCCGACGCGCCACCACCGCGCCGTGACGTAACAGAGATGAGTTCATGTATAGGCGAATATGTCGCCGAAATTATGTTCTGGCTATACACGAACCAACGAACTCATCTCTGTTACGTCACGGCGCGATGGTCACGCGTCGGGCGCACTTCCGGTCTGGGGCTGAAGGCGGAAGTCCCTATTTGAGACGTGTATTCTAGGGTTGTATTAAAAAAAAAAAAAAAACCTGACAAAAACTTGCCTTCTCGTCAAAACGCCGCGACTGGGGCTGCACCAAAAGAGTCGAGAAAGGTTTGAAGATCAGTTTTCATGTGCTCGGTTCGTCCGAGAACGTGGATATGTGCGTGAAAATGGAAAACCAGTCGCCGTCGGACCACGATTGCTTGGGCGGGAAGCAGTTTGGGTTAAATTCACGGATACTTGTTGTCATCAGATTTATTTGTTTTGTTCCGTCATGAAAGCGGGAATACCGCCAAGTTGTTGGGACCGCCTGCATGCGGACGTTCAGTGCGTCTTCAAGATCGAACGGCCGCCTGATCGCTCGAACTGTCGTCTGCTCTTTCAAACGCTTCTGCTCGTCGTCTGCTCTTTTAGACGACACCGGCCCGTGGACCAAATGTTGGCCCGGTACTTGCGATAAGAAGTGAGTGCAGGCCTCAAAATACTTAAGTTTGAAAATTGGTAAGCAGGCTCGATGTAAACAGTGGATACAAGAAGATGCTGATCATTGTTACCAGTGACCATCAACGACTTGTTATGCCTCATTCACTTGGTCCGATTCTGCTTGCGATTTTCAGTATCGATGTTGAACATCTCAGCTACGGTTCACGCTGTTGTAACCCGAGCGACGTCATGACTGAAAATTGCGACCGAAATTTCATCATGCGAATCAGGCTTTAGCGTACCCTCTGCGGCGTCCACGCGGAATGAATCGCCGCATGTCACATTATTCACGCGACGTTTTGTGGTATATCGAGCCTCAGTAATTTCGCTGAGGCTGCTCAAGTAGTCAGGCATTGCCCAGGAAGACGTAGAATCAACAATTCCAACGCAGAAACCTGCGTTGGAGTCACACCACCGCCGACAACAACGCAATTCAATGGTTTGTTTATCGGCGACGCGGCGAGCTTCTTGCCCACACCCCATCGCGCATGCGCGGCGCCGGTGGCGTCGGCTAGGAGCACTCCAGTTTGTTTGTAAACATGAGTTGGTGTATAAAATATAGTGGAAAAATGATGTGAAATGAGGTGCCACTGAGCACCACGTTTTACATGCTCACGTCACGTCATGTGAGTATAACGTTAGGAAATTCATTTTTAAGTCTAGATACTTTAGACCTTGTCATTCGCAGTTTTCTCCGTTGGTAGCAGCCGCCTGCATTACTGGTGTTCTCGCGGAAAGTGGCGCACTAGCTCCCAATCAATTGCACAGCGCGTGCCATCCTGACTGAAAGCAATGTCAAGGGGTGAAACTAGAAGACCCTGTCCTCTAATAAAACGCTTCGTAGAGATTCCCGCTTCAAGAACTTGCGTCCCATCAAGTTTCCGAGTCTATTATATTCGCGAACACCGCCCCGTCGGACTTTAGCAAATGATTGACTCTTTGTCCAACAGATGTTTAGTCGAACTGTGGTAAAGTTTGAAGGTAGGCCAGTCGGTGCTGACACGTGTGACGTCACTGCTCCTCGCGCATACGCAGCACGGCTCGCCAGAAGCCACGCGAAACTGCTCAACCTCGGCCAGTGTAGACTACGCTACAAAATAAACTCCTAAAAACACGCTCCGATTCTATTCAAACATGAACTCCGAAAACACAGTACGCTACCTATAATTAGGGTGCCTGCATGTCTGTCTGTCTCAGGGTGAAGACATCCATTGTTGCACTGAATGTGCCAGCGCATGACGCTCTCGCGCACTCGCTGCATGGCTTGGGCGGTAAAATGGCGTCTATGCATTAGCCAAACCTACGCGCTCGAGCTGAGTGACACCGGATTGCGCGCACTTCAAAAGGCATGAAAAACAATTGAGCGGAAAAATGGCTGAGATGTCACCACTCAAGCAAAGGCGCGCGTGTGTATGAAGGCACTCTACCTATAATACGAGTCTATGCGCAGCCAAACCCCGGCGTAAAACAACGAGCGCGAGGCGCGCGTGAGTCGCGCGCCTCGCCTCGGTTCAAAGCTGAGAAAAGTGGAGTCGAGCGCCATCATTAGTTATCTCGACTGCATTTCGCTCAAAGTAGGTTGAGCGACACGAACACGCTCGGAAGTAAACATATTGCTTTGAGGTGAATGATCCAATGAGTGGTTTAATTAATGATGAGGTGTACTCTGACCAACGGGTTCGAATAAAACTCAGATTTCATTGCTTCGGCAAGCTGCAAACCTCTTAAAGAGGCGACCTTTTTAAGAGGTTTTTCAGGCGAGGCACTTACTTTTTTTATTTATTTGTTTAACTGACATACCCTCAGGGCCCTCAGCATTACAGAGGTGAGCGGGAGTTAGAAGAGAACACAACAAAGCTGTACACTTTGGAGCTCAGTCTGAGCTGTATAGATTATTTACAGCAATTTTTAAACATATAGTAAGTGGCAATTGTGGCAACAGATGTGGGAAGGTAGTTCCAGTCCACTGAAATTTTTGGGAATGGATGACTCTTGTTTTGGAATGTCTACTATATATATATATATGATGAAATCCGTGACAAAATATTAGACGGGTGATTCAGCGGTCGGCTGTGAAGTACTGCGTTATTATGGTATCTCTTATGAAAGTGACATCAACGCGCTATTTTACGACGTAAAGTGAGGTAGGCAACGATAGGCTGGTTGCCATGGATCATAATTATTAAGATAAAATACAAAGAACAATTTTGTACTGATCGAACGACAGTTTAGCGAGAGAAACCTGGCCCACGACGTTTCATCGCATGCCACTTTAGCGAATGGCGGCGTTCATTTGACCGAATAGATAAAATGAAGGCCGCCGCTGTCCTGTTTTCGAGCTTGCCGAACCTTTGGCGATGGACGCTCGAACTTGAGTTCATATTATTTTCCCCAAACTATAGCGAAGCACCCCTTGCTATCGTTCTGAACAGACCGCCTGGCGCGGTCTGTTTGGATGCCCAGTTTGCCGCCCCTACAAATGCCTAAACGTCGACTCGCGTATGTGATCCCTATTCGCTAAACTCTAATGCGCTAAAACGTCTTCGTTCATATAATATGGACTCGCATTAATGTTTGTAAGATGTTTCACAAAAATCGTGCACGCAGGTTCGTGTCTGTCTCGCCTTTTTGCCCCCTCGGCGAGCGGTCGTTGGCAAAAATATAAGCGCCTTCTTTTTTTTCGTAGAAAAAACCGTGCGCAACAAAAGGTAAAAAAAAAAAAAAGGACAGGCCAGAAGGTTTTGAGGTGGGGTCCCCTCCACAGTCACAACGCCGACAACCAGGCGAAGTCTAGGGAGCCTTCATGTGCGCTTTGCTAGAGTGATGCCACCCTTTGTAATACCGCTCGCCCACAAACCAGCAGCCATTTTGGTTCTGGGCATCCGTGGGGCTAATAACTCTCCCGGAAACAAGCACCTTATCTCACAAGTTCGGAGCAGGGAAGTCAAGAAGCCGCTCGCTCTCCACAGCATGCGCGCTCGATGAAGAAAGCGCGAAACAAAACGAAAATAAAAGAAACGGGACAACAAAACTAAAACCAGAGGGAACAAGCTAAACAAAGAAAATGACAAGTGCAGGGTGCGTCGCCAGGCCCAGCCCAATACCCCCCCCCCCCCCCCCCCCGCCCCCCCCCCCCCCCACACACACACACACACACGCACACACACACACACTGACACACACATCTGGAGCCGTCAGCGCCGCTGCGAAAGAACTTCGAGGATGGCTGAGAGCCGGAGGCAGTGGCGGTGGCCGCGGCTGCAGGGGCCGACGTCGCTTTCCGTGACCTCGAGGCTCGGTGACTCGGTGAATGGCTGTGACTCGGTGAATGACTGTGACTCGGTGAAGGGCCGTGAAGTCGAACCGGTCGAACGACTTCATGAACGGGATCAGTTCACGGACGTGAGGGGAACGACTTGCTGAACTCGATGAGCTCGTGATGGGACGGTGAGCGACTTCGTGAATTCAGAGTTGGCGGTGATGGGATGGGGAATGCTTCATGAACTCTGTCGGATTCGTGATGTGACGGTGAGCGACTTTGTGAATTCAGAGCTGGCGGTGATGGGATGGGGAATGCTTCATGAACTCTATAGGATTCGTGATGTGACGGTGAAGTACTTCGTGAACTTGACGGATTCGTGAAGTGACGGTGAATGACTTTGTGAGTTCAGAGATTGAGGTGACGTGATGGGGATGAGTTTGTTGTCCGGTTGAACTCCGTGATGTGAATGGCCGTGACTTTTGGACGTCGGTGTACTTTGTGATGTGAAGGGCCGTGAATATTAGACATCGGTGTACTCTGTGATGTGAAGGGCTGTGACGTTTGGACGTCGGTATACTTTGTGATGTGAAAGGCCGTGACTTTTAGACGTCGGTGTACTCTGTGATGTGAACGGCTGTGACTTTTGGACGTCGATGTACTTTGTGATGTGAAGGGCTGTGACTTTTCGATGTTGCTGTAATTAGTGATGTGATGGTGAGTGAGTGGGTTCGGAAATGCCGACCTATGTGGCAAGCTCGCAATTGCACGCGCTGCCCACACGAGCGACACGTGCTTGGCTGCCCAAAGATCCCGATGTCACGACTGGTCGGAGGTTTTTCGTGTTTTCTCGCTTTAAGTTTCATCTTCGGGGAAAACGAACGTGATATTCAGATTCACGGGGTAAAATTACGTCAGAATTCACCTCCAACTCGTTTTTTGCCAGAAGTAATTCAGCTTCCCTTTAAATGATTACTCGAACGCACGCCGGAATTACGCCTTTCCCTATCGAAACCGGCTGGAATGGGGTAATAAACTTTAACGATAATGACGTACCGGCGCTGCAGGAGATGAATAAAAATAAAGAGGATTCTTCTTCAGCGTCGATAACACAGAATGGGTGGACGGGCACTTTGATTCTCGGGTTCCCTGACTTCGGTCGACACTCCAAGACTTTTACTGCCGCAATCTTTAAAAAGAACTATATAATAAAAAGACTAACTTCGTCATTAAGACGGCTCAGACTTCAGTGGCAGTGATGGAACTTCGAAGTACTGCGCCAAATTGCGCCACGAACGAAAGTCTGCTACATCTTGCACCAAAACGCCATTTTCGCTAAGAATTGTGCAACACTTGCGCAAAATAAGCTTCAACAAATAAAAAAATTAAAATATATTGAATTATTAGGTGACTGTAATATTTAGAGCTAGCCGGAAATTAAAATTAAACAAATATATATTTCACAGCGTCTTTACTTACCGTACAGTTTGTCTCATCTTAGGTCAGCGCACAGCTCAAGGTTCGAATGCAGACAACCACGAACACACATACTAAGAGCGCAAGTCACGGTACATTTACTGTACGACTCTTACTGATGAAATAACACGTTTAGGAAGACGACGAATGCCACGATGTTGCGTTTTGACTGTTTGATTGGTCCCACTGGCTCGTAGCGTCGCCAGAGCTTTGACTGAAAATTTACTAAACACACCAACAAAGGTCACTGAAATAGTATTCCACATATTAGGTCAAACTATCTTCTTTTTTTTCGCAAAGTTGTTGAATCTGCAACTTTGGTCCTCATGCTGTTTTTTAATCTAAAGTCTCTACTGGGCATCAACGAAGAAGTGACGCCAGTGGAAAGCAGGGATTCGCTCCTTAGACTGTAGACTTTGTTCTCAACTGATTCCAAGCAGTTTCATGGTGTCAAGTTAATGCTTTAGAAGTTCGCTCCAGGTGCCCGCGTGCAAGCACGGAACAAATGCTCGGCATAGTCTATTTTCTGACCGCTTGCTCGACTGGCGAGCCTGTCAGCCGCTGACGTCACGGCACCGAAAAGTGCGGCTATATTTGAATGTTAGTTTTTGCATCATTTTCATTTTTCCGATTTCACAATAACTATTTTTAAATTCATGATACTAAATAGTATACCGGAAAAGGTGAAGGCACGTAGCTGGGAAAGGGGTGCGGGCCCAAGGCACCTTCTAAACTTTTTAAGGTGAAACTAAGATGTTTCGTAATCGTCAACCGCTCTGACTGGTTGATGCGTTGCCCGGTTGATCGCCGACATGCCTACATCTCTAGTCGATGTCGGCGATGTCAGCAGCTAAAAGTCGCGAGAAAAACGCAAGATAGGATGGCGGATACTGTGATAAGACAAAACCAGAGTCTTATACTCCTGACAGGATTACTGGATTATCAGGTATGCCACATTCCTCCGGGCCGTGGGTAGAGTATACCGTGGCACCCGTGCCGCTCGTGTCAACCTTCGCCGCCTCTCACCAGAGCGCGCGCGTCGAGCTTTACCGCTTTGCACCGGAGTGCTAGGAGCAGCGACTGACACGGGGAAGCGCTCGGAAATTATGCTCAATACTATTACTGGTCTACCTTTCTGCATCTTATTTGTAGGATGACCCCTAATATTAAAAAAAAGCTCCGCTGAGAAAAAAAAAAAAAAATCTGTATGTTCGGAGAAATACGATAGTCAAGGTATGTGCAGCTGTCGATCGAAAGAGCAGCGAACTCTGGTTTCAACGCCGCTAAAGAGCTGTGTCATATTTAAAGCGCAACTGTAGGCTTTTATAATAGTTGTGGGTGGTTGTTTTTGCAATTTATGTTATTTAAGTCTCGGAGTTTGATAGGTTTATGAAACTAGCGGATATGCTGGTTTTTGCTGGCATTTTACAGAAATTATATTTGCGGTCTAAATAGACTACCGAGTATAAAAGGGTGATGAGTGTGAGACTTTATCCCAACTGAAGTCTTGCGCTATAACTCAATTGTCAACAGTTTTTTTGTTTTTTTTAATACTGTAAAAGAAATCTACTTTGACCACAGCCTTATTTTTAGAAAGAAAGCTATATGTTCATTTGCACCCTTTCTACTTGTTAGAAAAGGTGATAAGCATATGCTCCAGTGTCGGAAAGGAACCGAAAGTTTATTATTAATTATCAACTCATTCAGCGATGCATTTTTTATTTATTTTTTATTTATATTAAGTGATGTGGGGGAACAGTTGTTGGCATCTGCGCCAAAGCGTTAGTGACTGGTCCAACCCAATATTTTGTCTGCTACAGAACCTGCTCCAAAAAGGTCAAATGATCACTAAGTATGACTTAGCTCCACGTGCACGATGAAGAATTTGTTGCCAACTTTTCTCGCGCTTGGCCGTCTACAACTAGAGTTTCTTGATGTGCGTTTGCTTACAGGTAGCTTCACCTGCGCTGAGGCACGAGGTCCGCGCCTCGTGGGACCCTGGGAAGCAAATGGGGGCTTAGTACTCGCTCTTGGCATGTCTCTCGCACGTTCTCAGAACGAGGGGATGTCGGTATACTAAGCGCGAATAGACCTATTGCTAAATTACCCAAGCACCAAGGAGAATGCTGGAAATGTAGGTACACCCGCTCATCTTCCCCGTATAAACTATTCCAATTTCCAAAGAAATAACCAAAATAAAGCGCGGAGGAACACGCGTGCAAGATGCCATTTGTTTTAGGCGTTTGTTTTAGAAAGTTATGGCTGGCAGACGCCAGCACGTGCGGCGCGTGTAACTACATTCGCCGCATGCTCCTTGGTTCTTGCGTAATATAGCGAAATGTATATTTTTATCTCCAACCGGTGGCAAGGTAACACGATTGTGAACTTCTGATGATATCTCCAGTTGCAAAAAAAAGCTTCTGTTGCGTTGACGAGGAGCAGCGCGTGGTTGCTTGTATCGGTGGTGGTGGAAAACCTCTTTATTGGTCCTGCGAAAACCCCTACCCCTCCGTCACCCCTTCACCAACACACCTACGCACAGTCTGCCGGTGAAGCAAGCGCCGGGTTCGCTGGACGAAACCCCTTTGTCCCTCCAAGTCCACACACATCACACCATCCTTGAAGTCCTCCGGCCAGTCCTGGGTCCCCGATGCCTCATGCCCCCGTTGTTCACAGTCCCACACAATATGCTGCAGCGTTGCCCGACTGTCCTTACATACCGGGGTTTTTAGATCACCTGGTCTGGAAGTTTTTGCTACTGCGTGGGAAAGTTTTCCCTGGGGACGAATTGAAGCTCCAGACGCGGTCTGCCAACTTTAGGAGTGAAACGTTCAGCTCGATTTCCAGAAGCCACCGTGGAGAATGTCGCTGGATGCATATATACTATTTTATAAAACGCAACGGACCCGTCGAAAAAATAGACATTGGAAACACTATTATGAGACTTTGGTGTCATATTATATAGGAATAATGGAAATGTCAGGTGAAAAGTGATATGTCTGCTTAAAAAAAAAATCTTTTTTTTAAGTTTACGGACCAGAAATTATGAGGACAGTGCGTTCATGTATATCTAGTAGGACAACACACCGTTCGCGCTGTAAGACTTAAGGACATCGTGAGCTCGCAGAAAATTGGGGCGTATTATTTTATAGTTGGTTTACACATTTGCGTCGGTTGCGTTCAGAGCAACCGAAACGACTGCAACGACGAATTCACCGGAACAAGTGTTCGCCGTCCACAGCGTGGCATGCGATGCCAGGGGATAGCTTCGAGCGAAGCGGTACACACGAGTCAAGGTTGTTCCGGTTTTTTGGTCGCTTCTGTCGTCTTGGCTTTTGTGAACAGAACAGCTACAAATGCGTGAGAGCACGCGGGTCGCACCGGTGTCACGCTGGTTTCTATATAAATGATCTCGGAGGCACAGCTCCAAGGACTTGCACGCCACGTGCCCGGTTGGTTAGTGGGAGAGAAATCCGAAATGCGGTTGATTCCGCGCGCGTTGTTGGCGTCGTGAGCACGGCGCTACTCCTGCATTTGGCGTCGTCGCTGTCCTTTTCCTCGTCGGTGGCCGTGGCGTGGTAACCGGCCTACCTCGCCGGGTGGGCGTGTCTGCGCGAGGGTCGTGTTGTTATCGCAGTTCTTTGGCCCTGTGCGGAGGCCCCCTCGCCCCCTCCCGCTGCCGGTGGCTTTCCCACGGTGCGACGCTCGGCGATCGGGGATGATGGTGCGTGGAAATAGTTCTTCCGTTAATGTGTCGGAGCGGCGAAGACGGTCGCAGTGGCACGCCGAATGGACGTTGTTCATTCAACCCCCTTTTTTTTTTCGTTACTTTAAATTATTTTGTTGCTCGGGTGCCGCGCTCCTCGTTTGGTTTTTGTTATGGTTACTGGTTTCAGCTGAAGTCTCAACGCAGCCAACGCTAGAGCTAATGAGACCAATCAAGCAGAGTCAAAGGACCGGCTGGATCGAAGCGAGTTGTCTCTCCGACCATCGACGGTTCGTCCATCTCCGCCAGTGGAGAAACGTCCGAGACGTCGAGAACGACGGTGTGGTGCGGCGGCGTGTGTCCGAAGAAAGCTCCCGGGAGGGAGCCAGCCCCCGACGTCCGTGGCAATTGTTGTGCCCCGTCGGATGTCGTGCACCCGCTAATGGCACCACGCTGCTCTCCGGCACTGGAAGCGCGTCGGCCTCGACAGGATAATGGGCGGCTGGGCACCGCGCCGACGTTGCTGACGGACCGCGTGGCGAAGAGCGAAAGGACCAAGATACGCGGGTGCATGCACGACCGGCTCCTTCGTTAATTTCGGGGTAGATATGAAAAAAAGGGGGCGACGTCTCTGGCTGTCTCGTTCGCGCGCACGCTGTGCGCCGTCCGATCATGCATCATGCCCCGTGACACGGGGAAAGATTGGTAGTCGCGGCCCTCGCTTCTTTCTTGCTCTCGTTTGCGGGCTGTTTGGTGTCTTCGGGGATTTGGCTTTTGCTCGATTCTATTCCCGCGTGCTTTGTGATAAAAGGAGACCGCCGATCCGAGACATCTCTCGGGAACCTGCTGGTCGGATTTTGATAAAATGTGGGCTTGGTTTACCGTGATGACGGGGCTGTAGACGGCCCGACAAGGCGATACGATGCAGATTTGTTGTTTGTTCCGTTTTGTTTTGCACGGATAGATTGGATATCTGGATGGGTAGACTTCAAAAACATGACCCGGCGTAGTGGATCCGACGTGGGGAGAGAGTCATCCCGTTGACGTTTGCACACGCACGACCTCAGCGCGTCTGGCGTCACGATGCAGCGGTGGCGCTGTGTACGCACCATCCCTGCCAAAGTTGGTCTCTACGCGTGCGCAGTGCCCATATCCACTGTTGCTAACCTCGGATCTTTCGTCGTTCATCGCGCCAAAAAGCAGCACGCTCCGGCGTACCGTGCGACTGTGCCCGTTCGTGCCGAGAATAGCTCATAGTTGGTTACGAGTTAAGAATGCACCAAATAATGCGTGCAGCAACGGCGTCGAATCGCTCGGCCGACCATCGAGGGAGGGCAGTGGCCGTGACCGAATTATGTGGCGTCGGCGGACTACTTGCTCATCGCGAAGGAACAGTGACCGCCGCTAACGAGGGTGTGGGACGAGCTTCAGGCGGATTCAGTCGATCGATTCAGATCTGTGTATTGGCCATCGATACAATGGCTTAGGAGTCTTAAAAGAAAAAAAATTCTGCGTAGGAACAGCTGTACAGGTCCCCTCCCATCAGCCTAAAAGCTTCGGGCAATACGAATGCAGGTTGCGTATTAAATGCGTCGGGTATCGATGAACGCGAGAAATAATAATATATTGTGTTCCCTGATAGCTCAAGAAAGGCAGGGCGTGGTTTTCACGCTTCTTGCTTCCTGATTGGATCTTCGGCGTTTTTAGCTGCTGATGCCGCAGTGTGATTGGCTGCAGGGCGAGAACGGGATGTTTGGTTAGGACTCGACATGCCCATAAGAACGGTAAATTCAAGGGTTTTCTCTCTAATATAACAATTATTTACATAAAAAAGTTCTTTTTTTTTTTTTTTTTTTACGATTAGGTTGTTTATATTTATGTCGGATAAGGTCAAGCCATTGATATGCGATTTGCGAGTCGATCTCTTGCTGCTGCACCCCGCTGCGTAATGCCCTCTTTCGGCGCCAGCGCGCAGCGTGTCCCGCGCCTCCTCCTGCTGCCCGCTGATCCGTATCCGAGGGAAGGGCTCCCTGGGTGTTATTTGGTTGCTTACATCGCCTTCGCCGAAAAGCACGGGCAGACGCTCGACGTTTCTTTGCTGCTTCGCTCCCGTTGCGGACGGACATTCCCGGCTGATCTCCTCCTCCTCTTTCCGTTTCTCTCGCGTTCACCGGAGGAAGCTCTTCAGGAATCCCGCCGGCTTCGTTGCAGCGCAATTGCGCGCATTGCTTTGCTCGCGCGGAAATGGAAAACATCGCTCTTCCTTTTTTTTTTTTTTTCTTCTGCTTTACGTTTGCACGAAAACTGTTACGCAAAAAAATGAAGTAACAAAAGCAGCAGCGAGAAAAAGTTGTGTTTGTATTGCAAGTAAGACGTGCAGACAGATTAGTCCTTCGTGCAATGCCCGAGTCCCACTAGAGCGACAAACGACAGCGACAAACCTCAAACCAGAGTCTTTCGCGATTTGACAGGCTTTGTAGAATAAAAGCGGCTATGCTCAAACACGAGTATCATACATGCGAAGGTATCTTTGGCAGGCTTGCAATCCCTTGTGCTTCCGTCACGAGTACCGAACGACTAAACGCCTGTCAAAGGTACCATCGCGAGCATGCTGCATGTGTCTGAGGCTTGTCGCCGTCGTTTGTTTCTGCCTGTCGCTCTAGTGGGACTCGGGCATGACAAACATTACTATCGCTGCCTACATTTTGTTTGTTACGTATACGGGAGGTGCGGCGATTTTCGTGCTTTCCGTAAATAGCTTTTAGAATAAATCCCCGACGCTTATTAGCTACGGAACACGCGTTAGCTTTTTTCGTGTAATAGTAATCGCAAAAAAAAAAACAACAAAAAAACAGCAGTGTTTTTTTGTTTTTGTTTTTACTTAAAACAAGCGGCCACGTGATCTGGAGCCTGTTATATGCCGCCAGTGTTGATCATAGCCACGCGCTGTGGTTGGCAAAGCACAGGACACGTGCATAAGTTCTAGACATTGTTACGGTTCGGCACGAGCTATATACCTGAATGCTTGTCGAGCTATTGATTGTCGCTAACCCATATCAAATCGAGTGCTCACGCAATGCTCCGTTCTAATCTACGAGCCGCATTCACTTATCGTCACTGGAGGACTATGCCAACACTGCCCCCTCCAACCTACGTCATCAAGTTCTGCGAAGGAGAAATTGAAGGAAAGCTCTCGCCTTTACTCTCAAAATTACGCCGCAACAAAGAGGTTTCTTGGTCAATGGCGTTGCGTGCGCTAACGGCCAACGGCCACGCTAACAGCTTAATAAAAAACGAGGGGCGTGACTTATTACGTCCTGCTCCCTGATTGGTCCTTCGGCGTTCTCATCGGCTAATACCGCAATCTGATTGGCTGCGAAGCAGTGATTAGATGCGTGGGACTCGACGCGCCCAGAGTTTTCTTGAGCTGTCAGCTTAATCCTGTGACGTGCGGTGAATGATGACGTCATTAGGGTTTGATGTGCGCCCCAACACCGTCACCTGCGTGACGCGGGGACAGCTGCCCGGCGGGGAAAGGCGACGGAGCGAGTCTTTTGTCCGCCCGGTTCAGTGCGGCCTTTGTCCGGGCCCGGCGGGTGGGCGCCAGGGAGCCCGAAACGGACGCGTCTTGGCGGGAAGCTAATGAGGCTTCTCTTTGGAACCAGCTGTCGGCACGCATGCCTGCCTCGCGTTCGGCACCTCCCTCGGAGAACAAAGGCAGAAGATGCACCACCGTCCTGTGCGGCGTACACACAATTAAACGGCGAATGTCCATCAACAATAGCAGAGGATATACATGCAGCGCCCTAAGGAGCGCCGCGGGAGCCCGAGAGACAGATTGCCAAGCCTGCGAAGGTCTCATTACCTTCTTTCTGCCACTTCGTCAAGCAAGGGGAAGAGGAGGAGCAGATACAAAGAATCGAATTCTCTTCTCTACACATCCGATGAAAAGTGGGAACGGGTCCCAGACTCCCAGCAGACGAACAGGTGTCGACACGCGGTGAACCTTGTAAGCGAACCCAGCCAGAAGATGTCTCGTCTTCCCGATATCCGTTCATTGCCACAGGAAGGAAGGATACGCACGTCTTCTGATGTCTAGAGCTCCGATGACGTTTCACCCAACTGTGTGACTAGTTTTCGCCCTCAATTGTGCTACGCGAAGTGCGTCTGATATTAACGTGAAACGTTCTTTGGCGGTGTTCGGCATTTCGTAAAGCTCGAAAGTGAAGCCTGTACAAAACCGTGGCTGCGAGGCTCGACACATATTGGATGGCGGGTTTGGAGAAGAGAGGTGAGGTGGCTCGACGCCTATTGGTTAACGTGAAGGGCGTGTGACCAGAGGGGTGGGACAGGAGGAGCTCGACCACCTGTGCGCACCGAGGGAGAGGAGTTCGAGCGTATGGAAGGCTCCGGAAGATCGCCAGGTTTATCAGCCCGATTATTAGTATCGCTTCATTCTAGGAACAAGTATCAAGTGTTCTTATGGTACGCGTTAGACTATCTGATGAGGAACGCCGTGAACGTATACGTGTCTGGCGTCTGGAAACTCACAGTATCGCCAGACGTTTTCGCCGTCCCGCGACGCTAGTGGGGCACATGCGCAGTATTCGCGTCTTCAATGCGGAGTCCGTAGCGGGGAGGGTAAAGTAGTCCATGAAAATTCCCGATTGTTAACCCCCCACCCACATCTTCCTGAAAAACTTATCATCTGTTACATGAAGCGATGTGGCCTCCTGCCCTCCATCGCACGTTCTCCTTTCCCTTTCGTGCTCCTGCGCTGGTTGGTTGATC
Source organism: Ixodes scapularis (assembly GCF_016920785.2). Taxonomy (NCBI): domain Eukaryota; kingdom Metazoa; phylum Arthropoda; class Arachnida; order Ixodida; family Ixodidae; genus Ixodes; species Ixodes scapularis. The sequence goes on from NW_024609846.1 coordinate 96,284,426, forward strand.
CCGGAATCGCTCCGCGTGTGCGTCCTCGGACTGCGGGGAGTGCGATACGCAGGATATACTCCCATGTCGCCAGTGGCTCCGCTTCATAGTTGATGTCTGACGCACGCTGGAAGTGCTCCAGTCGTTTTCGCCTTTTGTTGTTGTTAGCGATGAACAGGTAGGAAAGTGGAGGAGAGTCAATCGTGTACCCGCTCGGGTCGAGTTTGTCACTAAGGGTACATTGCTGAGCAGAAGCTGAGGCCCACTTAGGATGAGCCTGTTTGCCATGCCGATGAGACGCCGCAAATGTTGAGAATAATAGGCACAGACAAGCAAGGCGGGCTCGTTCTGACCACCGAGGGCCCAGTGAGAGAACGAGGTTCGTCTCGTTTATTTAATGGAATGGGGCCTTTGTAGAAGGAACCTCGAAATGCTATCAGCTTTCAACTTAGCCTGAGCGAAGCACCGCAAGCACTCAACTCAGGAATATACATATCCTGGCTCCGTCGCTTATTTGGCTTTAGCCGGGTTCGTAAAACTTGGATTCATTGGATTAAGCACGGTTCATTCACCTGCGTATGTTCGTTTATATATATATATATATTGCACACATTGCATATCGAGTGCGTCGAGCCGTGCCTTAATTAAATCGGAAAAGAATCTTTCGAAAACTCAGAAGTGGCAGCCAACGATTCATTTTAGGGTTGCGTCTAAACGGTACATCGGCTCCTAAGCGATTCCTTTTTTTTTTTTTTTTTCAAGCTTTTTAGTTTTTTTTAGACGGAAGGTTGGGCGTGTTGATGATGATTCAAAAGTACAGCGTAAACAGACGGGACAGCAGAGAGGGGGGGGACACACACGCGCTGAACTTACAACTGAAGTTTAATCGTCAAGGCGCAACCTTATATATACGACGACCACGACGTTCCTCGACGATTCAACTTCAGTTGTAAGTTCAGCGCTTCGGTGTCCTCTCTTCTGTACCGTCACTTTACTCTGTACGATTTAATATTCAGCTTCAACCATACTCTCCTCGGTTTTTGTTTTTCTTGTTATTTTAATATTATATATTTTTCAGTTAAACGGTTTGTTTCGTTTGTTTTTGCGTAGGTTGCTCCTTTTGCCTCGCATAAAGGAGGGTCGGATTACTATGAGGTAATCGTTCCTGTTTTTGAAAGAGAGACGTTCGTGGAGGGCTCTATGGAAGGAGGGGGGGAGGTCATTGGCGCCTCCTTCCGGCGGTGGATGGAAGCGGCATTCTTGCGGTCGGCAGCGTCGCCAGGGTTATTAACCGGAGCCGCAAATAAACGGCCGCGACAGTTCAGCTCCGAGGGAAGCCTAACATCTTTCTTTACTTTCTTTTTTGTTGCATTTTCTAATGTTGTTTTGGGAAATGGTCGCGCTCTTTCTGCGGCCAAGGGACGATAAGGCGACCTGGCGCGCTTGTGTATGATCTCTTTCCCCGAGTTTTTGGGTTGCTGGACAAGGAGGGAGGAAAAGTATAAGCGCGTACGAATTAATCGAGGGAGCGATACGCCAGTGTCATCCATTGATTGGGGGGGGGGGGGGGGGGGAGAGGGGAGAGGAGGTGGAGAGGAGGAGAGGAGTTGTGTTTTGTTCAGAAAGAAATCTCAATATTACAATATAACAGACCCCTGAAATCCGTTGTGGTACGTCCGCTGTCTATAAGTAATACTGACTGGGCTGTTTTTTTTCCTCTTTTTTGCTCCCCGATGAAATGGAATGAGTGAACAAACTGAAATTCGAGATTGACGAATCTCCTCCCCTTTCCCTTCCATCCTGCCTGTGTTGTCAGATCCTAAGGGTTGGGAGGGGGGCGTAGTGAAGAAGTTGCGTTCATAACGGAGCAAACTACCAACGCTACCCCTGTGCGTCCGCCTGTTTGCTCACAAATGTTGCGATTAGTACTGGGAAAAGAAGGACGAGACACTAACTAAATGGACGAATACAAACGAACAAGAACGAAATGCCCGTCGTCAACCTTTATTGTTTATGTAATATTACTTGCTTTTTTATAGTTTGTCAGCACACACAATATTAACTAAATTTGCCCTAAGCTTTTATTTATTATTTTATTATTATTTTTTTTTTTTTTGTGGTTCATGGTTTTTTGTTTTCTTTTTTTGCCGCTCGACGCCTTCATAACACTCCGTTACAACATAATCCTGCCCCAACCACTATGAGTTATACGACAACGACACTTCTACGAAACAAAAAAAATCTTAGTAGGTAGTGTCCAGCTCAAAAGGAGAACCAAAAAAAAAAAAAAGTTTTATCTATTTAAAGTGTATACGCGGCGGGAGGCTCCGCGCGGCTAACCGCCTCACTGTTGTTGCGATAATGGCGGAAGTGTTTAACCTGGTTTCCTCGTACGTGGCCTGGGTGAAAGTTGGCTCCGCACACCTTGCCGCAGGTCTGCGTGCCGTGAACGATATGTCCTTCTTTTCGATTTTTCTTTTTCCTTTCTTTGCGCCCGGGAGGCATCTGATGGAGCTGGTCGATTTCGTACGCAGCCCCATGCGCTGGTCGTTGTCGAGAGCACGGAGGAAAATCAGTGGACACTGCCTCGGCCTATACTCCTGAGTCCTGTTCACCTTGCGATGGACCGCAACAGATACTACCAGCCACGTTGACCAATCCGGTCCTTGACACGTGACTTGGCGCTTCGCGCGTCGCTACGCCCAACCGCGGAAGGTCACGTGACACCCTCCGAGCTGTGGATTGGCTTCGGTGGCTCGTAGCATCCGTTGCGGTTCACCGGAAGAGGAAATGGGCCGTGGAATTATAGATTACTGGGTGGAACGAGGTGCGCACTCACAGCGGTAGTATCGAGCAACTGCGTGCGCGCGTTCGGTTGGGTCCAAAGGTTTCGGTTTGGGCTTTTGTGTGTTTCCCGGGATAAAAGTCGATCCGTGTCTTATGGACCATTCCACTGAGGGCACTCAGGGTGGCGCCATTTGGTTACATCCGGGCATTTCAACGAATGGGGCGGGGTTAAAGAGGGAGAGGGCACGGGCCTGATCCCGAAAGCAGACGACGAACCGGGAATTCTCCATTTTCTGGAGCAGTACCCGTGGGCTGTACGGAACATCTAACTTTCGAGTTAGATAAATACGTGTTCGTAACGGCGCTCGTCAAACTCTCCCCTAAAAACAATTTTAAAAAGTCTGTTCGAACTAATATTGAACACCAGGTATAGTATATATCTTCACTCAGAAGAGTGTATACAGCTAACTTCAAATAACGGCATTCTGCCATTTTGTTGTTAAACTGTGCGTGAGATACTTATAACCTGAGGGATCGAAGGGGACTCGTCAAATCACCGAGTGTTCACGCGACGCACAGCACGCGCGTCACAATAAAAAATCAGTGACGCGATTTTCGATTGCCGCGCTCGCCATTCGCGTCCCAATGCGCCGAGACGCTCCCCCTGCTCCATATTTTTTTTTTGTTTTTTACATGGCACATTAAACTTAACCGTGGCCTCGTCGTGATAGGTGCGAATACTCAAGCTTTGAAATATAGCTTCTTTCGAAATATTGTAAAACTCGCTTCGATCTGCTGTACTCGACAGCAGATCAGAACAGTTCTGAGACGGTTTGCGTGCCGCTCCAAATGTACGCGAGCACGGTTCGTTTTACTTGCATTTCGTGCCTCTTTATCCTCTTTCTGCGCGCAAAGCGAGCCTGGAATAATCGAAGCGATGATGGAATTTACGTCAGCCATTTGCCCGGAACGCTAAGTATCTTTCGTTTCTTGTCCCAACGGAGCCGGTCACGTGGCTCCTAAAGACGTCTTCCGGCTCCTTTTACCGCCAGGAGAGATACCCGCAAACCGGCCCTTTGGAATGTGTTCTGATATCGAAGCATTCCGTAATTGAAGGATGCATAAATTGGGGTCCGACTGTGTACCCCGTCAAAGATTCCCGCTCTTTTCGTATTATGTCTTTCTTTTTTTTCTTTTTTTTTTCTTGAAGTATTTGTTTTTGTCGGAACCTCCCAGCTTGAGCGCTCTTCATCCAGGTGCAGATTGATTCGAAGAAAGCTCATGGTCGTGTTCCTCCAGAAAAGACAGTTCGCTTCCGCGACCGGCTCGGGCGCTTTTCCTGGTACAGAGGGGGGAAACCTAGCCCACGGCCGCCTCCCGCTTAATACTTGCGCAAGCGGAGACGCTTCCACGGAACGCGCGTAGGTAATCAACGCGGAAACGCCGGCCGAATCGAGCGGCTTGTGTTTAGCACGCTCGCCGGCCCGCATGTGCGTGGAAATGACAAGCGCTCTGCAAGCGCCCGCTCTGCAAATAGCGCGGGCTATTTGCAGCGTTTGCAGCCAGCGAGCAACAAGTTGAATAGGGGATAATAAGGGAGCGACACATTGCGCCATCTGTGGGCGCTTTCTCGGTCACTCATTTGCGTTTGAGAGAACAGACCGATGGCCCCGCGGAACAGTTCCGATCTGCGTATAACGGCTGAAGGCCTTGCAGTATGTGCGAGGTCAAATCTACGCCCTATTTATGATAGACGGTCGCTTATAACGTTGAACATAGCTTCTGGCGAGCTGGTGGTTATTCGACGTACAGAGGGCGAAAGCGGAGAGGGAAACACGGTCTACGAAGACTTCGTGCAGCTGCATTGCGACCGAATACGCAAGCGCAGCCCTCAGTTGAGAGATCAAGTATGTCGAATGGGTGCGCGGTGATACACCAACGCGGACTTTTTGTGTTTTAGCGGAACGGATATGGCCAACGATGTTTGTCACGTTTGCCTCTTGCTCGGCACCAAGTTTGAAAGCAAATCGCTCAGCGAAGATACGAGGCAGTCGGTTTTAAAGTGCGCATTGTTTTGGCAAGTCTCGCGATGTTTTCTTCCGTAATATGCATCGGGGGTGCTTGCATGTGGCCGTTGCGTTTGCTTTGTTTCGCTGTACGGTAGGACAGGGAGCTGTGGTGGTCAGGACTTGGAGCTGAGCGAGTAAAGACGTGGAACCACGTGCTTGGAGACTTTACGCGTCGCCTGGTTTGGATTTACCGCAACACAATGAGGAACCGTTATATTGTACTTATCGAGAAGGGGACACAAAATAAAAGGCGTAATGCTCACGCGGGTGCTACCTTTGCTCTGACTCTCTGATAAGAAGAAAAATTCAAAATAAGCGAGGAAAAAATAACGAAGAAAACATTGCCAACTACATTTTAACGGGAATGTCTTAAAGCGAGCATGTATATGCGTAGCCTGGTTTGGATTTATCGCAGCATAACGAGAAAGAGATGTACGCGTCGACGAGGTGCACAAAACGAAAACTGTAATTCACATGCGGAATGTGCCTTTGCCCTGTCGCTATATAAAAGAATAAAAAAAGAATACATGGACACTGCCGAATGGATTTTAACATCGCTCTGTTGCCTCCTCGTTGAGTAGGGAGATATCTTCCGGCAGCGCTGGCTGCTCGCGCAGCAAAGGAATGATGTCGGGACATACAAAGGAGGAAGGCAATCGGCGTGTGCAGCCAATGTGCAGCACGCGTCGGGAAGCGAGGAGGAGACACCGCTGCTGCCGGAATCGGAAGTAGCCCCCCGTCTATTTTCTTACCGCTAAAGGAGAAAGCAAAGGATGGGTGGATGGCCGCGATGTAGCCGTCCACTCTCCTCCCGTGGGAAAGCCAAGCGGGCACTCTGGAGAGGAAGTGTATCTATTTTGCGACACTCGGGTCGAGGTCGGTCGGGGACTTGGCTCGCTGGAGTCCGTTCTTTCGGGTGCATTCGTTCGTTCCGCACACTCTGCAGGCCGAAGATGCAATAGGGGAGGGAGCCTTCTGTTTTCCTTGGAGTTGGTAACTGCTATCGAAACAGACGGAGCGAGCAGACGACGGGGATTCTGTTCGAAGAAGTGACGGCCACTTTTATCGCCGTGGAATCCGCGGTGTATATACGTTTGGGGTGAATGTCGCGGAGGTGCTTGTGCTTCCTTCCGGGCGCTCCATGGGATGCACATATCCGCTGTCACACTACTCGTGTACATAATGTTCCGACGTCGCCGGCGCCACCTTAGATTGTCGGGTTCCTGCTGCATGCGTTTGACAGGGGCTTTACATTTTCGGGCTGCGGTCGCAAATGTCAATTCGTGCATCGATTTCTTGATACGTGTCGGTTAGTTCTCTTTTTGCTGCAGTCGCCATTATGCCACGTTGTCTTTTCAGCAGTCGTCAATTACAAAGCGATAATACGCCCGACTTCCCGTTTCTGAAACAAAGAGGATAAACTTTGGGTCTAGGGACCTGGATGAGGATGTGACTCAGCGTTGATGAAAGAAAAAGAAAGGGGGGGGGGGGGGTGGAAGGAGCAACGTAATGGAGGGGCCTAATTGCCTTAAATTTGAGCGGCTGGACGTTACGTCGCTATACTCACGTTTTGTTCAAAACATTTTGGCGCATGTCGAAAAAGCAAACGACAAATTCCATTGTTCGGGCTTTGTGTGAGCTCCGAGAATTTAGTGCGTCGGTTAATGGAGCATATAGCAGAGGCCCGACCGTTTTGTATGAATGCGTTTTAGATAAGAGGATGATGTACCCGGTCGTGGACCGCTTTTCGGGCGCGACGCGCTCCAGCGGATGCTGCAAAGACTTGTATGGTTTTTGCTCCCATTTTCCTGCTGCCGCTTGGCGTGTTTTGCTTCTGGCGGTGCTATCCCGCTCGTTGGAAAACAGCGTCGTACAATGGATGTGCCATTCGTGTACGGGGAACATAATTTGTTAGAGGAAAAGAGAAAAAGAACAATAATTGCGAAGACGTGGCAGATTTCGCAGTTAAAATTTGTTCATTGCTTCGACGTGCGTTTTTGAAAAATGTATTTGGGTCGTACTTCGTGGTTTGGTTGGAAATCCTTATCATTTGGCCATTTTGTAGACGTCAGCTTTTCGTGCTCACAACTAGGCCAAACAGAGAAAGCCGTCCTAGAGCAAGTGGCGGCGGAGGTAGGCTTCGGAGCTCAGCGGAGGAAAGCTCACCGCGAAACATGTCGGATGCGGAAAAGAGCTAACCTTCTTTTTGGCGGATGCGAAAAAAAGCATTTGTGAATCGATCATTTACTCGGCTCAAAGCATTCGCTCATCTGAAGCATGTTTGCACGAGATATATGGATGCGGTTATTCTGAACGTCACCATGAGATTTTTTTTAACTGTACTTTGTTCACGCTCTGGATGGTACGACGAAAATAAGATGAAGTGTTTCTGTAGAATGATAATTCAAACATAGTTTGGTTAAAATATGAAGTAGTTCCTTGATTTGAATACTATATTGAATTAACTTCCACGTAGTACAGCAGGCACTGCACAAGCTCCATCTTCACATTTCACTATATACTTGTTAAAGGAAGTAAACTTTCCGATTTTAAGTGCTGGTTTACACTAAAGCTACTGGATCCTGGAGAAGTAGCGCCACTGCTTTCCATGCCTGCTAGCCGGACGCAAACAGATACTAAGATACAGATGACTCAAACCTCGCAAGGCGATGGGCTGCTCGGTCTCTGATGCCGTGGCAATCGCCGTTTTTGTCCTTTCACAACTTCGAAAGGACCGAAAGAGTCGCTCTGAACCAGTCGTACGACGATCGTCATCGTCATCGTACTGAAAGCGTTCCTCGCCAATTTAAGCGTCTTTGACACTGTGCATGCCATAGCATAGCCTCCTCTATACGGAGAAAGCCTGGCACATCGACGACGGAGCCATAGAGCGCGCGGCCGCAGGAAAAAGGAGAGGAGGAGCGCGCCGAACGGTGACCAATATGGTAGCGCAGAGCAGAAAGGGCAGACCTAGACAGCGAGCGCTGGGGTCATGAGCGGCCGCTCCCCGAACCACGCTTGGTTTTGTGTTTTCGTCACCGTCGTTTTCGTACTCCGGGAGAAACGGGCGCGGCGATTCGAAAGGGCGCAGGGAGAAACGGGAAAGGGTGGACGTTGAGTTTCTCCTCTCCACGATAGCGACAAGAAAAGAGAAAAAAAAAAGTTTGTTTCTGCATTTGGCCGCTCGCTCTTTTTGTGGCGCTAGCCGTGAAGGTTCTCTCCGCTCCCGTTTCTCCGCCCCTCCTTTCCCATTTACGGCGGCCGTCTTTTCACGCGACGCGCCAGGCTTTCTCCGTATAGAGGAGGCTATGGCCATAGACTCATTAATTATGCTTATCTCCATAGGCATCTTACAGTGATATTGTTCTTCTCGCGTATTTGCAGACAGGGAAATTATTTTTCAATGCCGCCAAGCACCGTGACGCTGCGTCTGGTGGCGGTGCGAAGATATGCTCTTGTTTCGCCGGTGTGTGGAGAACGAAATTTCGGTATTTGGATCGGTTCACCAATAATGGAGAGGTCAAGCAAAACCTGCGCGTTCCATGGACCTAAATGTAGGCCATATACGAGATGATTGGCACTACTTTCCCAAGATCCAGTCACTTCAGTTCACACTGAAGGCGGGTTACAGCATTTTTGCTTCCGCCATCTCGAGGTTTGATCGGCACGGCTCATGTGGTGAAAAATAGAACTACGCTTTGTTTTTTTTGCACTTAAGTGGAGCAAAACGAGTGCTATACGGACGCGAAGCCATGGGAGGCACCAATGAGCGCTCGCGCGCTGGAATCAACTGCTGTAAGGGCTGGTGCTCCGTATATACCCTTGTCCGTGCTCTATGCCGTTAGCCTGAATGCTTTGTCTTCGCCCGCATTGTGAACCGAGGGAAATTACCACGTGCCTTATAGAGAACCACGGATAAACGGGAGCACGCTTCCCCTAAAATCAATCTGGGTCTCGAGGCGACTAGGAACTACATAATAGATTATATATGGAAAAGTATCGCAATAGCGAATGCCACTAAGACTATAGCGTCCTTCTTGAAGTCCGCTACCGACGTTAGATCCTTAGCGCAGAAAAGTTCAAGCGTGCGCATAACGGACATATGACTGCAAATAACGATGGGTCTTCTTTATGCACCTTTGCGCGTGTGTTATACTTACGCTCAGGTGTAATACATTCCATCTAAGAACCAACGCCGGTTGTGGTCTATGGTCGTTCGTATCTAAGCATGGACGGTCGCGCACATGATTTACCACTTAGGCATTCCGAAACGCAGAACAAATGTGAAATAAAGCGGCGATTTTGCAACCTGACACAAATGTTGTTGAAGTCAGACACCTCTATCATTTGGGCGTATCACGAAAATCAACAATCAAAATGAAAAAAAAAAAAAAGTTTTTTTGGTGGCGATGCTTATGCAGCCCTCTTCGAATAAAAAAAAAATGGTGTTGCGTCGAGTCTCTTTTAGGTCCTTGGACTACCGCACGGGAGCTCTGTGGCGAAGCGCGCACGCGTCCTTTCGTGCGAAGTGTGAGTTCGGTTGTTCCTGTGTTTTCATTTCGTCTCTTTTCGCGACCCAGTTTGGCGTCGTTCGATTGTGTTGTTCCACTGAATTGAATCTGGCCGAGGCGTCTTCGGTAAACGCGGGAGAAGGAGAACAGCTCAGGCAGGCGTGAGGGAGATGCATCTGATTGTCCTGATTCTATTAAGACCCGTGAGAAAAAAATAAGAAAAAAAAGTAGAATGCACGAGAAAGTCTTGGGCGCGATTTGAAGTCGGGTCGAACATCTCGACGGTGAAGGATTGGATCGACTTCTGGCTGCGCTCGAAGTTGTTGGAATACGCTCTGGCACTTGACGTGCACCGGAAAAGCAGAGAGAGAGAGAGAGAGAGAGAGAGAGAGAGAGGGATGTCTTAAAGGTGACAGACCCGTGTCGTGTGTGTGTGTGTGTGTGTGTGTGTGTGTGTGTGTGTGCGTGCGTGCGTACGTGTGCGTGCGTGCGTACGTGTGCGTGCGCTTATGTGCGCGCATACTTGTGTGTTCAGAAGGGTGTATAGTGCGGCGCGCGGGGTGCGACATATATGGAGTAGGGGATTATGTATACGGTCGTCGGTCTGTTTACGGTAGCGGAACTAGTATGTCATGTGGGGACTTGAACTTGTGCAGGCGCAAGTTTATTTATCATTATTTTTGTTGAATGCAGGTTTCCGTATAGTTTGGGGAGTTTGTAAGCTGCGGAGAACCCCGGGGGAGGATTTACGATGGGCAAGCATGTACTAGGTGGGGACGACGAAAAAGGAACGCACTACAAACTGGAGCGAAAAAACCTGGCCAGCTCTTCGTCGCTTTGCTCGGTTTTAATAAAACAAAATTAAAAAAAAAATAATGTAAATGTTTTGAGTGTGACGGATGAAGAAGCATCGAAATAGAAACATCCTCAGAATATCCAAGCGTGCCTTTCATTTCTTTATTTATTTTTTCTGCACGCTCGAACGGGTTGCGAATATATGTGCTTACGGCTCTAATCTATGCAAGGCATTCGCGACCGGCTTTATCTTTTCTTTTTTTTCGTGTTTCCGACAAACATTTTTTTTTTTTTTTACTTTTTTAGCTGCTGTTTCCAACTACTCGCCTTGAAAGAGGTTTGCGCACATTACTGTTCAACCTTCTACGCAGTCTAACCACTATACCATTTTCTTTTTTACGCATGCATTTTTGGCATTTGGGCGTGGTCGGCCGTCAGCATTCTGTATTTCGTTGCAGCGTGACTTGGCAAACGGCAAAGGTTGTGGCGTCTCCTCACCACAGCCTAAGGATAAAACACGTGCTGGTTGGCCCCTAACGCTGAGGTCAACCAACGCGTTCAACGTAAGACGCTGTGCACCACCTTTTACAGGTAGCGGCAACCGACGCGCATGACGAAGCACATTTCGCGGGGGATGAAAACTGTTACTTCTGCTGCTATGGGCGTCCAGCATTATCCACCAGGCGGCGCCTCCGCTCTTTGCTAAAGAGCGGAGGCGCCTTTGGATGGATCCATCCATCCAAAGCCCCTTGATGTTTTTTCACTGCTCCTTGCGTAACAGGTGCGCCATCTCCCGCCACGTTTTTGCACCCTTGGGACGCTATAAAAAAAACGTGGCTCAATTGCCGCAATGTGACGCAGCTTGTGTGACTCCTTAGACTGAACCTCAGTGCTGGATGCCAAAGCTTGCCCTTTTTGCACGCTGCCATGTTTGTGTGCAGTAGCCGTCTTCTGCGGAAGTTTAGACTCCCCGCATATTTTCACAGCCAAGTGTCTCGGCATTTTTGACTCGAATGATACACCCTGGAAAGTTGTGTATACGTCGCCGTTTTGCTTCCCGAGTCCTGCAGTACGTAGAATTTATCCCTCGAAGAGACATAGAGAAGGTCTTCGAGACGCTCCGAAAAGACTTCGCCAGCTTGGGGCTTTGAAACATTCGAGAACTTCGGCTTACATCAAAGCGTCAGAGATCGAAACGTGGTCCCCATTTGGAGTGGATGCCGCCATAACCGAGCTTCAGTTTTCGTTCCCTCTTTCCGTTCGCTCCATTTCATCATTACCACAGAAGGAGAGGTTACTGCCATTTTAGATGTCACTGTGTCCCTCTCCCCAGCATAGGCCCTTGTGGAGACTCGTCAACGCCTGCTTCAGGGGCTCGGCATCTCGGTAAGACAAGAGAAGGTCGGCTATGGCAGCTCGATCTGGCGCCTGTTTAAAGCGTCTATAGGATATCAGCCCTCGTATCGATTATTCACTCGTACCTCGAGAAGAGGCTGTACCTGGGCTAAGAGCTAATTTATCTAACTGTTTGGTGCCCCGCCCCTTCTTGGCTTTTGCATCCTTTAATGTAAAAATACTTTTATTTTTTCAACACCTTTTGCGAGGAAAAAGCAGATCCCCGTGTTACAGTAGAGATTTGTAACGTAGTTGCATTCGTACTTCATTGGAAAATCTCTTAATTGTATAAACGTTAATTTGTATTCATGTGTATCAGTAACTCGTTGTGTTTATAACTCATTCGAACACCCGGCCACTGTTACTAGGAATTGGTGGCTCGTTACTCTTCCATTTCCTTTGCAAATCATAGCAGTTTTATGACTGTAGCTTAAAGACCTTTTTGCAGTAACTTAGACTGCATTGCAATTATTTTTAAGTAGCTGTCGACTTCATTAAAATTTGGTATTTTTTTTTTTTAATTTCTGGTTGCATTGTAATTACTTTCGGAGCAACTTTCAGCTTGTCCGAAATTTGACATTACTTTTTTTTTATGGTAACTTATAGCTGGATCGCAACTATTTTTAAGGTGACTTCCAACTTGCCTGAAATTTGACACTTGTTTTCCCGGCAACTTGTGGCTGCGCTGTAATTTATGTTGAGGTAACTTTCGATTTGTCTAAAATCTGACATTGCTTTTTTCTTTTTCTTTCTTTTTCCCCGTATCCGTCAACTGAAAATAGCGTTCTAGTTAAATAACGGTAAAAGCAGGGATGACTATTGCGTTCGTAAACTTTTCTCTTTCTTTCTCTGTCTGTTGTTTCTCTCGGTGGGCAACACGGATGGGCATGATGGGACGCGGTTGACGCTGTGTCGCGCTTCTCTCTGCTTTGTCCCTGTCAAGATTCCTGCAGTTTGCGTGCGAGTGATCTAATCGGAGTGGAATCCCGCTTGCGTGCCTCGCATCCGAGCCTCGTCGTCGTTCAACCTCCGGGCACGACCTCTTTCCCAGGCTGGGGGACTCCACCCCTTGCTCCATCGAGGGGCACGCCATCGACTTTCCATTTAGTTGTTTCGCAATTATTATTATTATTTTTTTCTGGGGCTGTGTTTTACAGTGTCTCTGCCCCATTACAGTTCAGCGGTGCAACATATCAACGCCAGAATCGATAACAAATGCTGCGAATCAATGTTGCAAACATCCAAAGCGAAACAAAACACCAGTGTAAGCAAAGAGCCGGCTGAATCAAAGGCCATAGGGTTCTCTCTCTCTCTCTCTCTCTCTCTCTCTCTCTCTCTCTCTCGCTCTCTCTCGATTGTAGGCACGTGTGTGCGTACATCGGGCTGGTCCACTCTGCCCTTCGCTGCCGCGATGGACCGATAAACCGAAATTGGAGGCTGTGCGGATAAATGTTCTCACTTTGCCTCGGCTCTGGCCGACCCAAATTTTTATTATGGGAATTCTGTTTTCTGGCGCAAAGGGAGTATACCGAATGTATATGTAAAGCCGTTAAAAAAATCCTAAAACTGGTGTGGTTGAGGAAGAAAAAAAAAAACTGTTTTCGGGAGCACACTGTCAACAAAACATGCTGCCAACCACGGCGGACGTCAAAAATTGCAAAAAAAAAAAAAAAATGCATACTAATTATTAAACTAATTGCCTAAAACTGTAATTGACCTTTTTAATTCGTGAATTTAAGCATATATGGTTCCAAGAGACCGATCTCTCCAGCTAGTTTGTCTACGCCACCGCTGCTCGCCATGCATCGTGGCAAGAGTCTTTCTGCACGCGCGACAACCCCGCTGGAGGTATATATCGTACACGGGCGTCTATACCGTACCGTTATGCCATACCGTTATGGCGGCGTCGCGCATGTGTGGAATGCTTAGTGAGATCGGTCTATTGAAAACTTGCTGAGCGCGTCATCGAAAGCCCCTAAATCGGTCGATTTTAGGACGACTCGAACGAAGCACGTGGGGGTGCGCTGACGGTTACCGCTCGTGTTAGCAGGCGCAAGGCTGGCGGTACGAAATCTCTGAAAGTATTCGTATCATTCGCGTTTACGCGTCCCCGCGTCCAATATAGCTTGCTCTTCCACGGATAAAGACATGTGTGAGCTTTCGTTAATTTGGTTATCTTAGTATAGTCTATCACCCGCTAAACCAATCACGCAAAGTAAATGCGCAGTCGCCTTTTTTTTTTTTTTGTGCGTGATTAGTCTTAGCTGGCAATAGCAATAAATGCAAACTGGGGATGAACGCCGTGACGATGCACTTTTGGCTCTGTTGGGACTGACTCCAACTGAGCGCGAATGATGAAATCTGTCGAATTGAAAACCGAACTCGTTCGTGTCATAGTTCGAGTCGAACTGAGTCTCCACTCTAAGAAATGCCTGCGTGTCTAGTTACCCGCAAAACACCCGAAGAGCCAATCTCCGCGATCTACCAAATCAGCTCGGCGAATGATGAGGCGGAACATCCGTTTAGACCCAATAATGAAGTCTACGCTTACGCAATGCAAAGCGTCATGCTTGTGCTGCGTAATGCCACAGCGCAGACTTCATTTTGAGGTCTACACAAATGTCCCGCCTCATCATTCGCCGAGCTGATTTCGTAGATCGCGGAGATTGGCTCTTCGAGTGTTTTACGGGAAAGTAGACTCGCAGGCATTTTTTGTGTGTCCCGTGTGCAGCAGGGGTCGTCGTCCATCGGTAGCACAGAGCGCGCAAGTCGCCGGGTTTTCGACTAATGCCGCGTGCGTGCCAAGAGCTCGTCGGCGGTGAATCAACATTCTATTATTTTTGCGTCGTACAATTTGTTTCGTCGTTGCTACTTTTTTTTTTCTTTTCTTTTTTGTTGTAAGTGGTGCATTACGTGACGAGCTGCCCCTGGAGACTCTACCCTAATTACACCGCATGCGTCTGGTTCAATCACGCGTGGAAAGATTGGCAGATGCCGCAACGTAAAATTGGCGCCCTGATTCGTTTTTTTTTTTTTTTTTTTTTTTTCGTTTATTTTTTTGTGTTGTTTCGCTTTTCGTTGGCTCTTGTGGCTGCGTCAAGTTTCGGAGATTCGAAAGGGGAAGGGGGTCTGCTAGAAAGTCAACTGGAAAGATAATCGAAGAGAAAAGTCGTCTGCTACTTGCGATTGCGTGCGTCTCGTGGGTTCGGAACGTATACCGTGATAGGTTACTTCTAGCTACTCCTCAGTCGTTGCCCCCCCCCCCCCCCCCCCTCTTTTTCTTCTTCTTTTGTTTACTAATCTCTAGATTTTTTTTTTTTCTTTTCTTTCTCGGGTTACTGTGATCATGATGTGCTTCTGGTTTGCTTCGAAGGGTGAATGGTCCACGGTTCTCGTGACGTCAATGAACCTTTTTTGAAACGTTGATCGAGCAGCATTGGTCGTCGCCATTTCTTGGGCATGAAGCGTTTACCTAATTGGATGCGAGTCCTCGCTGAACGCTGAGGCAACCCTAGTGTCCCATACATGCTGCGGGGTACGAAAAAGGTCCCGAAAGAAACCGGAATTTATTCTTACAAGATCGTGTTTATATTTTCTTACGTTCAAGCTTTAGTAACTTTCACTGTGCTCTCCGCCTGATGTAATACACTTGCTGTGTCATTTCTTCTACTCCTCAAAATAGCCTTTAAACTCGTCGATTTTTTATGTCTTTCGGTGCATCTGCCGCTTTTTGTTTCGCCTCTTCTACATAACAAACTGTGTCATTTTGACAACTTCTTTTTTTTTTTTTTTTTTTTTTTTTTCATTTGGGGAAACGATAACGTGGGACGAAGTTGTGTGAGTAGGTAGGATGGGTCTCGAGGGCCATGCCGTTTTTAGTCAAACGCTGCTGAACACTCAGCGCAGTGTGGGCAGAATGACAACTCGGGTTGTTTCGAGACTGGTTCGTTCACCATGACAACTTGTCTGCACACTCCGCGTTGAGCGTTCGTCAGTTTTTGACCAAAAACGGCGTGATACCTGTGTCCCACCCTTGTTCCATGTCACTTTCTTTTTTTTTTTTAAGCGATAGCTAAAAAAAAAAAAAAAATCGGGCGTCAGCGGCGTCGGATGGCAAATCCTGATTGGTCGATAGGGTCATGACGTCAAAGCCATATGACCTCGCGCGGGAATTTAAAAAAACTCGCAACGCTCACGTGAAACGTGACGTCACGCGTGGAATAAAAGTGATAAAACATGACATGTATATAATGCAATTAAATGCAAAGGTGCAAGCGAGCTCGAAGAAAATTACTAAAATAATCCCTAGAGAAGGGGAACAAGAGGGACAAAGGTCAAGCACAAATCTCCAAAGACTAGGTGACTGGTGCGCGACCGAAAAAATGAAACGCCGGATTAGAGCGCAGCTCTTGAGGAGGAGGATTGAAGGATACTGAGGTATAGGATGGAAGGGTACTGAGGGATAGGTGACTCCCTGAGGTCCTGCGACCTCAGGGGGTCACGTGACATGAGGGGGGTCACGTGTTATGAAGGGGTCACGTGACATGAGGGGGGTCACGTGACATGAGGGGGGTCACGTGACATGAGGGGGGTCACGTGACATGAGGGGGGTCACGTGACATGAGGGGGTCACGTGACATGAGGGGGTCACGTGACATGAGGGGGTCAAGTGACATGAGGGGGTCAAGTGACATGAGGGGGTCACGTGACTTCAGGGGAATCACGTGACTTCAGGGGGTCACGTGATCTCAGGGGGTAACCCTTATGATTCTCGTGAGGGTAACCCTCGGGACCCTCGTGAGGGTAACCATTGTGACCCTCGTGAGTGTAACCCGCTTGAGGGTAACCCTCGTGACCCTCGTGAGGGTAGCCATCGTGACCCTCGTGAGCGTCACGATGGACGAGGGTCACGATGGCTGTTTAACAAATGTAGAGTATATTACACAAAGCTGACCATGAAGGTTTATTCCCTTTGTAGATTCCCAAAGTGTCGTCGCAATCAGTCCCATTAAAGATGCAAAACATAATCTTAGTCAACTGGTGCGTGCCAAAATTATCAGAAGCCTACAGAATGGATATGACATAACATCTTGCCCAGTACCCAGTCATGTTGGGCTTAACGGCAATGAGAAAGCAGACTGCTTCGCAGCTTCTTTCACGTGCACTGTTGAAATGTTGATGCACTTGCTACACCAGGACCTCAAAATCGCCTTTTCGAAAACGGCAATCAGAGTGGGACCAAGAGCATAATAATAAGCTGCATACCATCAGGCCTGCCTTAGGAACATGGGAGAGGTCTTTTCATAAAACCAGGTCTCAAAAGGTCTTACGCTGTTGTTTGAGGCTTGGCCACTGTTATGCCACCCATGGATACTCGCTGCGTG
This sequence comes from Ixodes scapularis, assembly GCF_016920785.2. NCBI lineage: Eukaryota > Metazoa > Arthropoda > Arachnida > Ixodida > Ixodidae > Ixodes > Ixodes scapularis. Next base: position 96,301,346 of record NW_024609846.1, read on the forward strand.
GGGCAGATCAGCCACTGTGCGAACGCTGCGGCGAGACCTTGACGGTCTGGCATGTTCTCTGTCTATATGACATGGCCTTGCTCAGCAAAGGCACTCTTTTTTCCCAGAATCGTTGCGGTACCATATTCCATTTCATTCTGCACTTATGCTTAGCGAGCAGCCGTTAATTCCTTTCGAACATGTGGTCACATTTCTTGGTAAAACGGGTATTTTGCGTTTACACTTCTCCACCACACCACTTCTTATTGTACAAGTCCTTCACAGCTCATTAAATCTTCCTTAGCATTTTATCTTTCACTTGGTCAATTGGCTGTTACATTTCACAGTGATCTCCGCTTTTGTGCAACATCCAAATAGTTGAGTATGGCGCAGAATGGCCACGTCGCTGTTGCGCTATAAAGCCCCTCATCAGTCAATCAATAACTGTGCAAGTCTACGTTGTAAGTCGGGAACATCTTCGTTATAAAGCGGTTATCATTATTTGTCAAAGATACGCCTCTCGTTCCTTTTTTTTTTTCTGTCCTTTTTTCTTTGATTTTTGCCGCTTTTGTTTCTCTATCATTCATAACGGCGCGGCGTTGGCGACCTCGTCAAAGTTGGGAGTGGTGACACATTCGGTTGGATGCGACGCAGAGCAGTGGGCGTTTAAAGTTCTCTAGGAGCCCCGACTTTTAAACACGACGAAGCGCTCTTCCAGCTCTGCTTCTAGCGGTACACCGCGATACCGCACTTAGCGCGGTGCCGTCAGCTCGGTCATTGGAGCTGTCCTGACCCCTGCAGCAGCGAGAGCGGAGAGGGAAGCCGGGCGCGTTCAAAAGGGGGCTTCGCAACGGTTCGAAGCACTTCCCAATCTGCTAATCCAAGCGGATAGGCTCAGCAGCTGTGTTTGTGCCGGACATTGTCCGCAACCCCGATGCCAAACAGGGCACGACACACAACACGCACACACATAAGTGCACACACATACGCTCTCGCGCGTGAATCCTTGCACGATTATAAAGAGCATCGCATTTTATGTGGAAGTGCACATCGAATTCTTGCATTATAAGTTATAACCATCAATTTGGGGGAGGGGAGGGGAAGAAGACACAAAGCACCGAGGGGTTTCGTTTTTCTCTTTTTAATGTTTACCTAAGCCTGTGGTTTACCTCAACGCGCTGATTGCGTGCTCGGTGATGCGGAAGCTTCGGGCGACGGACGACGAATCGTGGCTATAATCTGGCAACTTGAAATTGTAGTGTTCACTTTCGTTCGTTTGTGCAGGGTGCCGTTGCAATAGCCGAACAGGCGACAAACTGTGTGTTGGCGGACGCGACACCTTGTCAGCAACCCGTGTATTTGCACGAGCGTCGTCGAAGAGGCGGATTAGGTGCTCGGGTAGCGCATAGCTGCTTTTCTTTCATTGGCGTAGTACGTACGATCGAAAAAAGCTCGGATGCGCGTGTTGCAAGGGCGATTTCGTCCGCTGTTAGCGCACCTCTTGCGTTTGTTTCCCCGCCAAATGTACCCACGTGTCTTTGTCCCCCCCCCCCCCCCCCCCCCCCCCCCCACCTCAACCAATGATGGCGTGCGCGTGACGTCACGCATGCGTCTGCAGCCCTGTGACTCGACACTTTTTGCCCGAGAAGCTCTGGAAAGCCGCCAACCTTACTTTTAAAAATCGCGGCACTCGCCTCGATTGTTTTACCCCCGACTTCGTTTTGGATCGTTGCAGCGAAGCCCAACTTACAAAGAGACAGCGTGGCCGCTGGATGTTACGGGATCGACGCGTTGTTGATACTTCACGGGATGACCTTGGGGGGAACAATTGCCACCAGGTTCACCCAAACTTTCACGACAGCTGGACACACTCCCTTTTTTTTTTTTTTCTAGTTTAAATCTAACGGAGAAACTGAATTTGTTCATGGGTAACGTGACACGAAGTAGTGACGTCATTTTCCTCGTTGAATTTAGCGGGGAAACTGAATTGGTGCTGAGGTCATGTTACGTCATTTTTCCCGCTAAATTTTGCAGGGAAACTCAATTGGTGTTGAGGTCAGGAGCAGGGGAGGAAGAGGAGGAAGGAGGGTTCTGAGGAGGAAGACGGGGATATCCTCCCCTTCGTACCCTCCCCTCTTGCTCCTCAAGAGCTGCGCTATGATTTCGCATTACGGAGATTTGCAAACGTCTTTCCTTTTCTTTTGTTACGGATATTTTATCTTAAAAACCATAAATTACACAATTTGATATACATACCGCCGGCCGCGTAATAACAGCCTACGTTAAAAAAAAAAAAATCGTGTGAACTTCAGAGAAAAAAAAGAAATGTGGGGCACCTTTGCAGTGACCAAGATGTGTTTGGTGCAAAAGCCACCACTCATGACTTCCAATACGCAATAATCGGATTAAACTGAATCGGAGTGGGAAAGAGTCCGTTTTGTCAGTCAAGGGTAGCGGTGCATCTGCTCCGCTACCCTTGACTACTTTTTGTATCTGGTAGCGGGCTGCGGTGGGCGCTGCGGGACAGTGAAAACGGTCTACCAGAGCTGCTTATTTTGTCACTACCGAATCGGTGAGAAATGTTCTATCAGAATATGTAGCTGGAATGAATAATATTCTTTAAAAAAAAACGGGTTTTTTTTTTTTTTTTTTCTCATTTGTTATCATATTTTGAATCTTTCCAGTTTGCAAGGAATGGCTGGTGCGAGAAGATGGCGTCCTGGCATACAGGTTACAGTCTCAAGAAAGTGAGTCCCTTTGCCTGAAATGTTCGACCTTCCCTGGGTACCTGAAACGAACAGCGGCAAAATGACATCATAAACACGTAAAAAAAAATGGTTTTTGGAAACGTGCATTTGGCAATTCGGTTTGGCTTGGACTGGCTTAACCCAGATTTCAGTTTTTTGCCAAATCCCCGGTGGTCCAAATTAATCGTCAGTCCTTCGCTGGTTCGTGCCAGCTGCCCTTTGTTGGTAAGGCTCCTAACAAAAAACCTACATTTTTATTTTTATGACTGCACACTACGAGATGTTTCTAAACGTTACCACGGCAATCCGGGCCGCCTGCTTTGCTGCAGTGGAACGCAGTGCAACGCAACGCAGCGCACTGTGAACCCAAATGTCAGAAGCAGCCTTTAAGTGCGCTTTCCCGCAACGTGAATGTCATTCGCAGCGAAAAGCGGCTCTTTGATACGGGAATTCTCTGCCCCTGTATGCGTTCATTTTGTGATTTGTTCCGTTAGTGGCCTCGCCAACCTTAACAAACCGCTTTCTAGAAAATAGTGGCTGCGTGGGCACTTTTGTAAATTTTCTCTGGTAATAAAGTGAAAGCTGCGAACGCTTGTATCCAAAAGCACTGCTTCCCCGCGGTACTTAAGTGGCCTGGTGGACAAACACTTCTAGGAGGGCGAGCAGGTGCACGCATCTGTTGTATAAAGAAAGTTCTCCATGCTCAGTTAGCATCGAACTTCTAAGCTGTAGCGGTGACGGAGACATATACTATATACTGTAAAATACGTAGTCTTCGTAAAGACGTAATTTCCACGAGGTATGTGACTTTGAAAATATAGCGGAGAAATTTATTACGCGAATAAGTATATCAGCCCAGGGGTACGAAGCATGTCTTTCTAAATCGTGAAATTTTGTGGCTGCAAAATATCCCCGAAACACGCTTTGTGCAAAATTCGCTATATTTGTAGATGGTTGCATGTCAAGTGACGAACGGGCGGTTCATTCAATAGAACACAGGATTTATATACACAGCGCATGATCAGATGCACTGATGATTGTAGAGGAAACGTACTCCAAAGGCAGGCAGCCGGTAGTGAACTGAAGCGACTTGCTTTATTCCTTTATTGCACATCAAACTTAACAACACGCGGCGCCATCTAGGTGAGTATATTAGTGCAGGTTACTAGCGCCACACCACAATGATTAGATGCGCAGAGCAACTGCGCATAACACAATACCACATGTACACCACGGTGCATGTTGCGCACATTATCTAATAGCGGCTGTACATGACGGTGCGCATACATGACGCGTGTACAATATTGCGCCCGCGAAAATAGTCATTTACAGCATGTGGCATTGCTTTGAGGTAGCATTGCTATGTCACTTAATCATTTGCTAAAGTACATATGTCACAACGAAATTATCATAATCATAAGATTCATGCATGATAATTTGAAAAAAGTAAACATTCAGTTGGTTTCGGGAAGAGAGATCATTAACATTGAAGGTTGGGCTGGTTGGTATACAGACATAATAAAAACAAAAACGGCACGAAGACGAGGACAAAGTAAAAGGTAACCGACAAGACACATGTTTCAGCCCACAGAGTGGTGCTTTTATGTGTGTGAAACGTTTCTTGACAACTAAACATTAGCTGATTCACATTTTGGCCTGTGTTTCACAAGTTGGAAAGTGGTCACCCCTGCTCATACATCATAAGCATACAAAAGACAGTCTCCAAACACGAGTCACCGCAATATCCGTGCTTCGAATGTCGCGTGCCAAGTTTCCTTTTTGAAACATTGCCGTGCGGCATTCGAAGCACGGATCTCGCTGTGACTCGTTTTCGAATCTGTATGCAGACTGCCTTTTGTATGGTGGATGAGCAGTGTGACTCTAGCTTTAGGAGGAAATTCGCGGGGCGAGCTGATGGAGGAGACAGTAATGCACGCAAGATTAATTATAAGCCAGCAGCAATTTAAGAAAAAATATTTATCGGTAATTATTTGTTATTCTTTACGAAGTTACAGGTGGGAAACCTCAATAGGTAAATGTAAAAAAAAAGAAAAAAGAAAAAAAAATCTGGGGACTCGCTGCTCGTGTCCTTGAAGACCACTGGGTTATAGACGACATGGTCAACATTTTGCGAACATCCTTCCTATAACGAAACTATGGCACATTACTTTGTTTTTGGCCGGGATAGCCCTTTGAAGCTACTAAGCATCACCATTTTGAGTATTGGCAAATTCTTGTATTTCCTAATATTCATTATGGCGTAATCCATTATATTTTTCTGTATCGATACTGATTATGCGTAGCGCACCTTATGTGGCAAACACCTTTGCTCGACTTCAGCTTAAAAATGTGCTACTGTTTCCTTTTTTTTTTTTTGCAGTTGTTAAGATTGTTGTCAATGGCACAACATAAAAAAGGAAGACTGAAGGAGTTAGATTTTTTTTTTTTTTTTTTGGCGTTGGTAGTCATGCAGCATTGAACGTCAGCAAAATAGGCATGTTGAAATGGCAGGGAGATTCCCACAGGCTAGAGCTTTTATTTATTTATTTATTTATTTTTTTAGAAAATGTGTTACAAGGTTTTTCTGACATCTTTATCGCCATGTCTTTCTGTTTGCAGCCAAGGGAACGTAATGAAGAAGGAACTTCTACAAAAGACACTTGCTTCGATGTTTGAACTTATTTTTTTCGATTTTACAGTAACAGGATGGCTCCACATATGGCCTTAGTGTTTTGTTGGAAACGAAATCAACCTAGAATGTCTTACCTTTTACTAAGCTCTTGCAGAGTTTGGTGAATTTCTTACGAAAGTAAATGACTGATAAATATTTATGTCCATTTGTTTGGCAGGAGAATAATTTTTGTTAAATAAATTGTCAACCACTTTCATTTCAGTCATACGCATGGAATGAACAGAGATGGCCAGAGTGACATGGGCTTAGAACCGCAGACAAAACTACAAAATTTCAAAGAGCCGCAGAAGAAAAAAAAAAACAAAAAAAAAAGGGGGCGGGGGGTTACTTTTAACAAGAAACGATATGGAGGGAACAGTCCTTACCCGAGGGGACAAGTACAATTGTCGATTCCATCAAATAACACCAGGCAACGTTTCTTCAACCACTAAGCAAACATGAATGCATGGTTCGCTAGCCAGCCGCTGCCCCTTCGAAAACGGGGTCGTTGGAGACGTCTACGTGTCAAAAAGCATTCCAGCTGTGTGAATGTAGGGCTGCCAGAGCTTGGAGCTTTCATTTTTTATTTATATTTTTTTTTCGGGGGGGGGGGGGGGGGGGGGGGTCACAGGAGGGGAAGGGGGAAGGCTTACAAAAGAGCCGCGAGCTGCACTTAGAACCCGCGAAGAGCCACATGTGGCTCACGAGCCGCAGTTTGGCTGCCTTTGGAATAGAGTATTTTAAGGAGCAGTGGTTTAAATTTGTTTAGAAGACATTTAAAAAGTTGTTTCGAAGAGTGAAGAACATGTTGCTTATTAATTGACGTCACATGACCCACGTGCGACGTAACATTGTTAAGATGAGCCAGGTATGACGGTTAGGTCATGTATGACGCAACCTGAATTGGTGTTATTAACTAATTCAATTTCTTCGCCAGATTTGCTGGGAGTAGGTGGTTCCTTTTACCCATCAATATTGCTTAGATCATCCAGATGCGCTGGCAAGGGCACCTTTCACTTCAAATGCTTAAATGCTTTATCTTTTGTCAGTGCACATGGTTGGCAAGACAGTCTCAATCTGAAATGCCACATTTCATAGTATATAACGCCAGTGTAAAAAAAAAACAAAAAAAAAACCTTTAATTTTTTTGTGTTAACCTAATAAGGAAAAGAGGTGTACTTTCATGTATTTATGAGATATAACGCTATAGTACCTCAACTGACTCACACACTTATAAGTGGAACGAAGTCCTAAAATTTAACCACATCTGCACGCTCCCTGCAACTTGGTCAGAATTCAGCCGGTAACGAGTTTTTCAGCGTTCAACAATCTGTTAGACACGGTTCTAATTCTTCTAAGCATTTATTGCATTAAGGGTGTGCATCTCAGTTAAGACTTGAGAGGCTCGGTTGAATGCTTATTTCTTCCAGTTTTCCTGCTAGCTGTCATTTCCTTTTACGCATTATGTTTCACTGGTGCTACAGATATTTCGCCATATGCCAAAGGCACGAGTTTGTTCGTTCTGCTGATAGGGTCATTGCATTGTCACGACTCTGACCGTAGTTACCTGGCCCTGGCTTCATGCCTGTTGCACATGTCGTTCCAGTCAACCAGCGCTACAACCTGAACCGCACCAACAACCAGGTCCTCCGGTCAGACCTGCCCATCGCCAAGACGGTACAACGCACCGAAGAGGAGGAGGCGCAGTTCCTGAGGGACGCCTACGACCACATGCTGCACCAACAGTCAGTGGTCGTGGTTTCTTCGTTTTCGTCATTTTAAATCGGTATAGCTTTAAACGCGAACCCTTTACGGACCTTGCTTGCTCGTGTTGGTATTGGTTGCGCCGTCGCAAGACCAAGGGAAGGAGCATCAGCAACGAATCGCAGCTGTTGGTTTGACGTCATAGCGCGTGCGACCAATGGCGTGGCGCCGCGCGGAGCAAGGGAGGGGGGAGGGAGGGGAGACTGGGTGTGTTAACACCTTTCCTGTCTCTCTCTTTCTCCGCTTTATCCGTCCAATCCGTAGGAACGGGCCCCTATGTAGAAGGATGAGAACTACACTTGGGCGTTAAGTATGATTGAGTGCGATGGTTGCTGTGGCAACAGGTACGTCGGCTTCAACGCAGCTGTTGCTGACGCAGCTGTTGCCGTAGCAACCCTCTTACTCTGTCGGACTCGACGCAAGTGTGTGAACCGACCTTTAGTGCTGCCGCAAAGCCAGGCTAGCTGACAGTGAACTGTTCGCAGTGCATTCAAAATCTTGCTAACTGAAAGTGAACGGTTGGCATATGCCCCGTGAAACTGCTTACCTTCTTCGTGGAGGTCTGATCACTATTCGTGACTCCAGCCAAAATTTCTACACTTTCATTTTAAAGCTTTATGATTTGAACGCCAGCTCTAAAAACGTTTTAAGGAGTCTTTTTTTTTTTTTTTGCGTCTTTGTGTTTTTGCTTAGATTTGTGGTGGCACCCGGTAACGTGAGTATAGGAATACAAGTGACGTGATTGCGAATTTATGCCAACATTGTGCCAATGTACAACGTTTTCTCAACTCTGAAACTAAATGCTCTGCTCAGTACCCCGTTAAACTGCCCGATTCTTATGGTGGGCTTGCGCGAATTTTGAGGCATTTTGATTATAACTTTGAATGAGACATTATTTGATTTCATCTTCAAATCGACCAGTGACAGTATTCAGGAGTTGCACAATTGAATGAGACACTATTTGATTTCATTTTCAAATCGACCAGTGACAGTGTTCGGGAGTTGCGCTATGTTGGAGAAGCGCACTCAACGGAGCTAGCTAGCTCCGTTGAGTGCGCTTCTCCACGCGCGATGTCGTTCTGCAGAGAAGCGACATATGCGGGGGTAAACATCGTTGTTCTGTTTATCTCGCTTTACCGCACCGCTGCCACAAGTCCTCCTGAGCGGTGCACTTAAAAATGTGAAGTGTTAAAAGGAAAAAGAAACTTTGTGCATGCGTTTATAACAACTCTTATTTACCTTGCAATATATATATATATACGTCTTTTTTTTTAATAACATTGCAGCTAGTTTTTTTTTTTTTTTTTTTTAGAGGTCAATGTTCTGACAAGTTACATATCATTGGCTGTAATATTTCTTTAAAAAATCCTTAAAAAGAAAGGAAATTAAGTCTGATTGGGACACGCGTGTCAAATAATAAATTCTACGCAAAAAAAAATTGGAGCAATATCGACGGCGAGAGATTTATTTGAAATTCTGCGGGCAAAGTCCATGATGTGACAGGTCATTCCGGAATGACCATGTCGATCGTGAAGGCGAAGCCCATCCACCTCTCTTCCACGCGCCCGATATGCCGAGAGAGAAAACAAGTGGAAAGGAGTTGCCTGCGAACTAAATTGTGTCTCACACCGTCAGTACTGATCTAAAATTTTTTTTTGGCGTAAAATTAGTTTTTTGACTTGTGTGTTCCAATTAGATTGTTAAAAAAACGTTGTTTTTTTTACTTTTTAGGGGCGCTTTAAATTTTTTATTTAAAGAAGAATTTTGGGGTGCAGTGAAAAAGTTTTTAAGTAATCATAAGTAGCACAAATTGGGCTCTGAAAGTGGAGCCAATCTGAATCCCATTTGGACAGCCCACGTGAGTCCAATTTGCAAGTCGAGTCTGGGCTGCCTTCGTGAAGGCAGCCCATATGGGCTGCCTTCGTGGGACAGACAGTGGGTTTACTTGGGCAGCCCACATGGGCCACCCCCGTGGAGCCTACAGAGGGCCACTTGGGCGTCCCACATGAGATCCCCCCGGGAACCTCATTACGTTTGGGGTTATTTCACAATTTCTTTACGGTTGAGACACTGCAGTGCATTCAAAATCGAGCATGCTTCACATTTCTAATGTGCCTACTGGAAAAATTCTTAACATTTTGATAGATCAATAAAATGTCTCGAGCAAGACCATAGAAAATTGGGCATTTCAAGTGTACAAAATGAAACAAAAAGACTGTGCTCATTTTCATATAAAATCCTGTTGGACAGGTAATCCAAAATATAGCCAGCTGAAGCAAGCTGCAGACACAGAGTTTTAGAACAGATACGAGCGTGCTTGAAATTCTCCCTCATAGTTACTGTGTTTAAAAAATTCCACCCCAGATAAAATGGAACTCGCAACATACACGCTGATGATTAATTTAGTGCTAAAGTTTTGCAAGCCTAAAACTTCTCTCTGCTTAAAATTACAATCCTCGGTAATTTGGTGTCAAATTAAGCCGATCTCCCATGCTGAATTTCCAGAATGTGCAGTAAGTAATCTTAATATCAGCAGAAAGTGACATTTTTGGAGTTGCATGGGCAATCCAAGTTGGGGATGCCCACGCTTTACCGTCTCGGAACCCACATCTATGCTAACCTTGCCTCCGTACAGCTGAGGAGGGACTCATGGGGGCATTGCATGGGCTGCCCAAATTAGGCATGCCCACGCTTTGCCCATCTTTGCCCTCGCATAGCCAAGGTGGAACCCACCAGGGCATTGCATGGGCATATTTAGGCAAAACCAGCTGAACATACAAATATCAACCATCCATACAAATGAGAGGAGAAAATAAAATGATCATTCAACTGCTGTACTACCAACTGTTTAATGAGATTCTTCATCCTCTTCGACTAGCTTTGTTTGTTCTATTTTTCTTCATTTGTTTCTTCATTCTGCATTTCATGATAGTCTTCTTCTTCAACTAGCTTATGTTTTTACCTCGATTTCCTAATTGTTAAAAGTACCGTCGCCTCGCAGGAACGTTTTCTCTCTTTTGGATAGGGAGACTAATTGTGATGGCCAGCGGAGCCATGCGACCACCAAATATCAAAAGCGATCTGCAGCCAGAGCGCGTGCCCGCACAGCGCGACCCAGAGACACGAGCCCCGATGGCGCAAGCCAGTCGTCCCCGAACGCTGATCCGCTTCTGATCAATAAACCTAAGTATTCGGGCGGTAGCCACCTAGTCTACGCGAATACAACACTGGCGACGAGGAACCAAGGACCAACGAAGCCTGAAACCACCGACCACAAGCCATGGCCATGCAAGGGAAGCTGGAAGCCTTCTCAGGCAAGTCATGGACATCGTGGTTCGAACATCTCGGATTTTACTTCGTGGCCAATGGCATCAACGCCATGGATAAGAAGCGAGCGCTCCTTTTAACGCTCTGTGGCCCAGAGACTTACGAAGTGGTACGAGCATTAGTGGCACCCAGAGGACCTGGCGAGGTTGAGTTCGACGAGCTCGTGACCATCCTTGGTGCGCACTTCGACCCTCGACCTTCAGAGCTCTACAGCCGGTTCAAATTTCAACGGCGAGACCAATTGCCGGAAGAATCAATAAGTAGCTACGTTGCGGCTCTCAAGCAGCTAGCAAGCGACTGTAATTTCGGCATCTTGCCCTCCGCAACTCCGCAAATCGCTTCGACAACTGCGCAGCTTCCAGCGTCGGGTTTACCAGCGTCGTCTCAAACATCCGGTGCTGCAGCTAGCACTCAGCAACAAGCGATGCCACAAGTGGACACCAAACTGCCGCTGGAAGTGATGCTGCGCGACCGGTTCGTCTGCGGCATCCGCGACGAACTCCTGCAACAACGACTGTTTGCGGAGAAAGACCTAACGTTCTCCAGCGCATTGGACATTGCTGTCAGAGCAGAGAGCGCCTACAAACAGCAGAAAGCCATCAAGAACCAGGAGGAGCTCCAAATTAACAAGACTGTGAAAGCCGACAAGAATTCTGCTTCACACAAAGAACGTCGTTGCTACCGATGCACGGGTCAGCACGAGCCACAAGAGTGCCGATTCCAGAAGACTGAGTGTCGGTACTGTAAGAAGACTGGACATATCGAAAAGGCATGTCTGACGAAGAAGCACCAAGGCAAAGCAGGACGCAAGAAAACAAATCACAACGTTGAACCAGTGATGGAAGGCGGGAGCCAGCCGACGTGTTCTTCCAGAAGTTCATTTTATGAACTGAACAAGCTGTCCACCAGAAGGCACGTTCCCAAATTTCACGTTTCTCTTCAGATTGAGGGCAAGCCTCTTCAGTTCGAGGTTGATTCTGGCGCCGCTTGTTCACTGATTAGCGAAGAGACATTTCGCTCCACGTGGCCTAAGAATCCCCCGAAAATCACGAAGAATGACTTGGAACTTTTCACTTGGAGTGGTGAGGGCCTGAAACTTCTTGGTTCGCTTCAAGTGCATGTACGTTTCAAGTCAAAAGATTATATCCTGCCGCTGCTAGTGATGAAAGGGTCCGGCTGCAGCCTTTTGGGCAGAGATTGGTTCGACGCACTCCGCATCAGAGTACAGGGGATCAACCTGGTGCAGCAACAAACCACGCCGCCAGAGGTGGAAGCAGTCCTTCAACGACATCCCAAGGTGTTCCAGGATGAAATCTCCGGCTACAGGGGACCCCCAGTGCACTTGGAACTGGAGGAAGCAGCAAAGCCGAAGTTTTGCAAAGCTCGCCCGGTTCCCCTCGCGCTCCGCTCAGCTGTAACGCTCGAGCTTCAGCAGCTACAGCAGCAAGGAATCATTGAACCAGTCCAGCACGCTGAATGGGCTACGCCGCTGGTACTCGTCCGGAAAAAGAGCGGAGCTATCAGATTGTGTGGCGATTACAGGAGCACTGTGAACGCCGCATCAAAAAAGTCAAGTTATCCGCTACCTACGTCAGGAAAAGTCCTGTCAAACCTCAGAGGAGGGACCATCTTCTCCACAATGGACCTGTGCCAAGCGTACCAGCAGCTGAAGGTGACAGAGTCCACAGCAGCTGTGCTGACAATCAACACAATTAAAGGATTGTACAGAATTACACGGCTGCCATTTGGAATTTCAGCAGCGCCAGCGATCTTCCAGAGGATGATGGAGACGACACTAGCTGGCATTGAAGGTATAAGCGTCTACCTTGACGACATCATTATCAGCGGAGCAACCATAGAAGAGCATAATGAACGTCTGGACCAAGTTCTATCCAGGCTAGACAGCTGCGGTCTGAAACTCAAGAAAGAAAAATGCAAGTTTGCAGTCAGCGAGGCTACATTTCTGGGACACAGGATTGACGCCGCAGGTGTTCATACAACCGCTGACAAGGTGCAAGCGATCCTCAATGCTCCAGAGCCAACAGGAAGACAGGAACTGCAAGCCTTTTTGGGGTTGCTTGCGTTTTACGATCGCTTCCTCAAGAACAGGGCTACGGTCGCAGCCGACCTCTACAAGCTTCTTGAGAAGGACAGGCCATGGCTCTGGACGGACAGTCACAGGGAGGCATTTCGCAAACTTAAGGAGTTGATTAAGGACCCTACCGTTCTCAAGCATTATGACGAAAATAGGCCCCTGCTGTTGTCTTGTGACGCGTCTCCGTACGGCATTGGAGCAGTACTCGCTCAGAAAGACTCCGATGGACGCGAAGCTCCAATCGCTTTTGCGTCCAGAACACTAGGAGTCGCGGTGAAAAACTATTCCCAGTTGGACAAAGAAGGGTTGGCCATCGTCTACGCTGTATGCCATTTCCATGAGTACATCGCTGGACGACAGGTCGTAATCTACACCGACCACCAACCACTTTTGGGAATACTGGGAGGCTTGAAACTCATACCGCAAGTTCTATCCCCCCGTATGACGCGATGGTGTATAAAACTCGGCGCCTACGACTATGAACTAAGGTACAGACGAGGAAAACTACATCAAAACGCAGACGCCCTCAGCCGGCTACCCCTTCCTGCTGATATCGACGAGCCCTGCACCCCAGGTGAGGTGCTGATGCTTGCAGGCTCGCCGATTCCTCTACTATCTCCAGAACGCATTGCAGCACTCACTCAACAAGACGAAGCCTTAGCGACAGTTTACAAGGCTGTACATCACGGCAGCGTAAAAGAGCTCAACGGGGATAACTGCAGGCAATACAAAAGTGTCGCCAAGGAACTCTCGACGCTCAACGGCTGCTTGACCAGAGGATCACGAGTGGTCATCCCCAGCGCAGCCAGAGCTCAGGTACTCGATTTACTGCATGCTGGTCATCGAGGCATGGTGACAATGAAGGCGGCTGCTCGTGGCTACGTCTGGTGGCCTGAAGTAGACAAGGATATCGAGGTGAAGGCAAGGACATGCTGCATTTGCCAACAGCACCAACGAGCACCGCCCAAGGCACCTGTTCCGGAATGGCAACGACCATCGAAGCCATGGGACACTCTACACGTCGACTTCGCCGGACCCGTGGAAGGAAAAATGCTATTGATAGTTGTTGATGCCTTCAGCAAATGGCTCGAAGTTCGCCAAATGAACAACATCAACTCCGGGTCACTGATCCAAGAACTCCGAAACTTGTTTGGAACGTTCGGAGTACCACGTAAGATTGTCAGCGACAACGGCACATCGTTTGTATCCACCGAGACCGAACAATTCTTACAGAATAACGGTATTCGTCACGTAACAAGTGCTCCATACCATCCGGCGACCAATGGCCAAGCAGAAAGAATGGTGTACGAAACTAAACAGGCCTTATCTAAAGACAAGACGGGAAACTTGTCGTGCCGGCTTGCTCGATTTCTGCTTAAACAACATACCACAATCAGTCTCACGACAGAAAAGACGCCGGCTGTGCTCATGTTCGGTCGAGAATTGTCAACAGCACTCACACGTCTACAACCGCAGAGAGAGCGAGATGAAGAAGCGACACAACCAGTCACGTCTCCTAGGAAGATTGCGGTCAACAGCAACGTATTCATTAGAAACTTCAGAGGAACGCCGTTGTGGATACCAGGAACAGTGGTTAAAAGGCTCGGACTCCGTTCTTGGGTTGTGAAGACAAGGGATGGCACTGTACGAAGGCACGAAGATCATATCAGATATTCCGCAGAAGACGCTTCAGGACAAGTGGTCACGATACCATCTTCAGCAAAAGGCATCAGCAACAACAGCCCACAAGCTTTACCCGCGCAGTGGACCATTCCGATGGTTGTGCAGCCAGCAACAAAAGATGCACAGGAATTTATAGAGGTTCATCCCGATGGGCAGATGGTTCCGCCACCTACCTCTAGACCACAACGTTCAAGACGGCCTCCTGATAGATATGGCGACGGCATCTAGAGGGGGAAGGAGTGTGATAACCAGCGGAGCCACGCGACCACCAAATATCAAAAGCGATCTGCAGCCAGAGCGCGTGCCCGCACAGCGCGACCCAGAGACACGAGCCCCGATGGCGCAAGCCAGTCGTCCCCGAACGCTGATCCGCTTCTGATCAATAAACCTAAGTATTCGGGCGGTAGCCACCTAGTCTACGCGAATACAACACTAATGATGAACTAACGCGCTCGTCTTCTTTCTCTTCTATAGCCAAGGCCTCCAACACCTCTCAGGCAAACTGATTTTTGTGGTGCCCCAAGATGGTGCTACATTGGACAAACGGAGCGCTGCATTAATGACAGAACACGGGAACATGCGAACAACCTGAAAAACTTGTTGACAGCAAGAAACCTGGCCGCACACTGTCGCGCACGCTCGTGCAAGGCCAACCTCGCAGTGTTGGAGGCCTTGGCCATAGAAGAGAAAGAAGACAAGTGCGTTAGTTCATCATCAGCCTCCCTATCCAAAAGAGAGCTCGCACTGCAGAACCCAGGGATCCTGGGTTCGATCCCCACCCCTGCCCGTTTCAATCTGGATGAGCATTGTACCGGCGTGCAATTGTGTATCACTACTGCGTGGTGCACGTTAAAGACCCCAGACTAACGGTTTGTACTGCACTGGCTAAATTGCTCATCTACAGTTGGGGACAAGTCGCCCGTCGAGGCAGACTATATAGTTCTAGGCAGTATAAACATAGACACACCCCAAATTTTTTTTTATCCAAAAGATAGAAAACATTTTTGCAAGGCGACAGTACTTCTAACAATTGGAAAATCGAGGAGCAAGCATAATGTAGTTGACGAAGAAAAAGACTATCATGAAGTGCAGAATGCAGAAACAAATGAAGAAGAAAAATAGAACAAGCAAAGCTAGTCAAAGAGGAAGAAGACTCATTAAACAGTTGGTAATACAGTAGTTGAATGCAAATTTTATTTTCTCCTCTCATTTTTATGGATGCTTGATATTTGTATATTCAGCCGGTTTCGCCCAAATATGTATCAGCAATTAGCTCAACTTTTCCCCGTCTATTCCATGGGCAGCCCAAATTGCGCATGCCCACGCTTCGTACACGTGGAACCAACGGGGATTTTGCACGGGCTGCCCCAGTCCATATTGCATAGGTGGGGCCCATGTGTACCCCACCTGTTGTGCTGCCTCGGAAGCTTAGTCAAAGAGCAGCATCACAAGTCAAATCTTTAATGTCAACTTCTTTGCTTGGTTATCACTTCTACGTTGGCCGAACTATGTTTGAAAGCAATGTCAGTGAAATTTGAAGTGAAGCTGAATTAACTTTAGCAGTGAACGAATGGAAGCTTGGGAATAAGCATAATGGGTTCATCTGGACTTTTTTTTTCTTTTTTCTTTTTTAGAAGGCATAGTTATTTTTTTGGGTGCTAATTTGGCATCATCATATAACTCTACATCTGAAATTCTATTGATGTGCATAATTAATGACATAACCTTTTTTTTTTATTCAGAATTCAGTTTTATTGTACCCTTCGAACAAGACATCCATTCTTATACTCAAAAATTTTTAACATTATTTTAGTGCAATTCTATTTTATTTATGATTTCGTGCCTAAATGAAGCATTCACAGATGTTCATATAGCGTCCTTCATCAATCGGCACATGCCCGAATGCCACAGTGGCCCCTTCTAGTCAAAAAGAATGGCTACCGACCCCAAAAAATGGAGTAGTGCACATCTGCATTGTGCCTCGCTGCCAAATGCCACAATGTCCATTACAGGGAGGTTGACGATGAGAAGATTGCCCTGGAACTCCAGCAGCAACTTCAGAGGGAGGCTGCCGTCCACGCCAGTCTTCAAGAGGAGGACGAGGTGTGTCGAGCTATTCGGAAATATAATTTTTGGTATTTGATCGAATAGACTTCTTCAAAAACACACTGCCACCTAGCAGCTCAATAAACAGACTAGTCGCCGTCATACTACGATGCCTGGAGCGCGTTTCTGACTGCTGCATTAACCGGATCTTCAAAAGTAATCTCTAGACTTCTGCCCGATGACGTCAAAAAAAGTGTCATGCTTTTGCTTGTTCCAGTCCTGGCAGGGTCGCAGCAGTGGAGTTGGACACAGCAGACGCTGTTTTCTGCCGTAGGTCGTTTTGCAGCTAGACTGTAGCAGACAAGACATGAGATACCGTGACGACAGCGATTCTTGCGGCTGCTCGCCTTTTTCGCCAAGCATTTTTATGATCAAATGCCAGGATCATGACACATGACGTTAGTTGCTTTTTCAGGATTGCTTTCAATGCATAGGCAGGATAGGACGGTAAACACTCCAGTCAAGCACAAGTTCCCGGCACATTACTCAAACTAAAGGCAGTGTAAAAAATTTACCGCTTTATTTTGGCACATGCTGTAACTGATACGCTAGTGGCAGACCGATTTTTTCTTCCTAATTTGCTTGCCACTCGATTCAGTTCAGTTTTGATGGTGCACTGACCCGAGCATGTGCCATCAGATGGATAGGACTCCAGTCTGAGGAGCAGGCTGTCGCTTTGCTTATATTCAATTTGTTTGTTACATTATACTGTCTTTTTGGTCTCATGACATCATGCCATCTGCCTGGAGGCATTTCTTTAACTTTTCTACTCCTTCGTCAGCTTTTGCAATGCCAATTACAATTAGTATGGCTGAGGAACCTTACATTTATATGGTAATAGTGATTTGAAGTGAGCAGAGTGAATTTTGGGAAGGATCTATTTTATATTCGCTCAAATATACATTTGTTAGAATTTTCAGACTTCACAGGGACTGAAAAACGTCTCAGTAATGAAGCAGTCCAAGCGGGCTTAAAAAACTCATCAATGGTGTCTTGCTTCAGGTTACGCCTTCTCTTGCGTTTGGCCACTTTCTATTAGCTTGAGAATCGCTGCCTTCTTTTCTAGCACTATGGTCAAGTACTTTCCACGCTTCTTAGCGGCACTTTGCAGCAGCAGAAGAACAGATAGGGCCATGATGTCCAAGTCAGCGTAATTTGAAAACTTGATTCGCTGAAACGAGATGAGAGGCATAAGTTCATGACTGCAGAATGGCAAATGAACAAGGCGAAATGGTAGCAATGATGATAATATTGACACACAACTAGAAAAAAAAAAAAAAGAAAAAAAAAACACGCCAAAGGCACTTAAGAAAGTGCTTTTCTTTGTGTTTTATTTTTGAGGCGTCTCCGCCTTGACATTGAGCATCTCCACCGGCTTCTCTGTGACGTTACAAAGCATTTGCATTGCTGTACTTTTCTTTCTGTTTTATTTCTGAGGTGCGTCCGTTTTGACCTTGAGCGGCGCATGCTTATTGACGTATTGGTGTGACCATCTTTCGTGCACCTTTTCTTGTAATGGGACATATAAGGCTTTTTTTCGCCTTAGAAAAAGCTGTAGCATAGCATCACCTAGCGTTAGGATTTAATAGTGCTTGAGTAGCACTGCCAATCCATGTGGAGCCTACAGAATCTAAAATGGCAGCTTCTCGATGGTGTTTCCCACTGATCGCTCAATGATTTTGTCCGAGAAATAGAAATGTCGGACTTCAAACTGTCCGAAACATTGGTCGTGAATATGCACTATTTTCTATCTGGTAGGTCGCGGTTCCTTCTTTTGGTCCGAGATTTCAAACAAGACGAATTATTGGTTTTCGAAAACTCGGTCGGCGACTGTATAGATTTATCTTTCTAGGATTGCTTGAAAGTTTGCTTTTTGAAATTGAAACTAAGATTGTTCTGTGGCATCATCGGGCTCTAAATGGGTAAAATTGTTTCCAGAGGGATCAAAATGTGGCACAATTTACTAGAGATGTCTCAAAGAATCCAATTCATGTGGGACAGCAATTTTATGAGTGTTTAAACAAAGTTGTGACACTTATTTTGACAACCGGGGGAAATTGCAGTAACAAGATATCCACCTGTTGTTTTGGCTGCCCTTTGCCGTATGCACCCGACGGCCAAGCTGCTATTTCCGAGACGTCCAGTGTGCACAAGCTGGCATTTTGTAATAAAGTAATAAACATTGATAACAGAGAAGGCATACCTATCTGCTATCTCGTCACGAGACTGACGGCGTCCCTTTGTTTCCTACAGAGAATGGCACTCGAACTTCAGAGGCGGGAACTGCCGAAGAAGCTTGACAGGATAGAGAGGAGACGCAAGGGTGAGTGGCAACTGTCTATTCATACTTTTATGCATAGTTTGCTTTCTGTAGCTACAGCTTTACTCCGGAGTCCAATGCTACGGAGTTTTTTTTACGCCTTTATAGTATCCTGTTTTGTTTTCCAGTATCATTGAATGGTTCTGAATTTTCGACCATATAAAAGGCTCGCTCATCTATATTTCATTTGACATTCAAGTGAAAGCCTGCGCAGTCTAAACACATTTCAAAGCGAGCCACCTGCATTTTAGTCGTAGCTTTGTTACCAATATATAGTGAAACAAAGTATTTGAAAAGCTTTAATGTTGCATATATGACTTTCCCAGGATGGCTAATGAAGTGCACATCTCTGGATGAGCCAAGTGCATCTTTGGCAGATTAAGGGTTTGAGAAAGTAGCCCAAGAAAAAACTTGGGTGAAAGTAAGTTAGAAAAATTGGCTGCATGTTTGGTTCTTCTGCCAAACATGTTTAAATGCGGTAGCTTTATAGGGTGGGTGGTGCTCTTAGTTCAGGTGGTGCTTAGGACAAGGATTTGTATGGAAACAGATTATGTCACACCATTATCTCTTTGTGGCACTGCGTGCACTTCCCTTCAGCACCACCAGATACCAAGCCTTTGCACTGAGTTTTCTGGGTCATCAAGAGAGGGGAAGCACGCTATCCTGCCCTTTCCACTCTTCCACATTTTGCACATGCTTTTTGCACCACCTATTCCTGCTCCTCTTTTGCCTGCCCCTTCCACCCCTCTCCGCTCTGCACTTTCTCACATCGCCTGCTTGGCTTTTTTTTTTTTTTCTTTTGAAGGTCATCTAGCAGTTACAGACTGACTGACCTACACATTTCATGATTATATGGGTCTTGAGGTCGATTGGC
Organism: Ixodes scapularis; assembly: GCF_016920785.2. Lineage (NCBI taxonomy): Eukaryota > Metazoa > Arthropoda > Arachnida > Ixodida > Ixodidae > Ixodes > Ixodes scapularis. The sequence goes on from NW_024609846.1 coordinate 96,320,912, forward strand.
CCTATGAGCTACCACTTCAACCTATAATTTTTTGCTGGACCTTACGTTCGATTGAGTGGCTTTCTTTATTCTATGGACCAGGGGCCAGCAACCCACGAGGCAGTTTAATGCAGACTCCGGTATGGCATCAGGAAAGCACCCTTCCTCTCCCTGTCACTTCCTTACGCAGACTCAAGGATCGCAGTGCTGTTTTTACATCTAATAAGGTTAGACAAGTACAAGAAGCACTTCCAATCAATAGACCTATTGCAATATTACCCAAGCGTCAAAGAGCATGCAGGGATTGGTGTTCCACGCGCCACACGCACACGCCTTCCCCGTATAAAAGATTCAAAGTAAATAACGAAAATAAGGCATTGACGAACGCGCGTGCAAATGCCATTTGCTTCAGAAAAGTTACTACTGCTAAGGTCGGCACGTGTAGCGCGTGGAACACCAATCCCTGATTTCTCCTTGATGCTTGGGTAATATAGCAAAAGGTCTATTGGCACTGTGCATCATCCCCATACTTGGACAAAGAATGTCTTCACTTTCTTTTTGTTTTTTCCTTTCTTTTGCCTGCCCCCCCCCCCCCCCCCCCCCTTGCGACTTGCTGCTCGGCCCCCTTCGTGACGACTCAGCTTGCTACTGCGAAAAGTTGCCGACGAACATTCCAATTATCACCTTCTGCTATCTTTGTCTACTGGGCTGTAGGAAGCATTCTGAGCATGTGCAGCAACACCCTTCTGCAAAAGATCAGATGCCACACATGTGTCCGCGTCCCATTGACTTCACATTTTTCTGTTTTGTGATAAGAACTGGAAAAGGTGTATGGGGAATGCTTATTTGCAAAACTATTTCATCCAGCGACAAAATAAATAGCAAAATTAGTATTGGCTCCCTTTGGAAGGGATTACCATAATAAATAAATAGCACAGAATCAAGTATTTTATACTATTGGTACTGCATGTACATATGAATATAGGTTCAGCATTAAGTAATGAATTGATGTGTAGCTTCTAAATTACATATATGGATTTGTGGTTTTCACTAGTGACATGCTGAGTTTCTCCTTTTCTGTAGGGTCTCTCACACTCAAAACACTTTTGTGGGCTTGTAAGTATCTGACTGTGCCTGTTGAGTGTATTTATTTATATGTTAACCTTATACTTTACCTTAGCAATAATGTTTAGAGAGCCAACAGAATGTTATCCTTTGACCAAGGAATAAATTACATGGAGTCAAAGTGTATTGTACACTATATGGTGGATTTTGTTGGTAAGGTGAAAGACTACTAGTAGCACATATCATTGCAAGAAGCCAGCAAAGCAACTTTGACATGACTTGATAAAAAAAAAAAAAAAAAAAACTGAAAAAATGAAAGCCTTGTAACGCCAAATTAGAGTGCAGCTCTTGAGGAGGGGGGAAGGCGCGTAGGGGGGAGGGGTCACGTGACCTTGCGGTTACGCCGACGCCGCTCAAGCCGGAAACAAGCGCCTAAGAGCTGCGTTCTAAAAGCATGCACAGGATCGCCTCCATATTAAAAACAAGTTCTGTGTTCCAAGGGGAACTATGAATGCGAAAACTAACATTAAATTTAGGTATTAATGGCATTAAGACATTTATCACATAAACATTTGAAATCTACTCCAGGAAAATATTTGAGGTTTCACTGTATCCCGGTTTTCTTGGAAGCTACTTATAGTCATTGTGTGTTTATAAATGTACCAGACATTCTCTGGGAAACCCTTAGCTAATGGCAAAGACAAAACTATATTCCCACATTGCATTCTTGCACACTTCAGTTTAAGTTTTTACTAGAGCCACTGTAATGGTAACTTATGCTACAAAGGTGGCACCGTGGTTTTTTCTGTGCCACCTTTTCCCACAATTCGTCAGAAAGGATCATGTGCATTACCACAAACACAGTTCAAGCTGGCTCCGTTTGTGTGGCACCAAAATGCACCAAGAATTGTAGGGCACACTCGGACGAGATTCTGGTGTTGTCCGCTTTTAAAGCGCGTTCACTCCGGCGATGTAAATCACTCGCGCGATGCGACTAGATCACACCGCAAAAAAGTTAGATGGTCACATTGGCGTGCGCAATGAGCAAGTCGCTTCTTGAAAACTCTCGCTCCGAATGCCGTTGATTGGCTCAGCCGCTCCACGACTAGATTGCATTGCAAAAAGCCGGGTCAGCAAGCGACTGCTCGAAACGCGTCGCTTTCTTTTCCCGATGGTCGCTTTTGCGATGAAAGTCATTGTGTGACTGCTGCACATCGCCGGTGTGATAGCACCTTTACTGCCTCTCGAGAACACTATTCTAATGGGAGGCATTTCAAATGCATAAAGTTTGCGGCGAACTTTATCCTTGAGCCACTTCCTTCCCCACATTCAGTAATCTAGGCCTATATTTACATCGCCACACCAAATCCCAAACTTGAATCAGCATGCTCGAATGAATAGAGTGATTACACTAGACTTTCATTACTTCAAACTTGAGCAAGCCACGAATTTTGTTTGAATTATCAGAAGTTTGAATTACCAGAATTTTATATAAATATGTTGCAAGATAAAAGTGATTTGCCATACGAATGGTTACACATACAAAGCAGATATTTTATGATTTCCTCTACATAGGCCTACTGATCATAAGCAGGTATGTCTTGCATGAAACATTTTGGAAATGTATGACATAGTAAGTTTATTTATCCCTCAAAATTGTTGTTTATCGTGGGCTTTTTAGACAGTACATGGCAATTTAAAGCAAAATTAAGTTTGTTTATCAAACCAAGAAGTTGTCTATTTTGAGTGATGAAAACAGGCACCGCGCAACAATTTTCATAGCAACTGGCACGGATGCTGTGACGTAGACTAAAGCGCGAAACACATGTACGACGAAACCTTCCGATCTGACGTGCGGACTGCCGGAATGACCTTAAGGGAGAGGGTTTTCGTAGCATCGGAGAGCGTTGAAGACCCTCGCCTCCGACCGTCGTATTGCGCGGTCGGACGTCGGATCGGACGGTTTCGTCGTACATGTGTTTCGCGCTTTATGCCGTGCCGCTCTGTCACAGCATACAAGTAAGTTGTGGAAATTTCCGCGTGGTGCCCGTTTTGATAGCTCATGTGTGCCCTGCTTGAGTCCCGTTGAGTGCACTTCTCACCAAGCACTGGTGCCCTGCGGAGAAGCAACACCCGCGGAAGCAAGCTCCACGGGTGTTGCCTTTCTGCAGTGCACCGGTTCTCGGAAAGAAACGCACTCAACGGGGCCGCGGGAACAAAAAGTATGAATTACATGACAACGTTTGAATTAAGTGGCTTATGAATACATTAAAAACATTGTGAGATAACCAAAATTTTAAAATTTGTTTCAATTAACTAAAAGTATGAAATATGCGAGTTTGAATTGTCGCGAGCTTACTGTAACCTAGAAAATTAGCTGTCAGGTGCCGCCATCTATCCCATTGCCGTGGAAATTTTTAAGACCAAGATGGAGATCACCATCGCTGCCTCTGATGTTGTGCATCTAGTATCTTCCCCGCTGGTTCACACATTCGGATTTGAGTGTGATCAACTGCTTCGCAGCTGTTTGTAGGTGCTTATGATGAGAGAGCACACTGACAAACTGGCCTCATCTATAGACTGAAGGTTTTGCAGTATTTACGAGATCAAATTTATGATCTGTCTACGTGGAATGATCGCTTATAATGTCGTCAGAATTCTTTCAAGCCCACAGCGAAAGATTGATGCGCAAACTGTATTTCACGCTTCTCGGTTTGTAATTTGTTCTTCTGTGTTCTTTTTGGATAATGCAGCAATCATGCTAGGTGCAGAGAAATAATCAAATGCTCAAGGATCGCCACGCTGAGCGTTTCTTAAGCTGTCGATAACTGTACCCTTTAGATGGGGCCACTGTGTTCTCCCATCATAAGCACTTGCAGTGCAACTCATCACAATCAGATGCAAACATGTGAAGCAGCCTTCACTCTTGCGGCTTTAGTTTCTAAGAAGCTGTTGTAAGGGATGCAGCGACCGTGTTGCAGACGACGCCTTGCCTGCTGCCCTGCGGAGGCTCTCCCTGGGAGAAGAGAGTGGCGTTGCAGACGCAGAGACGGTTGAGCGGGACTCTGACTTCTCAGACTTCTGCCTGCAACCCCCACCGGGACTGGAGGGCGAGGAACTCCGCCGGTTTCAGGAGGAACAGGACGCGGTACACTCTCCACTCTTCCTGCCTTACTTGTGCTTCTGCATAGTGTAAATGACCTATTTTTATAGCGGAGCTGTTAAGGGCTAGTTTCCCCAGTATTGTGTCTGCAGGGAAAGGAATGTCGGCACAAAGCTGAGGACAGCTACCGCCATCCATAAGCAACGGCAGCAACCTTTCCAGCCTTTCCACTCTAGTTTTCACCAGAGTGGAAAGGCTGAATTTCTCTTGGGGTCATCCTAGAAGTTGTCCTCGAGGTCGTCCTAGAAATCGTCCTTGAGGTCATCCTAGAAGTCGTCCTTGAGGTCGTCCTAGACATTGTCCTTGAGGTCGTCCTTGAGGTTGTCCTTGAGGTCATCCTAGAAGTCACCCTTGAGGTCGTCCAGATGTCATCCTCGAGATGGTCCTCGAGGTCGTCCTAGACGTTGTCCCTGAGGTCGTTCTAGGCATCGTCCTCGAGGTTGTCCTAGAAGTTGTCCTTGAGGTCGTCTTAGAAGTCATCCTTGAGGTCGTCCTAAACTTCGTCCTTGAGGTCGACCTCTAGGCGTCGTCCTTGAGGTCAACCTCTAGGCGTCATCCTTGAGGTTGTCCTAGATGTCGTCCTCTAGGCATTGTCCTAGGCATTGTAAAGATAACAGCTTCGCTGGTCCTCCATCTTTACGTGAAGTGGAAGAGCTCTAAATTGTTTTTTGCACTTCACTCTCGCAAATTTTGTGGTTAGAAAAATGTGTAGAAAAATTTGTTGAACAAACACGTTACTTTACGGTAACAAATTCGTGGCATACTGTTCTCGCTCACAGAAATTCTGCGCCTACGGAGTATTGCCCAGAACCCGCACATTGCAAAATTCAAGAAATATTGAGCCAGGAAACTAAAATCATTTACTGTATTTTGTTTCCATTTGGTAGACTCCCTTTCGCAGGCGAGCTTATGAAATGGGTTTCACGGCAGTAGCTTAGCGATTACTCCACGAAATTGTTATGTCTCTGAAATCAAGCAGTTTTGGCTTCAGTTTAAAGGACAACATTTGTGATTCTTTCAACTTGAAAGAGTCAAGTATTTTGACACTATTCCAGGATTTTTTCAATCCTGAAAAGCCCTTCTTTGTTTTGACTGATAGCTGAGGAGCCCTTTCTAGTCTCAGCACTGAGGCAGTACATAAAGCAGTGCAGAAGACTACAAACCTTGTAAGAAAAAATGGACATACTAGGAGTGTATGGCTCAGTTATGCATCAACAGGTGGTTCAGACCTGCTTAAATGTTTTCACAAGCTTACTTTATCATTGAAACAAAGTTCAAGTTCAAGTTTTCTTCACATTCGAAGCAGTTGCCATTTTTAAATAATGTTTGATTGAAGTCATGACTTGAATGTAGCGTGCCTCAAGTCAGAGTAGCTCCTACTGCTCGACTCAGGTCAGATAGTTTAAGGGCGTTATATTAAGAAGCTATCTTATGCTATGGGTCTGTGTGCACACAGGTCATTTGTCAATTTTCCTTAGGTTGTAAGAACCCCGGGGACTGGCTTTGGTCATTGCGAGAGTGAGAGCGAGATCTAACTTGTTTCTTGCAAAGCAAGCGAAGGTGGCATTCATAGACGGTTTGTCTGCTAACGGGAGCGAAGTATCAGGTTCGTCTGCTACAAAGCATCATTTTCAGACTGCAATAACACAGGAAAATACCGTTGGTCGTCTGCTAACAGAAAGGAAAAAATGTCAATCATCTGCTACAAACCACAGACCATGATGAGGCAAGATCGAATGCTGGCTGAATTTCTGTTCGTCTGCTTTTTCACGTCGAGAGCCTTTGACGACCCGCACTTCTGCTAATCTCAAGTTGTTCTGTCATCGTACAGAGGCTAACAACGACCGGTGGATGAAGGAGTACTGAGGACAAGCACGTCGGATGCTGCGAGACTTTTCACACTAGTATTTGTATGTTGGTGAGACCTTCTCCCCAAAATATTGCCCAATCGTGAACATGTGAACGGGTCAAAAATGTCTGATTGGTTGATTACATGCAAGCTGGGTCACGACATCCAATCAGCAGCTGAAGATGCTCTCGCTCTCACATTGACCAAAATAAACCCCTTGGGGATGCTTGAACAATCTTACATAAAGAACACTTTTCATTACACATCATTTTTGTCAAAATCTTCTGAATGTGAAAAAAGTCAACTTTGCCATCTTGGAATTTGCCTCTAGTGTGGCAACAGGAATTTCTCCTCCTGCTTTTGCTGCGAAAGCTATAACAGCTATATCCCCTACATGCCACCACCTCCTTACACCTTTTGGTGCAAGCTCTTAATGTGCTTTGTTGCCACCAGTCCAGCTTGAAGTGCACTACTGAAAGAAGCTTTGTGAAGTAGATGTGATAGAGACGAGATTTTAAAAACTCTCCTCTTTATTGAGTAAGCAGGTTGGCAGCCTTGGATAAAATTTGAAATTATTAATTAATTTAAGCAAGGTCTCACTTCATTCACTCGGAGCAAGGCGGGAAGGATGGTGGCAGGAAGGATGCAAATTAATTTTAGAAGTGTTAGGATAGAATCTTTTTAGATGGTCAGTGGCTTTCAACTGGAAGAATGCTGAGAAACAAAAGTGGTACAGTGATGTCTCATTCATATAGACACATCTATTCCCAAATTCATTGTCCCTAATGTGAGTTGTCTATGTTAAGGAGACAAGAATGCATCGATTTACCCAATTTGCCCCCGGAAACTTCAATTATATAACAGTGTACTTATATTAATGATGTCTGTATTAATGAGACAGGACTGTATCAATAGTAGTTTGTGGCAGTAAACTGACAAAACACTGAAGTAAACAAAGGTCTGCCATTTTTGTATTTTTTTTCTAGGTTTCTCCCGAGAGAGTAATGTTGGTCTGTTGTTTCTCACAACAGGAGCTAGCACGACTACTGCAAGAGCAGGAAACTAAGGTGAGTACACCAAGCCATAGAGTTAATATAATGTATGCTAGAGGTTCAACTGGCGCTAGTGTCTATGCGACTTCCGGGAGGCAAATTGAAGCAGACAGCAACCAGTCTACTTTTGCGGTGCTCCTGTGCTTTCCTATGGGAAAACGCGCGTGAAATTTGTCTCTTCTCTGGAAAATAACATGAATAACTTTTATTATTTCGGTTGTACCAGATAGTATGTACGTTTATTAATATTGTAAAAGTGTAATTGATTTAATTACAGCATTTTTCTTTACCACTGAATGATTTTAAGCTTCGTTATATTTCAGGCTCAAATCTATGTTCCATGGCAGGTATGTAAAAACGAGTGACGATTCTAAGCAAGCTAACGATCGAAAAGAATGTTGAGTGTGTTCAAGGTTCGCTAGCATTTTGGTGGCGCTTACATATTGCTTATATGCCCGTCCTGTCACGCTATAAAAATGACTGCGTCGTGCATCTTTAAGATCGGTTAAAAAACATTCTAATGCAAGAAATAGAGTATGTGGACTACAATGGTGTGCCTTTTTATTATTTCCTATGTCGGGCAGTTTTTATCGGGCACCTGTTCTCTGACTTCTCTCTGTTTGCAAAGATTTGGAGAGTGCAGTCGATGATTTGAATCCAGAACATGCATCTTTGCACATATTCATGAGGAGAAAGAATAAAGCAGTACTTATTTATTGCAAATCGGACTATATTACGTGGCTTTCAATTTATTTTGATCGCCTGCATGCACAAGGAGTTACTCATCCAGTGTTACTGCATAGTTCTTGCCGTCTCTCTTGGTTTTCCACATGTCCTTCGTTCGTTTGACACGTATATCACCCATGGTGGAAAGCGTTGATGCCGTGTTCGCGCTAGCAGTGTCCGACAGTGCACATAAATACACGTACGAAGCGGTTTTAGCACCGTTTTTCATGCCACGAATTTTAAATAAAAACGCAGTAACTGACTAATTATTTCGTCTGCGTGACTGAGGAATGTTCCAATGTGCCAGTACATACAAAATATTTGTGATATTTGCTCTTATAATCGAGCGCAGAGAGAAAATGCACTCGCTTTTTCCCATAGAAATGCATTACCGGAAGTCAATTTCCGACTGCTTGCTGTCTGCTTCAAGTTGCAGCAACACAGTAGCGCCACTTGAACCTCTAGCGTAGATTATAATAACTCTATGCACCATACAGAACAAAAATAGTGATGGTACCACAGAAGCTTTAGACAGAAGGTAGTGGAGAGGTATCCGTTAAATTTACTTGGGCACTACTTTTGTCATAATGGTAACTTCTTACAGTTAAAGCCATGCAAAAACTAGCAGAGATGATGCTTCATGCATATTATTAAAAGGGCAGTTTTGTCATTCTTTTACATATTTTTGTTTTATTTTATTTTTTTTCAGGATGGGTTTCACCACAATTAATGGCGATAGTGTGCAAGAGAAATGTGCAGAACTTTCTCTGTTCATTTTGATTTTTGTTGTTGCTTTTGCAGATAATGCAACACAATACAAATAGCACTAATATATTTGTAGCAGCTACTACCATCTTCTTTTTTAACTTGTCAAATTAGACTACTTTGTTTTAGTATTGTGTAAATTTTGTGTTCGTGTTCTTTTTTGTTTTTTTGTTTATATGTGTGCCCACTCTTATGTGTAATACCGATTGCGGGTCCTCAAGGAAAATAAATGATGATGATGATGATGCTGTAGGTGAATTTCTTTTCCATATTTGACCATTTCTGAATGTATAGATGCAGATAGAAATCATTCTTGGCACACCCTTAACTCTCATTGGTGACAGGCTGTTAATTCAGTACAAGCTCCGCCTTCCGGCGGGCTTTAGCTGTGCTTGCAACAAAGTTTTATCAAAGGCAGAAAGCTTGCATTTGAGGGGGAGTATGTACTAAATTTTTAACCTGTCACCAGCTATGCACGCCCTTAACTACAAGCATGACAGCACCTACTCATGTAGCTGCATGCAGAGGAGGGGCTGTGCCTGGACCACATCTGCATAATCCACATCTTTTCGAGGTGTCTGAGGGATTGCCGTCCTGTGTACCTGTTTGCAGAGGCGAGGTCAGAGCGCCAAGGACCGTCAGATTGCCATGGAGGCCCAGGACCGAGAACTGGCCAAGATGCTGCAGGACCAGGAAAAGGCCCGGCTGCGCAGAGCCAGGGAGAGGGCACGCCAGAAGGCTATGCTCCAGCAGCAGCAGCAGCAGGATATGGTAAGCGCTCGTTTTGACGTTGGCAGTTGCCCCGGTGACACCAGGGGAACGCACAGGGTGCTCTAAGCTCTAGTTTGTTGCAACTTCAGGTGTGCAAGAGAAGCTCGGCTTCCTTCATTTTCGTCTCAGTGGCTCCGATTCAAAGTGCCGGCCTACAGAGGCAAAGTGCTGGCATACAGAGGCCAAGTGCCAGCCTACAGGACAAAGTGCAGGCCTACCAAAGTTCCGGCCTACAGAGGCAAAGTGTCAGCCTACAGAAACCAAGCGCCAGCCTACATAGGAAAAATAACTGCCTACGATTTGAATCCCTGCCAAGGTGCCGGTAATCTGACTGAGACTTATTGTGGAGAAGGTGCCGTGTAACTGTGTAACTGGTTGCATGTCAGAAGATCCCCGGGTGGTTGAAATGAATCCTCAGCCCTTCGCCGGTGCGTGCCAGATGACCTCTGTTGGTTCGGCTCATAAAACTTTCAAATTTTACTCGCTTGTGCTGCCTCTTGCTGATGTGTAATTGGTTAGCAATTGACATTTTCTCGAAGTGAATGTATGGATATTTCACACAGTCGGGTCGGTTCTAACAATTAGGGAAGAAAAGATGGTTGCTTTAACAAGGAGTTATTTTAGTAGATCCTTCTGGTAACTCCAATAACAATACCCAGTTCTCTGCAGGCCCCTTTATGCATGCGCTGCATAGTTATTGGTGGTATCGGAAGCACATAGTGAAACTCCCTATTGAGGAGGCAATGCTTTATGTTTCATTATGCGAGTAAATATGGTATATTTCCTCATTTTCTACGAATAATTCATTTACTGTGGGCTTGAAATAGTTCCGACAACATTGCAACCAAGGTTCTGTGTTTTGGGGTTTATTCTTCTTTAAATTCGGGAGCGTTTTTTCTGGGTTTATTTTTCCCACAGGTCACAAGCGCTCACAACAAACTAAACCACACTCAAATGCAAGTGTGTGTACCAGCCTTGAGCTCTAGTCTGTTGCAACATAAGGTCTGCAGGACAAACTCTGCCTCCAGCGTGCACTCGTTGCCTTCTGTCGTGTTTGGCCGCGCATGCGCCGGAAGGGGTGCTTTTACTGCCCATCTTATGTTGCGGCATATTTTAGTCCAATAAGAGCTTATTATGCAGAGAGAACCGAGATTCTGTGGCACACTAAAAAGACAGCCTGGCAATGTAAAGGAATCCTTTGTCCTTTGCCGGCGTATCATTCTTCAGAATGACTGCGCATAATGTAAACCAGCAGTGTTGTGCGGGAATTGTTGGGGTTGTCAGCGGTACTTGCGTGCTTAGCAGATTTACTCTGGTACCGGTGGGCTGACCTTTTTATTAATGACATCTGCGCCTATGCTTTCCCACAGTGCAGAGGCTAAACTGTGATTTTATGAAGGAGACTGAGAAATAATAAGGTACCAAGAAAGTCTATTGGCTTGGAAATGCAACGGGAAACTGAGCGATGGCATTCACATGGTTAGAGTTCCATTTCAGCCCAGGTCATTTTCTTGTTGTGAACATTCTCTCTGCCCCATTATTAATATGCCTCTTCCTTAGTTTTCATCAATTTATACTTGGCTCTCCTTGTCTCCTGTGGGAAAGTAGACACGTGCCTAGGTCTCAAGCTTTTCATGTGGCATTGGTCAATAATACTGATAGGAAGGTTGTAATTTCTCTGCATGCCAGTTTGGTTTCCTGAATGTCTATCGCGAGGACTCTTAGATAATGTCTCTTCTCACACTCTTAAATCCTGAGTATATGCCGACCCTTAGTCATAAGACAACCAACAAAATCAGGAATGGGCACTTTACTTGAAATGAATTTATGCACGCTTGACATAGTCGGGATAATTGTAACATTTGAGGAGGAAAACGCAAGTGCTTTAGTGAGCAGTCACACGTTTCTTTTGTTTTGCAGTAACCATCTAGTGCTTTTCCTTTTTAAAGGGTTTGCACCAGCATGTGTACAGTGCAAAAAAAAGAAAATAATATATTGGCTTTCTAAAAGTTTACTAGTGTTTATTATAAATAAGTTGTGCCTGAGGCACTGGTGACAGTAATGCTGGTAGTTTTGAGGTTCCATTATTTGCCTCTTGAGTGAGCGATTGACAAGCAGGTTTGTGTCCCTGTTCTCACTTCCAATGCAGGACACTATTGAGGAGCTGAACCCTGCCAATCGGCACACAGTTGCACCAAACTCCACTGCTGGCACAGCCGACGTGTGAGTCATTTCTTGTTACAGAGGGTATTTTTAATTTTTGTATTAGTATATATATATTGAGGAGCTCAACCCTGCCAATCGGCACACAGTTGCAGCAAACTCCACCGCTGGCACAGCCGACGTGTGAGTCATTTCTTGTTACAGAGGGTATTTTTAATTTTTGTATTAGTATATATATTGAGGAGCTCAACCCTGCCAATCGGCACACAGTTGCACCAAACTCCACCGCTGGCACAGCCGACATGTGGGTCATTTCTTGTTACAGAGGGTGTTCTTAATTTTTGTATTAGTGTATATGAGGCAAGCACAGCAGCAAATATCATTATGCCCCTTCTAACAAATAGCAATTGAAACTTTGTGAACCAATAGGTAAATTCCCTTACTTTCTTCGACCTAAAGGCACTTGGGATGCAAATGTGATGGCAGGCACGATCAACAATTACTATTCGGTGCAGTCAGGTGTGGGTAAAATAGTATATATAGGATTGTAGCTAAATTAAAGGTCAGCTTTTTTCAAATAGCTGCAGTGCATTGATGTGTATCATGTGTCATGCCTTTCTACTCTTTCTGCAAGGGGGGGAGGGGGAGGGGGGGGGGGCAGTAGCAGTTCATTTAACACGGCTGATGCATAAATGTGGATTCAACACCCCAGTTGAGGTGCTGGATAAAGGCCCGTTCACACTCTTGCGACCGAGTACGACTGAGAGAGACGAGATCTCTTAAAACTTCTTAAATGTTATAGAATGAGGGAACACACTGGCATTGTGGCGCCATCTATGCGGTGACCCTGGAACTGCATTTCACAAGAGCGAAGGTTTTGCGGGATTTCCGAGGTCAAATGTGCGTAATACTTATAGAAAGGCTCGTTTATAACATTAGCAAAATTTTTTCGAGCCAAGAAAGAAAGGATAATGCGCGAGAAATAAAAAAAAAGTATGCCGGACCGCCGAGTTTACACTGCTTCCCGATAGATGGCGCCAGTGTGTTCTCTGGTTTAAGAAGTTCTAAGGAACCCAGGTTTAAGAGGTCGCAAGAGTGTGAACGGGCCTTAACTTTCATGTGCTAAATGTCCCTAGTCTGGCACTCTGTACAAATAAAAACCTGCATGTTTATTTGAAGAAACTAAAGTCTGTGACATAATTATGTTGATAAACTGACTTTTCTTTTTCTTTCTGCAACTCTCTAAAGGTAATTTTGGTAATTATTAAACTATTTTCTTACGGTTATATTACAGAAACAATTATTTCTTATAACTGTGCTACAAACTAGTGCAACTTTTACCGTAAACTACATATTCTAGTGCTCTCTAGTTCCAATATTTAATTTCTTCAAAGCAAAGGGGGAGTGGAATTGCCTCCGACATAAGATCCTGTCTTACCTCTTTCTGCTGCCCCTTAATTATTACAATTGTTCAGTAATCAAAGTTTAATTTATTTAATTTAAAGACCTCACACTTTCTTTTTGCTGTATCATTCTTTTTTGCTGATGGTACGACTACATTTGATTGTATGTTGTTTTAGTTAGACTATGTTTGGTTTTGTTAGATTATGTTGGGTTAGGATTGGTTGGATTTAATTAGGACATACGTTTCGATCAGGCGAGTCCAGGCAAGGCCAGGCCAGATGAGGCTAGGCCAGGTAAGGTTGATCTAGATTTGCCTAGGCTAGAGTCCCGGTTTTAACGGGTTAGTTATGCAGCAGGCAGAGTTTTGCGAGTAAGTGAACAAATGAGGGATTGGAAGAATGACGTTTGTTAACGGGACTACGCACTCGATGAATCTGGAAACAATGTGCATGTGCCTGCTCTTTCAGGCTGAGGGAGGAGGAGGGGGAACGGAGGGAGGAACGAGACGAGGCAGCATCCTACTTGGTGTCTCCCGGCATCAAGAACATAGCGGCGGAGCTGGACCCAACTTTTGGGCGCAAGAAGCACTCGCTCGAGCGGCAGGGTAGCGCGGGCAGCGGCCACAGCGCGTCCCGGGGGTCGCCCAACAACGGCACCCTCAATGGCACCCTCAGCAGCACCCACAGCAGCACCGTTCCCTCGGCCATGGGTGCGTAGCTCCAGCGTGCTCTGCAACTAAGTGCGAATCCGGTGCCTGGATGGTAGCGGGTGGCAGTGCGACACAAGTGAGATATCCACGGGCGGAAATTGGGGCACCACAAACGAGGACATGGTAAACACACCGGTCGGAGACCGGGGAGCATACCACCGCAGTGGCACTCTCGAGTTGACGCAAGCAATTTTAATTTTTTATTTTGTTGTCGAAGTCCATATTGCAAGGTGTTCTTCCAGGCTGTACTGGCCAATCTGTACTTGAGATGGGAGTACTACAGGTCGGCGAACCGGTTGCATCGGTGGTGACTGCAGTCAGTACACTGGGAAGAAAGAGGAACACACGTGCACGACGTGTGGGTCACAAGTCATCGCGTGCGTCGAGGGCGACAGATATCCTATCCTCTCTTTCCGGATTTTTGTTGGAAGTTTTGGTTGCAGTTCTGTTGGTCTCCCAATTCTTTTAGTGTGCCACGTATAGTGAAGAAGCTAAAAACACAGTTCGGGGAAGTTTAAAATTGTCTTGGCCGTTCTGCAGTTGTAACATCTTGATGGAAAGGCAAATAGTGAGCTGATCTGCTTCCAAAGCGTCCGCGTACCAAGTCTGTGTGGCCGGCATGAAATCCCGCCGCGAGTGTTTGCCGACAAAATGCTCCAAGAATGAAGCTTTTGGAGCATCGCCGACAAATTACAGCATGCTCAAAGATCAGAGTTCTAGCTAGAATAGAACCCTGTTGATAGATTTTGGGGGGGATTACCGCGAAGAAACTCGTAATCCGGTTTAATTTAACAACCTTTTACACTTTTGTGTGCCTGTAGATAAGGCTGGAAGCAACTCTCACAAACCAGTATATTTAATGGGAACTTTCATTGCTGTGGAGAGCTACCATATTTATTCAAATATAGGTTAACCTTCGTCTTCAGCAATGTTCTTTAAAATTCTGGGTCAATCTAGTATAATCTTTACAAAAGAATGACCGCCTGTAAGATTGCGAAAAATTCGGGAGCCCTTTCATCAACTGCTGCTCCTAGCACACCGGTGCGAAGTGGGGAAGCCTAACGTCTGTGCCACTGCAAAACGGTGAAGCTTTAGTAAGCAACATATGAAGACACGAGGGAACCGAATAAATATTTGGGAAAGTTGCATTATTTCGAAAGTTTTTAAGATTTTACTTGTAGAGATTCTACCACACTTCACTTCAAGCCATCATTCACAGCAGTAATGACTAGCAGAAGTTCAGTACTGTGCAGCACACTTATAAGACGCAAACATGGGGGGAACCACAAATTTCAAGAAGGGCTTATCACATGGGAGTGCTATTCCACTCATAACAGGTTCTTGGCGTAACGAGCACATTTTGCAGAACTTTCGACTTTATTAGAGGTGGGCTGCACCCCATGATATCCTCTAACGGGACATCCTCAGGCCCCCCAATCCAGTCGACGACTTCCAAGGCTCGTTTCGCACCTTCCTCGCACCTGCTGGCTTGCACCGTAAAATTCCGAGCGTGCGCCCATGTCGCAATAAGCGCCTACCCACTACTTTTGAAACGTTTGAAAAATCGGTAAATGATATGTCAAGTGCCCTCCCAGACTTCCAAGCCCACCTGACTTAATTGATATATTGGAATATACTTCCTCCCTGTAGACCTTCAGGAAACAATCGAAGATGTATTTCCTAAATCACGTCTAATGGCTTTTATTTCAAATATTTGTTGTTGTTTTGTATGTGTTGCGTATATAGTAGTGTATTTGCAGTTTTCATGTTGTATTTGTATTGCTCTGTTCTAGTTTTGCTTGTGTTACATAGTTTTGCTTGTGTTGCAAGTGTAGCCTGGTGCTAGGGGCACATTCAGGCGACATTTGCCGTCGCCTTTTGACTCAGCTCTGAGACAATTATGTCTAAATTTAAAATAAACAAATCTAGCTAACAGACATGCCCCTCCATATCAACAACTATTCTAAGCACACTGGTGCAAAGTGGCATAACCCACCCCGTGACGTGCCCCTTTCGCATCTTTTCTCTCGGACCTAACTCGAGGGCCCTCCCCTACTTTTTCGAGGTTATCTCAAACTTCGGGCGAAAGAGCGCCGGCCCAGTATTTTACAGTAGGTACGGCGGACAGTGGGCGGGTCACAACAAGCGCCCGTCGCATCTGTCCAGGCGGTTCCACGTCTAGTCCGGCACTGTCTAACGCCTGCTACGACGACCTGGACGACGGAGAGGGGGCCGTGCCGCCCTACATGCCCATCCAGGGCCAGCGGAGGTCCACGTCCTTTGAGAAGGGCAAGAAGGCGAAGAAGTCGAGGGACGCTTGCAAGACCCAGTAGGCACCGTCCTCCGTGCACTTTGGGGGAACCTTCGCCTCCGAGCATCGTTGCTCGCGAGGCGACGATGTTTGTGGGAGAAGAATGTGTTGGCTGACACATTGTCGTCTGGAGTGGTTTTGTTAAGAAGAGGAAGCGTGTTACCTTAAAGGTTGATTTATAGATATATCGCGGTGCTAAATCGGCACCGACAATGCACCGTATCGGCGCCATATCACTAATGTAGCGCGTAGTCGGTGCTGCATTGACGAGGTCGGTGCCATTTTGAGCACTGACCAATGGCACTGCGGTGCATGTGTGAATGGGCCGTAAGGGAAAGACAAGTGGCTCTTGAACGTTGTTGGTCCTTTGATGTAGGGGCTTCCGGAATCCGGGAACAAAGGTTTGAGGTGAGGGTTTGTAACTGCCGTGTCGAATGGACGTCTGGTCGCAGTCTAGGGATCGGTCGGAACTCATCGTTCGCAACGACGATCGGACGACGAGTTTTTTACTCCGCATTTGGCTCATTTTAATGTTTTCATCCCTTCCCATTTTGTTGTTTCCGGTGTACTATATGACGACCAGCCGGCCAAAGTTTAGCCTTTTTTTTCCTTTTTTTTTTGTATGTCATGCTTATTTTTTTTACCCCAAAGTTTAAAAAAAGCAATTACTGGGATTTAAATTTTTTTATTTTTTATTTTGCTGTTTGAGGATGTTGTTGACCCGACGTGAAATCATGAGCTCTTGGTTAAGTATGGCGTCAAGTGTGTGAGGGTTTTTTTTTTTTGTTTTTTTTTGTGGCGCACCTTTTTTAGTATTTTTGCCTGCCCCATTGTTTCGACGAGACAAACATGCTTTTTTTTGTCCAGCAGCTAAAGTGTATTCAAAAGATATTGAGACTAGTCCAAGATAGGAGAAGAAAGCTATATAGTTTATGAGCAACCTCTATTTAGTCTAAAATATCTTTATACACTTTCACCTGCCCTTGACTATGCCACGTATGGACCCTACAGTCACATTGGCAGTTTGAAGGCCTTTAGATTGAAGGTACCTATAGATAAAGGAGCAACGAGCCAGCAAATGGCCCCTGAAATGTTGCAATCTGGTAGGTAAATTCTCTAACTTCCTTCGACAAAAAGGCTCTTGGAATGCCGGTGTGATGGCAGGCACGATCAACAAGCACTAAGTGGTGCAGTCAAGTGTGGGTAGGATAGTACGTAGGATCGTAGCTAAAATAAAGGAAAGCCTTTTTCAAATAGCTGCAGTGTGTTCACGTGTATCATGCGTCGTATCTTTTTACTCTTTCTATCTCTTTCTCTTGCCGTTTTGGGACTTCCTGTATGCCATACTACTCTGCAACACCAGGAGCAATGCATAATCATTGCGACGGCTTTTATTTCTTGTACGTTAGCGTTGTGTGTGTACCCTTTCTGTGGTTGTAGATATCTCGAAGGGCCATTCCAGAAAGTATCTTCAAACAGTCCGTAAAGTTTGGTTTCACTAATCATGCAATGGAAAATTTTACTCAGCCAGAACAGTATGTAGCTGCTGTTCCAATTTATATCGGAACTTTTGCCAGTTCCTGGAATAGCTCCCAAGTGAAATCATGAGTGTGTGCTGTCATCAATTCACAACTTAGCGAGTAAGAAAAGCATAATTTTATTCTCCACTTGATAATAAAAAAAGGGAGCCATCATGCCTTCCGAACAACACCTGTGCATCTGCGGAGCGTGCGTAAACCAATCGTTCCTGTTTACAAAGGAGAGTGTAAAATGATGGGTATCGATAATGCTGAAGCTGAAACATGCAAAGCACACTGGGACGGTGAGCACTGGAATGTCATGCCGAGCATGTCTCAGTGTAGACAGCCGTACTGGATGAAGATACTGTTATGTCAGCATTCGCAGAGCTGCTTCTGTAAACGAAAGTAATTGGCTCTCTGCATACTCTCCAAGGAAGTAGGCACACAAACTGTCTCTGTATAAAACTCTTACCATTTGCAGAAAAAAAAAGATTTTTTTCCTGCAGTTGTGCATCGATTGTAGATGTTCTTTTGAGTGGCCGGCCCCCGCGTATTTATTGCAATCCTCGGCAGGTAGTGTGTTGACTAGCGTGTTGGGTGCACCCTAATCAAGGTGCTACTTGCACATCTAACACCTCAGCTCAGCTGTTAGACAATCAAACTCTCCTAGGCTCGTAACTAACATCACAAAAAGGATGCACCTCATGTGATACGATACTCTCGACTAAGCTAGCAAGCTCCATCCAGAGTCACCCTCAAACTCGAACCTTATCACGAGGAAAATTCCTAATCACATCTTCCTTTTTTTCAAAATTTCTTTTTATCATTTTTGGCGATTCGAGAATCTCTAAAAAAAAATTTTGAGTGCATAACTTAAGATCTTTTTTTGTGCTGCTTTGGTAGCACACAGCATTTAGGTTGAAAATGAACAATGGCCATTTAGTATTTTTTCTTTCATTGTTCAGTGCTGCATTAATGCTCCGAATATAAATACATCATTTTTCAATAATTGAAGTAATAATTGAGGTGCTTGGTACAATGACCACGAAATGCCTAAAGGCAGGCTATACTACAAAAACTGCTGCAGTGTTCAGGCTATGCATACTGCTGTGGTTGTACAGATTGACGCTGTGAAAGAGTGGATTTATTTTTAAGGAGTTATTGAGCACCCATCCATGCCATAAGTTGTATTTAAAGCAGCTCGGCTTTTCCATGTAAACAAAAAGGTTCAATGTCACAATCTTTGTTTTTCTGCCTGTGATCAATCAAGTCGACCGCATTGTTTTCACATTGCCCTTTATTTTGCCTGTCAACGCTTCATGCTCTACTGACTCAACAGACCTTGTACAGTTTTACAGCACTTTATTGCTGGACTTAGGCACCTCAAAAGTTTGACTGCCTTGTACATTCACTGCCTCAAGACAATAAATTGAATTTCTCATGCTCAGCCCTGTGGTCACTACAGCACATTGATTGGAATACTGAATGGATTTAATTTGTCGATTTTAAGAATTGTGTACGGATCAAAACAATGCAAGAAAATGGTTATGGCTATTCAGATCAGTAGCAAATGGTTCCTGTAACAATTCAGGAATTGTGAAAATTTTGATGAATGCATTCTTGAGAACTGCATGAAAACAGTGGAATCTGTGGCATGATCAGCAAACTGCCTACAAATCAATATGAAATGTAGTCTACAAAATTTGTCTCTGAATTAAAAAAAAAAGAAAAGCTTGTTTTATACACCAACAATATGCCATAACCACACATCTACTGCACCATATGCTTTTTTACAGGCACTAGTTTGTTATTCCTTGCCCAACTAATATGCACAGTAAACTTCACACAGCAACTTCCTCCAAAAATAATTTATTTCTAGACATTGGTATAAAAGCAAATTGGACTAAAACTCAGTATTGCAACAGTTTGTATTACTTCCATTCTATTGCCTTTGTGTTAGGTTTTGCAATGCTAGCTGGACTCATGGGCCAGCTGCACTGGAATTCAGCCCTCGCAAAAGCAAAAATGATCATAGCGTTTGCTTATAATATGGAAATGTGCAAACATAATTTTTAGATTGCAGCATTTGCTTTCAAAGACAGTACAATAGCCATAAAAGCGATTCTTCACATTGCTGCAGGCCAATCTTTACTTCAGTGACCCTCGATTACTTTTACCCTCTAGACGAGACAATTAATTCGTTTGGTGATGCTATCCTTGAATTCTTAGCTCTACTTCAAGAAATTTCAATTTACCAAAATCTTTGGCATTTGATGGGATTCGTGTGCCTTACACCCACAACATTTTGCCGAATGATTCATTTCTGTATCTTCCTCGAAACAATCTAGATTTAAGAAGGTTTTGCTTATTTTGACCCTGTCGTCTTGATGAGCATGCACTCAACATACAACTCTTAGCTTCCAGTTGGCAAAGGCTCAAGGCTCAGTTCCTTTCGATGCATTTTAAATATTGCAAAAACATTTTCAGTTGTTTTTGGACTGAACTTTCCAAAAGACGTCATTATGACCAGTTTCGTGCATCCACTTTTGACTTACAAAAAAAAAAAGTGAAAAAAGAAAGAAAGAGCATCTTGATAGGGGTTGAAACTAGCCAGTATATTAATTTTTTTTTTATGAAAAAATAAGGTTATGAAAGCATGTCCTAGAATATATTTTAACACTTTATTGATGCAAACACTGGTCATCCAAAAGCATTCTCCGAATGACTCCAATTGTGTGGCGACTCAACCACACGCTCCTCTTGACTAAGTAAGATCCATCACCTCCCATTTCACGCACCTGTTTTAGATAAGTCAAAAATCTTGAATAAAAGAAAATCCCAAACAGAGAATTCCATCTTGTTTCTCATCGGAGAAAGTTGAAAGAAACTGACCATTTCGCATGGAACGAAAATATGCCAAGACAACTTTCCTAAACTCTAAACATGCATTTTATGCATTAGACGTCGAAGGAAAGGTGCCATTTGCGACGCCTGGCCGTACAAAGCTGCCATCAGTCTGCTAGGAATGCATCTGTGATTGCCCGGGGCTCCTGCTTCCAGCGAGAGAAGCGTGTGATGTGGCTGATGGACTGGAGGTGCCTGTCCTTCTTCTCAATCTCTGCAGTGGGAGTCCAGGTCATGTCCGACTCCAGTCGGAAGCCACCCAGAAACTCGTGAGGGCACTGCTCTCCCCACTCCTGCAATGCGATGCGGGACAGTTGCCTTAGTTTTGACCCTGCGTACAGAACACTGTCGCAAAGTGTTTGACCCAATCCTATCGAACCTAAACTTAGATGCTTCAAGCGGGTACTCTGGAAATATTTTTAAGCTACCCAAACTAACTACAGTATTCTCCAATAAATAAGTCTTTTTTTTTTTTCAAAAATGTTTGTTGGTGCGTTTTATACAACGGAGAATTTATAGTGAAACCCGTTTAGAATGAACCCCCATACAGCGAAATATTGTCGATATGGAACTCGCGGAAAATTTAAATAAAAATTAATGTAAAAAGTATGTTTTATAACTAGGGCTCCGTGTTTTCGGAGTTTATTTTTCGTCAAATGCGGAGGGTGTTTTTCGGAGTCTATTTTTTGCCAAAGATTCGGAGTTTATCGGAGTTTATATTTTTTTCATTCCCAATTCTCCGAAATTCGGAGTTTAATTTCGCTGTGTTTCCTATCAAAAATAAATAAACAAATAATAACCGGATGTAAACGTATGCCAGATAAAAAATAAAACGCGCTTGTATCAATTGAAATATCTTCAGTTGAATTTGGCATTGGTGTCATTGCCATTGGCAATACTAATTTATCTACGACAAATGTCACACACAAGTGGCGCTTCGATAAACGCCGATACCTTAAAATCAATAAACTCCCGGAGGTAGTCGCTAGGAAGCTCGTGGTCATCCCATCCTATTATGTCAATCTAGCCCGTGGCCGTGCGAGGTGGACGGGTTGAGGAGCTAATAGAGAGTTTGGACTGCTCCTCTCCCCAATTTTATACAATCCCTATGGTCCATAGCTTTCACTGTTACTAAAACATACCCTCTTCTTTCTCTAAATCACAAATCGCATGGCCCAAACTGGAAACCAAAAGAGTGGCTTTTGTCATGACCCGAATGTACAACGAACGACCTGTTGCCCTGAATCAACCTTGAAGAGACAAGCGGCAAGACTCCTTTTGACAACGGTCCGAGATTTGAAAGATTATTATGGCGGAATTTTCCCAGGATTATTGGCTCTGTGCTGATCAAACTGTCAAATAAAAAAAAAAGTCTTACTTTTTTTTTCTTTTGGCAGTGAGGGGGGGGGGGGGGGGGGGGGGGGGCATGACACATAAATATTCAGAGTTTATCGGATAAATCCGAATTGACCAAAATTTTACCGGCGGGTGTTTTTCTGAGTTTTCCGGATTTATCGGAAAACACGGAGCCCTATTTATAACAAACAACATATTGGCTATATCAAACTTTTTCTTCCCGGGAAAGCTTCCAAAAACGTGCAAACAATCGTCTTCTAGCCTGTCCCTTCCCCCAAAAAAGGAGTAGGAAAGAGAAAAAATTCCGAAGGCTCAAATTGCAAACAAAATTGAGCGAAGAGAAGCGATTCAGAAGGGGAGAAAGCTAAAACATACACTCTGCATGCACGCACAGAAAAAAAAATACTCTTCATCCCAAAGCGTTTGTCCACGAAGAGAAGCGATTCGGAAGGAAAGATAAGCTAAAAATACAAACTCTGCACGCATGCAAAAAGAAAAAAAAAACATTTTTTTAGCGCGTTGTTAAAAGGCGGAAGTGAAGAGATGAAAAAAAAAGAGAAGCTCTCGCCTTGCGACGAACTCATCATGGAAGTTCGTTGTAAATGTTTTTTTGCTATATCAAACTGATCGTAGCGTTTCCTGCTGTTCATTATAAACATGTTTGACTGTATATATGCATTTTTTTTTTTCTATAACTAAGTACCTCAACTGCAGAAATTTGCCACAAGGGTTATATTTCTTGTTCGATTCATTGATGAGAATATTGAAATTTGCTCTCACTTGCACATATATTGCAATCATTTTACACATACGTGGGCTTTTCAAAGCAGTTTTGCCGTGACGACTACAAATATATAGATGCGACTTACTCTAGGGTGCAACTTGTATACTAACTTTTTTCTGAAAACAACTTTTTATGAAGGGGAGCAACTTATAGGAAGGTGAAACTTTGACTGGAAAATATGGTATAATTTCTGAAGAACTGCACCATTCCTTACCCTTTCCAGCATGCCATTTAATATCTCTAAATTCACAATAGTCATTGGGAAATCTGCAAATGAAGGCGATGCCAAAACCCACAACGTTCAAATACGAGGCAAAGTCAAAAAGTAACCGCAATTTATTTTTATTTGCGTGGCAGCATAGATATTATGAAAAGCCCTTTATTACTTTTCAACGTAGTCGCCTCCTCGCTCGAAACATGTACGCTAACGGTTCATGAATGCATAGATGCTGCAAGGAAAAAAATCTTGTGGCTGACTCCGAAGCCAGGAATGCACTGCCGCTTTCAGATCATCATTTGTATCAAACTTCTTTCCTTGGAGAGGCCCTTTGAAGGGTCTGGATAGGTAAAAACCACTCGGTGCAGTCTGGCGAGTATAGAGGGTGCAGAATACACTCGAACCGCAGCCCTTTTAATTTTTCCTGCTGTTGTACGTGCCGTGTGAGGGCGCGCATTGTCGTTCTACAGCAACACCCCTGAGCTGAGCAATTCGCGACGCTTTGACCTGATTGCAGGCTTCAAGTGCTTCTCAAGTAGGTTGCAGTATGGTGCACTGTTTACAGTGAGTCTCTTGGGCGTGTAATATTTAACTATTGGGCCTTTATGGTCCCAAAAGACCGTGAGCATTAGCTTGCCCACCGTTGGCGCTGTCTTGAACTTTTTCGGCCTCGGGGACGTGTGTCGCCGCTCCTTGTTTGCTCGCTTTGTCTCTGGCTGGGCTCAGTGTACCCAGCATTCATCCCCAATGACAATGCGTCGAAGAAAATCCTTTCCCTCGGCTTCTTAGCGTCGCAGTGGCGTCTCGCAAGCATCCACATTCCGCTCCTTAAGGTCCGGTGTAAGTTGTTTTGGTACCCATATGGCGGACACTTTGTGGTACTGCACAATATGATGAATGATATGTTGCGTCGAGCCGTGACTAATATTTAATTCTTCAGCCACTTCATCGATGATGACACGCCGGTTTCTGTGTATGAACCATTCGACAGCAGAGATTGCGTTCGGCGTCATTGAAGTTTGAGCCCGGCCGGAGCGAGGTGCGTGCGTCAAAATTGACGCTCCACTTTAACTCATTTGTGCCACTCGTACACCTGCTGAAGCAATACACAGGGGTCTCCATACTGCTTCAGCATCCTGCAATGAATATCCGCAGATTTTTTGCCCTCTACGCCTGAAAATCGGATAACCGAACGCTGCTCTTCCCTGGTTCACGCTAACAAGGAGACGGCAGTTTTTAAAGTGCTGCGGCCATGTGACATTACCCATCAAGTCGCCAGGCCGGCATGCACATTTGCAGCGCACTCCCTCTTGTGGTAGGTCAAAACACATTTGCAGCACAGCAGTCTATCACTATATCTTTATAATGCAATTAAATGCAAAGGTGCAAGCGAGATGGACAAGAATGACGAAAATAATCCCTGGAGAAGGGGAACAAGAGGGACAAAGGACAAACACAAATCTCCAAACACAGCTAGGTGACTGGTGCGCGACCGAAAAAATCCGCCTGGTCCGGGTATCAAACCCGGGACCTCTCCATTACAGGCGGAGCGCTCTACCAAATGAGCTAACCAGGGGTTAGACATCAGTAGAGCAAACGGGCTTTATCAGCCGCCACCAGTCTAACACCAACAAGGGTGAAGCTTGCAATTTAAGGCAATGATTATAATGCAATTAAATGCAAAGGTGCAAGCGAGCTGGACAAGAATGACGAAAATAATCCCTGGAGAAGGGAAACAAGAGGGACAAAGGACAAACACAAATCTCCAAACACAGCTAGGTGACTGTTGCGCGACCGAAAAAATCCGCCTGGTCCGGGTAGAGCGCTCCACCTGTAGTGGAGAGGTCCCGGGCTCGATACCCGGACCAGGCGGATTTTTTCGGCCGTGCACCAGTCACCTAGCTGTGTTTGGAGATTTGTGTTTGTCCTTTGTCTCTCTTGTTCCCCTTCTCCAGGGATTATTTTCGTCACTATATCTTATTTTCTCACAGCTAAATTGTGGTCACTTTTTGGCTCTGACTCGTATATACCTGCGTTTTTCAGTGCCGCGATGTCACTGGCAGGCAGGCTTGCAGGTCAAACAGGCAGTTTAAAAAGCATAGTGTGCCATACATTTGTTTGTTGTTGCTGTGGAACTTCTGGAGTGAGCTTCCATAGCATTCATTCGACACCATAAAAATTCTTGTAATCAGTTGAGAACAAATTGTACCGCCCAAAGAGCGAGACCCTGACTGCCGCTGGCATCACCCGTTCTTTATTGCCAGTAGAGATTTTCAGTTTAAAAGAAACGGTGGGGACCAATACTAAAACTCAATAACCTCGCAGAAAAACAAACAAAAACTTATTTTGCCATATAATTGGATTGTTAGTTCCGCTATGTTTGTTGGGGTCTTTTTCTGCATCTGCAGTTCGTAAAATAGTCCAGAGTATGGAACTTCGCATTCCATATTCCTAGTTTGCACTGCAGGTCTCTCAAAAACTGGCAGGTACACCAAAAGAACCGCAAAGAATTGTTTCGGCTCGTATCGAATGCGATGGTACTACTTCACAGGACCTAGATGTCCCACAACCTTAAAAGCGGTCAGTGGCCACAGGGTAAGGCGGGGTTCTCATCTTCAATCTTGAGGAACCCTTCACGGTATTGGCACTGATTCGATAAGGCAGTGCAGAAGCCTACAGACCTTGTGAACAATAATTTGTATTCTAGGGAGCGTTTAATTCATGGTTCTGCACCGAAGGGTGACTAGGTCTGCCAAAAACAGTGCCTAAACTGGAGAGACGCCTTACGTGGCAGCAGGGACGGTGGGAAAAATGGAAGCTTGGGGAACAGATGAGGATACTCTGGAGAGCCCCCGAGTTCCCCAGAGTTGAAGACATTGAGTGCCATGGTCACCTCAGACTTGTTTTGGGGGAGCTAGACCAGTCTATGCGATGGGTGCAAGAAAGAACTGCCGCAATCATAGTAACTAACCCTGCAATGTTGCCTTACAATTTATTGACACATACTATATACTAAAACCTTAAAAGGACTCCAAACTCTCCAAACAATATTTGCCCGTATCTTACAGTATCGTGGCAAAGGTGGCGGTAATGCAGAATATAGTGTGCATTGCTTTGCGGTGATGTTGCACGGACAAACCCGGCAGGGGTTCGTCCATGCAACATCCTCTAATCTCAATGCACCCCCCCCTAGGGGGAAAGGGGGGGGGGGGGGGGAGCATTGAGAATAGAGGAGTCGTTGAAAATTAAGGGGGTGCCTTCAGAAAAACAAGGGGCGGTGTACACCCCCCCTAGGGGGGGTGTGTAGTGAAATCACTTGAACTCGGTATGCACACATCTTGTGTTTTGACGGGGCGAACGTCATTGTGCGTAGTGTCTCTGAAAGAAAGCCCCGTCAAAGCCTGCACTTGAAGCGGAAGTAGAATGTCAAGTTCCACTTCCACATGCGCCCGTTTGTTTGTCTGTCAATTCACGAGCTCTGTTAACTGTCATTTCTTTGTTTCAAATTTCTAAAAATCGCTCTTAACCTTTTTAATCGGATAACAATACATTCTTAAACTTGGCTGTTCGGTTCCGACCACTACACTTGGACAAAGACCGGCCGTTCGGCAATACATCATTTATGTTACAGTGAGAAAAATGTGGTTCTTTTTTCTCCCAGACACCTGGTAGATTGTTACTGCAGAAACACTGGCCTCTTGGCCCGATTCATGACAACACACTTTGATGCACCTCGCGCCATCTTGCGCACCATTTTCAACATGCCGACTGGGCAGACTGAGACCAACCTCGGGCTTGATCATGGAGAAGTACTCCTGGTCGTTTGATCTCCTGTAGAGGTAGTAAGTGCTGCCGGGCACCTTCTGGAAATTGCAGGCTGCGTGGTGAAGCCTCGCGTTCATCTGGGCTTCCTCCATGATCTCCTGGGCCTGGCGCTGGAGGAACCTCACTTGCTCCGCAATCACCGTCAGCTTGCTGGACACGTTGGCTCGGATGAAGTCGTCCGCCTGCCGTGCACGGGGAAATGGAACGACGCTCGTTCAAACTTTGGAAGACACTCCGTGCTTGGTCACTGTCAGCCGGTTCTCAGTAGCTGAGGCATTTCCTACATCAAATTTACATCTCCTACACTAAATAAGGGTAAAAAGCTGAGAATGCTGAAGGATTAGCTATACTTTGGCTCAGGTTTGTAGAAAGCTGTGAGAGGTACGCGCATAAGCATATGGCCTAGAAAGGTGTTCTCTTGTTTGGCAGCTCATTAATGCCTGAGAATGTGGACTTTTTCTCTTTCAGAACTGACTGCTGCTTCAGAATGACTGGTGTGGAAAACTCATATTGATCATATTTATTGCTAGCAAAAGTTTTATGCTTGGATAACTGAGCAGAAAGCTTACCCCAGCCGAACTAAGCTGAAATAGGCCGCAGCAATCTGGAACCCCACCCCGTCCACACAACACTTGTGATTCACCTCGAAGCTCTGCAAACCCATGTTGATATGTTTTGTATACGGTAGCTACCACTGGCACTGCTAGTGTCTCATCTATGAAAGCAACTTTATCCCTGAATCTTTTTTTCCTTATGCCAAAAAATATCCTTGTTTATACCTCTTTTACCAAATTTTTCATTCTAACGCTTCAATAAAAGACATATTATTCCTTAGCTCCTCGTACATTTCTTTTCATGTCAATCAGCATTTCGAGGTCGGCATATATGACTGTGAAATGTCGGCTCACATCAACCCCTTCATATCAAAAAATTTAATCTAAGTGGAACCACCCTCCAGCATCTTTGCAACCCCCCCCCCCCCCCCCCAATGGTCATCCGAGTGAGAACAGGCAATCCCCCTTTTTTCTGTTGAGTGTTTCAGCTCACAGTCGCAGATTTAGACAACTGAACCCCATTCCGGCCTCGCATGTGTCATTCAACACTCGATAGACTGATTGCATGAAACGTTTTTAACAAGAATCTTCGCATACTAAACTTTTTTGTATATACATGCTCCTATCACAGTGCTTTTGTTCCGACCGCCTCGACATGATGACTACAACATGGTATATGGCTATGTTGATGGAAAGAGCAAAAACCCAAGAGGTTTGTGTTTGACAGCAGTTCATACCCACTCCAAACAGGCTGTGTTTTGCTTGAAACTAAATTGCAGTTAGCATCGTCAGAACAAGGGAGTTGCCCCTCAGGCACTCTAGACACTTCCACTTTAGCAGAGCGGACACTGAAGAGGAGGCGAGCGGAGAGGAGGAAACAAGCAATCGCGGCGAGCAAAGAGCTTTGTGGCATGGGCGGCATGGGCTTGTCTCACTATTCTAGACCTGCAGCGGAATATACCGTATAACCCCGTGTAAGGGCTGCACCCGTGTAAGGGCCGCACCCCTGTATTTAGGACAAAGTATTGGAAAAAAAAATTACAGAAATTATTCGCGTATGCACCGCACCCCCTTGTTTTTGAGGTGCACCAACTGTAATGCCACGTTTCTATGAATATGTATCGCTAGGTGGCGCTAGCCACCGCCCGAGCACGTAGCGGCACGTGTCCGCATCTCCGATATTTGCTCTCCACTCATCCGTATCACCGTATGGCATAATGGCTGTCGACTTCGATCGTGGTCGGCCGCACTGTCGGGATGCGTTTCTGTTGCGGCAGAGCATTGAGAAAAGATAAAGGATATGTCAGCTTCCTTGGCAAGCGCGAGGAACCAGGATTCAGCGGGCTTGGCTCGCGCGTGCACTCAGGTTTCCAAACGCCACTGTACGCTCTGGGGAGGTTTCCTTTTGTTCTTCGATTCATGTCAAAGCGTCAAGATTTGTCTGCCTTTTGGCACAATCTGAGAGTTATGGGCAAGTACCACTTCAACAGTCATACGGGATTCAAGTCAAAAGTTGCCGCGCATGCTATTAAGTATGGCAATATTGCGCAGTATGTAAACTAATTAAATCTGACTGACGATTGAGTCCGGATTCCGGGGTGAAGGCGTTTCCAACCAGTGCAGCCGCTCACGTACGTTCATTTTGGAATGTGGATACAGATATGTTTTTTTATTTTATCCGTGTATGAGCCGCACTTCGAAAATTTTCCCTCAAATCGTGAAAAAATAGTGCGGCCCTTACACAAGTTTATACGGTAGTAAACAGCCCTGGGAAAGGGGAGGGAAAAATCCCTCCTCCTCCTCCCATCATCCCCCATCCCTCGCGCACTTCCGACATTACTAGCTTCATTTGACTTACCTGCACCGGTGCAGGAGGTGCACTTCCGGTCGTATCTCAATACACATACCGGAAGCACATTGCGATACACTTTTCTGCACCAGTGCAGGAGGTGCTGGAAAATTGAACGAAGCTATTGACTGCAGTCGCATGCCCCCTACACCACAGCTGAATGTTGAAGATCCCCGAACGGCGTACCTACCTCTCGGAAACTTCACAACGATCTCGGGTTTCGTCCTTGTTGCCCGACTTCAAAAACAGAAGACCTTCACGTTCCACGTGGTTCCCTCCCTGTGCGAACATACCTTCGAATCTGAATTACTTTCATCGAGACCCCACGCTTCGTTTCATCTCGAACGATCTGGTGCGAGCCCCTAAATATGCTTAGAGTATCGACACTCTGCCGGGTGTCCCAAATAGCGGTTAGGCTCTTTAAATTGACTGCAAAATTCGGTTTCTTAACTTATCGTGCTACGATTTTGTGCAGCGTTGCCCACAGATGGTGCATTTTTTTGGTAAAAGTTGCAAAGCATGAACTCACCTGAGGAAAAAGTAAAGAAAGAAAAGGGCTTAGCTCCTATGGAAACGCAGTGAAGCCACCGGTCTTCAAACCATAGGGCGCCCTACTGTTTGAAGACCGGTGGCTTCGCTGCGTTCTCATAGGAGTTAACCCTTTTTCTTTTTTTTACTTTTTCCTCTAGTCAGTTCGCTCTTTGCAAATTTTGCAAAAAAATGCACCATCTCAACGCTGCACAAAATCATAGCGCGACAAGTTAAGAAACCGAATTTTGCGCTCGATTTAAAGAGCCTGGTCGCTATTTGGGACACCCAGAACTTCCTGACCATCTTGCGATTGCCACCATTTTGTTACCTACTACAAAGTGGGCGAAACCGGAGATTGTTACTATTAAAAAGAGCAATTTTCCATGCTTCAGATAATGATGTCGCAAAGCTCGGGCGGCTTCGCCCGAGCTTCGTAATTCTGACATTCCTGGAAGACAAAAAAGTGTTTCCTGCGATTTCAAATAAAGCTTCGGATGACTGGCAACAATGATTTTGAGCGCCAAAGTGGCTGAAGTGGACTTACTCCGAAGCATAGCCTATTTGGTGGCCCTAGTCCGTGCCTTACCGTCTCGATCTGTTGGGCGAGCGCTATGAGGTCGACACGGGGCATCTTGCTCGGAGGCATGTCTCCCACCAGGTGGACAACCTGCTCCGACCTGTCGGCAGTCACGCACTCCATCGGCGTCCCTAGGAACAGAGCGGCGCCGCGTCAGTAAAGTTTCACGATCTTCGTCAATTCAAGTGCATCTTTTGGGACATAAAACTTGTTGGCTCGCAGCACGATATTAAAGGGGCAATGAAAAGACTCTTAAGCGTGGTTTCGTAAGTGCTAGTGTGTCTCCAAAAGAAATGTCCAGCGTTTTTTTCACCGCTAACGTAAAATATTCATCGCCGAATGCTCAGTTTTCGCCCAAACGCATCGCTAGCGGTCCGAACCAGATGCCAAAGTTTCAGGGCTAACCGTTATCTTAATCAAACGTTATAAGTGGTTTTCTGAAACCTTCAATGGGAAAATGGGGCCCGTTCCTGGTAGTTTGTGCCATTCAGCTCCATGTATTCATGGGCTTTGTCTGCCACTATTTTAACGGCATCAAATGCCACCTTTGTAAAAGGGTCAAATGGACCGATCGGTGATCCCGACGGGTCCAGATCACTGGCGACGCTTTAATATACGCAGAGAAGCAAGAAAATACCACTCGGCAATGTCTCTACGTATTGTTTATCTAGCTTCATTTTGTATGTGGTAAGAAACGATGGCAACGCGCATTTTTATAAAAAGAAATGACGTTGACAAGCGCTCGAACAAGTGTAAGTCGTCAAAGCAGAACAAACATGCCCGACCTATTGTCTGCTTTCTTGTTCTGCCCTTCTCTCGTTTTCTCCCAGGACCATCAATTTCAATGCTTACAACTTGCCGTGTTGTGCTCCCGTCTTTATTTCCTGCCACACCCCGAACATGATTATACACAATAGCTTCTAGCCAGCAGCTTCATTCTCACCGAGCAATTCAAGAAATAAAATGTTCTATCTCCCAATTCGAAGGTCAGTCAGAGTTGCAGAGGGTTGGAAACCGGTGTTTTCGTGGTGCTGCATGAGGTGATCGTCAAAATCATGATTATGCTTGCTGTCCCAGATAAGTTACTTTTCTTGTTTTTTTTCATTTTTTTTAAAGGAGGGTAAGGATGCCTCTATCAGGGTGTGTGCTTCGTATGTCTCCAAGTGTTGCACAGCACTCGTTTTGTCATGCCCAGATGAAGTGTCATTCCTCTTCTAACCAAACTTAAGAGGAAAAGGCCACTTGGTTTTCCTCTTACCTTTCTCACAAAAACAGCCATGGAACGGGCAATTCTGCATTCACCACATATTTTGCTGCGAACATTAGTCAACCAGAACTTAACGATTGTCTTAACAGGGCCAGTCAACCCTCGGCATAAGACTTGTAGGCTGCCAATGACACTGTGACATTATTCCTCTGGCTGCCACGGTTTACCTCACTCTTATGCCAGGAACGCAACTCTCGATGAACTGAAATTCATGCTAGAAGTGTTGTGGAAGGTCAATGTGTGCACGAGATCAGCAGCGACTAAGTTGGCTAAAGATTGATATGTGGCTACAACGTCGCACACCCGCGGTGGCACATGTGAAGACACTCCACCTCACGCAAACCTGGCAAGCAAGCAAGTACCTGCAAGCATAGTACCCCCACCTGGCTATGGGGCATACTGTGATAAAATCTGCCTTAGTGTCCAAGCTCCAGCTATATTAAAAGGTGAATTAATGTTCATTTGATTTGATATTATATAGCATTATTATTGACCAAAATATTTGCAGATGGCAAGTTACACCCGTTGCCCTTGTTGCCGAGTGTTTGCAAATAGAAAATCTCGGGCAATGTCAAGCTCGCCTTTTTTAAGTTTTTTTAAGTACTAAAGTAATAGAGAGTTGATGTCATCCATATTGCCTAGACAGATGATCTTCACGAGGGTGTCCTCTGCTGGAGTACCAGGAGAAATTTGTAGAATAGTGGAAGTGACAGACATTACTACTTGTACTTGAGCAAAAACAATTAGAGTGACGCCACCTATGACATGCCATGGCAACTTTGGCGTTGCCAGCCTTCTTTCTGGGGTAATATTTTCCCATTGCCGAACGGGTCCATCTCGTCAAGCAACAAAAGACGGCCCTCGTCGCAGTGGGTGCCAACAGGGCAATTTGTTGCTTCTCCGACTAAAAAAAAACTGTTGTATTCCCCTAGCTGCCCTAGCGGAAAGGCAGTCTGCGCCTTAAAACATATGTTGCGTCTTCATTGCGGAGGGAAAATTTCGACAGCACACAATACCTTGGGGGTCTTCCAACATGCATTTTGTAGTAGTGATTACACAAGCAAACACCGGCACAACGCCTGTCCACAGTGAAACTAAGTGGCAGCAATTGAACCTGACATCTCCGAGTATGCCATTCTGCGGCGCATTTACACATGCAGTCACCAATACTTGATTGCGTAGCATCACAATGTCGTGCACAGTTTCGCCACCGATCTCCAGACTGACAATGGGTGTACTGACATTCGGGGGGCTCCTTATATTCGAGGCGTTACGACAGCAGTTTACCAAACCCTCCAACGGTGCTCACGGCTTTGCTGCAAGAGTGGTGAGCATCCAAATACCCCAACCACCAACGAATGCCAAGGGAAAAACCAAGCAATTGGGTTTATTCAACTACAACTTTCGCTTCCTCAACAGCACGTCCGTATTGGGCACCGACACCCCTTTCACCCTGTCTCGTATAAGCGAGATTGTCCTCTCGTAGGCGTCGGTGGCGAGTTCGTGTGAAGTCTGCTTCTTTGGCCCCGCCTCCTCCGTCACGGGTTCCTCGGCGGCCGCTTCCTGGGTCGGCCTGGGAGGCTGGTTGAAACAGAGCGGCTGGTCGTTGTAGAGAGCGTTCAACGGCGCCGTCGCCTGCCAACAGTCGCTGTACGACGTCGTGTGGCCCGAAGGCACCAAGGGATACTCTTGGCCGGCCCAAATGTACGACGAAACGGCTGGCGTTTCGGTAGTCTGAACATCGTGTGCTGAAATTCGCCGGTCGGCGTGGTCGTCGCGACGTCTCTTGCAATCTCGAGCACCCCCGCCGCGAGGTTTGAAGGACTGGCCCGTCTTGAAAGCGACGTACCGGCGGCGGTCCTCTAATTTTCCGCGCGTTTCCTGGACGGTTTCAAACTCGGGGGCGTAGAAGACGTGCAGCACGGCACCGAAAAACGATCTCTCGTCCAGCTTTTTCTTGGCGATCCGCGCCGACTGGATTCGGACGTACTTGACGAGGTAGGATTCCGTGAACTGCTCCGTCTCGTAGCCGTCCACGGCGTGGTAGTCGGCGATGTCGCCGTACTCGAGGCAGGCGTCTTTGAGGTCTTCGGCGGCTCCGACGGCGTTCACGTTGCTGATGAGCAAGTAGCGCGATTCCTGGTTGATCGTGTAAACTTTGACGGCGGTTGCTTTTCTACCTTGGCGGTACGACGCTCGGCTACCGCAGACCGATTTTCTAGCGTGGTGGGGCAACGGCTTCACATCTTGAATGTGGCTCGTCATCGTTACTTACGTGCGAAGAGTAAGACACAACGAGACCAAACGGTGCTCCGGATAAACGCAACGAACGGCAAAGTATCAAAGGAAAGAAATTCACGGACCTCGTATACGTTCGTCCATTCTTCTTGACGATCACGGGTTTCCTTCAGTTCCCCCAGTTCCCCTGTGTCGCTTGTGTTTTGTGGTAGTTGCCGCGACCGCCGCCAGGGCCGCCAGACAAAAATGGTGTCGGCGTCGATAGTACCGAGGTTTATTTTTTAGTACCATTTCATATTTTATAACTAATGACATAAAACTCGAAGATATGTTAAAGAGAAAAATAACTCCTCTATGAAATTTTTTAATTTAACGTATGATCGTTTTTGTAGAAACCATCGTCAACAAAAAAAGCATAAAAAAAAAAAAAACGTGCCGTAAAGGTTGTGAGGTTGTGTCGCAAAATATGTAATACAAAGAACACCTTTATTAGTTCAAATTGTACGCTAAATTCAAGACATAGATAAACCGTCAAATGATCACGTTTTAAACACTGGAGCAGCACGCCCAAGTTCAAACAACTCAACAGTGCTTGACCTTTTACCAGAGCGTTTCTGACGGCGGGCTTTCCCGCACAACTCGAAGGCAATGCGTGAAGTACCCTTACGGGAATTACACGCGCTCTTTTTATTTGCTATGTTTAGAACCGTCACTCTTATTCTCGAAGCGATTTTCGCGTCGTCTGCATTCGCAGCTAGATAAATTGAGACTTATAAATTTAATAGACTGGTTGACACTAAATATTAAGAAAAAATAATTATAAAATATTTCCGGCACATTGCACCTAATGAACGGCAGATGGTTTTCTACGTTTCCGCTTGTTTGTTCGAGTCGCTGATCTCGTTCGAGTACGTGCTATCGACCGGGTTCTTCGCGGTGATTAAACACTACCAGTAATTAATCCTTGGTTAATTATCTGAGCATTTTTTTTTTCTGTACGGGACTTTTTTTTTTTTTTTTTCTTGCTTAATTTTTTTTTACTGGTTAAAGTTTGAAGTACTCTAACCATTCTATAAATGAACTAACCCGTCTGTATTTTCCTTCCTTAGAAATCTAGGTTGCGATAGCTAGCTTCTCTCGCCCGGTTTAGTAAATGAACGTACAAGAAATTAATATATTATGTAATATATTAACATTTTATTGTATAATCTATTAATACGTAGTCAAATGATTTATTAATATTTATGATATAATATATTAATGTATTGATAGATAATCTATTAATCATATAATCTATTAACAGATATACAAACTAATATATAATGTATTGATTGTTTCGTGTATAATCATATAATATATAATGTGGTAATATATTATTATATAATTTAATAATCCTTTAATACGCAATCTATTATTAGCTAAGCTAATAATATTTTAATATTAATTAATATTAAATATGTTAATATTTTAATATTTCACCTATTAATTGCTAAATATACTAAATTATATTGATTGTTTTCTATTAGTATACTGTGTGTATCCATGAATTAATTCACATATAATCTTATATATACATATTAGTAGAATATAACAATAGCTTGATCCATTATTAAGAAAAGCAATACTGCAAAAAAACGCGCGCGTCCTTTTTTTTTTTTTTTTTTTTTTTGAGGAAATAAGTTGGCCTTGGCAGTTCGCTCCTGCTTCCGATACGACTACGGTCTTCATTGTATTCTCGGGCTACTGTATTTGCGTATGTGTGCGTTTATTTTCTGATGAGACTACGTGTTTTCCTGCACTTTTTCAAGACCGACAGAAATGTGAACTTGCGCCTGGAGCAGAAGATGTCATCGGTGTGTGATTCGTGTTTGTACGTGTGTGTGTGTGAGTGTGTGTACGTGACAATGTGAACATTTTCAATAAGCTTGCTGCAACTGCTGGGTCTAGTCCCACAAGCCCTTGAGGCTTTGACAAGACCTGGAACTTGATCCTGACTCTAAGAATTAGCTATTAAAGATTACTACTACTATTACTATTGCTATATTATTCTATGATCTATGAATCATTTTAATATATAACCTATCAATAATTTTAATATATGATCCATTCATTTATTAATCGGTTAGACATTTAGTGAATGCGGGTCATAAGCAGCCATCGTAATATAGGTGCTCACGTGAACGTTTGCAAGCGCATGTTTTGCTGGCCCAAAAAGATTCTAGGGTATTTATAGGCGGTCTGATAGACGCCTGAAATTTACCGAGAATCTGCACATAATAGGGGGTTGTAGTAGATCGTTTTTTCTCCTCCGCTACGGTATCCGTAAAGAAAATGTCCCAGCTGCGCTAGCGAATTGCCAGCCTTGTCTGCTTAGTTCAAGGTCTTGTGGCGGATTACGGAGCGCTATGCGGGTGCTTAGCGAGCTGTGGAATCGGTCCACTAAAATTCCCCAATTTTCTTTACGGTATACACATGAAGGCGCCGTTTACAAACAAGCAACCCGCGTTTGGCCGCATGTGTGTGCAGTGCACGTGCGCAGAAACCAGATTTGCCTCAAGGGAAGCGTTTGCGCATGCGCCGCGCCGACAGCAGCGCCACCGCAGCGGTGTGACGTCAGAGTCGTGCGTTGGTTCATAGTTCCACGGAGTAAAAAAAAAGTCACCCAGAAAGGTTCGATATGAAAGTTCTCTTATAGGCATTCTTAGCTTTGTTGTATATTACCCCATATAGCGTTAGTTTTAATCTACAAATAGTGGAAAAACAATACTTCTAATGTAATCATATTATACCAAATAAAAAAGGGAAAATAACTTAATGGAATGCGGCATTCGCATTTCATTGGGTTATTCAGAAAATGTTTATTATTATTATTATCATTTTTTGCATAGTGTTATTCCTGACTGAGTGCACCCGTACTGAGACCACAAGAATGGTTCCTTGGCACTTGAATCAAAACGTTTATTATTATTATTATTATTATTATTATTATTATTATTATTATTATTATTATTATTATTATTATTATTATTATTATTATTATTATCGAAAGCTTCGGAATGTTAGCTGCATACTTTATAAGTTATAACCATAAAGTATTTGCCGTTCTTTGTAAGAAAATAGATCGCACATGCCCTTTGCCAAGCATACAATTATGTATGGAATTACATTGTCACCTTGCATCTGAATTTAATAACTTTGAAGCTCTACGGGTGCCAAACGTTTCCCGGCCTTTTAGTGCTCAATGTAGTGCTTCGTTACTACTGGAGTAGTAATTTTAAGCGCTCCTTTTTACCTCACGGGAATCTTCGCTGCATCGTTTGAAGATCCCCCGCTGTGTTATGCGTTACGGCAAAAAAAGGTTTGATGGTACAATGCATTCTTCGTCTTTAAATTAATAAACTTCCGGAGTGCGAGGGCCAGTTGGAGGAAGTTAAAGGAAATGCTGACTAATTCGACACTTTAGTACCATTACACTGATTTTGCACTTTAGGGTTATCGTGCAACTCGTGTTGCCGTAGTGTTTGTTACTGCTTATTATTTCTTTTCTCTTTCATTTCTGTTAACTTTGCACCGGTGCCGTGGCCAGGAGAGAGGGGCAGGGGGGGCACTTGCGGGGTCTTCGTCAATGGACCTACCGGTCGAGTCCTGTCTCACAAGCCTGCGTGTGTACTTACATGCGTCTTGGACAGACCCGTACTTGTACTGCGTCATTGAATATTTCTGAAATTATTATTATTATCATTATTATTATTATTATTTGAAAGAGAGACAGCTCACATTTATCTGGTGAAGTTTTGAAATATTTATTTTTTACTAGATTTCTTAGTTGAACTTGTAAATACAGCCAGGAAACAATCGAGGCATCCTAGTAGAACTGTATTTTATTTGTTTAAGACTTTTGCTTTAAAATGCATTTTAACGCACATAAGCTTTTTTTTTTTCACACATGCATTGTTTTAATTCAATCTTTTTCACTCCGCTCGCATTTTTTTTTTAATGATTAGACGGCGTGACGCGGTACGATGTCGATATCAATTCAACAGATGCAAATTTTTGACGAAATATTTTAGAAGAAAAACTATAAGCAAAAAAGAAAATACTTTTTTTTTTTTAGTTTACGCGAGAGACAAAGAAAGAGTAAATGACTCACGAAACTTATGCGTAAAATTCAGCAAAAAATTAATTCAGCGTTTCCCTTAGATGCGATTGCAAACAACGCGCGTTTAAAATAGCGAAGTAGGGGCAACATCTTACAGTATTAGCGCCGAGATGTTTCGGTGGCGCCCTCTTATGGTTTCCATCCGTGACGTCACGACTGGGATTTACCTCGCCGTGACGTCACCAGGTGTTATTCTGGCTACTTACCATCAGGTGCGACGACGAGTTCGGTGGTGTGTTTAAAAAGCACAGTGGAAGCTAGGAGCCATCGCAATCCGAAACTAACAACGTCAAAGTTGACAATATGACAATGCTCATATGCCCATGGTTTGGCCAATCGTGGAAAGCTGACCGCAGCGACGCTTTTGGTCGCGCACATCGCTGATAGTGTCCCATGACTCTTGCATGATGTTCGACTCCTCGCAATGTTGCAAAGGTACGCTTCATGTTTGCGGCATTTATTAGCTTCATCGCGCCAGTTCACCTTGGCTCTGAGAAACCGGATCATGACATGTCTATAGTATGTTGCAGGCTTAGAATAGCGTGAGAAATCCTTCCCCCAAAGCCCTCTACTCGCCGCAATTGGTGGTTCCCTCCTCTCCACTCGCCTCCTCTCCAGCCTTCGCTCTGCTGAAGTGGAAAGAGGGGCGGGCTTTGGGAGAGAAGCTTGTGCTGCTGTTCTTAACCTGCAACTATCTGCAACAGACTATGGTGTTCCGTGTTGCCAGATAAAAAACAAAAGAAAAGTAAAACTTCAATACAAAAAATGTGTTTATTGACAATCACTTTGACAATAAAAAAAAAAGTGAAGAAAAAAATAGGATCATTTTATTTTGGTCTTGGTAGAGCGCCAGGTCAGTAGGGGACATGAAAAGCCTCCCTTCTAACCTCGGAGGATTGACAAAGGGGGTTTTATCGTCAACGCCCGCTCAGGACAACTGCTCAGTCTATAATGATATTGTCCCTAAGACAAGGACGAGCACATCAATCAAGGTCCAACAAAATAACACATTTCTCCCTGTCTGACGGCTTGTTTCGGTTTGTTTTATGATCCTTCTGATTAATAGCAAATATTCTTTTTTTATTTATAAATATTAATTAAAACGTCTTAAACGTGTTTTTTTTTTTTTTTGCGTTTGCATATAAATTTGTTTGCATTTAGATACTTAATATTTGACATTATCCATGATTGAAAGTTTAATAAAACCACACACCAATAATGGCCTCATTAAACTCCAATATATACCTAAGTTGCAGGGGAAAAAATGAACTCCGAAAAAACATGTAAAATTCGCGCCATGGAGTGCCGCGTGCATAGAATAATCGCAGACGCTTATAACTTTCGTACGCGTTTTCTTATCCGGAGGACCTAAAGCAAACTACTCCGGAGACAGCTTTTCTGGTCCGTTCTGAACAGAAAGCGTCGCGTTTTCGGGAACGCTGGCGATATTGTCAAGCGCGTGCACTCCGTCGTCAATGATACGGGCCGGGTTCAACGCGGACATTTTCCGCGCGATATCGCCTTGACTTATCGCCAGGGTCAGCGCTTTTCATACGCGTTTTCCTTTGTTTGTGACGTTTCCTCCGCATCGAACGTACGATAGGATTCGCAGTTTCCTCCAAGTTTCTTAACCCCTGCGTCGTGCAGTGTTGAGCCCGCAAACGTCTACATCTCTCCCCCCTCTCCAATACAAAGTAAAAGAAAGCAAAGAAAGTTGCAAAGCTCGCTCTCTATTGGCGAACGAAGACCACGACGTTCGCCAATTACAGTTACGCGCTGGCAGCGTAACTGTTGGTGACGTCACGAGCAGCGAGAACGCGCGAAAGGTCACGGTAGACCGCGTAAAACTTGTTTTTTTTTTTTGTTTTTTTTTGGTTGGTGTTTATTAGAGCGTTGTACATGGCGGTGGCGGTTTCTCGTTTTCTCTTTAATTAATAGACGGTAGCCTTCCCGCATATAGTTATTGTTCTATCGTATACAAAAACGCGGTGTTGTATGGAACCGCGCACACGCACGCAGATGTGTGTGTCTTGAGACAACTCGTCTGTGAAACATCCAAGGTTATAAAGATTATTTTTGTTTTGTTCCGTTATATTTTTTTTTCGCGGGAGATATTGCGCGCTCATATATGACAGTCAGGGTGGTAGAATACAGGATTGTTTGCCATTGTTAATGCGCGATGCCAACACTGAATTGTACGATTGTTATTACTATTATTATTTTCTGCTCGATGTGTTGAAATCGTTATACCCCCCCCCCCCCCCCCTCTATCTCTCTCCCCGAGATGCGCATGGAGAAGAGAGAGAAAGGGAATGAAAGGGGGCTTGATAGAAAATAAAGCGTGTTTTGGCTTGTCCGTTGTGGCGGCGATGAAAAAGTCTTAATCTCATCTAACTAAATGGACAAATGAAATGTTTTGGTTCATCAACGACGCTCAAAGGCACGGGATAGTGCAACCCTTGTATGCATGCGCTCGTAATTTTTTTTTTTTTAGGAAAGCAATGAGTACGATAAGATTTATGATTTTCTGCTCTCCGCGAACCAGTCGGTCACGTGACAATGACGTTAATATCTTATGCCGGCGAGAAGGACGAGAATGCATGGTCTCGTTCCCGGAATAATAATAATAATAATAATTTCTTTAACAACATAAATAAAATAACAACAGATTGCGTGTTTCTTTTTTTTTTTTTTTTAACGCCAGTTTTATTTTATTTATAACCTTACAAAACGCAGCAAGAACTTTAATTGCGCGCACCTAGTCTTACGCCGTCAGAACTCGTTGGCCGACTCTTGCGAAGACATATATTTGACCGTTCCACTTCTCGTGGGATGAAACGAATTAAGGCCGAGCGAGGGAACGAAAAAGAGATCGAGAGAGACGGAGAGGAGGGAGCAAGAACCAAAATCACGCTTCCAAACCGGACAACAAAAGAACTGCGCGACAGCGCATTTAGCCCGTAACATATCGCAACTTCTTTTTACACAATACGAAGAAGCGACGATAACGCCCAATCGGATTTCAAAGCTAGCGTTAAATATGCGCAGAAAAAAAAAAAATAACTCGTCGATGTGTGACCGTGTGACTCCATCGGACTGAGTCTAGCACGAAAACGACGTACGAGTTGGTACGGTTGCGACGGATGAGAAACACGCCCGCATCCCCACTTCTGCACCTGACGAAGAGACCTCGAGTCCGAAGCTCGCAGGAGTGAAGGTTGCCGTCTCAAAAATCTGGGGGCCGCACATCGGCTCGGTTGTTTGCGGTCGAAATGATTTCCTTTTACCCTGGTTCCTGACGCCGTCGACGCTACTGACGCCGCGCTGCTACCGCGCGCACGCACGCAATGGAGGAGGACACGGCACCCTCCCTCCCCCCGCGAGCCGCTGCAAGTGGACTCGACCCGGCATGCGGTCCGCACAGACGCCATCTCATTGGATAATTTTTTTCTCTGCGCTCTCTCTGGCGTATGTGTCGGAACGCTGTGCGGGTTCACGCCTGTCCCGCTTCGGAAACGGGTTGGTTTCTTTCGTTCTCTATTCGATTCATCGGGGATCCGACTTTTGAACGGACTCGAAAGAACGTGCACGATGTGACTCGCGCGACAACCGAGCAACGCGGAGAAGGGACGTGCAGGCGGCCAGACTCCCACCACCCCGGCTGCCTTGGTGAGTTGATTCGAAATGCTGCGCCGTGAAGCCCAACTCGCCGTTGTAGCTTTTCCTCTGCAACAAGTGGCAAGTCCTTTTCGCGTTTCGGGCCCCGTTTCGAACCCAATTCTTCCTGTCGACTCGTCGAGAGTGAGTTGCCACGATTACGGAAAGATGCCGGCTACGTTTTACGCGACACGGCGTCCAAGTTTAGTCCCGAGGACGCGTCGAACCTTGACTCTGATCTAAAGGAAACAGGCTGTTTGGCTTCGGTGTAATGGCCGATGCTTCCAACTGTTCCAACGGGGAACCTGTATCGTCGGAGTAGCGCCCCTCGATGCTTGTCATCGACACGGGAATAGTCGGCGATTCGTTCTTAACCCAACGTGTAGTGTTTGTCAGCGAGAAAGCTAGTTTGTAGGCGCTGGAGTGCTACAGTCGGCGTTCGGAAAAAAACGATTTGGAAACGTCAACGTGACTTATCGTAAGTAGGCTACCCCATCTCTAGATTGGTTCCCAAGCTCGGCGAGTCCCAACTTTAGAGATTAAAACATTGTTTAACCGTCTTTTTTTCTTTTTAGCTTCTCAACATTCGCGCACGAAGATATGTTTCACAGGGGTGTCTCGTGCGAGTCTAGCAACCATTTTGCGATGGGCTGTGATTCAATTGCTGATAATGGAGAAGGCGTTTGCGGAGCTCCTCCTAGGAACCTAGTTCCTTCTTCTCTCCGCTCGTGGGTCGAAGAGCAGCGCTGGTCGCAAGTGATGCCCCCGAGGTGCTGCGTCTGGCGCTTGTTTTCGTCGAGGGGTCTAGCATCCGCGGTAGGCAGTTAAGTTGCGCGCACGCAGGTCGTGTTACCTGACCGCGGCGTGCTTTTTGCCGATAACGGCTTTTTTTTTTTTTTTCTTTTCGTGGTGATTCTTTTTTTTTCTCTTTTTTTTTAGTTTTGCCGTTGTTTTGTTTGACGTTGTTTGCGCCGTTTTCTTTTTTTTTTTTTTGCTAACGCGATTTTTTTATTTATTTTTTTACTAAACTGGCAGTGCGCGCGATCAACGATCGAGGTGTCTTTTATTACGCGGAAATGTCGTTTTCGTGGCCTTGTTTTCTCCGTCTTTGCATTGGAGAATATGGGTTAAATGAGTGACACAGCATCTGCAGCGGCGCTTCGTATGTGAGACTAAGTATTAATTGCTTCACATATTTATTTTTCGCGGAATATACCCTTTTGAATAAATCTCCCGAGGAGTGAAGAAATTGTGTCCCCTATGCTTCGCATAGTTTTTGAGTTACCAACGTTGCAGCCGTAA
The DNA here is from genome assembly GCF_016920785.2 of Ixodes scapularis. NCBI lineage: Eukaryota > Metazoa > Arthropoda > Arachnida > Ixodida > Ixodidae > Ixodes > Ixodes scapularis. The sequence goes on from NW_024609846.1 coordinate 96,363,609, forward strand.
ACCTGGCTGAGATGTTCGACCCCGTGGAAACAGGCGCATGATTCAGATAAGAATGCTTGCAAATTCGCAAGTGTAACGTCAGCCACCGCAGCTTCCACAATACTTTCTGCCGCACGAGCGACGTCGCAACTGAATAATCGCAAGTAAAATCGCACCCTGTGAGTCGGGCATAATTCGCAAATAACTTTATAGTGTCATCTGCTTGGTGCACCAAGCAAATGACTTTATTTGTTTGCGTGGGTCAGTGATGACCCAATAAAAAAACACGGTGGATCAGTGTGATCCACTGTTTCTATATGTAGTACTTGGACTAAATTATCTTATTGTTACTAAGAAATATGACGTTGTGTACAGTGACCAGAGCATATATTCTTTAATTTGCAGGTGAATAGTCTCAAGATGCCATGCAGACCAACATGGAGGTAGAGCAGGTCAAGGGATCTATGGGACAAGAGGAAGAGGATGATGCAGCTGGAAATGATGACTCCTCCGAACAGAGCCTCAAGACCGAGGAAGGGGACAATTCCCCAGTGTCGCCTCTCAGCGAGTCAGTCGCGGGCAACAACAAGGAGGGCGTCGCCATGCCGAATGGGTCGAGCGACGAAGACGACGACGACAACACGGATATCGAGGAGGACGGACAAGACAAGGCTCGCGGGGAACAACAGCTGGAGGTTCGTAATGGAGAGTTCCAGTTCCAGATCCAGAGCTTCCACATAGTGAATGCACGACAGGGGAAGAAGCAGTACAAGTGTGACGTGTGCACAGGCACGTACCAGCATGCCTTCAGTCTCAAGAGACACTTTCTCAGGACGCACATCAACTACCGATACTTGTCCGAAGCAGACATCACAAACTGCAACATCAATCTCAACCTGGTGCGCCAGCTACGTGAGGAAACAGAGGGGCGGATGGCTGAGTGCAAGGAAGGTGGAGATGCGAGGTCGCTTGGCCTGTACCGCTGTCATCTGTGCTCGACACTGTTTGACACCCGCGATGAGCTCAAGACCCATGTGAGCACTCATGCCGAGGACAACGTTCAGAAAGGCCTCAGCTGCGGCCACTGCGAGATGACCTTCTCTCACAGGCAAAACTTGGTTCGGCACCAGTCCGTCCACTCCACCGAGAAGCAGTATCTTTGCCGGCACTGTGGTAAGAGCTTCCCGTCGCTGGCCAACCAGAAAAGACACGAAAAAATTCACGAGAATCTGAACTTGCCCTACCCTTGCAAGCTGTGTGCTGCGACCTTCATGCATGGCGTTCACCTCCAGAAGCATCTAAAGAAGCTACACTTTGAACGTCTACATCTGTGCAATCTTTGTCCCCGGTTCTTTCTAGAAAAGCAGCAGCTAGAGCAGCACTCGCGAATCCACCGGGTGGATGAGGATGAACTGCCCCCCAAGAAGTGCAAGGTGTCAGACTCGAGGGCTGTGTTTAAGGGCAAGCGTGGTAAGAATTTTGACTCAGAGCTCAAGTACTCTTGCAGCATCTGCAAGAGACGGTTTGCAACATACCTCAACATGTGCCGCCACAAGAAGGCTGCTCATGCGTCGGTCCAGCAGGAGAGACGCACGCGGTCCCTGCAGCTGCGCAAAGAGCCTGTGAACATGCGTTCCCGGACGAAGCCAGTCGTGAAAGAGATGTCCGAGGAAGAGTTCTACACGACGATTGCTCACCGCATCTCTGAGAATTTGCTCTACCACCTGGATGGCAAGTCCTCGCAGCTCAAGATTAGACAGGACGAGTGTGCCTTTCCTGAAGAAAAAAGCCCCAAGGCCAACGTCCAGTGGAGCATGCACAACTTCCCGGCAGCCTTCGACATTACTCAGATGATGCAGATCTACTCCAATCGTGTGCCTTCTTCTGGCAGCAACCCCATATCCAACGATGGCTCAGAGAACAGCGACGAGACAGAGTGCCTTTTTGTTGGCGACATCCAGCAGCGGGACACCCAAGAACAGAGGGCCAATGGTGTCGTCCAGCCAAAGCCCAAAGACACCGTGATTGGACGCCATGTGCCTGTGACTTTTATCTGTTTGGTTTGCACCGAGAAGTTTAGCTCTTTGCAGTCCATCGAAGATCACAAGATCAACAACCACCCCAATGTTCTTTGCACTCACATGGAGTTGGAGGGAGAGAGAGAAGTGCCGCCGGAACTTTGCTGGAAGTTCATGAGCCCTGTTGGGTTCCTTCACTACAATGCGGTGGCCAGCAGTCCAAAATCCGAAGTGCCTCCTAGCACACCAGAGGAGCGCCTTGAATGCACCAAGTGCCATTCACACTTCGCCTCCCGTCTGGACCTTCATCAGCACATTCTCGACTGTGGCAGCAACTCCGATTTCCAGAGGCAGCTTACCAAGGGACACAGTGTCCACAGCCGTTTAGGGTGTTCAGCAAGAAAGCCCGCCAGCCCTGTCAAGCCGTCCTACGTGAAAGGGCGGAGGAGACTTCATGTGGGTACCAGTCCAACAAACGAACCCAAACGACCGTGCAAAGAAAGCTCTCCTCTTGAAAGCGAGGAGGGTGCACTGGATTTAAAGATGCGTGTCTCGAGTCCTGTCCAGCATTCCGTCTCCGAGGTGGTTCTACTGGAAGACAATGAGACCCCAGAAAAAGAAGACGATCTAGATGCTTCCGTTGTGGTATGCAAGAGCACCACTACAGCAGAGGACAGAGAGGATTCTATTGTAATCTCTGGTCAGGAGGACATTCTCAAGGCTGTCTCCAAAGAAAAGGACAGCATAGGAGGTGAATCAAGGGAAGAGACAATTGTAATTAAGGCTAAGGTTGTGGGAAAAGAGGCAGCTGTTTCACATTCACCCGGTTACGTGCATCATTCTAGTCTTGGGGAGTCAGTCAAAGATGATACTGATGACTTCCCTAAAGAAGCAGCTGTAACAAGCAAAAAGAAGAATATTGAAGGAGTGGAGGTCCTTAAAACTGTGGCAGCAGGAAGCAAAAAAACAGTAGCAAAGCGAGAAAAAGCAGAGGAAGAAGACAAAGCGGAAGCTGACCTCTTCGATTACACCGAGGGTGAAAGTGCACCCTCCCCCGCTGCTGGCCATGGAAGGAGGATCCTGAGAAGCAAGACTGCTGCGGCCAGTGGCATGTCCAATGCATCTTCGTCCTCTCTTGTGAATTCACACACCTGCAGCACTTGCAAGAGGAGCTTCACTTATCTGGCTAGTCTCAAGAAGCATCTCAGGGACATATGTCCCAATAAGAAAGTTGCAGGCCAGAGGGTTACTAAGCGACGCAAAGGGGGCCGGGGGCAGAAGAAAGATAGCAGCTCAGTTGATCGCCGGGCTCCATGCATCTCATCTCAGGAAAGCACTGACTATGCAGTGAAGAAGGAAACTTTGGAAGTATTAGGCTGTCGCTCTGAGAGCCCTATCATGCTTTGCGAAGAGACAGACACGAGAGGCCTCGAGCTGCTGGCCAATGCCTCTAGTATGGACAGTGCTCTCCCAAGTCGAACACCACTCACTGGCAGTGAGATGACCTGGGCATCTGAGTTGGATGACAGGGCAACTAGATGTCTGGGAGAAGGCATCGACGCCAAGGGGTCTGCACTCGTCCCCAAGGTGAAAGAAGAAGATGAGGAACGAGCTTCTGAAGTTGCAGATATTGATGTGAAGCCAGGCCAAAGACCCTTTGCTCAAGAACACTCGTGCCCCTACTGTCTTCACTCATTTGCATACCTGTCCAACTTCCGGAAACACCTCCGTGAGGTCTGCCTCCTGAAGAAAAAGAAGCTCAATGCAAAGAAGGGGGCTTCGGAGGAGGCCACCACCTTGACTCCCAAGCCACCTCAGGCGGATGATGGACGTCCCCCGCTGGAAAGGGCTGATGCATCGAATCCTTCAAGCATGTCCTTCAAGGGCCGCATTGAAAACTCGGTCATCAATCTGCTGCGGAACCAGTCGAAACAGGTGGAACTTATAGGAACACAAACAGGCACAGTCAAGGACCAGCCAGGAGGTGCCAACCATTCGTCGCCAAATTTCATGACCTTCTCTTGCCCGGTGTGCCACAAGATCTTTCTGTCCTATGTGAAGATGCTGCAGCATCGTCTGTCACACAAACTCCAGACAGATGAGGCTCCCTTAAAGGAGGAGCGGCTGGACGAGATGGGGCCCCCTCAGGAAACGGACCAGTTGTTGCCCTTGGAGGAAAAACTGTCCGTTCCCAACACGGACATTCCGGAAAACCTAGAGGAGGATTCATCGGTATCTGCAATTGCTGTTGGGGCAAAGGTGGGGGAGAACAGAACGGACGAAGACCATCGCTTTGACGAAATCATGGTGGGTCTGCGGGGAGACGACATCAAAGAAGAGACGGAAAAGGATGGCAGCCAAGACGAAACCAAGCGAGATGAACACAATTATGCTGTGTCCCTGGCAGAACTTGACAGTCTTCCTGAGGAAGAGGAAGATGGTGAGGTTGAAGAGCTGAAAAAGGAAACTCCGGAGCCAGACAATGCTGCTGGTGAGAGTGATCCTGAAGCCAAGGATGCCAAGCCCTCTTCAAGCAAGAAGGGTGCTGCTGCGGCGAAAAAGGGTCACCAGGTTCCGACACCCAAGCGGTTGTCTCCCAAGGTGGGGCTCCGTCGGAAGGTTCGAAAGCCCCCAGGAAGGCCTAAAGGCGTTTCCAAGGACAAGCAATAACTGCATCTATCTTTTTGTTTTTTCGATTCATGCTCAAGCCAGCCTGATGCATTGAGGATTTGTTTGGTGGCTGCTCGATTATTGCCTTGCCTCGATCTGCAGAGCAATACTTCACCAAAGCATAGCATGACCTGGGGTTTTGATGACAAATTGTTTTGTGCTCAAAGACTCCTCACATGTTAAGATTGTTTCCTGCCCCATCTCTCAAACAATGTTCTTGAGATAGGCTGCTCAATAGAGGTGTTTTTGTCGTAACAGTGGAACCGAAAGAGTGTTCCTCTGGAGAAGTGTTTTGCAAATATTGTTTAGAATCGTCATGGCATTTTTTGGGTTCCTGTGAAAACTTGATTTCAGGTGGCAACAATCACATTGTATCTCTTTCTTGTTTGTTTTGTTTAGACGTTTGTAAATATAGTGTTTCTTATTTATGTCACTTTAAACTATATGACATGAAGTTGGATTGTGAATATGTTTATTTAATCTCAGAGACGATTTTGCTTAACTGCGAAGTTGCACTATAGGTGTACTTATTAACACACATTTTGGCTTTGCATCTGTGACTAACATACTTTTTATTGTCCTTACAGTTGCATTTGTTTCTGAATGTGTAAAAAAAATCACAACACATATAGCATAATACCGCGCCTGCCTCGTGAGTGCCTTCTATTTTAACAGGTTCGTTCAAAGCCAAATGATGTCATGTATTGAATGCTCATTATCACATCAGAATTTAAATGATGGCATCCCAAATAGTGCATATGTGCCGCCCGTGTGCCTTATGAAGATACAATCATTTTAGACAGAATTTACTATTCAAGTTGAAAAAGCTCCACAACTTTTTTTTTACGAAAGCATAAACTGCTTCTGTGTTGAAACCGTGTTTTGAAACGAGAGTGAAATATATATTTGAGTCGAAATATTGAAATAAAGATGGCTTCGGTTGAATCGCCCACGTTGTCCGTGAAGATTGCTTCCCTGCATTGTACGAGTGCTGGCGGGGACAAGCACGTTACAGACATCGCGACGGTACTCGATCGACGGATTCCCGTTTTTGTTTTCGAAAGTTTTAACAGCACGCTTATGCGCATCGGTAAGAGCGCTGCGGTTTACTATAACCTGCACAAATAGGGGTTCGATACCGTTTGCGACTGAGAGTTCATTGCGTAATCAGCTCTGCCTGTACGAATTAATTAGAGCTCGAAACTCTTTTGAACCGTTTCACCAGGCTCTTTTAAATCCTCTGAGCAGTGATAGACACCATTCGAAGCAATAGCTCCCTCTAAATAATGTCCTTTGCTTGATTGTGACGGATTTTAAAATAAAGAACGGACGGATTGCAGTTTGATTGTACAAGCTACGCCGCTCTACACTTCACGGCGCTTCGACTTCGATCCGTTTGAACCGATTGTGATTGTGAGCTATTCAAGTCTGGAGCCTCGCCTGTATATCTCAGATTGCCCATTCATATTTTAACTGAAAGTACAAGCACTATAAGCCTTCCTGATTGAACGACGCTTCAAACTAGAACACCCGAAGTGCGTAACTAAAGTAAACAAAATAAACCGACCCCAGCGCATTCCCACAATGCGTCGGTCAGCCACGTCACGAAATGTTTACGTTGGCTTGTGCGGTACCCTCATCGAAGCATGCCGAGGCACGACTGTAGTAAATGCGGCGTCTATAATTCCGTGCCTACCCAACGATTGATTTGATGCACCCGACCGGCGGACGATAGGCCTTTTGCTTTCGGGATGGTGCGTTTGAGCTTTCCCCTCCGAGGCGCCGCATTTTCGGCCATGCCTAACGCACGCCCCTTGCACCCAGCGCTTGCTCTTGTATGTTCCGCTTAGCCGAGCTCGTCGGCGGGCACTGCCGTTTAGTGTGGCATACTTCTCTGCCGGTACCGTGATTTGGTTCTTGGGTCAAAGTTAAGAGAACGAAAGGAAATTAGGCGTCAAGTTACTACTTTCCTCTACTAAACAACGTGACAGAGGTAGCGCACTTGTCTTTGCTGCAGAACGCCCCTTATTTCTCAGCCAACTACTAGAGCTATGGGGGAGTTCTTTCGTATATTCCACCCCGAATCTACGTTTAATAGGCTCGTTTCTTTTGCGCGATCGGCCGTTTTGCTTGCGCGGACGAAGGCCTTTTCCTTCCACTTTAAGTTAGCGTGTTGAGCGCTCGACCGACATTTCTCCCGAAAACAAGTGGTGGCAATCTGCGCGAGCTGTCGGGGAAAGCGCGAGCTTCGCGGCCGTGATCCCCTGCTACGTCGACGCGTGTGTTCGTTCTTCGAACGACCTTTCCGGTTCTTGTCTTGCGCCGCCAGCGAGGCAGGGCGAATGCCTTTGTCGAAGTGCCACTGCGCCGCGCACCACCACCTCACCGTGTTGCCTTCTCCGATTGCAGTGAAATTAGGTCGACATGAACACAGCCGTCATCATGAGGAATTCGAAGGCCCGTACGTTCCTGTACGTGCTCCTCGCCTGCGCCATGATGTTCACGGTGTTCCTCCTGTCCTCCACGCACACCAAGCTCAAAGAAACGCAGGAGTCCCACGAGAAGTGCCAACAGCAGAGAGACTCGCTCTCCGCCCAACTCCAGGGTATTTATCACCAGAAATTGCGTTCCAGGCAGTCCTCTGGATCGCAAACATGCATGTCTTGCATCGACGCTCTTCGTCCGTTGCATTGGGGCTATTACCGAGGAAAGAGTGACGTTGCATTCGACCAATTTCCCACCATTCATGCTAGTGATTTTGAGCTAGAGTGAAGTAGGGACAACTGCCAGTGCAGTGGCACCAAATGTTAATCATGTGGATACCTACCCCAAGCCTTGATAATGCGTGGTGCAAGTCGTTTGCTTCTTGCTTAATTCTTCCGCAGGAATTGCGGCGACGTCAGTATGACGCCGAATTCTGATTGGCTTTGATTGGAAGGATAGTGGGTGGACCTCAATGCCTTGAGGTCTACCCATTTTTTCTTCAATCGGCCATTAAGAGCTCGGCATTCTGACATCTTTGTAACCCCTGTACAAGAAGCAGACGAACTTGCTCTCCGCATAGACCTTTTGCTAAATTTCCCAAGCGTCGTGGGAGCATGCTGAGTGTAGTTAGACCTGCTGCGCATCTTGAAGTCTGCAGCAGTAACTTTTCTGAAGTGAAGACCTAAAACGAATTTCACTTTGCATGCAGTGCATCTACCTACATTCCCAGTATCCTCCTTTGTGTTTGGGTAATATGACAAGGTGTATTCACCCATTACTAATCATAATTATGAGCGTCGTAGATTGGTATGGTTTCATACTACAAAGGTAGTCGAGAATAGGGACAACTACCAAGGCAGTGAAGCAGCGCATGCAAAGTATGTCTACCTCTGGCTTTGACATTTCTTTCGTTTCTAATAATCATGAACACAGTAGACTGGTATGGTTCCAGTAAGTGCAGACTTGCATTAAAAGTAATAGTTGTGTTTGCTTTGCATGCATTTTGTTTTTGTCCCCTTGAATTAGTCAATGCATGTTTATAGCAGTTTGTTCCTTTAACTGGAGCTGCTAGGCTGTCTGAGAAAGAAAGGAAGTTGCAGAAGCTGTAGTGCTTAAATCACCGAGTATGTTTAAGGACGAATCCGGGCAATATTTTCGAATTTAGAATTGTGACTGTTTACAGCTCAGTCACTGTCCCTGAATTGCAAGGTATAATTTATTTTTTCCAATATTGCGTGTAGTTTTATAAATATCACGGCTCAAAGTTTGGTTTCGGGAGTCTACGGCAAGACCGAAGCTATTTGCTAGCGAGGGATGGCGACACTGATCATCAGCTGTATGGTCGCGAAATGACGTCACGGTGGTGCTGCGATACGCAGCACAACATGCAGAATCAACTGCCGCACCACCTTGACGTGACGTCACAGTAATGCTGCGGTATGCGTCGCCCAGTGTTGATTGACTAAAAGCTAACCTGCTTGCCAGCTGCTAAAGAGCAGCTGGTCGCATCTTTAAAATTGGTTTTAGTGGAGCATGCGGCACCTTGACGTAATAGTATTTCAGCTCTGATCATATTTCGTGCCACTAAAGTGATACCAGCCATTTATTTTGGTTTTGTTTTCAACTGGAGCTGCCCTAATATACCATTTTCTAAATTGCCATGTTTTGAGAGATATCTGCATAAGCCTGAAATACTTTGAACTAGAGCTTTGCGTGGATAAGAGTTTGATCATCCGCATTCATTCCACATCTGGAGACTTTGTATCCGCACCCGAACCACGTCCAGAATGCTCTTAAATTGATACTGATACTTTGATACTTTATTCGCATTGATTGGATAGGATATCCCAGGCATGCAGGGGTGCAAAAAGGCATAGCTGCCCATGCCGGGGAGGCTTGCAACCCAACCTGGGGACCCAGGAACTGCGCACACATGCGCAAGGTTATAGAGTTCAAGTTGAAGGCTAGTGCAGGCGCTGGGCAGCCTTCACCAGGGACAAGATATTGTCGTCTTCAGGGGGGAAAAGTCGTGTGAGGTCCGGCGGTAACTGTTGCCACAAAGCAATAGCACGTGGTAGCCATGAAGGCTTGTGACGCTCAGTCCGCGTATGCAGCGGCTGCAGGCGGCCAGTGCGGTGACAGAGGCGGGGCGCATCAATAAGCAGCTGGTGGCCAGGGCTGAGAAGTCTGCAAAGGAGGCGCAAATAATTGTATCCGCATTCAATACGCATCAGCAAACTTTGTATCCACATCCTAGCTGCATCCGCAAAATTCGGAACCGCATCTGACCCTCATTGCGCGCATTCATTTTACATTATAAAATAAAGCATGAATTAAAATTAAAAAAAAAAAAAAAGCACCTGGAGGTTATTGCTGTCTGCTACCCTTGTACAAAAAACTCTGTGTCAGAGTGCAGTGAAAGTAAGTTTATTGTATTCTGGTTTATCATATCTATAAAATAAGTGATCATTGTTCCAGAGACACTTCGCATCGCTGGAAAGATGATCGCAGTTATGAGAACGTCTTGGAGGTCCGTGACACTGATGCTCTGTTCAGAAGATGCGCTCAAAAGGAAGAAAATTTTAATATTTATTTTCCTTTTTGATTTGTAAAACACACTTCAAGCAGATACATATTTTATAAATATGAAAATTATCAAAGGACAGACTAAGTAACATTGCACCATTTTATTTAAGCCAAACAGTAAAAAAGGGGGAGAGGAAAGGTGATCACTCACCACAGCAAAGTACTCATGTATATCTGGTAAGGCGCGAATACACCACTGGAAAAATATCACATAATTCAATATTGGCAACACCTCCTGTCGGTTTCAAATGTAAACACAAACCCTCGACTGCATGCTCGGAACCACATACTTAAAAACAACTCTGTACCAACTGTCGAGGAAAAGAAAACGCACACACTCACGTTTCACTTGTCGAGGTTGCTGTGTGGAAAAACAGTATAGTCAACATGGGTGGATTCAGACTGGTTCGCCTCTCTTAAATTAAGACCCGTCAATGAGATATCTTTCTCCGTTGGCGCACTTGATGCTGGGATGTCATGCACGAACTGTGCTACAAGAATAGGGTGCAGAAACTCGTGCTGGCGCAAGTTGCACCGCTCTGAAGGATCTCTTTCAGTCTCCTCAATCTACTTGTAGGCGAAAAAGTCACATGGAGGCTTCTGATACTTTCTTGTGGCTTTCACGCTTTGGGTTTTCTTTGCCCAAAAAACATTTTCCGCTCTTTTCCTACCAAACAAGAACATCTTTTCCCGGGACGACTGATACTACTTCATTCTTGAATGTTCTAAAGCAATTTTTGGTGAGAATGAAATCTTTCTTGACGTAAAGAATATTTTCTCCCCGATTGGCACTTTTTGTCTGATAGTTGTTTGCCCCCGCAATACATTCAATGATACACTTCATGGTATCGCTCATTTATTCACTCTACACTGTGTGGTCGGACACGTCTATGGGCTGCCTCGGCAAAAATGTAGATCCAAACTCTCGGATATTTGCACCCGATCCGCAATCCGCCAAATCTTATTAATTTTTATCCATATCCGCTAGTTTACTGCAGGTACCCCCGAAGGATCCACATATATGCAGGGCTCTACTTAAAACGAGGCGTGAATGCTCTGGCAGTGAAAATACCCGAGCGTAGAACTCAACCATTACAAGGTTGCGCATATTCCCTCAAACCTAGCTTGAAGTGTTTTTATTTTTTTCCAGGAATTTTCTGGCATAATTGTCAAATTACCGTTTGCAATGCTGCCTGAAGTATATACCATAACTTAAAATCCTGAAGGGAAACTAAGCTGCTTTAATAGTGACTGAGCTGTGATCATGCCTGATTATTTAGCATTCCTCAAGCTAAGCACAAAGGGATGACAAAAAAGGTGTGTGTGAGCAACTGTTTTGGTGGCTTTGCGACAAACTCATTGCGGGAAAGTGTGTTAAGCTTTTGCAGCTGCTCCAGTGCAATACCCCTTTGCTCTTTGTGAATGTGAAGGTCGGAGTACAAGTATCTGACCTTTGCTGCTGCATCACGATTGTATGCACGTGAAAACGCAAATTAGCACTTCCGTGGCTCCAACACTCACATGACCCTTCAGCTGTTGCAACATTAGGTGTTACAAGGGAATTGGTGCAGCCACCTGCAAAACTGCACAATGCGCTTTTACTTCTCTCTGTTTGATCGGCCAAGCTTGTAGTTCTTTGGCTACAAAAGCCACTTCACTTGTAGGCCAGGCATTTGCTTCATCAATAATGAAGAGACTTGTGTTTTATTGGTAGTTTCGTGATGTATTTTTTACTCTAGGCACATTATGTCATCATGTTTATATAAAGAAAAATTAGGCTCATGGGGATATTAAAACACTCACTAAATGTGATTTCGAGCTCATGTAGGAGCCTTGGAGCACATGTAGGAAGGAGCCTTGGAGGGCTGTCGATATATGTGGGATAAGAGCCCACCTTCAGTGCCAAATAAAACTGAAGCTCGTTTTCAGTCAGAAATATTATCTTGAAGATGTAGACTTCTTATCGTGAAGGGAATTTTATTGTTCTTGAATATATGTCGCTTCAGTATATTGATTTTCCAAATTCTAATGTTTTAACAGAATGTGGACTTTTGACGTGAGCGATGCAGCTTTTTAAGTCGTCATTGCAACTCCTAATTGTTTATTTCAGTTTATGAATGAATTGTGCGTGTATAATGGTGGCAAGAAACAAACACTTGCAAAAGCTGTTTCCTTTGTTGGTTTTCCGTGAAGGCGTTTTATCCCTCTTTTGCCTTTTACAGTTGTCTACGAACATAAAAGCAGGCTGGAAAAGACACTTCAGACAGAAACCTTGGAGAGGAAAAAGGCGGACGAAGGTATTGGTTTGTCTTAGATTTCGTGTTTCTAATTTGTTTCATTTCTGAGAACGCTGTTCTAACTTTACTCTTATAAGGTTGCACATGTGGCCTTTGGTTTAGGCGGCCCGGGAGAACACCTGTCGGCACTCTCCTTTTTTTTAGCAGGTGGAAATCATACCTTGTATCCAGTTTGCTGCAACATGAAGGGAAATAGAGCAAATTAGGTCATCTTTCGGAGATGCAATTTCTTGAGACATCCAGGTTGCTTTGAAGGACTTCTCTAGTAGGATTCCAGCTGTCATCTTTCACTTAGAATAGAAAGTGTATTGCTAGAAGTGCTGATGATTGTTACTGCCTGTGGCATAAAACTGTGTTGAAAGCAAATCACAAGCATCGGTTTGGGGCTTGGACTGTGCACCTATTCGTGATGAAATGTTTTGGTGACGCCACCTCGCGGGTGCCCGCCTGTAATGGAGCAGGTAGGACACGAGCAAACGATGTGCTATGTCAAAGCATGGAGTGGCTATGTTAGATTTCATTTATGCCGATTAAAAATGGCTTATTAAAGAAATGTGTAAGACGTTTTGATGAGTGATCTTTCTAATGAATAACAACCTCAAAGTTGCTTTTTATATAAAAAAGAAAAAAAAAAAGCTTAAAAATGTTCAAAGACAAGCCTGGAGCTTCACATTCCATCGGATCTGTGGAGGCTGCTGTAGAAAAGGTTCTGCATTCACCAGAGTAAATGACGTGTTGTCTTAGCTGTGCACACACACACAGTTGTGTTGCAAAGCGTTGCACTCTTGTTTTAACTACATTGAGCTTATCGATACCGACGCCTCTGTCCAAGTGGGACTCAACAGTTTCTGACGAGTAAACGCTCGTCAGCTACTGAAGCTTAGCTCCTCTCGTATCAAATACATGGCAAGAAGTTTGTCACATCGTGGCTTCTGCTAAAAAAAAAAAAAGAAAAAAGGAAAGTTTTATAAATTCTTAAATTGTCGGACATGGCCCAGCAAATTCAGGCGATTAATTATTTGTTCTATCCAATTTTTACTAAGAATTGTTTACAAATTTAAAATAGCTCTCTGAGAAGCGCATCACACATTATGCACATTTCGGTCCGCAAAATTAAACATACAAACGGTAGTAATTCATAGCAGGTATATACATACCTCATTTTTTGAAACGCTGAAGTGTCACCGACTTACTAGATTTAAGACTTCAATCGCGAGGAGGTGTCGTACGTTTCGCATCGGCCGTGTGAATGAGCAGGGATTTAATTTAAACAACTCTGGAAGCCAGCCACTGCTTCTTCCTGTCAGTTATTTCGAGGAAATGTTTGTTTACTGGTTTACAAAATTCAAAAAGAAATCAACTTGAAACTAATAAGAGAAGAGCACTCACAGAACACATTGAAACCAACAAAAGACACAGAGTCGCTTTCACTGAAGTGGTTAGGTACTACATACACAAGAGGTTCTCGAATTTCGCTTTCCTATTTTCAATATGATGAGGCATTCCTTTTTCAGTTTTATTTTGTTTGAATCCTAATAAAAAATATCCTATTCACCGTGGTAGATGCTGTAGTGGGATAGCGGTGGATATTCTATTTTTATCATCCAGCTTTTTGTACTGGGGTAGAGAACAGCACACCACTACCCGAGCGCTTCGACACCTCGGCGCTAAAAGTGTTGGTTAGCATGACTACGCATGCCACAGTTTCAAGCTTTGGTAAAATGTCCTTTGACGAGCTGAGAGATCCAAGATATGTGCAGTCTGTCCTAGTCTGTCCTATCCACGACGTCACAGATGATGATAGCTAGAGAAGCGCCCTCTGTAAATTGCGCATGCTACCAATAGTGCAGGTCAGTAAACACCTGCTTCTCAATGATGCAAGCCCAGCGACAGAAGTGTAAAACAAAAAGGAAAAAAATCATTATTTTTCTCAACAGCAAATGCTAGCACCACAAAGATTTCCTTGTTTTTTTTACCCTCCAAACATTGTTGTCTCACCCCCATTGACATGTTTACAGCTTCTTCATAATCGCGCAAAGAGTAACCTAGACCTATTCTTGCCAATTTTGAAAGGTGCTTCTTGGCACCTGACATGTCGGCAGTTTGATACTTCAAACCAATGTTACGGATAAAAAAAAACGGCGCAGGATGGCCAAGAAAACACACTTTTTGTGTAAGGCTCATCAAATTTTGAGGCACTGGATAGAACCAGCCTTCTGCATTAAGTTCTTATTTCAAACTCTTTTTGTTCACGTTCCACCCATTGAACAGCATGCGGGAATCGCCTCAGCGCGCACCTCATATCGCTGTGCCGTAGTGTTCTTCTGCAGCATAAAGGCTGTCTGCTTTCATCACCATCATCATGGCAACGAACGCCGAATGACCTTTTTGGACGACGCGTGTATCACTGGGGAGCGTGTTTACCCACCCTTCGACTGTGTTCATGCCGCTTCACGGCAGCAGTCTGCGGCTGCTTATTACAAAACTATTAAACTTTGTCTGGCAGACTGCGTTCGGAAAACCTATGTTAGTTGCCATGGTGACGGTGATGAAAGTGTCAGCTTTTTTCTTTTCTTTGTTTTAGTTTTGAACAATGGGTACAGTTCTAAGCCCAAGAGCTGTTTGTGTCCACATTAAATGAAAGAATATACTGTGAAGGAAGTTTTCACAATGTGTTTTTTTTTTTTGTGGCAGGAGTACTTTAGGAAGCCATGACCTCCCCCACTTGTGGGTTTCTAAGAATTGCTAATCAAGTTTAGACTTCTGGACAAACCAGCCTCAGCTTTATTGGTGAAAGGGATGACGTCATTACAGCTACAAAACAAATACTGTTTCAGCACTTCGAAATTGTAAGGGGCTGATTGGAAGAGTAATAAAACATTGGAGGTTCTCTACGAAAGTCCTTCTGATGACACAACGAAGTGTCAGTGGGGTCCAGCTCTGCACAAAGCAAAGGCAATGTTACGCAACAGAACTGAAGCACTATACATAGACGATTGAAAGGGGCCCACAGTAGAAGAAACATAATGTAGTAAAATATATCGCTGGACTGTTGGTGCCGTAAAGGAGGAGGTATGTATAAGGTATGGAAAGAATAGGTTACTCTAGAGCGATGCCTGAACTAGTTCCGAAACTCGAGAAGGAAGGCGAAGGAAATACTGTATGTTTACACACTTTTTTTCCGCCTTTGGAAATCGCTGTTGCTGTCACTTTTCCAAATGTTGATTTGAGCCTCGGTGGAGCAAATATACCTGAATACGCTTTAAAAATGAAGTTACTTTTGCTCAAGATCTAATGGCACTCTTTTTTTTTCCCTTCAGCACTGCAGCTGTCTAGAGATGAGTGGGAGAGAGACAAGGTGAGGGAAGGTGTAGCTTGTGCCACAGCCTTTGCTCATCGGGGCAGGTGCTCGATTGTTCAGGATGTTCCTCTTTTGCCAATGCTGCGGAATTCATTTGCAGAAGGGGGTGCAGTCAAAAGCTGACCAGTTGGAGAGGAAATTGGAAGAAATGGATGTAAGTTGAGAGTTTTGTGTGGCCATATTTTACCCGTTTTCACCTCAAGAGAAAAGCAAGTTTTGCGCATTGTTCATACGTGGTGCGAAGTACTTACGAGATTTGGTTATCGAAGGAAAAAGCAATGCTTTTGGCGTTTAGAGCCTGTACGTCTTGATAAGATAACATATATATGTAGTCTAAAATTCACCTGCATATATCTTAATTATCCACATAAAGGGAGAAATGAGTAATGCTCCGCGACGAGCCGGACCTTTTTTACTACGGTTCTTCAGTTGAAAACGGGTATATCTTTGTTTGCGACAGAAATCTGCTGGAAACCTCAGAGTGGCAGCAATCATTTCTCTAAAATACTTTGCTTATTTTTGTCTTAAGTCTCGTAGCAAAAGACTCTTTTGGAGTTTTTTCTTCCAGCTTCGGTTGACCTCATGTTTTATTCATTCTACCCTGTCTAACTGCAATGAAAACAATCATCCCAAGGTTTTGGACATTACATTTGACATACTTCTATTGAGCATCTGTACATTGTTTCCCTACCTTACAGTATTTTTTTTCTACCTTCTCAAGTCCAGTTTTCTATTGTATTGAACCTGCTCAAACGCGTGTCGCCCTCCCACCTTTACTCTTATAGGAATGATATTTCTTTATTAGCACTAAGCAGCGTAACAAAACTGATGGAGCATGTGCTTTAACGAGCCCAGGAAGCTCTAACATGGCTCTAGGCAGGCTGTTGTCACTAGTCACTAAAGAAGCTACTCAGGATATTTCCACTTTATTCCCCGAGTCTCTCGTAAGCACTGCCATTTCAGTGCATAGTGTAGAGTGGGCGCAACTGGCAATTTTTGCAATTAGAAAATGCGTCTTTAGATATGGAGTCTGGAAGCTCAGGTGCTCTGTCACGAATTGTTATAACATTTCAGGAAGACAGAAAACCGTTTCCTGGGATTTCAGATAAAGCTTCGGATAGCTGGCAACAATGATTTGAACAGCACGAAAATGGCTGAGGTGTCGTCGCTCTGAAGCGTAGCTTATTTAGTGGCTCTAGTTGTCACTTCTCTCCTCAAGCCAAGCGTGTAAAGCGTGGAGGTGTCTCATAGGTCGACTTGCAGTGCCTATCGTGGCTTACTCGAGGGCTGTGTGGTTTTTTTGCAGAAATCTCACCAGGAGGAGTTTGGGAACTTGAAGAGTAGCTACAACAGCCTCCAGCAAGAGAAGGAGAAGCTGGAGGCGGATCTTGCGCGCCATGTTGTCCTGCTGCAGCAGGAGAGGGATGCCCACGTCAGCCTGAACAGTGAGGGGACTCTGTGTCTTGCTGGGATGTTTTCCTTCCTGGTTTGGTGCATTGTCCGTCTGCATGTAGTTTGCTCTTTCAAGTGTGTTATCGGACAATTTTTATGGAGTTCTGTAACGTTTGACTGTAACAGCCAGCTGTGACAAGAAATCAACACCGAAAAGCAGTACACCCATACGGAACCATATAAAAAGACTTCAAACTCACCACCTCCAGATTGTGAGCCAAGTGCTTTGCCGACTGAGCTATCCAGGGTCGGTGTGCGGATCACGCAAAAGCAAACCCTTTGGTGTTGTCGTGCGCCTCGCGGCCTTTCCTGTCATGCTGTGCCGTCTCGCAGCGTATGTCAGAAATGAGATCAAATCTTTGGTAGGTAGTGCCATTCAGACGCCTTTCTCTTCTTCCCTAGAAGGCATATCACACATTCTGTGCTTACCACTCTTTGTCAGTGTGATCAAGCTTGCATACATTTTTGTGAGATATTTGCATCTCTTGTTTGTGAGCTGTGTGTCCACATGGAAACCCGACTTTTCAGCTATCCACTAGCTTGTAGTCCGACCATCTACCATTAGGATATATATCTACCTATGGTTTCTTAGTGTACTTCTGGATATTATTTTTGCGGCATATTTGCATGTCTTGTTTGGGGGTTGTGCACCTACTTGGGGACCTGCTTTTTTCTTTAGCTATCCTCTACTTGCATCCATCACCACTCGGATGTCCATCTATCTGGTTTCTCAGTCTACTGCTGGATATTATTTTGGTGGGATATTTGCATGCCTTGTCTAGGGGCTGTGCATCTACATTGGGACATGTTCTTTTTTTTTTTAGCTATCCACTAGCTTGTAATCTATTCATCCACTATTAGGATATCCACCTATGTCTGGTTTCTCAAGCTACTTCTCAACTTTTGGCAACACCCTCCCCAACCATCTGCCATTTGGCCAGCTGTAAAAGTAATTGTAACGGTGTTGTGTTTGTGTCACAAGGGAAGTTAGCCACAATGAGCTTCTGGTGTGTCTCCTGTAAGTGAGAAATTTCGCCAGTCCTGTACCACTGGTATTCTGGGGTCCTTAATCTGCATCACGCAGTAGTGATACGTGACCACTTGCCAGTAAATTGCTCATCCAGGGTGAAACGAGCAGGGGGCTGTTGAATCAAGGATGTCAGAGTTCTGCAGCACGAGAGTTCGCTTCATGCGCTCTGAGCTGTGGTGTGTTAAAGGGACACAGATGTGCAATTTACTTTATGCTTTGCTTTATGATCAGCAAGATTTTTATTCGCACATGACATATGAGGGCCCAGCTACCCAGAACACAATTTGCGGCTCAAAATTTGTTTTCTTTCCACCCGAAAACTGCTGATCAAGAACTGACCGGTTTGAGTAGCGCTCATTCTCTTCTCCGTGGTCAGGAGACTTTCCAAAACGTTTGTCGAGTAAAGCCTTTACTGCTGTTGTAACTTTTCTTTACATTCCTGCTAATCAGGCAGAGAAGCCACTCGAGGGATATTTTTAGCACGCTTGAATTATGGCGAAATGTTTAGGAAAACTTGGCATCTCAAAGTTTTGGGTGATTTTTACAAACATGTTTAGAGGTCACCTGATCTATTGCACTTTGAGTCCACACTTGCTTTTAATTTAGCAAAGATTTCTTATTGCCTCATTCAGTCTGTGCTGTATTTCAGGAGAAATCGCTGAGCTGCGAGACCTGAAACTAAAAGGCGATGTTGCACTCGACACGGAGGTGAAGAAAATGCGGGTGAGCAATGTTTGGATGCCCTTGCACTTAGAATTTCTTTGAGGTTTTTCTCTGCCACCATATCATTGGGCCTTCTGTTTACTTTTTAGGATATGTAATGACCCTGGCATGAAACTCATTCTTACTAGAATTGTGGGAACTGGGCTATGCCTTGTGCAGTCTTGTGCAGAGACAAGCAGACATATTGTCTTTTTACCATTGCAAAACAGTTATGTAACATCTTAGAAAATACTAGGTGTACGATAATAGGTTTGTTTTGTTTATAGTTTATGCTAATTATTGGCAACAGAAATTTTTCCACAAACAAGTACACATTTGTGGCATCCATCATTATGCATTCTTAAGTCTTTGGTTAGTTCATAGAGCATAGTGTCGTTCACTCATGCACAAACATTTACCACGAAACGCCACTGTTGTGTCTTGATGGCCATGTGTACGGTCATAGAGAATTAAAATCTGAACACTCCAGAGGCAGCCGAGTGGTAAATACCTCGTTGCATACTGTTTTTCTTTTCGTGCTTTCAGAATTTGAGTTGGCAGCAATTTAGGCTGGAAGGGACAATTACTTGCCCCCTCAGGGTTAAATAACTGTTCTTTTTCTGGACAGGAGAGATAGTGCTCTTGTGCATGGAATGCTATTGCCACCTCTATCCAACTCCATCCAACAGTCCTAACTGATTAGCAGGTTGTTTCAGTTCAGATTGTTTCATGTTTCAGCTCTAGGCCTGTGCATGTTCCACGTGTGATTTATTCTGGAAGTCTGCAGCTGAAAAAAGTTTCTTTTTAACAACAAGCTGAGTGGTGCAAAGTTGCATGCAACTCTGAATTCACCAGATGTAGAGGTTGTGTGCAACTTATGGATTTCCCACAGAAGACACATGTTGCATGCAACTTTGGTACCTTTTGCAGAAGTTGCATACAGTACCAAGGAAAGTTGTGGAATGTGCCTTAGGTTGGATAAGCATTCGTGCATCAAAGACCTTTTGTTCAGCCTGATGCTTGTGCTCTGAACAACACTACAGAGATTTTGCCTAGGACAGTACAGGGGAGTGTTAAGTCACAGAGCAGTTCAATCTCTTGAACCTCCTGGCAACAGGATGAACAATAAACAGACTTAGAAACACTAACATAAGACAAAGAAACGGGATAAACAAAGCACAGAAAAGGACTCGGAAACTTTTCTGTAGCACATCTATGTTTGTTTTTAGGGGTACAACGCTAGAAGTACTGACCCCTTTTTCATACATTAGCAAAAGCAAAAGGTCGTGCAATGAGAAGGGGTCATAAGGTAGAGCATGGATTGTAAGTCTGCTGACTGCCTGTTTCAGAGTCAACTCGAAACGTGTCATAGTGAACAGAACCTGCTTCAGGCTGCCATTCAGCAGCTGAAGTCTGTCCAAAGGCCAGGCATCGCCCCGCAGATACCAGACGCGGAGAAGCTCCAGGACCATGCTGCCAGCAACGTCCAGAGAGCGCAGGTGGTAGGTTCGGCCGAGGTTGGTGCCGTGCTACCGAAATCTGAAGCTAAGGTGAGACACATCTAAGGCTTCTCTCGTAAGTAAGTTCGAGGACAGTGACTGTATAAATCGCACCACAGTTAGCTTTATAGCCTTCAAATAAGCTATGCCTCAAGCATCGGCACTATGCTACGCAATTTTCTTTTGGGCGCTGTCGTTTTGGTGCGCGGTGCAAAGCAGGCGTAATGGGCAATTGTTACGATTTGAAGCTGCGGCATCCCGAGCCTTGGATTCGGTTTTCCGGAAGTTCGGTCTACATAGTTTTGCTCCGTCGTGAACTGTTTTAACGTCCCTGGAAGACAGGAAACTGTTTTCTGTGATTTTAAGTAAAGGTTCGGATAACTGGTAACATTTATTTTAAGTACCTAGGTGGCCGAAGTATTACTACTTTCAAGCATACCATATCTAGTAACTCTAAGTTAGTCCTAAGGCGTGGTTACGGGAACTCCTTCCGTTTACCTCGCGTTGCGTTTGACGTCAATCTGCGAGTAAATTGGCGCGAAGCGCGAGAAGGCATCTTGGGGTGTATAGAGGATTTGGGCTGCCAGGTTGTACGAGTTTGATGCACAAGTATGGGGAGTTAGCTTGTGATGACACAACGTATGGAGTTGATGGCATAATAAAACGTTTGTGGAGATTACTTTTTTTACCGTGCTTATTCTGTTAGGATACGGAGGGAATGCTGTCATTCATAGCGGAACAGCAAAGCAAAGTTATTATTTAAATCTGAAAATCTAAGACATAGACATGGAC
Source organism: Ixodes scapularis (assembly GCF_016920785.2). Taxonomy (NCBI): domain Eukaryota; kingdom Metazoa; phylum Arthropoda; class Arachnida; order Ixodida; family Ixodidae; genus Ixodes; species Ixodes scapularis. Next base: position 96,384,479 of record NW_024609846.1, read on the forward strand.
TCATGTAGCAACATTGAACATTCCTAACAAAAGGGAAAACATGAACCAGGGTTAAAAACTCAACAAGAAATAGGCAATAAATATGATGTACAAACAAACTTTTTCCTTATCTGCCTGGGGAGGGCCCTTCTCCTTGGGTGCTTGTGTGCTGCTTGTGTGCTGCAGAGAAGTGGCCTTGTGGGAACTTGCACCCCACATGTTCAGAGATTCAATATTGCCAGCTACCAATTGCTAATAGGAAAAACATTCTGGTAAGTTCATCTAACATTAAAGTCTAAAAATAGCTTGAAGCGAAGGATCCAGCCAGCAAGTGTATATAGTGGAACTATCATATGTAACCTAGTTTGAATTAGGCATTGTATCAGAACATTACAGTTGTTAAACCATAATTTGTATCCCCCCCCCTAAAAAACATGGTGTTTTTTCCTCCACAAGAATAAACTATGCATTGCCAAACGCTCATTCTCTGCCCGAATGTAGCACCAGCGGTCTGAACCAGATGCAAAAGTTTCAGAACTTACCGTTATCTCAATCGAAAGTTATAAATGATTTTCTTAAAATTTTATTGGGAAAATGGGGCCCACTTTTGCCCATTTTCGGCGACGGGTGCTATTCAGCTTCTTGTAATCAAGAGCTCTGTCGGCTGCCATTTTCCCATTGAAAATTTTAGAAAATCACTCGTATCTTTTGAATAAGATGACGCTTAGTTCTGAAGCTTTGACATCTGGTTTGGAGGGCCAGCACTGCATTTGGGTGGAGAATGAGCGTCTGGCGATGCGGAGCTCATTTTTTCAGTGGCAAAAAAAAATCCTGTTGACTTTTTTGGGGGGCGACAGCTTGTATGTCGAAGAGCTCACAAGGTGCAATACTCGGCTAAACTGCTTCAATTTGTGAACATTTAGAAAATTTGCTACACTAGGGCTTCACCATAGCTGCTGACTCAACGATGGATGATGTATCCAGCTGTAGTTTGCTTAACCACAGATAAGGCTGAAAATTTTCATTATAAAATCTCAAGCTGTTTGATATTATTAAGTGCGCTAATTTAACAACAACAAAAAAAAAGTATCTTGCACATGCACTGCTACTATCGTATATTGCTGCTAGTAGGCCGGTTTCAAATATAAGCCTAACCTCCCCCCCCCCCCCCCCCCCCCCAAATTAAGACCAATAAAATACAATATTTTATTGGTCTTAATGATAATTTTTTTTTTTTTAGATATATATATTTTATTTTGAGATGCCTATTTCTGAAAAGGTTGATTTACACGAGGCAATATATGGTAGTACAGGCTAGCCCAGGTCCACAAGGCCTTCGATGCACTGACTGTCAGCTGACAGATGGGTGTAGCACTGCCATGTATTTACTCGAGCCTCGGCCCTCCTAAAGTAGACTATGGTATATTCTAAGAGAATAATTTGAATTATTTCAGCACTGGGAGCATTACCATGTAGCTTTGCATTTTGTGTATGCCTGTGCCTGATTGTAAAGTCTTCTGGTACGCTTGTAGTACTCGCTGGATTTCTTCAGATGCTTTATAGCATCCTCCGCCTTCCACTTCTTTACTATAAACAAATTATAATGCAGTGAACGCAGAACTGCAGCTGTCATGAGGTGGTGGTTTTCAGTCTGTTCTTGCGCAGAACTGGGCACAGCTTTTCAAGCGTGTGATTGCCATGATTTTGTTCTTTTACGTGACACTTAGGTCCGTGTTTGGAGTGCTTGCGGTGTAGGTGGGAATGTTCCCGAGGGTAACCTAGAAAGGCACACTCATCTTCAAAGCCGGTCAAATACAAATGTGTGTTCGCATTGGGGCAAACGGCAATGTGCCGTGGTTATAGGTCATTTCTCTGAGCTCTTCAGCAGTTGCAAAGCACGGGCCAACCATTTGCTTTGGCTTAACATACTTTTGTGCTTTCAGTGCTCTTGTAAGTCTGGCTTGCCTGTGCTCCTGTTTTGTTGACAAAGCCTGTGCTTTTGTGGGCTGGTTGTACTTCACATGTGTTACTGTAGTGAAAGCTCCCCAGAAGGACTTGAGCTTGGGATATTGGTTTTTCAGAGAATGTTCCCACTGGTAAACCTGGGTTCGTCCACGGGATAATAATTTTCTGCACGAAAATTATTTTTATTGTTTTCAGTTTATGTCCTGAAAATCTTTCAGACTTGTACTAGTGTTTGGCTACAATGCTACTTTATGTTTTAGTCTATGCCAGTGGCTCTGAAATATTTTTTAAGCTTGGAGCCAAACAAGCAGCGATTCTTTTACTTGTGCTGGGTAGATCAGACCTTATTGATATTGAATGTTTAATTTTTTTTTTTATTTTACGCACACACATTGTTACTATGCTACTTCAATGCTGCATCTTGCATGGGCCTTAACTCTTTTCTTACTGCAGGAAAAAGAGCTGTTAAAGGGTGGTCTTGGTAAAAAAAAAAAAAAAAAAGAGTTCAGCCGCAAAACTCGGGACTAGATGTACGAGAGCATACCAAAATGTAGCTAAAAAAAATTTTCTTTTCAAAAATGTAAATGTCAAACAAGGTGTTTATTTACAGCACAGTGGTTCTCAACCTCTGACATTTCGGGGATTCCTTTTGGATCGAAGAGGGAGGGATATTGGATAATTACAGTGACAAAGGGGTAAATAAAGAAAACTAAGTCCGTGTAAACCAACTTGAAAACTCTAAAACTGAGAATAATCAACCCTACTGACTTGGCACACGCAGTTTGGTCTATTCGACATTGGGGGACAGCCAGCATCAATTTAAAAAAATAAAGTTGTATTGCTCGGCTTGACATCTGGTAGAAGGAACCCCAAGAGGGCCTTCAGAAACACCAAAATGTCCCAAAGTAAAAAAAAAAAAAAAATAGAGAGAAAAAAAGAAAAAGTCAATTAAGTTTTTATGTGAATTAAATGTGCCTTGCAAAGTATTAAGAGTGAAAAAAAATTAGAAATGTACATTTTGTACCTTACTCTTCTAGAAACAAATCCTACAAGTTTAAAAACCTCCATAAAAAAACTTATTGTTCTAAAAAAAAAAAAAAAAAAAAAGTTAGACTTTGTGGTGATTGTGCCATTCCCCGAAGCCCCGACCAGAGCGTTTCATGCTACTCCTTCGAGTTATGCCGAGGTTGGAACCGGGCGACCTATTTGAAGACAACTCCACTCGTTTTGCTGCCGATGGCATAAAATCAATTCTATGTAAGGGAGACACCCCCCCCCCCCCCACCCCCGCAGGTAAAAAATAATAGGTTCAGAACACGCCCAGTATGTCCACGGAAGCTCATGGAGGCAATAAATGCCCTCATCGTGCAAAACAAAACATATTACCGACGGGCACCCATGGATGATCCCAGCTGGTTCGACCCACTGCCACACTTGAAACTAAAATCCACGAAAGGAACGTCATCTTTTGGCTCACTGCTGCCACTTTCATTCTCCACAAAATTGATTGCATATGCACCGGAAATTCGAAGTATATTTCCGGGTAGCGTTGTCGTGAGACGAAGATGCCATGCTTGATGCAATCACTCACGATCCTGGAACTTTAAAGTCACTCGGAAGAATTGCCACTCCCTCGTGGAAAAGCAAAAACCGAAACCGAAACTCGAAGTAGAGTTTCTACGTAATATCCTAGATGGCGTCACTGGTCTAAAAACGGCGCTGAACGCATTGAAGTGAGGGTTTGGAATGCATCGTTTGAATGAATTGATTTGAATAAGTGCAGTAAGGAAAGAGCTAAGAAGCACTTGATGGCTTTGAAAGAAGAGCTGGACTATTTCAAGTTTTATCTTCTGCAATATATCATATTGACACAGCACTCCACAATCCTTGTGATATATCTTTAAAATCCTTCCTATAGGATGCCCAATCTGTTCTTTCTTTACAAAGCCTACTTGTGGGCTCTCCTGTCACTTGTTAGCTATGTCATACCACATGATGTTGGTTGTTATCACCTGATCCTCGGCGTATATATCACATTCTTTATCCCCAGGGCACAAAGATCAACATGTGCACGTAGCGAGCTCAAATTTGTGAGAGCCGTGAATTAAATTGTTGCACGTACGCAAACAAAGATTCTTTCTTTTCCAAAGTGCTTGTGCACAAATTTGCCTGGACAGATGCCTTTTCTTGCGCGTGACACCCGCAGCGCTGTTGCAGCTGTTGCTTCCCCGTGGCACGTTATGCGTTTGAAAATTACAATCAATGAAGCTAAAAGAGTCGGGTTTAAGAACCTGCAGAGAAATCGGAAAACATCAGAAATGTTTCAAGTATACTACCATCGACTCAAAGGAAAACATCAGAAATGTTTCGACTATACTACCATTCGACTCAAAGGCCAAATCGAATGCGCCGATATTCAAATTAATAATTAAAATTTAGAATATTTGCTCAGGGTGCTGCGATTCAAGAGCAGACTCCACTGCGAAACAGTCTTGTCTGAAAAGATGGTTCCCCCTTCCCCCCTTGTGCCCCCTCCCCAGCTCGGTCGCTCAGAGCAGCCCAAAGGGCACCACGACGCACACCCCCGCTACCAGGTGGCCCCACCTCTGAGGCCCCCCCAGATGAGCGCCCCGAGCGCCCCCCCACTGGGCGGGGGGGGTCAGGCAGCCCGCCCCCGCCGTCGTTCCCCGCAGCCGGTTTGAGCCCCGGGACGCGGCCGTGCGCTTCGACCCCCGCAACCGAGACCACCTCGTGCAGGCGTTCATGGCTGCCAACGGCGGCCATCGGCAGGAAGAGTATCAGCTGGCAGCTCCCAATTTTGGAGCCGACAGTGGCAACCACAACGCCCCGGTCGTGCACCACGACGACTCTGCCGCGTGGCACAACCGTCTTTGAAGAAAGCCGACGGCGTCTTAGAGGAGACCCTCGGGCAGTGGAAGTCTTCTCCAAGCGAGGCGAAGCCCGATTCCTAGTGAGATTTGTATCGGGAGAGCTTGAGTGCGGTCGATTGGAAGCACCCTGACGGCTAAAGCCGGTTCACACCTTTTCGTTTTGGTGCGCTGGAATGCGCTGAGTTTCCTCAAAGCTGCTTGCGGCAAGACAATGTGCTGACTCACTAGCGTCACATGTTGGGTATTCCTGAAACAATTCCTACTTGCGTACAAATTCATATAATTTTTTACGCATTATTTTTTCACTGTGGGCTCGAAACGATGCTGGCAACGTTCCCAGCAATCGTTTTTGTGGATAGTGTGTAAATTTGATCTCGCGAATATTGATCGTTGTTATTTCTTTATTTTGGAGTGAAGGGAAAAAGAGACGGTGTGGGCCTGCAGTGAGGGACAAATCAGGATCTGGAAGTACTTAAAAAAGAACCTACACTCTTTTACACAATTCCAGTGCTTTCAGATAGATGCAGCAGTGTGCCAACACGCTTTCTCGCCGTAAGGGGTTACATGGGAATGCGTTGCACTCGAGTGCACTCAAAACACAAAATATGTAGTCCAGCCTCTCGTCTGGAGGACCTCTATGATCTTTCTTGTGTGAAGTCGAGTAGGGCTTCCTGTGAGCGACGGTTTTGGAGATCACGTGCTCACAAATGCTTGCGCAGAACGACTCTCCACCGCAGTGTGCACAGACATGTTTTTTTATTGCAATTGTTTCTCGAATATAGAGGCTTAGCACTGTAAGAGCTTGGCCGTCGTCGTACGCGATAATGGAGGTGTCCTGGGATGAGTGTTGGTGTCGTTTACTAGAGATTTGGTGGACGGCTCGAGCTTATTCAGACGTGACCCTAAACGTGCCTTAACAGCCGCCCTTTGGCATGTTCTGACACTTGCATTCCGAGCGAATTAAGGTGGCTTCTAGCGGGCCTTCGTTACAGGGACGGAAATTTGGGAGCTGTTAGGGTAAGTGTGAATGGTTTTTGGGTGTTTTTTTTCCATTATTGTGACTGAATTTGAATTTGGAACCATTTAGGATTGCTTGTGGATTTGGAGCAGTTAGGGATTGCTTTATGCTTGGCATTTGGTTGCAGTTTCATGTGCGAGCTAACATTGCAGTATAAAAACGAGAGCGTAGAGAAATTTAGGATTTTTCCAAAATCCACCTGCAGACTTGGCCTTTTGATCGCATTTTAGTTCCGACGGTGAATCTCAGGAGTGAGTCTCTCAGGTCTATTGACTTTGCTGTGGAGTATAAATATTATTATGATCTCTGCTGTCCTTGTTGTTTTACAAAGTAGAGAGCTGGGCTAGTTGGTGGAAGTTTAACATGGCGTACGTGGGACAGTGCATTACAATGAAGACTAAAAGAAGGAACACATAACACAGGACGAGCGCTGACTCACAACTAAATATTTAATAGTGACAACAAATCAGGAAAACATAAAAGGCTCACTCAACCACGCATGCACCACCGAAACCGTCCTTCGATGAGGCTGCTATATGAGGAAAGCATCGAGATAAAATGACGGGAGAAGTGACAGAGGCCTTCTGCATTTCTAATTACGGAGTGCAATCTGTCAGTAACCCATTGGTGGCGCTATTGAAAAGAGAAATACTTTTTTTGACTATGAATCGGGGAAGGAGGGGGGTTGGAGGGGGGGAAGGGGGGGGGGGGGGGGAGGGGGGAGCTAGTGATGCTCTGATTGATCAAGCCCTTTTGTGACGAGAAAGTTTGGGCCGCGCATGCGGGGTTGAGTGTGCCTTTTATGTTTCCCTGGTTTCTTTTTCCACTATTAAACATTTAGTTGCGAGTCATCGGTCATTCTGTGTTGTGTGTTCCTTCTCTTCTTTGTTGTTAGGTGCTGTTACACTAACACTATTGTTTTACCCTTGGCCGACTGCATGCACTGTAGAATCAAAAGGAATTGGCTTTCTTTCTATTAGTAAATGAGAGCAGGGGTTATCTCAATATACATATGAGGAATTTTGTGCATATATTTATGGTTTCGAGGTATGAGCATTGTAATTTAAGGAGTAGTTTGTACTTCTATGTTCTGCTGGGTAAAAGAATTTTAGCATCAGTGTGGTCAAAGTAAATTTAGGGCCAACTTTTCTATTTCTAAACTTTACACCGTTTCGATGCATCTGCAGAAATGTGGAAGATTGGTAATAGGACTTTATTTTATGCTGTAGGACTTGGACAAAAGCACTTGGGGCAGGCATGTAGCCAGGATTTTGTTTTGGGGGTGGGGGGGGCCACCTATGACAAAATGCTGTATGAGAGGGAGGGGGGAGAGGAGGTCCCAGTAAAATGGAAGATTTCGGGTGGGGCCCGGGCCCCATGGCCACCCCCCCCACCCCCCCGGCTACGTCCCTGATTTGGGGTTTTAGTCTTGGTGAAACCTACATTTAATTTGTAGGTTTATTTTATGGCTTTATTTTTAAATTTTGAACGTATGTGCACGATCTGAACTTGGCTGCAAATGTAGTATAACTTTTTTATCTTAAAATTATCATAATTTGTGTTGTAATGCTATAGAAATTTGTGAGTCACAGATTAAGCATAAGCAAAATGTTGTTTTTCTTATGCATTTTGCTAAGAGCAGAATGTTCACTATAACTTATGCTTCATTTATAATTGGTTAAATTATTTTGTAGTGCTAAGGTCAACTTGGTTTCACCAGTAAGTTCTCTTAAGTTTGAGTCTATGCTGATAGCCTTAAAATCCTGTTGCCAACATTTTGCTTCAATGCTCGAATACTTACAATGAATTTACAGAAGATGCTTCTCTGTTACAAAGGAAGGTTTCATGCCCTGCTTTTTTTGTAGAGGCTCATCAAAAAAAAAACTTCCTTTGCTATTTTTTATTCTTAAGTTTTATATGTATATATATATAGTTCTATATTGTTTTGTTTATTGCAGAAGCATTTCAGAAATATAGGGTACAGCACAATTTATTTCTGAACTTCCCTGTCTGCTTTGAGCATTGAGAGCAAAAGAGAAATGTCTGTTTGCTTGGCAGCTTCTTGGGTTTTCCTAAACTTATGATGGTGGACAGCATTTATTGGAGAAACTTTGTTATGCAGAGTCTAGTTGAGGCCTTGAGTCACATTGTAGCGGTAGTCACATCTTTTTTTAGTTCTTGAAGGACGTGCTACAGGTGGGGGGCATCCAAATTATTTTTTAGAAGTTTTGCCACATGTATATATGAAATTAGATAATGAACAATGCTCTAAATCTTTTTTTTGCTGGTACCTTCACATTATGCCCTTGTTCACATGGGGGCTTATCTCACGTTAGACATTGAAACAGCAAAATGCTCTTGCTTTTTGTTTGTGTTTGTTTGCTTTTCACTTGCTGTCTTGTTTGTGCATTCCTAGTGGTGTGATTGTGCTTCGTTTGCTCAGAGGGAACCTATTCATGGTTGTGTCCTGGAGTTACATAAGTGTTGGTTTAAGCAGTGAGCCTGGAGATTTTGCAGGAACCTTTCCTCCCGTACATCTTGACTGTTCTTTGCAGTATTAGATTTTCTGATTTACCAGTCTTTACTACCAGCAAAGAAACGTTTCTCTTGCTCTCATGTCAGTTCAACATGATCGACAGTTTTTGAAAGGGTTGTTTCCAAGAGTTTAAAAAGCCATTTCCACATTTAATGCCAGGGTTTGGCAAAAGTATAAAAAAAACTTCATTTGATGCTGGATAATTTTGATTTTCAACCCTTTGGCTTTGCAGTCTACTATGATGCAACTTTAAAGAAATATTTAAAATCTCTGGCAAAATATCAGTTATCAAATATGGCTCTTTATGTTTGGAATTAGCACAAAATTTGCTTTTTGTACATGTTGTATTAAACCCTAATTTTTTTATTTTTTTTTTTTTATTTTGTGTGCTCATAAACTTTACTTGGCTGTGCAGCTTTCTCACGTGAAGTTGCTTGTCTCTTTTTTCCAACTTGTGTACACTGAAGTCCCCATGACCTCTATTCGAGAGAAAGCCAGGGAGAGATGCTAGTTTGATTATTTTTGTACAAAACCGGTAACGGGTGCTGATCTGCTCTATTGACATGCAAACATGCTCTTTTATTGTTTTCAAACGGCGAAACTAATAAAAAGGATATTATTTTTTCACCTTCTTGTCCTGTCGTCATTTGTGTCGCTGCGTCGCTGCATAGGGTTTTTCATTTGCACGCTCACTTGACTGACGGGGTTTGCTCGAAGCTCTTGGAATCGGTGGCTGTGTGCCCTGGGGGGGTGCTTTGCAACTGTTGCATTGACTCATTCGTTGCGGCCTGCTTTCTCGTGCATGCTACACTGCATTTTCCATGATTCCATGCACCCGGGGTGCATCGGTCGGCATTTGATAGTTACACAGTTGGTGCAGTTACTGGCAGCCTTAATGCGTGGGGGCTGTATCTCTTGATTGTCTTGCTTTGACTGCAATTAATGGTGCTCAGCTGCTATTGTGTGGTTGATCTTGATGCAGGCCATACGCTTTCATCAGACACGTAGCAACTCGTCGACGGGCCCCGTTGCCCTAAGCCTGCCAGTAACTGCTTAGTGTTTCGGTAGCAGTGAGCTGAAGCTTTCATTAAGGTCCGTAGAGCGCGCTGTTTCTGTGCAGTGGAGTGACTGTCTTTTTATGCCGAGGGCTAATTCGCCTTGTTAATTGCATTCAGGAGGCGGGAGGAGCTCAGAAATATGGCGAACAAAACCAACAGTTTGGGGCGGAAAGTCCACCGAGAAAGGTAAACTACACTTTCTCAAGTTACTTGTGGCAGTTGGTAGTTGTCTAGCTCTGCTTGTGTAAAGGGACGGCCGTTTTTGGGGCATTTGCCTTTGTGTGGCAGCTAGGCCTTGCATGCCGAATAAACCTAAAAGTAGCACGAGCGGTTGGCAGTGTCTAGTCCCTGTGATCATCTCTTTTCCGCGTTGTGGCATCACTGTTACGGCCAGCCTCCAATCAATCATAATTAGATTGGATATAGGCAAAAGGATCTTTCAGTAGTGCAATTAAGAATGGGTTTTCCAGAATTTGCATGAAGGAAGAGACGGGAGCTTGCTTAGAAAAAGGGCTGACAAACCGAAATGCTTAAAGAAGGGTCTCGAGTCGAGATTAGTTGGGACCTGTGCATGCTCTGTTCAAAAAGTTTGCCTCGGCTCGCGTGTTGTCTTTCCAATAAAGCTGCACGAAACTTGAAACAAAGTTGTTTGCTAAATGGGGGGTTCACTGTAGGAATGACTTTTGTTTTGATAGCACAAAAAATGTTTAATTATTTGAAAGACTAAAGGACACAGTTGACCAAGCTGGTATCCAGATGGAAGAAAGGAGCCATGTTGAAGTCAGCTGCACGGTCCCTTAATTTTTGTATGGAATTTGCATCAAGCCGGTATGATGCCTCAAAAATTGGGCAAAAATTTGGAAAGACTCTGCATGTTGTGGTGGTTGGACTGGCTTGCATTCTTTACTAAACTCCCTCCCCTTACCCCTCCTCGAGCTTTGAAGTTGATTCATACGTTCGCGCTGGTTGATTTACACAACAGCCGAAACAACAGCCGTGATGGATGCTGGGACAGTGGCTCATAGTGGCTTTATAAAGCTACTCGCATTGGGTCACATTGTTTATGGCAAATACATGTCCCAGTGACTTGGTCGTTGCTGTCATTTCAGTTGCTCTGAATGCAACCAAAGCAACTGTCTGAACCAGGCATTAAAGCTGCACTCTCTTATCACTCACTGGTGCTTATCGCAAGCATGTCTTGATTGAATACAAACTTGCTGGATTTATGATTGTAATGCATAGGTTCTACAAGCCATGAATGGGGACCACATCTTGGAAGTATGTATGCTGCAGAAACTTTCTGACGTTCCTATAGTTGGTGACAGGTTTATAGAACCCAGTAGAAGCTTTGCCTCAAGCGCGAGCTTTCCACTGTTGATAATACTTTGTTGCATGTGCGGCCAAATCCCAGCGGAAGGCAACTTTTGAGTTTGTGTTAGACTAATTTTAGGCCATGCCTCAGAAATCTATGAATGCCATCAAGCAACATTTCAATGTCTCTCGAGGCTTCTTCTAAGGCAAAAAAAGAATGTGGAAGCATTGGGATATGATAGATTTGCGTGACAATGGTGAAGCAGCGCTGGCATCGTCGGTGAAATCTGACCTATCTAGGAGCGGGGGCTAACCGGTTAGATTAGTCTTCTAGCTACTATCAAACGATTCGCTCGTATTGCGAGACCAACATATTGGTTCAATGCTGTTCAAGAAGTTTGATCACAAAGGGCTTAATGGGGCAGTGCAACAATTTTATTGTTGAAAGAATTTGCAGCTTGTATTTTTTATACTGTTTATCTAGGCACAAGTGAGAAAAAATGCTATTCCACTGCGTAATTGCTAAGGAAGAAACTAGTTGCAGTAATCCCTCGTTATAACAAACTCGCTTTTTTCGAATTGTCGCTTTATCGGAGTTCAGCGTGGTCGCGATCAAAATGTATACATATGTAACCGGGTTATTTGAAGTGTATCAGCGGCCGACCACGCTTATTACGAAGGCCACGGTGCCGAAAGCACGCGAGCCTACACGGAGGCGCACGGAGATACTTGTGTTTCCTCCCTCCTTTCCACCGAGGCTAATGGCAAACTGGAAAAACGGCAAACAAGAAAATGGATTAAACGGGTGATGCAGGGTAGAGCGTGCAGAGCACCGCTTCCGATGCTGATGTGGGGATGCGGGCAGGGAGCAGTCATGGCAGGGAGCAGTGGTGCAGCGGGAGCAGTTTCCTCGTTCCAAAGATGCTTATGGCGCCCGCGGCTGACACTGCCTGACTCCTGTTGGAATCGAGTCAAGGGAGCGATGGAGCCCAGAAGAGATTATTCCTTCGGGAGCCCCTGACGCGCATGCCTGTGGCGTAGTGAACGCAGACGTACGTCTTATGGGAGATTGGGAGTGTTTACCGAAAGTCGCTTTAGATCGGCGAGGTTGAGAAAAGTGGCCGGCCCAAGTCCAAAATTGCCAAAGAGTTAGACATTCTGGCATCGGCCGTTCGACACTGTCCATCATTTTGCAGAACAAGAAGTTCCTCATGCAAGAGAAAGCATGCCCGCGACCCGAAGATGAAAGATAGCCAACTGCCTTGCGACCGTCGGATTTTCTCTTGCGAGCATGCTTGCCGAGCCGGTGCACGGTTCCCAGAGCTGCAACAATCTCTACAGAAGTGTGTGAAAACATTTTGGCAAAGCCACCGAGGATAACTTTGATTCGTTCGTGCTTGTCGATGCGAACGTTCCCGTTTTTGCTCCTGCCGTGGATGCTGCGATCGTAGACTTTGCGTGCGGCCAGGGTAAACACGAAGCGACATGGGAGAGGCACCTTGGGAAACGCTGATGACTGTGGAGACGCGAAGCATCCCACGGCTGCTTCGAAATAAAGTGGAGTGCAGTGGCGGTGACAGTGTTTTGCGATGCCTGGAGCAGTTCGAAGAGAAATTATGCCCAGATGAAATGATCGCGAACTCTACTTCATTATTTTTTTACTCGGTGAAGCTGTCGCAAAATGTTCGTTACCATGGTTTGTTTCATTAAATATACGGTCGGAGTGTTCCGCAGTGTTCCTGTCCACCTTCAAGGCTGCTGTCACTGTTTTTTTGGCTCTATTGCTTTTATCGGATTACCGCTTATATGCTTATATAGAATTTTTTTGCTGTCCCGTAGACTTCGTTTCTAATGAGGAATTATTGTATTTGCCGATCTGCAGTCGCGTGTGGCATTTGCTCGCTCGCCGTTACTTTCGGCGATGCTAATCCCTGGAAATTCGACAATCTAGAAGGGAGCTCTGAAGCCAGAACCTAAGGGGAAACCAGGCTGTCCCCCAGTGACGTTGTTCGAAAGATGACGGGAGAGTCGAGGGGTACTTTGACCTTCGATTTGTTTCATTTTTTAAAAAATTAAAACTAGCCTGAGCAAAAAATAATGGCCCTCTTCGTTCTACAAGTGACACGGATTATTTCCTGCAGTTATTTTGGCCAAAGCCCGAAAGCACTGTGCCAGTAAATGAGAAGCATCTCCGTGACCCAAGTAGAATTAGGACCTTTGAGAATCTTGCAACCTTCAACTTCTCACACTTCAGATGCACCATTAACGTTTACAAAGCGAGCGAGCAAAACTTTATTGAAACACCCAACACCTACGTGAACTTGGCTGCAAAAAGGGTTTGTAAGTAAGCACAAAGTTACATTGCTGAAAAGTGGCACCGGTGACATTGTTGCCATGCATGCACCTTTGCCACAATGTACTTGTGTAATGAGACTAGGTACTTTGAAAAACCTGCCATTCAATCAAAAGATGAAGTATTTCATTCAAATTATTCAAATGCTTGGAGTATTTGAATAGGTCAACGTTGTTCGAAACCCAGAAGAAATGGTAATATGCTATTAACTGGTTTTTACTTAAAAATTGATTTCCAGCAGGCTAAGAAGCTTTGTGTCCACCTATTAGGGATACTGGAAGTTTCACCGTTAAAGTTTTCCAGACCTAATTTTAGGACTTATATGTTACACAAATAATTTGGTTATGCGATAAACAAATCCCTTTTTATAGGCATCTGATTTATGCAAAGATCGCCCACCGCAATATGGTACTACGTAAAGTTTGCCTTGTGTGATATATGGGGTGTCCTACGTCACCAGGCTCAATCTAAAATGGACCGTAAAAATCAACGCCTGCACGTATTGATCTAAACTTTTTGTCAAAGATGTATTTCACAGGTCGGTTTTTTCGTGTAAAATTAGAAAGCGTAGCTCGCTCTCTGTAAAAAATAGGGCCAAGAAACTTGCCATGATCAACGGCGGACGGTGACGCATTTGGCATACATATTGATAGATGGCGTCAGGAGGAGCGTCAAAAGGTGTAGCCAATGTTACTAGAACATCTCAGTTGGTAAACTGCCATAGATCTGTCTCTTAAAGAAGTGGCACCAATCCGTACACCAGAGCTGAGCTAATGGCGATCGCAACGCTGCCATTTCTCCCGCAGCAGCCACTCGAGGAACTGCACGACTGTGTCGGTTAAGGAGTATCGCATTCGATAGAGTCTTCTGCGACGGTTCTATTTTGGTTTTAATCAGCCATTTTGGCGCCGAAACACATACGGGGGAAAAGGTTTCAGGGATGCCGACCCTTCTCCCAAGCAGGCGTGCCGCTAATTACTACCGAAGTTAGGACACGCCCAGGTCGGGACGGGCTACCTGGAATCACCGGTGAGACATAGTTGTACAAAAATACTATTGACTGAGCCGCAAAACCTTGTAAACTAAAGTAAAGATATTAAAACATCATGCACCTGTCATTTTTACTGATCTCCAATAAAAGTTTCTACAAAAAGAGCTTTTTCCATTTGTTTTTACTCAAAAACATGCTTTCTAAAAGCTTATGGTGACCAGAATAAATATTAAGATTGAGCTGCCATCTTGGCACCTCGAGTCTGGGAGTTTTGCTACTCTGAAAACATTCAGTGTCGCTAAGGGGGGGCGCTGTTATCATATTTAGCTTGATCTCGGTGGACGCCAGTGACCCAGGTTTCAAGGGTGAATTTCCCAACTGAGTGTTTTAGTAACGTCGTGTGTAGCCAACCAGCGAAAGAAAGCAGATGACATGCAGACGACACACAGACAAAATCCATTGGCAGCAAAAGTACCGTCGTTATGCAAACATATTTTTTTTCCCTTTAAGTTTTGCTTTTATTGTTTACATTTATTTGTTAACCAAAAGTACATTACAAAGAGAATATGTTAATTTTTAATAAACCATGGTGGTTGCGAGCAGTCTCAATTAGGAGGCAGCACCATCTATCACTACGAGTGCCGAACCCGCCCCGCTTCTCGACTTGGTCGTCTGCGTCACTGCCCGCCGTTCACCCTGGCAAGTTTCTTGGCCCTATTTTTTTACAGAACGAGAGCTGCACATTGTAATTTTGCAAGAAAATCTAACCTGTGAATTACACCTTTGACGAAAAGTTTGGATTACTACGCGCAGGCGTTGATTTTTACGGTCCATTTCAGATGGAGCTTGGTGACCTGGGACACCCTATGTATAGATAGTCGTGAAGGAATTTCACGACATCTAGCGTTTTGGTATCTGCTTGGAAGTGTATGTATGGCACAAACTACAGAACTATTTTTGTGGCCCCCAAAGCCTTGTAGCAGCTTCTCCAGGTTCTTAGAAATCGATTCTAGGGAATAGATTTCTGGAAAGCAAAACTGATAAGGCTCTGGTGAATGCTTGAACAGTGAAGTAGACGTAACTTTTAAGAGCCCTGAGGCTTTGCAAATTAATTAGTTTTCAAAACCCCAGAACGTTGGAGGTTCATGAAAATCGACAGCTTTATTGTGGGACAACTAACAATTTATTTATTTATTAGAATATCTAGATTACATTATTATTACTAAGGGCACATATACAAAAGGAGTCATTGTACATAACAGTCGGAACATTAGAATAATTGTGTAGACAAAAACAATTTTAAAACTAGAAATAGTAGCGTAAAATCTCATAAGAATGCTGCAACTAAAATGAGCAGGTGAATAGTGAAAATTATGGGTTAAAGGACACGTGCAAAGGAAAAAAACATTTTTTAAAACGCTTGGATGGAAAAAGAATGTCAAAATGATTTTACAACGAAAAAAAAAATTTGTAGAGCTATATTTACGGCGCTATACGAATATGTAGTTAGCGCCCGCGGGAGCCGCCGCTGGTCATGTGGTAGGCCCGCGCTGCCGCCGCATGCTGAGCGTTGTGTGAACGCCGCTTCAACGTGTTTCTCCACGCCGTCGTCGTCGCCGCCGCCGCACAAGTTCGTCTGCTTCGGGGCGCCGCCGCCGTCGTCTGACCAGCGCACTGGTCTATTACGTCTGCTTGCACTTTTTCAGGAGTTTCCTTGGGGCTCTAAAAGTATTTATTCATCTTAGTTTTTTGTTATACTTGAAACAAAGATGAATAAGTTACTTTTAGAGGCCATAGGAAGCTTCTGAAAGAGCGCAAGCACCATGTGATAAATAAGGGCCACTTTTCGTGGCACCCTGTGCCAACTACAAATTCGTATAGCGCCGTAAATATACCTCTAAAATTTTTTTTTCTTCGTTGTAATATTGTCTTATGACATTCTTTTTCCATTTAAGCTGTTTAAAAAAAAATGTTTTTTTTCTTTACATGTGTCCTTTAAGTGATCTTTGGAAATGCAATAGCAAAATTTTATAAAAAAATTGGTGATAAACATTAAGGTACCCGCTCGAACCACTTGAAATGAGAACGGATAGTGCAGATCCCGGGCGGCAGCAGATTCACACTTTACGGTGTGATAGACACTTGAGAACCTGCTACATACTTGGCTGTTATGAGAACTGATATCATGCACGCAGATTGCGAACAAAAATTGTGGGAACCCACTACGAAGTTGCACGTCATGGGAACGAATACCGCAAGTTGCAGATGCAGCAGGTTTGCGTGTCACGGTGTGATAAACCTGCAGGAACCCGTTACGAATTCCTTGTCACTTAAAGGGTCACTGACAGGGTATTTATGCTCGGTGAGGTTTTTAGTTGTACGTGAGTTAGGAGAGCTCAACTACCCAGAACAGAATTTGCGGCTCGAAATTCGGTTTCTTTCCGCCCGAAAACCACCGATCAAGAACTGACCGATTCGAGTCTCGCTCAATCTCTTTTCCGCGGTCACGGGCCGTTTTCTAAGGTATCGACGCGACCACCAAATTTAATTAAAGTCGTGGGTTACTGGAGGCACACACTCAATATTAAAAATAGAAAAAAATATGAAACCCATTTTTTGTGGCTTCTAAAAAGCTGCAAATACGTTGATTGAAAAAAAAAAAGTTGCACAGAGAACCGGAAGCATTCTATGCGTTCGTTTCGCGTATCGTGGGACTCGCGAAAACGGCGATGGGAGCGGACGACGGGCGTGGGACCTCTATTTCAAAACTGTCGTTCGCGGTACCGGCGAATTCTGTCTACTTTTAAAAGAGAAATTTGGGACTGATCAAAAGAATTGGTATTCATCCCGTACGACACGCCCGACCACCAAGCCGATTTGCACGAAGACGTCGCCGAGCCTTCGCTCCCTTCTCGTGGCTGAAGACATCGCTCGCGCAAACGTCAAGCACGACATGTCTACTTCGAGTTGAATATGCACGCGTACGATTTTTTTTGCTTAATGCGAATGTCGCTAATGCGTGGTGCTTCCCAACTTCGACCCAGGAGTGCTTTTGCTAGAGGAAAATCGGCAGCAAACTTTTCAACTTACAGTTTACCGGCTGAATTATTACTAAGGAAAGAGATCCACCAGTACAGAGATGCCCCAGTAGCTCAGCGGGAAAGACGTCCGCTTTACACGTGGTAGGAGCGGGTTTGATTCCCCGTGAAACCTTTTTTTTTTTTCATACATTTTTCTATGTTTACATATCTTTTTTTTTTTACAATTATCACTGAAGAAACAAACAAAAAAAAATAACAAACAAATGTTGTGGACGACACTTCGCTGAATTAAATGGTATGGGATTTCCTTTTTGACACCTGCGAACTCAATGTAATCACTTTCCACAAAATGCAAGGAGCATATAAATCAGGTAGCGTCTGCTTTCCGAGGTGCCCGTATATGTTCTACAGGAATTGCAGCCGGCCATTGGTCCCGATCCCGTTGATCTTTCAAAAACTCTGTCGCACAATGCCCCTTTTTTTTCGGACGCAGGACATGTGGAGCCAGCCCTTCACGCAATAATCTTGGGTGTATTCTTTTCGCAACCGATCACGGAAATTCACCACGGGCACTCACTACTCATCTCCAACTCCTCAATGTACAAAACAACTCATCTTGGAGTACAGAACAACGAGCGGAACAAACATAACTGCAAAAGAATCGCACGGGGAAAAGTTCCCGTACGCTGCATGTCATGTCGTCTGCTACGGAGAGGAGAAAAAAAAAAAAAAATGCACGGTCGGGTGTAGTTACGTGACTTCCGCCACTCACTCTCTTCTCTACACTTCTCCGATCTCCGTCGGGTTTCCGTGTCAGTTTCGAGCGGTTGCGTCTTTTGGCTTTATTAAAAAAATATCCTACTCTGTTGCAAAATATTAATTGGGTAGTCCTCCGACATCATAATGAAGCGCCTGGCAAAAAATAAAAAATAAATTTTGGGGGGTGTCAGTGTCCCTTTAAACCGGTACCTTAGACTGCGCAGTTGATGTAATACCCGTTGGACCAACATCACTAGGGGCACTTTGTGTTTCAGTTGCGGAGCTTCCTATCTCGCCAGTGCGCTGCGCTTGAGCGGAAAACTTTTTGGTGCCAACCCATTAGGCGATGCTGGTTTTGTCAGCTCCTCGTTTCATCTTGATGCACTGTCTGGGACGGTAGCAACTGCGACCTTGACCCGTGCATGGGCGCAGACAAGAAAAGCCATAGTTTGGGATTTCCGCATCACTTATGGACCGAACTCCGATCTTCCTTGCGATAACTCAACAATGTCATTGCCTATTTTGCGTTTGTAAACTGTCGGAACATCCCCGCTCTTAAATTGGAGATCACACACATGGTAACTTGCCGAGAAGGGCTTTCCTGCGTGCTCCATAGTGCAGTCCCAAGCTTGTTTTTTTCCGACATCTGCCGGTGGTTTCAAAAAGTACCATTTTCCTTTGTCGCTGTTAAAACCGCTCATAAACCCGGTACACAACACGTTGGCATAACTGCAAATCTATCCAACTGTAAGAAAAAAAGTTCCTTTATGGTTTTTTTATCTTCCTTGACGGATTCTTCTTTCTCCCAAGTTTCTTCTTTTTTTCCGAAGGTTTTCTTCTTCTTTTCGAGGGAATTTGGGGTCAGGGGAAGGGAAGGGCTGACCTAAGGCATTGAGGGTGGCATCATTAAATGTCAGTTGCCAGTCGATAGAACTATACTGTCTGCCTTCGTCCCTACGAGTTTCATTCTTTCAAGTTTTTCAAATTCAAGAAAAATGTTTTACTGAACCATACTTCCCAAGCTGTACATTTTCGATCGATGCGAAGATGAACGTGCAAGATATCGCGCTCAAGCTGCCACGGCTGCATCTGCAGGATGCTTTGAGTAGCAACGTACAGAACCGGAACATGCAAAGGTCTGGACGCGGAGCTGACAAAGCCAGGTGCAGGCAGCATCGCTCGGCTTTGTTATACTCCGACGCTCAGTGCAGCGAACACATCTGCAGCGTTGCGCAGAACATGTGGCTTTCATTGGCCGGCGAGTAGGAATTCAATACCTCTTACCAATCAGTATTTGTGTGCGCTGTGCCACGCCAGTTTGCAATGCTCAACGTTCGAGTATAGCAAAGACTTTAATGTTCCACCAGCCACTCGAAGCGATAGTGTGTTCGACCCAGAAACTTTTTGGCTCGGCCGCAGAGCGCGAGTTCTGCAACTGATACGAAGCTTCTAGTGATGTTGCATCAAACGTCGCGTGAAGCTTCTAGTGGCGTTGCGTCAAACGTCACTTGATATCTAACGGGAGCCAAGGGGTGGGTGATGTTTCAGAATTTCTATGTTATGGATATTCAGTCAAAAAAGATGGGGTGGGTGATCTCTCCGGGGAGGGCAGTCATACAAGATTTTATGATAGTGGCAAGAACAAATGTACACATATACTTGCACTTTTAATGCAGAATGTGTTATATGGCTGACACCTAAACATATCCAGTTGGGTGCTAGCAACGGAAGTTGACAGACCGACCGCCAGCCGAATGCTCATGCGGCGCTCGTCACCTCACTGGCTGGACACCATGTGCCAGCCGAACCTGTTCCTTGAGTGCCTTTGTGTAACTCCCGGCGGGGGAAAAACATCACGTGTTCGGACGTACAGTGGCACCCTGCTCTTCGAAACGAGCGTTCTCTGGGCTTCACCAGAAAAAGGGTGCCAGAGAGAGCAGCAGAAAAGAAGAGAAAAGAAAGCAGACGCTCACTTTGCCGCAATGGGTTGAGGTATAGTTAGTGTTTGGTTCTCTTTTTTTGCGAGCTGGCAACAGAGCTCTGCTCAGCGCTGCCGCGTTCGAATTGTTCTGTTTTCCGCCTGTTCAGTCTAGCGTGTGTCGCACTCTAACAAACTCTGAGAAAGTCGTATTTACACTGCAACCGCAGAAGATGGCACCCACGAGTAAGGCATCCACAAAGCGCTCATGCGCTTACCTTGCACGACACTAGGCCGCTTCGCACCATCCAGTCTCCATATCTGTATGCAGTTTCTCTACACTAACACATCACATTCTGCATTACCACTGCCTTTGCCATGCTAGTGCGGCAAAGGGGCGACTTGTTTCAGAAAAGCAGCTTCGACAATTTTAGTATTTTCTCAATGATATTGAGCAGCCTATTCCAATTTTTGATAGACTGCGGAAAAAGTAACCATTTGAACGTGTTAGCTCTGTGTTTGAACAACCAACTTTCCTTTAAATTACTTCTTCACCGTGAGACATGAGCAGGCTCGAGAAATCTGCCCGTTTCTTTCCCTGCACCCACCCCTTACTAGCAGAAAGATGCCAAAGCCGGCGATGGTGTCAACGGTGGGATTCTGGGGGCACTTCCTGTCGCCAAAAGGCTCGAAGTGAACGAGCAAGTTGCGGCTCCGGCCGTAGCCAAGCCGTCCTCGACCACCACCACCACCAGCACGATGAGGCCCGCACAGGCCCTTGGTGATGGGGCAGTCATTCCCCAGGGGGCAGCGCCACCACTCAGGGATAATCTGCACGTCCAGTTCAAGTCCCCGCAGAATCCCATTCAGCTCGAAGTTGCCAAGCAGCCCGCCGAGATGCCTGTCGAACAACCTGGGCAACAGATTGCTCAGCCTGCAGTTCCTCAGCTCCCTAAACCCGCACTGCCCTCGGTGGAAGCTGCCCTCCAGAAGTCCGTGGCTCCCAAAGCACCCAAGGCACTTGGTGTCGGACAGGCGGACAAGGTAGGAATGAAAGTGGAGTTGTATAGCAGAAAGTGCCCAAAGGCCTGTTCACATGCATATCCTAGGGCCACCTTTTTGCTATTATTCAGCCCTGGTCGATTTTGTTGATCTGCACTGACTTTGCACTATATCACTGATCAGTCTGCACTCTGTGCAGTACATAAATTTCTCATGCAGCATACCTTAAAAAATGTACTTTATTAGCACACAGAAGAGCTTTTATCATATGCATTTTACTCATCATGAACATAACTTGTCATTCATAAAATTCACGACGTCTCGTCCAGTGTTTGGAAGCGCTTTTAAGTACATTGTACTTAAGGTACAAGGAAGTTTAGATTACTTGTACTTGAAGTACATTCTCTGGGTATGATTTTGTACTTAAAGTATTTTTTTTGTACTTTTGGAGGAAAGTACAACTCCTGATTTCAAAGTGCATTCCCCAAATATGATCTCGTTAAATTTGTATCACAGAATGATGCTTTGTCAACCCTGAAAACACTTGACTTTATTCATTATTCGCTGCCATTTCCAAAAATGACTGATGCACTCTCAATTACCCCTGGGGCAAGGCATACCAGTTACAAAAATAAAAAAGAAACACTGTAGAGGGGAATGAAAGAGCATCATGAAAGATTGTGATAAAAAGTACACACTTGTCCTTTACTTAAAAAAATTGGTTTGCTCTGTATTCTTATACAGCGCTGGTGGAGATACGCGTCAACAGGTAATCGGTCTTTTAGCTGTAGATGAGAAATTTATCCGGTGCAGTACAACCGCTAACCTGGGTTGTTAATGTGCATCACACATCAGTGATTACACAAATGCGTGCCGATATGAAACTCGTCCACATAGAAACGGGCGGGGGTTGGCGGGGATCGAACCCAGCAGGTTCCCAGCGCAAGCTTTTGCTCCATGCTCCGAGCTGAGACTCGTTAGCCCACTCGGCCACTTCCTCCCCTTGTCCTTTACTTTTAAAGTACATTGTATTTATAGTACTTCAAGTACATAAAGACTGTGCAATGCAGTTTTCCCTGACAGGTTGCGCCATCTGGTGCGCAACCTCTGCAACAATGGGAAGTCCCGTTTTGTCATTTGCGCCGTTGAAGATGCTCTACTTGCATTGGCATAGTGCGCGACAGCACAAACATACAAACGCCTTTTTATTATTACTATTATAATTATTATTTTTTTTTTTTTACAGTTTGCGATTAAAACTATATTGTGTCTCATCCTAACGTGTAAAGCAGCGGTGGCTACAAGTGTAAGGTCCTTGCTTTCCGTGCATATGGGGGCACGTAGTAACAACAATGTTTAGAGATAAATTTCTGTATTTTGTACCTATTTTATCTATTTCTTGAGCTCTAGCGATCACTTAATTGATACTGTGTTTTAATTACTGGAAAAAATCGTAAGGGTGCAGGCGAGCTGGTGAATATTAATCATGTTGAATTAACCTGAGACTGGGATAGAGAAGAAACATCAAAACGTAGAAGGGACAGAAAATAGATAGGACGACGTCTCAAGAGAGACGTCGTCCTGTCTATTTTCTGTCCCTTCTACGTTTTGATGTTTCTTCTCTATCCCAGTCTGAAGAAACATCAAAACGTAGAAGGGACAGAAAATAGATAGGACGACGTCTCAAGAGAGACGTCGTCCTGTCTATTTTCTGTCCCTTCTACGTTTTGATGTTTCTTCTCTATCCCAGTCTCAGGTTAATTCAACATGGTTTAATTACTGGTTTGATTTATTGTAGCGCTCAGTAAAAACTGCATGTGTGGTGGTGTTTTTAATGTGAAAGCATTAACTATTCTATAGAGCAGAGCCGGCGGCGTCTGTAACCACAAAAAAGAAAATATGAAAGAAATGCCCATTCTCCCATTGGCTGGGCAAAATGGCTCCTAGATAGCCATTGGCGACTGCTTCACGAAATCGTGCGCTCGGCCACCGCTCTCGTGTCAGGCGTTGTCGGAGGGGGGTGGGGGGCTGCGGCTGCTCTTCTGCTCCTCTTGGTGCCGAGGAACATGGCGGCGCCTGAGGCACCTATATTGTCAACAGCCGCAACCTCGGCAAAAAAAAAAGAAAGTGTTGTGTGTATGTTTATACAGCCTAAAATTTGGTCTGCCTAAACGGGTGACGAGTCTCCCAGCTGTAGATGAGAAATTTAGCCAGTGCACTACAACCGCTAGCATGGGGTCTTTAACGTGTATCACAGAGTAGTGATACACGATCGCATGCCGATACGACGCTCATCCAGATTGAAATGGGCAGGGGTGGGGATTGAACCCAGGATCCTGGGTTATGCAGCGCGAGCTTTCGCTCCACGTGCTCCGTGCTGGTGTGCGCTAGCCCACTCGGCCACCATCCCCCTTCGCACCCTCGGCAGTAGCGGTACACGGCCGTCCACGCCAGTACATCACAGACGAACGAAGGGCGCGAAGAACGACAGTCATGCTTTTGCATTCACAACTCAAAAAGTGCTTAGGTATCCTCGGAAATATTTTTTTGTGTTTTAATGAGAGAACACCAGCCGCACGCCAGAATGTTCTGTTGTGCGGCCGGTGGAAGATGTCAGTAAGGTGGGCGCATTTTTGCCTTTAATTTATTCAAGATACCAAAATGGCATTCTGACTCGGATACAATGTCTTTGTAGCGCTTGATATTGTTATTTGATGAAGAATATTGCGGATTTGCCAAGTTGCTATTTGTTGTTTGACCAATGCTGTCTATCAATGTCTTAAACAATTTAAAGTGTTTTACATAGTCTAATTTGAAGCCGAGACATTGTGACGGTATAGTATCTATATTCATCTAAGTGGTGCATAAAATAAATAGTTCAAGTACAGCCAAACATCTAAACAACACTAATGTTAAAAACAATGACATACATATATATTTTGAGTCATTAATAACACACTTTTTAAATACACGGCCAACTCCTGGACTGCGGTCTTATGTTCAATTAGGGCAAAAGGCTTTGCATCATTTTCATTTTCTTGTAACGTTGTCTTTAATTTTCTGGTCACATCGCGATGAGCCAATTTGGCACTCAATAAATTTTAATTAGCCATGTTGAAACAGATCAGCGTTTACATATTCTTAAGCAGACATGTATGTTTTCATACAAGTATATTATTCAAATAGAAAATACTCACCAGTTCGTTCTAGATCGCAGCATTTATTTCCTTACGAGGGGCACTGACAGGGTATTTATGCCTGCCAGAGTTTTTGTTTCTACGTGACATACGAGAGCCCAACTATCCAGAAAATAATTTGCGGCTCGAAATTTATTTTCTTTCTGCCTGAAAACCGCCGATCGAGAACTGGCCGGTTTGAGTCGCGCTTTTAGACACAACCACCAGATAAGTCGTGGGTCATCGAAGACACACACACAATATTAAAAATTAAAAAGGGATACGATACCCATTTTTTGTGGTTACTAAAAAGCTGCAAATACATTGATTGACGGAGAAATAGTTGCACTGCCACGTGACTTTCGCCAACTCTCTCCTCATCTATGGTCCTTCTTCCTCTGGAGTCCAGTTTCGGTTTCGGTTTCAAGCTGTTGCGTTTTCTTACTTTATTAAAAGCCTACGTGACGCTGTAGCAAAATATTGATTGGGTTGTCTTCTGACACCATATTGAATCATGTGGCAAAAAATAAAAAAATTAATTTTGGAGGTTTCAGTGTCCCTTTCAGGAATGCGACGCATTGGCGAATTCTCGAAATATGAAGCCATAGAATTACGTTTGACTACTGTTTGAACAGTGTCAGTGTAGTTTTTATCATAAATACATAAACAATGACTAAACATAAAACAAGTGTCTCGCAAATGTTCATCAACAATAAAATAATAATGTCAAAAAAATTGAGCTTACCTCAAACGCATATCCCGAGTTACCTCAAATAAAACATTCTGTATACTACATATAGAAAAAAAGAAAAAAAAAAAGTAAGGGCAGGCATGATCTAGTGAATGTTAATCACTATGATTAGCACTCCGAGACAGTAGTCAAACCTTTACCATGTTGCACGAGTGCCTTCTGCATCAGAGTGCATTTAATTGGTTATCCATGGATATGCCCACAGCATTATGTCCATAATACCAAATGAACAGCTCACTTTTACCTCAGGCAAACTAGAGTCACTACGTTTTCAATGTATGCGGGGACGTACGCAGTCAAACAAGCCAGCCCTGCTCTGGAAAGTTAGCAACGAGAAAGGGAGGAGAACCAGACGACACTCCGGCGACTGCCCATTGTTGCACTTTTCTGCCGGTGGAGGTGCTGACTATCTATCACCCGACTGCGGCGCTTCCTAGACATGTGCTCAGGGGCTATTGCGCCCGGTACTACTTGAAGTACATCATCTCTCATTTAGTGTGTACTTCAAGTACTTTTTAGATGTACTGTACACAACACTTGTCTTGTCATATGAACAATCTCGAAAAGTCCGCACCTCTAGATAGTCTGTACTGCATAAAATTCCAACTTTTAAACATGTGTAGTCTGCTGACTATAGTCTGAAAAATATGGTGGTAGCGTGTTAATTTCACGTCACTAGGCAAACTATTGTCGGTGACAGTAGCTGCTCCGCCTCAAGCGCAAGATTTTTGCCTTCGCTAACGCTTCATCGCATGTGCAGGCAAAGCCCAGTGGAATGCAGCGAGCGCATGCTTGAGACGGAGCATCTACTGTGTTCTTATCCTGTCACTGGCTACGGTGCTTGATAATTGATGCGTGCCCGTCACATATATATACTTTATAAGCATACAGCCAAAAAGCATAAAATTAGCTCACTCTGTAACTTTCACTTCAATTTTTTGTAAATTTCTCTCTGCCACTTTCTTTTCTAAGGATCTGAGCGATCAAGAGCAGCCGCCGCTCCAAGCACCTGAAAATGAGATTGGGGATGGGGTGAGTGTAACTTGGGTGCCTTGATCTCTCTCTGCCCTTGGCTCTTGTTATGCTTCATTACAATTTAAAGTGACTGGTTGTATATGTCTTCCTCTGCATCAATAATTCCCGTAACATCTGGTACAATAAGCGTCTCACTTTAGTGTGCTCTGTGAGCATGCTAAATTTGTTATACCAAGCGGCTCCTAAGCTAACAAAATGTCTTTGAAGGATTTCATGGTTCTGAAAGATTTAGAGCTGTGGTTCTCAACCACTGGCATCACGAGGGTCAGTGTCACTTGGGGCAGTGGCTTGCTGCGACCCCCGCCCCCCCTCTTGTGGCCCGCTGCGATACCCTCCCCCGCCCCCTTCCGCTCTCATGGCCCGCCACAACAACCCCCTCCTTTCGTTGCCCAGCTGCACCCTCCTGAGCACTGCACCCAGTGTGATCTGCACCCCCTAATGGGAGGGTATCAGACGATTACAATAACAAAGCAGTAAATGAATGAAACTATATGCATGCAAGCCAATTTTGAAGCCTGAAACAGAGAGTAATCAACCCCACTCACTTTGCCCATATTGTGTGGTCTATCTAGCTTTTGTGGGAGAGCCAGTATTATTAAAAAAATAATGCTGGCCCACCGTTCACGACGGCGAATTCGTCCGTGACGATTTTGTCGCCATCGCCGGAGCCGGTTGTCGGTGGGCCAAAATCAAAATGACCAGCTTCCAACATTTTTTTATAACAGTCACTCCCATCGCCGCTGCGATCACTGTCGAAGGCTCCGACAAAACAAGTGATGCCATAGATGTCATTGTCTCGAAACCACATGCTCAAAACGCCGAAGGTAAACGAGGAAGCCGAAGTTCGAGACGCAAAGAGGGTCAAGTCTGCGAATGCGTGCAAGGGGACGCTGTGCATTGTGAGAACAATGTTGACAACCCAACAAACGCGTTAACATTTTCGAACAGGGTGGATTTGAGGATCCCGCATATAAATCGATTTGTCTACGGAACTATCGCTCCATTTTGGAAACAAATTCGGCAAGAATAGAGGAACATACAATGTTTCCTAGCAGTATAATTGTCTCACATTTTATTTTTGGCGTGTCCCGTCCCCTTTAACGCGGTCACTATTATCCTCCCATTTTCCCACCGCAGGACGAGGCCATTGCTGCTCCCAAGAAGCAAGAAGCGGCTGCCGGGCACGCCGATGGAAACAAAGAGATGCAAGTGCGCCCGCCAGTGGCCAAGCCAGCCCACGGCGAGGCGGGAGACCACCAGGTGGCGGCGGGCGGCGACTCCGTGCCCGTGCTGGGAGCGGCACCGGACGTGGAGGTTCCTCCGAAGCCGGTGAATGGCGAAGCTGCCCAAGCCAAGAAAGGCAATGCCCCTGCCAGGGGCCATGAGGAGAACCTCTTGTGGGGAGGCCACAGGAACGGGGCTGCCTGGCAGGGAGGCCGGCAGGCGGAAGAGGACAACCAGGAGTACGTCAATCCAGGTAGGGAGCGAGCGCTTTTCTGGTTTGCCACATTTTTGGGAAGAAGCGCCTTCGCAGGACATTGCTTTGTATTATTGCATTCTTCAAGGAAAGCTAAAGAGATCTTTAAATATGGAAAAAAAAAACAAAAAAAAACTGTAAAAGTTTTAATGTAGGCATTTTAAAAATGACGTCTTAAGTCTTTTTGTAAAATCTTATTAGTAGCAGCGTCGTAATCGCCATGTAAAATATTCGACGTAGCCCCGCCCATTGCGGCGCGCTGATTGCAGGTGAGCGCGATAGCGGAGAGAAAAACTAGCAAAAGTGATGTCATCGACCGTGTCAGATGACCCTCGCTCGCCACTGAGCTGGCTCGGGGATGCCGACGATGACGTCATGACGCTGTGGACAGGTAACTGGCAGCAGAGAGGCTTAACGCATTCCGTGCGGCAATCGCTGCGCATCATTTTCAAAATAAATGCAGTTTACATTTTACTTCTCCTCAAGTTAAGTGCAATAACTGATTTAATGTGCCAAAAAGCTACAGAAGTCCGCTCCTAACTCAGATTTCTTGGAAAGTGCTTTAGCTCTGCTTGTGTGGCAGGAAAAACAAAAGTAAAGAAGATCTTGTTTCTGTACCTTGTCCGCTGCCCCCTCGACCCTCGACTTGGTGCAGATGGTTCCTATGCCAGGTCTTATCAGTCATTCTATCAGTTTTATTTCATGATATGGTTTCAATTGTATATAATTCTCTGAAGGTAAGCAAGTCAAGTGCTTTTCATTTTCTACTCATTCTTGACCAAAGTTTTCCATTGGTCAAAGAGGGTGGAGGCAGATGTTGCAAGGATTATAGTGGAGCTGCCATTTTCCACCACCCAATTACAAGTGCATGCAATGATCCCTCAAAGTTGGAGGCATACTGACACACTCATTAGTTGGCAAGACACCTTAGGGACCAATGCGGTATTTGTTCCTTGTTGGCCAAGCCTCTGATGTGTGTGTGTGTGCTATCTTAGATGGTCTGAAAAGGATTTTGGGTTTAGGAAGGGCTAGCTAAACCTTCCTCTGCTTCAGTCTCACTGGTTTGAATCTGCCAATGTCAACTATTTGTGGTTTTTACAGGTAATATGCTTTGTTATTGTAGCTGAACTTGGTGTACATATTGAGGCTGCATTCAATTCTGTGCTGTCTTCTTCATTGCATTTGGTTTCTGTTTACGAGCACCTGTAATACTACAGGCAAGGTATGAATGTACCAACATCTTCAAACAGCAAAATATATAAAAGGTTGATCGATTCCTTATGGTTTTTTTATTGATGGTGAGGCACAAATGAGACTAAGGTATTTTCATGTAGAGTTTTGGCCCGCAATGATACATAGAGCTCAATGCTGCTGCTTAGCTTTCGATCCTTTGGTTACCGTAAATGGCCTGGCCATGGCCAGATAATGTGGAGCAAAACGCAAGTGGCTCCAGGGATCGTTAATTAGAGCGTGTTAGAGACCTGAAACTGGAACTTAAACTTCACTTTTAAACATTTATGTTATCTTGTTGTTGGCACTCTTTGGCCACATTTCGCCCTTGTGCCACTAAGTCTCACTCAATTAATCAATCAACATTTATCTTTCTCCTGAAGTTTTTTTCCATCGTGTTGCCCCTGGTGTGTAGACACATCTGTGTTTTTTGTTCCACAACAAAAAATGTGCTTAGGTACGTTTCAATGACCCTACAATAAATTTTTTCGAGGAAAGTATGAAAACGGTGAATTTTAGTCACCCGGAGTCTTCATGTGCCTTCCGTCAGCAGCGACTTTTCTCTTTTGTCTGCTATTCGCCCAAGAGACCTAAAGCAGGCAGCTTGGGACACACTGCATTCATACCAAGAAGCTGGTAGCTTCCACATGCTTCCTCAAATTAGTCATAGGACCTCTACAGATCTGGAAGTCCGGAATTAATTTCTTCGGTTTTCGGGTCGATGGGAACCGACATTGCTGGAGCATAGAGATTATGCTCTTGTTTGCAAAAAGTCTGAAGTTTTTGCACATATATTTATTTAAAAAGCTTAACTACAAGCTTATTTGTTAACTGCATGGCATTATGGGATAGTAGTTATATCCTTTTGCTTTTGGATGCTTCATACGTTCTTCAGATGCTTGGTGTATTGTATATCAAGCGTAACCTATCAGTTACTTCTGAATTCCTTCTGTTCATTGCGGAGGCAATCCGCCTGATTATCATTAATATGGTAAATTTTTGGGGTCATATGACTCTTTGCCTCACTGGCCCCACAGGTCAGAATCATTTTACGCTACAAACAATACAATCACTTAGTGTCGCAAAATCCAATTCTCTATCAAGGTGTCTGTAAAAAAACAAACAATGGAAATGAGGGGTCTTTGATTATACAACGAGGAGTTTCAATGTCTAGGTCTGGATCCGTTTCCAGCTTTGAGAAATAGTAATATATCCGTAAGGCTCTCCTGATCACCTTCATTTACAAAACTGTCACGGTCATTCTCTGAGGATTCATCACGGGAACTTTCAGTACCCCTTTCAGTCTTGTCTCCTCTGCTAAAATCAGCGTCACTTGAATCGCTAACATATTTTTCATAAAAAGTGGACAGATAGAAAGCAGCCATGATAAACTATGCGTGAATGTGCATGCTAAATTCTGCTCGTTCACAAAAGAAAAGTAGAAAAAAGTTACACCATCTTGCGTAAAGCTAAAAAATGAAAGGCATCACGCTTACGCTCTTGATGATAGATGGCACAAACCAAAATTGTTTGTGCGTGCGCAACAGTCAACTGCAAAGCAGGAATGAGACGCCCCAACGTTGACCACTACGGCAATATTGTTTTGTCGGGTGACATCCGACTTGTGACCTCGGAGGTTTAAAGCTTTGTTGACTGTCAGAACTTCCCGATCCCTGGTTGTCGAGCCGAAATTTATTTTCTATCTTGTTTGTAAGAGTGAAACGTTTTTGACCGTTGTTCTCCGGTAACCGGCACAGCCAAAGACGACGATGCAGCGGAAGACCAAGAAGACGATGGACCGTTTGGAGCGGCTGGAGATGCCGCGCAGGGAAAACATTTTCCGGATGCTGCCGATTTCGACGACCAGGTGAAGGCCCGGGCGATTGATGGCATTGGATCAGCCGAACTTGCAGCTGACGCCTTCCTTCACACACTTCGCATGCTTTTCCGCATGAGATTCCACACTTCGTCAAATGACCTTTTAACATCCTTTCGTCTATACCTCTTTCAGTTTGTACTTCCTGTCAAACGTGTCTTGTATCTGCTCGTACCCCGTTCACATTTCTACTAATCCCTTTTCTTTTTCCTCCCCCCTTGTCATCATCGTTTCGTTGAAGAAGAACTAATATCCAGATTGCCACTTTCCTTCTTTATTTCAGTAAGAGGCGATGCTCGCGCTGTACCCACCAGCTCTTTTTTCCTTGACCTGTGATGCATGCTGCTGATGAATTTGCTTGCTTTCAAGATGTGAGCATTTTGCTTGGTGCATGGCTCTTTTTTAACCTTTCCTTTAGAATTTATTTAGCGCATCGCTGATACTGGTGCTGTATATTTGATGCTGCATTGACCAAGATCGATTTTGTGCTCCTTAAAGTGTTGCTGGTTTATCATTGGAGTTTCTTACGAGCCTTAGTTGAGGCCTTCAGGTGTGTTTGCTGCGTGTTGAAACAAGTTGATGCTGCTACTTTCTGTTTTTTTATCATGTAGGCAGGATAAGCTAACCCCTTTAAATAAGAAGCACACCTTTAAATGTTCTTAGGGAGTAGTCAGTTGCAGCATTCTCTGAGGACTACTATATTACATGCTGCACATTAATGTTCATTACTTGAATATTTGCTTCAATTTCATCGGTACTTGTATAAAAGCCTTCTACATCAAATGCTATACTTAAAGGGAATCTGAAACACTTCTTTCAATAAATGAGATAGAGGCTGATTCCAGCATAGTTTTATTTCGTGAACCTGGGAGGGCACCCCGATCGCTTCTTGGGGAAAGTAGTGGATAACCTTGTTTCCTAGATGAAGAAAAAAGATAATGATCATATTCCTTCCAGACAACCAACAAGACCGGCGGTGATTCCTTGCATTCACAATCTATCTCACAATCTAAAAAAAGTGGCGGCTCATTTTGAAGTGCCAGTGGTGTTTTCAGCACCACACAAGCTGTCTCATCTATGTTCAAAAATAAACAATGAAAAGGGAGAGGGTAAAGTGTGCCAAAAGAAACACGCTAAGCAATATGGGGAGTGTGCAACATCAGTGGTATGAGCTGTGGGAAATCGTGTGTGGCCCAAACGGGGCGTTGCATAAATGAGAGGGCCAGGGAACATGCCTGGTCAGTGAAACAGTCCTCGTCGGGCAATCTTGCGGTGCACTGTGATAGGTGCCCATGTGGCCCGGAATTGAAAGAAACAACTGTTCTGAGCAGATACATAAACAAAACAGCGCGAGAAATACATGAGGCATTCCGCATAAGAGAGCAAGGGGAGAGTCTGCATTAGTGCGCCATCACTGCACTTGACAGATAAAGAGTTTTTCTTTTTGAGCCAACACTCAGATGGACAGTATTAATAGTCAGTGTTGTTTCAATAAACCTTCAGTTCAAAGTGCGCTTCGTCTCTGTTCCCTTTTAGAGCGCAGCTCTTAGGGGACCGTTTCCTGCTTGAGAGGCGTCGCCGTCGGCGTAACCGCAAGGTCACGTGACCCCCCCCCCCCCCCCCCTGAGGTCACATGACCCGCGAGGTCACGTGACCCCCTCCCCCCCTTCCCAGGGGTCATGTGGTCACGTGACCCCCCCTGAGGTTACGTGACCTCAAGGAGTCACCTATACCTCAGTACGCTTCCATCCTCCTCAAGAGCTGCGCTCTAATCCGGCGTCACAGGGAATTAATTGTAAACGGCTTTCATTTTTCGGCCTTATTTATTCGGCGCTTTTCATTCACTGAATTTCACGTTTGTTTTCCCTGAAGATGTAAATAAACACGAAAAAAACACGAAAAACCTCAGACCAGTTGTGACGTCATAAGAGGATCTTTCGGCCACCAAGCGCGTGTTGCTCGAGGGCCACCTGTGCAATTTCAAGCTTGCCAGATATATTGCCCCTCACTGGCACCAGTTGTGACGTCTTTTTCTGCCCTTTTTAAAAAGAGCAAGAGCGAGCGTGCATAGCTTTGATAAACACTGAAGATGCACGAGAGCGGAGATTCCGAAAACTCCTTTTGTGACATCACGCTTCGGGAAGGAGCGATACTTTGAAAATGACTTTCTGCAGCTTCCATGCCCCAAATTAAAATATAATTTCGATATTATAGATTCTGGAGGTCAAATGACAATTTAAGTGTGTTTCCTCGAATACAAAACTGCTTCAGCTTCCCATTAAACAATTGCAATCTGCACCAGCAGATAAATTGTGCACATAGGCTCCAGATTTGATTTGAGCATTTCTGTAGTAAGATTCTTCCTTATTCTGACATTTCCACCTTTTCTTTTGTTGTGGGCACTACTAAATCAACAAACCACTAACTTTGGAGCCCACACATCTGCCACAGCAAGTCCACTCCAATTCATGAAAAATATTTTAAAAAAGGGGACTTTCAATAGGCCATTCCAAAGGGCTTGGAAAATATTTCCAGTTTTTCTTACTAACTAATGTCAGCTTCTCACTTTGCTGCTTCTCTGCATTGTGACAGCACACCAAGGAAAAAAAGCTTTCCAGAACATGTGCGCCCACACTTGTGCTTCGCTCTCTGAGTTACGGAGTTACGGTTTTACTTGGTCAATGCTATCGTGAAGCTTAAGCCCACATGATGTACATGTCAAGAGGTGCTATGGTAATTTTTGATATGATTATTCTATCTAGCTGGTGCAACACAATGTTCCATTTTACCATAGCATGCTTTTCTTTTAGAAGTAGATTTTATATATGTGCAGCAGGCACGTAGCCAGGGGGGAGGCCCATGGGGCCCGGGCCCCCCCCTGAAATCTTTCATTTTGCTGGGACCTCCTCTTCCCCCCTCCCCCTCATACAGCATTTTGTCAAGGGCAGGCCCCCCCCCCCCGAACCAAAATCCTGGCTACGTGCCTGATGTGCAGTATGCCGACCTTTCAGGTCTGATAGGGGATCATGTAGAAAGAAAAGCTCTTGGGATATTAAATTTTTATTTACTCTCATTGAAAGCTAAATTTTTTTTTAAAGATGTAACTTACGAAGAAGCACTGTTGTCTTCACGGTGTGGAGAAAATCAACCATCTGCGTTAAGTCTTTATTTTAAACTGTTTTTGTTCACATTCCACCCATTGAATAGTGCGGCTCAAGAGCCCAAGCAATCACCTGATCTCACTTCACGACCGTGTTCTTTCGCGCGATGAGGTCTGTCTGCTATGGTGCCGTCACCATGGCAACAAAGCGTCTGCTGCAAGTGCAAATGCAGAGCGGAAGAAAGCGGCAGCTGACACCATTTTTTTACACTGTCTGCTAAAGTCCACATGGCAATGTTAGCCAAAGTTGAACGCAGCGTAACTTTGGTGGTTGATGACGACAGGGCGGTATTGATGTTGCTGGCCTGTAATAAGGTGGGCTGCTGACATGCTGTTTTCGGCTTTCTGCAACGTGGTAGCCTTATTCCGAACCCTTGACGGTTCCACTGAGGCTTGCCGTAAGCATAAGCCTGAGATTTTAATTTATCTTCCCCTAGTGGAACAGAGCGAAGCGAGGAGTGACCATGAGCGTAATCTTTTTGCGAGCCTATGCTTTTTGTGTAACTTTTGCGGACGTTGCTTAAAAAATGACATCAGCTGTTGCTGGCTTCATGTGTGCATCCATTTAGCAGATGTTTTGCTACCATGGTGACGGTGACGATGGCAGATAGGCAAGGCAGTGTGGCGTTATTAGATGCACGCTTGAACTCTTCTGCCATGCTTTTCAGTCGGCGGAACATGAACAAAAGGTGTTTGAAATAAGGACCCAATGCAGATGTCTGATTTTCTACAGTGCCTAATATTTTGAGGCGTCTTGCATGAAAAGTATGTTTTCCTGGCCATCCTGTGGCCGTTTTTTTTTATCCTTGAACATGTGTCTACTCTGAAGTATCAAACTGCTGTAATTATAGCGTTGACATAAGGAATGCAAGATGTGCACAATGTGCTATACCTGGTAGGAAGTAAGAGTTGCGTTATTGCCAGATACTGATCCGTTTCGCTTCAACTCCACAGGCGGCCGAAGGCGACGTGCAGCAGCCTAACCATGGACGGGAGGAAGGCATGATGGTGAATCCAAAGTAGTGCCCTCCGTTTCACTCTCGTCTCCTTTTTGACGGCGAACTCTCCAAAGACGCGAGAAGACAGCAAGCCCGGTTGTCGGTCAAGTTTGGGACGAAGGAACAGACATTGCGCGGTTCGCTCTTGTTTGCATTTGTGCGTGTGTGTCAAAGACACGTGATCTCGCTGCCGGAAATGCTCGTGGAGCCTAAGCCGTTAGCAAGTGGGAGACGGCTCTGCTTCTTGGGAGACAAGGGGCCATCGAAGGGCACCTCCCGACCTCGTTCATCGATTATGCAAGCTTTTCGTTCTGTTTTCTGTCGCCTCTGCTTGAAGAACCCGCCGCTGCGAGGGAGTTTCTGCGGTCTGCCGGTGTCGTCGTTTTCCACTCCCTGAGTGCTGTGCAAGGACAGGACGTGGGAGAGCTGTGATTTGTGGGGGCTTTCTCAATGCATTTCAGTGATTGGGGGGGGGGGGGGGGGGGGTGTTCTTCATTGACAGTTCCTTTTTTTAATACAATCTTTTTATCGCTGTGTTCCTACGTTTTGTATGCAATAACACCGTGTAATATAATTTTTTTTTTTTTGGAAGGGCTATTAAATTTGCACGTTGGCTTGGTTTGAAAGTGTCTTTGCACTTAGAAGGTTGCTAAAGTCGTTTTCGAGTCCATCTTTTTAGGGTTAAAACTAAATCTATGCACCTTGCACATCCTGGAATACCCACATTTAAAATCGTTTGTGCCCTCTTTTCCTATTCCAAGAAAAACGTGACAAAACATAGCGACATGCCTCCTTTTTTGAGACGTGCCTGGGGAAGGCGGCATTTCGGCATTTTAGACATATTTCGCTCTATCTCGCGGACTTCTACAGTGGAGACTCCTGGGCCCATGCCCGGGAGTCTAACTAAGCAGATTGCCTTGTCAGCCTGAGAAGTCGCTCTCAGAAGGAAAGTTCTAAAACCATGCACTCGCACCCGGCCCTTTGTCAGCACTGTAGATGTTCGTGAGATAAAGCACATGCTGATACAGAAAGAGCAATAATAATGCCTGCAGTAGGGGAGCAAGGGGGAGAAAGGACAAACAAATCTCCAAACATGGCTAGCACACATGCACCTTTGCATTAATTGCATTATCATCATTCTGATACCTTTTTTTCTAATTTTTTTTATTTGCGATTTTAGAGATTTATTTTCCATCAGTTTTCCACCTAGGCAGGGGGGACGAGGAGGGAAGAAAGGGAGGAATTACAGATGTGTAAGGAGGTTTGCTTCCGTACATTGCCCATGAGGCTACGGCAGATGTCAAGTTGTAACTCACTCGGTCGTGAGCGACTGCTCTCGAAGGAGTGCGTTACGACCTCCTGCGATTTCTTATGACAAGGACACACTGGCGCCATCCATTGAATAGCAGTGGAACACACTGTTCCCATATATTTCCTTTTCTTTTTTTAGGGCATCCTCCTTTCTCTTTTTGGCTCGAAAAACTTTTGATGGCGTTATAAACAATCATTTCTAAGAGACAGTAATCACAGTGCACACATTAGATCTCGCAAATACTACGAAACCTTCACTCTAGTGAAGTGCATTTCTGGCGTCGCCTCAGATGGCGCCAGCGTGCCAGTGTGTTGTGTGTTGAGTTCGTTTTCTTATCGTAATATATTGCGAGAGCTCAATCCTAAGCAAATGCCAGTGTGTGAATGGGCCTTGAGTGTGTTTTCTTATTTCTTGTAGTGCATAACACTTCCAAAGAAGGTGCTTCTGGTCCACATCTTCAGAACAGAGGGAGCAAGAGGGAAAGCTCTATCGTGCCCATCGCGCCGCGTGTGCTCGGCTGGCAGTGGTGTTCGTAACAATCTTATGAGTGAGCACCGTCTCCCACTGACCTATCCCACTTGGTATTGGGTAGATGCAGGGAACGAGCGCAGCCTGTTTAGATTCTTTTGCAGCGACCCTTTGCCTCTGTTGGGTCATAGTCTGGGTCCTATGCAACGAGTGCCAGATACAGTTTCCACACACAGAAACAAGTACAGTACACCATGAAGCTCACACAAGATTGGGATTGTGTACCTGTTGAGGAGGTGAGTGATGTGGTTGGAAAAGGAAGGGGACGTCCTGTGCACGCACATTAACTGCTGCACAGCCTTATTATACGGGTTCATTTTTGCCTTAAAGGCCGACGTACGACCTCGGTTTTCTGCAGGAAAGGTAATGCCTCTCCTAAGCTGCTAGGGGAGCCAAGGCCAGAGGGAAGGGTTGGACAGTATTGCAATACAAATGTATTGTAATATAGTACTTCAGAAATACAAATACTTTTAGTATTTATATTTCTGTATCACGATAAAAGTTTTCAGTCAGTACCTGTGTTTCAGTATCGAAATACCTTTTTGGTGTATTCCTTTTATTGCGGTACAATCCCGGGCCAATGTGTCTTGTTACGCGGTGCTACCCCAAGGAAAAGCTCAAGAGACTGTTTCCTTCCTTTTGTGCTTCAGAGCGGTAGAAGGACCTTGAGACTTCGTTATCAAGCAGACCAAGGCTTGTTTCGAACACAATGGCCCGCATTGGTGACTCCCCTATTTTCCAAATATAACAAATGTCTTCCGGAGTGCTTCAGATGGGCAACTATTCTTGTAGAATCAAAAATTTGAAGCCACTGTAGGTATGAGCTTTATAACTATACATTGCACTCCCAGCCCCATTTACTTAGGCGAGCGTAAAGTTTATTCCTTCAGGTCATCGGGTAAAAAATTTAATTTTAATGTGGTGTTACCGACATGAGACTAGACGGTGCTGACCTTTCGGGGATATTTGGGTAGATAGCTAGACAACAAAGGTAGAGGCTTGAGTGGTATTGCTTGAAAGGTGTGCAATATATCTAAAGGAGAACTGTTTGCATCTTCCGCTCCCCTCTGAGGGTGCCAAACTGCGCATGCGCGGCCCGCTTCGCCGGAATGGAAAGCGGAGGTACAAAAATGCGTTGGAGCGTTTTTCTTCAGCGTAAGAGCATTTTGAGCGGGTTTGAAAAATTTCCTTGCGTAACCCCACAAGTGGACGTCTATAGTACTAGTAAGACAAAAAAAACCTAAGCGTTAACACCAAGAGAGTAAAAGGGAGCGTGATTGTAGAGGTAGTAAAAACAAAGGCGACAATAATGAACACAAAAGAGTAGGCACACACCCGAAAATATAAATACAATCGTTCCACCTTGTGTGCGAGTGAAGCCGAAGGTATAAGCCGTATAAGCATGAGCATGTTGCTCTAAACCATGGAGAATAGAAGGGTAGGAGAGGGCATGACGTCGGCCGGGTAGCCTCCACAAGCCATGCTCCCTTGACGCCTCGCCTCCTTCTCATTTTCCTCCTTACTCTCCTCACTTACCATGCCAACGTGACCACATCACGTGACCGTAGCTAGCCTTGGTCTTGCTATGGGGTACTAGAATACACCACAGTCTAGCCTTCGATCTGATAAAACCTACCGGACGGAGCGCGCGCAAGCCTGGAAGGGGTCCTTCTACAATCAACCATCCATCTCACACGTGACATGTCACGCGCACCAATCACCAGACAGATCTGCGGTCACGCTGGGCACAAAATCGTTTAAACTTTTTATGACTAGGCTTCACCAATGTTGCAACGTGCCCCCTCCTAGTACTTCTAACCTCCTTGCTCTAAACGGTACCTGCACTGCACGAGCGCGCGCGCTGGTCAAGGACGCTGAAAGGCCGGCACTCGCTCTTGTAGCTTCTGCTCCACTCGAATTAAAAATGAAACAGAGTTACTTATTCGAAGTAGAAAAATGAAAGAAAAGGACGAAGTTTGCGCATTGCGAGTACGGCGAGTACATTCTTTTGCGAAGTACGAGTACAGTGTTGCTCAAGGCTAGCAAGGCATCAGCACGATGAATCCCCGCTGTTCTCAAGGAAGGAGACTTCTACTAACTAGATTAAAGGGATACTTCAACGAAATTTGAAATATTCCCGCCGTGTTCAAAAATAGGTTGAATATGATCCACAATATCCGTAAAAGACAATCGCACGTTTGTATTTTGAGCCTGGTGGCTGTATTTTTCGTTATAAACGGCCCACTCTGGCAAGCGCTCGGAGAAGGCCCAGCGGAGACCACGTGACATCCAACGCAATCGTGACGTAGGTCGTCTCAAGACGAGCAAAGCTACAATTCGAGGCTGACGTCGAGAGGATGGCCTAGTCGTTCCAGGCACCGAAGCGGCTGCTTTTGTACAAATTTTGAGTGACGGGTTAATCTTCTATAATCTTGTAGGGGGAGAATAGCGACTTCTGTGACACACAAAAGGCATTCTCGGGAAGATAGAGTTTTTCCTTCCCCCCTTCTCTCGTCGTGGCCGGAGACGAGACAACCTCCGTCACTAGCTGTCAAGGTTGCTAGACGGGCATTACAAGCGAGGCGTTAGCGACTTCACCAGGTGCTCTTTGCTAATCGTTTAATTCGTTTTAAAATTCCTTTTCGTGACTTTTTTAACAAGATATTGGTATGTTCGATTTGATGGTGCTTTTTTGAACACATATAGACCAAAAAATGAGCACCGAAATTTCGTTGTAGTATCCCTTTAAGCTGTCGAGACATCGAAGTATTTGTATCCCTCGTGCCATCAAGCGCCGAAGCTTCCTTTCCGAACGCGGTTTGCTGGATCTTTTCAACGTAGAAGAGCAACCCTTTAGGAGGCTATCCCGCTTAAAGGGATACTTCAACGAAATTTTAAATATTCCCGTCGTGTTCAAACATAGGTTGAATATGATCCACAATATCCGTAAATGACAATCGCACATTTGTATTTTAATCCTGGTGGCTGTATTTTCCGTTATAAACGGCCCACTCTGGCAAGCGCTCGGAGAAGGCCCAGCTTAGAGCACGTGACATCCAACACAATCGTGACGTAGGTCGTCTCAAGACGAGCAAAGCTACAGCGAGGCTGAAGTCGAGAGGATGGCCTAGTCGTTCCAGCCACCGAAGCGGCTGCTTTTGTACGAATTTTGAATGACGGGTTAATCCTCTATAATCTTCTAGGGGGACAATAGCGACTTCTGCGACACACAAAAGGGATTATCGGGAAGACGGGAGTTCCTCCTTCCCCCCTTCTCTCGTCGTGGCCGGAGATGAGACAACCTCCGTCACTAGCTGTCAAGGTTCCTAGACGAGCATTACAAACGAGGGGTTAGCGACATCCACCAGGTGCTCTTTGCTAATCGTTTAATTCGTTTTAAAATTCCTTTTCGTGAATTTTTTATCAAGATAGTGGTATGTTCCACATGATACCGCTCTTTTGAACACATATAGACCAAAAAATGAGCGCCGAAATTTCGTTGTAGTATCCCTTTAAAGGGAAACTCCGCTTCATTCTCGGTTGTTAGCAAACACTGCGACAAATTTAGTGTCATCTAGAGAGACCGAATGTCAAATATAACGTAATACCGCCTAAAACATCACTAAACCGGCCGACAAAAACTGAGACGCGCGAAGTCACCAAAATCCGCTAATTTAGCGGGCGACGTGCGGCGCAGCCAACTTTGTATTTCCGTTGTGGCTGACGTCTGTTGCATACGCAGTTTTTTTCTTGGTATTTTCTTTTCCAGGGAGAGCTTACCGGGCGGCGCTACGGACGCGCTCCACGTTTGAGCAAGCAAAGAGGCGAGCCTACTACAATAGAGATCAGTGGGCGAAACAGACAAAAAAAAAAAAAAAAAGAAAAGAACGAGAACAAGAGAAACAAAAAGGGAAAGAGAGAGTTGTACAGGATGAGTTTCGCTGACACACCTGCCAACCGGTGCCAACCGACTAGCCGCCTGGGTTGCCGCCTACATAGCCTGCTTCGTTGCTGCTTGCGTTGCCTGTTCGCCGCCGCGGCTAGGCCCGCCCTCCCTCCTCCCTCCTCCCTCCTCGCCCTTCCCCTCGCATCCGCGTCTTTCTTGGGTTACCGCTAGTAGATCACGTGACCCCTTGTATTCCACGTGGGTGCGTATGCAACTGACGTTGAGAGTACAATGTTGCCCGGCTGTGCCGAAGTTTCAGTTTCGGTTTGCGATTGTGGTAAATAACAAGATCGCACGAAAAATATTTTGCTCTTAATGAGACAAACGGTCTAGGGTTGTTTTGAAGTACTTTTCACGTTTATATCACCCACTATCTCAAAATTTCCGAAATCAAGCGGAGTTGCCCTTTAAAGGGATACTTCAACGAAATTTGAAATATTCCCGTCGTGTTCAAAAATACGTTGAATATGATCCGCAATATCCGTAAAAGACAATCGCACGTTTGTATTTTGAGCCTGGTGGCTGTATTTTTCGTTATGAACGGCCGACTCTGGCAAGCGCTCGGAGAAGGCCCGGCGGAGACCACGTGACATCCGACGCAATCGTGACGTAGGTCGTCTCAAGACAAGCAAAGCTACGGCGAGGCTGACGTCGAGAGGATGGCCTAGTCGTTCCAGCCAGCGAAGCAGCTGCTTTTGTACGAATTTTGAGTGACGGGTTAATCTTCTATAATCTTGTAGGGGGACAATAGCGACTTCTGCGACACACAAAAGGCATTCTCGGAAAGAGCGGAGTTTCTCCTGCCCCTCTTCTCTCGTCGTGGCCGGAGGCGAGACAACCTCCGTCACTAGCTGCCAAGGTTGCTAGACGGGCATTACAAGCGAGGCGTTAGCGACATCCACCAGGTGCTCTTTGCTAATCGTTTAATTCGTTTTAAAATTCCTTTTCGAGACTTTTTTAACAATATATTGGTATGTTCGATTTGGTGGTGCTTTTTTGAACACATATAGACCAAAAAATGAGCCCAAAAATTTCGTTGTAGTATCCCTTTAAAGAAGGACCTGGCTGCTCTGCAAGCGGGCCTCTAAATCCCAGCACCCGGCAGATCGGCGCAGGGTGTTGCCAATCTGCCGAGACGCTTTGCGTGGTTCTTTGTCGACTAGCCTATCCCAACCGTCTGTTCGTACTTGGATGAGCGTTTGGACGGAACTTGTCGGTGTTCTGCATATTTGTGAGCCTCATCGTGGGTCACATGAACGAGAGGTTCGGCGATCTGCTCGCTGACATGAACAAACATAGGTGGTTGACCCTGGCGAAACTGGAGCTGTGCTCACAGCCCACGTAGCATCCAATGTCGTGCGAACATTCCCTGGGTGTTCTGAATGTTGAAGGAACGTTAAACACCATTCGGAACGTTCTAGGAACGTTCGTAAGCGAACATTCCTTACAAGGTAAGCTGCTCAACATTCTAAAAACGTTTGTTGGCGAACATTCGTATGCACAATGTTCTCGGAACGTTCCCCTTTGAACATTCATATGTGCAACATTCTCAGAACGTTCGCTTCCGAACATTCCTAGGATTTTCGCAGGTGAAGCCAACTTTACGGAGCTTTCAAGCAACCTGTGTTTCGAAACACCATCCACTATATGCCACCTTGTGCCAAAAATATGCAAATTAAGTGGAGGTTTTGCAAACTTAGCATAAGGGATCAGTTTTATCTTGTACGAGTGTACCGAGGAATGTGAGATAGGTGTAGGAGAAAAGCAATGGTCTTCAAAATTTGATAATGAGTTTTGCACTCACTGCGTATGTAGAGGGGCAGTTTTGAATAGACCCGATTTTTAGCATCTCGGATTCAATACCTTGAAAAAGGTATGTCCTGCTGGAGTGTGGGATGCCGTAGGTATCTGTTCTTATGCTCCGAGTGAGTTATCGGTCAGTATGCCGCACGTTTTAATATGTAGGAG
This sequence comes from Ixodes scapularis, assembly GCF_016920785.2. NCBI lineage: Eukaryota > Metazoa > Arthropoda > Arachnida > Ixodida > Ixodidae > Ixodes > Ixodes scapularis. Next base: position 96,426,758 of record NW_024609846.1, read on the forward strand.
TCAACTGCCGTTATAGTACAGGCTGTGGCTAATGCGCTGGTAAAGCGGCTAGGTTTGTGCAAAGCCTAGAAAAAATATATTTCGATTAAAAAATATCGTTCGCTCTCTGAGATTTATTATATCAATATATGTAGTACGGCTCAGTGGGGCTGTAACGTAAGCAAACTATAATTGTGGAATCTTTGAAAATGTTCTTCAGAGAATGTTGCAGACGTTCTATAGATGTTTTGGGAACGTTCTGAAAACCTAGTTAGAATGGTGATTGAATGTTCTAAAAATATCAACTAGAAAACATTCCCCGAATGTAGCGATAAGTGCCTGCGCCACATTCTGACAACGTCGATAGAATGTTCTTACGTAAATTAGCAACATTCAGAGAATGTTGCAGAAGTTCTTTGGATGTACTGAGAACGTTCTTAGAACCTTGTTAGGATGTTTCAATGTTGATTGAATGACCTGGTAATGTTCTATGTCGTTCTCAGAACGGTCTAAGAATATCCCTTTGAAGACATTCCCCGAATGTAGCGATAAGTGCCTGCGCCACATTCTGACAACGTTGATAGAATGTTCTTACGTAAATCTTCAACATTCCAAGAATGTTGTCTATGTTATTTTGAACATTCCCGGAATGTTCTCAGAACGTTTTCGTGCTACGTGGGAGGTGAGACCCTGCATGGTTTGTGTAAATTTCGCGTTTCCATTGTTTTTAACACAGCTGCATTGTCTAGTAAAAAGTTACTTTTTTCTACACGCCAATAATTTGAGCGTTTACTTTTGTTTGGGCACAAAAAAAACAAAAAAAGGTGTTCATGGGCAGTGTCAGGACAAGTCACGACGAGCGCGTTTGTAATCTGTGAGTTTTAGTAGGCCACTTTTATGAGCCCTCTATGGTCTACTTTACGCTCTGCAAGAAGCGTCATCCCCACTGCACATGCGTGGCCCGCTCTGAGTTGGAGCGTATAGTTAGCGGAGTGAGCGTGCGCTCCGCTTCACAAGTTGTAGAGCGGACTGCCCTCAGCGTCCTTAGCGTGATCGTTTAGATCTCAAGATGGCTGCACTTACACAATACGCGTCGGTGTACGAAGTGAACGAGTATCACTTTGCAACCAGCACGGTGTCGGTAAAGTCGTCGCGGTTTTGTGGCCGTTTTATGGCTATGCAGTCAGATGTACGGGGGCGCGTGCTTGAACGCGCCGTCCTGTCAAAAATGCCACTGAAAGCTGACCACGAGCATAGCGCTCGCAAGCTGCACCAAAGAAACCATTCCTTTCAACTTTACTTATTCACATTCGCTCGCAACTTTTGAATTATTTAACTTTCCTCCGGAAATGTTCGCCTTGGATTTTCTTGGTAGAGACTTGAATGCAGCATTTTTAAAAGCGCAACCCATGGTGCCGCTATTCTTCGAGGCCGCCTTATTTCGGCCAAGTGTCTAGGGAGCAAGAAAGCTGCGTCATTGTTTGTCACAGATGCGAGTCTAAATGTATTAGACACGAATGCTGCGTCAATGCTGAATATGAAATGGGTTCTAGTCACAAGTCTCGCACTAAAAGCGATGCCCAAAATATGGCGGCCGAATATGTTACCCGGTGGTGTTTTGAAAAGAGTTACCAATAACGGTCGAAAGAATATTCCACGTCAAGTTTTTGTCTGGTAAAAACCAGACAGGCATAAACAATGCAAAATTTAGCAAACACAACCCTGGACCTCTAAGCAATAGTGGTAGATTAGAACGCTTTTCAGAAGTTTCGTTTTGAATTCCAGCGTAGCGGGCCTCGCATGCACAGTTTGACGGCCTAAAAGCTTAGCGGAATTAAGGAACAACTATATATATACATTTATATTTTTTTTAATTTACGATGCACAGTTTTTTACAACCCTGCAATGGAAATACGTTTTATCTTAGAGGAGTAACAAGTCCCATATCACATGTTTTGGTAGCGTTTAAATACTGCCGTGTTGTAAGAGTGCCTTTTTGTTCTTTTTATTAGGCCGTCAAGGACAAGGGAGCACCCCTGGACAACTGTTGAGGTTTTGTTGACCGCACAGCATGCCCATATGCCGTCCATCGAAAAATCAGAAGAGGACCACAAGAGGGTGCTCGTCGTGAAGCCCCAGGCAGTGATGTGCGCAAACGGCATGTGATGTGCGCAGACGGCACAATGGGCATGTTTTTTTTTTTTGCTTTTTTGTTTAATATTAGAATTCATAAAATGATCACAGTAAATCATATTCAAGCTTTTGTACTGAGCGAAATACCTGTCCAACTGGGCTGAAAGGCATCTAGAAATATTTTAATAAAAAACATTTACTAACGACGCCCATTCACTTCTGAGATGTGCGTGTGAATATTGAATCTAACCAAATTACAGTGTTACTGTTGAATTCAGCATTGTAAGAGTAGACTATGTTGCGTGGCCTTCTATTGCAAGAAAAGACCGTAGCACAAGTGAGGCAGAAACTAGGCAGGAGCTTAAGCTGAAAAACGCACTTTCATAAACACGCAAAAGAAATAAAAAGAAGTGTATAGTCAAGCAAAATGGTTTCATGTCACCCCCCAAGGCAGATACATACACTGCGCTCCACTGTTAATACGAACACGAAAAAAATCGCTTTTAGTTGCAGTTCATTTCTTCGACAGCTATTGAAAAAGCTGAAAATTTGTCGCTCAGATTAGTGCCCCAAACGAGCGCTTTATTCCACACCAATAGGCAAATGTCAGCCCCTCGAATTTAAGGTGAAAAATGAAAACAGGATATTGAATGCTCCCGCTAACAGTGTCGCGCGGTGTACATAAACACCAAGGCACCATATTACAAACCGAAGCATACGAAGAAGAAAAGACTCATTTCATTGGGAAAAAAAAGTAGAGATATAAATGGAGCACTCGCTTTCGCTAATTTTCACTGTCTTGCTGCCTGAAGTAACCAAACAAAATATCTGTCCGTTTGCCGACTGCTTTAGTCTTTGGTCTGTAACCTTTAATTTTTGGCTCTGGAGAGCCGCGGCACCGCGGAAAGCAGCAGCCCGTACCACCGAGGCACCCGGTGCCGCGTCTAGGGAACATGGTAATGTGATGAGTATATACGTGCAAGATGACGACGACATGGGTTGTTGGTATATTGGGGAGGGTGGCAGTCCGATCCGCAGAAGTCCAGGCTTCGTGGAGGCGGGTTGGGCGGGTGAGCAGCGAGCTATGAGGATCTTGCACGCCGTTCGATCAGTGCATGAAGGAGCACCAGGAACATAATGGCGCTATTGCTCACTGGGGTCCACTGGGGTCAAAGAATCATGCTCCAAGGAGGTAGTCCAGCCGAAGTAGAAGCTGCCGCCTCCGAGGAACCGAGGCCCAGGGCTCAGATTGAGACACCGCCGTCGCCCGGTGTGTCATCCTCTCAACGTCGTCGTCGTCATCTCGCATAGAAAAACCGAGCCCGCTGGCTTAGACAAGGCAGCACCTGCTCCCACCGTTCAGGGGCCGTGAAAGGATTGCTGCCAGCGATTTCTCGAAGCAGCCGGAGGTTCTTGACCACCGTGAAACTTTTTCTGGGGGACGCCTTTTCAAACAAAGTCTGCGCAGCTTCTTAGTGCAGCGAGGTTCATAACGGTCAAGCGCGCTCCCAAGCATGATTTCAAATAGCGAGCACCCACATTTCCAGAAAAGCACCATCTAGTGAACCTTTAAGGGGTATTCACACGAGGGAGAAATCCCGGGGATTTCTCCCCGGCACGCGCATCCCACGACGAAAACGTCAGGCTTTGCGATGTGCAAAAGCCTCGCGTTTTCATCTCGTGTTGCGCGCGTGCCGGGGAGAAATCCCCGGGATTTCTCCCTCGTGTGAATACCCCTTTACTGAGAGTGGAACGTTCTTCTTAAAATGGCGACGATAGCGGAGCTGACGCTACACGCTCAAATCCCAGAGCGGGTCGCGCATGCGCGATGGCGACTCCGCTTTCCATAGAGCGGAGCGGGAAAGCGAAAACGGTCTACTAAAACTCTCTATTATTAACCTACTGAAGACTCGCTTAATTCCCACTGCTTTATATGTGCTGTGCCGAGAAGCTGCCGCATGGAACCACTCTGCGCTCTTGCGCTTAAAAAAATATTACTTAGTTCAAATTTTATGAATGACAAGTTCATATGGCGCTCTATCGCTTGAGTGGTCTGGCATATTTTTACTTGGACCACTTCACTGCGAAATTAGCAGTTTTATTTAAACCAAAACGGTAGCAAGCTATTTCATACAAATATTATATCTACAATAGACGCGGAAAACACTCCTAGAAACAAAAATCTCGAGAACGTCACAATTTCAGCATTTTATCCTCAATTAAAAATAAAACAAAACACTATATTATTTAAATACGGCTTTATATAAAGCAATAATGCAAGTAGGATTAGACAGAAAAAAATTGTGCGTTGATAACTAAAGATCTGTACTTTTTGCAATTTTTTTACTTGTATCTAGTTTCGCGCCTGTTCGGGAATTTCTAACAGCGCTAGCTCGGGCGAAACATTTTTGTGGACGAAAATATTTAGGCAAGTGACTATTCAACACATATGAAACCCCTGTGATTTTTTGCCAAAGAATCGGCGATGGTCAAGGACTGGAACGCTTTAAAGGAATGTATAGTTTGTGCTGAAAATGCTGAAACTTTCTTTTCGTTATTATTCGCCCCCTGCAATAATGCCTTCTAGGCGCTTCAGGAGTTCTCTGAATAAAGAATAAAGACTGCGTTTTTTGGTCTAAACATATGATTCGGCATCGACATTCGCTGAGCTGCCTCGGTAAGTTGCGATGATTGGCTCTCTGAGTGTTGTGCGGGAAAGTAGACGCACGGGATTGTTTCTAAGAGTGCATGGGGGCAGAGATGCATGCGTGGGGCCGGACAGTGTTTCTTGGACTCTATATTCAGCATGACAGATTAAACATTTAATGAAGAATGCGGAATTTCTTTAAAAAAAGAAAAACATAAACTTAAGAAAAAAGCAACGTCAGAAAATATTGCCGCGCGCAGGGGTCACGGACTTCTAGAACTTTCTCGTTTATTCTTGTTCCGGACATAACTTCTATCGTTTATCCCCGCTTATGTTTTTCTAGAAAGTGCGTGTTCATTCTCGCCCCGAGCGCGCTACGCTCGAACCTTCTCCGCCGAATCTTCGAGATAGTGACTCACTCTAGATAAGACGCCGCTCGCGACCTTGTCGAGTCAGTCTCGCCCCAGCGCTCGATCCTGCGGTTTCGCCGACTTCGACGCCTGCGACGCTCTGTTATTATCTTTTGTACTCTTTTATTTTTTTGGCACAAGTTCGCCACATTAAACGTTTATTTCTTTCTGTTTATCTATTGTTTTTAGTCACCACCCGTGACATACTGGTGGAGGTGCGGGGTATTCCATTCTATGCCCGTCGCACCCCGGACCCCGACGCCTTTCCACGGGGACGCCCACGAAGACGTCGAGGACTGGCTACAACAATACGAGCGAGTGGCCCAGCACAACCAATGGACGGACGAACAGCGCCTGCAGAATCTTTACTTCGCGCTCGAAGGAACGGCCCGGCACTGGTTCGAAAATCGCGAAACTTCCCTGACCTCGTGGACCGCCTGCAAGGATGCGCTGAGACGGACATTCACCAACCAGTATCGACGGGAGAGGGCCGAGGACCTTCTTCGAATGAGGACCCAGGGCGCAAACGAGACGATCACCAGTTTTGTTGAGGATGTTCTGCGCCTGGTCGCTCGTGCCGACCCTCAAGCCACCGACGAAAAGAAGCTGCAGATCCTGATGCGAGGCGTAAAGGATGACATTTTCGGTGGTCTTGTCCGCAACCCTCCAGCCACCGTCGAAGATTTCGTCAGGGAAGCTACGAGCATGGAACGTGCCCTCCTCGCAAGAGCCAGCCATTACCATCGGCACTCGAGCATCGCTGCTTCTTCTGCATTGGGCCACGACATCAGCCCTAGCCTCCCAGGCATACGCGACATCATCCGTGAAGTCGTCCGGGAAGAGCTCCGCAAGATGCTCCCCGCTGCAGATAGCCCGTCTTCTCTAAGACTCGCCGAGGTTGTCCGAGAGGAGCTTCACCGAGCCGTCCAGCCTGAAATTTCCACCAACACGACGACGCCAGAGGAACCAACGCTGAGCTACGCCGCCATGGCCCGACGACCGCCGCAAGCTAACCGCCAGACAACGGCACCACCCCGACGAGACCCTCCGATGCCACAGTATCCTCGACGTCAGGAAGGACAGGCCCAGTACATCCGTCCGGAGCAACCCTCGACGAGGAAGACCGACGTGTGGCGGACGGCCGACAGGCGACCGCTGTGCTACCACTGCGGTGAGGCCGACCACGTCTATCGAAGGTGCCCCTATCGTCAAATGGGCCTACGAGGGTTTGCGCCAAACGACCCTCGCCCAAGGTACGGTGAACGCCCTCGTGACATTGAAGAATACCTCCGACGACCCCTGTCCCCGGTGCCGACTCGACCCCGAGGTTCCCGTTCGCCTTCGCCACGACGTGCGCTCTCGCCCTTCCGCCGCTCTCGTCGGGACAGCCTATCCCCCCTATCTCGTCGGGAAAACTAAGTGCGGCAACGCCTGGAGGTGGCGTTGCCGAAGACGACCAGAGTAAAGAGCCTCCAAAAACGCCGGAGCGCTCCCACTCTCCCGACGCCACGCATCGCAACGAAGCCACTGCATCGGTGTCCAACAACCTAAATGTTGTTATCGACGGATACGACGCATCGGCACTCGTGGACACCGGAGCAGACTACTCAGTCATGAGTGGGAAGCTCTCTCGCCGCCTGCGAAAAGTTACGACGCCCTGGGGAGGACCACAAATTCGAACCGCCGGAGGACACCTTATCACGCCTGTCGGAAGTTGCACTGCTCGCGTCGAAATTCACGGCGAAACGTGCCCTGTGAAATTCGTCGTTCTACAAGACTGTTCCAGAGATGTCATTCTCGGCATGGACTTTCTGTGCGAATACGGCGCTGTCATCGACCTGGGTGAGAACAGATTGACGCTGAGGAAGCCTGTTCCGCCTTCAGAGAAACCCCAAAGAGCGTCACCCGCCGTCCGAGTCGCCGCCGACCACGTGAACCTGCCTCCGCGATCAAGCGTTGTCGTACCCGTCGTGGCCGATACAGCTTCCTGCGGCGAAGTTCTTCTCGAGGGAAGCCTCCAATTGCTCCTGGGAAGAGGAATAGGCGTCGCAAGGGGTGTAGCTGAACTTCAGGATGGGCGGACTGTGGCCCTCGTGACGAACTTCCGAAACGAAACGCAACACCTCACGAAAGGTGCAGCCGTGGGCCACGTCGAGGAACTCCGAAACCCCGCCGAAATCACCGCGATTACTGACGAATCCTCGCCGCCTCAGCCAGACAGTGCGTTGCCAGCGCAGCTCGACATTGACTCAAAGCTTCCGGGCCTGAAACGACGGCAGCTGCTTAACCTCGTCGCCGAATACCGCGACTGTTTTGCGACGTCGTCGAAGGTACGCCAAACCGCCGTTGCGAAGCACCGCATCGTTACCGAGGATGACGCACGCCCTGTCCATCGATCGCCGTACCGAGTCTCTGTTAAAGAAAGGGAGGTAATCCAGGAGCAAGTTCAAGAGATGCTGAGAGACGACATAATCCAACCTTCAAATAGTCCGTGGGCCTCGCCAGTCGTGCTGGTTAAGAAGAAGGACGGAACGCTAAGGTTCTGCGTGGACTACCGGCAGCTGAACGCGGTGACGAAGAAAGATGTCTACCCACTCCCCCGCATCGACGACACCCTTGACCGGCTGCGCCACTCTCGATATTTCTCATCGATGGACCTGAAGAGCGGTTACTGGCAGATCGAAGTCGACGAACGGGACCGAGAAAAGACAGCTTTCGTCACGCCGGATGGACTGTACGAGTTCAAAGTGATGCCCTTCGGACTGTGCACGGCGCCAGCAACTTTCCAGCGTGTCATGGACACAGTGCTGGCAGGGCTGAAGTGGCAGAGCTGTCTCGTCTACCTCGACGACGTCGTCGTGTTTTCCAGCGACTTCGACGAGCACTTGCGACGACTCCAAGCAGTTCTCCAAGCCATACGGAGCGCCGGACTCACTCTGCAGCCGTCAAAGTGTCGGTTCGCCTATGACGAACTGAAGTTCCTAGGCCACGTGGTTAGTAACGAAGGCGTCCGCCCAGACCCCGAGAAGACTCGCGCCGTCGCGGCATTCCCAGCGCCGAAAGACAAGAAGGCCGTGCGAAGATTTCTCGGACTTTGTGCATACTATCGACGCTTCGTTCGGGATTTCGCAAGGATTTCCGCACCGCTCACAAACCTCACGAAGGACGCCCAGAAGTTCGAATGGGCCGAGGAGCAGCAGCAGGCATTCGACGAGCTGAAGCGAAGACTCCAGACTCCTCCTGTCCTAGGACACTTTGATCAGGATGCGGAAACCGAGATTCACACGGACGCTAGTAATGCAGGACTTGGAGCGGTACTGGTTCAAGTGCAAGAAGGAACCGAGCGAGTCATCGCCTACGCAAGTCGGACGCTGTCCAAATCGGAGAGAAATTACTCCACGACTGAAAAGGAGTGTCTTGCGGTCGTCTGGGCAATCACGAAGTTCCGCCCATACTTGTACGGGAGCCTGTTCCGCGTAATCACAGACCACCACTCGCTCTGCTGGCTTGCGAACCTCAAAGACCCTTCAGGACGCCTCGCTCGATGGAGTCTCCGACTACAGGAGTTCAACATGACTGTAGTCTACAAGTCAGGCCGCAAGCACAGCGACGCCGACTGCTTGTCCAGGGCCCCTGTCGAAACACCTTCCGGCAGCAGCGACGACAATGACGACGAGTGCTTCCTAGGAGCAGTGACGAACGACGACCTGGCACGACGTCAACAAAACGATCCTGAGCTGCGCGCATTAATACAGCACCTGGAAGGGCGCGGGAGTACCGTGCCCCGTGTTTTCTCACGAACCCTGCCGACCTTCGCCATTCGGCAAGGTGTACTCTGCAAAGAGAACTTTGGGGACAGTAACTCGCCGTGGCTGCTGGTAATCCCGAGTGACCTTCGAGAGGAGATCTTCCAAGCCTGCCACGACGACCCGACGTCCGGACACCTTGGTTACAGCCGGACACTGGCCCGTATTCGTGAAAAGTATTACTGGCCCAAGCTCCCCAAGACCGTCCACCTATACACACGATCATGCCACGAGTGCCAGCGACGCAAGAAACCTCCGACGAGGCCGGCCGGACTCCTGCAGGCCATTTCTCCTCCAACTGCACCCTTCCAGCAGATCGGAATGGATCTACTTGGTCCTTTTCCGCCTTCGACGTCGGGGAACCGCTGGATCATCGTCGCCACAGATTATCTCACGCGGTACGCCGAAACGAAAGCTCTTTTTTCGGGGACTGCTGTGGAAGTTGCTAAGTTTTTCATTGAGTCCATCGTCCTCCGGCACGGCGCTCCCGAAGTTCTGATTACAGACCGCGGATCATCGTTCATGGCACAGCTGACCCAAGAAATCCTCCGACTCAGTCACACCAGCCACCGTCGTACAACTGCGTACCACCCGCAGACCAACGGGCTGACGGAGCGACTCAACAAGACAATCGCCGATATGATCTCTATGTACGTCGACGTAGAGCACAAGACGTGGGACGAGGTGCTGCCCTACGTCACGTTCGCCTACAATACGGCGGTTCAAGAGACCACTGGATTCACACCCTTCCAGCTGGTACATGGTCGGAAAGTAACGACCATGCTAGACGCGATGCTACCCCATGAGCCAACTGACACTGAGAGCGACGACGCCCAGGTGGTTGCTCAACGGGCCGAAGAAGTCCGCCAGCTCGCCCGACTCCTGATTCAAGACCAGCAGCGCGTCGACGCGGGCCGCTACAACCTTCGTCGCAGGGACGTCCACTTCCAGCCCGGAGACAGGGTGTGGGTATGGACGCCCATCCGCCGCCGTGGCCTCAGTGAGAAACTGCTGAAACGGTACTTTGGACCATACAAGGTACTTCGTCGCCTCGGCGAGCTGAACTACGAGGTGATGCCCGACGGAACACGAACATCTTCACGCCGCCCACCACGACCTGAGGTCGTCCACGTCGTGCGCCTGAAGCCGTACTACGCTCGATAGGACTGTGGATCTTATGTGTTTCAAATGACTGTTCAGTTTGCCGTTCTTTTTATGTGCTTTGTTTTGTTTTGTGTTGCATCGGGGCGATGCACTTTTAAAGGGGGGAGTAATGCCGCGCGCAGGGGTCACGGACTTCTAGAACTTTCTCGTTTATTCTTGTTCCGGACATAACTTCTATCGTTTATCCCCGCTTATGTTTTTCTAGAAAGTGCGTGTTCATTCTCGCCCCGAGCGCGCTACGCTCGAACCTTCTCCGCCGAATCTTCGAGATAGTGACTCACTCTAGATAAGACGCCGCTCGCGACCTTGTCGAGTCAGTCTCGCCCCAGCGCTCGATCCTGCGGTTTCGCCGACTTCGACGCCTGCGACGCTCTGTTATTATCTTTTGTACTCTTTTATTTTTTTGGCACAAGTTCGCCACATTAAACGTTTATTTCTTTCTGTTTATCTATTGTTTTTAGTCACCACCCGTGACAATATCAATCACGGTATCAAAACTGCTACACCGCAATTAATGTTAATAACGAATATATGTTCGCCCGAAGAAAAACCTGCCAGCACGGAAACGTTTCCAATATTTTGAAGAATCGTCAGCGAAAGTAAAAGCTTTCTCTTTGCGGTGCGAACACATATCGAAACAGGCTATCTCACGGTATAAAAAAGGGGCGATCGATATTAATAAATTCTAGTTACACTCTGTCTTCCGATATAACAAAGAAGACGAATAACATTCAAAATCTCCAGTACCACTATGACCAAAAGTCCTAGGCAAAAGTTTTAGGTATTTCTTATCACAAATATAACATACACTTATAATTTAACGTTTTTTTTTTTAATTTGTTTGGAAACAAAAGGGAATCATTCTAGCTTTAGAGCGAACTTCTTTTAATGTGATATGCCAGAAAATATTTAAACTTACGAGCGAAGATAATGAGATAGGGGAAAACGTAAAGCAGTAACGAGCGGGTATGCACCAACATGCTGGGAATAAAACGAACCTAGACAAAAAGAACAACCGTACACCGCCGCACCAGTACACACGTGCGCAGGCGCGGACAAACGCCGTGAAGCGCACGCTCTTATGCGGCTGATAGCAACGCACCGGTGCAATAATTAAACGCGCACCGGACATTCCAAACCCCATGTCTGCTTAGTACTCTTCAGGCTTGCGGAAGATGCGTAGCAGAGCTCTCCACTTTGCGATGAAATGCCGGCGATGCTCGCGAAATGGGGCGCTCGTTACGAAAACTCTGTTTGAGGCCAAGTCTGACCGCAACTGACGCTACAATCTGTGTGAGTCAAGCAAGCTGCGCCAATCTGCACGGAGCTCATGTTCTTTGGCGCTCGCTGTAACCGATCAGGAATTCACCGTGCCTGATTGGTTTAGCCGGTGGTAGTAAACGCACTTGCTAATTGCTTGGTCCACAGCGAGGCAGGAGATACCCCTTTGAGGCTGGTTAACTCTCCGCTGTCTAAACAAACACTCCGCACAATTACCTAAAAAAATATTTAATAGAAGAGTCAGTTTTCATTTTCAATTTGATTTTGCGCGCTTTTTCCCAAAACATGTTTTTTTTATTATATAGCTGTATTAGCGCGGTACGCGAGAATGGGCAAACCTCTCCTTTGATCTTCTTTACGTCAATGGGAGGAGGAAGAGTCGAGGAGCCCAGCGTCGTGGAGGAGTTGCGATGAAACGGCTCATGCTTTGAGGTCACTACGACGTTTTGAAGCAGCGCGCCCGAGAAGACAACCATTTCGCGCAATATAAATAGATATTCAAGGGGGTGTCATCAGACAAACTAAAGGGGGGGGGGGGGGGGTGCACTCTTTCTATGTAGGAGTTTGGTAGGGAAATCGCTGCCGGGAGGGGGAGTTAGCTTCGTTGAGTTCTCTTCTCCCCGCGCACTGGTCCACTGTGGAGAAGCGACATTCGCAGAGTGGACATTGCGGTGCCGCGTAACCTCTAGCGTACAAGCCGTCAACCTCTTCCTTCATCAGCCTCAAAAAGGTAAGGCAAAGCAAATTATTGTGCGTATGTTTATACAGCCGGAAGTTAATCTGCCTCAGTGGGCGTCTGGTGCCTCAGCTGTAGATGAGCAATTTAGCCAGTGCGGTGTAATCGCTAACCTGGGGTCTTTAAAAGGATGGTGAACCGAAATTTGGATTTCGAGAAAACAATGCAGGAGATGTAGGCGGGACGCTACAATCCCTGCAACACCACTCGTAAGGCGATATCTCAAATGGACGGCCGTATTTTTGGAAAAATAGGTCGAGATTGAACCAGGCCGACGAGGCGCGTGATCGTCAAGATACCTTGTTTCCTCCTCCCTTCGCTTCGCTCCCCCAAGGCGGCGACGCGGAGAAGACGCGAGGCCGTTCCCTTTCCTTCTCGGAGAAACATGACGTCAACATCTCTGCCAAATGCGCCTCCTTTTTTTAAAAAATACGGTCATCCGTTCGAGATATCGCTGTATGAGTGATGTTTTGGTGTTTGTAGCATCCCGTTGCACGCTTTTACCGCGTGTTTTGGGGAAGCCAGATTTGTGTTCAGCATCCCTTTAACGTGCACCACGCTGTAGTGATACACGACCGCACGCCAGTACGATACTCATCCAGATTGAAACGGGCAGGGTGGGGATCGAGCCCAGGATCCTGGGTTCTGCAGCGCGAGTTTTCACTCCGCGTGCTCCGAGCTGGTGTGCGCTAGCCTACTCGGCCACCTATTCCGCCTTCAAGAAGGCCGCCGTCGTTAGTTTGGCAGAGAGGCCATACACTGAGATGACGATGTGATCAAAGTTTCCAAACTGAATTTTAGAAAGGCTCTAATAAATTCTGAATTTTGTGAGATGCGCGTTTTAGGAGGCAGGGTGTCGAACCGAAATTTTTATCGGTTCGGTTCTGGTTCGGCTTCCCGGCTTTCGGTTCAGTTGCGGTTCAGTTCCGGGGAGCGAAAAATAATAATTTTGCGGTTTGAACCGCAAAATTGAGAATATGTGTTTCGCATTTTTCGGCAATAGGCACTATTTAAACAGTGAAACGGGTATTTATATATATATTTATCATTCTTAGAATCCACTTCTATTTTCACGTACAAAAATTAATTGCGTCATTGAATTTCAATGAAACAGTAAAAAAAAAGCTAGATTAACATATATGACTCAACATCTATTTTTTTTTTATAAGAGTCGAATATATTTTACTTAACTCTAAAGTTATGCGGAGGGCAAGTTCTTCCGCTTCTCTTGCGCAGGCGGTAGCGTTGACGTCAGAACGCCGAGCCCTGATTGGCTGATCGCGACCCTCTATCTGAGCGTCGTCTGCTCCTTTGCATCGTCGTCTGCTCGCAACGTCGTCTGCGTCTGTCTTACCATTCCTGCGACTTTCGAAAGTACAGACGCCAGAGGCCAGGTTCACAAACCGATCTTGTTTTGCGCAGGTTACGACGAAATCCTGCGACAGCTCCGAAGCTGTCTTACGCACCTCTTACGATCAAATCAGCATGGCCGACAGCGTAGCGGTCGCGACGACCGACGGACGTTTATTTTTCTACGTGCGCTTCTCACGCGTCCCGACTTCAAGCAGCAAGAAAAAAGTAAAAACTACTTCAAACAGACCACGACGAACAAGAACGCTAGATCCGCAAACACCCGGAAGAAGCTCCGACGGCCACGATTCCACCGACAACGACCATAGGCCTAGCAGGCACTCCGACTCGGTGACCGTCTGCCCACGACCGGCTGGCGTGCTGAATGGAATATGCCCGCGCGACCCTTATGAACCCTTCCCGTCTTATACTTTGATCGCTGACCTCAATTTTAGATTAAGAGGTCAATCTCTTCCTCTTGTCATCTCCTTATTTTCCGAGGCAACGGTGACTCGCCGGTAAAAAAGCGGTGAATCTCCGACAGACGCAGGAAAGGTAAAGCAGCCATCACTTTCACTAGCAGACGTAAAGCAGACGACGTTAACTGCGCCAACCCGCCGACGCCGTTAAAGAGTGAGGAGTCTCGCCGCACACGAAAGGAGGGAAAAAGTATTTGGGAGAGAACTTGCGGACCCTAACACGCTCACTCTCGGTTCTTAGCAAACAAACCTCGGCGCCTCGGGACACCTCGCCAGTGAGTCCTTTGACTTCCCTCCTTGATGCGCGTCCGCTAGTTGTTGGACAAAAACAACGCACCGCTCGAGTTATTTCGTCTGCCCTCTGTGAAAGGCGAAGTCGAGCTCGCTCGACTTCTGAAATTCGCAGGAAAGGTAAGACAGACGCAGACGACGTTGCAAAGGAGCAGACGACGCTCAGATAGGGGGTCGCGATCAGCCAATCAGGGCTCGGTGTTCTGACGTCACCGATACTTCCTTTCTCATGCGCAGAAGACGAAAATGAGCCCACTTGCGAGGCGTATTAGTTTGGTAGTTTGGTAGGTCGCCTAAAATACCTGTTAATGCTTCAACTTTGCGTCGCAGTATTAGAAGTCGAATCTTGGTGTGCTCTTGAACTTAGGAATTAATTTCAGTGCATAAAATCATAAAATCGGCACGTCTTCGCCATATATACCCTGAAGTTTAATTTACAAAATACGTTTTACAATATACCGGGTGAAACAAGGAGACGGTAGGCTCTTTAAATCGACCGGAAAATTCGGTTTCTTAACCTATCGCGCTACGACGTTGTGCAGCGTTGCCCACAGATGGTGCATTTTTTTCGTAAAATTTGCAAAGAGCGGACTTACCTGAGGAAAAAGTAAAAAAAGAAAAAGGCTTAGCTCCTATGGAAACGGAGCGACGCCACCGGTCTTCAATCAACACGGCGCCGTTTTGCACGGTAGACAAGAGATGGCGCAAGCGGTCGCGACGCCAACTTCCGTCAACGAACGAGCGGACGACGCCGAGAGCCGGCGTATTTAGCAGACAAGGAACTGCAGTTCCTTGTTGTTACCGCGCCTGTCTTTTTTGTTTCTGCGACTGTCGCCGCCTGCGGAACGCGCGCCGCTTTTGAGTCGAAAAGATCGTCTGCTAAAGAGCCTTTGAGGAATACCTCGGCCGGCTCTCGGCGCCCGTATGCTCGTTCATTGGCGGCGTTCGTTGCGCCATCTCTTGTCGACCGTGCAAAACGGCGCCGTGTTGATTGCAGACCGGTGGCGTCGCTGCGTTTCCATAGGAGCTAAGCCTTTTTCTTTCTTTACGTTTTCCTCAGGTAAGTTCGCTCTTTGCAAATTTTACCAAAAAAATGCACCATCTGTGGGCAACGCTGCACAAAGTCGTACCGCGATAGGTTAAGAAACCGAATTTTCCGGTCGATTTAAAGAGCCTACCGTCTCCTTGTTTCACCCGGTATATGGTGGCGACGCAACTGAGGTAAAATAAATAATAATTTCAAAATGCCAGGAAAGTTGTAGGACAAACCCTTTCAGTCTACCTTTTATAGAAACACTGAGCGGCAATCACAACGTTTGCTTTCCTGGCAAATATTGTTTACACTCAGCACCGTGATTCAGGCAAATTCATAAAAAAAAAAAAAAAAAAAAAAAAAAAAAAATCTTCGTACTCAGATCGGATCTGGGCTAGAATAACGCGTACCGAAGTGAACATTTTCGACACAGCTTGGCGTTTGAGGTTTGTTTTAGTCAAGATGCCGGTCAAATCAATTTGCAAATAAACATCACTTTTGGTATTTTTATATATTTTGTCAAATAGAACAATGTAGTATTTCATAGTCTGCTAAACATTACAGCTACTTAATTGGCTACATTCTGACGGTCTGCGTGCACAATCGTCATAGTTCCGCCACGCGCCACTGTGTACTTTGTTTTCATCCAGCCCACAGAAACATAAAATTCCTGTTCATCACATAAAAGGAGCAACAGCAACTATATGTTTGAGAAGCTGAATATGCGTCAGGAACACATCTGTTATTTAAATCAGCTTCAAAATAAAACATTTGTTAAAGGTTCTCCCAAATCACGTGTAGACGTGCCTATCGAGGATAAAAACGCCGGAAAAGATTTGCAAAATATATTTCAGATCATTTGGGGTACATGCATTTACTTATGATGTATATCTTTAGGGTGAGCGGCCATTTATTTATGTTGTCAAGTCTTCAGGCAGCAATAAAATATTTTTATTGTCATTATAATTTTGACTGTGTGAAGTTCACAGACCGGCACGGGAGTAGGATACTCGAGAATACGCTATCTGTGGAACGCGCTTTTTTTTTTTTTGCTGTTCCGCAGTGTGAAACACCGGGTAGCGGGCTACGCCGAAAAGGACTGGGTGCTCAAAATATAGATTTGAAGGCAAATACACAAAATGTGCAGAAAGGGAGATAATAAATGGTATTCTTCCAAATAATCCCACACAGGACGCCTTACTGCAAAAATAAATGTATAGAAATGCAGGTTTTAAACGTAAACACGTTTGACGGAACTCCGTCTGGTTGGGTAAAAAAATTTAGAAATACAGATCTTCACCAACCAAGTCCTAAATATTTAGGAGCCCGACGTTTTACTAGGTCGGGCTCAATGGGTCCCCAGCCACTTAACCATCGGCGTATGTCAACGGACTAGGGCACTTGAAGAACAAAAACGTCCGAGGACACCTCAGCGCTTCTTATGAGTTGTGAAAGCAAAATCATGAATGTCGTTCTTCTGCTCCCTTAGTTCATCTGCAGCGTAGTGGTGTGGACGGCCACGTTTCGTTGGCCGACGGCCCAGTGCGCGCTCTGGTGAAGTGGCCTCGCCGCGCTGAGCTCGGCCGTGCGACCTCTTCGGAGTTTGCCCGAGCGGGCTGTGCGGTCAGGCCCACGCCACCGCACCTCTTACCGGCGGCCAGGCCACTGCGTGCGCTGCGCCGCCATGGAAAGGGCTTCTTTGGTGGCTTTTTTTTAAACTGCGCCGCGCGAGAGCCAATAGGAGCCTTGCTCCTTGATAACGCGGGCCAGCCAATGGGAGCCTTTCCATCAGATTTCTGCTACACGCGACATTGGGACAGGGGAAGGCGCCGTTTGGCGCGGTTTCAAAGCTGATGGTGTCGGCTCGATCCATGGGTCGCTTTCGCATTAAAAGTGAAGGAAGCTACCGACACACCGTAAACGGAAAAGAAGCTGCAGCTCTCCACGTGCAAGCAGTGCCCTGATTAAAATACCGAACCGGTTTTGAAACGTCGGACTCCTAACTGGCCTGGACTTGGCTGGTTACGGTCCGTATTTCTATAATAGAGATGCGTGCATTGATGTTAATTACAGATGAATATCGCAAAGAACAAGCAATGTATTTCTAATTCAAATCACATTTGAACATCGGATTGCACGAGCTCGCAACTTCGCAGAATACATTCTCGGAAGGCTAAAGTTATATTCGGTTTTACGTGCACTTGTTTTGGGGACTCATTTTACAACCCTGCGCTTTATGAGTCATGCGCGCTCTAACACTTTATTAGGCTGCCGTATATCATCGCGCCACTGCTGTATATACTGCCATAGCCTCCTCTTTACTGACAAAGCCTGGCAGATCGTCAAGTGACGCAGCCGCCGGAAGTGACAAGGTAGAGCGGCAGACAAGAGTCATGTAACTGGCGCCCCGCTGCGGCAAGACGCCGAAACACACTTTTCTCGAGCGATGGAGTCTCCGCTCGTGCTTCATGCGTTCCTCGAGATACAACTTCCTTTCTTGTCGGGTTCGAAAACCATGTTTCGGGTCCTTGCCGCTGCAAAAGCTGTGCGCTGAATACCAGACTCCCCGAGAAATGCTCTGTGCTACCAGCTCCTCGCGCTCTAAATGTGCGACCGGACACTCTATGGCTCCGTCGTCAGACTGCCAGGCTTTATTATTATAGAAGAGGCTATGATAATGCACAACTTTACAATTTGGACATCCCCTTTTGCAGTATATACTTCGTTTCAGCTTAAAGGGGCATTGCAAAGGGACGAAGAAAACCAAATGCTGCTTCGAAAGGCGTGCCTATTAGTGACATACACGAGCGTTCAGTGACAACATTGGTCTAGAGCGTCAGATAATGACGACATAGAATCCTAGAGGAAGGACTGGCTGAATCTCCAAACTACTTTTAAAACTGAGGATGCTTTTAAAAAACGACATGTTATGCGACTGGATCCAAGATTATCTTTCCTTAAGAGAACAGTCAGTGTGGACGGGTCGGACCCGGTCAAGTCCGGTCTTGGTCGACTCAGGGGTGCCACAGGGGTCCATCATCGGGCCACTTTTCTTTTTAGTTTTCTTATTAACGACATTTTTCCTAATATTCCGGTACAAATTAAGCTCTTTGCGGACTACTGCGTACTATTCCACGAAATACGTAGCGCCGAAGACCAAGCGCTATTAACCACAGCCCTGGCGAGAATCGCCAAATGGTGTGTGAACTGGCAAATGCCACTGAACCTTGAAAAGACGGTAACTATGACGTTCACTAGAAAAAAAACAAAACAAAAAAACAACCTAGATAACTGATACGTTTCACAAGACACCCAACTTAATAAGGTCGATTAATTTAAATACTTAGGAGTTATGCCTACAAGCGACATGAGGTGGAACCACCACATAGACTATATTACCATGAAAGCATTTAAGAAACTGGGATACTTAAGGCGATTTCTTAGAGACTGTCCATCTTCAGAAGTCACACTTCTCACGTTTAAAACATACGCACGGCCCATCCTTGAGTACGTGGAGATAGTCTGGGACCCTTACACTGCAACAGCAAAAGATAAACTGTAGCGTATTCAGCGAAAGGCAGCACGATTTATGTACAGTTCATATGGCTGGTCGGTATCACCAACCGCCCTAATGGCAGCTGCCAATCTTAAAAGCCTCAGTTTGAGACGCCAACGGGAACGACTTAAATTTCTTTTCCTACAAATAACCAGCTGAAAACAAATAAAAGTGACAATTTTTCATTTTTCCAACCACGCGTTACATTGCAAGACGTTCTCACTCGCTTTCATTGAAATAATATTCCAGCTATAACGACGTCTTCGCGCAATCATACTTTCCTAGGACAATTCGTGAATGGAACTGGCCTCGGCCCAGAGGTTGTAGGCAGTAATTCCCTGGCGACCTTCCTATCACAACTTGATAAAGCAGACTAAGAATACAAGATAAGCATAATTTATTTATGTCCCCGAGCTGACAATAAAGCAAATAAGGTTTTGGAGTGTTGTGTGTTGATGACGATCGAATTCTTACTTGCTTTCGTTCCTTTTTTTAGCCATTGATAGGCAATTATGTCACCAAGCGCACGGATGAATATTGCTTTTATACCTATTTGTTTTCCCTTTTTGTTAGTGTGATGAAAATGTATATCTTTCAACTACTGAACGGCGTTTTGAAATGTTTGCTATAAGTGTATCACAATGACTTGTGCGAACCGGCTTGGTGATCGGGACATAATTTGCAGCGTGTCTTTATGCTGTCATGAACTTTTTCGTTAAGATTGGTGTATTTTGTTGTACCACAGTGTCCACCTTGCTAAAACCTCATTGAGGTTGCAGTATTGAATAAATAAAAAAACAATAAAAATAATAGGCCCAAGTAACCCTTTCTGATCCCTTCAAGCACGTGACTCTCACTCAAATTTTTGTTTAGAACAACAGTAAATATGTGGGGCGTACACATCTTCATAACTGGATATTAATCTCCAACATTCAGGAAGATCGCGCATGGTTGTTGCACGCTCTTGTCGTTTAGGTTCTCTATTGGTTCAGACCAAGGAGGTCATCAACAAAAGAAAATGTGCTCAAAATTCTGAACTTACTTCACCTATTATGTACAAAATACATAAGATGTTTTTCTTTATTTTATGTTTAATGGGTTCCTAGAGTCACACTCACTAGTTAGAGCGAACGCGATGCAAATTAAAAATGGTCAGAAACGTTTTGCAGCGCCCTTTCAAGTCCAGACGCAGCTGATGCTACAAGCGCGAGCATGTGGTCCTAACCAGTGCTTGCACTGCAGGAGCGCGCGTGCTTGGCAAAAACGCTGAAAGCCCGGAGCTCGCTCTTTTAGCTTCTGCTACGCTCACACCTAAAGTGAACCCGAGCATTGTGTTGAGAACATCCCATTTAACTAGAAAACTGAACTGTCTAACATGGTTTGCACGTGACATCATCGCACTATATGCTAGTGGTCAGAGATTTCGTTTTGCTGAGAAAATCAAATACCGTTTTGCACAATGCACGCTGCAGAAGGTTCACGTTCAGTGCAAGCCATGTATTCAGAAACAAAAATGATTCTTTCTCGGTGCAGTGTTATGAGGAATGGCGCGAGCGTCTGGCACCACAAAAGCGCGCTTTCTAGCAGGAGTGATTTTGCAAACGAAGTAGTTTTGCGGAATCACGCTGCCTGGTCTGGCCCAAGATGTGGAGCAGAGGAACCTTTACAACACAGTATGCTTTTTAATGCCCCCCCCCCCCCCCCCCCCCCCAATCCCCCTTTTCACTTGACGATGCTCCCCCCGAGAATACTTCTTATTTCTGAGGGACTCCCTCCTCCGTTTGGGGGTGCCAATTTGACAATTATATTTGTGTCATTTGTTAACAGTAATCCTCAATTTCTTTTATTTTGCACCCTATAAGTTTGAAGTTTCAACAAAACTGCGAGAATTTGAGCGGCTGCCTCTAAGGCCACTAGAATCTTTCCTTTCAGGTATACCTTCCGTACACACTTGTAGTTTTATTTATCGTCAGATTAATACGCCATATTTAGTCCTTTAAATGCGTCTATCCTCGGGGACAACTTTCATGAGATAGTTCAGCAACAACGAAAACATGTTTGGCTGCCTCAATGATCTGTACATGTAAAATAGTTCATGCAACAATTTTTTGTAGTTTCAGTAAATACAGCTAAGAGCTGATCCCTGACGTTGATACCTTGCAAAACACCCGTTAGTTTTTCTCTCCGCTCAAAGGCAGACGCAGAAAAATAAAGGAAAGAAATAGCTTCCCCTCCTCAGCTTTCTATTAGAACAAGCGGCGATGTGATCTGACACTAATTGTGCACCGCCGGTGTTAGAGTTCACCTTTTCTCATCTTTGACTGAACATTTGGCGATGCTGATTGTCAAGAACCCGAGCACCCGACTCGGGCTCATAACAATCGAGTTAGTTACGATGTCACGTGACTCGCGGTGAGAAGTTGTGATGGCATGGGACGTCACGGTGTCAACAACGCTATTACATCTATAGTCCGTTGCAACTTAAGAAGGTAGGGCGAGGGAAACGAAGGCCGGGGAGGAAGAAGCAGACGAACGCTGAAGAAGAGGAGAAACATTTTCCTCTCTCCAGCGTTCTGCCGGCTTCCTCCTCCCCGGCCTTCCTTTCCCTCGCCCTACTTGCTTGAGTTGCAACGGACTATAGTGGAGTACTATTTTTAAGGGGACTTGACGCAATGAGTCACGCGACTACGTCACCAGGCCGTGTTACCTTACATTATTTGACAGCATATCTTGACATCATGACGTCACATGACCACATGACACGTACATCATTAATTGTAGTGCCAATACAAAAGCGCCACGAAAACCCAAAATTGTTTATAGATTGCAATTCGGTATTTGGCAATTTGATCACTCCATAGAAATACAGCTGCCAATTTTTACTTCTCGAACACTCATTTTGTAAGAACTTGAGATTGGGCGAGTTGGTTGTACATGTTTGTCGACGTTTAGCGCACTCGAAAAACTGTCATTCAAGCATTCACACACCCAAAGAACACTCTTTTCACACAGCGCTCACTAACAACTTTGTATTTCGTCTTTTACTTCGGCTTCTACTTCTTCAGATATTAGATGATTTGCAAATAGAAAAAGACGACATAAGAGTAAAAATTCCTGTCTAACGCTTCGGCTAATTCGCGGCTAAATAATTAATCTCTTTTCGTGATAATGTTATCGACGGCGTACTAACACATTTGTGCTCTAGTCGTATGATATTGTCGGCTTCGATGATTTCCCTTGTTAATTGGTTTACACTTTTACCCAACACGGTGCTGTTGTTGAAGTGCGCGACACACCCACAATCCCGACAGTGTATCCCCAAGTGGCAAGAGTTAGCGTTTGCAATGTTGCTGGAGTGTTCTCGAAGGCGGTCATTTAAACATCGCCCAGTTTGTCCAACGTATTGTCTTCCACAGGAAAGGGGGAATGAATAAACAACCCCCTCGACGCAAGGCACAAAGTTGGTCCTATGCTTCTTGGAGCAGCAGATTGCGGGATTTGAGGGTGTGGTGACGTTCTTGCAAAGGCTGGACAGTTTGGTGGGTGCTGAAAACACGATGTCAACATTGACTCTGTTCGCTGTTTTCTTGAGGCCGTGGGAAAAATTGTGGATGTAAGGGACGATGACTGGTCTTCTTGTCCTGTCTCTGTGTGTTTGTTTGACACAGTTCTTTTGCTTCATTTCTTTAAGAAGAGTTTCGACCACTGACACCAATAAGAACACAGGGTACCCTGCTGCCTTCAGTCTTGCAATTTGCCCGTCGAAACTCTTTTGTATGGAATGCGAGCACGGCTTGGCGATTGAGCTCTTAAGGCATGACCGCACTATGCCTCTTTTCACGAGTTTTGAGTGCGCGGAGTTGAAAGGGAGTAGTGGTTTTTTACCCCTGGGTTCATAGAACGAGCAGACGTGGTGAGGAGTCGGAGATCCAAGAATCTTAGGGATTTCTGAAGGTTTCCAGCTGAACGTAGAAGTAAAAACCAAGGAGTGGAGAAAAAGAGACACACACTGCTCGACTATCAACCATTTACTGAAATTCTTCCTTTTCCTTTTCATCTACATTCATGAATTAAACTATTTACTGAAATTTTTCTTTTTTCTTTTTCATCTACCCTCACGACTTATACGATTGAGATCCCAGGGGTAACTTCTTCTTCTTCGGTATGACATTTGGTGGCTAGCGTTCACATGTTCATGACTTGGTTCCCCACTTGGGGCGCTCCCAGAAGATACAGTTTTTTTTTTTTTCGAAAATAGCGTGATGGAGGCGGCACTCACGCAGTCATCCCCGTGCGCCTCAATAGCCAGAGATTCCAGGATTTCCCTTGCAAGCTGGTTTTTGTGTTTTCCGACGATGGTAATGTCTTCGAAATCAGGAGCACATTGGCATATGCGGCAATGCGCCGGAAGATGGCCAGCTGACATTAGTGTGCCAACGGAAGCTGCATGCTTCCTGGTGCGGTCGTTATTACACCGCCCAGTTTTTCGAATGTAGCTTTTGCCACATGACAACGGAATACGGTACACAACTCCTTTTTCGCACGGGGCGTACGTTGTTCGGTGCGCGATGCCGCACGTGGACCTAGGGGACTCATGCAGTCTTTAAATGCCGAGAGGACGTTGTCCACCGAGCTTGAACAATTGTTTTCGTCGGTGGCTAAAAAAATTAAAAAATCGTCCACGTATCTAAACACGCGCACTACTTTTGTGCCATCTAACCTCTGTTGTAGAATCCTATCGATATGTGCGAGATATAGGTCGCTGAGTACAGGTGCAATGCACGAACCTATGCACACTCCTCTCTTTTGCAAGTAAGTGTGTCCATCCCAGGCAGCAAAGGTGGATTTAAAATAGATGTTAAGCAATTCCAAAAACTTATTTTGGGGCATGCCTGAGGCATGCCCCAAAATCAAAAAAAAAAAAAAAAAACTGTTCGGGGGTTTCGCCCCGTCTATAGGCCATGGAAAAAGAATTTGTAAGATTCTCCAGGCAGAATGGCATAGGCAAGCCAGGCATTACAAGAATTCCGTCTTCATACAAATGAGAGGCAACGGGAATTTCCCCTTTCGGAGACAGCGAGAAATTTCCATCTTGCTGGACCATACTACAGAACATATCTGGAGACTTACTTTACAGCATCTTCGCATCACCACCCCGAGAAAAGAGAGTGGCTCGTGCAACCCAGTGCACACAATAGGTGCAGTCTTTGTACCAGATTTTGTGCAGCACGTCCTCAGTCTCGGTCCTAAGTTTGCTGTGGAGCCTAAAATATCGCCACCAGAGCTACTTTCCATTGTGAGACAAGTGTCCAGGCAAGCTCCCGAAGCTGAGATTGATCGTTGCACTTCTGAAGGAGTGGACCTACTCCTTCGACATAAACCACCTGTCAAACCACTACCTGTAAAGAGAGTAGAGCGGTACCTAAAAGAGCATTCCCTAGCACTCATGCCTGCTGACAAAGAAGGAGGTTTTGGCCTTATGCGCAAAGATACATTTAGCGAAAAGGCAAAAACAGCAATTGAATCCGTCTTCAACAATCGTGACGAGATAGCGTTAGGCAAGGTAAAACAAGCCGCAAGGCACTTTTGCCAATCGCTTGACCTCAAAAAACTTTGTTCCCAGATTGATCGCAGCAAAACGTTATCCTTAGAAGTATTTTTTAGTGCAAAAACCCACAAGCCTAACTGCCCCCTAAGAGTCATCGTTTCAGAGCGGGGAACATGGCAAAAATCAGTTGCCTTATTCCTACAAGACAGACTAAATCTTTTAACAGTAGAAGACCCCTACCTAATCCGAAGTTCTTTCGAAGTCTTCAACTTCCTAGAAGAACGAAAACACCAAGAGACGCAAGTTTTTTCGATTGACATCAAGGACCTCTACTATGCATTGCCCCAGGACCGTCTCTTAACAAGTATTGAAGACAGCATTGACACCTTTGGTGCTATTGCATTTCAGAATGCCTCGATCAGGCATGCCCCAAAATAAGTTTTCGGAATTGCTTAACATCTATTTTAAATCCACCTTTGCTGCCTGGGATGGACACACTTACTTGCAAAAGAGAGGAGTGTGCATAGGTTCGTGCATTGCACCTGTACTCAGCGACCTATATCTCGCACATATCGATAGGATTCTACAACAGAGGTTAGATGGCACAAAAGTAGTGCGCGTGTTTAGATACGTGGACGATTTTTTAATTTTTTGAGCCACCGATGAAAACAATTGTTCAAGCTCGGTGGACAACGTCCTCTCGGCATTTAAAGACTGCCTGAGTCCCCTAGAAATCACCCACGAGTTGCCGGTTGAAGGATCCCTAAGATTCTTGGATCTCCGACTGGTGGTGATACTTCACCACGTCTGCTAGTTCTATGAACCCAGGGGTAAAAAACCACTACTCCCTTTCAACTCCGCGCACTCAAAACTCGTGAAAAGAGGCATAGTGCGGTCATGCCTTTAGAGCTCAATCGCCAAGCCGTGCTCGCATTCCATACAAAAGAGTTTCGACGGGCAAATTGCAAGACTGAAGGCAGCAGGGTACCCTGTGTTCTTATTGGTGTCAGTGGTCGAAACTCTTCTTAAAGAAATGAAGCAAAAGAACTGTGTCAAACAAACACACAGAGACAGGACAAGAAGACCAGTCATCGTCCCTTACATCCACAATTTTTCCCACGGCCTCAAGAAAACAGCGAACAGAGTCAATGTTGACATCGTGTTTTCAGCACCCACCAAACTGTCCAGCCTTTGCAAGAACGTCACCACACCCTCAAATCCCGCAATCTGCTGCTCCAAGAAGCATAGGACCAACTTTGTGCCTTGCGTCGAGGGGGTTGTTTATTCATTCCCCCTTTCCTGTGGAAGACAATACGTTGGACAAACTGGGCGATGTTTAAATGACCGCCTTCGAGAACACTCCAGCAATATTGTAAACGCTAACTCTGGCCACTTGGGGATACACTGTCGAGATTGTGGGTGTGTCGCGCACTTCAACAACAGCACCGTGTTGGGTAAAAGTGTAAACCAATTAACAAGGGAAATCATCGAAGCCGACAATATCATACGACTAGAGCACAAATGTGTTAGTACGCCGTCGATAACATTATCACGAAAGAGATTAATTATTTAGCCGCGAATTAGCCGAAGCGTTAGACAGGAATTTTTACTCTTATGTCGTCTTTTTCTATTTGCAAATCATCTAAAATCTGAAGAAGTAGAAGCCGAAGTAAAAGACGAAATACAAAATTGTTAGTGAGCGCTGTGTGAAAGGAGTGTTCTTTGGGTGTGTGAATGCTTGAATGACAGTTTTTTGAGTGCGCTAAACGTCGACAAACTCATTTTGTAATAATAAAAAAAAATACCGTGAACCGTTTTGAACCGATTACCGTTATATTTTTTTCCGGTTCAGTTCCAAGACGGCGGCGAAGATTTCGGTTCGGTTCAATTCCGGTTCGGTCCCGTTTTGACGCTCTGCCAGAAACCCACGGTTTTCTCATACCCCTGTCAGACGGGCTAGTTTAGTGTCACTACAAGCGAGTGCACTTCACCCTTAGTGTCATTTCTGTAGTGTGCCACACGGCTCCTTCCTGGGGAACACACTTGGTTTGGAGTGAGTTTGAAGAACTCACTTCGCTCGATCGAGTGCGTGGAATCAATAGGAGTGTTTTAACAGTAAAACATAACAACACAGAAACCAAAAGCGTTGCGTAAGTTTTATTTTTAAAGAAAAAGAAAATCGTGAAAGAGACGACATGTAGAAGAGTGGTATTGCAAAAAAAGTAGTGGGGTGGACTTAGAGTTTAGGCTTATTTGAATCAAGATTAGCGCGGCGGTGATTTGATAAAAGACGACGACAAAGTCAGTCATTCATGGCTATCTTGGTTAGCAGAGAATGATAGAGCCTACTTTTGTTTCACCATGTAGCTATTTGAAACATCACGATAATTATGATCTGATTAGGCAGTGTCAGGGCCTCCTCGTAGACTTCCGTGGAACGAAGCGGAACGCCAAAGTTGGATATGCTTCGTTCTTTATATTGGCTTGCGATGATCGATCAGAATCATCCAATTGGCGTAAAAATCGTTCATCAATGTAACGCTGTTTTAGAGCGCAGCTCCTAGGCACCCGCTTCTGAGTTAAGCGGCGTCGGCATAACCGCGCGTTGCATTAACTGCTGTTTCCCAAAATGACGTCACGTGTGTCGTCACGTGTGACGTCACGAGGGTAAACCTTTCCCGCTAAATTTTGCAGTAAAGTTTTTGCTAAGTTTGGCGCAAAAATTTTTCCGTTAAATTTAGAGGAAAAAGTTTACCCGTTTGACGTCACACTTAAAATTTCAGATGGCGTGTCATGTGACGTCACACGACAATTCAGTAGGAAAATTTCCCGGCTAAACTTAGCGGGAAATTTAGCGAAATTTTTACGCTAAGTGGGATGGGAATAGGAGAGGAGGATGGGAGGGTACGGAGGGGGAGCAGCTGGCATACCCTCCCCTTCAAACCCTTCCTCCCTCCTCATCAAGAGCTGCGCTCCAATTCGGCATTACAGAGAATTGTTAACGTCTAATTTTTTTAACGTGTTTTTATTAAGGGGTATCGGTGGCCGAGTGGGCTAGCCCCCACCAGATCGGAGTACGTGGAGAGAAAGCTCGCGCTGGAGAACCCACTGATCCTGAGCTCAGTCCTCAGCCCTGCCCGAAGAACATACTTTCAATAAAGTGAGTTCGGAGAGCACACTACGCTCGCTCTTGTAGACCGACTGTGTAATCTCGATAGCAGTGTTCAAAGAGTAAAAATAGCAAAAGAAATTAACGCTGCGTAAACTTAGTATTATTTTGATAGGAGTAATATTAGATGCGCACTTGTTTTCTGTTGGCAGGAAAGTAGTGCATTGTAGAAAAACAAGCGGCTAATCTAGTTTCCAGCCTTGGCCCCTTCGCGACGGCCAGCGATGGCCAGGAGGCAACTGCAAGACTCCACCAGGAATCTGAAGCTGGCAGGAGAGACGCGAAAGGCTTGCTTGAAATGGAACTCGCCCAAATGGGGCAAGGTGTTTACGAACCACCGTTCGTTCCTCTGGAAATTCCACCGTTTTCGACTGATCACGGGTAGGTTGTCGGTCATGAGAGCGGCTATGGTGAAGGCATTGGCCTGCAACTGCTGATCGATGTCACTTGAAATTCTTGCCTGTGCGTCGGCATCCAGGTCCAGCTGCCTCTCATCTGAAAGGCGTTGGGCTCTCACGGAGAAAAGTGCCCCAACCACGCGCTTCCACTGTCCAACATCGCGGATATCGCCCTCCAGCTCGTCCTCCACACACTCCATGATGTTTCGTTATGGCGAGTAGCCAAATAGGGTCGCGCACACCAGGGGGGCTATGTTGCACGTTTTGGACTCCCAGGAGACTAGGCAGAAGGAAGTGACGTCAACCACGCTCTTGGGATGTTGATTGGTGGAGTCGCTGATGACGGGTTGCGTGGTGCTGCTAAGATAGGTTTATTCACATTTACGTCACTTTCTTCTCCCTAGTCTCCTGGGAGTCCAAAACGTGCAACATAGCACCCCAGCTCGGAGCAAGCAGAGCGAAAGCTCGCGCTGCAGAACCCAGGAATCCTGGGGGGCTATGTTGCACGTTTTGAACTCCCAAAAGACTAGGGAGAAGGAAGTGACGCCAAGAACGCAGCAAATGCAGATTGGATGTTGATTTTGTTTTCTTCTGTCAACATCCAATCTGCGTTTGCTCTAGTCGTTGACGTCACTTCCTTCTTCCAAGTCTCCTGGGAGTGCAAAAAGCGCAACATAGCACCCCTGGGTTCAATCCCTACTTCTGCTCATTTCGATCTATACTACGTTTCGCCTTATGTTGTACCGCAGACAAGACTAGAAGCGCGAGCTCATAGCGTTGGGAACTACTCTTAACGCACGAGAGCTTGGGCCGCCCAGATGTGCCCTAGAGCAAGGAGCTCGCGCTTGTAGCCTTTCATGTGGCACATCATAAGGTGAAACAGAGTACAGATGAGCATTGTACCGGCGTGCGGACGTGTATCACTGGCTTGTAATGGCTGATCGTAAAGATCAAGTTGGATTTAAATTTGGATTAAAGCTCGTGACTTAGCGCAACAATGTGTGGTAACGTATTTCTAATAAGACGACGAAGTTATTTATGAAAAAATGCGTATGTACTGTAATATTTTGCGTGCCCATTACTTACCCATCGTTATTGCTATAATTTTGGAGTGACAAAGTTTTCCCGTGTAGCACCAACACACTTGGAGTGTGTTTCGACGGGTTGAAGTGCACTTGCTTGCAGTGACACTAAACTAGCCCGTCTGGACAGGGGTATTATTTTCTTCCTTCTTTTTATCTCTCTCAAGGGAAACGCAGCACCATAATTCTGTCTAAATTTAGTCTCAAAGATTTTATAGGCACGGCCCGTCTCACGTTCTTCGTAGACGTGATCCCAACTTTCTTGTTCTACGAGGCAGCCAAAAGTTTCTAGTGAGTCATCGTTTGGTGGGCGGTGCCAAGACGTTTGTTTTTCGTTATGTTCCCCAGTTAAATAAGACCCAAAACAGATGGGAAGATGGTTACTAAAGTCGTATAAAATAGAGCCAGCTGTTATATGACCACTATCTAGGCTTGTGATGCAGACGTCAAGAGATGTAGCAGTGCCTGTAGTCACCCTGGTCGGTTGTGTTATCACATTGTTACAGGCATACTGGTGGATGATGTCACGTAATTCTCTCCCATGACGGTCACCCGAAAGTGTGTCTATGTTCACATCTCCGAGAACAATGAATGACACAAATAACGACCCAAGGATGCGTAGTGCGTTTTCAAGAAATTATATAAATTCAAACACATTGCCAGAGGGTGGTCTGTGCAAGGCAGCAACTACAGTATTAGATGTTCTAACGATTAACCTTTTGACATTTTCGTCCATTTTTGGTAAGTCATTCATAACTTGAGACTGTAGGTTATTCTTAAGATAAATGGCTATACCACCGCCCCTTTTTTCTTCTCTGCTCAGATGTTCGTATTTATAACCCTGCAGGTACGGTAGCGTGTCTTCTTTAGAGAACCAGGTTTCAGTGAGTGCTGTGGCTTCGAATTTCACACTCAATGAGTGTAAAAATATTTCTAGGTCATCTACCCTATTTTTTATGCTCCTTGTATTTAAATGTATAGATGTGAACTGTCTCACTTTTTCCATATTTTTTTTATTAATTCTGACAATCGTAATAGTTACAATCAGGTTGAGTGTCCTCCATCACAATGGTTTTGCGTGTATCCCGTGGGTTAGTCATCTTATTTAGTTTGTTATTTTTTCAACGTCAGCCAGGTTAGCAATTCGTAGAACATTTGGTTGCTCATCCTTTCTCGCAAAGATTTTCCCACCCGAGGACCACGCACACTTTTAGCCAACCGTTTTTTTCTTGGCTACAGAGGTACCCAAAAGTTTTTTGTTTGAACTCGACAGATGTTCGTTGACGTAAACAGGGCTGCCGATCCCACCATAGTAAATATTTTCAATTGTCATGTTCTGCTTTTTGGCTTTCCGAAAAATTTGATCTCGTTTAGCGCGTTGCACGATGCGAACAATTATGCTCTTTTCAGAGGGCTTGAAGGTGGGGACGCGGTGACATACGTCAATATCCGAGTAAAGGATCGGCTCATTCAGGAGACTCCCAATTCTTTTAACGTCGCATGCGTCACCTTCCTCTGGCACTCATTTTATTTAAAGGTTATTACATCTTTTATATTGCTCAAGATGTGAAATTTTTTCGTTTAGCCTTTGGTTCTTGACGGTTAGTTTTTCGTTTTTTTTTTTGTTAGTTTCTGAACATATTTTCGGAATCTTTTCATCTCATTTTTAATTTCGTTGACTCCGTCACAAGTGTCGTTACAAAACTTCACACTGTCTTTTAGAGTTCTGAGTTCAACCCCCAGTTCGCGTCGATCTTCAATGGCTTTCACAATGTCTTTCGTTTCTTTACTCCCGACGACACGGAGCTTCGTCACTCTCAAAAAGACAGTTTCAATATACTAAGAGTTGTTGCTGTGTTCGGCAGCACTGCACAGACGCTTTACTGAGTTTATACAAGAAACATGTGGTTCTCACCTGCAGAAATACAGATCTTTAGATGTTGCTTCGGTGCGCACTGCGCACTGCTGCCGAACTGAGGTCTGGCATGTTGGGCAGGCTTCCTTTGTAGAATTGTGCGAGATTTCCCTGATATCTTGGGTTCGATCCTCGCCCTTGCCTGTTTCAATCCGAATGAGCGTTGTGCAGGCGTGTGTTCTTGTAAACACTATTGCGTGATGCACGTCAAAGACTCAAGAATGCCAATCGTACCGCACTGGCTTAAATGTTTTTCCTATGGCGTGAACTGGCGTTGCCTTATTTCAAAAGGTAGACCTATATCACGCTGTCTATAAACTCATTTGCTTTTTTTGTTGTTTTTTCTTTGCAATATTTTGGTTAATTTGGGGACCGTAGAACTTGGCGGGGCTCACGTTTAAGCTAACAAAACAAGATAGAGTGAGTAGGCAGGCGAGCTGGTGGATGTTACACATTTTTTGTGAAACCGGAGACGACGGACGAAAAGTTTAAACGTTTTGTGTGTTGTCCCCTTTTTCGTCCGTCCGTCTCCGGTTTTTCAAAAATGTGTAACAAAACAATCTTTTTATAATGATGGCAGGAATGTGAAAAGGGCATTTTTGAAAAGAAAACATCGCAAAAAATTAGTTTATTGCACGAAATGTTGCGTTCGCGTACTACAAGCATGTAAGGGTAGCAAACGAAATGCACTCTAAGGATATTACACATTGCAGTTCGGGGAGGAGGGGGGGGGGGGGCACATTTAAAGTCATTTTAAGGAGAACTTTGGTAGTAGTCACGACAAAAAAGATTCATTTCAACAACTGTTGCCCTTGGCTGACAGATTACGTCACAAAATGTACGTGTATAAAAAGGAAACGTATTTTAAAGTTAGTAAAGCCACTTGAGCTAATTTTTACAACCTCAAAGTGCATAAAGGAGAAGGCCGTGCAGTTGGTTAAAACGTTATAAGGCACTTGTGTACAATACAACATTTACCTACCGTAAAAAAAAAAAAAAAAAAAAAAAATCACTCTTCGTGCGAACGCTAATGTTACCGTCCATCTGTCTGCTGAGGGTATTTTAAATTCAACCGTTGTATAGCAAAATATAGCAAAGAAGATCATTAACATGCAATTTTTTATACATAAAAAAGTGCAGGTAAATTAAAAAAAAAAACAGACAAATATTCGGTATGTATACTACTGCAGTGTCATGAGGCCTTCTACAGCTTATCAAGAGCGTAGCTGGAATGTGTCGCATGTGCGGATTAAAGAAAGTCACGCACCCATGTACGAGCCTCTATGCGGTTACTGACATTTTGAGAAATGCGTGGCGTCCCAAGTCCCGAGCATCTAATTATCGCTCCACAGCCAATGAGATTGCCGCATAACGCCGATAAGAACTCAGAAAGACCAATCACGAAGCGACGGCTGTGAACGTAATAAGCCACACCCTGCGTTTCTTTAGCTGTCGGTGACTATGCGGGGCGCAAGTTCGTCTGCTTTTTTTGCAAGAGTTGTCGTGACGTCAGAACAACGCCGAGTTCGGATTGGCTTTGATTGATTGGATAGTGGGCAGACCTCAATGCTAGATGCCTTCAGGTCTACCCACTATTTTTTTTTTTTCAATCAGCCAATAAGAAATCGGCGTTCCGACATCGTCGCAACTCCTGTGCGAGAAGCAGACGAACTTCCTTTCAGCACAGAAAACGTTATGATTATCTTGTTCGGTCAACACCAACCCAATAAGGCAGCCAAGCATCGAATGAAAGACAGGCGAATGTGCGTTGACACAGCGCCCCAAGAAAACATTCAACTACTTTGTGTTTGCAGAAATACCTAAAATGACTTGTTGGCAAACTTTTTTTTTTTATTCTAATGACGCATTTTTGTCGGAAGACTGCTGACGACAAGAGGCGCTTATTTACAAGCATTTCCACGGAAGCATTACTACCGATTCAGCACTGAGTAGGTTTTGTCACGTCTGCACGGAAAACAGGTTCAACGTTTGCCGGGTTGGCTTTAGCTCTACTGAATTCGTAACGTCCTGGCGAAAATATTTCAACGGTAATGCTACTTAGCCGGGAAGTTTAAGTCACCATAGTAGTCAAAGCATAACTTCATCAGCTATGATACAAAAAAAGAAAGAAGAAGAAAAACAGGGTGAGGGAAGGTTTTATGACTTAAGCATACATAGCTAACCACTTAAACATTGAAGCTGTAATGGTTTTGGTTTTTACGCGAATAAACACTTTAATACAAGGTCTGGTTTTAAAAATATATATTATGTTGATAAATGAACAGACCCTACCTTTTTACTTTGACGCATCGCTCCCATTCAGTCCATCATCATCAGAAAGAACGTAACGAACCAGTAATGACAACGTGTTTGCAATGAACTTCGTCATTATTTAACGTAGGTACCTATTGCATAGAAATTTATTGTATTGTGCCCAAACGGAGGCTATTACTATGGAGTGATCTGTGTTGCATAATTATTTCTTCACTGAAGTTTACTACATAAAGACACACCTCAATTTAATCAGCGAGTCACTTTCAGTCAAAATAACATCTTGGGATTGTCTCTTTGGGTTGCGCAGAATCGGGCTTCAAACAAAAAAGAAAACATATAATACAAACATATAACAGGAAACAAAACATCTTCAAAACAGTGATGAGCAATTAAGTCACAATGGTCTGAAATCACTGTTAAGTTTAGACTATACAAACGCCAAGTTTATTGCACAAAAGAAACAATGTAAAGCCAAAGCAACAACACCACGAAAATACAACCTTAAGGCACAATGCAGGTTTTTTACCCCATATTTTTATGAAAAAATAGAAATCTTGACCAAATTACAGCCCGGGTTGTGCGAAGAAACACAAAAAAGATAACTGGCCAGAAAAGTATGTCTACAGTAGGTGCAGGAATCAATAAAAGTAGGCAGTTTTGCTTCGTGTAAGTATGACTTGTGCGTCCTGAACAGCAACAAGAAACGACGCGTGGTTTCTGTGAATGTAGACATTTTGGCCGGAGGAGAGTTTAGCAACAAGATGTGGTAAACAGCACATCTTTTACAGTGGTGACACGTTTTGAGCAGCGCTTGTGCGCATTCACCACAACGCCAGTGGAAGAGCAGTTAAAGCTTCGGAACCTTCAAAGACTGACAGTGGGCATCAGTCATGCACACAGTTCCCATCGGGAACACATGCTGGAATGGAACAGACCCAAAGGGGATTGGGAACAATTCAGGAATGGTCCACGAAAACCCTCCCGAAAGAGGCGGGGAGCCATGCAGGGTCCTGCGCAGTAAGCTTCAGGTGCACAGGACTGTCCTCACTGCGGTCTTCAGGTAGCGCCTGCCCGACCGAAGGGCAGAGAATCGAGCCTCTGAGGCCGTGTCGGTGCTGCGGGCTGGGACGGTCACCTGCGCTCTGAGCAGACCCCGTCCCTGCAGGCCTGGCAGAGGTCAGCGTTGTGCGGGTTGCGGGGCTTTCCGGGTCGCCGGTTTTTGTGAATGGGCGGCTGCTGGAAGCCGTAGTACACCTGGCCCACGCGGTTGTAGATGTTGACGAGCACCTGCGCCGCGAGCAGCACGACATTCTGACGAAGCTGAAGACTAATGGCGAGGCAGCGGACGAAGGACTAGTGTCTGTGGCAGGTTAAGAGTAGCAGCACTAATTTCTTCCACAGAGCTCTTCACTCTTTCCATTTTAGCGGAGCGAACGCTGGAGAGCAGGTGAGTGGGGAGAACCACCAATCATAGGCGAGCAGAGAGGTTTGTGGAAGCTGCGTGTCCTGCTATTCTTAACTTGAAACAGACTCTAAAGAAGCATAAAATAGATCGGGACATATGAACGAATGTCGTTTCATCGACATTTAATCGTATTCGCTTGACCGAATGCCGTTTCATCCAACACCAATACATCTAATGCGGTCTTATTGAAGCCGCTTTGAACATTGTATCATCGAAAACCAACATAGCTTTAAACAAAAAGGAAGGAAGGCGGTTCTCACCGAAGGTAGTGTCCTCCGAGGAGGAAACTACCATGGTCTGTTACAGGTTAAGAAAAACAGGACAAGCCTACCACAAAGCTCTTTAAACGCCCTCATTGGTGGTTTCCGCCTCTCCAACAGACTTGGAAGTAATCCGTTACAAGTAACGGGATTACTTGTAATTAATTACTTTTCTAGCATATTAGTAATTAATCTGTTACTTTCTTAAAAGAGTAATTTGTAATGTTTTTTTTCCTGTTTTTTGCCTGTTTTTCGTACTTTTTCAGTAACGAGTTGCTGAAATTACTCGTTACAATTATTCTACCCCGTCAAAGGCAGAGATAGAGTGAAAAAAAGACGATGCAATGGTCTTGTCGCTTTGACCGGTAACACAAGACGAGGTTTGTTGCGAAGAAAGTGCTGGCGAGTTAAAAGAAAGGAATTCACGAAAAGCACGAGAACCCAGCCAGAGCCTGTTTCTGGACTCGTTCGTACGGTCGGCCAAGCTGAAAAGATTCGACTGTCTATATGAAGGCAACAGGCTTCGACTTCTTGGAAAACCAACAAAGTGTTTTGAGTGCGCAAAAGAGCAGAAGACTAATGGCTCATTAAACCGTCGCGTGGGGTTCGTGTCGAGTAGGACCGTGGACCAGTGACCGTGGTGCATATGTCTGCTCCCTTCCTGCCCCCCCCCCCCCCCAACTCTACCCTCCTCCTTCTCTCTCCACGCCCCCGCCCCTTGTCCCCCAAAAACAAAGCTTTTTTTTTTTTTTTGTCGTTGTCATTCGAAACCGTTTTTGCTTGTCGATGTTTCTGCCTACACACGCCCTCCCCGGAAACACAGGAAAAGCTCTAATGAGACCTCGCCCCTGCTCATCCTTGACAGCGCTGTAAAAACTAAATATCTACTGGACCAAACAGCTACGTGGCTTCTTTCACTGGTCTTCGCACTAGCGGATGCGTATGGCATAAAAACATAAGAAGTGCGATGGCAGCAGTTCATTGGAACAGAAAAAAGAATTCAGCATCAACCCTGTTATCAGTTTAAGGAGTAATGTTTGACTGCAGCCAATAAGCTGGTTGGGGAGCACAGCCAAAACAGCTTGGGACTTCGAAGCTGAACCTATATTCTTAGAAACAAGAATGTTGGCGTTCTCGTCAGCGGATTGTGCCTGCGGGAACTTAGACCGAGATTTTAGGGAAATGGAACACAGCCCGAGTTTTCTGAGAATAGTCAGTGACTGACTTCTGTACAGGAGTTGAGACAGCGCGCAAGGCGGTTGTAAACGCGTGAGATACATGAAAGCCTGCTGTTCACTGAGAATCGTTCTTTTTTAGTAATTTCTAAACGACAAAATCAGTTCAGCTGAAAGATTGCGCATTAATATCTCGTGTGGAGTTTTGGTTTTGATAAGTTTTGTGATCAAGAAAGAAGGTCAAGTGGGCCACGGTCGGATAACAACCTTCACCAAGCAGGAGTCTTTGAAATGTCCCAAACGCCAGACCGCATCTAGAGCTCAGAGCCAGTTGGTTTTAGTGGGCAAACCAGCCGCATTTAGGCAACTTGCAGCAAAGATAGAAAAAAATCACATCTTCAGGGGAGTAGTGTTTCGAAGTTGGCCGATGCCATAATTCGAATGCCTCCACCGCCCAAGTGAATTCGTCGCATGTTCATAAGATTTAGTCCTGTCCTGATTGGACAGCGGTAAACTCGCTTACCTCGAACAGCTGTTTTGAGTCCTTCAAAACATTATAGATTCGTCCTCCTAAAATTAATAACCTAAGTTAATGAGTAGATAGTATTGAATGTGTTTTATTTTCGATGAGGCCCAAAATTCCCCCCCCCCCCCCCCCCCCCGCCCCTCCCAAACATACAGTAGATATTACATGTATTTTGAGTAACGCGAAAGTAATAGAGCAAAGTAACGAAGTAATTAATAATTTACTTTTACGGGGAGTAATTTGTAACGGTAATTCATTACCTTTTAGGTAAAGTAATTGTAATTGTAATTAAGTACTTTTTGGAGTAACGAGCACAAGTCCGCCCCCGTGTTTGGTTTGCTAAAGTGGAACGAGTGGAGGGCTTTTGGGGGGGGGGGGGGGGGGGGAGAAAGGCTTGTCCTGTTTTTCCCAACTTACAACCAGGGGCGGATTTATGAGTCAGGCTGGGAGGGGGGGGGGGGGGGGGGCGAGGGGCGAGGTGTAGAGGTATCTGACGACACGGACGGATGGACGCCACTGGCGGTAAATTACCCAAACCTATTTTGTTCATCGAAAATTTCCCCTTTCACCAAAAACTAGAAATTTATTCCTAAAAAAGAAATCTGAAGTCTGTCAATTGTTTTCCTGAAAAATGTTGACCCTTGGCGGCTTAAAGAAGGCGGTCGCCGCCCCCTAGATCTATCGCTGCTTGGTACAGACTATAGGATCTTCTGCCTCGCAAAAGGTCGAGTTTCTTTCTACGTCGACATTTACCTAATGTCAAAATTTGTAATGCAGCTTAAAAAAAGGGGGGGGGGGGTGGTACATACACATGGTAATTATTTATGTCCAGAGTGATTGTTTCATAAACGTTTAACAGTGCTTGGAATTGGGCTAGTTGGCTTTCGTGCTTTGGCTAAGCTGTTCTGCGAAGGATTACAAGTAACGATACTGATTGGGATTAGGCTAGTGTCGTTATTTGTAAACCTTTGCAGAATCAAAACATTAAAAACCAACTACGGCATTCCTAATCAGTGTCGTTATTTGTGATCCTTCGCAGCGCAGATTTATCAAGGCACTTTATAGACGTGCGCAGAGCCTCACCTTGACGACTTCCTCCGGGTACCACATGGCGGGCTCGTACCTGCCCACCTTGCACTTGTCGCACTGCTGCCCGTACAGCTTGAAGGTGACCAGTCCCTCACCGTGGCCCGTCAGCAGGAACCAGAATGAGATGCGGCCCTTCATGGACGTCCAGCCGTGGCCGCACTCCTGCGTGCAGCGTCCCGCGCCTTAGTCACGTCTCTAGAGGTCCTTGCTGATTTTGAGATAAAACGAAACACCAATTCAGTTTCCCCGCCACATTTAGCGACGAAATTAATAAAATATATAGATTCTGCATTTCCGAAACGGCCGTTTAATGTCTTCCCAACAAATTGAAAGGATCGCCCTTTAAAGATATTGCATTCGATGCACTAAGGTACTTTAGATACGAAGGTCACTGCCAATATTTTGTTATTGTATGCGTTATCATTCATCTGCGCATTACGGGAGTATAACATTTAAAAAAAAATTGAAACGAAATATAACCCAATTTTTTTTTTTTTATGGTAGGACTGTTGGCATCGGAGGGGGAAGGGAGGGGGGGCCTTTTTTTTGCTTGCAACTTTTTTTTAATGGGTTTTTAAGTATCGCAACACCCATTTTGAATAAGCTCAGACACTGTCAACAATTGCGTTTCGTTTAAAAATTCAGTCTTTTACCAGGACAGCTTCAAAAATATAGCTTCAAAGTTTCAGTTCAATATTTTCTTTAAAAAGAGGACGGCGCCGGCGCCGTCTCTAAAATGTTTTTTTTTACCCTCCCTCAGCGCTTATCTGCGATGCGAGTGAGCGAGCGAAGTCATACATTTGAATCAAGTTTTGGCTTATGCAGGAGTAAAAGCCGGCAAGGGGCATGCTTGGGTAAATTGCTTCGGAAATGCAATTTAACTAGAATTACAACTATATTTGCTTCAAACGTAGTTAAATTACAGTTAAACTTACTAGCGCAAAAAAAAAAAGTAACTGCAACTATGCATTACTTTCAGAAAGTAAGGCAATTATCGAGCAATTAAATTTCCAAGTCTGCCCGACCTCAATACTGTTGATGTGACTTTTTCCAAAGCCACATATATTTGTTCATCGTTACTGGGTCATATAGGGTGCAGTGACAATTTCCATTCATCAGATTTTATGTCATTGTTTCACTGGCTTCTGATTGTTTGACAATGCAGCTGAGTTCCGACTATAATAGGCGTTTTCCTTTGCAACACCACCGATATTGTTAGTATTTTTGTTTTATGATGACAGTTCAAAAGAAGCGATTATTGGTATCAGCAGGCATTAAAAGAATATAATCGAGGCTTAAACTCCTAATGACTCCGGAAATGGGACACATAAGTTGTAAATAAAAGATAACCTTTTTATATCCCAATAGCATCATTTTTATCCTTCCGCTCCATCCTGACAATTGCAGGCACTCCCTCTTTATGTGAGCATCTCCTGTGACTCTCTGCAGCGGCTTTGCCTTTGACAGTCGCTCAACTGCGCCCCAGGTCGGTGCCCTGACGCAATCTCGGCGCTTTCGAAGTCCGGCAGGTTGGCAAAAGGGCAATGAGGCTGGCTCCTTGTCTTTTTTCTCCTTTCGGTGACTTTATGAAGGAATCTTTAAGGTTACAAGGTCGCGACTAAAGTACTTGTAGTTGTAATTAAAATTCTGCAATTACCGGGCCTAGAAACTAATTAATTTACAAATGCAAGATCTACGAACATCAATCACTTCAAAAAAGGTAATTACATTACTGTGATTCAATTACCGTGTTTGAATTACTTCTTAAGTACGGCAAAGGGCGCATTGGGCCGCTTTCTCCTCGAGCGGACCAGTGCTCGAAAATGGGTGACGTCAGCACAAGTTGGATAGTCTAGTGACGTTACTGTTTTTGTCTGTGACCTCAAAGTTATTGTGCCCTTTTTTAACTTATTCATTATAAGTAACCTATTTCCAATTTCGTGAAAGGTTTGTCTAAAAGAGAAAAAAAAAAATCTTATTTCCAGCAGTTAGACGGACCGTTGTTTGGGGAACACCTTCAGGGCCCGTTTGCTCGAAGCTGGTTAACTAACCGCGGTTAACCGGATTTCCCTACGAGGGGGAATTTTAGGTCATGTGACCGGCAGAGTAAGGACGGCGGGGAAACATGGCGGTGCCCCGGTGAGTGAGCGCCGCTCGCTTTGGAAATAATACGTCGTTGTAGCTCCAATATCGGGCGCGTTTGTTAGCAATGAATGGTGCAGGAGGCTTTCGATTTGCCCTACCTCACTTAAAACGCAAAGCATGAGCAATGACATCGCCGCATTTTTTAGATAGTCTTTCGATTCTAGCAATTCGTAAGCCTAAATGAACGCGATAATTGTCGGCATGGCAACGGCTTTGAAAAGTGTATTGCCTTGACTCAGTCGGCCGGGTACTGATAGTACACAAAAGCAGACAGCGTCCCCATAGACCTTATGCTGTATTTCCCAAGCACCAAGGTGCATGCCATGAGTGTAGTTACACGCGCTGCGCGTGCTGGCGTCTGCAGTAGTAAGTATTCGAAAGCAAAAAGCCTACAACAAATTTTGCCGTGCACGCGCGTTCGTCAAAGATTTATTATGATTAGTTACTTCGAATATTTTATAAGTGGAAGGCCAGTGCGCGCGGATCGTTGAATTACACTTCCAGTGTTCTCCTCAATGTTAGGGTAATTTACTAATAGGTTAATTTTCACTGGAGCCGAATTACAGGTTTCTCAATTCATGAGAGTTATATACAGTTCTTACATGCTGGCCAACCATGCTGCCGGTGTAACACCCGCATTTCACTGCTCACTTCTTTCTCATCGTTTCTAGGACTGAACTTCGTCGTCCTCTTTTGAACTCGGAAGGAAATTTCAACGAGGCTTGTCTTCACTTCAGACAGCCAAATATTTCGAAATTTTCCAAACATGGGTTAATTTAGTTTTACCTTACCGATTATCTGTACCACGAGCAATAAAAATTGTTTCTCGAGCTCAAATGTATGCCGCGCTGCGTCGCGAAAACACGGTAGCGCGCTTTTTTAGGTCCCCCCCATCTCGGGAACCTTTCCACGGAAGCCACATATATTCGCTACAACCAGGAGGTGACACCAGCTACCACCCCAATAATAAAACACGGAGGTATCGCTCATCCAGCCCTCGTCAAACTTGGCTAGGTACTTTTAGGTACCTAGTAGGGAAGGGCGGTTAACTTTTAACCGCGGTTAAAGTTAACCGGCTTCGAGCAAACGGGCCCAGGAAGGCAACAAGGCGTCATCTGACTATCACCACCCAACTGCTGTGCACGCCCGCACGTGCCACGATTGCACCCCTAGCTATGAAAACACTAGAGTGCTTGGCTCACACAAGGACAAGTATGGGCGAGAAATAACCGAAGCATTTAGAATCAAGAATGCCGCAGAAAATGTTTCAGAACTTTTGTTGTAGTTATCGACAAGAGAGCTGGAACTCCTCGCGCCAGAGTTATCACATAAAAAAAGCCTCCTTCAATTTTCTTCTTCTTTTTCATTGAGTTAAATTCAGCTATCTTTATCTTTTTCTGGTATCTTTTCTGTATTTTTGTTTTCCTTCAATTTCCTCTCTGACCAAAATGGTTTTCGTAGTGCGATTGGACATCATATAAATGTATCGTTGCTCGTTGAAAGAACTGTGTCTCTCCCTCATCCATTCCAGTTTTTTTCTGTGGGAACTATACTTTTTTCTGTGGGAACCAGTGAAACTGAAGCGTGTGCTTCAGTTTCACTGGTCTCGGGCAATATTCTACAATAGAGTTATTATAATGTACGCCAGAGGTTCAACTGACGCTAACACAAATTGAAGCGGACAGCCACTAGACCAAAATTGACTTTACGGTAATGCATTTCTATGGGAAAAAGTTCGTGTATTTT
This sequence comes from Ixodes scapularis, assembly GCF_016920785.2. Classification (NCBI taxonomy): domain Eukaryota; kingdom Metazoa; phylum Arthropoda; class Arachnida; order Ixodida; family Ixodidae; genus Ixodes; species Ixodes scapularis. Next base: position 96,468,415 of record NW_024609846.1, read on the forward strand.
CTCCGTATACGCTCAATCGTAGGAGCAAATATTCCGAATAATTCGTACGTACTAGGTAGCTTGGTACATTTTTCAGTCGGGCCGACGAAATAATTGGTCAGTTACGGCGTTTTTCTTTCAAATTCATTGCATTAAAAACGGTGCTAAAACGGCTTCGTACGTGTATTTATGTGCACTGCCGGACACTGTTAGCGCGAACACGACGTCGGCGCTTTTCGGCATGAGGGATATACGTGCCAAACGAACGAAGAACAACTAGGGATCAGTAACTACCCGTGCATGTACGATCAAAATAAATCGAAGGCCACGTAATATATTACGATATTCAATAAGTACTGCTTTTTTCTTTCTCCTCTGTGCGAATATGGTTGTTCTACGTTCAAAATATCACCCCTACGCTCGAAATCTCTGAGAACAAGTGCCCGATAAAAGCGCCACGGCAGAGAAAACAATACAAAGAGACACCTTTCATAGCCATCGTACTTCATTCTTTACGTTTTGAATGTTTTTAACCGCTCATAAGGATGCAGGGTGGGGTCATTTTCATATAGTGACACAGGACTGGCATATTAGCAATATACAGTTTTTTTCCTTTTTTTCTTTTTTTCTTTTTTTTAAGATTTACAGGCTTGTTTAGAAAAAGCCGTGGAAGTTACACTTATGCGGTTTGTGCAGGTCAGTTATACTTCCAGGGGGACTTAGTATAGGGGGCTAATCGTACCAATAAGTCGGCTAGTTAATTGAAATTTGTTAATTAACCTTTTAATTAATGAAAACAGACATATGGTTCCAATTATAAACTTACTGATCGTCATTAAAAATCACTAAATCAGTAATTTTAGAAAGACTTTGTACGCGTGAGAACCGTAGAGGTACACTAAAGTTACCTACCACTCGTGAAGCAGGTACAAGGCTAGCGGTTGCGGAACGCGGACGATTAGATTATCATCGTGTTCCGCCACTGCTAGCTTTGCGTCCGCTGCTCGAGTGGTCACTTTGGCGCACCCCGAGTTTCCCACGAGCTTCAAGTCGTTCTAAAAAGAGTCGATTTAGTGGTTTTCGATGACGCTCAGTAAGTCTCTGATTGGAATCATATTTCTATTTTCAATAATTAAAAAGTTCATTAACAAATTTTATTTCTTTAGCTGACTTATCGCAAATATGAGTCACCCACATAGCGTCCCCTTAGCCGTATAACTCACCTCCACAAGCCGCATAAGTGTAACTTTCATGACCTTTTTAAACAAATCTGTAAAGCTTAAAAAAAAAGTACCCTGTAGAAGCGCCACAGGAATGCTGGCGAACCTTCAACACTCTGTTATTTTGCTTTGAATCGCCGCTTGTTTTACACACCTGCTGCGGAACACATGTTTGAGAGAGAAATGTAGCGAAGTTAAACATCGTTCACTGATGAAGAAAAATGCGATAACTAGAGCAATTACACTTTTACAATGTTAATCAAAATACGCACTATTCGGTACAACCCAAATAATCATAGTGTTCCATGTTATTTAACGGCGAAGAGACAAAATGCACGCGCATTTTTCCCATAGGAATGCATAGGAGCTCCACAAAAGTAGACTGGTTGCTGTCTGCTTCAATTTGCATCACGGAAGTCGCATAGACACTAGCGCCAGTTGAACCTCTAGCGTCATTATGATAATTCTATGTATTCAACCAAAGGGAATAACAAGAGACTCGTACCTTCGTATTTTAATGATAAAATGCTAGCTTAATAAAATCTACGTTTACAGGTGCAACAGAGCTTATGACAGCAATTTAAAAAAAAAGGCAGCTGCTTTAGTTCCCTGTGGGTGTATATTGCAATCCCACGTAGTATCAATTTTTCATGGCTACTTTCACTAAAAGAAAATAACTGAAAAAAAGTGAAGGCTGGGACAATTTAATTAAACCATTTTTTTTTAAATATGAGCTGGCTCTCTAACGAACACATGTGGATTGAACTAAAAAGAATAAAACGTTTATTGTTCATCGTGTTCTTTTGCGTTTACGGTGCAGAGTTCAATAGCCACGAAACGAATTTCCTCCGAAAAATGTCACTGTCTCTACGTGCCGCGGAGAGAGATAATAAACGCAAGTTCCAGTCACTGGGAGTTCTGATAAGGCTCAGTTCTTCGAACGAGTTTTACCGAAGTGACGAGCAATGGACCATTTTCACATAAAGACGACTCCAAGTGGCTAAAACTCCAACTAGGGTTGGTGGATGGATTGGAAGCTGCGATTCCTTTTCTGCCTTTTCTGCGGCTGATCCGAGTCGCCGAAGTGGCAGGAGGGGTAGTGCGACTATTCTTCCGGACGCCGACCGAAGTTAGAGCTTTCGCCACTGCGAGAGAAAGGCTTGCGCATGCGCAGAACCCTTCTTGAAAAAGGTTGATCGTTTGTTTGTTTATTTACTGACGATGATCATCAACAGCTGCATGCCTTTCCGGTAGTGAATCACAATACAAACAGAAAAGCACAATAAGTATTCTAACACTATACCACAAAAGCTTACTGTGGATACCCGACTTGGACATGGCAAGCGTTTAAACGTTTGTGCAAAAGTAACACACATTAGAGCTCTCTGTTTCTCCGAGAGTATGTCCGCATCGAGTTTACTTAGCAGCCAGTCTGGTAAACAAAATACAGTAGGACAAAACTACAGTGCCTGGTCTCACGTTTTGCAGCTCACGTCGCAATGATGTGTTACGTCACCAAACTGCACAGTATATAGCCTTCGGCACTAGACCGTGAATAACCGAATCGCGGTCTCTGGTCATCACGTCATTCGAGTTTATGAAAGCGTCCGTTAACGCTTACGCTACCCAAGTGGAATAAGGCTACTGCGCATGTTCAGAGCGGGTTTCACAGTCCGGTAGACACAGCTTGGCATAGCGCAGGAGGCAATTCTTGGAATGGTCTATAGCAGGGTGACAAAAAGCTAGCGATGCAAAACCATCGACAGCACTATCGATACTATCGATAGTAGAAGCCAAATTTGACTATGAATAGTTAAAAGAAAAATTGAGAAGTTTACAATTTTCTGTAACGCAGAATTAGAGCGCAGCTCTTGAAGAGAAGGAGGGGAGGGTGTGCCCCTCTTCTTTCCCCGCTAAATTTAGCGAAGAAATTTTTTCGCTAGATTTAGCGGGAAAAGAACGAATAATAAAAAAAGACACGGGAACATAAGTCACATCCTGCGTTCCTTACGTTGTCAATGACTAAAGCAAAAATTGGAGACAGTAACTACGAGGGTCACGAGGGTAACGTCACGACGTTACCCTCGTGACGTCACATATGACATCATACGTCATGTGTTTCCTATAATAACGTCACATGTGACGTCACGAGGGGACAACATTTTTTTATCACCAGCAGAGTGCTAATTTTCACCTGTCAGTGGTCAAGGCTATGAAAAGGAATATGTGCCAATTAAATAATAATGCAGACCCAAGCGTGAAACAAATTTGTGAAAACCCAGATACTAAACGTCTTCAGCGAGCGTTTTCCCTAGCTCCAAGACAAACTAAAAATGCTGAATATACTGAATAGTTTTACAAATGCGTGCATACTAAAGTGTGAAGCCTGATATTGGAACCCTATGAATATACAACAGATGTGCGCAGGATAACTAGCAAAGCGCCATTTGTTTTACCTTTAAATTAATTGTACGAGAATGCAACCATGTTTTGCCTCCTTTCAATTTCATGTAAACCACGCGTTGTCTGCCCGTACTACATATCCGTCGTTCTTCCCTTTTTGGGTAGTGCTTCAATTTTCCCAGCACTCGATAGTTTTCTGAAAGCTGCCTTTCGATAGCATCGATAGTCAACTAAATGCTAATTATCGATGGTCCACTATCAAAAGTTTCCGATACTATCGATAGCTTTGAAAAAAAAAAAAAAAAAAAAAACTATCGATAGTATTGAAGCCAATTTTTCGATAGTTTTGCACCACCACCAGACATACGCAGCGAGCCAAGAAATAATGAAACAAAACAACAACGAGAATTGAAGTGAAGAGCCTCAGTGTTTCTGCCAAGAGCACCCAGGCAATCTGTCCTTCTCTAAAAAAACACGTTTGATGCTACTATAACCACAACCTAAATATATATATATATATATATATATATATATATATATATATATATATATAAAGAAAAACGTGATAGTTCAGTTTTTTCTTTATCTTAAATGATGATAAGTGAATTCAATTGATAAAGCGACTTCTCATTATGTCTCTTTATTGTGCGTCTCAATTCATGAAACCAGCAGCTTGCAGTTCGGCTCGATCGAATGACGTCGTTGCAGTCTTGCGCAGCTCAGTCAGGTGTCTCTCTGTCAGAGACCTCGACTACGACACAGAATGGGGTGCAACACATATCTTGAATCGTGAAGCAAAAGTGCAAGCAGGCAGTCCCTGACATCCTTCACCCTGTTGTTCCGATGCACATACGATGGCTCAAGGCCGCTAAAAAGCAAGCTGGCTTTTATTCTCAGGAAGCTCGTAATGAGCGCCAGTAGAAACGAACACAAAAAAGCGGGACGCGGACAAGAGCGTCATGCATGAACTAAACCAACAGCCCTAGCTAAACTACCCGTATTTCATTCTATATATCTTTCTAAAACGTGATAGGCTTTTTAACGCTACCCCCAATCCCAAAACTTTGTCCGTTCGCCCGTGCGTCCGTCCGTTCGTTTTCCGCTAAATGTAGCGGGGAAAGTGGAATTCACGGAATGCCACCGGTGTCACGTGACCGATACACCTTGGGGAAATTGACGGCACGGGACCTATGCGTGAACTCAGTTCCTCCCCCAACCCTAAATATAGCTCGGAAATTCACTTCTTGTGGCCAAAACATCAATTCAGTTTGCCCGCTAAATTTAGAGGAAAATTGACGTCCTGTGACCTGTGATCCAGTTTCCCAGCTAAATTTAGCGAGAGAAATCGACATCACGTGACCTGACGTCACGTGACCTATACAACCATTCAGTTCCCCCGCTAAATTTGGTGGGAAAATATCCGTCACGTGAGGCACCCACTCCCTCACCGATTTTCTATGATGCATTTTATGCATTCTAGGACTTTGAACGTAAAGGTCGCTGCTAATTTGCTGATCCGGCGGAGGTTGCGCTCACCCGGGAGCCGCGTACCGCACTTGGACCCGCAAAGAGCCGGACCCGGAAAGAAAGTCGCCATTCGGCTACCTCACTGAGATTGAGGTATTGGAAGGACCAAAAACAAATCACGAAGCTGGAAACCTGAAGACGATACTTGGCGCTGTATACTATATACCTTATATATACTGGACCGAAATTTCAAGCCCAGAAAACAAGGCAGGACGGATAAGCGGAATGTTTCAAAACACCAAAACATCACTCGTATACAGCGATTAACGGATGGCCGTATTTTTGGAAAAGAAGTGCGCGACTGAACACGGCCGACGAGGCCCACGAGACAAGTCACGTAATGATTCCCATTCCCTCACCTCCTCGCTATACGATCCGTCGAGCTGATGAACCAAAGCGAGGAGGAGAGAAGCGAGGCCGCTTCCCCTCATTCTCATATTTTCTGGGGGGACAACGACGTCATAGCCCTCGCTTGATTGCGCCCTTCTTTTCCAAAAGTACGGCCATCCGTTTCAGACAACGATGGATGAGTGTTGTTTTGTTTAGCGCTTCTGCGGCCTTATTTTGCCAAATGCAAATTTCGGTTCAGTATTCGAAAAATGCTAAAAAGATTAAAAAAAAAAAAAATAAACGAGTAAGAGGTGAATTGTAGATTATTTTTATCGCGCGAATCTGAATATCACGTTCGCTTTCCCCGAAGATGTAACTAAATGTAAAAAACCACGAATAGGTTTTGGGCCGCCAAGCGCGTGTCGGTCGTATGGGCAGCGCGTGAAGTTGCAAGTTTGCCAAGTATCATCAGTGACACCAGTCGTGACGTCTTTTTCTGTCCTTTTTAAGATAGCAAGAGTGCGCGTGCATAGCTTTGGTAGTCGCCGAAAATGTGTGAGAGCGGATACTCCGAAAACTCTGGATATGACGTAACGCTTCGGGAACGAGGGGCTTCAGCGGTACTTCGAGAATGAAACGTCGTCTGCAGAAATCGCCCAGCGCCGCTCCGCTGACACCAATCGCTGCAGACGACGTCGTCCAGGTCCGTTGGTTCCGCTTCATTCTGCAGTGTAGCATAGGGCCTCTAAAGTCCTAATAAAGACGATTTAAGTGTTTTTAGTCAAATACAAACCGCTCCAGTTTCTCTGAGGGCTTTTGCCACCGCGAAATCTAGAAACGAACGCCAAGGAGGAGGCTGCTCGCACAAGCGTTGGCTCGCACCTCGCAGCAAAAGCGAACTTTGGCCGAGTCGACGAAGGTCTGCCAGTTGACGCCGATGGGCCTCTGGACGACGGGCAGCAGGTACCAGGACTGGGGCACGTACTGGGAGAACAGCTTCTGGAACTCCGCCTGCCACACCTGCTCCATGCCGCTGCGCTCGAAGATACACACGCCCACACACTGGTCAGAAATCGAGACGAACGTAAAACTTCTTCAGGAAATCTGGAGCTCCTACTTTCCCGCAAAGCCCTCGGAGAACCCTACAATGTACGGAGGGAGGTCTGCGAATGACGAGGCTGAGCGTTGGTTTAGACCTATATGTCTGCGCTGTGGCACTGATACCCTATTCACACGAGCATAAAGGTCCCTTTAGCTAAGGGACCTTTATGGCGAAAGGCGAATCAGTTCGCGATCCTCCGCGCGTGGCATATGCTCGCGATCTACTAGCGCGGGCTGATTCGCTGGCTGCAAAGGGACCTATGTTAAAGGTACCTTTATGCTGGTCGTGTGAATGGGGTATAATTCCCGAGTTCCATTAGAGGAACAAACAGGAACAACCGACCCCGACAAGCCTCAAACATGAGCAAAGTGCACGCGAATAAGGTGTCTTTGACAGGCTCGCAATCACCCGCGCTTACTACACGAGCACCAAGAGAGCCGTAAGCCTATCAAAGGTAGCGTCGTGCGCGCGCTGTACGTGGTTGAGGCTTGTCGGTGTCCGCTGCTTCTGTTTGTCGCTCCAATGGGACACGGTTATGAGCACGATGTTGCACGCAGTATGGAAGGTTCTGGTTGCACCATGCTCAGTTTCACAGCGCCGTCTGTATTTTTATTTATATTTATACAAATATTCAACCTTTATCATTTTGTAGATGGAAACCTTATCTTTAGATTACAGCGATTGCCTCCCTCCCCCAAGTGCTTTGCGGGAAAGCGGAAACTCCAGTTATCTTTGAGCGTAAACACCTTTCTATCGAGTTTATCATACCGGCGAAAAATGTCATGTGACCCGTAACGTTTTATACTCTAAAAACAAAAAACAAAAAAAGAAAAAAAAGCCACTACGCATGCTCCGAACGTGTTTCACAGCACAGCAGACAAAGATGGCAGCGCGCAGAAGGCGATTATTGGGAGGGTCTGTCTGTACCTCGATCCCCTCACGCGAATCTGGTTTCTGCGCGTGCGCAGTGCCCACACCTGCTGTGGACAAACGCGGACTTGTCTGGGAACTGCGTGTTGGCCAAAGCGGAGCGCAAGTTCACTGAAATGGCCAGCTGAACGAAAATAAACGAAAATTTCCGTAAGCATCATGAACCAACTGGCTCAGCTTCATCGCGCGCAAGTTCGTCTGCTTCTTTTGCAGTGGTTGTGGTGACGTCAGAAAGACGCCGAGTTCTGATTGGCTCTGATTGAAGGATAGTGGGTAGACCTCAAAGGCAGGCTGCCTTCGAGCTCTGCCCACTATCCTTCAATCAGAGCCAATTAGAGCTCGGCGTTCTGACGTCGCCACTACTCCCCCAAAAGAAGCAGACAAACTTTCGCTCCGCATAGCAGAAGACAAAATGCTCCACTTCGATACCCTTTTGATGATGTTTGATTGGATCCATCGAGTCGTAGCGTCGGGTCGTACCTAGACGGAGTATAAAACGTTCGAATATCAAGACCACCAACGAGCCGCTGCCGCTAGTCATCGACAGGAGCGCACGCAGCGAGGCAGACTTGCGAGCGCGGTGTGCGGGTGACCGACCGAGCAACCTCGAAGCCAGTGTGCGATTGGACGTTCGCCCATGCTGATGTCTTAATTTCCCGGTATTTGTCATCCGGCGTCCTTGCGGGCGTGCATTTACGCTGTCCCGGCATAATACGAGGCCGTTAGCTGCGAGTTTGCTCCCCGAATCTATACACAACCGCGCTCTTCCTATTTGCTCGGCCGATCACGCGGGGAGCTGCAGAACAGCGGGCCGTTACCATACATATATACGCTGAATCAGCAAGTCATAACATTTGTTGCGTGCATTTTTAGACAGCGTACTAGTTTTGCCTTGACATGAGGGGTGATTTCACCTACGGAGTACAGCTGCAAACGTGAAGTATTTAGCGTGCATTACGTAGTACAGTGATTACATGCCATGCACCGGTACCATATTCATTCAGATGAAAACAAACGGGGGCGGCGCGAAGAAACGAAAAAGAGTTTTAGCGTTGTGTTACCGTAATACCGTTATCGTTGACACCGTGCATGCCGGAACCGGGCCGAGAACGTAACGCAAGAAGAAAACAAGGTATAGGAAACGTCAATAAAAAAATGATTCGCATTACGTTTAATGGTATTACGGGGTAACGTTCTACTCAGACGTTCTGTAGTTGCGGCGGGAGCTGCGCACTCGTTGGTGACGCGTCTATCTTACGCCAGACGATAACGCTCCCACCCCATTCGTACGCGCAGAGAGCGGGGCAGGTGAGGAAAGGGAAGTGGAGGATTGTTCCAGCGAGCATGTAGCTTCCACCGCATTATCAGCTTGACGCAAACACACTTAACCCGTGTTCAGCGTGGAAAGTGTCGACTAGGCAACACTGTGCGACACTGTCAGTGCGAGGGTGAGAATGACACCTTCTTGAAATTTACTTCGAAAGGGTATTCGCAACTTTCAGCGTTAGTGGTACCGCGGCGTGAGAGTTGCGCTCCTTAGCACCTGCATGATAGGCTTCACAATAAATGTCTTGCCTGCACCTTACTGACGTGAAGAAAATTTAGTAAGTCTCTAATACTGTTCGTACATAGAAAAACTATAATTAATTACGCGTCACAGACCCAGCCTCGTAGTGCTGTACCATCATCAAGATGACAGCCATTTTGATAGGCACCAGTGCGCCCCCTATAGTTTGTGAAAGGTGCGGATACTGTATGACCAACGTGACGTCATAGGAGGAAGACCTCGTGTGACGTCACAAAGACAGTCCGCAGACAGGAGACGTCATACGAGGAGGACCTCAGACAGTATCTCTGGAGGCTGTCTTTCGTAAAATTTATGAGCAGTGTGACCGCAGATTAAGAGGCATAAAGAGACGTAAAAAATAATAATTATTAATTCCTTTCGTTGGTGTTTGAAAAAAGAAAGAAAAAAAAGAAACTCAATTTGTTATTCCATTCGCAGTTGCAGCAGGTGCAGCATCGTCTGCCCCATTTCCACTTGTTGACGAAAAAAAAAAGAAAGCGCGACGGGGTCTGGATTTTGTTTTACGTGGCTATGCGTTCGAAATGCTTCCAGGCAAGCGGTTAAAACACAACAAAAATCAAAGCAAGGGGAAAAAAAAAAAAAACGTTCCAGCAAAAGGAAAACGCGCAGCTGTTGTCGCCGTGCCGCTAAAGCGACCACGTTTGAGCGCAGCAGGAAGACGCATATGACACTTTTTTTCTCTCTCTCGTTCGCTTGGTTTTTGGTGTTTCACCCCATTGCTCTTTCTTGGGGGACGATTCAGTTCAGCCACCGCGAATTGGAGGGTCACGGGTCGCGCAACGTGCTACAGAAATACTCTCTCTTTCGGCTTAGTTTTAGTAAGCAATGCACGACACGTGTGTTTAGCGTGAATATTGTTTTCAGTTAGGCCAGTGCTTCCAAAACTCTGCGACCCATCAAATATATAAAATAAAAAGTCGGGACCGCCTCCTTCGTCCCCCCCCCCCCCCCCCCCCCTTTTTTTTTCCCCTAGGTTTCCGGGGATGCCACAAGCTTTTCGACTTTTGTACATGAGGAGTAATACACATGATTCATGATTGACCCTGAAATGTTTTTTGGGCAGTTATTATAGTATGAATAAAACAACTAAGATAAAAACCATCTCAAGAACTTGCACTTCTGCCGCAGAGAAGTCAAGTTCGCGTCTTTTTTCAAGTTCTCTCGAGCCCCTTCGCGACACCGCCTGGGGTTCGCGACCCACAGTTTTGGGAAGCACTGATTTTGGGTAGCAGTTAAGCGGACGACGTTCCTTTTACTCCAGTAAAGGAACACCGTCTACGAAACTGGGAGCCTCCTTCGTGGTCGCAGTTTCGTCTCTGGGAACGAAGACTGAGCGCGCATAATGGCATGCCCTGGGTGCTACCGCTGTTTTTCGCAACTCGCTCAGACAGAGCACGCGCACCTTTTAGGAAAAGAGACTCTCGGCGTTTCTGCGTACCGCTCGTATGCGCTCAGACATGTTATGAACCTTTGAAACTGTCTATAGACAGACACGAGACATGTAATGTATAACAGACTCCAACAAGCAAAAACAAACTAAAAATACAAATATATATATATATAGATATGTATATGAATGACGCACTGCTATTCGACTCCAACTGCTGTTTCCCGACGCCCTCAACCCCCCCCCCCCCAAAAAAAAAAAAAAAAAAAAATATATATATATATATATATATATTTTTTTTTTTTTTTTTTGGGGGGGGGGGGGGGGGGTGAGGGCGTCGGGAAACAGCAGTTGGAGTCGAATAGTACTGCGTCATTCATAGCCTTCACAGTGCTCGGTATAGACCGCGCTGAAGCTAAGAATTATGCTGCGCCATTGGATTCGAACCGCTTTTCGCCCTCCCCTACAGGCTCTCTTGTTTTGTTTACTGCACTGCGCTGCGCGAGAGCCTATTTATCATTGTCATGGTCCAGATCACAGAAAATCAGCGCGCGCGCAGGCAAGGGTCAACAACAGAGCGCACGATCGCCGTTTCGCCGGAGCAGGGACCCTTCGTCTTAGGTAGCGTGCTGTCATGCCTACATCACTGGCGGCTAGACGTTCTGTTTCCATTCAAAGTAAATACGCAATGAAGGCAACTCTTGCTGTCTTATTAAGCGTTCATCGGTAATTACATCAGCATAATAGCCCCGAACACAAAACGCAGCGTACCCAGGAGTACACGGCGTCAAATACTAGATCGAGTAAACAAAAATAAATTAAAAAAAAATACTGAGAGGAGCTTGTGGGCTGAATTTCTGCGAGGACTCGTTGCAAACTACGTTGAAATGCGATAACATCGGGGGGGCTTGCCATCTAGGAGGTCTATATTTCGTTGATTAAATTGCGACCTCTAGAGAATATAACTCTACTCGGCGTCAACCCTTTAGTTTTATGTTGTCAAGGCTAGCATAGCTTCCGGAGTGCTTCAGCGCGTTTCCCTTGCATTAGATCGATTGCGAATGAAAGCCACATGCTCTCGCAGCGGTGCCAGCATTGGAAAAGCTGCGCTAGCCTTGGCAAGGCTAGCGCAGCTTCCACAATGCTGCACTAGCTAGCGCAGCTTCCACAATGTGGACACTGCTACGAAAGCATGTGGCTTTCATTCGCACTCGCTCTGCAAAGCAGGCGAGCTGAAGCACTGGGAAAGTGCTAGCCTTGACAACGTCGAACTAGAAAATGGACGCCAGTTTAAGTACCAAGTGTCCGTATATCTTCATTGAATAAAGACGATCAGTGCGTCACCGGCAGTGTCGGGAAGTACTTTAAGTACCTTGTACTTAAGGTGCTACTTTAAGTAGGTTTGGGAAACTAATTGCACCTTACTTGGAAGTACGTTCTCTGACTATGTACTTGTACTTTACTTAAAGTATTTTTTCTGGTACTTTCCGAGGAAAGTACAACTTCCGACATCAAAGTACATTCTTCAAACTTGGTTTTGTTAAATTTGTATCATGAAATGATGCTTTAAGAACTCCGAAGAAATATTGGGAGGGGTATTCTAGTCTCACCAGACACGTGAGCAGACGATTCATCGTTCCGCTTGTTCGGGGGGGGGGGGGGGGGGGGGGGGCTTTTTGTAGTTTTTTGAACTCTGGCTACTTCTCGGTCGGTCAGCGCAAGCGAGGAGGTTTAAAATATTAGGAGAGCAAAATTGATCATAATCTAGCCCCTGAAACTAGTGCGGAACAACTAGACTTTAAAGTCGAAGGAAAAGACAGCAGAGGAGAACGTCACAATGTTTTGAGACATTTTATTTTTTATTTTTCTTCGACTTGAAAGCTCTTTAATTTTGTCGCACCCCAATCTCAGGTGTCACATAATGATTAATTACCACCAGCTCACTTTCACACTCACTGTTTTTGTTTTGTTTTGTTTGTTCTTAAAGAGAGGACACTTTTCTCTAAGAGGATTGCTTGCGGAAGCTACGGGGCTGACGTCATGCTCTCTCCTAGTACATTTAACTCCCCTGGGTGCAACAATCCAGTGTAAGCGGCGCCAAATTCAGAAAAGGAACTTCGGAATTTGAGAAGTCCCTCTTCTGAAATTTAAAAGAGGGACTCCATTCCTGAAAATAACTACTCTGTGGCCACTTGACTTTATCAAATATTCGTCGCTTTTTTTTGAAAATAAGTCATGCCCCCCTGATTACCCCTGGGCAGTGCATACCAATTAAAAATAACTGTATAGGGGAATTGAAGGACATGATCAAAATTTGTGTTAAATTACTTGTACTTAACTTTTAAAGTGCTTGTATTTCTAGTACTTTACTTCAAGTCCATTGCACCCGTGTATATACTACTTTACTTAAAGTACATCCCGTCTCCTTTACTTTCTACTTTACTTGAAGTACCTTTTAGACGTACTTTACCCAACACTAGTCACCGGTTGTGTTCAGTCTACCTCCACCTTAGTCGATCCGCTCCTTCCTGATGCGAAGCATTGCGAAAAAAACTGTGGCACATTCAGTGGGCGCCTGGTCCCGCGACCCTCGCAGGCGCGCGTTATTAAAGGAGAAAGCTTCGTTCCAAAAGTACCGCCCTTGGCACCGTGGTTTGAGCGACGGGCTCGAAATATCGTAGTCCTCGGTTCGATTCTCCTTGAAGGACGTTCGGAGTCTAGTTCTTTCTTCTCAATTCATTCACTTGTCACACTCCCGCGCATGCGTATGCGTTTCGTGTTACAGGTGATAATTTTCCAGGGGAGGATACCCAAAGAAGGAATATCGCGTTAGAAAAAAAAGAAAAAAAAAGTCTCGATCCATTTTGTAATCGATCCCCCAGCCAACGGAAGTGATCCGACACGTACCCTCTTCCAGAGACACCGACCGCAGCATTGGCCTCGAGACCAACCTAGAGTTGGCGTCGCGGTCGCGCTATATTTCTTACGTACGAGAGGTCAATCTAACTCGTTACATCTATAGCCAGCCATCCTTTCATCGATTTCATCCCCCCTCCCCGCTTCCCCCCTCTTCGCCCGGTCGGAGGACTTCAGTCAAGAGAACGAGAGTGTATACACTTTTAATGTAAATAAACAACGTTTCCATCATCATCGTCGTCGTCGAAGTGTCAGCAAACACACGAACAGTCAGCTCCCCTTCAGTCAGGCGTGAGTGCGCGCTCGACACCCGATGCGCGGGCCGAGACCAAAAAAAGAGACAACCACCGCAACAAATAACCAAAAAAAAAAAAAAAAAAGAACATGTTTTTGCGGTTAAACGGGTTGCGTACATGCGCGACTCTAACGGCAGCGACGAAGTAGCGGCACTGAGGGCGACTCTGCTGGCGGAGTCATCCAGTTTGGCAATCGACGAGCCGCTGGTGGAAGCGCACGCCGATCAGCATACAATCGGCCAGGTTCGCGGATTGTCCACTGGGGCGTGAAAACGTTCCCGCCCGCCACGGCCCTCCGAACCACAGACACGCCGGCAGGGCACGCAGCAGCGGCGGCGGCGTCTCCTCGGAAAGTCGCGCCGCTGACACGGTTTCGACGTTTCCAAAGCTCGCAAACAATGGCGCGCGAGTGGCATCTAGCATCCGTTACGCGGGACCGTTACGCTCGCTCTCAGGAGGAATTTCCGGAGTTTGGCGAGAGCCTCACGAGTTTGGGTGACACGCGAGCGACAGCGTCGAACAAACACTCGTCACTTTGGGTATACCTGATCGGTTTTTTTTTTTTTTTTTAAAAAGTCGTAATAATTTTAGATAAACAAAAAAAAAAAACGATCTTTCTTCTTTTTTGTTTGCGGAATCACCTTGCTGCTTGTTTTGTGATCTGCTCGACTTCATCTTAAAGCGCTCGTTATTGATTTTCTTAAATTTTTAAGAAACAAACATTGAATGAACGTTATGTTTAATTCTTCGCCATCGTCGTCTTAGCTGAACTTTAGAGGGTTCTATTCGCCTAAAGGAAGCAAGAATAAGAAAAAAAAATTATATTACAATGTTGCTTAAGGAGCTTTTTTTTTTTTTTGCTGCCAGTTGTTAAAAAAAAATATGAATGGTAAACCAAATATAGTAATTTACGCAGAATTTAAAAAAAATTATAGATAATTTTGTTTTTGTTTTTGAGAGATAATTATTTCAATGCCATGGAATATCGAAGAAATATGAATGGCGTTAGCTACCTCATCTCACTGCTAGAACCAGCTGCCATGCACGTCGGATTGATCCGCCAGAGTTCACCAGAGTCACGCAGATGAATTAGCGATGCTCCGAGTCCGTGCTCTACCCCGAACATTGTTCGAATTAATCCGCCGGTTTTTGTTGCCATACTGATTCGCCATGTCCGCCAACGCGTGAATCGCATTACACGTAGAGCGGTGATGAGGCCCTCGTGCCCAATCCATGAGCCGCATTGCACTGCAGTGCTTCGACGTCGCAGCGAATCTAGAGCTCTGAAGCGCGTCTGCGACTGGTAAGAGAATCGGAAAATCACAAATTTAATTCGTTTTTAATTCAACAACGATTGTTGATCAGGCCTGTTTTGTGGCTGATGTCTCACTAGATATCATTCAATCTTCTTATTGGAATTTACATGTGTGTACACTTACCTTATTGATTTACTTTACATTGGCTTTAAGTCTGCAGCGCTAACGCAGCTACGAGCAAAAAGGGATAACTTTTTATTTAAAGATCTTTTAACCACCTCATCTTATAAACTGGTACGTCTACTGCGTCCCCAAATGTAGTCACCGGAGTTCTGTCTGATGATGTCGCACAAAGTGTCATGCCGATACCTGCAGCGATCCTGTTGGTGGTAGAGCACCAACAGCTGTCAGCTGCACGCGGTTGACAGCTGTTCAGCTGCAGGGCGTTCTGCAGCTATATAGACTAGTGCGACTAAAGATATCCGCCTGGTCCAGGTATCGAACCAGGGACCTCTCCATTTCCAGTGGAGCGCTCTACCAACTGACCAACTGAGCTAACCAGGAGTTAGATGTCAGTGGAGCAAACGGGCTTTAACAGCTGCCCTAGCACAAACAAGGGTGAACGGCCTGCATTTTAAGGTTATGATGATAATGCAATTAATGCAAAGGTGCGAGCGAGATGGATAAAAATAACGATAATAATAATTCATGGAGAAGGGAAACAAGGGGAACAAACACAAACCTAGCTCCAAACACAACAAAATTACCAATGCGCGACTGAAAAAAAAAAAAAAAAATCGCGCACTAGTTACTTAGTTGAGTTTGCAGATTTGTGTTTGTGTCCCCCTTGATCCCCTTCTCCGGAGATTATTATTATCGTTATTCTTGTCCAGCACGCTTGCATCTTTGCAGTATTTTTATTATCATCATAACGTATTTCGCTATTTTTTTTTTTTTTTGGTAACGTCTGCAACACTGGTCAGCACCAATGTGCGCTTGGTATTTCCGCTATCGATGAAGCATTTAGCCAGTGCAGCACTACAGCTAGCCCGAGGTCTTTAGCGTGCACCATGTGCCGGCCGGAAGCCGGTACTTTACTAATCCAGATCGAAACGGACAGGGGTGAGGATCGAGCCCAGAATCCTCGAGTTCTGCGAGGCTAGCTTTCGCTTCACGTCCTCCGAGCTGCAATGCGCCAGCATACTCTGCCACCGATCGACTAGAACGAGTTGAGAGTAGGGGGAACATTAAAGGTCGACATTATACGCAGCAAGCCCTAGAGAGGAGGTGACAGAAGGCTCTGGCGGTTTTGTTTCATACATTATATATTGAGGAGTTTGAGTAAACGACTGCTGAGGGTCTCTAGCAGCAACATGTTCTCCAGGTAGACGGGTATTGAGTCGACTGACAATTACACCTAAACCTCCAGGAAAGGCAGCGCATGGAGTCTAGTCTTTTTTGTCTTTTATTGAGGTTACTGGTCTCACCAGGAGATCGGTACAGGACTCAATTTGCGGTGGTTTCTTGACGAGCGTGCATTATATCATTTGAAGATAGCGCAACCCAACTGAAATTTAGTAAATGAACATTCCCCCTGACATACTTTGCTAGTATAGTTTGGTGTGTAAAGGAGATAAAACAAAACTGACTCGTTTACACTCCAACTATTATTATGTATCAGACGTCTATATGAGGTAGAAAGTACTACTTTTTGCACATGAATATCCACAAAGAATACGGAGACTATCCCCATTTAATGACCGATAGTAGCCCTTGTATTTGACAGCCTGGCCGTCGCAGCTGCCGCAAGCTGCCGTTTGGGAAATTCAGCGATGAACTCGGATTACTCAGCCACCATCTTTGCTCATAACGGCTGCTTGCAATGCTAAAGAAACGTATACATTAACCGCGTAATGGTTTCATCACAAAACAATAGCAGATAGCGTTTCACGTCCGCGAGCTGCGATCAGGTGCGCGTTTACAGTGGATATGATGTCATATCACAACCGCAACGTGAGTCAGTTCGTCGATGTTAAAAACAGACTGACTCATGTGATTTTTTTTTACGAATACAGCAGTTTTCCTCAAGCAGGGAATTATTAAAACAGGTCTGACAATAAATGTTTAAATGAGTCAAAATTTGCGCAGTCGAGAGGATTTCAATAGTATACCAACCTAAGTCGCGACTTGTTACTTGTGCGCGGCACAGCTGACCGTATAAAGGCACACTCGGTACCCTGATTATTGCATGTAACGCTTCCAACACACTTTAGACGGTCCGCGATAATCGGTTTATCAGCATATCCCGCTGCGATTTACTACAGAGGTGCGACTAGGTTGTGGAAGCATGGAAAAAAAAAGAAAGAAAGCAAATCTTGATTTGGAGCTATCTGCCGGTGCTTTCGCAGACGGCGTCGTGACCGGTCTCGCCTAGTTGTATACGCTACCGAAGGAGGGCGCAACTTGAGACATGATAGTTAGGCAACGCCTCGACCGATCATCTCCGTACCAAAAGAAGGGAGCAATGAGGAATTGAAACGGCCATGAAACGAACTTTGGGCTGGGATAAATACATTTAGATCGGGATTTTACAAATGGTATATCGTTTAGTGGGGGAAAAAAAAGTCAGAAAGTCGGAAGCCTGATTTTCGTTGCGCAAATTTGAAAACATAGCGGACTCTTTCGTACCTTCTTCGCTTCGAAAGCTCTCTGCCTTTTCACTGTGATACATCCGCGGTACTCGAGGTACGTCACCCGGCCCCCCAACAACGTCATACGACACCCGACCTCACGATATTCCCTTCACACCTAAGCTGACAGTACGGTGGGAGCTAGCTTGCAGGACCGATCAGCAGCCTCCCTTTCATCAGCTGATTTCATTCTCTCCGCGTGAGTATGCGCGAGGGAGCGTGATCACGTGGCGAAAGATAGAAGTGTGGATGGCCTAAACGGCACGTAGCTTCCACAGCGCTGCCAGCTTCGGGGTGAACGGGGTGGGGAGAGTAACTTTTGTCCGAATTTTGAGCGACGGGCTAATCTTTTAGGGAAAGAATGGAGATGTCCGTTTTACACAAACGAAGGTCCGAACAAGAGGGGAGTTCATCCTTTCTCTCTTCTTGGACTGTTTGGTATGCTGCGCGATTTCTGAGTTGAGAAGGAATGCTAAGAAGGAAAAAGTTGAAAAATCGTTCCATGGCCCCTTTATACCCTTTTTTTTCTTCTTAAGTTCATTTTCAATAAATAAATTATCGCATAAGCATAATTAGAATTTAACATTAGAAAGACGTGCTCCGGCATAGCAAAACGTTTTCGAAGATCGTCTGCTAACTCGGCGCCGGCGCGCTCGACGCTGCCGACATCTGTCGGCGGCAGATTTAACCAAGCGAGACCGGTCATGAAGTCGTCTGCGAATACCACGGCAGAAAACCTAAAGGAAGTTTCCGTTTTTTTTGTTTTTTCTTTCTAAACAAAGTAAGCTTATCTGTCGATATGTTCACCCCATGCTCCCACCGCATGGTTGTACGTCTGTAGCAAATCGCGGCGCGATACGTTGAGACACCGATTTTTTTGTAGGGCTGTCAAAAGTTGCTTGGAAGCGTTAGTGTATACGAAGTATACGAGAAACCCACACCGAAATGAATTCCTCGCTACACCACTCGTTATGAAGAATAAAACCTGGACTCATTCCATTCTCCCTCTAGAGACAGGCATCAAATGATTAATGGACGAACATCACGTATGTGAACTGCATGTGTACAGATTAGGCACAGGTCGCCGCTTTGCAGGGCAGCCTATATATACATTTTTACTGTCTAGAATATAGATCTCGATCAGTCCAAAACTCTGGCTATTCAAGTACGTGTAAAAATAAAATTCCATTAATACAAAAATAAAAGTTTTAACAACATTTAAGTTGGTTCTTTTTTAGACTATTTATAACCATTTCAAGCTGGAAAGAGAGAAATAAAGAGAAAGAAACGGGAGCACCTTCTCTTTTTTTTTTCTCTCTCTTGTTTGTTTCCGGGAAAAAAAACCAAAAACATTTCTTCGGAGAGTCTGCCAGAATCCGGGTCGAGTCTTGAGAGCCATTTGTGGGAAAGTGTCCCAACTCCGAAGCTATGCGTGCTATCGAAGAGGAGCAGGCACAAGGGCTGGGCATACCGGCGCTTTAACGCGACCGTAAAGATAGCAGGCATCATGCATGGCTCAGGTACGACAGGTTGCATGGGCCGGCTGACGGACATCATTGCCGCGAGCAGCAGCTCACAAGCAGACTGCTTGCCGATAGCTATGTATACACACCAAGCAATTTTACACACGTGCAAAAAGCCGCTTTCAGAGACTTACACATATGGCTACACCATTGTAGCACTTTCATTTCAAGTGATATGCCCATTTCATTCCTAAAATAAAGGGTCGTAGCATTGAACACCCTTGATATCTTGAAGGATGCAAAAAGGTTTGCGGAAGTAAAGTGCTCGGTAATCTGAGGCGAACATCCCTTTAAAATGTACTCTCTTCTCAAGAGCTGCTTTAGAGGAGGGTTGTTTTTGGCAACTGAGTCGAGTGCTTATTGCTTGTACCAATTTTTCTTTACTTTGATGTACATCTCTTGACCTTAAATATACGTATTATGCTTTGCGTGAAATATCGAGGACAGCAGAGCAATATACTTGTAACCCGGAGACGGTCACCTGCGAGTGGACGTCTTTCAATCGTCGAGTTTATGAGACGGTTAAACAGAAGAGGGTTGTGATTCCTCTCTAGTGAGTAATTTACTCCCTCTATATTGGCCGTTTTTGTGCACGTGAAGACTGCATATGGTGCCTGTTGCTTCTGAACTTGTTTCTCGCAAAAGGACATCCCTACAGGACTGCGAAGATCGCCAACGCGCTATTTTTGGGGTGTACATGAGCAATTTAGGAGTGTTTTTGTTACACCCTAAGGGTGTTAACACTGGGACGAGTGTATTTACACTCTTACGAGTGTAAACGTTTTTAGCTCGTAACCTTCGGCTTTCGTGAGTAGCAAGCAACAGAGTGCAATCCTTTTCGGGTCAGATACTCGCGCGCGAAGGCGCAGCCTTGCCGTACGCGGAAGGGGAGTAGCTTGCTTCGGAAATAGACCCGATTTATTGCGTCAGATTAGATTTCGAATAGTAAAAAAAAAAAAAAAAAAAATTGTACTTTTATGGAGACATCGTCATTTATCAAAAGCTGTCATGGTAACATTCGCGTCCACGCGCATATGAATTAAAGAACAAGAAAAAAAAAAGAAAAAAAAAAGATATAGACACAATAAGAAATGTGTCAGGAGCATTTATCATGCCCTATAGTCGGTTCGGTCGACTCCACCTGGGTGAACGTTCCATTTGATGTCGCTCCCAATCCTTGGTGGAATGCCTCAAGATTACTCGGAGATCGGTGAAATATACTCCTATCTTTTCAATAGACCATTTTCAAAAGTCTGGCAGTCCAACGCCTGTCCGCCATTGCTTGCTCAGCCACTCTGGTCATGTATTGGACACGAGGGCTGTGCCAGCGTTCGGCGAGGACTCGGATCCAATCACGCGCTCCATGACCAAGCAATGGCGTCCGCCAATGTTGCTCGACGGTCTTTTAAAAAAGGACTATGTTTTTCACGCAGTGGATGCTCGAAATACGCCGGAACGTGCGCAGCTCTTCTCGGAAGTGGCGACCTCGTACACGCGATGTCGTTTTGTGTAGCGCCACTAGATTAAGCAACGCTTCGGAGTAACGACACTCCAGACATCTTGATGCTTAAAGTCGTTGTTGCCAGTTATTTGAAGCTATATATAAAATTGCAGAAAATCGTTTTCCGCCCTCCAGAATTATTTTTATCAGTTTTGCGACAGAGTGGAACATTGCCGCCTGAGCTTTGTGCACAGGGTACGGCTAATAGAGATATAATTAGGAAAGCAGCACCGTCAAGAGCGCGAGTCAATGGGCCTTTTTTGTTTATAATTAGTTCAGGGATGATAGAAGACGTACAGAAACATGACAAGCAACAGGATGGTGCGCTCCTCACGCAGTCTGATTGGTCCCATCAGCTTGTAGCGTCGACTGCGTCTGAATATAAAGTGAAACGAGGTACAGTGAATGCACAGAGACCTTGCACTTTTTAGTATGTGTGCCCTTGTGCCTCTGATTGCGTTTTCATGTAGAGTAAAACCATGTATACAATAAACGTTCGAGGTCGAGCAAAAAAGATATATACCCGGAGCTCTAACCAATCACCTTGAGCGCTCTCTTGTAATCCGTTGCTCAGAACAAATTCGGCCTTTGTTGCCAAACATTGCAACTTCGACAACGGACTTCCTGGTTCGTTACTATTCTGTTTGATTATTTCTCCACGAGGCCCCGCCGCCCGCTGTTGCTCTCGCTGTTAGCGTGCTTAAAGGAGCTATGCAACAATTTTTGTACTGTGCACAAATACCGCTTAAAACGGATCCCTAACGTTAATGACCTATAAAACACGCGTTCGTTTTTCACCCCGCACAATAGAAGTCCCAGAAAAAAATTAAAGAAAAACGAGCAGCGTTCACCCCCTCAACTCGCAGCCAGAACAAGCGGCCATGTGATCTGGAGCCGATTATATGCCGCCAGTGTTGATCATAGCCACGCGCTGGGGTTGGCAAAGCGCAGGACACGCGCTGAGTTCCAGACTTTGTTATGACTCGGCTGTTGTCGTCGTTCCAGCGATTGGACACGGGTCACAACCCGAATGCTTCTCGAGCTAGCAATTGTCACGAGCCCACGTCGAGTGCCCACGCAATGCTCGGGTCCAATCTATGAACCGCATTCGAATATCGTCACTTGGGTGTACTGCGATCCCCGAGTTACGTCATCAAATTTTGCAAAGGAGAGATTGAATGAAAATGATCGCTTTTGTCCTTGAAATTACACCGCAACAAAGAAGTTTCTTGGCCAGTGGCGTTGCGTGTGAGTATCCTTGAGTCCCAGGTGTGCCAGTAAGCTCGTGTAGAGAGAAAAACATTCCAATTGAATATCGTTGCACAGCTCCTTTAAATCATAACGGGAAGTTTTCAGTTTTCTGTGTGTGTGCGTGGTGGAAGGGGGGGGGGGGGGGAGGGGCGCTCTTAATTGTCCAGAAAATTGTAACCTCCAAGGCAGCCCCCCCCCCCCCCCCCCCCCCTTTGTAGTCAGCAACTATGCTTAGATTTGAGAGCGGTTTTTATAGGCTACGTTTGCAATACACTTTACTATAGGGAGCATTCAGTGGCGGCCATATCTGTGTGAGCGACTGCCGAGCGCGTGCTGACGGCGAGCTTCCACAGTTATTTTGCAGCGTGCATTCTGCACCATCAAGATTGCCTGTCTCAGCAGCTTAGTAATGCGAGCTCATTCTGAGCATGCGCTCTAAACAGCACCCACAAATATGGCGTCCAGTGAATACTCCCTATAGTCACTGATAAGATGAGAACTTTAGGGGGGAGGTTTCGTTGTCCCGCCAACAGCGCGAGCTTCGTAGCTTTAACAACGCTTCAGCGTCTCGTGCACCTCGAGCTCGCGCGCGCTGCCAAATCAAGGCGAAAGGCATGGAGCGGGTGCTGGAGGCCTGCCGTTCGAAAGACATGCCTTGCCGTTCTCATCCTGCCAGTGACTATTAGTGCCGAAATTTTTCGGTTGCGCCCTCTTAGAAACTAGCAACGTCGATGTTGACAGTTTTTGCCGATTCTCTTATGCTCGTGGTTTGGCTAATCGTGGAAAGCCAGGAGGTCGACACATTTTCGGACCCGCACGTCGCTAATAGCCGAATACATTCTTTTTCGCTCATTCGCATTAGACAGCGCCAAATAATTTATGAGCGGCTTGCAAACCCCGCGTCTGAGAGAACGCATACGCATCCCGCTGTCCAATCTGTTGCGCTATCGCGCGGCACTGAAGGAGACGGATACCGTCGGTACACCGAGCTACCGAATTCGCCAAGTCAACAGAGGCGACCGTCTCGGCTGTCTCGACGGGTTTCCACGCCGACAGATGGCGGCAGCCACCCCTCTCAGTTTAAAGAGGAATCCCCGAGGCCGCGCTCGTCCAGCTGTTCCAACTACGCAAAAGCTGACGTCGCCGAAGCCATCATATTTTTGCGAAGATGCATTCCCCAGTAAAGTATTTGCTTTGCACCGCCACTCTTCTCGCTATCCTTCTTACCACGCAGCAGAGAGCGTATCATCACATGCATCCGACATACGCAGGAGGTATTCGCCATTAAATTACAAACGCTCCCTATTTGCTTTGCACCGCCTCTCTCCAATCTAGGCTACCTACTGTATCTTTCTAAGCCTGCACGATGTGAGCCGCGCGAGCTCCCCGTTCTCATGTTTCAAGTACACGTCGCTGGGTGGCGTTGCCCAATTCGGAGTCGCGAATAATCCTAGGCCATGTTTGCTGGTCAGTGCGGCGACTCTTCTCGGCAGGGATGAGAGATTTTTGAAGTCATGTGACCGGCTCCATGGGCACAAGAAACTGAAGGCACATAGTGTTCAAGGCAAATGGCTGCCGTAAGTCGGTCCTCGCTCTCGATCATTCGAGCCCTATTTTGCGCAGACAGAGGGTGAACAGGCTTAAAACTATAGAGTAAGGTTAATTGCGTTCGTTTACTTTAACAGTGGCATGTAGAGGCACCTCCGGGGAAGGTCGTGTTAAGCGAGAATTAGAGAAAACGACGGGCAAGGCTTACGTCTGCCGAACGGAATCGGTCGGAACTCTAGGTAATTTCTTCCCACGGAGCCGGTCACACGACTCGCAAATCCTTCTTGCGTTTATTTAAAATTGTTACTGCTGGGAGAAGAGGTATACCAGCATTCGCCAGCAAACCGGGCCAGGAGCGGTAGACGAGGAATCGTCGTCGAGAGACGCGTGCGCGCGTTTGCTCGCCGGTAGTGGTGTTTTCTTTTTTTCTTTTGGCGGGTTGGACATGCGGCGGCTGCAGTCGTGCGGCTCCCCCTAAAGGGAGCTTGCCGAATGGCCGGTCACGGCGTCGAGAGGAACCTCGAGTGCGGGAGCACGCAGTTCGAGAGGACCGCGTCGCTCTTGGCGCTCATGCGGGGACACTGAACGCTGGGAGGACGCCCCCATTCCGGGTGCCGACAACGGAGCGAGAGACGAGCATCGTTCGCACGCACATGTAAGCGGAAAGCAAGTTCGTCTGCTTCTTTTGCGGGAGTTTGGTGGCATCAGAATACCGAGTTCTGATGGGCTCTGACTGAAGGATTGTGGGTAGACCTCAAAGCAAGCTGCCTTGAGGTCTACCCACTATCCTTCGATCATAGCCAATCAGAGCTCGACGTTCTCACGTCACCAGAACTACCCGCAAAAGAAGCAGACGAACTCGCGCTCCGCGTACAGTCGGGGCGAGACTGGGCGCGTTAAGTCCGTGCTCCGGAGCGCGAGAGTTTGCTGCTCCTTTCACTAAACGGACAGGAGTGCCACCAGAGACTGACACTCGAGCACGCTCTTCGTGCACCCAGAGCGCGAGTGACTTCTTCGCGCTCAGTGACATCACGTAAACAAACAAGATGGCTGCGCTGCTGTTGAGACCGTCGAGACTAAAAGGTGTAGCCGGACCGCTGCCCCTTTTCAGGTGATTAGTGCTTAATCCAGCGGATAAAAACGATTTTTTTGGAAGTCAAGACAGCAATTAGCGTTCCGAAAAAGGTTTGTTCGTGCATCTCGCCTGAAAAAGGAATTCATCTATGAAACGGTAGCGTGCCGATTACACAGCAACAGAAAAGTTATCAAGATGCGGAGACATTCGGACCGCTCTGTCTCTTTTATAACGCTTAGCCCAGCGAATAAAGATGCTTTGATTTGAAAGCCGAACCATCAGTGAGCGTTAAGGAAAAGGTTTGTTTGTGCGTCTTGCCTGAAAACGAATTGATCTATCGAACGAGCATGCCGATAGCTCGGCGACAGAAAAGTTGTGATGAAAAGACAGCCAGACCGCTGCCCTGCTTAGAATGCTTAGCCCAGCGTCATTGAATAAAGATACTTAGATTGGAAAGCCGAAACACTAGTTAGTGTTGCGGGCAAGGTCTGTTCATGTATACCGCTTAAAAACGAATTGACGTGCAATCGATCGACGGTGCGCCGGTATCGGCGTAGCTTCCGTCTCGCTGCGAGACGGAACCGGCGGAACCAGGGAATCTCTGACAAATTTGAGGTTTTCCTGCGTCGACGAGCGTTTTCAAGAATGTTGTATTTAATTTAAATCGGAACAGCATGCATGGTCAATAAATAGATCGGTCAGCCTTCCACATATGTGCACGAAGCGAGTCTTCAAACCTTTCAGGAATATTAAAACGTTTGTAGAAACTTCATAACGTCGCCGTCTCTTTTGCTTTAGACTCTGCCGCTCTACACGGGCCTAATTATTTATCTTCGAAATATTTTTGGCTTCTGCCACCCGTATCTACGGTCGGAAGGAGTTTGTGTGGCCCGTCTGTAGCCCGTCGATAGTTTCTGGCCGTGTTTTAAAACTTACTCGATCTAACTCTAGGGTAAAGGTGGTTATCGAAAACCTACCCGCGTCCAGAGTTTCTCTATTTTTGTTGTCACGTGACACAAAACGCCAGGGTAACTCGGATCCATTCGAGTAGGTTTGGAACGCAGCCTCGGTGTGTCGGGCTCCTTCCTGTACGCTGTGCGCCGTTTAGTTGCTGTGCTCGGAGTATGAAACTCGGAGCGTCGGAGTAGGAGTAAAGGAGCGCCGACTTAACGCGCCCACTGCAACGATCTATCCTCCGTTACTCGACCGGTAATACATCATACAAAAGAAAGCCTGATCAAGCTGTCGGCAGAGATGTTCGAAGCGTGCAGAATGCATGGAGCAAACGTGCTTCGAACGATTTGCTCGAGACGTGTCCGCGGATACTTCTGTCCGCGGAGAAACTCCGCGTCTCTTAATTGTGCGATGCGCGAGTGGCGTGACCGTGTTTTTAGCATGGACTGCAGCAGAGGCTACGAGCCACTCCGGCCAATCTGGAGCTGCGGACGTGCCACGTGACTCCGCGCTCCACTGCGCCCCTCCTGAGGGTCACGTGACACTTGCGCAAAATTGGATTGGCTCGGATGGCTCGTAGCGTTCTCTGCGATCTTATGTAAGCTGGGCGCCCGTTTTTAAGTGCGGACGACAAAGGAGACCCGTACTTAAAAAGAACTTGTTACATTAAGCCATGAAAAAGACAAAAACAAAACACAATAGTACATTTAGCACGCGTGGGCAAAAGGTGACACAGTGAGGAACTTCGCCGTTTTGTTTGCTTTAATTTACCATTCTTGGAAAGCTCGCATTTCTTTCTTAAAAAAAAAAAAGAATAATTCAGATCCATCCATTCATTAAAAAAATGTGACATATTAGTTTTGTTTTAAAACATTGATTTGTGTGTTTTTTTTTTAAGGGAGTGTTTTTATTTTAGGTACAATTTTAATATGCAATCTCTATTTTCGAAAAAGAAAACATTTTGGAAGCATTCTTAAAATCAGGGGTAGCGCAAACTACAAGCTGGCGGATTTTTTTTAAGAGGGTGTTTTTATTTTAGGTACAATTTTAATACGCGATCTTTAATTTCGAAAAGTAAAACATTTTGGGAGCATTCTTGAAATCAAAGGTAGCTCAAGCTACAATTAAGCTGGCGGACTTATTTTCTTTTTTGCTTACGAGTTCTTGTCATTGAGCGCCATTGAAGTAGCCGAGGCGAAGACGGACGTTTCTCCCACCGGTCGGGGGAATTGCATGTCTGACTGCCCGCACTTTTTCTCATTTCTCGAAATAAATCACTTCAGACTCTTTTGTGATACCCTAAAAGTGAATTTCGTTAAACCTCAATGTATATATATATAACGGGCATGGTAGCGGGAAGCCGAAGGCGTGGATATATAACTGAGAAGAAAAACCCCTTGGTGAAAACAGCAACAACGGACGATTTATTCTTCGACGTTTCGGCCGGAGTCCGGCCGAAACGTCAAATAAATAAATAAATAAATATATATATATATAATGTTACGAAGATGTGCGGCCGGCAGCAAATGACGATGACGCGTCCACTCAATAGAGAGTTTTAGTAGATCGTTCCGATACCTCCGATAGCCCCGATAACGATACTATGCATGCACAAGGGAGGCGGTGGCGGAGTTTCGGGATATGGTTATCGGAGTCATGGGAACGATCTACTAAAACTCTCTAATGAGATAGAAAGGATTTTATGGAAGCCGGGCCGTGCGCGCGGACCTTGGCGCGAGATGGTCAGGCACGCCACTGCCCCAGCGTCGTCGTTGTCTTCGTCACATTTCCCCCTCCTTTAAAGAGGACGACCCGGCCGATGAATGATGAAAACACGAGAGTAAACTGAAAACACGCACACAGACAAAGAAGACGAGGTCGAAGAAAGGTGGACAGACGAATGACTGCTGCCGGCCGCGTAAAATGAAAATGTTTTTGAAGCTGCAGCCTCTCTCCACAGCATTGCCGACCTCTGTACCAGCCACAGCCCCACGACGTCACGATCCGGGCTGGGGAATTCATTTGACCGCTATCAACACAGACGAGGCTTGGGACAGGGCAGGGGACCAAAAACTCGCGTCTGTATCTTGATTTCGTCCATAGTTCATCTTTTTTACGGCGATCTTCACAAAAATTCTCGTAGCTCACATTCGCTAAACCTCTGTTTCACTCACTTCGGCATTTCACGTAGTTCACAGGGCGGGGGCTGTGCGGCGGGGCTATGGTCTGGAGCTCAATCGGCTGCGACGGAGGACTGCTGCAACCAAGGTCCGTAGCGATGATGACGAAGAACGAATGATGACGTACCTCACACCTCCACCAAATATGTTGCGTTGTTCTGGGACCAAGCAAGGAGACGACCGTTTGCGGTTCGGCTTTTTAATTCCAAACTGACCGCCACCGGCGCGAGCCCCTCGCTCGTGTCCGTGGCGCCGAGACAGCCCGTCATCTTCTTCCTCGTAGCAATAGACCGACCTCACTAAGCGTTCGGCGCATGCGTGACGCCGCCATAACTTTAGTTCACAGGAGGCAGACGGCCGTGCACGCGATGGATCGTGCCTTCTCGTGCTCTACATGCGCAGAGCTCCAGCGAGATTGTCGCACGTGCAAAAAGACTTTCCCTCGATGCATTGCGGCAGCGGTGGCGTAGTCAAACTGGCTGTGAGATCGGTGTATTGCCCGGGGAGAAGCGTAGGTCGTCCCGACCGAAGGGTGCAGGCGTTGAAGGGGATGG
Organism: Ixodes scapularis; assembly: GCF_016920785.2. Taxonomy (NCBI): domain Eukaryota; kingdom Metazoa; phylum Arthropoda; class Arachnida; order Ixodida; family Ixodidae; genus Ixodes; species Ixodes scapularis. The sequence continues at coordinate 96,496,625 of NW_024609846.1, forward strand.
GGAAGGGTGCTATAGTGCGAATGGGGGATGGTACGGTTTTATGCGTCTGACGTGAACAATGTCTGTTTAGGTTCGACGGCGATCGTGGAGGGGTTGCGGGAGTTGCACTCTGTAAGTCACGTCGGAGATTTTGGCGATGATTTTGTAAGGCCCGGCATATCGATGAAGCAGCTTGGTTGCTTTGCCTAGTTGTCTAGTTGGCAGCCAAATCCAAACTAAGTCGCCGGCAGAATACCTTGCAGGCCGATGAGTGGCGTTGTACTGCAGGGATTGTCTTTGCTGCGAGGCGCGGGTACGTTCACGTGTAAGTTGGCGTGCTTCCTCCGCTCGACAGATCATCTCTGCAACGCTGGGGGAGAGCTGGGTGACATTAAAGAGTTTTAGTAGATCGTTCCCATGACCTCGATAAGGATACCCGATACTCCGCCAACGCCTAACTTGGGCATATATATCGTTATCGGGGCTATCGGAGGTATCGGAACGATCTACTAAAACTCTCTATTAGAGAGTTTTAGTAGATCGTTTTCAAAGGCCCGCTACCACTACAGGCGCGCGCTTCGGAGCATGCATCGAAGGGGTAGCGCGAGCTCCCGCTACAAATAGCGTGGCCCGAAAACACGATCTACTAAAACTCTCTATTGTCGCGGGAAGGAAAAAGTGTGTCTAGCTGGGATACTGGGAAACGGTTATAAAGAAGAAAAAAAGGAGAATAGCCGTGTGTGTCGTGAACTGCAGTGTTATAAGCGTATGTTACAAATGGGAGTACTGCGTCCCAGCGGCGTTGGTCGGCCTGGACATACATAGACAGCATATCTGCAAGTGTGTGATTGAATCGTTCGATCATGCCATTTGTTTGAGGGTGGTACGCAGTCGTAGGCGTGTGCACAGTGCCGCAAACATGCAAAAGATCTTGAAGAATCTGAGAAAGGAAAGCACGACCACGATCGCTGATCAGCTGGCGAGGTGGGCCATGCCGTAAAATGACCTGAGAAAGAAGAAATGTGGCAATTTCTCTGGTTGTACCTTGAGGCAAAGGGCAAGTTTCCGCGTACCGCGAGAAATGGCCCATTGCGACAATCACCCAGCGGTTGCCTGAGTAGGATTTAGGAAACGGACCGAGCAAGTCAATACCGACTCGCTCAAATAAATAGTGAGGTGGTGGTAGGGATTGAAGAAACCGGCTGGTTGTTGGGTAGGCTTTTTCCGCCGCTGACATTTGATGCAGGACGTGACGTATTTGAAGATATCTCTACACATGCCTTGCCAGTAAAAGTTGGTGCGGGCACGCAGGTGTGTTTTGTAAACGGCCATATGACCGGCAGTAGGGTCGTCATGCAATGCCAACAGAATATTCGCTCGGAGGTGTTTGGGAACGACGAACAGGAGATCAGGACCGTGTGGATGATAGTTTCGGCGATACAGTATGTTATTCTGAAATTCATAAAGGCGGGTTCCTCGTTTGTCCTTCTGGGTTAGGTGAGGGTTTTGAAGAGTAGCAATAATCCTCTGTAGTTTTGGGTCCTTCTGCTGTTCGGTACCGAAATCAACGGACGATGTTAGGGACACTGCGGCGGCGAGGGCTCCATGGTTTTCGGGGCAAGCATCAACTGGATACCGACACAGGCAGTCATGGGCTTCATGCTTCTTTCCAGATTTGTAGCAGATGGAAACGTTGTACTCTTCCACCTTGAGCGCACATCGGCCTAGGCGTCCACTGGGATCCTTTAAATTAGTCAACCAACACAAGGCATGGTGGTCGGTGATTACCTTGAATAAACGTCCAAAGATATAGGGTCGAAACTTTGTTATGGCCCAGATTACGGCTAAACATTCTTTTTCTGAGATGGCATAGTTCCTTTCGGCTTTTGACAATGATCGGCTGGCATATGCGATGACATGGTCGTGGCCTTGACGCTTTTGAATTAGAACGGCGCCTAGTCCAAAACAGCTCGCGTCTGAGTGTATTTCGGTATCGGCTCGCGGATCAAAATGGGCTAACACGGGCTGTGTTATTAAAGCTGCTTTTAAGGATTGAAAGGCCTTCTCCTGATTTTTGCGCCATATAAATGGTATATCCTTTCTAAGAAGGTGGTTGAGGGGCGCAGAGATGTGAGCAAAACCACGGATGAAGCGACGAAAGTACGAGCACAGACCTAGAAAAGACCGTATACTGTTTTGGGGTTTGTCGGACGAGGAAAATGAGATACGGCGGTGAGCTTGTCGGGGTCTGGCGTTATTCCCTGTGTATCGACGACATGACCGAGTATCTTGAGTGTCTGAGAGGCGAACTTGCATTTCTTAAAATTCAACTGCAGGGAAGCATTTCGAAAACACAAACAGCGCGCAGTCGAGATAGATGCTCATCGAAGGTAGAAGAGTACACTACAACGTCGTCTAAATAACACAAACATGTCGTCCATCTTAGGCCACGTAATAAGGTATCCATCATCCTTTCGAATGTGGCAGGGGCATTGCAAAGCCTAAAGGGCATTACGCGGAACTGGTAAAGGCCATCAGGTGTCACAAAGGCTGTTTTTTTTCTCTATCCCTTTCGTCGACAGTAATTTGCCAATAAGCAGAGCGCATGTCGATTGAGGAAAAGTACCGGGAGCCATATAGGGTATCAAGGGCATCATCTATACGTGGCAAAGGATAGACATCTTTTTTTTTGTGATCATGTTCAAACGCCTGTAATCGACACAAAATCTCCAACTGCCATCTTTCTTCTTCACGAGGACAACTGGTGAAGACCAGGGGCTGGATGAGTCTTCGATTATTCCTTGTTGTAACATGTCATTGACCTGCTTTTGAATAAGTTGGCGTTCAGTTTGGGAAACGCGATAGGGACGGCTTCGTACTGGGCGGTGGTCTCCTGTGTCGATAGTATGTTGTACAGTGGAGGTTTCACCGAAAGGTTTCGCATCGATGTCAAATATATCGGTAAAATCGTGCAGAAGCTTTGATAACTTGTCACGCTGTGTAGGCGGTAAATGGGGATCGATCATTGTCAAGAGTGCGCCAGATTTGTGTTCGCATGGTTTAGTAGGTGGTGACTCTTGTTGGGATGGTGTGACGAAGAACGAATGATGACGTACCCCGCACCTCCACCAAATGTTACGAAGATGTGCGGCCGGCAGCAAATGACGATGACGCGTCCACTCAATGAGAAAGAGAGGATTTTATGGAAGCCGGGCCGTGCGCGCGGACCTTGGCGCGAGACAGTCAGGCACGCCACTACCCCAGCGTCGTCGTCGACTTCGTCACAATATATATATATATATATATATATATATATATATATATATATATATATATATATATATATATATATATATGTGGTTTAACGAAATTCACTTTCAGGGTATCACTTTTAGGATATATATATAATTTGTAGTAATCAAAAAAAATTCGAGCTATGTTTTTTTTTTTTAATGATTTTCAGCAGAGTTCGGCAAGTTCTCCATGCCAGAGAGTGTGCCTAGATTTAAGGGTGTTTCCCAACTGCTCGTACAGTACAGGGTCACGTGTAGACGAACTTGTAGTTGGGCTAGTTGGCGCCTGTATGTCTATTTTCTCCCTTGCGTCCGAGTTGTTTTTTTTTCGCCTCACACCGTGATTTCCATGGGTCACGTGGTTTATGGGCCGCGTTTCCAATACAAGCTGCGACGAAGAGGCGAAAGCACCGATCGTGCGCAAGCGTCTCCAAGCTTTGCTCAGCCTCTCCGTTCACTACTCTCCTCGCCCCGCAGCAACGCGCGCATGCGCACGAGCAACCAATGTGCGCGGGAGGTGTCCGCCATTCAGTTGTTCGCCGCGGTTCGCGTTGACCTCTTTTAAAGCTAGGCTCTTTCTGGTGACCAGAGGATCTCGGGCGCCCAAGTAACCGCAACTGCTCGTCAAACTAAGGCCGCGGACTGGAATGCTCGAGCTGAGACAAACAATGAGAGACCTAATTAGTAAAGTTTGAATATTTAGATCACTAATTATCGTCGAACGCGCGTGCCCTAATGTTCGCTGCAGTAGATAACGTTTCTAAAAAAGGAAAAGTTATTTTTTTATTCCTGTATTTAAGGACCTTTAAAAAAAAAAGCATTTGGAGTTCATAGGGAACACCCTTTATGTGCGAAAATACCCCAAAAGCCGGGAGACGTCATAATTAAAGTAAGAGCACCGACTTGTCACAACAGAAAACCTTTATGTGTGTATATATATATACAGGGTGTCACAAAAGAAAATTTACACTGTCTTTTTTACCGCAAAAATAAACTAGGCATCGCCGAACGCTAATTCTTCGCCCAAAGGTAGAGCTAGAGGTCACAACCAGATGCCAAAGTTTCAGCCCGATCCGATAACTCAATCCAAAGTTATAAGTGATTTTCTGAAAATTTCATTGGGAAAATGGAGCCTATTTTTGCCTGTTTTCGGTTTCTAGTGCCATAGAGCCCCGTGTGTTTGAAAAGTCCGTCGGCCGCCATTTTCCCATTGAAATTTTCAGAAAATCACTTATAACTTTTGATTGAGTTATCGGATCGGGCTGAAACTTTGGCATCTGGTTGTGACCTCTAGCTCTACCTTTGGGCGGAGAATTAGCGTTCGGCGATGCCTAGTTTATTTTTGCGGTTAAAAATACCGTGTAAATTTTCTTTTGTGACACCCTGTATTTATTCATATGCAAGTAAAAACAATTACAATGGAAGTGATCAAATAATAATTAAAAAAAAACAGTGCTCACTGACCCTTGATTGTCGATGACCTTTACATGCACACATGTAAAAGTGAGCCTATTCTTTTCTGTATACGGGGAGAAACCGAGGACGCCAGGGATCGGCGCTCTGGAACCCCCCCGCACTCTCGTATCCGGCTTTTTCTCAGTTTCTACCCGTATAAGCTTCCACGGCACTTGCACAACCTCTCAAAAACCGAGAAAAAAAAATAAAAAGCCGGCAAAAACGGGAAATTAAACCAGCCTGTCCAACGCGAGAATCCCGACAGCAAAAAAAAAAAAACTCAAACAAACTTTGACACCAACTCGATATTTGGCATACACGTATAATCTAGAGAAGAACAAAAGAACGCGTGCGTATGCTCGAACGGTCGCTGTGCTGCTGTTTAAGGCTGTGAGCTATATTCGCAAACGTGTCTAATCCGCTCGCTGCTTGGAGAGCGCGAGGGGTCGAGCAAACACAAAGAGGATCGGAGAGTGGAGGGAAAATCAAGAAAGGTGCGGGTGGCCTCTGCAGCGGCACACGTGTCGTCGTATTGGGTTAAAGCAGGTTAAGTCGTGTGTCGCGCCTTCAAACACTCGCAAGTCGCCCGAATCGACTTCCGTGTTCAGCGCGCGCACACGACTGTTCTTTTTTTTCTGCCGCGCTGTCGCACTATTCGATGTCGTATGTGGCTTGCGCGATCCGAAACGCGATAAAACAAGCGAACGGATACAACTAACTTGGTAGGTAAGAAGACGAGAGCGTGCGCAGACGTCAAAACGCTCTCACTGGAATGATTAGTCTCTAGACGAAAAGCTATACTCCGTTCTCAGACTAGAAGCCTAACAGAAGTGTGACCGTGCAGGCACGCACAACCAAAGCCCTACGGAACGCAGCGAGTTCGAGTGAAGGCGGAGCTTCTAGTCTCAGCTTAAAGGGACACTTAAAGGAAAAACAAAAAAGTTTTCTTTTAAAGGCCCGTAGTTCTCAAGCGAGAGAGAGAGGGGCTTTCCCCCTCTCTCTCGCGTAGAAGCCGGCTCTGTTTTTGTTTTTTTTTCTTTTTTCCGACACGTATGTGCGGGCTGGACTTGAACGCTTTTTGGACCGTCATCTGGGCCATTGCTCACATTTGATGAAGAAAAGACGCCGAGGTCCGTCTTGTACGGCAATAGATATATACGGGTCGTCCCGTTCAAGCCGAAAGCGGTGACCTGCGGTATCTGCCACCGATTGGGACACAAACTGAACATCTGCCCAGATGCTGCCGTGGGTCACATCTGCGGAACTCAACATCCAGCCTCTACGAATCCTGAACAGGGACCCGGATGCCCCGACTCCACACCCTACTGCCAAGGGTGCAGAAAGAAGGGCCACCTGGGAACAGACCGCAAATGCCCCACCTGGCAAGAGACCAACAAGCGAATGCGGGAAGACGTAAAAAAAAATCCCAGAACAACATAAGCAACAACAACAACAGCAGCAGCAGGAGACTGCGACCGGGGCTGTCAAGATCCCGGTCTTTCCCGGCGGCACCTTGTGGGCTGACAGAGTCAAGCAAGGCATCATCGCTCCACCACCATCACCGTCGTCATAGGCGGAGATCCAAGAACTACGCAACACTTGCGACTACTTCAAAGCCGAGCTAGAGACGGTCAAGGCCATTGTCCAAGCCCAGCAACAAGAGAACAACCACCACAAGTCCACCCTCAGTCAGATGAGGGCACTTACAGCGAATATGTTTTAACGCTAATGATAAGGGTGCTCCAATGGAACTGCCAGGCGCTCCGCAAGCGGGCGGCCGAGCTCCGAGTACGTCTGTTGGACAAGCCTGACGAGCGTCCTGATGTATTACTGCTTCAGGAAACTAATACTACAAGCATCGACTTGAGTCGTTACACTATGCTTACTCAAGCACATCCAATAACTAGCAAACGGCCGGGGCAATCTTACTCCCCGCCAGGGAAAGCGCTCGTCTATAAAAAGGTGCGACTGGCCCCAGCACCAAGTAGATCTAACCACCTATTGTAATGAAAACCAAGAAATCGTTGCAGTCAGAGCCACGGTCCGGCGGCAGAACATTGTATTCACATCCGCATACTTCAGGCCTCTTAAAAGCAAGACACCAATAAGAAACCACGGTTGGATCGCTCATCTGCAGGATCTGTAGCCAAGAGAACAAAAGCTGTATTGTGGAGACTTCAACCTCCAACATCATGCATGGGGGTACAACCACGTATCGACCGGAGCGGAAGAGCTGCTTGGTGAGATGCAGATCTTCAGACTCAACCCAGTCAGTAACCACGGGACCAAGACAAGGCTGGGAAACGCCAGGCAGAAGGACACCACCCCAGACCCAACATGGACCTCAACCATCTACACATATCACCACAAGTGGAAGCGCCTTCTGGACTCTTGGGGCAGCGACCACTTCCCAATCTTCTTGGAATTCTCGCCTACAGGGAAGATCAAGGACAGATCCAAGCGGAGAGTTGCTAAAACCATTCACAGGGACAGGTTCAGGGCAACGCCAGAAGAAGGTAACTTTGAATGGTACAGTTTCGAGAGCCTCCAAAACAGCGCCCTGCAAGGAGCTACGATTACTACGAATGTCGATGAAGACGCTCAAAATCCCGACCTCCACCTATTACGGCTCTGGGCTAAACGGCTGCAGGTACAAAAGTACCGAAAGGGTCGCAAAGCTCCGCAAGGCAGACACGCCAGAACAAGAGCTATGGTAGAGGCCAAGGAATACGCCCAACAATTATAGATACACGCCGATGGCTAGACTACAGCTCTTCGCTCTCCGACAAAACCTCGATTACGAAGCTACCGGCTACAAATCGGGCTCTGCTTGGAAAGAAGAAGGTGAAAGGAGCGACGCTCACGCTCGCTCTCAAGTTGAATAAGACGGAAGAACAGCTCGTAAAAAAGGCGGGGGATCTCTTTTCCCGCAGCCAGACGTGAACTGCCCTTCTCCGTACTACGTAGAAATCTTGGCCCCGAACGACGGCATGGACCGACCGTTCACGAGGGGAGAACTCGAGTGGGCGCTACACAAAGGAAAATCCCGATCGGCGAACGGGCCGGATAAAATCACCATGACCATGCTTAAGAACTTTCCAGAAAACACAAAAGAACAGCTCCTCGAATGGGTGAACCACATCTGGGTCACCGGAAAGCTTCCTGAGCAGTGGAAGCATTAACTTGTCCTTCCCATTCTAAAACCCGGAAAAAAGAGGGGATCAACCAGAAATTACAGACCCATCTCGCTAACCTCATGTACCTGTAAGGTCATGGAGGAGATGGTATTGGCACAAATTGACTGGCACCCAGAATCTTCTGTCACCTTACATCCCTCCCAGACAGGTTTTCAATCCTGCCTCGGAACAAAGGAAAGCCTCGCCCTCACCTCGGCAGAAGTCATAAAAAATATTGGACTCGACCGCGCGGCGATAAGAACAGTTGTGGCGGTTAATATCAAAAAACGTTTGACTATGTACTCCAGACCTCAATCATTAGCGAAGCCAGACAATTCGGCTAGGAAGCTCGTCATCAAGAGCTTCCTAGAAGGATGGACGTTTTCGGTCCGCTGCGGCACGCACAACAGCGACCCGGAGATGAAACGAGTTGGGGTCCCTCAGGGTTCCATCCTTTCACCAACACTATTTAACCTCGCAATGGCAGCCCTGCCGCATGAGCTCGCCAAAATAGCTGGACTGGGTTTCACCGTGTGTGCGAATGACATCACAATGTGGACACAAGGAAGACATTGCAAAGCAGCAAAACACACTTCAAGCAGGCCTTGACACAATCGACGCTCACCTTACTTTTATGTATCTGCGTACAGGACAGTGCTCTGCTGCTCAGGCCACTTGGCTGTTTGCAGGCACGCAAATAAACCCCATCTATCTATCTATCTAACCTAGCCAGGGTAGGAATGCAAGTATCTGCAGAAAAGACCCACTACACCGTGGTGGCACCAAGAAAACACAGAAATGCGAGGATCGCAGAACGATTTAACCTCGTCCTCGCGGGTAAAAGAGTCCAACCCTCCCCTTCAGTCAGGATCCTAGGCATTACAATCGAAGAAACGGGCAAGGGAGACATCTTGTTACAAGACACAATCAAGTACTGCAACTCCGCGCTCAACGCAATCAGGCGTATATGCAGCGCAAGAGGAGGCGCGACTGAAAACATAGCCAAACGGATGGTCAAAGCCCTCGTAGTCTCGCGCGTAGTCTACGGAGCCTGTCAGTACTGGCTCTACAAGGGACAGTTGCAGAAACTGGAAAATTTGTACAATCAAGCCATCCGTGTAATTTCCGGCATTCCCAAGTTTACCCCCCCCGGCAAACTGCGGGAACAAGCCGGTATCAACAAACTCCATGACGTAGTGACGGCCCGCACGGTTGCTCACAGTGAGCGCCTGAAACTCACTGGACAAGGCAGAGAGATTATGAAACTCCTCCACAGGCCCACGGAGAACCTCCCAGAACCACACGAGCAACTTCCAGCATGGGAAGACCTCGCGGAGATCACCGACAACAAGCCTAGTGCACGCAAGGGGGACACGAAGCAGCGAACACGTAAAGCCAGGGCGCACACCAAGATGGTAGAAGCATGGGATCCGAGTTGCACCATGGCTGCCTAAACGGATACCGCATCTCTAGACGGCCCCGTCACCCTGAAGACGGCAGCTGTTGCCATCCCTGCCCTACAAATCAGCGCTACTAAGCAGCTCCCCGAAGGCGCCTCGACTAAAGGAGAACTTACAGCAATCCGCCTCGCCCTCGAGACCGGTCCTCGCACTCCCCGCCCCGCTTACAACGAATCTCCGGATATTTACAGGTTCGCAAGAGGCGGTGAAGGAATGTAGAATAAGAAACAGTCCAAGCCGGATAGTCCGCTCGATAAAGAAACTTGCTTTTCAACTAGTTTCAAGAGGCACTACCACACGAATTGCATGGGTTCCCGGTCCCTCGGGTATACCCGGCGACGAACAGGTATACATCGCCTGTCCCACGCGTCGCTTATTCTTCCCCGCGGTTCGGACGACATACCTGCATCATAACATGACCACGGGTACGGCCACGCTCGCGATCGGGAACAGGCCTACTGGGAACCACAAGAATATGATCCAGGCGAGGTTCTGGCCAAGATTAGAGAAGACTGTCTAGCAAAACTCGAAGAGAAGCTCCCCAAAAACCCAGACCCGCTCCCTTGCACGGGTATTGGAAGACGGGCGAGAGTTCTCCTGACTCGAGTGAGGACGGACACCGCACTAACGCCAGCGCGCATCTATCTTGGAGCTAAGGAAAAAGATCCGGAACTTGCTCCAAGTGCAACATGGGCGTCAAGGCAGACATTTTTAACTTGGTGTGGGAGTGTCCAGAGTACAAAGACATAAGGGCTAGACATCGACCAACAGACATCGCATCTATGGAGGGGTGGACACATTCACCAGGCTCCGAGAGTGATAGACGAATAGTCTTGAAAGGTCCCCTGGATTTTATCGTTGAGGCCAAGCTGGACATATTCATTTAGATTTAGTAACCTTTCCTTAGTGCCAGCGTCCAGATCTTGACATCACCGGCGCACTCCCTCATACCTCCTTCCCTTTTTTCTTCCTTTTTTTCTTTTACTATTTTTTTCTATGGCATTAAACATTTTCTTACTAACTGACTGATTCTAGACGCCATGGGCTTCGCTTTCATGGGCTTCACTTCGCAAATTAAAACCGTAACAATATTTTAAACATACCAAAATTTTTTTGGTACATGTAGTACATGTAAAACGAATGATATTCCCAACATGTCTTCATATTATTTTTTTTTCTTTTTGTGTACATTGAATTTTGTATATGCCCCCCTAGCGTAATCCCATGTGCAATTAATATCATCTTGAAATAAATAAATTAATGTATAAATAAATAAATTCCGCAAGCTCTCAAAAATTAAGTTTTGCTTGCGGTTGTAATTAAGCTTTTAACAGTGAACGCGTGTTATACGTGATTCTGCGGCTGGAGATGGAGCTGGAAAAGCTAAAAAAACACAGAACAAAGGTTGTGCCATGACATCGCCAGGGCGTCAATGGCAGGACAAAAATGGAACGTAATTTAAATATGTCCTCAACGTTGAACAAAACGTGGGTGGTCGACGTTGCCAGTACGTCCTGTATGACGTTTACGACAGTTAGGTGTGATCGCGACGCCGCTGAAACGTCACTGACGGGACAATAATGTAAAGTCACTATGGACCTTATTTTAACGTCGAAGAAACGTGAGTGTTCGACGCTTCTAAAACGTCTTGTCTTGACGTCGCGGCGACGTTGACGACGTAGAAGTTGAAACATGACGTCGCCAGCACGTGACGGACAGGACGATAATGGAACGTCATTTATGAACTTCACTTTAACGTCAAAGAAACGTGAGCGTTGTACGTTGCCACAACGTCGTGCATCGATGTCGGGGAAACGTTGACGCCGTTTGAGTTGAAATACAACGTCGTCACAACGTCACTGATTGGACTCTAATGGAATGTTATTAAGGACGTCATCTCAACATTGAAAAAACGTGATCGAAGTCACGCGGGACGTCACGGACGTCAAGGACCTTTTCTCGATGTTTCCACGACGTTTTGTGCTGCCTGGGGTAGCGCGATGAACGCGAGGAGCACGAGCGGACATTCCATCGCTCGGGAGAAGTGTGTTTCGGCGTTTCGCTGCAGCGGGGCGCCCATTACATGACTCTCCTCTCATCCGTTGTCTGCCGCTCTACCTTTCACTTTCGGCAGCCGCGTTTCTTGGCGATCTGTCAGGATTTGTCAGCATAGACCCGTTGCTCTCGGGCAGGGGGCGTGAGCGCGTTTGCAAGACGCGACCATGTTATGCTGGCAGTACTATCCAGGCGTCGCTGTAACGTTCTATTTTGTAGAGTGCCTTCATACACACGCGCTTTTGCTTGAGTGGTGACATCTCCAGCCATTTTTCCGCCTAATCGTTCTTCTATGCGTCTTGAAGCCCACGCAATCTGGTGTCGCTCAGCTCGAGCGTGTAGCTTTGGCTAAGGCAGGGTCGCCATTTTACCGCCCGAGTCACGCAACGAGTGCGCGAGAAAGTCACGCGCTGGCACATTCAGGGCAACAATGGATGTCTTCACCCTGAGACAGACAGACATGTAGGCACCCTACTATTTTGTTACAATTTTGCACGTGCCACGTTCGAATGTAAGCATCTGTCAGCATCTGTAGACGCGCGATAACAAAACGTCTAAAAAAAACTAAAATAAAAAAAAAGAATTATGCAGCCCACGGGCTCAGCGTCCCATTCAGCTTTATTAATTTATTGCGTTCTTTCATATATCTTTCGTAATCTTGCATGTTTCACTTTACGTGATAGCGAAGCTGAAGCTACTTGAAAAAACATGTTCCCCTGAACTACAGTGTACTATAATTCTGGCACACTGTACCTGAACGATGCTCGCACTGCACGAGCGCGCGTGCTTGGAAGGGAGTCTGCAAGCTCAGAGCTTGCTCTTGTAGCCTCTGCTACGCTGGCATTGAGAATGGAACGGAGTATAAAAAAACTGTAGTGGGGAAGCGTGATGACCGCCCGTTCGAAACGCGAGCCAAATATTCTATTTTGCTCGCCTGGAGCGCTGCTCAAAACTTGAGAGCTACAAGCCTATACAGGAGGCTATGGCTCTTGGCATTGACAGTGCTACGACGCCGTTTTGTGACCAGCTATTTCTTTGTATTTTTGGGGGGAGCGCGTGCTCTGAGCTTCGGGTACTACAAAGAATGGCATCACCCAAAGCGCACATGAAGACGCCCTATACCAGGGGTGGCCAAGCTGCGGCTCGTCGCTTGTTAAATTGCGGCTCGCGGCTCCCTTCCTTATCTCTCTCCCTTTCCCGCCTTCCTGCCGGTCACACGAGCACTTCCCCAAAAAGAGAATAGGGATGCAGATTAAATCGAAAGACAGGTTGCGGTTTGGTAGTGTTGTGCTATACTGCTACCTTACGCACAGTTGGACTGCTTTTGACTCGGATAGATTGAAGCTAGTTCAAGTTTCGTTTATTGCTCTAGACAAAAGTTTGCCCCCCCCCCCCCTCCCCCCCGCGGCTCTTGGAAGCTTTGTGGTTTTGTTTGCGGCTCTTCGGCCGGGTCAGCCTGGCCACCCCTGCGTTATACTCTGTTTCATACTTAATATGCAACGCTGCCAAAGCTACTGGCAGCGTTGTACATTAAGGCGCGTTCACACTCTTGCAACCGAGTACGACCGAGAAAGACTTCTTGGGACCGGATGCACTGAGCGGAGCTGGTCCTAAGAGATCGCAAGAGGCTTAAAAACCGGTTTGGTCTCTCTCGGTCGCACTCGGTTGCAAGAGTGTGAACGGGCCTTTAAGAATGAAACGTAGTATAGTTTATTCAAGTGCGCAGCAAAAGCTGTCTTGGCTTGGCGACGAAAGTGTCAAACTAAGGAAAAGGGAAAGAACGTGGAATTAATGCGTACCGCTGGAGTCGAGAATACTTCGTTTCTCCTTATGATGTGCAACAAGGGGCGGATCCAGACCTCCATTTTAGGGGGGGGGCGGTTCCTCGGTGTAAAACGGCGGGGGGGAAGGGGGGGAGTGTTTATATTTTTCGTGGAGTTATCGTAGACCCGCTTCAGACAGAGCAATTTCACCCAGCAACTTGACGTCGCAACACCAGCAACACCGGCCGCACGCGTTCACACGCGGTAACCGAATTGCTACGACTTGACATCATCATCATTACATTTGATTCTTCTTTCACTATTTAGACGCCCAGCTACGCGCTAAAAACGCATTCTTATATCTTTGAACGGCGTTGAGAATAATAACTCATTTTTCTGAAACTGTTTATTTCCGAAAACGATCCATTCCACTAAACTCTGATAACATAATATTGATCTTGAGAGCTTTTGTATCGGTTTACCTGTCGTGGATGAACTCTTTGAATTAAAACCTTTCGGGTGACCACGCTAGAGGTAAAACAGTGGTTCTCAAATGGGGGTCCGCGAAGCTACTTCTGGAATCCGCAAGACCCTCAACAAAATTTTTTTTTTTTTTAGTTGGCACGTTTTGATCAATTGACCAAAATGAAGTGATGTGCCACCTTTGTTTTATTTTTTTCTGATACGTAGCAATAAAAGGCACCTGTTTCATGCTCCAGATGTGTTAACTTACTAACGTCCCCCCCCCTCCCCCCCCGCCCCCCCCCCCCCCCCCCCCCCCCCCGGGCTGGAAGGGGTTTCCCCTCACTGCCAGCGGTCCGCAAAGGGTCCCCGACACATCCATGGCTGAGAACCACTGATCTAGAAAATTGTGGTGGCACTATCCTTTCTGAAACTTGGTTTTCAGACCGACACTATGTGAGCAGTCGATTTAGGGCAGCTTAAAGACATTGCCTTGGCAGACATTCTGGTTGGAGCTAGTGCTCAACTGCTGCGGCAACGGGAAGAGCGGCTTAAATCAATGGAGCAAGTACGTTGCAAACACGCGACAAAAATGGCCCGGCGGCTTTGACGCTGCTCGCGGCGTCAAAGCACTGTTGACGCAGCGAGCGAAACGAACGCTGCCAGGCAAGTTCGTCGTTCGTTCGCCGTATATTTGGAATGTCCAGAGCGCAGCACATGCGGCATTGCCAACCCAAACTCGTGTTTTCACGTGTTCTGGATGCAACTCGAGAGAACGAAAGCGAATAATTGTTGAATATTTTTGAAAGCATGTTGCAGTTCGGAAACTATAACTTTTAAACTTAGACAAGACCTTAAACCAGCAATGGATCCTTCCAAATTATATTCAATTGCACTTCGTCTGGATATTTTCTGTATGAAAGAAACACTTTTTTCTGGGTAGTTAGCTCATTCGTCAGGGTCGAGAGGACAGGTGCAGAGATATGATGGGGCAGAACGGTTGTCTGGTCGGCGAATCTCAACTGGACTAAAGGCTGATCACGACTGCAGCATGGATGTTTGGGAGCCGGTGTTCACTCGAACGGGCACAGGCACTGTCTCTTTAATTTATGTACAGACGCATCTTTGAAAGGGCTCGTTTGCCCCAAGTCCCTAGGTAGGGAATTCGAAGCCGCAGTTGGAAACCAGCAAGTCCCGCCTCTGTTCCGTTCGATACACACATATTCGCTCCTGCAAAGCCGCGCGAAAGCTCTGCCGTCAATCCACAGAAGCCGCGTTTAACTCGAAAAGTAAAGACGGCGCCAAGGGGAGACAAGGAGTAGTGGGCGCCTTTCCAAAAATATGTCCCGCCACCCTAAGTTGAAACGGCATTGTATACAAATAAATGCCTACGGCGTCGGCTTGAGGACCCCGTGTAAGCAGCCTCCAGCCTTTAAAGTGCTCCTACTAGGGAGCCTTCATGTGCGCTTTGAAGCGCACATGAAGGCACTCTAGCTCCTACCGTTTATCTTTTTTTTTTTTTTATTAGCTTCCCGCCATGAGAAGTCGTACCGCAGGCAGTATGAAGCCCATTAGAGGAAACACCTCCCCCTTCTGGCGCTCGTCGGCTTCTTTCTGTATTCCGCGCTGCGGCGCTGATCCTCAGTAAGGGATGGAGGCGAGGACGAAAGCGGGCTTATGTTTAAGCCAAGGTCGTGGGGAAGTCCGGAGCGTCTTCAGGAGAAGCTCAGACCCAGACCACACTGTACCCAGAGCATTTTCTTCCTCTCTCAGTTGAGTAGAAAAGCAATTGGTCACCTGGTTGTACAAGCTGCATCCTGCGTCGATTGCTTACGTTTTTCCTTCGAGCTGACGAAGAACTCCGAGGGGGGGGGGGGGGTTGCCTGGTGAGGCGTTTGGGGGGGGGGGGCGATCGCCCCCACCGCCCCCCCCCCCCCCCCCTTGGATCCGCCACTGTGTGCAACAAAGGACGCCACGAGTCACGTGAGCCAATCCATAGCAAGGAACGTGTCATGTGACTTTCTGGTTCGATGGCGGAGAGGAAAGTGAAGTCACGTGACTTCACTCTTCCTTATTCCACCAAAGACATCGAGCGATTGTCTGCGAATTTCGCAGGCCTGTATTAATGAGATGTTTAAGTCCCGGACATACATTGAATTTTAATAGAATATTCTTTTCCCACATGTAATGAAAACGACGTGAATATGAAGTACTTGCATCGTACGGTTGTTGAGGTCATGCAAACACGCGACCAAACAAAGACAATTTTTGACGCCGAATAACAAAAAAAAATTGACTAAGAAAAATAACACGTATGTGATTAAGATACCCTATAAAATACAGGCCTGCGAATTTCGCAGTCATACATATAATGCAACTAACAATAGACCCTTTTCGGAATTCAGTGACGTGACTCAAATAGAAGTTTAACTTTTACCGTACTAATGGCGGCAATGAACCTGTGGTCTGCAGCATTCTATAGGGTACCGGCACTTCCGCAAGTCAACGGTAAACGAGAATTTGCGCTTCACTGTACAGTTCTTTTTCAATATCTTTCAGTGTCGATGGTGAAAAAGATGCAACCAGTCAGAACGAAGCGCCAACCCACATAGACGCCTCGAAGTTTTATACGTCAAGGGGCTGTGAAGCCGAGTATGTGCTACTAATAGATTGACTGGGCCCGAGTTAGAAATGAACGCTTACGCATGCTCTTACATCCAATTCCCGCCTCACATCGCGCTAACGTCTAGAATGTATAGGTCTCGAATCATCTGCTTAGGAGTATCTTCAACTTCTTTCTTTATCAGTAAACAGAAGGCCGTCATTAGTATAGCACATATGGCATTTTTTCATTGGATTGGATTGGATTGGATTTGGGGCTAACCCCTTTGTATCGGGGGATCTCAGCAGCGCTGGATCTAGCCTGGCTATAGTCGGTTACAGGTTAAGAAGGTAGCGGCAAATGCCCCTCAAAGGGAATCCTATATCCCTCCGCCACCTCCGCATCCAATAGCGTCCCATCGTTTCCGTGACGTCGCGGCCAACGCGCGAGGAGGGTCTTACCTTTCTGTACATATTTGCTTTATCTTTCGACTTCGACTTAGCATTGTGGAAGCCACGAGAGGGAGATTAGAGTTTTCCCCCACCGACGGGAACAAATACGACTTTCGGGGATTAGCTTCCCCCCCGATGGATACAAAGGCTGCTTTCAGGGGCTCGGTTCCCTCTCGAATGAATACAAAGGTCGCTTTCTTAAAAAGTGGGATCGGAGACAAGTTGGAATCCATTGAAGCGGAACAAGGAGCGTTTCCAGCGAACTCTTCTTTCGACTGCGGAGAAATTTGAAATGGGCGCATCACACTTGTGGGAGGAGCTTCTCCTACCTTCTTGACTTGTAACTGACTATAGTAGCTACACTAGCCAAAAACGTAGTTGTGTTCTTTTGCTCTCCTCCACCAACACTCCAGTCTCCTCTTTGTCACCTCCACTGGCTGCGAGCTGTCGGCGTCGTACTGTTCGTCAACGCCCCGGAAACCCAGCGCCACCGCCATGTCTGGTTCGTACGTCACGTCCGGCTTTATACCCGTGCATTCCAGTATGACGTGTTCCGCCGTCTCGTCTGCTCCCTGCGCGCACATGACGCACTTCACTTCCATGTCCATGTACTTCGCGCGGAAAACGCGGGTCCGCAGCATGCCGCCTCGGGCGTCCGAAAGCAGTGCACTGCCCTTGCTGTTGTCCATGAAAGGTATTCGCTTCACCTCCTGTTTCTCTCTGGCATACAGGGCCAGCGTTGGTTTCAGACGTGCCGCTTCCGCCCATCGCCGTGTCTCGCTCTCGATCACCCTCGTGCGGATGCTCTGCTGCAGTTCCGGCTGCTCCGCGGCTGGGTAGAGGAGTGGGCCGTTGACCTCGTATCGCTGTGCCAGCTGGCGCGTCCGTCGCACCCACCGGGTTGGGACGGACCGAAGATGTACATACTTGAAGACCTGTCTGGCCCAACGCTCTTCGCTCATCCGGCTGAGGCGTCGCTCGAAGTCCAGCTTGGCTCGGGCCTCCCTGGCCTCAAAACCGGACCAGCCCATGTCTCCTTGGACGGCTTCGTTCGGTGCTGTTCGGCTTGCTCCCAGTGCCGTCCTTCCCACCTCCCTCTGTCGGACCTCGAGGTATTGCCTGGTACCTGATGACAGGCACAACACTGAGTTGCCAAAAGTGAGCCCCGGCACCGCCACCATCTTCCAGACCGCTCGGGTTACCTCGTATCGGTTATATCCCCAGAGGGCCCTGGCCGTTGCTATGCCCTTGTTCTTCCTGCTCTTCGCCTTGACCTTCGTCTCGTGCTCTAGGAGGTAGTGGTGTCCCTTCTGTAGGTTTACACCCAGATATTTGTAGTGGTCCACCCAAGGTACAGGATTGGCTTGAATGGACAGGTTGGCGGTCCCGTTTTCCTCTGCTGCCCCAAAGGCCATCAGCCCAGACTTGTGCGAACTGAAACTAAGCCCCAGGGCCTCTCCCATTGCACCACACTCGTTCATGAGCCCCTGCAGGCCCTGCAGCGAGTCCGCCATCAGCACCATATCGTCGGCGTAGATGAGTCCCGGGAGTTTTCCTCCCTTCCTTTCCCCGCCTTCCGAATATTCCAGTGAGAAACCCTCCCCACTCTCCTGCAGCCGCTTTTCGATTCCTGCTATGTACAGCATAAACAATAGCGGCGACAGCGGGCAGCCCTGTCTCAAGCCCTTGGAGCAGGTCACTGGATGTGTTGTCTCCTGCTGCCACTGTGCCACCACCGTCGTCCCTCTGTACACTTCTCGCAAGAGGTCTATCCACTCTCTGCAGAGTCCCCGCTCTTCCAGCTGCGTCCACAGTTTTCGATGTTCGACCGTGTCGTAAGCCTTGCTGATATCGAGAAAACAGAGGTAAAGGGGGCGGTTCTCCTTCTGGGCAATCTCGATGGCCTGCGTCAGCACGAATAAATTGTCCTCAAGGCGTCTCCCCCACCGGAACCCATTCTGCAGCTCCCGCAGGACTCCTTCTGCCTCTGCCCATGTCTGCAGTCGGTCTCGTATTATTTGTGTGAACACGCGGTAGAGTACCGATGTGATGGCTATGGGGTGGTAGTTTCCGAGCGTTGACTTTTGCCCTTTTCCCTTGTAGATGAGTCTGAGTCTTGAGGTTCGCCACTCCTCCGGCACCCATCCCTCCTTCAGGATCTGGTTGAGGATCTCGCGCAGCAGTGCTCTCGTCTCTGGCCCCAGCTCCTTCACCAGCCTCATTGGGATTTCGTCCATTCCAGTGGCTGTGGTTCCTCCTATCCTCTTGACTGCTCTATTTAACTCCCTCTCCGTGATTTCCTCTCTGCTCGGTTGCTCCTGCAGTTCGTCCTCCGTCTCCCCCTCCTCACTGTCCATTTGTCGGCTGTCCCCTGTGAACATGTCCCCTATCCACCTCTCAATGTACCGGTTAGTCTCTCCAGGGTCCAGTTCCTTTCCCGTTGCATCGTCTTTGATTACAGCATCCTCCCTAGGTCGACCTGTTTGGCCCTGTACATGTCGCCAGAACTTCAGTGGGGCCTCACGTCCTGCCTCTCTCAGTTCTTCCAAAAATCTCTTATCTACCTTGGCCATTTTGCTTTGAATCAAAGCTGTCACCTCTATTTTCCTGCTCTGGTACTCCCTCCATTCTCTTGAATCTTTCTGTAGGGGGGCTTTCTTCTCCTCCTTTCGTTTTCTGATGGTCCCTCGCAGAGTCCTGTTTGCCAGTTGCCTTCTTGTAATGGCCTCCTTCACCTCCACATCCCACCATCGTTTTCTCCTCCGCTTCCCTCGTGTCGGTCGTTTCAGTTTTTCCAGGTGGTCCTTCCACCACCGCATGAGGTTCCCGTACGTCTCCACCTGCCTGGTTTCCACCTCTTCCTCCAGTTTCTGCGCAATGGTTTGTGCTTCTGCTTGCGTTATGTGGTGTGGTCTCATAGGTTCGCTGACTCTCTTTTCCGTCAGCTTTCCTCCGAAAGTGATCAGCAATCTGTTGTGATCACTTCCCAAGCTCTTGTCGCCTTCCTCGTCTATCTCCATGTAGTTCAGTTTTTTATACAGGTCCGGAGACACCAGGCAATAATCGATTGTAGAGCTCATCCCTCTGGCCGCCCATGTCGTCTTTCCTATGCATTTATCTTGTGTGTTGACGATTACCATATCCAGGTGTTCCGCCATGTCCTGCAGCAGCTTTCCATTACCGTCTGTTCTCCCATCAAACTCCTCTAGGTGTGCGTTGAAATCGCCTACCATAATGGTAGGTCTCCCCATGTTGTGATAGTCTTTTTCAATGCACTTGATTAGCTTGATGTTTGTCTCCCTGCTGTCTGCCCTCGTCCACAGGTACACCACTGCCACTGCCACCTTTCTCCCCGCCAGTGTCCCCGTCAACCACATGTGCTCTCTGCACTCTCGACTTTCTCTCTGCCAGCCTGGCCCGCTAAAGCATCCTACCCCCCCTCCCCTTCTCTCACTGTCCTTTCTGTTTACCCCATCCCAAAAAAGCCCTTCGCAATCCGGGGGTCTTTCTTCATCTCTGAGGTGGGTTTCTGTGACTGCGAACATTCCAATCTTATCATCTTGTAACATCTGAAAGGCCTCTTCCCATTTTCCTGCTCTCCTTCCTCCCTGTAGGTTTAAAAAGGCAATCTTCACTTCCCTCTTTTTCTTTTTTGCTCGTCTGTTTTTCCTTCTTTCCCGGTCAGGTGCCTTTTTGTGTTTTCCGCCTCTCGTGTTTTTGCAGGCACCATCCCTCCTACTTTCTCTTCTTAGTGGGCATGTCCCTGTGGGGGACACATCCTCTGGAGTTGTTCCTCGAGTCGCTGTAGTCTCTGGTCCAGAGTCAGCCTGCCTTCCATTCTTTCCTGTCGCCTTTTCATCGGTGTCACGCTTTTCCCCTTGCATTTCAGTCCTAAAAAAACTCTTTAGTCTGTTACCCAGTGCTTGTCCCTCTTCAATTGCCGCATCTCTGTTGTAGCAGCCATCTTCCATGTCGTTTCCCGTTCCTGTGTTCTTTACCACCTCCACCCTCGGTCCCAGCTGCTGGCTGATCTCTCTTGATAGCCTGTTCCACTTGGCGCACCTCTCTTTGAGTGGGTCCCCCTTGTCTTTGATTTCTGGGACTTCATACACCATAAAAGAATGTTTCGGGGCTCTCGTGGTCCAGTCCTCAAGCCGTTTCCCTAGCTCCGCTGCCATTTCTTCCACCGATTCTTCGCCTTGCACGTCTGTCACTCCCGCATGTATGACCACCACTCCTGCCTCTGCATTCCATATTTTCCCATCCCTCTCTGCTCTCTCGAGTGACTCTCTCAGTTGTGCTCCCGGCTTAGTTGCAAAGTGAACTTTCTTTTCGTAATCTACCACCTTCAGTGTGGCTCTCTTTATCTTGAAGGCATTGGT
Source organism: Ixodes scapularis (assembly GCF_016920785.2). NCBI lineage: Eukaryota > Metazoa > Arthropoda > Arachnida > Ixodida > Ixodidae > Ixodes > Ixodes scapularis. The sequence continues at coordinate 96,517,704 of NW_024609846.1, forward strand.
GTCCCCTACCACTAAGACTCTCTTGTCCACCTTCTTCTCTTTGTCCTGTTTCTTTGTCCCGTCATCTGGGTCTGCTCTCTGCCTCATGAGGGCCTCCTTGTAGTTCCTGTGCTGGCTTCTTTCTGTTTGGCCTCCAGTCGTCTGTCTCCCCTGCTCCTTATCCAGATCTCCACTTCCCGTCCGTTCTTGGGAAAAGCTAACTGTCTCTTTCCCGTCTGTGTGGTATGTCATCTTTTCTTTGACCCCGTTTCTCGGTTCCAGCTGTTGCGGCGCGTTTTCAGCCCCGTTGACCGTCGTTTGCTCTGGTTCACATGACTTCATCCATTCATTAAACACCTCCCCTAATTTTTCTCTCTTGTTCCTTTCCTCCAGGCATTATTGCATTCAGTTTCTCTTCCGTCGCTATTCTCAAGGTTCTCTCTTCTTCGAGCTTCGCCAACATCCTACTTTCTATGGCCGCTCTCTCTGTCTTTGCCTCCTCCAGCTTCACTCTCGCTGCCTCTCTCAAGGCATTAACTTGCCGTTCGATCTCCTCCTCCAAGGTGATTCTTCTCACCTCATTTTCCTTGCACTCCTTACATTTGTATGTACTGTTCTCCGCCTCCGTGCATGATTCGAACGGTGTCTCGCTGATATCCACCCATTTTTCACAGCCTTCGCACTCCACCGACGCCTTGTCTCGCTTTCCCCTCTTCTTTGCCTTTTCCATTTGACTTCGACTGGTTGTCATTGTTTTCCTCCGTGGAGTCATGATGTTAGGTGTCTCCCTTGCCTGGTTTCCGAGACGCCCCAGCCACCACCGCCAGATTCCGTCGTTTAGCCGTGCCCCGACACGCCGTGTCGAAAAAACACTTGCGCCCTACGCCCGGTTGGTAGGCAGATGATGATAGTGATCAAAGTGGCCAGACTGAATTCCGGAAAGGATCTATTAACGTTATTGTAACGAACTGCACCCATACATTGTTTGTAGCAATTATTAACTTTCTTTTAATATTATATCGTTTTTACTACCTGACATGGCCACACCGGCGGTGTGTGCAAATGCGAGTGCCCTCCTTCCCAGGTCCTACGATGTTTTAGTTTCCCGTGATTTCTTTTGGGCCAAAAATATTTATAGATTCGTTTATACTAGACATCATGAAATGACCTGCCATATAAACAAACATATCAAGGGAATTAAAGAATGTCGACATTCACCCATTGTAGGATCTTACCTGAAGTCACCCTATGGCGGCTTGAAACTTTGCGAGATAACTCCCACGCTCTTCTGAAAGCAGAAACTTGTCCCCAGTAAATGAACGCTGCTAGCGGGGGCTACAAGGCTGCTCGTTGGGGTTTCCCATCAAATCAGGTTATCACAGAATGGGCCCAACCGCTTCGGTGCACTCGAGAGTATTTTCCGGCGAAAAGCGACCAAGAACCTAACCAAAAAGCGACCGGCCTGGGTGGTTCGAGTTGACAACTAATCGATCATAACCGAACTCAGAGAAGTCCCCAATCGAGCCACCGATCGGCAGCGACTCCCGTGGTCCTACCAGCAATGTGGAATAAAGTTTAACTATGCGAACTCTATCTCCGTAGCTGAGACCGCAGTCAAAGCTACAAGCGCAAGCTCTAGCCGCGCCCCTGGCTTCGAGGCGTGCATTTTAGCGCGAGAGCTTGTTTTGCGGGAGAACGTTTCAAAGCAACGACCCCGTGCTCTCGTGTTTATAGCATTGGCCACAGCCCCAACTTGTGGGTGAACTCCGTTTACCCTTCAGCTGAGACCAGAAGCTCCGCCTTCAGCGCGAGCTTGCCGGCTTCAGCAGTGTTTTGGTTGCGCGTGCCTGCGCGTTAAAGCTCGCACTGAAGGCGGAGCTTCCAGTCTCATGGCGAATTCCACTGGGCGTTTTGGAGCGCGGCGGGATCAGTTGACCAGATCCGGAATGGAGCACACGATCCGAACGGGGTCGCGCCGCCTACGGAACCCCCGTGCAACATGACCACTGCTCCGGGATCGGCGGATGCCTTCCCGCCATTCAACTGCCCGGGAATCTCTTTTCCGCGGCCGCCGCGGTCGTTTCGAAGACGTTTTCGCAATCGCGGTGCTAACACATGTTCGAGGCACGAGCGGCAGGAATGGCTCAGGCGCTTCTAGCAAAGATTGCCGGAATGCCCGTAACGCCGGCAAATATTTTCTCTTCTCCTTCCTGGAAAACACACCGGCTGTCAAGCCAAGGGGTAAGCAAGCAGCCTTTACGAATTCTTCTGATGTCGAGACAATCTAGGAGCCCAGTCCGCGACGTGCTGCTTCTTCTTCCGAGGCGAGATGGGCGAGATCAGGCAAGATGCCCCGCGAGAAAGGAAGTCACGTGTGTGCGCCGAGGGCTGGCCCGGCTGCGACTTTTTTCGGGAGCTAATCCAAAACGACCAGTGAAACATGACGGTCTCGATCCCGATCGCCCAGTGAAATAGGGTCGCTTCAGAGAAGTCGATCCCGGCGCGTTCCAAAACGACCAGTGGAATTCGCCATCACCTTAAGGGTGAAAGGAGTATAGGCAGTATTCACTGGCGGCCATAGCTGTATGCGCGAATGCTGAGCGCGTGTTGGCGATGAGCTTCCACAGTTCTTCTGCAACGTGCCTTTCGCACCCGATTGCCTGTCTTAAGTTAAAATTATTACTTATCGCGATTATCGTGCTCGTTGCCATCCTCTACTTGGCGCCCTCAGTAATTTTGTGTTCAGCACGCTAACCGGAGAGAGCTCGCAAACCAGAGAGCAGATTGCGAACAGGCTTGTATAGGACATAGAAACTACACGGCCGCCGTTTTTGATTTATAGTTTCAGGTTGGAATTCGAATTTGCAACACGTGCCAAATGTGCTGGCCCTGAAATGGACATCGAAATAATTGTTTTTAAATGGCTTAATAACTTTTTGTAAATTTTTCCACAGACACACACACGCACACGCACGCACGCACGCACACACACACACATACAAAAAAGAAGCAATATTTACGCCGTTAGACGTAATTTAGGTGGGCGTAGCCCTGCTCGGCCCCGCCCGGTGCAAAACTGAGCACCTTTTCTCGGCTCTCATTGCATCGTTGGAGAGATTTTGGAAGTGTGAAATGTTAATTATAAAATTGTATCTCCGTGCCGTAATAGCATTTCAATCGACATTCTTGTTTTATCTTCCCGAAACAAATAATCTAGATAAAGCCATTATTATTTTCAAGACTATCGCGATATTGCTTTTCCGCTTCGGCTTCGAACGATAACAAAGATGGCTGCCGGCGTTTGCGGGGTGACCAACGAGAGCAGCTCGTCGAGCTCTTCTATTTTTATGAGCGCGAGTTGTTTTGAGTTCATCGAGCTGTTTAGACGAAGATCTCCTCAACAGACCTAGTTTACAGCAAACAACGGTCACAAGTACACGCCTTCGGAAGCGCTGTTGACGCTGCGCGGGTGCTTGGGTTCGAAGCGGACGGTAGCGGGACTGGCCTAAGCCCGGTATCCCACTTCAACTATGCTGGTTGATCTGGCTTGACTTGTTTCTTTGCTGATGATGAATAAAGATGTTGGTTCCCGCAAAACCGGCCCCGCTGCTCTGTGAATTGTGCGACCATTGTGATTGTAACCATGGTTTCAATACCCGAGAAGATACCTACACAAGTAAAAATTTGCTAGCGATTTGGCTGGAGGCAATCGGGCTTTCGGCTCGCATCAGGTTTGTTCCCGTCAATTCGCTTTGAAAGGAACGTAGCTCTCTCGTTTTGCAGTGCACCTGGCCTGCCAATGCGAATATATTTAGGTCTCGTTTTAGTTGTGCGTTATGACGCTCACCCAGCTTGCTCACGGATGTCATGCGAAATAATTACAAGAACAGAAAAGCAGGAACGACTACATATTTATTTTTGTTGATTTTTTTAGTCCTCTCGGTCGCTTTTACCAGTTGCTTTTACCGCACATCGACAGACCCTGGCAGACGTTTGTGTTGGACAATGGCTCGTGCGTAATGGAACGTTAGAACGCCGCTTTCATGGTCGCGTATTGCAAGCGTTACAGACATTTTTATACACAGGGCGGAATAGCAGACGGACGAAGGCGAAAACGGACGCCGACACGCAGCTTTCATGTCCGCGTATGGGCATTGCAGACGACAATAGACGGTGATGTGGAATAGCAGACGATGCCGGAGGCTGCTGCGCGTCTGCTCGACCAGCAGGTGGTGTTGGCAGTGTCGGACTTCCAGACTTGATGCACCGGATGTCAGAATAATGGAGGCGAAGGACGTTTAAATAGGGCAGTTAAACGTTATTAGATTAGTTCAGTTACGTAACTGCTCATGGACACCGCTTGCACGAGCAGGACCCCCCTCACTGGCCACGAGTCGCCTCCCGTCGCACGACGCGCCGGACGGCCGCTATGGCAACTGCAGTGTATTCTAAAGGAGTACGTACGTTTCGAAGCACAGCGTCTACATGGCGTTCCAGCTCTGCTCTATGAAACACACAGTTATGAAACGAAAATCTGGATGGCGCTTCAAACGACGCGCGACTAGAGGAGCGGTTGATAAAATCAGGACTGGGCTTCTCGCTACTGCACGTTGAAAATGGAGAGGCCGTGAACTGGGTGCTACCGGGTCTGACCTTCGCGGACGACATTGTGCTGACGGCGGGCTGTGCAACGGCGATGCAGCAACTTCTCGACATATGTGCTGATGAGGCTGCCGTGCTTGGTCTCAAGTACAACACATCCAAGTCCGCCATGATACAATTCGCGGGCACTGAGAAAGAAAAGTTCGACAGCCTCAGATTGGCGCTTGACGTATTACCGGTACTGAATAAGTATAAGTACCTAGGCGTTGAGTTGTCCAACGAGGCAGACTATCTGAAAGAGCATTACGTCCACCTTCGTCAATCCGCCACACGGGGAGCTAACATCCTCCGTAAGCGCAGCCTATGGAGCTGTAATAGATTCATAGTGAGCCGCGAAATGTGGAAGGAGGTGGTGGTGCCAGGTTTGACGTTCGCCAAAGCAGTGGTGTGTGTACCAGGTGACACAAGAACCGCTTTGGAGCGCAGACAACGAGAAGTGGGACGCCAAGCGCTGGGCTGCCATGGCACGGTGGCGAATGAGGCAGTGCAGGGGGACCTGGGCTGGTCGTCTTTCGAAGCGAGGGAGGCGACAAGCAAGGTTTCCTCTGACGGGCGGCTTCGACTCATGGACCGGTGCCGTTGGGCCAAGAGGCTGTTCATGTACACACATATGACTTCTCTGCAGAGCCGTTGGCGAAAGCGCCTCTACCAGCTTGAGAAAAAGTTCGGCTTCTTCACAGAACCGGTGGAGGCGACCACAGAGAAAGAATGGGAGTCTGTGGTGCGGAAGAGGGTCCGCGAACAGGAGAATGTGCAATGGCTGGAGGCTGCCCGGACAAGGTCAACCCTTACCATGTATGCGGAGTTAAAACAGCAAATCACGGCAGAGACGCGGCTGTATGACAACAGCTTGGGCAGCCGCCTATTGTTCGAGGCTCGTGCTGGAGCCCTGCGCTCACTGGTGTACAAACAGCGCTTCGACAATAGTGTGCAGTCGACTGTATGCCGAGTATGCGAGGGTGAGAGCGAAACCGCAGAGCACATCATACTCCGTTGTGGCGGAATCCGACCTTCTGCCAATTCTGCCACCGAAGAGGCGAACCGACTACACGAAGGTGTCCCGCCTCTAGCGGCAGCGTTGGGCTTCTCGTCAACAAGCGAGACAGCCAATACTACTGAAGCCTTTTGGAAGACCATCGAGCAGACGAAAAGACGACTGGAGGATTGGTGGCATCATACACAACACAGGGGGCGCTGAATTCACCCCCAGGCTTGGGCACGATTATTTGAGCCCGCCCGTTATAAAGGGAGCAGCCGCAGTATCATAATCATCATCATCATCGGTGGTGAGGAGGGCTACTCCCTCCCGCGGGAGTTCCACAACTGACCTAATCTTAGTAACGTCAGGTAACGTTGCCTGGGTTCTGCTTCGTCTACTCGCTGTCGCGGCTGACTTTCGACACGATCGGCGCACCAAAAGAAGTTTCGATGCGAACCCGCATTCTCATCACGGCAGGAGAAAACCAACACCTGGAAGCAGGGCTTGTACGATTTTCTCAACCCGCGGTCCCATTCTCAGCTTTCGTGCGTACGACGACTGACACACTCGCTTTCCAAAGCCGCGCTATGACGACTCGCTGCAGACGACGCTACACGCCACCTTCCTACTGGTAAGGCAAGTGTTGGGCTCCAAATCTCGCCCGTTCGACACCGGTTCAGTGGACGCTGCCATGAAATTATGGAGCAAACAATCGCGTTGCCACAACAATGCCATGGCAACGCGGATGTTTGCCCCATATATTCAATGCGACGTCCTATTAATGATGAAAATTACCCGAGAATGTGGTAAAAGATCGGGAACTTCGTAAAATAATAGAGACGCAGAAAATGAATCGTCTCAACAGCCGAGAGAATAACTGAAAAGACATTTCGTGGACGCCTCTTCTGTCACACGTCGATCCGCGTATGGAGAATACGGACGCCACCTCCTGCCCATTATAACCTCCTTGGTGGAGGAACTGATTTATAATCGGGCTTAAAACGGGCCGTGATTTCCACCTAAATAGCGTCTAACGGCGTGAATATTGCACCAAAAATTTTCGTGCGTGCTCGAGCGTGCACGCGCAGCCAAAGCACGGTGGAAGGCAATCAGCACGTGCTGGCGGAAGCCACGGCACCCGAGAGAGACTCCCTGCCGTTATAACCTTGTCAGTGAATCTCTAAAAAAAAAAAAAGAATGTGTGAGTTCACTTTCTTGCTGAACACGGAGACAGCCATTCACGGGGAAAAATGAAAGGATCACGGCAAATGTCGAAGCTCGTAGTACGATTAGATCTGAAAATATGTTATGTGCGAAGGGACAGGAGTAGGTGAAAATAAAGACCCTTGATATATATATATTTTTTTTTACAAGTAACGACAATTAACACGAATTACGAAGCACATTCCGCTGGAACAAAATGGCGTCATTCAGCCCAGCCTTCTGCTGGGCGCCACCATTCGCTCTCTATAACATCCACCGTCACGCAGTCGACACTTCAAATAACGTTGCTACCATGTATAGGAAGCACGAAGGGCTCCTCTTGTCTAGGAACTTTAAGTGAAACGTCATACTCACTGTCCCCGGCACATCGCAATTCTTGGTCTAATCGGATTGACAACGTCGTCATTCCCTGGCATCCTTCTATTGTTTGCCGTGATGTGAATTGTCTCGTATTATGCAGGGAAGTGAACGCACAGCCCCAAATTTTCATAGATTGGACTTCTTCAGTTATCTTCCCAATTTTATGAACGGTGTGATGGCTGAGTATAGGTACACTCAAAGAAATCTGAGGCACCTATAGACATTGTTTCGTTTACCCTCATTCCCAGCCACGTAGCTGACAAATCCGGTATGCGGGATGAAAAAAAAAAAAGAAAAAAGAAAGCGAGGCATTACAACCTGGAACGAGTAAAATAATGTAGAAAAAGCAAAACCAGAATGGCGGACAGTAGCGGTTCAAACGTGAGCTTGTCCCTGTGGTGTGGCGACAGCAAAACGATGTTTTCCCCGCATACCGGAAGTTCCAAGATTCAAGATGACGTCGCAGAAATGGTCTGTACTTTCCCGAAAGTAGTTGGGAAAGCCAATGGCTGCAATTTACGGTTGGAGCTCGGCAAAAAAGCGAGGCTGAAAATACGCGTAGACCTAAGAAAAAGGCCAGCGCTGTGGAAAATGAGTCTAGCGAAACGTCACTCTCAGTGCCGCAGACTGTTTGCTTGGGTCGTATTTCCAGCCTCTTCATTCGCTTCTCTTCGTAGAATGCAGCGATTGGTTCTCGCGAGTCCCAAGTGCTTTGCCAAAACGTAAAGGCACTACTATCTTATTTTAAAGGATCGAGGAGTGTTTAATGCAGGTTTCTAGTAGTTCGAAACAAACCATAGCGCGAATATGGTTGAAGTTGAAAAGGCAGTCGTCGGAACGGCGTCCTTGGACGTTTCGTCGCACCGCTCAACGCACTGCGCTCCCCTGCGCTGCAGCTGCGCGGACTTCTCGGGAGAGGAAACCGGGTCAGTCGGAGAACGGAAACCCCGTTCCCCGTTGTCGAATCGAGGCGCACGATATGCGGCTCGCAAATGACACTCATTGTTTCCTGCCCGAATCGCTCTGCTTTATGTTTATATATGTATGTCTTTTTTTATTATTATTATTAATTGCATGCGGGGTGAATGTTCGTACGCCCATTCGATGCTACGCAGATGATCTGGGCGGAAACGTGTAGCACTAGTCACCAAACAAGCTGCGCTTAGAGCAAAGGTGGGCGCCGCCATCTTGGTGCTCAGTGCAGAGTGACGTTGTGACTTCGGCTTTGCGATTCTAGAAAGCGAGTTCCTGAGCTTATGCGGTGTCATCAAGCTCGAGCGATATTGATTTTACTGAAAAAAAAAAAAAAAGAATTAGACTAAAAACGAAGTTAAGAAAAAAGTGTCTAGCAAAAGCGCGCGTGTGTATGGAGGCAGTCTACCTAAGGTCGGTTCTCGCCGGTCCCTCGTGCTTGTTGTCGTTCCTCGCGTTTCCACTCGTGCCATCGGTGGCTCGTTGTAGGCTCGTAAGCGTTCTTTTCGGGCACCTGAATCTTCGAGTCGTTCGACAGTCAATGAGCAAGCATGTCGCCCTGTTGCGACATGCGGCTGTCACAGCGGGTGCGCGTCTCATGCGTCGAAAAGTGAAGAGAAGCGCCACTCCTTTACCGCTTCGGGGTATGCTCTCTGCCTGAAAGTACAACAGAAAGCGATAAAATAAAAATAAAAAAAAAACCCCAAAAAAAAAAAAACGTTTGCGCAATTTCCAGTTTTAGCTTGACGACGTTCAATGTCATTCCTCTCACGTCATCAATGGACAAACGGTTGTAATGGCCAAAGTACAGTGGCATAATAATAAAAAAATATGCCATGCCACGTCTAATGTCCCCCCACATATCTCGGAATCAACCACGAAAAGCAGCGAACGAAAGCCCCCCACTGATCGAAGCGTTGCAGGCTGCAGCCGGTTTTGTTACCCCTGATGCGACAATTACATGCGAACCCGAAGCAGACGACGATGACAGCGACCAAACAGACACGCGCACCGACGCATTCGACATCTGTTCCAGAATTTTAGGAACGCAGCCGCCACTCAAAGAAATGATAGCGTCCAATGCCCGATCATCACGTCATTTTCTACAAGCTTGTGGAAAGGCGTTGTTTCTGTGATGAGGGCTGTTACATTATATTAAGAATCTCCCTCTGGTTGTCAGCATAGGGCGTATTCACTGGCCGCCACATTTGAGGTCACTGTTTAGAGCGCATGCTCAGAACGAGCTCACATTAATAGGCTGCCAAGACCGGCAATCTTGATGATGCGGGGTGCACGTTGCAAAATAACTGTGGAAGCTAGCCATCAGCCCGTGCTCAGCATTAGCGCACAGGGATATGGCCGCCAGTGAATACACCCTATAGGAGTCAAAGTAAGACTCGGCCATGGCTATCAACCCTCGAAGAATTGAGAGTGTTCTTGGGCTATGCTGACTCCCCCTCAAAGCGTGTGCTGGCTGGATGCCCCTGTGAACTCTTCCTGCCAAAACCCCAACAACAGCCGTCTTGAATAGGTGGTTTAAAAAGAGGCTAATTTACAGCTGGAGGGTGTCGGGCATCGCCAAACAGCACCCGGGCTCCTGCTCTTTAACAAATAATGTGTTGGACTCGGCTTTTTTGACCGTACTGTCCCAAAACGATCTATAGGTCGATTATTTTAAACATTAAGCTTAACAAGGCTCCGGCCATTGATAACATCTCAATTCATGAGTTACTTAGGCATCTCCGAAAACTGCGATAATTACTCCACTTTTTAAGGGCGGTGCGCGTAAAAGCATAGAAAATTACCGACCTATTTTAATTTTGCCTTGTATTGGTAGTGTAAAAAAAGCATTCGTGCCTTACTTTGACAAGTTTTTTTTTAGACGGGTACAGTATTTTTTCACTTCATCAATATGGGTTCATTCAAGGTCGAAGGACACAGACGCTTCTAGAGGATTTTTCTGATACTGTAAAGCCCTTAATGTTCGCGAGCCCTTAATTTTTGGGAAATGCACAAAATTTAAGGGCACGCGAACATTTCGGTCCTTAGGAGTTTCAATGCAGGCGCATGGAATTCGCGAAATTTAGTGGCCGCGTTTATGTCATCTGAGTCCGATTTGCGAAAATAAAGGGTTTTACAGTTGTGGGGGACAATGAGCCGTGATGCACGTGGAGGGACGGCGCCGTGATGGAAGAAGAAGAAAAGGAGGCTCGCGGCGGGCGCGAGGGCAGAGAGTTCCAAGGCAGTGTTCCAAGGGCAGTGAAGAACGGAAGAGACGGTGCCCAGCGAGCCTAGGGAAGACCCGGACCACACGGCAGCTTTGGCCCTCCGCAGCACCCGACTCACGCGGTAAAGTATTTCTCCATGATAGCGCTCCCCGTGTGACTTCCTCGGAGCGAGTGGAACTCGGCCTGATCGGTCGTTATTGACAGGTGATCCAAACAGTATATTGATTTCATCTTTTTGAACGGAACCAAGTTTATGCGCACTTTTTTGGCGTATGCCACCGACGTTTGCTAATGAAACTTTCGAAATTAGGATTTCGTGGCTTCTTTTTACTACAGATTCAAAACTTCCTAAGGGAACGTCGACAGTGTGTTTCAATTGGGCATTTTTAGGGCACATTTTTGTCAATCAAGGCTAGCGTACCGCAGGAATCAGTTCTGAGACCATTATTGTTCAATGTTTATGGTAATGACCTCCAAAGCGCTGTGCCACTTTCGTTGTTTCAATATGGTGACGATACGGTTATTTTATTCAGAGCTACCAATTATTTAGATGCAATCTCTTCTCTGAAATCTGCTGCGATTAAATCTGTGAACAGGTTTGTGGCTAATTTAATTATTGTTAATGCTTCCAAAACGCAGCTTATTTGTTTTCATAAGCCATTGAAAAAAGTTAGGCCCACTTATCTTTTACTCTTACATGCGCCCAATTGTTTATCGTGTGCTTGTGAATCGGTGAAATATACATAAAATGTGAAATATCTTGGTATTTTTATTCGACGATGATCTTTCCTGGAACTCCATCCTTGCTCATATTTGTAAGAGGATTATTTCGAGCCAGGTTGCAACCAGAAATGACGGAAACCTGACTCAGGCCGAAACGTCGACTCACTAAATGCTTTCAAAAGCCAAAAACGCTTCGAAGTGCGACTTCATTCCTTTATTTTTTTCGGCATCCTACGCTATATTACGGCGCAACTCTTAGGCGCCCGTCTCTGGCTTGAGCGGTGACGCCGTCTGCTTCCTGCATGGGGGGGGGGGGGGGGGGGGGCGACGATATCAGAACGCCGAGCTCTTATTGGCTGATTGAAAAAAAAAATAGTGGGTAGACCTCAAGGCGTCTAGCGTTGATGTCTACCCACTATTCTTTAAATCAAAGCTAGTTCGAAGTCGGCGTCGTCCTGACATCATCAAGAAGCGGACGACTTGCTCTCCGGATAGCGTCAGCTGCCTCGAAGTGAAACGGAGTATCTACATGAAGGCTGGTTTCGACACCTGCGTAAATGGAATTCGTAACAACTCGAACAAAAGCAACAGATCACGAGCCATCAATTTTCTCAATCCCTCAATTTTCGCAATTAAATAAAATCACAAACCTCGCTTAATTTTTTTGAACGCCGTTCTTTTTTTGCCTTTTTTTCCTAGATTGAAATTGTTATGCATGTTATGTTTATTTTATTTATATGTGTTTGTCAAAACTTTTATTGCAGCTTTAAGGTTATCTCTTTTTCTCGCTCTCTCTTTCTCCATTTGGATTTGTATGCATGTCGACTCGCTCACTGGCTGTATAAACTAAGTTCTAGGGTGCCTACTTGTTTCCGCCCCTCGGAGCGGAAGCATGTAGGCACCCTACTAATGGCGAATTCCACTGGGCGTTTTGGAGCGCGCCGGGATCAGTTGACCAGATCCGGAATGGAGCACACGATCCGAACGGGGTCGCGCCGCCTACGGATCCCCAGGGGAACATGACCACTGCTCCGGGATCGGCGGATGCCTTCCAGTCATTCACCTGGCGGGGGATCCCTTTTCCGCGGCCGCCGCGGTCGTTTCGAAGACGTTTTCGCAATCGCGGCGTGTTCGACGCACGAGCTTCTAGCAAAGACTGCCGGAATGCCGGAAGCTGGTCGAGCAACTTGACGACGAACTGTCTTCAAGCAGCAGCAGCAGGTACAGGCGGCACCTCCCGGGCGGCCATTACGAATTCTCCTGAGGCGAGATGGGCGAGATCAGGCGAGATGCCCCGCGAGAAAGGAAGTCACGTGTGTGCGCCGAGGGCTGGCCCGGCTGGCTTCCGGTTGAATCCGCCGAAATCGTCGGAGCGACTTTTCTCGGATCCAGATCGAGATCTGGAGCGGGAGCTAATCCATAACGACCAGTGGAACACGTCCGTCTCGATCCTGATCGCCGAGTGAAATAGGATCGCTCCAAAAATGTCGATCCCGGCACGCTCCAAAACGACCAGTGGAATTCTCCATAAGTTCTAGAGAATGACTCTTGTCGCAATGACAGCATCTGGTGCTCGAGAATACAAAGTGGCAAAAGTGGGTGCCGCCGCCCATTCGCGACGGCACGTAGCATAAAGGGCTGTTTATACTCCAACGTAACGTCGACGGGCGCGCGCGCCCAACCGCGTTGCCTGACGTTGCTACGAAAGGACAGTTTATACTCTGACGACAGGTGGAACGCCTCGCAACGTAACGCGCCCCGGCGCGCGCCAGCGAAGCTCACGTCGAGGCGGGCTGTTTATACTCCAACGTAACGTCGACGGGCACGCACTCCCGAGCGCGTTGCGTGACGTAGCTGCGAAAGGAGAGTTTATACTCCGAACACAAGTGGACCGCCTCGCAACGTAACGCGCCTCGGCGCGCGCCGGCGAAGCTCACGTCGAGGTAGGCGCTGCTCGAATCTCGGCGTCGGCCGACGACGGTCGTCACCCAGAATTCCTCGCGCGAGCGTCAGTTGGAAAGAAAAATGGCGAACGGAGGTGCCGCGGAGTGCGAACCGGGCGATCTGACGACGGACAAGGTTGAGCGGCTCATTGAAGCGGTGAGAGAGCGCGAGTGTCTTTATGACGTCGGTTCTCTAGAGTACAGGGATTCCAAGCGAAAGAAGAATGCCTGGGAGTCCGTGCGCATTGCCTGCGGCATGAAGTCCGGTAAGTTGACTAGGGTGAATTCATGTCCGCTTTGCTTGGCGTGACGACATCTGGCCATTTTGTTTCGAACGCTTTTTGTGTGTGTGTGTGTGTGTGTGTGTGTGTGTTGAAGCGCGTGAAAGAGCGTGTCCCTGCACGCGCGCGTGGCGCTGACTGTGCTACGGCCACGGTCTAGCTACGGCGACTATTTGCTTCCTGCGATTTCTTTGTATTTTCCCTGTGAGCGCGTGCTGTCGCCATCGGGTACTACAAACGATGGCATCATCCAAACAGAAAGACATTGAGGCGCTCTAGTTATTTAGGACTTAAAACAGAAAAGAAGTGCAATCGGCTTACCTGACATGGCAACTTGTTCAGCATTTTATTTTTGTATCACGTCTGCATTTGGCAGAACTGAATTTGACATATTTATTTCAGGTGAGGACGCACAAAAAGCGTGGAAGCGTGTACGCGACAGGTATGTTCGGGAGGTCCGCGCCATTGAAGCTGCCACAAGGAGTGGCAGTGGCTTCGTCCGGAGAAAACAATGGGCCTTCCTGGAAATGATGTCGTTTTACGATAAACATATCCGACCCAGGAAGTATGTAAACAAAACATGAGTCCTTATTTGTTGTCTAACTAAATTTCTCTCCCATATGTTAATCCCATTTGCAGGGCAACCACCAACGTAAAGGCACCACCTGTGGGCGACACAGCACAGTGTCTATTAATGGAAATGGTGGAATCTTCTCCTGACGACTCGACCATTCCCACTGACTTCGAGCCTGCCCAAGAAGAGCTGCAGTGCAGCCCCGAGGCTCCTGTCCCAGCCACGCCGTCCACCTCGGTTGTATCAACATCAAGCACCTCGAGGAGGTCATCAGGCCAGTCACAAAGGTGCCCAGGACCCCCCCATTCTGCACGTAGAAGGGAGGTTGACGCAATGGAGAGAGAACTTCTAAATCATTTAAGGACTAAAATGACACAGAACGAGGCGTTTGCCTACTCTGTAGCACAATCTCTAGATCGTTGGGACGAGGTCACCAGTGCCCAATTCAGGGCTTGTGTTATGCAGATTGTGTATGAGTATGAATGTAAATTTCAGCAGAAATAAAACGCCCCCGACCTTTGTGCATCTGAAGGCACACGTGTCCACTCATGTTTTGATAATATACACATTCTGTTAATATGAACTACATTTTCGAAGAGCAATCTCTGCGTATGCAATTCTACTACATCGTTAGAAAAAAAAAAACATAATCTGTGAAGCAGTCTATGTTAATCTGAATATTATTAACTCTCTAGTTCAATACTTCAGAATTCGTTCTTGGAGGCAAGCTGCAGGGATGCCTATCACATAAAATAGCTTGAAAGAACACCTACAGACATATTTCAAATTTACCCCAAGCGTCAAGGAAGTGGCTTGGAATGTAGGTACACACGAGTGTGGACGATACCTTGCGCAGCGAGTGTACTTGCAAACCCGGCATGATCTTTGGTGCTTGTGTAAATTAGCAAAATGTCTAGTGCACATAATAGCATCATCTGCTACTCAGACACACAGCCTGCGCTAATACCGTTAATCAAACATGCTTTCTACCCATTACATTCGCTTCGTGGGTGGCACGCATTGCTCAAAACCTGTTTATATTTCCGAGAAAAATGCAAGTAGAAAAGCAGGCTTATCGAAAGTACATCTAGAATGTTATTTTACTCCTTTGTGGTGTAAATGAAAAGATTAAACCCGACTTTTGTAATTAATACGCAAGCTGTCCTATTTTCCAAGTGAGCCACTACTACATTCCTGCGGGTTCACTTAATAAGAAGCCAATCATTTGGTATGCGTGCCTGTATCTCAGTGGCAAGCGAAAAACATGGATGGCCAATATTCCTCGCTTGTGCCAATTACCTCGCTCTCCCCTGTACAATGAAAATCACCAAGGTAGGCAGGTAAGCTCTTTGAAGGTGAAAACAACGAGGGATTGCGAAATATATTTTGCCGGTCAACCCTGTTAAGCAAGCAGAGCAGAGAAAATATATACAATTTATTTTGCAAGGAAAGAAAAAAATTGAATAGCATTGATAACAACCTTGTGTCGTCGTCTACTCCCTCGTCACTATGTCGTGTTGCCACGGGATGGCTCCCCTAGGGGAGATGAAGTGGTCTGCCAGCTGGTCCCTGATGCTGATTGCTGCTGAGCTGCTGTTGCCACCTAGGCTCCTGTTTACACCAACATTCAAAATGTCAGCTCGCCACTGACCATCCACACGGGCACCCCTCCTTTCACTGTCAGCATATCCAGGAGGGCGGTAGGCTTCATCCCTTGTTAGGAAGTTGTGGAGGCAGACTCCCGCTTTTATCATATTTTCACAGTGCTCAACAGTGCCATGCATGGGAGCCAGAAACGCCCGCCAGCGAGACACAAGTATTCCGAAGGCGTTTTCTACTGTACGCCTGCCCCGGGAGAGCCTGTAGTTGAAGACCTTTTTTCGGTAGTCCAAGCCTCTTCCGGGGAAAGGGCGCATGAGGTACGTTTTCAACGGGAAGGCTTCATCCCCCAGGAGGCACAGAGGTGGTGCAGGCTCTGCGATTACAGGGATCTGGAGGGTGTTGGCAGCTAACGCCTTTCCGAGGTTAGACTCTCTCAACACACCGCCATCGGACTGGTGTTCGGCAGCCCCAATGTCCACCAGTCGAAACCTGTAGTGGGCATCAACAACAGCGAGCAGCACCATCGAGTAGAATTTCTTGTAGTTGTGAAATATTGAGCCAGAGTTTGGTGGGCACCTGATCGCAAAGTGCTTTCCATCTATTGATCCAATGGCGTTAGGAAAGTTCCACTTGACGCAGAACTCCCTCCGGATCTCTTCCCACTGTTGTGATGTGGGTGGCTGCAGCACTAACGGGGAGAGGCAGTCCCAGATGGCTGGCAGCGTTTCCTGGAGGATCCCCGATAATGTTGCTTTATGCATCCGGTAACTTATGGCCACATGGCCCAGGGATCCTGGTGATGCAAGGAACCTAGAAATGTGAAAAACAAAATTGTGAGACTTAGTACCTAACTCAGAGCAACTGTTTAGTCAGTCATTTGCACTGTTTGTGACTAAGAACGACCTACGAGAGTGCTCCGTCAGACTTATATTGCTATACACGCAATATGTAAATATGCACTAAATGTGTTTGACTGACGCTCTACGGTGTTTTGAAATAGTTTCTACTCTAAAACCGCCCGCAAAAATCAAGGGATTGGCGCATGAAGTGGAAATTGATCTCGAATATGAGTTTTACTGTGCTGATTTACTCATTAAAAATTTCAGTCTCAATTTAAAGTGCAAAAAAAAAAAATGAATGACGATGTTGTCAAGTGGGTCAGCCTTTCTATTTAGTAAGATATGTGTTTGATGTAGTAAGTGTTACAATGATACGTTGATCCGCTTATTTATGAGTGTCTCAAAATAAAGTTACAAGGTAGTACTAATGGCCCGTCGAACATCAGCAACTGAACCTATCAAGTTGAAACTTACCTCGAATACATACCTCACTAGTCCCCTTTACATATTACAAATTCAAGTCTCTATTTAAAGTACGAAAAACTTAAAAAGAAAACTTTCCCATTTTAGGCTTTTTTTTTCGTTCTAGGAGTTCAGACTTAAAATATGAATGCGTGCTGTACATCCAACCAGTAAAGGAAGCATTTGAGGTAATTTCTACTTGAAACGTCGCGTCCCTGATTTTTGCTGGCGATTTAAGAGCCCAAACTTTATTTTGAAACGCACTGTCAAGATTGGGCCTCTCAATTAAAATATCGGAGTAGATGAGAGCGCATAAGTTCCCGGTTTGAGGTATTTTAATACGAGTTGGGCGTGTGTACGGCGGTAGTACAGCGCCTAGAAGCATAACCTAATCAGTCAAGCATCCGCGAAAATGAAGTGTATATCAAATATGTAGTACATAGAGTGCCTCAATGTACTTCTGTTTTGGGGGATGCCACCGTTTGTAGTGCCCGATGCCGACAGCACGCGCTCACAGGGAAAATACAAAGAAATCGCAAAAAACAAAATGTTGCCTTAGCATAGTCACGCCAGCAGCGCGTGCAGGGACACACTCTTTCACGCTTTCAGAAAAAAAAAAAAAAAAAATAAGCGTTCGAAACAAAATGGTAAAATGTCATCACCCCAAGCATAGTGCACATGAAGGCACCTTACATACCTCAGTGTGATGGCCAGCCGCTCAGCGGGCGAGATGGGAGAGCGATGTGTGGGCGAGTGTACAAGACGGTCGTGGACGAGTCCGAGCAGCTCGTCGAATGACGCCTTCGTCATCCTGCAGAAAAGGAAACGACAGAATTGACTCACTATGATAAGCGACATGACTATCGACCGTCGCCTTACCTGAAATATTGGAAGTGGTATTCTGGGTCGGACTCGCGCAGCTCCTGTATTAGATGGTAAAATTCTCCAAACACTGTGCGCTTATCAAATATGTCTCGTACCTACATCGTGCGTGTTCTCTGGCGCCGTATTCGGCGCCATAAAAGCACCGCTGCAATTTTTTTCTTTTTTTGCTGATCTAAATACATCGCGAATCGGCTCTCCATGGTTCCTCCCGTCTGAACAAGTCAGGACAGAATGCAAACGGAAACGGAAATAAACCATCAGCCTATGTCGCGGTTGTCATGGCGACGCGCAGGCGCAACGCGAAGTGCGCGTCGGAGCGCGCTGGACCGCGATGGAGTATAAATGCCGTTGACCGCAACCCTTTCAGCGCAGCGCGTCGTGTCGTTGTTGACGACGAACGCCGGCGCACGTCACGTTCGTCGACGTCGGAGTATAAACAGCCCTTAAGTCGACGGCACCTGGACGCTAAAACGCGAAGCAAACTATTTGCTACTTTTCAATTCACTCGTTTGAGAACGTGCTGCTGTCTCATTTTTTTTTTTCTTTCTTACTTACTTTGAATAACGATCGTGCAAAGCTTCGACGAATGAACTTTCTGTCGGGGTATGCGCCGAGATGCTGAGAGCGACGAGGAGACGAGAGAGCGTGGGGACGTCAGAACGCCTCCCTCCCTTTCTCAGGGCTAACCTAGTTGAGCTTTGCAACTATACGCTCTAAAAAATGTCTGTGCGTTCAATTTCTTACAAAACACGGACGCAGTCAATCACGCTGAATGATAGAAAGATCCCAGTAAATAAATACTAAAAAAAAAAGATCGAGGTACACCTAAGCATTTCTTATGAGTTGTGAATGCGAAAGCATGCAAGCTGCTCGTCCGCTCCCCTTTTCGTCTGCTGCGTACTTTTCGTCGCCGGTCAACGCGTGTGCTCCCCGGGGCACGGTGACCTTGGACGCTCCGCGCCCACAGGAGCATCGGCGCGCTGATGGACACGCAGCGCCATGGGGTGAGCGGTCGTGGAAACTAACGAGCGCAGCGGCCCGTCGACGCGCGCCAGCCAATGGAACCGAAGGAAACTGGGTGCCGTTTTCGCGCTTCAAACTGATGATGTCAGCACGCTCCATGAGACAGTTAATGCTTTCGCATTAAAAATCATATCGGAAGAAAAAAATGAGCAAGTTATGCTTACGGTCCCTACGTACGTCGCGTTTCATTGGTCTAGTCGTATTCTGAGCTCCGTCATTCGCTGGGATTCCTCTATCGTTCGCTGTGATTGGCTGTCTTTGTGTTCCGCAAAAAGTTAACTCACGGGATTTTTTTTTTTTTCCAGTGCAAGATTGACCTTTGTGAAGTGTCGTTCTCCCGGTACCTAATTTGATCGGACTTTAGGGCTTGGAGTTTTATGCGTGCTTTTTCACAGTGAAAAAAAGGCACGTTTATTTTTGTTTTATTTTTAACAGTTATGTGTATACGACGCGCACCGCCGCTCAGTGGACGGTGATAGCGCCCGCAAGGAAAGTGATAGTACCCTGTTTCAAAGTCCACAAAACGCACACCTCCTTGTAAACAAATAAATAAAAAATTGCGTTTGCTCGTTTTTGCGTAGCTCTACTTCTATTATTTCTGTAGGACGTGACCAAGCCAGAAAACGATGGAACTTTGAGAAATATAAGATGGACGGCGGTATATATCTTTATTTTAATCATTTTCTTATTTCGAGTTTCTCGTGGCTCGGACTGCAGTTGCGCTCCCGCACTTACGGGGCCCACCAAGTCGAACCTTGAGGCACCCAGAGCTTTCGCGAATCTTTTCATACTTTTTTTTTCAAAATAATGACTATGTTAAAAACGAAAAAAGAAATAGTAGGCCGTAAATAGTTTTCGACCAAATATTACAAATATTAGAAATAGCCTTTGAACTGGAAATATAAAACAAGCTCTTGGATTGGACTGGATTAGATTTTTTTCGACTAAACACTTTGTTGCGGGCGATCAGAGCTTAAAACTGTCGTCCAACCTCCCCTCCTCCCCGGGCCCCCCTCTCCCCCTACGCACGCACGCGCGCATACACACGCACGAACACGCAAAATATTTCTCTCTCTGTACAGGCTTGGAAGTTCGAAGACTGCAAATGACGTTCATTTCATTCATTCATTTATTGTACCCTTATTTCGCCCTCATGGGGCTTTACATAAGGGGGGACAAACAGCAATATATATTAGAACTCACAAAGAAAACACACACACAAAAAAAAAATATAGGTTAATTGCGTGTAAAGAGCGGCAAGTGCGGCTCGAAACGCGCTGGGCTCTTCAATCGTTACAATGTTATCGGAACTTGTAGATGTTAGTCCTAGGAGTGGTGACGTGAAGTTTCCGTGTGTTGTCTGTGCGTGAGGAGATGTGGATGGCGGCTCTGCAGTACTTATCTTTTTTGGATGGCGAATGGTATTACAGCTGGTGCAGGGCAATCAGCCGTGAGACTTTCCGACGGTCTGCAAGAAGTGGAAGCTTAAGTTGCTGTTTTAATGCTATAATGCTTGTGCGGGTGAAGTTTCAAAGTATGAAGCGGGTAGCTCGGTTTTGTATGGCTTCTAACTTATCAATTAAATATGACTGATGCGGATTCCTGATGAGAGATGCATATTCAAGCTTGGGTCGAATGAGAGATAAGTATGCGATCAGTTTAGTGTCCCGTGTTGCAACGTAGAGGTGTCGCTTCAGAAAACCAAGAGTTTTGTTTGCCTTTGCAGTAATATAATTTATGTGAGGCTCCCATGAACGATTGCAGGTGAAGTGAACCACAAGATATTTGTATGTTGGAGCATTTTCAATAGACGAATTGAAAATAGTGTAGTTAAACTGGGTTGATGTACGTTTGGTATTAAAGTTGAGAAATTTTGTTTTGGAAACGTTATTTTACACTTGCCACTCTTCACACCATGTTTCAAGACATGTCAAGTCGCCCTGCAAAAACGCACAGTCATCTAGCCTTTCTATTTTCCGATAGATCACGCAATCTTCGGCATATAACCTAATTGTGGACCGAATGCAAGTTGGCAAGTCATTTACATATATTAGAAAAAGCAAAGCACCGAGCACGGTTCCCTGGGGCACATTTGATTTGACATTTGGTTGTGAAGAATTTTTATCGGTATAATGAACACTTTGTGTGCGGTTATAAATAAGAGTTGAGATCCATTCGATAACAAAAGGGTCTATTTTCAATGAACGTATCTTTAACATGAGGCGGTGATGAGGCACTTTGTTGAAAGCTTTCTGGAAATCAACAAAGATGTCATGTGTTTCAGTGCGAGGGTGCAGGTTTTCATGGATATCATTAGTGTACTCAAAAAGCTGTGTTTCGCAAGAGTGGGACCTTCGGAAACCGCGCTGGTTTACAAAGAAGTAGTTGTGCGGGCATAAGTGGTTCATTATGTTTGAAAATATTATGTGTTCCATGGGTTTACTGGGTACACTTGTTAAAGATATTGGCCTGTAGTTAGAGAATTCATTCTTTGAACCACTTTTATAAATTGGAATCACTTGAGCATGCTTCCAGTCGTCGGGTATTTCACCGGAGTCTAGCGACTGTTGAAAAATCAAAGAAAGTAGAGATGAACACTCATATTTACAAAGCTTGAGAGCTTTAATGTTATTTCGTCAGGGCCTGGTGCCGAGTTCGATGGTAGGTCGCCAATCAGTTTCATAACGCCAGATGCGTAGATAGTTAAAGGGGCCATTTCTTTGTAACTATTATGGTCTGAATCGAAGTCTGGTAGAGGAAACTGGTCCTCGAAAAAAACGTCCTTGAAATACTGACTGAACTGTTCGCATGTCTCAGCACTGCTCATCTCATTTCCGGATGCATCAGTAATGGTATTCAATTGCAGGTAAACAAAATAAATAAGATATCAATATTGTTGTTCTTTCTTTTTTTTTTTTTTTAGCACAAATTCTGTACACCGTTTAGGTGTACAGAGTTTGCTCGTCTATTGCTGACGTAAAGCCCTCGACTCCCATTTACTGCCGCCACACCGT
The DNA here is from genome assembly GCF_016920785.2 of Ixodes scapularis. Lineage (NCBI taxonomy): Eukaryota > Metazoa > Arthropoda > Arachnida > Ixodida > Ixodidae > Ixodes > Ixodes scapularis. The sequence goes on from NW_024609846.1 coordinate 96,539,454, forward strand.
GGCAGCCGCGTAGCGGCACTATTTCAACAATATCGCGACCTCTGACTGTACACCAGCTTTCCGGTCACGGTATATGTGGGAATCCAGCGAATGTTTATAGGCAGTGTCATGACTCGTGTACGGTCGATCTAAAGTTGCGGCAGCCCATTGTTATCCCTGGTCGAAGACCGCTCATGTCACGCACCCGAGATGCTTCACGCGTGTGCTGCGCCGGAAAGCACTGGGAACACATTGGCCTTCCTGGGATCACACCAATCGATGTGCAGGGCTTTCGGCATCATGATTGGACAGCCGTTCGGTTCGATGGAAAGCCCGGTCTTATCCCCACTCCGCAGCCGACAAGATTGTGGCATCAGTCGAACTCTCTATATGTAGGAAGCTCGGGGAATGACGGGTTGAGAGCCCGAAGTGGGGGGTTGTGGGGATATTTAAACAGCGTGTAGTTGGTCAGCCATTAAAGTTGCGACGAGTCACACGCTGGCCCGAAGTGTTGCTGAGCACCACAAGGTTTCAGGAAAGGTCTCCGACTGGTGCGTTTAGCAAAAGGGGTCTCTCCCCCTGAAAGTTGGGGGGGGGGGGGGGGGGGGGGGGCCCCCCCAACTTTCAGGTGGCAACAAATGACGTCACAGAAGCCGGCGTGTTATGCTGTCGGTCGTTGCGATCCTGGCGGTTGGTGTGGGAAATCCCGGTGAAAAGTGCGAGCGATTGCGAGTGTCGCTGTCGTCGCAGCTTCCGAACTATACTGACTGTTGAAACTTCCGTGGCCCGCAGCGAACAGACGTCTGCTACATCCACTGCGCGGACGCCGCCAGGATCGCGACCGGCGGCAGCATGACACTTCTATGACGTCATCGGGCGGAAATCGAGGGACCACATTTTTGTGCGCGTTCCAAGCACCATAGTCTCACGTCGCCAAGAACGAAGTCGAAGCAAGTTTCACGTTTCGGCGGATGAGATCGAACAGTCACGCCTCTAGCGGAACGCTTCAGCTGTGGGGACAACAAACCGTTTTTTTTTTTCTCTTGTTTTTTTATCTCAGAAATTGAAGATGACGAATCGAAGGCCGCTCCTCGTGCGACTAAATCACTGGACAGAGCGAAGCGCTAGTGCCCAGACCGTGCTCGGCCAACACCACCTAGACAGAAGGCCTCCACACGCGTCATCATAGTCAGATCGATCGAGGCGAGAGATTGGGCACGAGTGCTGCGTCAGTGTTCGGCTGCGGCTCGTGGCCAATCAGCGCGTCGAAGGTCGGACTTGGGTCCAATAGCCGACCGAGCGCGATCCGACTGTGATGACGTTTCATAGAGGAAGAGGAAACCATGCGGAGGCATTCTGTCTAGGTGCATGTGTTGGCTCGGCGAGGTTCAATTTCTTTGTTTTGTTATGTTAGTAAAACCCACGTGCTCTGGGGACAACAAGCTCGATAAATCGCCCCCTTCAGTTCGATCTCCCGGCCAATAGATTACAGTAATTGGTTCTCCGAATTCTCTGCGAAGAAGCAGGCGTGGGTATCTTACCGCAGAGTGATGTCGCCAGCGAGCAGGTGGAAATGAAGTAATGAAATTGAAGGTTACGGTCTCCAGCGTTTCAATGTTTGTCTTCGTCATTTTCACCGAACCCTCCGGTTTATCCAGTATGTTTATGGCAGTAGTGCTTTGTCTGCGTCTGCTGAAAAGCGCCAGGTCTTAGATCGTATTACTCTTTTTTTCCTCGTCTTTCGGGTTTTTCTTCAAATGTGTTTTTGTATCTGATTTATAAGTAAAATAAGATATATTTACAGCATGTTTAATAGCCGCTGAACGTTATTCACCTCCGATCGTCGTTAAGCTGCGCTATAGTTGCACCTTTTTTCTCCTGATACTATATTTTAATAAAGAAAAAGTAATTTAGGTAAACCTACTACCTTTGACAAGGTTTCAGTTAGAAGCAGTCCAAATAGAGGTCTCGTTTTTTTGCTCATTCCGTTTTCATGCTCTCAACGATGTTCACTTCGTCATTTTTCTGTGACCGGGTTCGTTGCCATATGTACCAACGTATACACCTCCATCGTCCCGATCTCTTGCGCAAGATTTATCGGTAGTTCATAACTCGATCATCCGAATTAGCATGTTATGCAAAAAAGAAACAAAAAAATATTATTTTCAGTAGAAGCATATCTAACTCGTCGGACGTCGCTTGGAACGTTCAGTATCCAATCTCGAAGTTTAAAACCTTATAGCCCCCATTTTAGAGTGTGAATGATTGTACTTACTTCGCAGGGCCTTTTTAATCTGGCAGGCCATAAAACACTCAAAGAGCCAATCTCTGCGATCTACGAAATCAGCTCAGCGGATGATGAGGTCTAAACATCCGTTTTAGGTCTAAACAGATGTTTAGACCAAAAAATTAAGTGTGCGCCGTGGCATTGCGCAATGCAAAGCGTCATCTTTGCATTGCGTAATGGCACAGCACAAACTTAACTTTGAAGTCTAAACAGATGTTTCGCCTCATCATTTGCTGAGCTGGTTACGTAGACCGCAGAGATTGGCTCTTCGAGTGTTTTGCGGGTAAGTGCACACAGAGTCATTTTTAAGAGAGCACGTAAGTTTACAGCGTGTTGATATGTTTACTACCGTAATATTTCAATGGCATCGTGAGCGGCACTCCAACTGACAGCAGTTTCGCTGAGTATGAGAAAAGATGACGACCACGTGACTGCTAACTTACCGCAGGACCTAGGTTAGGATTAATACTGGGAAACTACAAAATATCAAAGAAATCCACACAAAACACCAACATGCGTAAAAAAAGACAAAAACGTTTCGTTACCCGCAAAACAGCGATTTCTCGATCCCTCTAGATAACGCTAAAACCCGCTAAGTTGGCAGCATTGTTTTTTATGCCTGTCTAACGCCGACAATGTTTGCCCAGAAGAAAATTTGCGACTCCTCTGCCGGGGGAGAAGGCGGAGCCCGATACCCCATATATCATCCTGGCGATATCCCGCACTGCTTGACGTTGCCGTATGGGTTGTCGCCAGGATGGGGAAAAATGCAGAGGGGAAGGAAAGTGCCTTAAGAGGGCGAGGGAAAAATCGTATGTTTTTATTTGCGTTTTTAGGCTAGGTAATACAAGCTATCACCCGCTACAAAGGGCACAGGCGTCAACATTATAATTCATTTATCCATCTATCCACGTTATGCCGCACATAGTTGGTAAGAGTCATGGATGTAGGAAGCTCCTGGAGGCGACATGACGCTACCAGAGATGAAGCCAGGGAAAACTTCCGGATAGGAGGGGCACGCCCCCAACGATGACCAAAGCCAAAAGACGCTATAGGAGGCATTCACTGGACGCCATATTTGAGGGCGATGTTTAGAGCTCATGTTCAGAACGAGTTCAACTTAATAGCCAGCTAACACCGGCAACCTTGATGGTGCTAAATGCACGCTCTAAACGGACTGCGGAAGCTCGCCGTCAGCGCGCTCTCAGCAGCAGCGCACACGGATATGGCCGCCGGTGAATACTCCCTATTGGACGGAAATGACAGCTGATTTGGCGCCAACAGAGACCCTCCATATGCATGTAGACCCTCCCTATGTAGACCCTCCCTATGCATAATACTCATATGATTATTAGTGGAAGCTTACATTATTTTAAAGAAATAGCCAAACTCGCGTTTGCGAACGATTGCGCAGGGAAACACAGAAGCAATCTCTGTTACTCAATAGTGGCTCCAGCTCCTCGTTGATATGGTCCAGCTCCGTGTTGCTGGAGTCGATCCTTGACCGCGTTCAGCCTAGCTAGGTCTCTCTGAGGATCGTTCGCTGAAGTCGGCGTCGTTAATCACTCTGGTGTTTTGTGCTCGTCGGGCTGTACGCTTTGCTTTTAGTCTATCCATGGCGATCCGTTAGGGTTGATTGACTATTGTTGGGTTGTAGGAATCCTTGTTCAAAGATCTTCGCGTTATGTTCCCGATGGTTTGCCTCCATCGTTAAAGTCTCCGAGTTCCACGATTAAGGTTAGCCGCAAAGTCCCAAGCACCTGGAAAATTCGCAGCGTCGTCTTAGCTCGGAGATGATGATGGGAAGCAGTTTCCCGGGTTTGGGCACCAAAATGTTGAGGATCTTTCTCGTTTCAAAAGCAGAATGTCTAGAGGCCAGGCAATGATTCACATACCGTTTAATTAGTCTTGCTCGAACTGCCCTAACCTTTCTACTTCGTCTTCATCAATCGTTTCGTCTTTCTTCTTGGTTCTCTACAGTCACTGGTTCGGTACGTAAGGATACAAACTACTACAAGGAAAGCAATGCGGAACGCAAGTTCGTCTGTTTCTTGCGCAGGGAGTGCGGTTACATCAGAACGCCGAGTAGTGATTGGCTCTGATTGGAAGGATAAAGTGTAAACCTCAAGTCGTGAAACGCTTTCCCAACTTTTTCCTGTTTAACTTTCCTGCTCAACTCATAAATCGCGCATTCTACCAAACAGTTCAAGGAGACGGAAAGGGGGAGTCTCCACTTGCTCAGACTCTCGTTTGTGTAATCCGGACACATTCATTCTCCCCCTAGAAGATTAGCCCGTCGCTCAAAATTCAGACAAAAGTTGCTTTCCCCACCCCTTCACCCCGAGGCTGACAGTGCTGTGGAAGCTACGTCCTCGTTGGGCCAGCCAGACTTGCCACGTGATCACGCTCCTTCGCGGATACCCACGCGCAGAGAATGAGGTCACGTGAATAAAGGGAGGCGACTGATGGGTCCGGCAAGCGCGTAGCTTCCACCACATTGTCAGCTTAGGGGTGAAAGGAATAGGAGAGATCGGTGGCCGAGTGGGCTGAAGCGCACACCCAGCTCGACGCGCGTGGAGCGAAAGCTCGCGCTGCAGAACCCAGGGATCCTGGGTTCGAGCCCCACCCCTGCCCGTTTCGATCTGGATGAGCATCGTACCGGCGTGCGGTCGTGTATCACTACTGCGTGAGCACGTTAAAGACCCCAGGTTAGCAGTCGTACTGCACTGGCCAAATTGCTCATCTACAGTGTAAACCAGTGTCGCCTCATCCTGGCAGACCAACCTTACACTGTATAAACACTAAACGTCCAATTTGACTTTTTGACTTTTGGGTGAAAGGAATAAGTGAGGTCCGGCGTCGTGTGACGTGCGTTTGGAGCCAGTGACGCTCTGCGGGGTCCGCGGATGTATCCCAGTGAAAAGGCAGAGAGCTTACGAAGGGAAGGAGGTACGAAATAGTCCGCAGTGTTTTTCAAATTTTCGTACCGAAAATTTGATTTTCTACCTTTTGATTTTCTACCTTTTTTTCTTTTGGCCCACTGAACTATGTGCTATTAGTGAAATCCCAATATAAAATTATTTATTCCAGCCCAAAATTCGTTTCATGGGCACTCGGTGAGCCAATCAGAGCTCGGCTTTCTGACGCCATAGCAACCCTGCGCAAAAAGCAGGCGAACTTGCTCTAGTGGCACCTATACTTACCTCGGGGATTATACAGATCCACTCCACTCAGGTACGTCGAAGCATAAAAAGAAAACCGATGTCGTTTTCTATTTTTTAGGCTGGAGAGTAAAAGTGTGGACTTAGTTTGCTTTTGTTTTTCCCGCTCGTTTCCTCAACTATTTCTTGCTTCTTTTTTTTTGTGTGTGTGTGTAATAAGGAGGATAGAGCAATCTCCCTGCATCAAATTCTACTTGATACCCGTGGTATTCAAAATTGTTTCCACAATCAGCACACTTCGGAACGTTAGAAGAAACGTCCACTTATCTATTTGATAAATTTATGTGATGTGCATTTAAATCATGTCTCGTTAATATGGATCCGTTAATATGGATACCCTGCTCTACTCTGTTCACCCCTAGGCTGAGAATGTAGCCAATGCTACAAGCACTACAGCACAAGATCGCAACTTTGAAATGTTCTTCTGCTAAATTTCTTATCTACCGCTGAGGCAGACTCAGTTCTAGGCATACACACACACCCCCCATTTGTTTTTCTTCTGCGAAACGAGCGCTTGCGCTAGAAAAGCCCGTCTCGAAGCCAGGAGCGCAGGCTAGCTCGCGCTTGAAGCTAATTAAGGTCGAACGGGGTATATATGGACACCATTCTCGGGGGGAACAAACTGGGATGATGCATCCAGTTTTGTCTCAATATTATAAAGACGCAAAGTTATGAACGATTTTGTTTCGGCGGGGGGGCACCTAACATTCTCAGGATTTGGCATGTCAATTCTATTGCTAATATGCTAGTCAGTCCTAATGTGGTGCCAGTTTTACTGCCAGTTATAGTGATATTAAAAAAAAATAGCGACGTGATGTGCCTCGTGCTATGAAAGTTAGGCGCGAAATACCTTAAAAGGCGCTGGTCACGCGAAGGCTCATGCAGCGAGAGTTCTTTTTCAGAGCTCCAGGGCTGTGGTTTTTATTTCGCAGTATATAAATTAACGTATGATCGCGAGTATGTGTATTTATTTTCTGCTTTATTTAAAGTCGATATAATATTTCCACGAGTGTATGATAGTTATCTTGCTTGCAGCTCAAATCATGAATGGTAACTCACTGTATCAGATATTGACTAATACTATTACGAAACCAAAGTAACAAAACGTTTTTTTTTTAGAAAAAATATTACCTGTGCTGTATAAACGAATTAAGTCATATTAATGCTCCGTGTGGCAAGTATTTTGGCATGACAAGAATTCCTCATACGAGATACCCGGTGACAAGTTTGCCTACCAGGTGAGTTCAACTATGACCAATTGACGTGTAACGACTGGGCTTGCGACGTGGTCTCCTAGACCCCAGGACGGCACAAGCTTGCGTCGTGGCCATGACTGAGCAACAGCTCATGCGCGCGCAACTGCGAGTGTACTTACGAAATAATTAGTTACCCGACAGTTGGCGCAATTTTACGGGAAGATTAAAGCGCATCTTCGACCGAATATTCCTTAAATAGATCGCTTCAGAGCTGTTCGCACAAACGGAACAATGCTATCGGCCATCCGTCAAAGACGCGGGGTGCTAACGAGCATCGTGAATGCAAACGGGGAAAGGGGGTGCGGGGAAGAAGAAGACCATCATTTATCTCTGGCGTCGAAACAGTGTTTTCCTCTAATTGACATAAACCGGGAGGTTGGCAAACGCGTAACATAGGCGCCCCTTGTTTTCTTTTTCTTTTCTTTTTTGTTGTTAGCAAGTGAAAAAAAGACTAGCCAAAATTTCCTCTTTCTGCGTTCCGTCGTCTGCCATGTTTATTTTTGTGTGTCGTATGCAGGACGCGTTTTTCAACCATTTGTGGGCAACAGTTGCAGACAGTTTAAGAAAAGCAGGAAGCGGCCTTCTTATGATCTCGCTCCCTTCTTCGGCGTCCTTACTGGATAATACTTTTTTCGACACGTTACCCATTATCGCGAAATTCGTTATTGTAAAGTCAGCACACGAAGACGCTGTCAACGTTCCCAGATATCTGCGCTTTTCAGCGCCTTGACATCAGGGGCAGGCAGACTTGTAGGTCGAGCAGGAAGACTGGAAAACAGAGTCCGCCGCGCATTTGTTTCATGCGGCTGCGCCGCTGCTGGAGCGAGCTTTCAGGCATTCGTTTAATACCATCGAACTTTCTTGTAATCAGTTGGAAAGAAATTCTACTACTCAAAGAGCGAAGAACCCCTGACTTCCACCGGCCTTACTTTTTCGTTGTTGCCAATAAATTTGTTCAATTCGAAAAAAAAAAAAAAAAACTCGGCGACGAGTTTTAAAATTGTAAATTTAATAACTTCGCGAAAGCGTTCATTTTAGACTAATATTTTGGTTTCTAGTATAGCTTCTTTGTTAGTGTGTTTGGTAACTTTTAAGACGAATCGGAACCCACGACGAGGATGCTGGAGTAAGTTGCTGTAGATCGGTCGATACTATCCCGATCGTAAGGCGCGGTTAAGGCGCGCGGTGTGCGCAAATTTCTCTGTCGCTTTTTAGACTTATCCGAGCGAACTACATTTTTATAATGCCTGGGATCTACTCTTCCCGGACCGGTATCGATTACATCTAAATTTGGAATAGTTTTTGAGGAAAGGACGAATCACAGTGATGCCAAAATCAACCATCAAGTTTCCGCGCACTTTCCAGTGGGGCGACGTCATACGTCTTAGAACTTGCATGGAGAGCAGGCAGTCTCAAAAGCAACAACATAGCATGTTGAGCATATTTTTATTTTTATTTTGCTGAAGTGAGTTTTCTCAGCCTTTATTTCACACCCGTCGAGAAGTGGCTGTACTGCCTAAATAACAATAATTGTCGGCATCTTTTTAGAGTGCCCAGTATAAACCCTTTTAGTTAAAAAAAAAAAAGAAGGAAAGAAAAACCGGTGATGACAAAACTTTTAAATTTAATTAGTTAACGAAAAAAAAGCTTCGGACGTTAAATTGGTTTATCAGTGAAGCTGTGCATGAAGAAATTTATATATCCTGCTAATTCGCTAAAATCATTTATGTCGAAGTGTTAGCAAGCAACTTGGTACTAACGATGCAAGAAATATCTTAATTTTCTACTAAACGAAAACAAAGAAACTACGTAGCGCGACTCTGTTTTCATGAATACGACATCGATGCGTTTTTGTATTTTACCCATGCAGACTATTGACCGGTGCAAAACTTTAACGGTTGCCAAACTTTAACGCGAGGATTTTCAGCTACTTTCATAGAGAAATAATTGTAAAAACTGGCGATGCCTTGTTCGCGCTATCGGTGTCGCTCTGTCCGCGTAATGCAACCATGCTCGTCTTAGCACACGTTTGTCTATTCTCCTGGAAAGTTTACATCGTGAACAAGCTCAATGAAAGCTGTTTGCTTTCGACCGGTTGCCCCAGTACCGTGTTATCAGAGTTCAGTCGGATGGTATACTGTATACTCAATTCGCTTTAGTTACCACATAGTACGATAAATGCGTCTTTGATTGGTCTGTATAATGCGTCCTGAAATGAGATATTTACTAAAGCGCTTGTCCTGTTCATTCTTTGTCCCGTCCTTGTCCTTTGCGCTTTTGTAATTAAGATATTTACATTCCTGGCCTGATGGGGTCAGAGAAGTGTCATGCATAGTCGGACTCGGCGCCATAAAAACTCAGCGACACCTCCAACTGACTTGGAGATGTCGCTGAACTTTTATGGTCATTTGGAAATGTCGCTGAGTTTTTATGGTCAGTTAGAGATGTCGCTGACTTTTTATGGCGCCGAGTCTGACTGCGGTTACCAATAAAGAACAAGGCTCCTTCCGATGGAGGTCATATACCTCTCTGGGAGGAATTCATGTTCCGGCGGATCAAGAAAAGGTCTTAGCCCTTGGGCCCAAGTTCCGCCTTCAACCGACTTTCCAACCCACCGAGCTTCTGGCGCTAACTAGAAAAGTAGCATACAAGGTAAATGAAGATGTTCGACCGCGTTGTACTCATGAATGTGTCGATGCTTTTGATGGCACTAATATTCATCTTAAACATACATATGATCATCCTCGTTCTCTGATTTCCTTTTTGGTCGGTAATAACCTTCGAGTTCTGGAGGCTGATAATAAGGATCCTTTGTATTTTTGCCGGAAGAACACTATTATGAAAATCCTGTGCCGCCGTGAGTAAAAACGTCGAGTAGGGGCAATCGTCCTTAAATCATGTCAAGGGTCAGGCATTAAAGCTCTATGAACGACGTTTCTTGACACAATTGGCCGGAAACACCAAGAAAGCAGCAGGGCTTCAGCATGAGGTTTTCTTCAGTGTGAAAACCTACAGGGAAGGCTCCCCATTCCGTGCCATCGTCACTGAGAGAGGCACGTGGCAGCGCCAGATGGCTAGCTTTCTTCAAAAACACTTATCCGGTTTGCGAAATGAGGACCCCTTTTTAGTCAGCAATTCTGAAGCCCCGGTGGAAGCTTTGAAGAACAATGATTGGAACAACCACTCTGTGTTCCACGTTGATGTACAATAGCTTTTTTTACTTCCTTCCCCAAAAAGCATTACTGGCCTAAGTCAAGTCCTATATTGAAGAGAAAGAGGTGCTCCCCTTCAGAAACTATATAGTTGTGTGCCTTTAGAAAACTTTCTGGAACTTCTGCAATTCTTTCTGAACCCGATGATCGTTGAGTGGAAACATTATACCTTTTTAAAGCGGTGAGGCGTGCGTATAGTATCTTGTGTGGAACCCGTGCTTAGTGATATTTTTCTAGCAAGTGTTGATAGAGCACTTGATGGTGTCCTCAGCAGATCACAAGTGTCAACCCTTACAAAAAACTGAAACGAGTTTCAATTGAAAGTCAATCAATTGAATAGAAACTCAATTGAAACTCATTGATCATTTTTGTAAGGGAAAGGTGTTTTGATATGTTGATGATTTTTTGCTTGTGTACCTCGAGTCTGCTGAAGGTGATAATGTTGATAAGGTTATGCCCGTATTTTCTACGTGTGGGTTTGGTCTTAAGTTCACAGTTCAAAAACATTTGGACGGGAAGTTACAGTTCCTAGACCTTTCGTTGTCTCTTCACACAAACCATATCTGCTGGAGTTTCTCAACTAGGTAAAAAAGAAAAAAAAAGAAAAGCGGAATCCTTCAGCACATTCAAAAATTGTTAAAAACGAGATTGCGATTTTCATATTTGGTATACGCGCGTGGGAAGGGCTGCTTTCACACTGTCCGGGATAGTTTAAACAGTCAAGTTGAGAGACTCTATTTGTCGGGCTTCCCGTCACAGCTTTTAAACAAGGTGGGGGGGGGGGGGGGCATTGGCAAGTAAGACCAAAGCGAGTCAGCGAAGATAACCTAGAGATCACCAATAATAATTGGGTTGTGGGGATATTTATACAGCGTGTAGTTGGTCAGCCATTTCAAAGTTACGACGAGTCACTCGCTGTAGATGAGCAATTTAGCCAGTGAAGTACAACCGCTAGCCTGGAAGTCTTTAACGTGCACCACGCAGTAGTGATACACGACCACACGCCGGTACGATGCTCATTTAGATCGAAACGGGCAGGGGTGGGGACTGAACCGAGAGATCACCAGACACGTATGAAGGTTGTTTTATATATGCACGAAACATCCCATAATTTAAAAAGAGCAGCCAAAAGGTGCGATATGCCTGTGGTGTTTTCAGCTCCCAAAAGAATTGCGCGAATCTGTTCCAAGCTTCGCTCGATTGCGGAAAACCTTTAAAAAAGCTAAGTGCCAGAAACTCCACAGCCACCCCTATGTGTCGTGTTCAACTGGCATAGTGTATAAAATCCCACTAATAGTAACGTGTGCTAAAAGCCATGTGGGCCGAACCGGCCGGTGCCCGAATGACCGCTTTCTCGAGCATAATCCTTCACTAAAACCTACGGTGTGCGGTCATCTTCCTGTATAGTGCCTCCAAATAAGCTACGCTTCAGGGTAATGACACTTGGCCATAATGTGTCTTAAAATCGTGTTTGCCAGTTATCTCAAGGTTTATCTCAAATCACAGGAAACGCTTTTCCGCCCTCCACAAATGTTGGAACAGTTCGCGACAGAGCAAGGCAATGTTACATGACCTTCCTAACACCGAATATAGTGATTAGGAAGTCGTACTTTTGAATCATGGCGATCCGCAGTTGCGTATGCTCTGGATACGAGCCAAAATGGCGGCGCCCACAACAATGTGGGGGAACGCTGGGGGAACGGAGTGCCGATTCTCTAAGCGCAGCTCATTTAGTGACTCTGTTCCCGTACATTGGAATACCTGCTCGTGTTCTCCGATCCTCAATAGGCGCAACAATATTTGAACATTATCGAGACAAGACGACTCGCGAAATTTTGGAAGCGCATTACATTAATAGCTCGGGGGACTGCTGCGTTTGCCGCCCATCGGTGACACTGCCTCAAACAGAAACATTGCTTTTCTGATCGGACAGCGGGGCAAAGACGAGTTAGTTCGATGGCGTTGCGTCGCGTGTGACTTGCCCTGGTACTGCGTGACTTTAAGCACGTTTTCTTCTTCTTACCTTTTTTGTATAAATTCAGTTGCGAGTCAGCGCTTGTACAGGATCCTTTTCTTTGTCCCTGTCTTTTTGTGCGCGTTCACCACGTCATCATACCAACTTTCCCAGCTTGCCACATTTCTTGGAACGAGCCTACAGGCAGTTTTTGCGCGACCAATGTTGCAAGGCCATCATAAAAGCAAGCCTTAGACGGTTTCTGCAGACTGCCTTTTGTTCGATGCATTAGCGGTGGAATCGCAGATTCGAAGGAGCAATGGTGGCCTCTCGTTTACCGATACGTCATTGCGGTTCACGGGTGCCCAAACGCATCTTACTGTTTCGTTTTTCCGTGCGAAAAGAGAGGCTCACGGTGCCCTGTCACGGTCACAGGATTGTTAGACGGAGCGCATGCCCCGAAAGCAGGCCACCAAGATGTCCTGCATACACGTCGTGAAGCCCCACGGGGCTCCTCCGTTTCTAACGGACGCACGACACCGCGGCGTGGAAGTTGGCTTCACGGGTTTAGGAAGTCTGCTTCTGGTGTTGTTTTTTTTCACCAGCGGTGACAAGGAATATTCTGAGCCTTGCGGGAGGCCGAATCTGGAGCTGTCCTATATGCATGCCTAGAGAACTCTCTACGTTTTCACTTCTACATCCACCTATTCATGCGCCCATTTTTTCACCAAAATGGCAACGACGACCATCACTTTGGGCTCGTGGGCAAGCTTTTAATAAAACTGACCGACCGTTTTGCGTTCTGTCACCGCATGGAACTGACAGCATAGTCACGTGATGACCGATGTCAGGTGATAGCTGCTGCGCACTGAGCACAGTGACGTTTGTTCGCATCTTCGATCAATTAGGGTCTTTCAGATAACTGTTTTACCTTTGCATCGGGTATTTTTCCTCTTTAAAGTCGTAGCGGGGCCTGTAGGCGTTAAGGATGTCATATCTGGCAGATAAGAAAGGACAGGGCGTTGTTTTTATGAGGGACTTCCTTCGTAGCTTCGGTATAATTTCCTGATTATTTTCTATCGGACGATGCGGGAATCTCATTGACGTTCTTATAATAACGATATGGTCTAAGGAAACCATGTCTTTTTACAATCATTTACTTGGGTTCCGAAAACAAACAAACATTAAACCTAACCTCTTTTCAGTGGGCAAAGAGAGTGTCATTTACAATCTTGGCCGATGACGAGCTGTTTACGACCAACTCCACGTTCGCCTAAACCGTGTCGTGTTAGGCGAACGCGGAGAGTAAGTCATCTGCTTCTTGCGCAGGAGTTTCGGTGAAGTCAGAACGACGCCGAGCTTTGATTGGCTTTGATGAAAATAATAGTGGGGAGACCTCAATTCTAGATGCCTTGAAGTCTAACCACTATTTTTTAATCAGTCAACAGAAGCTCGGCCTTCTGATATCATCGCAATTCCTGTGCGAGAAGCAGACGAGCTTGCGTTCCGCATATTGCACATGCGCACCAGCCAAATTTGCGTGAGATTAAATCTATGTGCGTGCGCTGGGCCGCCAAGAGCAATGCCACAGTCGCAACATGACGTCACTGTCGCGTGTTAGCATGCATATAAAGAACAGGTCGCTCGAATTTTACGGATCCTGGGCGACGCCATTGACTGTTTAGAACCTCTAAGCCCGAATCACACTGCTTATACATCATACAAAAGGCGGTCTGCATACGAATTCGAACACGAGTCTTTGCGAGATACGTGCTTCGAATGCCGTATGGCAATAAGTTCAAGGTGAAAACTTGGCACGCTGCATTCAAACCACGAATATTGTGGCGACTCGTGCTTGCATACTGTCGTTTGTATAATGTTTGGGCAGTGTGACCCCGCCTATAGGGGTATTCACTGGACGCCATATTTGAGAGCGATGTTTAGAGCGCAAGCTCAGAACGAGCTCACATTACTAGGTTGCTAAGGCTGGTAATCTAGATGGTGCGAAATGCGCGTTGCAAGAAGAACTGTGGAAGCTCGCCGTCAGCACGCGCTCAGCAGTCGCGCACACAGTTATGGCCGCCAGTGAATACTCCCTATAGTTACAATCAGTGTTGTGGCCGTTACCGAAAGTAAGTAACAAAATAGGGTTACTCGTTAGTCCGTCAAAAGAATTAACGTGTTAGTAAGATTCGTTACTGTCTAGCAAAGATAACGGAGTACCGTCACCGTTACTGATGAAAAAACTAAGGAACGTTACTTTTGCGTAGATTTCAGCATTTGACAGCGACACGCAGCAGTTACGAACTTCGATAGCAATTAAACTTTTAAAGAACGATTTGTCAGTATTATTATGTTTCGTTGAACAAATTTGTAGAACGCAGCGTGGTCCCAATAGTGCGTTGACACTTTAAAGGGACCGAAAACGTGAAACATTTTAGTCCAAAGCATCACCAGACCAACCAGGCTGCCTGAGCGTTACCATCTGAAACGTTCATCGAATGGCCCTCCAGGTCACCTCGGCTCCCTGGCTGACTCGCCTCATCTGTCCCCGAACTTACAAAACTCGGGCAGCGGTATTCGCGACGATCAGAACACGTCGTCTCCATCTTGTATATTATGTCGTCACATAATCATCATCATCTAGACGCGGCACCGCGGGCCTCCATGGTACGGGCTATTATTACCTCACTGCGGTGTCGCAGCTCTCTTGAGCCAATAAACATTATTATTATTATTATTATTCGTTGAACAAATTTGTAGAACGCAGCGTGGTCTCGATGGTTCTACAATATGCAGATGACATTAAGATGTTTATAGAGGTACGAGACGAACGCGACTTGTTTTGCTACAAAATGATGTATATGCTTTCGAAAACTGGTGCAATCAGAATGACCTAAAACTAAATAGTTCTAAAACTTAAGTCATGTCCTACACTCGAAAGACACATAATATTATATTTTCTTATGACATTCAGTCAGTTCTTTTGGCACGTGTGAATGGAACCAAAGACGTTGGAGTTGTATTTGATGGTACATTACGCTTTTCGAATCATGTTGACCACATTGGGAGCTCAGCTTTACGCACGCTTGGTATTACGTGCCACATTACTAAAACGTTTAATGACCCTAGTACTTTTGTTACACTGTATAGTGCTTTATGTCGACCAGACGTCAAGTATGCCTCAATTGTATGGAATGGAATCTGCGCGACAAACTCGGCTTGGATCAAACGTGTTCAGAATATGATGTATGTACAGACATCGTTTCTCGTCGTGCAATGCGTCTACCTCAAACGATGATCCAGCAGTCCCAGTCCAACATAGCTTGGCATTGCCCACCGTGCGGCGTAGGAGATAACAGGCCGATATCCTATTTCTGTGCAAACTTATCCATAGCATCACTGACTGCACATCATTTATCTCAAATGTACTTTTGAAAATTCCCATAAAAACTACACGGCAAAATGCATCATTTTACAATGCTCGCATAACTAATCTTCACGACCTTGTGTCAAGAATGGCGCACCTACAATTCCTCTTTTACAGACACTATTGATATATTTAACAATAACACACCGGAGTAAAGGTCCTCACCTAAATTTTGCTTACCATTTTTTGCACTTGATTAAGTTGCTCAGAACCAAATTTTATGCTCTCGCTTTCCTTTTCTTTCACTATCGTGGTGGCATACCGTAGTGAGTTTATGTGACATATGTGATCTGTTTTAAGTGTTTTTATTGTTCACTGTTTGTTTGTTGTGTGTAGTGTCATGTTTTTCATGTTTCCTGAGTGCACCCATACCAAGACCGCAAGGTTGTTTCTGGGCACTTTAATAAAAATATTGATTGATTGATTGAAACATTGATTATTATTATTATTATTATTAACGACTAACGAATAGCGTAATTTTATAGTCCATATTATAGGAATGAAATTAATTTACTCGTTAGTCGCTTCGGAATCGAACGAGTACGCAAGTACGTTACTAAAAAAAAAAGTAACGCGTTACAAGTAACGTCGTTACTAGTAATGCATTACCTTTAACACTGGTTAAAGTACTGTAAAGAAATGTCCGTGAGTTCACTTTCTTATAGAACACAGAGGCAGCCAATCACGACGAATCATAAAAGAATCTCAGCAAATGGCAAAACTCGGATCACGATTCGATTTGAAGAAAAAGAAGTGATGCGCGTAGGGTCAATAAGATAGTGAAGCGTCGTGCTCAATTTTCTGCCCACATCACATGTTTTGGGGGTTCTAATCGTATTAGAAGCTTCTCCATTCTCAGGGGTCCTTCTATGGTTCGCCGTGATCCACTGTCTCCATGTTCTGGAGAAACATGAACTCACAAGGTTGTCTTCAAGGAGCCATAAAATGATTCTTCAACTTCTTCTTCCTCAGCTTTTCTCCTCAACTCAAAAGCGAGAGGAGAAATCACACGGTCGTTTCGTGCCTGGGCACCGGTACAATGACTCCAAGCTTCCACCGTCCTTTTAAAGCGCATTATGAAACTTGTCATTCGCAAGCGATGCTAAGCGCCGTCAGGGCACTCATTGGCCACGAACGCGAATTCAAATCTTCGTCGACGGATTGATTGTTGACGAGCGCATACATCCAAGCGACGCAGTGCTCGGATGTATGCGCTCGTCAATCCGTGTCCAATCCGTGAGCTGGGTACGGCTGGAGGGCTTTGGGTACCCCGGATGCACCACAGTGAAAAGACGGAAAACCTTCGAAGGAAAGAAGGTACGAAATAGTCTGCCAAATTTTCTAATTTTTGTACCGAAAAGCAGGCTTTTGATTATATATGCGCTCGTTATTTTGGTACGCTAAATGATATGCGATTAGTAAGACTCTAACCTAAAATTGCGTATCTTAACTCAAAATTTATTTGCTGGCCCCTTTAAGCCTCTGGTACGATGCTTACACATCATACCAAGGACAGTCTGCATCAGGGTGTAAGATAGACAGGTGGGGAAACGGCCCATAGAAGCCTACCGCAGCGCCGTTACCGGATTGTGAACTCGTCTGCTTGCGGGTACCCCCGATTTGCGACAGATGGCGCTGCGGCAAGAGGAAAAAAATCGGAATCTGATTTGCATGGAACTCAATGCGAGACTGCGTAAAATAAACCGAGAGCACGACAGTCCTCCATCGAAAATCCACGAGAAACCATCTCCGTCAGTTTAGCCGGTCGCCACCGGTCGCCCACCTGGAGTGAGAGTTCGCGGTCCTCCACATCGATGGCGCCACAGAAAAAGAGAAAACCGAGAGGGACACAATCCGGTCGCTCATTTGGCTCTCGTTTCCCCACCTGTATATCTTACACCCTGGTCTGCAAACAGGTTCGAACGCGAGTCACCGCGAGAATCGAATGCCGCATGGCAATGACTTCAAGCAGAAAACTTGGCACGCGACATTCGAAGCACAGATATTGCGGTAACTCGTGTTTGTAGACTGTCTTTTGTAGGCATCAGTAGTGTGACCCCGGCTTTAGAGTGTAGACTTTAGTAACGCACCGTGATTGGATCTTTTTTTGTTCTTTTCTGTTTTGTTCTACAGGCCAAGTACAAAAGTGGTTGCATAGAGAGAGTAGAGCAGAGTAGGTCAGTGTGCCGGTGCAGCAGTCCAATGTGGGCGCAACGGTAGAGGTAAATCAACGCTCGGTGCGACAACAGCTGTTGCGATATTCATGAAAACAAAAATATGAGGCTCCGATCGAGCGCGTTCTTCCCTTCTGTTCTGTTTCCGCCGCCGGAAGATATGCCTGTCGCGTGGAATAATCGTTCTGGCTCCAAGTGGAGTGCGGCGCGGTAATCGCTCAATGAGTTGAGTATATGAAAGACCGCTTTTCAGAAAACCAAACCAAACTATGAGGGAGGAGGAGACCGTTTTGTAATTTAATATTGCGCGAATTTTGAAATAGTGTACGACTTTGCACGTGCAACGAAATGCCGGCGCTGCCATACGTTTTTCCAAAATGCGCTTATGACCCGACGCATGCGCGTGGCGACACGCCATTTCTTTGTGGTCTGTGGTTACCAAATTTCGAGTCGCGATCCCAAGGGCAAAAAAAGAAAATGTTGTGTTTATGTTTATACAGCCGGAAGTTAGTCCGCCTCGGTGGGCGCCTGGTGCCTCAGCTGTAGATGAGCAATTTAGCCAGTGCGGTACAACCGCTGACCTGGGGTGTTTTACGTGCACCACGCAGTAGTGATGCACGACCACACGCCGCTACGATGCTCATCCAGATCCGACCCCAAAGGGATGGCGACAGATTCCGCAACGGGGGGCGGGGGGAGCAAAACGATTAGGGATACTTAAAAAAAAAAAAAAAACTTAGCTTTTTCTTTTGCGGTGGCGTCGACAAATACCAAGCACAGGTCGCAGCTCAACATCGAGACGGAAGTGAGGGTTGCGGCCCAAACTCAGTCCTAGTTTTGAGAATCTGTGCTCTAACAAACAAGCGCACTTTAATCGAACAGTCGTTCCGCCCGGCATGCGTTTCTTTTTTTTTTTTTTTTAATTATTAAATGCGTTTTACTGAATCTCTCCCAAAAACCCGGTGGGCATCGGGCTTTCAGACTTATTTGAAGCTCAAGAACACCACGCTCAAGTCTACGCCACGAGACACCACCAATAGGTCCAGTTCCACCGCCTCGGAAGGCTTATCTTAATAAAAACGAAAGCCGCTTCCCTGCCCAATCTCCCATACCCCCCCCCCCTTTCCCTTTTTTTTTGTTTCCAGTTTACCAATTACAGCACCACAAGTGCGTAAAACGTGTGGGTAAACACGTCTCTTCAATCAATCCAAAATTGTGTGCGTCCGTCCATGCATGTTCCGCTCAACCTAGCGGAGATATTGACGTCAGGTCACCTCACGTCACGTGACCTATGCACCGAGTGGGAAGATTTACGTTCCGTGGCCTACGCGTCAATTCAGTTTTGCCGCCAAATGTAGCGGGAAAATTCTTGTCATTTTCAGGGTCCCGAGCCGTTCCCCGTTTTTACGCGAAATTCAGTTCCTCACTAAATATAGCGGGAAAATTGACGTCCTGACTTGTCGTCATGTGGCGACTACAACAATCCAGATTCCGCATTAAATTTAGCAGGGAAACTGACGTCACGAGACCTAAACTCCAGTTCAGTTTTCTCCGCGAAATGTAGCGGAGGAAATCAACGTCACCTGACGTCACGTGACCTCTAAAACAATTTAATTTTTACGCTCGTGGTGGATAATGGCGTTTTAAGATTTATTGTCTGGAATTCCGACATCACCCGCTGAACGCACACCGATATACGTTTGCGACCGCTATCTCAGAAACACGACAAACAAAGCCGTAGAAATCATGCGGTCCTTACACAGTTAGTTACCGGAACGGTTGCACGAATTCGCACGTCTGGAGGGTCATCGTGGAGAATGAGCGCTTGTGCGTGCTGGGTACAAGACCGCTCCAACTGTCGCTGTCTGCGCGCTGCCATCCTTGCCTCCTGGGCTGTGGAACGCCCTCCGGGCGTGTGCCCTCTTCTGTCGAATATCAGACACCGCGCATCCATCCACGGCCCACTGACTCCTCATTTTCTCGCTTGAGTGATGAGTACCGAAGAAAGTACTCATCACTCAGTAACACTCAGACGTAAAAGTTGTCGAGAATGGCGCATCTGCTAAAGCATTTTTTATGCGCACATTTAGGCCCGCAAGCGGGCTCTGTTTGCCTCCTGCCCATGTTCCGTGGTCACACTGCTAAGACATCGCACGGAAAACAGTGCGCAGACACCGTCTGATTTCTTCCTTGTACGACGGTCCTGCCAGATGGGTCGTGCAAGAACTCTCTGTAGCATGGAGGTAGGAAGCCTCTGGAGGCGACGTGACGTCACCAGCGGCGAAGCCACAAGTGTGGAGGGACACGTCCCCAACGATGACCAAAACCACAGCTGTTTCAGTCACAATCGGGTGCCCGGGAACCCGAGGGTGTGTGGTCTTGGTTTCTCGTTGGGTTAGTGTCCCTTCACCTCTGGTGACGTCATGTCGCCTCCACGAGCTTCCTACCTCCATGATCTGTAGACTTGATCCCCCCGATAATTCCGTCGTCCTATCTGCAACAAGCGTTATTATGTTTTTTTTAATTTTTTTATGATGTATAAGCAATGTGATTGCGGGTTTTAAACTTACGAGCTACCGTTTTTCACATCGGATAACGAAAGATAACGGTGACGACGACGAACATGATCCCTCTGATCTTGAATTTGTGAAATGCCTGTAAACCGTTTATAGGCATCTCAACTAACAGACACTGCTTTTAACAGCTCGAGAGTTGAAGCTGTTATGACGGAGAAGAGCGGGGGTGACAGGGTGGCGATAAAATTCTTAACCGAAATTGCGCGTCTTTCATCGGTTCGATAATTTATCATGCGGCGCCTTGTCTCTTGTGCCACTTTCTCGCGATCTTTTATAAGCGTATGCTCCTATGTATTCTCTACGCATTTCGTCCTCTAGTCGCTGGTGCTATGATTTTTCTTCCTGGTGACTTGTCTCAATCGGAGATCGAAACGTGATTGATTGTATGTGTGTGTGTTTGTGTGTTTGTTTATGTGTGTGAGCGACTCTTGCCTACCGCGCATAGGTGTACTGAAGTCGCCTAATGAGGCAGACTAAGTGCTGTATAAACATACACATACCCCAATATCTTTTTAATTACTAGAGCTTTGCGAAGTTTGTGATTATATTAGCTGCTGGATGAATTGTTTTATTGTGACAGTCACTATAAAGAAATGTTTCTATCGCAATAGACGAAATGAGCGAATAAATACTGGACTTGCAGCTTTATCTTAAGTTAAATAGCATTCCGTACGCGATAATTGACTTTTTTGCGAAAATTCCAAAAGGCGGTGCTCGAGGCTCTGTAAGTTCCTCTTTGCCCCTGCAGGAATCTACCACGTGACAATGATTAGCTCTTTTTTATGTTCAGTTTAACATTATGTGGATATACCCGGTAGACATTGGTGAGCACTTCTTGTCCTTCTGCTACAACCTGAAAGTTCCAGCAAGCTCGCGGCATCTCTTGATCCCTGAACAGCAACTCGCGACTGAGTCCGTTAAAGTCGCGACCGCCCACTCTGCACACCCCTGTGCATGTAACTCGCGCTTCTAGTCAAGGGATCCGACGTGTTAAAAGGTTCAACAGTTACAAGAAAGCCAAGTCAAAATATCCAACGCAATGTGTTAAGAGATCCAATATGGGCCAAGATATTCAACGAGTCAAGATATCCAATATGGGTAAAGAGATCGAATAAGTCACGAGATGCTATGTGCCAAGAGGTTCAATGCATCGAAAGATCCTATATGGGACAAAATATCCAATATCGGTCAAGAGATCCAATGAGTCAAAAGGTCAAACGTGTCAGGGTATCCAATGTGGGTCAATAGATCAACAAGCAAAGAGATTCAATATGGTTGAAGAGATGAAATTAGTCAAGAGATCTCATATGCGAAAGAGATTCAATATATGGGTCAAGAAATCCATTATGCGTCAATAAATTCCCTGTGGGTCAATGGATCCAATATGGGTCAATAATCCAATATAGGTCAAGATATACAATGAACCAAGAGGCCTAAAGCGTGAGGAGGTCCACTATGAGTCATTAGATCCAACGAGGCAAGAGGTCTAACGAGTCAACATACAAATATGGGTCAAGAGATACAATGTGGGTCGAGATGGTTCAACGCGTTAAGAGATCCAATATGAGCGAACAGATCCATTATCGGACAAAATATCCAGCGAGTCAAAAGGTCCAGCGCGTCAGGAGATTCAATATTGGTCAAGAGATCAACAAGTAAAGAGATCTAACATGGGTGAAGAGATCGAATGAGTCAAAAAATTCAATATAGTTCAAGAGATCCAATGAGTCAAGAGGTACAAATCGTGAAGAGATACAATATGGGTCATTATATCCAATGAATGCAGAGGTTCAACGAGTCGAAATACCAATATGGGTCAAGAGATTTAGTATGGGTCAATATAGTCAATGAGTCAATAGGTCCAAAGTGTCAATACATCCAATATGGATAAAGAGATACAATATGGTTCAGTAGATTAAATAAGTCAATATATGTGCAGCGTGTCAAGGGATGCAATATGGGTCAAGGCATCCAAAGAGTCAAAATGTCTAATCAGTCAAAAGATCCGATATGGGTGAAGAGGTCCAACCGGTCAAGAGATCCAGTATGGGTCAAGAGGTCCAATATGGGCCAAGAGATCTAACGAGTCATGAGGTACGCGTCAGGTGATCCAATATGGGTCAGGAGATCCAACATGGGTCAAGAGATCCAACACACCAAGAGGTCCAACGCGCCCGAATATTCATTTGTGCCAAGATATCCAACAAGTCAAGAGGTCCAATGCGTCAAGACTCAAGAGATCCCATAAGGGTAAAGAGGTCTATTGATGATGAACACTGATCCCTCTGGGCACACCTCGGTGAAAAAAAACAAAAAACTGCTCTTTTTGTGAAAACAAAAGTACAAAATTTTACTGAATAATGGCTAAGCATGGTGAGATGCCTTTCGTTAACACTTTCATGGCTCAGAAAACGTGAGTTTACTAGATTATAAGTTCCGCCTCCGGCTGTAATGAACACCCCTCTCGAGAATTATGCATAAAGTACAACTGTGTATGTGCCGGATGTGAGCACGCTGCACAACAGACTCGTGCGGGCGACGGCACTCTCACGAACGGTGTCCCTCAGCAGTGAATAAAACAAGCACGCGAGGACAAATGCAAAGGCGGCAGCAAGGCACAGTATAAAAAGAAAAAAAAAAAAAAAGCTTTGAAACGGCTTGATAGTAGGAAGGACTCGGCCGGTCCTTGTGTCCATAGCCTTTTCGCTATAGTGGTATCGCCGTTGACAGACATCAAACGGCATATCTGTTTGCTTGAGCGATAGTGACTCCGCGGAATGCAGAAAGGAAGTACTACCGACACATGTCGGCCTATAGAAGGAAAAAGGAAACGTTTACGGGAACGGGTTCGTTAATTAGGCTGAGCTCAAGGCGCTAACGGTACTTTAGTCAGAGACAGCTTAAGAAACACAGGGCGTGGCGAATCCTGAGCATATTATCGCTCCGCAGCCGATCAGATTGCGCCATTAGCCGATAAGAACACCCGTGAATGATTCACGCCTGAGCAAGAAGCGTAAACATAAAAAAACCACGCCCTCCGTTTTTTTTTGTTTTTTTTTAATTGGTTAGTGACTATTGTTGGGGGTGAGAGAAGGAAACGAGAGGATAATGTTCATTGCAAAAAGACCAGTAATTGGGAGGTAATAAAAGAGAATTGAAATGTGGTTATGATGAAAATGAACAATTATTAGTGTGTTTAAACAGAAAAAAGGAGAAAGCATTTCAGTCGAACATCGATTTAAAAGGACGCTGAACTCCCAACACTTACTTAATTTTAACGACGGTACTGTAGAACCTGGTTATTGTCACTGACATCGCTCCGATGTGGTCTTGCCGACCTTGCCACAGTCACTACATTGTCGGTAAAAACCTGCGCACTGCGTATATCTTCAAGCGTTGCGTTTATGCTAAGTACTCATCTCCTGTTATGACTGGAGCCTTGCAAACATTTTTAGCTACACTCTAAGAAATGCCCGTGCATCTACTTTCTCGCACAACGCTTGGAGAGCCAGTCACCGCAACTTACGGAGGCAGCTCTTCGATTGACGATGCCGAAACATATGTTTGGACCAAAAAATGCAGTCAAAGTTGTGACACTAAGCAATGCAAGCGTGACGTTTTGCAATGCATTGTCTTGTCTCTCAGCTGTAGATAAAAAATTTAGCTAGTGCAATACAACCGCTAGCCTGGGGTTTTTAATGTGCATCACGCAGTAGAGATACACGACCGCGCGCCGGTACGATGCTCATTCAGTCCGAAACGGGCAAGGGATGGAACCCAGGATTCCTGGGTTCTGCAGCGCGATCCTGCGTTCCACCTGCTCCGAGTTCGTGTGCGCTAGCCCACTCGACCACCGATCCCCTCACAGTTGCTTTAGGAAGTCAAATAACAGTTGCCATCCGTCACCAGTCCTGTATTGGGAGCATCGTCATACTCCTTAGATGAAAAACAGAAACACTCGGTTTGAACAGAAACTGAATTTCAGCTCTAATAATATACCCATTTTCGACAGTACAAGTTGTCTCCCCAAAATATTTACAGGTTTTCTTCACCAAAAAAGTCAACTACGTTTCGCCGAACGCTCATTCTCCGCTAAAATGTAGCGCTAGCTGTCCAAACCATACCAAAGTTTCAAAACTAACCGTTATCGCAGTCAAACGTTGTATGGGATTTTCTAAAAATTTCAATAGGAACATAGGCCCGGTTTCGGTAACCGGCGCCATTCATCTTTATGTATTACAAGAGAAATCCATCGGCCGCCATTTTCGTACTGAAAATTTAAGAAAAATTGGTTATAACTTTTGAATAAGATAATGGTTAGCTATGACACTTTGGCGTCTGTTTCGGGCGGAATGCTAGGGCTACAAACTCCTATGTTAAGTAAAGCCACACTGTGATCGGGACAGTTAATGTTTGAAATCCGTTATTTTCGAGTATCGTCGAGTCATTAAGAAACGCTTGGCGAAGCTTGCTATTTCACTCTTTCTGCACTGTAATTTAATTTTTGAAGTTGTCTTTTATTGACTAATATCGCAATCTTATCAGATTAAGAGCGATAACAAGACGCTCGGGAATCACCACGCCCTGCGTTCTTTAAGCTGCCAGCAGATATACACTTACCAAAAAAAAAAAAAAAAGTCTGCGAGCTTAAGTTTTTGCAGCACGCGAGACAACGACAAATCACGGCGAACCATAAAAGTATTTCAGGGAATGACGAAGCTCATAACGCGATTAGACCAATCATGAAGGTGAAGCGCGACAATTAGCACGACCTTTCACTCACTAATTGACCCGCGCACATCGCATACTGTCGGGGATGAAAAAGAAATATCGAAAAACGTAAAAACTGAATATAAAGGTATAATCGGCGAACTTGTGCCAGAAACAAAAGAAAGAACGACCGTCGAGAAAGCAGCGGCGAGCGGCGGAGTGTCGGCGTGACAGCTGTCTAACGCGAAAGCCTCTGACTCAGCATGGCCACGCTGGTCCCATACTACGATCGGTCTCTCCAACATTCGGCCTAGAATGTTCGAGTGTCGTACACTCGGGATACTGACTCGGCAAGGTCATGCTGGCCTCTTTATCCATTACACTTGGTATCTCGAACATTCGAATCGAACTGGAGTCCTTTGGGGGTAAGAGTAAACGCGAATCTTTTAGAAGTATACGGAGTAGCGTTCGTCCATAATATACACGCAGCAATATTTTGGATCAAATGGTATTCTCAGCTTGGGCATTCGCTTGGATTTTTCTGCTGTTGGTCGTGATTAGCTGTAGAAAAAAGAACTGCGACATTTTGTATGGAGCGTACTCAAAAGGCAACTCAAGAAACGCAGGGCTAGGCTTACTTCACTTTCACGCTTCTCGCTCGGTGATTCGTTCTTCGGCGTTCTCGTCCGTCAGTGTTGCCATCTCGTTGGCTATGGAGCGACCTGTACACTCTAAGAAAGTCCGTTTGAGTCCACTTACCCGCAAAGCGCTAGAAAGAGCCGACCGCAATAATCTGAGAGTGCTGTGCGAATGACAAATCTAAAAATAAGTTTTGTCCCACAAAAAAAAAAAAGAACTATCTGCGCTGCGACATTGAGTCGCGATCCCTTTGTTTGTTAAGCTGTCAGTGGCAGAGCTGCTCTCAGTCGCGATGATTGGAAGGTGTATATTATAGCCGGAAGTCAAGCTAATTATAAGCACTAAACCCGAGCGGTATCCGAGCAAATTGAAAGGATTTTTTTTTAAAGTTTCTCTAAGGGGTATTGCACTTCAACGCATAGGCTTCAACTCTGAAAAACTTCGAAGGACACCGTCGGTAAAATTTTGGTAGACTCGGATTTGTCCGATGAACTCCAAATTTTGAATAAAAAGAAACAAAACGGTATTTTACAATTTTATCAGAGCGCAGCGTCAGTGATCTAGGAAAAATGCCACCACAATTATCTTTCAAATCTCGGGCCATTGTCAAAAGGGGCCTTACCGCTTATCTCGTCAAGGTTCATTCAGGACAACAAGTCATGCTCCTTTCGGGTCACGACAAAAGCCACTGTTTTGGTTTCCAGCTTGGGCCATACTATTTGCGCTTTAGAGGAAGGAGAGGTTATGTTTTTGTAACAGTGAAAGCTATTGACCCTTCGGAATTAAAAACAGCGCGGAAAGACGAGGACCAGACAAAGAAGTGACACGGACGTAGCGCTGACTTACAACTGAGTTTATTGAACGCAAAGTCGCAATATATATTTGGGGTGTCACGAACAAAAAAACAGAAAAAATTCAGCCCATGTGATGTATCACCAATAAAAATAAAACAATGATAAAATATATATATATATATATATATATATATATAAAAATTATTGACCCTAAAGACTGCACAAAATGGGGAAGAGGGGAAGTTGAAACTTTTCTATTTAAACCACTCCACCTCGCGCGCGGTCGGGTAGGTTGATGGAATAGGATGGAATAAATACGAGCTTTCCAGTGACTACCTCCAGGAGTTCATTGATTTTAAGGTATGAACGTTTATCGAAGCAACACTCGTGTGCAGCTTTTGTCGTCGGACAAATTAGTATTGCCAATGGCAATGGCACCAACGCCAAATCCAGCTAAGAAAATATTATTTAATACAAACGCGTTTTAGTTATTTTATTTTGTCTAGCATATGTTTACATCCGGATATTATTTATTTATTTTAATACTAATTAAAAAAGACACTACGAAGTTAAACTCCAAATTTCAGATAATTACAAAAAAAAAAAAAAAGGCTCTGATAAGATTTGATTTTTTGGGCAAAATATAAACTTCGAAAAGCACCCTCCAATTTTGACGAAAAATAAATTCCGTTAACACGAAATCCTACTTATAACTCAAACCTCACAGCCGAATCCAACTGCATAAGACAAACTGAAGCATCTGACCGAATTGGAGCGTTCTGGCCAAACTGGAGATCCAGCCAAATTGGGCTTTCAGCCGACTTGGAACGTTCTAACCGAACTGGAGATTCTAGTAAAATTGGGCAGTCATCTGAATATGAATGCTCTAGCCGAATTGGAGATTCCAGCCGAATTGAGCGGTCAGCCGAAGGGACATTTCAGTGGGATTAGGATGACACTGGTTTCTCCGTAAAAGGGCGCGTTACATGGCGTGCGCATTAGTCACTACAGCGTGACGCACGTCGCAAAAACTCCAGGTAGCAGTTGTAGTACACTGGTGAAATCGCTTGTCTGTTTCGGGCACATCAGACGACATTTCATGTCAGGCTATTCTCCCGTCGTCACACTTTCATACAAGTTTGATTTGTTCAAGTTTTGTTTTTCGTATCATGTTTGATAAACACTCAGTTTAGACTGGCTCTTCCCAAAAAAGAGGAAAAAAAATGAATTAGCTACTCTCGAAAAAATCTGTCTGGCGTAAAACATTAGCATCAATACAAGCAAATGAAGCCGCTCGCTCTGTGGGCGAAGGCGTTTGTTTATAAACATCAAAGTAGTTTGTGAACGAACGTGATGAAAGCAACCGCCTTGAACACTTCAATAACTTCATTTTTTTCTCCGCGGCCAATGAAAGTGCAACACTACCCAACGCCGAAGACCGAATCACGAAGCTGGGCGCATAAACATAATAGACTGCCTTTTCTAAGCTGTCAATCGAGTGAAGCCATCTTAGGGTGGCATGAAGTGAGCTCATTTTAGACTTAACAAAAATCACAACAATGAAGCGCGAGACACATGGACGACAGAATCGTCCGATCCGACGTCCGATCCGACAGTCCGAACGCCGCTCCCAATCGTCGTACGCGACAGTTTGAGACACACGCTTCCGACCTTGCATGCGACACGACGATCCGTTCGGCTCCGCCCAGGAGATTCAAGCACTCCAGCGGAGGTCCGCGTTCATAGATCGGAGGTCCGCGTTCATAGATCTCTGGTCTTAGATTGACGGTTTAGCTTGCACAAGCAAAGTTATTAGCTTGTTCTCGCTAGCGCGTGCGTTCTTTGCCGGGGTCATCTTTCTCGAATGGGTCGGCGGGATCCACGCGTCCGGCTTCCCCTCGCCCGTCCCGTTATCGCGTTCGCTTCGGCCCGCCAGACCCAGTGCGTCATCATGACGTTCGCGCTAGCTGTGCTGTCATTGGCTGGACGCATCCGACAATCCGTCTGCCGTGCGAAAGTATCTGGCGCGTTGGACGCACGTCGGATCGCCGATCCGACGCCTGAAGCGACCAAATTTTTCGGATCAGGCAGCCGTATTGCCGGATCGGACGTCGGATCGAATGGATTTTTCGCGCATGTGTCTCGCGCTTAAAGGTTGCAGTACTACCATTTATAAAGATAAAAAGCAATCTTATGCTATATAAAATAATTAAAGTTTCACAAACAGAACCTGAAACTGATTGCCAACAGAATTGCGCAAAAAATACGAAATTCCCAGTAAGGTTCATTTGCTTTCAACATATTTCTCGAAAAGACGTGCATGCGGAAGATTTAAGATACAGCATATAGTTTTGCAATAGAGCATAAAAGACTTATTTATACGGTTTGAGTTGCAAAAGACAAATTTACCACCCGGCCTCCGCATGAACCCATGCCGCTATACGAGTACGCTAGATAATTCTTCAATCGTAAAATTAAAATAAAAAAAAAGAAACTGACAGTCGCTTATTTATGCTGTACTGCTCTCATCACTGTTCAGTAAAAAAAAAATAATAAGAAGAAGAAAAGGAAATGATTACAACTGATTTCATTACCTCATTAAGATCTTGAGCTCGCCAAAAATATTTGTATGGGATAATAACAATTAAGAAATTCCTTTAAATATTGTTTAACAGCAAAACACTGGTTAAAGTATCATTACAAATGTAACGACAATAACCCTGTAAAGGGAGAACAAAGGGGACAAGGGACAAACGCAAATCTCAAAACAAAACTCTGATTCCTCTCTATTTCTCCTTTTTTTTACTCTTCGAATTACTCCTATACAAGAAGAAATCAGCTTTTCTATCTCAAGCTTATGACCTTTGTGCTGTATCGGTGTTGATTTCGTGTTGCCTCAGCGTGATGGTAGCATCTTGGGAGCATTTTCTTGGTTACCTTTTTTTTATCGTGTGAAATATTTTTGTTTTATTTGATTTTACTCGAAATGATACTTGTATTTGTTCATAATTCGTGTCCTTCGTATATTTCATACTCCTGTACAGGTGAAGAAAAAACAAAACAAAACAAGGTTAGGATACGCCCCGAAAAAACTTTCAAAACTAACATTTTTTTTATGCCGTTGGCGGCATGTAGCTTTGACAAAGCTTTCTTGGGGGGTCCAGAAGTATACCTTTGCCGTCTCTCTCTCTCTCTTTCTTCATCTCTCTCTTTCTTCGGTTTTTGATCTGCTGAAAGTACAACTTTATTTTTAAATGCGAAGTTCAAGTTTAAGCGTTTAATCGTTTTATCGATGATTCCTGTTATTCAAAAACAGGCTGCCACTTTCAGGTCAAGCTCTCTCAACACTCTCTCCCATTTTTTTTTTTTTTTTGCGATTTACTTTACACTAGTTGACTTGACACTAATATGTTTCGGGAACGCTTTTGTTCTTTAGGCTGATTCTATTTTCCTTTCCTTCCACAGAAACGTTTAACATACAGGCATGTCGGTAGCTCCGTTTCTTGCGCCAGATCAGTGTTTTCATTGGAGTAACTATGATCCGACCTTACAAACTTCAAGTTTGCCACCGTTTTGAACCATGTCGCGCATTAATTGTGTTGCGTGTCTGTTTAAACAGGGGAATGTTATTCAGACTAAGAGTCCGGTGTCTTCGCTGTAGATGAGAAAATTAGCCCGTGGAGTACCACTGCTAGCCTGGAGTCTTCAACGTGCACCTCGCAGTAGTGGATACACGACCGTGCAACGGTACGACATTTATCCACACCATGACGGGAAGGGGTGGGGGTTGAACCCAGAATCTTTGTGTTTCGCAGTGTGAACTGTTACCTACAGGTGTTCTGAGCGCCGTTGGACTAACACGCTCAATCAGAATTTTTTTTTTTTTTTTCGCACGCCTCAGGAATTGTTTTTTGTGAGCGGGGACTCCATTCGCACCAGATACCGGGGTGCGGCGGTGGGTTATTGTCAATGGCGACACGACGGTTTATTAACCTCAAGCAGAGTATCATGGTTTCTGATAGTGCTCACGCCAACAAAAACATCGCAATCGAACACACAAACAAAAAAAAAAAGTATTCGTTTCGTTTCCGGTAGTTCATCATTTCGAGGGGTACATCCGCTCCCAGGTTTGTGCGATGATACGGGTGCTTGCTTTTCAAGAACGTAAGTCGAAATACAGCGAGCTGACATGTGCATTTCTATAGAAATTGTAACAAAAATTTTAAAGTTCGCTTACGAAAGAATGAAATGCTTCTGTCGCTCCCAACATACATATTCCACCAAACTTTCGCAAAAATAAGATAAAAAGAAAACGTTACTTTTGGGGGTTTTAATTGAGGATAGGGATGCAAATTTTCCTGAAAGTCTTAAAGCAGGAAAAAAACAACACAAATTAAAAAAAAATTTGGGAAATTCGGAAACATTTAAAAATTTGTCTGCAAAAGCAATACATCGAACTTTTGAAAGACACCGACAGATCAATAACGGAAGGAGCTTTTTCGCTAGTTTTTTCAGTAGTACTATTTATTGCGTTATATTATTTTTTAATCTTTATGAGAGCTTAGCAGATATTTTTCTAAAGCATCTAGCAGCAATAATTTCAATACACTCTTCATCGTGCTAACCTCTGTCTAGAGTTTGCTTTAACGTTTAATTTGCAACCACCGTTCGTCAATTATGTCGTGTTATTACGCAAAAGTATGTACATAAGGTGGTGCAGTAGTAGAGGCTCGATTGCGTGTTACTAAAGTCCCATGATTTTTATTGAGTAAGAGCGTGACAATGTATTAACCGGGACATACGCGATAAATTACATAAACATGTTTGACTTCTTCGCTTGCATGCACACTAACTATATACGCGACCAAATATCAAACAGTACTAAGCTATCACTTTTTACCAAAATGAGTTGCTGGGCGAGTTGGTTAGACATGCTGACCTAAACAGCGCAAATAAGTTAAGGAATGTCATTTCTCTATTCTAAAAATCCTTTTCTAAACTTTATTTTTAGGTGCGTTTAACAATTTGCTCGTTCGGTGTATGTTTTTGGGGCAATGGCAAACAGTTTGACGACGGATAGAAGCAGACCGAGACACCCACAAGCGCTCGCGTTTTCTCTCCTTTTCTTCCTCACTCCGTCATGGCATCGTGTTCTTTTTTTCGTTTCTTTTTTTTCGTTTTAGGGATTAGCGAATTTCATATGGTGTGCTTAATTCTCCACTTGCACTGTCAACAAAATGACGTGCGATGTGATTTTTTTTTTTTTTCGTTTTGACGTAGCGATCAATGTCAGTTTCACCACATGTTGCACAAATTTGCAGAATAGACTCGTTAATAATTTTAAATAAATATGGTTTCCTTCGTTTTTTTCATTTTTTCTTGCTTTTTATGTAAAACATAAAAGAATGTAGTCACCGATAGCGCATGAAACGCAGGGTGCGAAGATTCCCGAGCATCTCATTAACGCTTCTAGCCAATGAGAGTGCGCCATCCGCCGATCAGAACGCATCAGGAAGAACGAATCAGGAGCGGAAGACCATAATGAGCCACGCCTTCTGGTTTTTTAGCTGCAAGTGACTATAGGTCAAGTAACCCTACGTCACACTAAAGTAAAGAGAGGCTTTGAAAGACAGCCGATCGAATTATATACGTCGAAATATGACTTGCGAGATAGGCTAGTAGCTAAAAATGCTTGCAAGGCTCGACTCATAACAACAGACGACAACTTAGCATAAAGGCAACGCTTGAAAACATACGCAGTGCGCAAGTTCCTACTAAAAATGTAGTGACTGTTTGTGGCAAGGTTGGCAAGACCAGATCGGAGCTATGTCAATGACAATAACCAGGTCCTATAATACCATCGTTAAAATTAACTAAAACTTTCTGCACGCCGCTCTGTAGACGCTTTGTTCGTGAAGCGTGTATGCGTACGACTTGGCACTTTTTTAAACAGTCTTCCTCAATGCCAGACTTGTACGTAATCCGTTACAAGTAACGGAATTACTTGTAATCCGTTACATTTATCAGTAATTTAGTAACGGAATAATTACATATTTTCTAGAGTAATTTTAAAGTAATTTCCTTACATTTTTGACGTAACGGATTCCTTGTAATCCGTTACATTTTTTTTTTTGTCAGAACCAACCCCCCCCCCCCCCCCCCCCCCCCAAATTCTAAATGAAGTTTATTATTATTTTTTTTTGTACAATCGAGCGCAGTGACACTGTCACGCGAATCGACCAGAGCAAAGAGAGGCTTGGCACTCTTCAGTTCCACAAAGCCTCTTTTTGCAACACCAAGCCCCTGAATCTATCTTTTGTTTTAGACCCTACCATCAATGTAAAAAAAATACAAATAAGGAATTCTAAAAAAAAAGGGGGGGGGGGGGGCAAGTTATTTCCGTTTTTTTAGTCCCCCTTTTTTTTTCTTTGTGATTGAAGACGGGGAGAGGAGGACACCAGGTGATTATGCGCCTCTTCGAGAAGCTCGAGGTGATAAGTGCACTGAAAAGAATTAACAATGTCCATTTTCATAACGTCATAACACGAGACAACGCTCCTCTACCCTACCCTTTTTGTGAGTCAGCTTTTTGCGAGAACTTAGAAAATGGTAATAGCCTTCCTTTCTTCTTCTTCCTGTTTTTCCCCAGCAGGACGTATCTTATCTCAAGCAGATATTTTTACAAATAAAACATAATGGTGGCTGCACATGAAGGCTCCCTACTCTACCCTTGCTGCCCGTGGCATTAGCGGGCGTCTATCTGGAGAACACCGGAGTAGACTGCTGTCGGTCCGTGCTCCGTGCGTTTTTGAACGGCACCAAGAAAAGTACACACGGCAAACATGCGTCTACATTTCCTTGTTTTAACTGACGTTCTAATTAATTGTTTAAATCGGTGTCCTTTTTCTTTTATTTCTTATATTTATATACTGGAAACTTTTTTTTATTCGCCAACGTCTCAAGTGAGGCTCGAACTGTTCAGAACCAAAGCAAGAAGAATATCGAGCCAAACCATATTTATTATTTAATTATCACCTTACTGTTACAACTATGTTTTGCTATTGATGACTTCTACAGCTTCGCGATTTAGACAATGGAGAATTTAAGTAGATCGGTCCGATGACTCCGATAACGACATCCAATACTTCGCCGCCGTCTTTGCGAATGCGTCATATCGTTATCGGGTACCGTTATCGCGGGTATCGGAGGTATCGGAAGGATCTACTGAATCTCTCGAATAGCAGGCAACGGTTGCAACGACGAAGCTTTGCTCTACATTCGAGATAAATATTACTTCCCTTGCTTCGCTGAAAAAGCTCAATGCATAGCATGAAGCATTCATGAGGAACAATATGGCACTCCCATCCAGTGCCTCAGCTAAAATGGAGTTCAGCCTAGCAGTCGACATCTTCAGTAAGAAATAACGCAAAAAGTCTGACGAGACTTTCGACAGCCAGCTGTTGCTCAAAATACTCAAGGTCATTAAATGGAACAGGTGACAACAATAAGAAATTGAATAACCCTCTTCCATTTGTTTCTTACTTAAGGACAATAATGTTAAAAGTAACGCCACGAAAGTAACGGATTACTTTTTGTAGTAACGGTCAGTTACTTCCATGGGAGGGTAATTGTAATTGTAATAAATTACAATTTAGCCTCGAGTAATTGTAAATGTAATTCCTTACTATTTTTCAGTAACGTGTACAAGTCTGCTCAATGCAAGGGGCATCTCTTATGCGGGCTACCGATGAGTGGCGCGCCAAAGACCGATAAAAGTGGAATTAAGTCGATCGCGTAGTTGCGAAAAATACCGTTGCCGGCGATAGTTTCCATGAGCGTAAACTACACAACGGGGCGTCTCGTTCCGATGGGAAGAACTGACGGTGTGTTTAGGGTTGCAATGCAAGCACTGTGTTATGTATTAAGGAGCTTTACTAGATCGTTCCGATACCTCCCATTATACGATACTTGATGACGACACGCTGCATGCGAAAAGACATCGGCGGAATCTTGAGTATCGTTATATTGGAAAGTTCTACTAAAACTCCTCACCGGTTTACTCGAACCGAGAGCGCCGAATGGAAAGATCCAATTTGTGATTTTGTTTTCTGTTCTCATTAACAATTAATTGACGTTTACTTCGTATCCGTTTGCTCGTCTAGTTTTTGTTTTTATGTGCGTTATTTAGACGTATACTAGCCCACTCCTCTCTGTAATGCCATCCGGCTCCGAGAGGATAAATAAGTAAAGTATATAAAGCTCCCCCCCCCCCCCCTCCCCCTATAGCTTACGACGGATCGTAGCGGTCGCCATGAGCCTTTCCGGCCTATCCAGTGCTGTGTGCCTATCAAGTGACTCTCTAGCGTCCGCTGCGGTTAATTGTAAAGTGAAACGTAGTATACTGGCTTCATTGGTACTCGTTGATTTGCAAAAAGTAAAGAAAAAATGGTGTGTATAACACCGTTGCAGGTTAAGAAGGTTAGGACGCTAATGAGGAGGCGTGTGGACTCGCGCTTTTGACGATGCTTGATTATATCCATTATCCCTAGCGTCCGCTGCGTCTAAACTTGAAGGGAACAAAAATGATCTTTCAACTTCTTCCCGCTTAGCTTGAATCCTCAACTCAAAGGCGAAAGGAGAAATCACGTGGTCGCGACTCGCTTCGGCACCGGATGCGATGACTCAAAGCTTCCAACGTGCTTTTCAAGCACACCCTAAAACTTATTATTCGGAAGTGAT
Organism: Ixodes scapularis; assembly: GCF_016920785.2. Classification (NCBI taxonomy): domain Eukaryota; kingdom Metazoa; phylum Arthropoda; class Arachnida; order Ixodida; family Ixodidae; genus Ixodes; species Ixodes scapularis. The sequence goes on from NW_024609846.1 coordinate 96,574,425, forward strand.
GATAAGTTCCATCGCGACAGTCATTGGCCAAGAAACACGAATCCACATATTTGTCCGCGGATTGATCGTTGACGAGCGCATACGTCCGAGAGGCGTAGTACTCGTGTCCAATGCGTGAGCTGGGTTCGGCTGAAGTGCTGGGCACCGCGGATGCATCACAGTGAAAAGGCGGAGTGCAGTGTTTTCGAAGGAAAGGAGGTACGAAATAGTCCGCTGGATATTTAAAATTTCTTACTAAAAATCAGTTTTTGTTTTACTTTGTAGCCTCTTTGTTTTGGCCGAATAAACGATATGCGATCAGTAAAATAACAATCTAAAATCATTCATCCAAGCCAACCATTCGTTTTATGATCCCTTTAAGCCGAGACGAAGTATAACGAAAATATAGAGGGATTTCTACTTAATTTCTTTCAAAGTTAAGACCATCATCAGCAAGATCATGCACCATCCATTTTTTAGACTTTTTTTTACAGTATAATGCACTTACTTTGCATAACTTTTTAAACGCATAACGCGTTGAAAAATATATATAAAAAAACGCTCTGCGCGTTTTTTTTTTTTTTTTTTTTTTTTTTTAGTGTGGTTTGTTTTGGTATATTGTCCGATCCAGGCACAAGCCATTTAACGCAATAAACTTTTGGGTTGGGTTTTCCAGCACGGTGATCATGCTCATAAACATAACCGTGTGCCATAAAGAAACGATCGACCCCCTCAGAAGTGAAATTAGTTGATAGCATGCAGGCACTCAAGGTGTGTGCTTAGCTTTGTTTTAGTGTGTACCGCATTTTCCGGACTATAGTCCGCACCCGGCTTATGGTCCGCAAGGGCGAATTTGGGGTCGAAAATGAAAGCTTTTGCTTAGATAGTCCGCACCCTGTGCATAGTCCGCACGCGGCGCATAGTCCGTACTCTGTGCCCTCATCCGAACATAAAAATTATCATACACAGCACGCCTTGACAAGTGCCTGCTGTATTAGCTCACAAAGAAGCTTGAATCATACATAAACCACTAATAATATACTCTGTTATTCATAAAATCATTAGCGTCTTGTCACAGTGAACGATCTTTACAAATACAAAACCTTATATAGACCGCACCGAGTAAAATTTCAACTTTTAAACATGTATAGTCCGCGGACTATAGACCGGGAAATACGGTAAGTTATAACCCGCGTCTTATATCCGTAAAATGCTAATTCTGATATCACTATTTTGGCGTAGCCCCTAACAAAAACTCAAGGTTTATAAAAACTCGAAACGAATTTCTAGAGTGTAGATATGCATAAACTTGCAATAAAAAATGACAACAGCAATTGCCGTCTTTGCGCAGTCTTACTGGGGGAATGAGATATATTTTTTTTACTTATTTCTTTAAATATTTTTATTGACTTCTTTAAATTCTATTTGGAGCAAATACGATGTACATTTGATAATCGCTATGCGTGCCAACTGTTGCAGAAAACACTTGAAACTGAAGTCATACATACCTGGATTAAAAGAGAATTCATTGCAATTTACCTTTTCCTAATAATCATTTTGCAAAGTAGGCTTAGTGCATATTCTTTAGTTTAGTAAGACTTTACTAAAACCATACAAGTCTTAGTTGCCAAACTAGGTCGATGCGCGGACAGCACCGCTAAAGTACAGAAATACTTTAGCGGCGCTAAAGTGGTAATACTTTTAGTATTGGTACTTTAGCGCCGCTAAAGTATTTCGAAGTATGTTAAAGCTATAGCTAAAAAAATAAAGTATTAAGTGTACTTCATTGTTTCATAAAGGTTGATCATTAGTAAAATTATTTGGTATTGCTTTTTATCAAAGGTGAATCCTCTCAGCTCCCGGGTAAGAACAAACCGTCGCATGTTTAGTCACCGGTTCCTGCCGTTATAATTAGAAACGCTGAGAGCACGAAGTTCGGCGATTTTCAACATCACACTGAGTGGTCGCAATGCCAAACTCAAATATACTCTGTCCCATTAAGTGCTCCCGAGCTCAAACCGGGCTATGACGCAGTGCTTGTGTGCACTCCGAGACGCTGCACATTGTCTGTCGTCTTTTCGCACCGGGGACGCGTCACGATAAACTCGGGAAGATTTCCACAAAAGAAAACTAATTAAGTAATTTTAGATTTACCAGCTCGACTGAAGGTTAATCTCTTTAAATTTTGCAGTACTGTGGCACACTGCACGATATGCGCTTCGCAAAACTAGAAACCCCGCAACATTTAGTATTTTGTTTTTGTTTTAAACGGTTAATTATTATTGTCCTAACCCATTCAATATGAGCTAAAAGCTTCGTCAAACCGAGAATTTGACGTCAATAAAGTTAAACATTGATGAAAAAAAAACTTAATTTTTTATGCTTCTTGCGTTTGAAACGTGGACGTCATAATAAAAACGGCAGTTAATCTAAAGTTCACCCACATGTATCTTAATTCACCACACAAAGAAGTAAATCACAAATGGTCCGCAAAAAGGCAAACTTCTTCTTTTCTTTTCTTTTCTTTTTCCGGTTTTAGAAGTAAATGCGAGTATCGGTACATTACCTTCATATCGATAGGAAAATATCGGTTAAATCCGACATAGTTGAAAGTAAACACGCTGGTTGCAATTGGACGTTACTCAAAGTATATTATAAAAAAATTCACGTCTTTTAAAACTCGTTTTTCAAACGCAGAACGCAGTATATCCATTCAAAGGGAACGAGCGAACACTTGTATTAGATTCAACTGCTAAAGACATTGAATGTTTTAAGTGTTTTACATTCAACCTCTCCTAGTTAACGATACCGACATCAGTGGAAGACGCAGAAAGAACAGTCGTCGAAAACGGTAGAGAACGATTCTGAGAAAGCGAGAAGCGCACAGTTTCATTGGGTGACGTTCGTCGAATATGAGAAAAAAACTGTACGAGCAATATTTTCGGACATTCATGGGGTTTCCTACAGGGAAATAAAGAGGAGTTAGAATTAAGGCTAGGCACGTGCAAAAAAACAGAATGGCGAACGAAAGTAGACGAACGTGGAAATATTGTTGCATGCCATTTTCCGAAAAACGAGGGTATTTACGGCACGCAAATTTTAAATGTGGTTGTGTTAAAAACACACTTATGAAATTAAAAAGAAAACAAAAAAAAAAACAGAATATACAGACGAGCTGCTGTACTTTCAGTACCTCGGAAACTCGAGAAAAGGAACAAAAAGAGGGACGATGCAACGGTTTCGATTGAGACCGTTGTGTGTGTCGTCCCTTTGTTTTTTTTTTTTGACCCTGGTTTTGGGTTTCAAAGATGTTAAAACTTACAAATTTTGTACGGCAAATACAAAATCTGGCGTTTTTTTTTTATTATGTTCCGAACTTTGTGCGAGTTTTGATTGTTTTTTTGACACGGGTTCTACAGCTTCTAAGGATGGAACGCATGCACAAAAAACAACGAAACGTAAAAAAAGGGGAACAAATTGTTACACACTCAAAAACGCACAAAAATTGAAAAAAAAAGAAGAAAAGAGTACACCATAACACAAAACACGAACCACACGAGGGTGTATTTGCGGTATGAAATTTGGGAATATATTTTTTAACGAGACCGTAGTTGCGTTTCTTTTTTCTGAATTCCATAAGTACTATACGCTTGTTTCTCCGAAAATCAGACTATAATACAGATTTCGCAGTTCCGTTTTTTGATTGATTTCCGGATGTTTTGCTCGCACATGCGTTCCAGCCTTTAAGCTAAACCTCAACGGCAATTCGGAAAAAAAAAAAAAAAAAGAGAAGGGAGAAGAAGAAGAAAGGTAACTTAATGTTTGCCCTCAAAGATCAGAGCAATGTACCTTCGGAAATATAGCACCCTGCAAGACGGTCGTTAAAAAGGACATACACAGTGAAAACACATCGGTGCATTGTGCATTAAATTTCAAATGGTATTGACGGGCGTCACATTTTGCCGCTTATAGTTTATTGCCCCAAAAGAGTACTTCGCGTCACCCCATTAGATTTAATGACAACCCTTTGATTTAAAGAGAAAAAAAAAAAAAAAACGGGTGATCGCTTGTTTACGTAAACAGTGACGCGCTGTGTACCTCACCGTGATCAACAAGTTATTGAGTTTTAGTAGATCGTTTCAGCGCCTTTTTGGTAAAGATACCCGATAACGAAACGATCCCGTGCGCAAGGGCCCCGGCAAGTTATAGGCTCTCGTTATCGGAGTTATTGCAACGACCTACTAAAACCCTCTGCAAAATCTCCCCGAAGCAACACGAAAAAAAAAAAAGAAGAAAAAAAAGGCGGTACTTACTAGGACTGCTTCCACGGGTGGATCGGGATGACGGAGCAAAAGGTCGTGGTGGCCGTCACCGGTGGCTGCGGTGCCGGGGGTGGCGGCGGCGGAGGTGCCGGCTGAGGTGCCGCCGCTAGCATCGGAGCGCACAGGGCTGCGGGCGCCTGGCACCCCCAAGTGAAGCACACAACCATCGCCGCGGCGTGGACGAAGCACTCCTTTTTTTTTTATCTTCTCACGTCTCACTTCCGATAAATGTTCTTCAGAACGTGCAGGTCTCGACGAAGAGTCGCAAACGACGTCGCAGCTCGACAACCACGCGGGGGTGTCCCGCGGTTTACGATTCGACGCTGGCGACACTCTCGACTCCCGTCGTTGGTGGTATTTTGTTCGCGATTTGCGTTCAACCGCGATTCCTGAGTCCGTGCGGTGGCGGCGAGCGCTCGGGGAATATGACGAGCGCGTAGCGGAGTACGCGGTCGCCCTGTGTCGCACTGCTGTTCTTTTTTTTCTGTTTCACCCTCCCTCTTTCTCTCTTCCCTTCTCTCTACGCCTGCTGCCAGCCTGAAGTCCGCGCGCGCGCGCGGTAAGCGTGTGGTGGGGGTGGGGAGGAGAGGGTAGGGGGAGTTGGGCACAGGTGTCCTCTCCCTCCGTCGAAACTTGTCGGTGTACGGCGCTTCAGTGCCTCAGTTTCACCCAGTGTCTCATTTAAAGAACGGGAGGGATTTCTGTTTAGGATTGTGTACGTCGACAGCTAGCAGCCTCCGCTCGTGCCGTCGTCGTCGCAGCATTATATTACGATCGTGGATGGATGATTCCGTTGATTGTGTACTCGTAACATTGTTTGTGGCGTTCAGTGGCGTTATCGTGAAAACGAGAAAAGAGGAGGAGAAGGATGATGCGGTGAAAGTTTGGGAAGGTAAGATATAGCTGAATAAAGGGAGAGCGAAAGAGAACAGGTAAAAATTCAGCAATAATTTCTTTTTGCTCACCTGTATACTGCTTTTTGAATGGAATCTTTATTTTCAAGGTACATTGGAGGAACTACTAGGCAATAAAGCCGCCAAAGAGCAGCTTGACGAATTCGTAATTGTCTTACAAGGGCAGCTGTATTGAAAAGAAGTAAAACATTTAGTTTAATGAATAGAATGTCATTCTAGAAGCTACAGATTCTAGCAATGCAAAAAAAGAAAAGAATTACAGCGGAAGACACTAAATAAGATATGAATAAGGATCAGTTCAAATGCTTACGCGTTTTCAGGAGCTATGCATTTTATTGCAATACAAAAAAAAAAGAAAAGAAAAACGTTGTGAAAAAAAGACAATCGACACATTTAGCATAACAAGAACGAAGATTAGCCTTCGAAACCATGACTATCTCATTATCGTTCAGAAGTAATTTATTTACGATTGATGAAATGTTTTAATGGAAAAACTGTAAATGATCATTTTTACTTTACCCAGTAACCGGGCATCTCTCGGGACAACGAACGCTAGTGGTGCTTTTATTACTTTCTAATCCTAAAGTCTGGTACAAAAAAATAATAATAAATGAGGTGATGAAAAGCGAATGGAATGAAGAAATGGAATAATGGAATCAATTTTCTACATACAAAATATTTCGCACTCATAAATGTGACTTGTGCGAAGTATTTTGTATGTAGAAAAAAGAGGATCTGTAGTTCAACCATCTGAAACGTCCGCAACATAACCTTTTTACTTGTAGCCCAAACCAGATCGCAGTAACTCAAAATGTGAATTAAATAAAGCGTGATAAATTTTGTGTTTAATATTTTTCGGTGACATTGTTGGCTGGTAGGCTTGATTCTCATGGTACGTACATTGAGATATGAAAGTTTTGTGGAAGCGTGCATTACTAGTATATATAATATACTAGTAATATTATATATATATATATATATATATATATATATATATATATATATATATATATATATATATATATATATATATATATATATATATATATATATATATATATTGACAGCGCGGACACAAACGCGTGTGCAGACAGCACCAAACGTTTTCTGAAAGGTAAAACAAAAGGTCTCAAATCACTGTAATGTGAAAACATAGCGATCACATGTCCCGCGGGAGTACGCACATCGGCGTTTCTACTGAGATCGACTGCGAAATTCGCCAAATTTGCATGAGTCTCCTTCATAAAACAAGTGAAGCTAATTGTGATAAAGGCAAAACAATCGGTTAGTTTCGCAAATTACATTATCAAAACTCCGTGCCAAACTGAAGATGTTGACTCTCTAGATGTATATTTTCGGAAAATGGAAAGAAAGTAGGAAATATTTTCCCACAAAAGTAAGGAGCGCTCTCAAGAATTGAAAGCCTCATGTCAGGCAATGAGGCTTTCAACACCTCTGACAAAATGACTAGTTTGAAATGACTGTTTTTATTATCTCTCTCTCTCTCTCTCTCTCTCTCTTCTTTTTGGTAAATATGCGGACAGAACAAGAAAAATGTAGTTTCTATACTCGGGATTCATCAAAATCAAATTTTGTGGAAAAAGCAACGCTGCGTCCAACTATTAAAGAGTAAATTGTTTCTATCTGTTGGTTGTGTTGTCTCGCAGTCGCTTTGTTTGTACTAATAGTCATTTGGGCTTCGAATACTCGATCTATATGCTGTAATCATAAACATTTTATCATCCATTGCAAAAAAAAAAAAGCGAAAAAAAAAAAAAAAAAAGAAAGCTTACGACGCGAAAAGAAGAAGAAAAAAGCGTGAACATCATGATTGACGGGATGCCGGGAGACTTCGAGGACACTTTTTACAGGCTCCTGTGTAACACTAACAAAGAGCTGTCTCTCTTTGTGGATTCCAACGATTGGCTCTCCCAAGCACTCTACGTGAAAGCAGACGTCTGTATCGTCCCTTATATGTCCCCTCTTTCTAAATGTTTAAAAGCACAAACACGCTCAGATCGTACAAGATATTTTAGTGTTTGGTGAAAAATGTGTGAGTGTGTATGTGTGTGTGTGTGTTTCGGAGAGGTATTTTTGGCCGTATTTATTTCAGCTCTGGACAGTCGCGACGCCGCAGTAGGGCCAGTCGTGGCCCATGTCGAGGAAGCCCGCGGTGCTGCGTAACTGCACGAAGAGGGTGTGGTGAATATAGACATGAGCTCTGCGTGTATTGTGTCTTTCAGTAAAACTGATTTCGCTATTGCAAGTTGCTCATCCAACGAATAATACTACAAAAAATATTTGAAATCAAAATTATTTTCCCCTTTCAACTAAAAAAAAAAAAAAACTTTTTTTTTTTTTTTTGTTAGGGAGAGGTGGGGCCCGCAGCAACGTTGCCAGAGGCGCCGGCGTATCCCCGTCAAAAGACGGGAGACGCGGTGCCCCCTTCCAACCGAAAGAAAAGAATAAAGCCTCCTCCTTTGTACGCCGGATCCCCGTGCCTAAACCGCGAAAGACCATTCCGAAAATGCCCCGGCACATCTTTCGGGTTGTTGCTAGAACCGAAGTACTCACGCACACCTCTCTCGTCGGCCGATTGCAAACGGCGCCGCCGCGCTGAACGGGAGGCGTGCCAAAGACAAAAATTAGCGGGAAAAAAAAAAAAGATTGGTTGTAGGGATGTCGAGAGGTTGTTTGCTTTGGGTCATTGCTTTTATGACCTGCCCTCTTGACTGGGCTTGAGTCGCCTGACGCTCGACTCTCTCCCATTTGTCCCTAAAGATGGCCGATTGGGGGACCACCTTGTAGTCGAGATCGTTTTTGGGGTCGTAAACACGCACGTTGTAAACATGCAGTCGGGAAAAGGTTCAAATTGATATTAATTGCGCTGTCAGCGGGGAGGAGGCATGCTTATACGAGGCGTTTGTGTCACGGAAACGACGAGTGCCTTTTCAAGATTCGTGCGTAATGAAAGATTTTTTTTTCTTTTGTTTAGTTTGGGTTTACCGACAGCTCCGACCCTCTCTCTCTCTCTCTTTCTACTTCTCCCGCTTGTTTATTTGTCAGAAGCAAAGCTCGCTGTCGCATACGCGAACGGTGTTCAATGAACTTTCAAGGTCGATGGACTGTGTCTTACTGGCTTCGGAGTCACGGTAGATACAGTATTTTTTTCGAGTAAGATTCGCACTGTTTATGGACAACAGCCGTGTGTCTGCTCCCCCTTAGGAATCACATACATCGAATCATGGCGTTTCGGGTGAAAATCGTCGCGAGTAAAGACTAGAGCGCGTGTAAAAAAAGCAAGCAATTATCGCGCAAAATTCAGATTACATATAAAAAAAAACTTAATTGCTTCATGCCATTTTTTTTTTTTTTTGAGGAACGGACCATGCGTCGTTATTTATGGTACAAAATTTTCAAATAGGATTTTAACGAAGCCATATGTTTAGCGATTTACGGGCTGTTAATAATATTGTGTTGACAGTAAAGCACGTATATCACTCTAAAAAAAGCCCGTGAGTCTTCTTTGCCGCACAACACTCGGAGAGCCAATCAGCGCAACTTACGGAGGCAGCTCAGCGAATGACAAAGCCGAAACATATGTTTAGACCAAAAAGCGCAGTCTGAGTTGTGACATTAAAGGGACACTGACAGGGTATTTATGCTCGCCGAGGTTTTTAGTTGTACGTGACATATGAGAGCTCAACTACCCAGAACAGAATTTGCGGCTCGAAATTCGGTTTCTTTCCGCCCGAAAACCGCCGATCAAGAACTGGCCGGTTCGAGTCTCGCTCGCTCTCTTTTCCGCGGTCACGGGCCGTTTTCTAAGGTATCGATGCGACCACCAAATTTAATCAAAGTCGTGGGTCACTGAAGGCACACACTGAATATTAAAAATAGAAAAAAATATGAACCCCATTTTTTGTGGCTTCTAAAAAGCTGCAAATACGTTGATTGAAAAAAAAGTTCCACAGACAACCGGAAGCATTCTGTGCGTGCGTCGTTTCGCGTATCGTGGGACTCGCAGGGACGGCGATGGCAGCGAACGACGGGCGTGGGACCTCTTTTTCAGAACTGTCGTTCGCGGTACCGGCGAATTTTGTCTGCCTTTAAAAGAGAAATTTGGGACTGGTCAAAAGAATTGGTATTCATCCCGTACGACACGCCCGACCACCAAGCCGATTTGCACGAAGACGTCGCCGAGCCGTCGCTCCCTTCTTGTGGCTGAAGACATCGCTCGCGCAAACTTCAAGCGCGACGTGTCTACTTCGAGTGGAATATGCACGCGTACGATTTCTTTACTAGGTGAGAATGTCGCCAATGCGTGGTGCACCCCGACTTCGACCCGGGAGTGCTTTTGCTAGAGGAAAATCGGCAGCAAACGTTCCAACTTAGTTTATCGGCTGAATTATTACCAAGGAAAAAATTGCCCCACTTTCGATACGCCCCAGTAGCTCAGTGGGAAAGACGTCGCCTTCGCACCCGGTAGAGCTGGGTTCGATCCCCCGTGAAACTTTTTTTTTTTTTTTTTTTAATATTTTCTGATGTCTACATTTCTTTTTTTTTTTTTTACAATTATTACTGAAGAAACAAAAAAATAAAAATAAGAAACAAATGTTGTGGACGACACGTCGCTGAATTAGATGGTATGGGATATCCTTTTTGACACCTGCGAACTCAATGTAATCACTTTCCACAAAATACAAGGAGCATATAAATCAGGTAGCGTCCACTTTCCGAGGTGCCCGTAAATGGTTTACAGGAATTGCAGCCAGCCATTGGTCCCGATCCCGTTGATCTTTCGGAAACTCTGTCGCACAATGCCACTTCTGTTTCGGACGCGGGACATGTGAGCCAGCTCTTCACGCAACATCTTGGGTGTATTCTTTTCGGAGCCGATCAAAATTCACCACGGGCACTCACTACTCATCTCCAACTCCTCAATGTACAAAACAACTCATCTTGGAGTAGAGAACAACGAGCGGAACATACATAACTGCAAAAGAATCCCACGGCGAGCAGTTCCCGAACGCCGCATGTCGTCTGCTACCGGGAAGGAGAAAAAAACAGCAAAAAAAACACACGGTCGGGTGTAGCCACGTGACTTCCGCCACTCACTCTCTTCTCTCCACTTCTCCGACCTCCGTCGGGTTTCGGTTTCGGTTTCGAGCAGTTGCGCCTTTTGACTTTATTAAAAAAATACGCTACCCTGTTGCAAAATATTAATTGGGTAGTCCTCCGACACCATAATGAAGCGCCTGGCAAAAAATTAAAAAAAAAAATTTGGGGGGTGTCAGTGTCCCTTTAAGGCTGCGGTCCCACGGCAGCCATCTTGAACAAGGCGTTAGTTCAACCAATAGATGGCGACACGCACCCATGGGGTGGCCGAAACATTGGTTCACAGTGGGATGGCTCGAGCACCATCACGTTCCCCTCGTGGCCTTGCTCGCGCCGCTGCCAGCTGTGCTCAGCTAGCTCAAGTAGCGTGGCCCAGCAAACGGGTGTATGCGAGAATGTCAGGCTGGGTATAAATTGTTGTCTGATATAGGGAGATGCGGTCGGCGGTTGTAACGTGCTTTCGCAATAAATCTTACCAAGAAGGAATCAAATGTTGATTGACGTGTCAATATTCTATCAATGAAAATTTCCTCTGCAGGAATGCACGCTCAGTAGACTCAACCAGTGGAAGCGGACGTCGAGTAAACTGCTTCGCGATTTACGGTACTTACCTCACCATTTTAATGACGACTAAAATAACGTCACGAAATATTGTGTTTCACGGGGTCCGGAAGATGTTGTAAAGGTTGTTACTTTATAGGTCCCGGAAAACAAACGCCGTTGCAATATTTTCGGAAGTACCGACACACATTATGTTGTAAGTACAGCTTAGGGAAACCATCAGAAGAAATAGGAAGACGTTTATTTGCAATGAAGACGCTATGAATGAACGGCGTTTAGCGACGGCAAGTTATGAGCGTTCGGGAATTTATAAGTTGATGTGATTGCTAACCATGGACATGCAGACAATGAAGACCAGTTTTGTCGGGAGATGGTGTTGTGGTGATGACCGGATATCGGACGACTCATGGCAGACGAACAAGCAAGTTTCTTCTCAGCGATTGGTAAGTATCCAGTTTCAAGCACAACACGTGACTCCCGACGTTGTCGACGTTTCGAACACTTACCGCTTTCGACAAAAGTCCTGGCACCTGGGCTAACTTTATGGAAAGACTCGAACAGTAACTGAAAACGATCCACTATTCAGTCGGTGGGTGGCGAAACGTATCCACATCTGCGGAGTCATGTACGATGCGTACTCTAAGTGGCTGGAAGTTTACACGATGTCTGCCACGACGTCCAAACACGTCATTGACGTTCTACGGTCTCTTTTACCTACTTTTGCCCTACCGAAAATACTTTTCTCTGATAACGCGCCAAATCTTGCTTCAAATAAAATAAACAAGTTTTTGAATAAAAAAAAAAAACGGCATCAGGCATCACATTAGTGCACCATACCATCCTGCAACTAACGGGCAAGCAGAACAGATGGTGTGCGGAACGAAAAAAAAAAAATCCCTTTTGAAGCTTACGGAAGAAGCAGTTCAGCGAAGAATCGCCAGGTTCTTGTTCCGGCAGCACGCGTCGGTCTCATCTTACACGGAAAAAAACCCGCCGAAGCAATATTCGGCGGAAGAATAGCCACACCCCTCGATCTCATGATACTATCGCTTACGAACAAAGATCGAGAGATACCCACATCGGGAGTAATGGCAGTTTATTCGGTCAAACAACTCGCCTACGTGAGGAATTTCAGCGGAAGTCTGGCCTTCCATGTAAAACTTGAGTAGAAAAGGCTCTATGTTGGTTGACCTGGAGGTGTCATCTCTCTGAATAAGTTAGATATCAATGCCCTTAAGTGTAAATATAACTAAATCACAAACCTTTCTTTGTGTATTGTGTAACTGCCCTTGTATTTAATAGTAGAAGCTACGGTGGTGATCTGGACCTTTCACACAAGACTCCTTTTTCTTATTTTTCGCCCCATACTCCTTTGCGGTTTAAGTATGCTTCAAGAATCTTTTGGAACGGGGACACTTTACGTCAACGAGGCCATTTGTTCCAAGTAGTCAATCAGGGAATGCTGCTAGAAATCCGTCCCTCATATTAACGAATAAGCCGCGCTTCTGCACAGTGCAGTTTTCCTGTTCCACGTACAGTTGTAAAGCAACATCCTCATTGATTCTACCATATACTGTTGCGGGTGAAGAAAGTCTTTGGGTACACGATATTTGAAACAAGTCTGGCACTGTACGTTGTGGTTCAACACCCATTAATGTCGTCGTCCTTATAGAGCCTCATCATTTAATCATTACCTCGTCACCTCATATTGCTCTTCATCAACAGTAAGTACAATAGGCTACCGCCACATTACAATCCAAGAATTGAAAAATTAAGTCGTTCAGTCCTTCAACCAGTTTATAATTTATATAATGTTATTACGTTACATTACCTCGAGACGATCGACGTCCATTGTCGATCTTCAAATACTTATACCTGTATATAAATTAGACGCACAAGGGGGGGGTTGGTTGCCGAGTGCAAGGTCTAGCGCACACCAGCTCGGAGCACTGGGAGCGAAAGCTCGCGCTGCAGAACCCACCCCGCCCCTGCCCGTTTCGATCTGGAAGAGCATCGTACCGGCGTGCGGTCGTGCATCACTACTGCGTGGCGCACGTTGAAGACCCCAGGTTTTCGGTTGTACCGCACTGGCTAAATTGCTCATCTACAGCTGAGACACCAGGCGCCCACTAAGGCAGACTAACTTCCGGCTGAATAAACATACACACAACAATTTGCAATTAGACGCATAATAACAAAGAACACAGTGTGCCGCCACTTTTCTTTGGATGCCTTTTTTTCTAAACCAGCGCAAGCTCGTGCGTTCTCTCTTTTGAGACGGTTAGAACGGTCGCGTATAAAACCCGCGTTTCTCCTACCCGCCCGCTTCCTCCTCTCATTATATGTATTTGGTTATAACTAAATAAGCCATAATAATGGTGTATTATTCATATTTACTTTCAGTTTCAGTCAGGGAAAAGGAGTTTCGCGGCAACTAGAGCCAATAAATGAGCAGCGCTTAGAGTATCGGCACTCTCTTCCCCGACAGTGTTGTGAACGCCGCCATTTTGGTGCTTGTGCAGAGCAGGCGCAACTGCCGATCGTCATGATTCAAAAGTGCGACATCGTCAGCATTAGATTCGGTGTTAGGAAGCTCATGTAATGTTGCTTTGCTTTGTCGCAAACTGTTTAAAGTGGGGGACGGAAAAGTGTTTCTTGTGATTTCAGATAAAGCTTCAAATAACTGGCAACCATAATTTTAAGCCATACTAAGGCCAAGCGTGGCTACTCTGAAGCGTAGCTTATTTAATAACACTATTCATGCTCTTGTTCAAGAGGCTTGTAATACCTAGGGTGCCTCAATGTCCTTCTGTTTAGGGTGATGCCACCCTCTGTAGTACCCGATGCCGACAGCACGCGCTCACGGGGAAAATACAAAGAAATCGACGAAAACAAAATGTCGCCATAGCACAATCAGCGCCACGAGCGCGTGCAGGGACACGCTCTTTCACGCGCTTCTGAACAAAAAATAAAAATAAAAGAGGGGGAAAAAATGGCCAGATGTCGTGCTCCACCCTAAGCAAAGGGCACATGAAGTGCTCCACCCAGTAATACCTGGAGGGGCCATATCGTAAGCCCCGTGGATTCCACAAGCCACTACCTTTTGACACCTGCCTCGTCTTCATTGTTCCCGCTTGTGCCAGTAAATTAGCTACGGTTCAGAGTAACGACACTTGGCCATATTGTGGCTTAAAATCATGGTTGCCAGTTATATGAAGCTTTATCTAAAATCACAGGAAACGCTTTTCCCTCCCTCACAAATGTTTAAACAACCCGCGACAGAGCATTGCAATATTGCATCAGCTTCCTAGCACCGCATCTAATGCTGAGGAAGTCGTACTTTCAGATCACGATGATCGGCAGTTGCGTTTGCTCTGAGCAAGACCCAAAATGGCGGCGCCCAAAACAATTTTGGGGAACGGAGTGCCGATACTTTAAAGCTCATTTAGTGACTCTAGGCATAAAGTGAACTCGGGTGTATTCTTTTCCTCTTCGTCTTCATTGTTTATTGATTTCAATCATATCGAATAATGAACATATTATATCACGCTACGCTTGTGTAAATATTGGTCTTAGATTTATTAGCCTGACCCAGTACTTAAACCATTCAGTTATCGATAATAAATCTTCCAATATATTTTTTAAATGTGCGGGTAAAAAGACACGGAGATTGATGATGATACAGACGCCAACGCCGCCCTCGGAGATTTTTTGAACATTAGAAATCAGCAATTTGTCTGCCATCCGCCAGGTAGCGCAACAAAACACCCAAACAGTTTTTAATTGTTTTTAAAATTAGCTAAGCTCTACACCTATTAAGAAACCAAAGCAATATCATTGTGAAAATTTAATACATCGCAATGTATATCTATTCCAAACTATAAATGTTATTAAATGCCAATAAATCTGTTTGATGTCCAAAACAGATATGCGTCAAAAACAGGTAAGTTTGAAGGGCTCCTGGAGCGTTATGACTTTGAAAATGAAAAAAAGCCATCGTCCACCTCTTGGGCAACCATTGTAGCTCTAAATGTTATAAAAGATTTTATCATAGTTTAATTATTTCTTCAGCGGCATTTGAACTACCATGACACGAAGCACAAAAAAGTGCTACGTTTGATATAAAATATCTAAACAAAAAAAAATTACACAACATTAAATGTTTTTCTGCGTATTGCCAATTATAAGCACTACATCTGTAGCTAATTTCATTGCCCTAGCTCTTGTCATTAAAAACATATTTGTGCGGAAAAATGTCAATTTTAGAGCAATATTTGGAGGGATGAAAAAAACAAAGTAGTGCAAATATCAAAAAAGTGGATCGTTAGATTCTGCTCCGACATCATCTTAACAAAACTGCTATATTGGAACCGTGCTATCTTTAATGGATCGTTCATAAAACATGAACTAGCGGAGCAAGTGAGGGTCCGCGCCATCATATTCGCAACGCTACAAATGCGCATGAACAGTAAAAACCAACACATACATAATATCAAATGAAAGAGGATTGCATTGTCTTTCAAATGACATCAATCCCAAAAAACAGTATTTAAAAGGAGATGAGTAATGGCCTGCCGAAAAGTACCTAAACTGCCACATTCAGTGGGACCGTGGCCTTAAGCAATGCAAGTGTGACGTTTTGCATTGCTTAAAGGGGCGGTGCAACGATATTCAATTGTAATGTTTTTCACTTTACACGAGCCTACTGGCACTAGTGGGACTCAGGATACTCGCACGAAACGCCACTGGCCAAGAAACTTCTTTGTTGCGCTGTAATTTCGGAGACAAAACCGAGCGTTTTCATTCAATCTCTCCTTCGCAAAACCTGATGACTAGCTGGGCGGTAGCAATACCGCCCAGTGACGATATTTGAATGCGGCTCATAGATTGGACCCGAGCATTGCGTGGGCACTCGATTTGGGCTCGTGATAATTACTAGCTCGAGAAGCATTCGGGTAGTGTCCTGTGTCCAATCGCTGCAATGACGACAGCAGCCGGACCATAACAATGTCTGGAACGCAGCGCGTGTCCCGTGCCTTGCCAACCCCAGCGCATGGCTATGATCAGCATTGGCGGCATATAATCGGCTCCAGATCACGTGGCCGCTTCTTCTGGCTGTGAGTTGAGGGGGTGAACGCTGCTCATTTTCCTTAATTTGTTTCTGCGACTTCGATTGCGTGTGGTGAAAAACGAACGGATATTTCACAGGTCATTAACGTCAGGGATCCGTTCTAAGCGGTATTTTCGCAAAATACAAAAATCGTTGCATCGCCCCTTTAATGTCACAACTCGGACTGCGTTTTTTGGTCTAAACATATGTTTCGGCATCGTCATTCGCCGAGCTGCCTCCGTAAGTTGCGCTGATTGGCTCTCCGAGTGTTGTGCGGGAAAGGAGACGCACGGGTTTTTTTAGAGTGTCGGAAATTAAAGGGTAGATGAAGAAGGCGGCTCAAGCTGAAAACAACAACTTAAAAAAGCTGCACGTGTTGCGGCTTTTTGTCCCAGCTACCATCTTTCCCGGTGAAAGAAAAATAAAATGATTTTTTGATTGATCCTCTTTTTATATTTACTAGTCATTTATGAATATGTCATCTTTTTCAACAAGGGCTCGTCGCTGTGTGTATTTGAACGGCACTTTTTTTTTTTAGTTTCCCGTTATTATTAAGGTATGCCTGTGAAATGTACGCAGTATAATGCGATCTCCCCAAGAAAAGTGACTGCGACTAGCTAGTTTCCCGAGTCCAGGAAGGCGAAAGTTACAAAGTAGTTGCCATCTTTGTTATTCATTCTTTTCTTGTGTTATTGCTCATTGGCAAGCACATTTGGGTTTACATGCCAGAATAAAGTGTTCCTTATCAATCAATCAATCAATCAATCAATCAATCAATCAATCAATTAATCAATATTTTATTTGCACAAAATAAAAGGGGGAAACGCAGAAGGCGGGCACGGCTTGCAGATAGATCCGTAACCCGTACACAGGAGCACCTATCTAGCCAGCCTCCTGAGCACACAAGGAAATACAAGTAGATGAAGAAGGATGAAGTTTAGATTAGTAAATAATATTGAATAAATCTAGAAGTGGAAGGATGCAAAATACTTACGGTGAAACCGCCAAGGTCGTCAGTAGTCTGAGGCAAAGGTGGGCACGTGCGCCCGGGAGAGCTATGGTAAGTGCCTAGAGCTGATGGGAAGAGAAAGGTCCCCTGTCGGTGGAATTCGAGCATGAAAGGGTAATGGACCTGTGGGATTCGAGATCCGTGTAACCGAGGCTAGGTATGATCCAGCCACAGGGGTCCCGGTGGCAACGGCTAGGAGGCGGATTCATGCTACCATGCATGCGACGATGACTCAGCCGATGCCAACCGACTCCCGAGAGACTGCAGGCGCACATCGTAGTCTGACTGTGGATCGCGGCATACCAGCATACCCGTGGGGCAGCACTGAACACCCTCCAGGGACGCGATGTGTGCTGCTGATTAGGGCTCCAAATGGAAGAGAAGTATTCGAGGTGCCGAAGGACCAGGACAGTTTAGTGTTTTCGTGGACTTGAAAACAGCAGAAATTCCTGTTTCGTGGATTTCCTGTATGTTACGGCAGTATATGGTGTGTCATCATCAGACACATTTGTGATATAACCAAGTACAACGGAGTGTGATCGTTGTATTGGTCAATATTTAGAAAATTTTATAGTCGTTTCAGCTCAGCGCCAAGTGGCCTACCGACGTCAAAATAACAGGATCGTGTAGGAACACGATCCCGTTAGCGTTCTGCACGGACCTGGTCATTCCTCAGCGCGTCTAAATCGGATTCCCAAGCCATCTTGATGAAGAATACTTTGGTCACGCAGTACAGTGCCTCAGCTGCCGAGGAACATATCACCAAGAACTGCGAAAGTGAACGTCACTGCAAGGTATCTGCAGGACCACACAGTTACAAGAAATGTAGCTCCAGAAACCCCTAAATGTGCAAACTGCAGCGACGACTACTCATCCCCATATATACTCCCTATGGCATCAACAAAAGGCATTCAAGGCGCCTTGTTCCGTCACCATTTCTAACCGTTGTTCGCCGTCCACCACAACCAGCGTATTCTCACGAAGCACCTACTATAGAAAACTTACACTGAGATCCTGAAACGTCCTCGCAACATTCAATATAAAAAAAGAGATACGTCACAATAATATTTCCCTCTCATGGAGGAAAGTCCAGCGCTATCGACGATGTCAGCAAGCCCCATTTAGTACTCGAGATATTCGACAACCCCCCACTGATACGCCAGTAACACCCCCGTCGTCGGATCATTCGCATCACCCACGACAACAAAAATACCCTGCACGTACACCTATGTTATTTGTTGCTTTAAAGGATATGTCAAGCAATAAGACCTTGGTGCAAACAACCTTCCAGAAGTAGGCTCAGCTAATTATGAAAAGATTAATAACTCCCTTTAGTGATCGCCATTGCCGCAAAAAGTGTACATCAGAGTAAAAGACGAGCCTTATAAGGAGGAGTCCATCCTACAATACAATGCAAAAGGTTTGCGATCACGACCTTCTGACTTTAGACAAATGGATCGTAAATATAGCTTCCTCGTTATTGTAATTTGCGAATGAAACTTGCCGAAAGGTATTGGATTGTCGCAGTATGAAAAATTTGACTCAGCATGCACTAGTACAAGTCGTGTGACCATGTTCATTAGTAGGGACCATGGTTGGATCGAAAAGATTGTTGACTGGAACGACCTTCCCCACTCCATTGTTTCACTAAAAAGCTCCAATGACTTTCGCTCATCCCTAACAGCTAATCTTCTTTAAATCAATAGGTGAAATCTCACTTATGTGTATACTGTTTTTTAATGTTTTTCTAGTTACTATTTTTGTCCGAGTTTCGTTGGGTAGAATTTTACTATGTGTTTTTACTCACCTACACAGTGTTTTATTGACTGTATAGCCACGCCATGCAGTACCCCCCCCCCCCCCCCCCCCCATGTAATGCCCTCCTGAGGGCCTTTAGGTGAAAATTAATATATGAATAAATACCCCAAAATGCATTTGCAAAGAGAAATCCCGGGGGTACATGACGCGAGCTCGTCAATATCGTGTATCAGCTAGAGTGCCGAACCGAAAGCGAACTGTCACTTTTTGCCGAACCGGGACTGAACAGGGCTGAAATCTTCATCGCCATCTTGGAACTAACTGGAAGTGAACCGGAAAAAAATAGAACGGTAACCGGTGTTGTGTGTATGTTTACACAGCCCGAAGTGTCTGTATCAGCGGGTGACTTGTCTCTCAGCTGTAGATGAGCAATTTAGCCAGTGCAGTACAACCGCTAGCCTGGGGTCTCTAACGTGCACCACGCAGTAGCGATGGCCATCCAGATCGAAATGGGCAAGGATGGGGATTGAATTCATGATCCCTGGGCTCTGCAGCGCGAGCGTTCACTCTATGTGCCCCGAACCCTAACTCAAGCCCACTCGGCCACCGATTCCCCAACACCTATATCAACACAACGCAGAAAATAGATTCTCAATTTAGTGGTTGAAACCGGTTCAGACCGGTTGTGAATTGTTATTTTTTGTTGCCGGAACTAAACCGGAGCTGAACCGAAAACCGTGAACCCGAACCCGTACCGAACCGATAAAAATTTCGGTTCCGCACTCTGGTATCATCAGCAGAACACTTGTGCAGCGAGCGGACAAGTATAAAAGCTATGCGCCCGTGGCTTTGTCAGCTTAGTATAAAAAAGTTGATGCCGAGTATGACATAACCCAGTACGAAATAGGTTTAACAAGACGTTCAATATTTACGCCTTTTATTATTAAGACATCTTAACATGCACATGCTCTGAATTTTACAAACGGACTTCAAAAGCGAATATTGCGGCTGACACACCGAAGGAATCCTTCCATAGTTTTTGTGCCCTGGCTGTAGTGACTACAAAGATTCCGGAGTCGGTGCTATCTGACCTCTGAAATGGTAGTGGTGGTGGTGAAAACTTTTGTTTTATTAGCATCAAGACCTCTGGTTCTATCGTTGTCCCGTCGGGTCAGAGGGGAAGAGAGAGAGAGCGCGAGAGTTTAGAAGAGTGTTTCTATGATGAAAATGATGAAAATAATCCCTGGAGAAGGGGTACAAGAGGGACTATGCTGGCAGATCGCATGAAGAAAAGGAGTGAGTTGTAAACTGCTCTTTGTAGTGGTCGGGGCTTTGTCGGGAGGGTTCACTCTTCAATGTATTGTGGCACTGAAGGGGATACCCTGCGCTGCCTCTGAGTGGACGTCAGGCGCGATGACGGTGGATAGCTAGGCCAGGAGAGGCCCATAGCAAGGGCCGTTCGGTGGCCCACGCGCAGGAAGGGGAGTACGGGCAGGTTGGGTCATTCTGATCTGGTCAACGTGGGTATCAGTGCGAAGAAGTAACCGCCATGGCTGGCGCGTTTTTTATGAAGGGTGACAGTGTCCCACTTGGTGAGGCCCGTTGAGGTTGGGGGAATCTTTTCTTCTGGCAGCAGACTGAGAAGTGCTTGCTTACGGTCATTTTTAAGTGCAGTGCGGACCTCACTGAGGTCGGGAGCTGGTCGTCCGTTTCTGCGAGTGGAGAGCATCCGTGGTGGCCGCGCGCAGGTAGAGAACAACAAGCGGCGGAGAAAAGCTCACCGGAGAAAAGCTCACCGGAGATAAGCTCACTGGAGATAAGCTCACCGGAGAAAAGCTCATCGCAAAACCGGCATATGCGGAGAAAAGCTCACCGGCCTTTGATCGGATGCGGAGAAAAACTCACCGATTTTCTTTTTTAACTTAGAGTATTCTGTGTCAAACGTGTCAAGTCAACACAATTCGCATTCGTCACCTCATTAAAAACATATCCCCTTTTTGTAATATTCTCGAAGTTCATTAGGCATAATTACTGATTCCTGAGAAATGAGTAACCACCCATTCTGTATATTATTGAAGCCGCAAGTATAAAATCAGAACATCGTACACCGGTAAGAAAGACAACAATTTATCGACAGCTCACAGTGCGCCGTCGGTAGCTCTGTCAGATAAAGAGGTTTGTACTTTTCGAGCTAATATGAGTAGCGATGTCTGAACCGTTTCAGCTCCGAATATTGTGTAGTGCCTAATAGATAAGTAGGTGTTTGCTGACGTAATCAGTGTCGGCTACGCTGTTTTCTTTCTGTTAATTTCACTAACAAACTTTAGTTACGTGAAGAGCTTCGTCCTGTCGTGTTTGTTGTCTTCACTCCGTCGTCGTCGTTTGAGCGGTTGTCAACATGTATAACGTTTACCAACTTGCCCAATTCGCTATATTAATTCGCTATATTACAGAAGACTACTTCTTAAATACGTCACGAGAAACAACGTGCCAGTGTGCAGCTCTGAAGGTCATGGGTGGCTCGCCGTAGAAGGGCACTATCACACAAAGGCAACGTGTGGAAACACCAGCACGAACGGCTACAAAACGTGATTGCCCGTAGAAGAAAAAGTCTCGACATCCTACTGACTGTTTTATCCTGTTTTCAAAAGTTAACAAAAGCTTCAAAGAGAATTTCAGGCAACGCGTTGTTGCGCATGCACTTTCGAATTTTCGGAATTTATAATTTTGATTTTTAGGTTTTAGGCAGGCATTATTATGTTTTCGAACTTTTTCCTGTTCTTCAAGCTCATAAAGTTTTCAGTTCGGCTTTTGTTGCCTAAAGATTAAGCCACAGGAAACACTCGCCCGCAATTATTAAATCTGAGGCAATATACACAATAAGCTTAACAAATATTACAAAAAAAGACACTTTCTTTTTTACAAAGCTGATGAATTTTAATGATAATAAATTTATATATGTTAAGCATTATCCAACAGCCTCCATATAAAATGAAGAAAACAAAAATCGGTGAGCTTTTCTTCGCATACGCTCAATGGCCGGTGAGCTTTTCTCCGCATCAGCCTGTTTCGCGGTGAGCTTTTCTCCGATGAGCTTATCTCCGGTGAGCTTTTCTCCGGTGAGCTTTTCTCCGGTGAGCTTTTCTCCGAGATTCGAGAACAACGTGGTGGGTGGCTCATTGTACCGAGACTATTGGAACGCTCGCTGCCCTTCACTCCCGCGTGCCCAGGCGGCAACCATCCAAGCCGAACGTTGATTACATGATCGGATGCAAGGCAATTCAGTATCGTCCGAATGTTACGCACCACGAGTGCGGTGTCAAGGGTGTTTTCTACTGGCCTGAGCGCCGCTTAGCATTGAGTGTACGGCCACGGTGACAAAGGCGAAGTGTCAGGTTCTTGACTCCACATATTCGAGCGGTGCCTCTATGGCAAGAAGCTCGGCTCTCGTTGGAGTCAGGTGTGTTTGGGTTCTGCGGCGGGTGGCACTTATTTCCTCGTCCTCTGAGCAGAAGGCGATGTCCGTCGAATCAAGCCGATGGAGGCGTCTGTGAATATATATGTGACTCCGATGTTCACCACTGCACGTTGAGCATGGCGTCGGGCTTGACTAACCTGGTGATTGAGGTCGTCGTCTCCAACGTGCTTAGGGATGGGATCCACGCTAGCAGCGTCTGACGTCCAAGGTGGGTCGGGGTCCGCTAGAAGTGTCGCTTACAAGTGGTATACAATGCGTTTGAAAATGGCTTTGCCTGCCTTTGTGAGCGACAAGCGCTGCACTTGGCGGACGTGAACATTATGTGCGAACTCACTGAGAATATTGAGATGGACCTCCCTGTGAAGTTCTTCCGTCGTTTAGCGTCTATTGGTAGGCCCAGGGCTGTCCGTGCATCCCTTCGATTGAGAGCAACTAATTTGTCTCTTTGGGTCTTGGTGAGCGCCAGGAACGGCATTGCATAAAAGTATTCGTGACGGTACTAGCCCGCGGTTCAGAAGTTTGACCGTGTTCTCCTGGTTTCCCCACGATCGTCCTGCAGTGCGGGTGATGAGGTTTTCAAGAGTCTTGCACCTCTTCTTGATTGCTGCAATCCACGACTTACCTCTGTTCCTGGCATCAATGGGAAGGCCAAGGACGGTGATTGACTCTTTTCGTGGGCGTGGATGACCCGCGACAAGGAGAGCCTGGAAAAGCGGAGCCGCCTCTTTTTGCGCATGCTTCCCTCCGAGCACGATGTATGTCGATTTTGTGGTCCAGGTTCCAGGCCCTCTTGGGTGGCATCTTGCTGCTGTCCGATTGAATCCGATCGGGTTCAGAATGTAACGTCGTCGGCATAGAGGGAGTGGCCCAAGTGCTCGACCCGGTCGAGCGGACTCGGTAAACCCGGCAGAAGAACGTTAAATAAGAGGGGACGGAGTACGGCCACCCTGTGGTACACCGTGCGAGAGTATCCTCGGTCGAGACTCTGCCCCCTGTACGGTGACCGTGACCTCCAGTCCCATCTCTTTGAGCATGTCGATGATGAGTGTTGGTGATGCATTGTCGAACGCTTTTTGTAGATCGATGGTGGTCACGGTGTGAATCTTAAGTTGATTTCCTCGGGCGCCTGCCTAGTTTTGGTGGATTGTGACCAGACTCGAGCCGACAAGTATTGCCTAAAATCTGTTTGTGTGGGTGCCAGCTTTTCGTTACGTTCATAAAACCAATGTAGCCTCACGGCCACCTATGTGCTCAAAGATCTTGGCTACGGCGGAGGTGAGGGAGACGGGCCGCAGGTTGTTCGGTGAGTCAATCGGCTTCCCCGGCTGGGAATCGGCGTGATCGTTAAGATTTTCCATCCTTGCAGTATTTCTCTGGTTGCCCAGACATTGTTGTTCAATGCCATGAGCTCTTCCAGCCCCTCGTCCGGTACGTTCTTTAATACTGAGTACGTTATGCCGTCCGGCCCAGGTGCGCTATCTATGCTTGCCTTTTCTGCAGTGTGAATTGCAACTTGAGAAGCGTGAAAGGTTGGTCTATTGGGCCTACGTCACGCTGGGTGTGTTTGGGTATGGCTTCTCCTCTGGGCTCGTTGTAGCAGGTGTGCTTCTAGGAAAAAGCTGTGGTCCAAGATGTTCCGCCACCTCTTCAGATGAGCAGCCAAGTTTAAGTTGTGGAGACTCAAGAACAGACAACCGTTTCGCCACACCCGTTCTAACCCGCGCTCGTCCTGAGCGCGCGCTAGCTTGACCCGCCTCACGAGCCATCTTTATTGTCGTCCTTTTCAATCCCCACATCATTCGCCCTTTCGGGGGGGGGGGGGGGGGGGGGGGTTGGGGGGGCGGCGGAGAGTTTCTTCATCAGGTGGTTTTCGTTGGTCCCCTCCTCGAGCACACGTCATGAATGTGGAGTTTTTGGCAGGGGGCATAGTGATGCCGTGATTCCAGTCACTGCACAGCCTCCGTCGACAATAGGGTTGCGTTGGGAGCTGTGCCTCGGCAAGTGATGCCTGGGTGGCCAGGACAGACGTGCTTTCCAGGTCACGACTCGTTGGTGGGGGGGTGGTTGGTGAGGTCGTGGTGATGGGCGGTGGCCGCCCCAAGAGATGGCTCCTATGTGGCGAAAGATGGCTTGTATGTGGACGTAGCGGAACGGTTTAGGTATTCTTTTGCTTTTGAGGGTATAGAGTTTGATGTGGTGGTTACATTTCATCGTCGCTAAGTCTGACGTTCGCCAGTTCTGGTGGTAAGGTTAGTGTTGGGCGCAGGCGTTCGGGGCAGGCACGGCCAACAATAAGGAGGGCGGCCTCGATGTCGGCAGGTGTGAGGGCCCGTGATCCAGCCCGCGCCAGCGCCCGCTGGCGGTCTTCTCGGTCGTGGTGAAGGGCTCCTTGATGATGTCGTTCGCATGAAATGAGTGGGACGCGGCAGAGTTCACAGATGTCGGCGTATTCTTCCTCGTCGTAGCCGGCGGGCAGATCTGCAGCACAGCGCTCCGTCAGTGTCCGTCGCCGGAAGGGATGGGGAACGTCCTCTGGTGCAGTCCCTTGTGGCACTTGAGGTTGGTGTTCCCAGGCCATCCGGGACGCGAGTGTGACCATTCGCCCGGCCTCCACCACGCACCAGGTGGCAGCCTCGGCAGTGCGTGGCGGTTGCTGACGGCGGTTATGTCGCCTGGCGCGGCGAGAGTGGCCCCGTGGGTTGAATTGGGGGCATAGGGGGGATCGGGAGCGGCTTCGAGATCGCCTGAATGAATGGGTGTTGGTGCGTCGAAATGGCATGCCTGGATAGAAAATAACCATGAGCAACGATCTTTCGTGTGGCAAAAATTGACAGGGAACTGTGTTCCTTAGGACATTCCTAAAGGGTGACATGTCTAGAAACAAACGGCTTCAAATCACAAATGTTAACGGGTCCAGTTAACGACCCGTCTTCGACATGTCGTAACCTATACACCAAACGTGATACCCGTGAGACAACTTCCAAGGGACCTTCCCAACGCGGAGCTAATGATGCCGTGAACCCCTTTGCTGCATTACTAAGCCGGTGCACGCGCCGGAGAACGCAGTCTCCTATTGAAAATTCGAGGGGTCTCCTGCCTTGGTTATATTGGTTCCTCTGATCGAGCTGCGCTAACTCAATATTTTGTCGAGCCACTCGCACAGCGTCGGTGATTTTATCACGAAGTCGTTCAGCGAATCTCGCGTACGAGGTGTTTGGTCCCCTATTGTCGTCAGAAAAGCTGTTCTCGAGGGGAAATCGCAGCTCACGTCCGAAGTTTATTTGGGAAGGCGTGAACCCTGTCGTACGGTTCTCCGTAGTTCGAGTGGCGAAAGCCATTTCCGGGATGTAATTGTCCCAGTCTTTGTGTCTCTCGGTGTATACCACTAGCATTGCTTTTAGGTTCCGGTTGACCCTCTCAGCTATGTTGGCTTGAGGGTGGTAAAGAGTAGTGCACTTCTGCTGGATGCCCAGTGTTGTGCAACAGTCCTCAAAAACCTCACTTGTGAAGTAGGATGCGTTGTCGGAAATTAATTGGGAACAGAACCCGAAGCGGGTGAAGGTGTCCCTCAATTTGTCCCAAATCGTCCTGGAACTCAGTTGGCGGAGAGGGTGGAGCTTCACCCACTTTGAAAAGTGGTCGGTGACTACCAGGAGATACCTGTTTCCTTTGGGGCTGTGTGGAAAGGGACCCATTATGTCACATGAAACAATCTCCCATGTAAAACGACTTTCCACTGATTGCATCAAACCAGGGGGTTTACCTCCCCTGGGTTTGGCTTGTTGGCAACGTAGGCAACTGCGTGTGTAGCGGAGAACATCCTGGCGCATCCTCGGCCAAGTCGCAACGCGACACAGTTTCTGGTAGGTTTTCTGACCGTCACAGAGGCCCGCTAGCGCACTGTCATGAAAATATCGGAGGAAAGTTTGCCTTAATGTACGGGGTACAACCACACGAAAAGGGGACGTTGTGGGGTCGGCTTCGTCTGCCTGCGGTATGTAGCGAAGGAGGAGTCCATCCTCGCTGTGCACATATGCGTCTACCGACCCATGCGTCCCGTTTCCATTTGTTTGATTGGGCTGAGTCAAGCACCGAGATACCTTTTGGCACAAGTCGTCTTTTTGCTGGGCTTCTCGTAGCTCGTCCCGGCTCACAGAAAGACCCCAGGAGACTTCAGTGTCGGCAACAGCGACGAGTTCCGCTGTGTCATCCGCCTTTCGGGGGGGTAGGGGTGCTCGTGACAGAGCATCTGCTGCGACATTGAACTTTCCTGGTTTGTATTCAATCGAAAAATCATATTTTTGTAAAGCCAGAGCCCAGCGAGCGAGGCGTCCCGCGGGGTGCTTAAGGTTTTTCAGCCATGTTAATGCTTGATGGTCAGTCTGGATGGTAAAGGTCGCTCCATCTAAGTACATGTCAAACTTTCTCAAAGCGAATATTATAGCGAGACATTCTTTTTTGGTTACCGTATAGTTACATTCGGCCGCGGTGAGAGTATGACTCGCGAATGCAACGGGCCGCAACGCTGCGTTATGTTCCTGGAGTAGTACTGCACCTATACCGTAATCACTGGCATCCGTTTGGAGGACGAATGGAGCATTGAGATTAGGAAGCCTCAGAGATGCAGTATCCGCAATAGCGGTTGCTAACGCTTTAAACGCTTGTTCCTGAGCGGAAGTCCAGGTCCATGGAACCTCCCGGCGTAATAGCTGGTGAAGGGGCCGGGCCAAATCAGCGCAGTTGGCAATAAACTCGCGGTAGAATCCCACCATGCCAAGGTACCGTTGTAAACTTTTTTTGTCTCGTGGCTGAGGAAATTCTATAATTGCTCTGAGCTTCTCTGCTTGAGGCTGGAGTGATCCTTGGTCTACCACGAAGCCAAGAAGCTCCACTTTGGGTGATGCAAGTTGCACTTTTGACGGGTTAATTGTGAGACCAGCTTCACTCATGCGCTTCAGGACGACCTGCAAATGGTGAAGGTGGTCCTCGATAGTATTAGAAAACACTACTACGTCGTTCATGTAGGCCATTGCATAGTTAAACTTTGCATCACCCAAGACTGTATCCATGAGCCTCTGGAAGCTGGCAGGGGAGTTAGATAGGCCGAAGGGGAGTCGGACAAATTCGAACAGACCCCTGGGGCAAACAAATGCTGTCTTAGCGATGTCATCTCTTGCTAACGGGAATTTGCAAAAATCCTCTACTACAGTCGAGGGTTGTGAATATCCGCGCAGACCCCAGTGCATATAAAACAGACGAGACTGATGGAAAGGGGTATGCATCTCGCTTCGTGACCGCATTCAGAGGACGGTAATCTACGCAGAGGCGTGCGGTGCCATCCTTCTTGGGTGCTAACACAACCGGAAAAGCCCATGGACTTTTTGAGGGACGGACGGCTCCGGTCCGGAACATCTCAGTCAGTGCTCCGTCCAGGAGTGTGCGTTTATGAACACTAAGGGGCCGCGCATTAAATCGGATAGGCGGAGTGTCTCCAGTATCAATTCGGTGTTCGAGGATGTTAGTCTTCCCAGGTGTCTCTGTAAACATGTGTGAGAAATTCTCCAAAAGCTTCGCTATACGTGAACGGTCCGAGTCGGTGCCAGAAAATGACCTCATTGCCACGTGCAGATACGCCGACGAGGGGAATTTCTCACATATTGTACTCTCTAGAGGACGAGCTTCCGTAGGCATTGGTCTGACTGCAAACTTGACAGTAGCGGACTGCGAGCCATATCGATATTCTTCTGCTGACAAATCTAGGACTATTTTTTCCCTGGAGATGAAATCTCGACCGAGAAGAATAGGGCAGGCGAGACCGGGTAGATATGTGAAATGTTGTCGACATCGCCGTCCATCAAAGCTCAGCTTCAGTCGAGCTCCTTCAGTGGTGGAGATAACTTGGTCAGATGCCGTACGCAGCTCTCTCTGAGAACGCCGCATTGAAATGTTCCGATCTTTGCACAATTTCCTAACGAAGTCTCCGAAAAGTGAAATTGCAGCTCCGGTATCCAAGAGCGCTGCGATCTGTTGACCGGCAATGTTAACCACAATGTAGGGTTCTGCTGTGCCTCTACTTTCGTGACGCTTAGCGTCAAGGGATGGTATAAAGTACGTGACTGGACGGAACCTATAAATTCGAAGTAGCTTGTCATAGACTTTCAGCCGACTCACCCATGATACCATGGTCGCTAGGATTCCCATGGTCAATGAAATGCTGAGGATTGTCACGCCTCGCAGGCCCGCCCAGGTCACCGTTCGGTGGTGGGCACGGGGTTCCGGTTGGACCGCACGTGCCATACACTTGTCTACTGGTTCTCCAGCAGGCCGCGCTGGTGTGGCCGCATCAGCCGTTTTTCTGGCATGTGGGTGGACGACGGGCGGCCACGCCGCTGCCACTTCCTGCGAGCAGCCGTTGTCGTCACGTCTGTTCTCCGGAGTCGTCTCATCGGGGACCAGGACGCCACTAAGTGTGACCGTTAGAATGTCAACTTCGCCCCCGCTTACGCGATCCCATAGCCGCTCCAATGCAGCGAACACAGCTCGGGCTACCGCGACTGGTGATAGAGCGGAGGACTCGCGACCGGGCTCTGATATACCTACGGCAGACTTGGAGGTTTCGTTGCCCGCTGAAGGCCCTTCCCCACCGGTGCCGCTTGCACCTCTCACCGCGTTGGGCACATTGCCAGAACAAATGGCATTGTTCCTGGCGGAGATGTCGCAGCTCCTGCAGGAACAACGCCGTCCGCTGCCACCCCCAGTTCCAACACCTCGGACGGGGACATTGCGTTTACATGCCGAGATTCCGAAATATTCAGGCTACGCGGATAGAAAATCGGTTGCCGATTTTCTTGACGAATTGCGTGAATACCAGGCGGTGTCTGAAATGTCTGAGGTAGAACTTCTTTCACGCGTACTACCGATCGCCCTCACGGGAAGCGCCGCGACATGGCGTCGGAGACAACCACCCTTCTCGACGCTACAAGACTTTTCGGAGCAGTTCAAAAATGAATTTCTGCCTCCCGATTACGGCGCGCGAATGCTTGATGAGCTTAGGGCGCGCACTCAGCACCGTGACGAGTCCCTAGTCGAGTTTGCTCGGGCGCTCCAAACTCTGTATAACAGGGCTGACCCTAGCGCGTCCGACTCAGACAAGGTGTCGCGGGCTATCCGGCAAAGCCACCCGCAGTTTCACCCCTACCTGCGTGGGCGGGTGTTCCGGAGTTTGGACGATTTGGCCCAAGCAGCCCACCAGATCCAGGCGGACATCCTGGCCGAACTAAGATATCGGCCTCCTCCACCGCCGGAAGCTTGCCTGGAACCGTCCTGCGCCTGGATAGGCACGACCAGGCAATCCATGGATGAGCATGGCTCACGTCCAGTTCTTCCCGGAAGGGTACCCCGAGCGCTGGACCCTTGCACCCACGGACTGGGCGATGGTGCTCAAGTCCGCGCGCGTGGCCGCCAATACCAAGCCCCACGTTGGGCGCCAATGTGGAGACTCAAGAACAGACAACCGTTTCGCTGGTGTCCACACCCGTTCTAACCCGCGGTCGTCCTGAGCGCGCGCTAGCTTGACCCGCCTCACGAGCCATCTTTATTGTCGTCCTTTTCAATCCCCACAAAGTTCAAGCGATGCAAAGACATTTCTGGCTCGTCCAGTGTCATATCCATAGCATTCACCTCGCGCCACATCTTTGCTGGGTGAATCGTTGCAGATAACATTGCACAGAGTTGTTCTGTATATTTCCGCACTCGCGATTTCACTGCGGCATTCACTGCGCGCTCGTGGGGAAGTTTTATGTCGTCTGTGCCTACACTGCTTTCGTAGCCTCGCTGCCTTCATTTAGAGGAGGTGAAGGTCTGGGACTGGATCTTCGGTCTGATTGGATCGGTTTGTGTGGCACTTTTCTGGGCCAGTTGGATCTTCTCAATGAAGGTCCGGGACGCATGTGCGTAGTGTGCACAGAAGTAGTCCCACTTGGCCATATTTACTGTTCACTTCAGTGATCTGCCTAGTGATGAGAGATTGTGTATGTGACCAGTTATTGAAAAGTTGTCGCTATTCATGCAGTTCAGAGTAGTCTGTTCAATGATTTAATTTTTGGTGACGCTCACGTAATGTTCGGCGTGGTGTCGTGTTGTGTTTCTGTAGCCGCCGCTCGTGTCGGTGCCACCGGTTGATTCAGGAGCAGAAATTCTGCTTTGTCTATAGACTTCACCAGCTTTCGTCCCCTTTTTGTCGTGTTGCGGCATCTCCATACCGTGTGCATTGCATTAAAGTCTCCAGACACTAGTGTGAGTTATGTTAATTGTGATGTGACTGCGTATAGCGTTTGAAGCCAGCTCATTCATTCTACTTTTATCTGTTGAGATCGTATATATACGATGGCGAGAGTGATATGCGTTTAGCTAAATTCAGGGACCACCACTACTACTTCCCTGTGAGGCTTACAGAGGTCGTTGTGGCCAATTGCGACTGGAGTATCGTCGCTTTCACATAGACAGCTGCCAGTCCTATAGCTTTTGGTGCATCTGGGTCACTCGGGCTCTTCCCTTTTGCATCATGCATTCTCTCACTGGTGGGTTTGAGGCTTGCAGTCGAGTCTGTGGACTGGGTTTGAGGCCTTGAAGTCGAGTCTCTGGACTGGGGTCTAGTTCTTGTAAGGGAAGTACGGGTATGGGGTGGTGCATTTTTAGTAAGTTGAAGCGGCCATTTGTTTTCTCTTTTTGTTGTTTTATACGGCGTTCAAGTTCCTTTTGGTGCTGCCTGAGAATTTCAAACTCTTCGGCGAGTCGTTGCACTGATATCACGGAAGCATTGTTCGTGAACCTGGTATTTGCGTTCTACGCACCTGGTGACGTGGTGCGTTGAGCAGAGAGGGTGCATGGGTCCTGTGTTGCCTTGTTGAGGAATATCGGGCTGAACTTGTTGGACATGGTGTTCGGACAGCCCCGGTTCTATTGTAAGTCTTGAGGTAGCGGTCACGATAGCGACGTTGCGAACTTTCGTTTTCACAATCTCCCGTTTAGCGTTGCTACCCAGGTACTCTTGCGCTGCGGATGTTCCGCGTCTTTTGCAGATGACAACAATGATGTCTTAGGCTCTCGTAGTTGATAATTCCCAGCTGGTTTGGTGCTGCCTCTGCAGTTGTACCTCCTGGCTGGGGAGTGAGTGACGGAAATTCGCTGTCATACTTTATCTGCGTTCCCTTTCGGAGTCCATGACCATTGTTCGCTGCTCTGTCCCTTGGGCATGGAATCGTGCATCTCTTGCTCGTTGCCTGGCTGCGTGCGGCGGCCCGGGATAGTTGAGGGTGCTTCACTTTTTCTTGTGATGGCGGTTTTCATGACCTAATACGCCATTTAGATGACAGTGCATCGAGCTCACCATCATAATTGCAACAGCGTCGGGTTTCAGCCAGGCAATCCGCTTCGGCCATGTGCTGTTCGCCGTATCGACCACAGCTCAGCGTGTTCGGTTGGGGCAATTGTCTGCCTTGTGGCCAAATCTGAGGCAGTTGGCGCAGCTAGGCTGCTTGGCAGAAACCAGTGTCTATTGATGATAATGATGTGTTTTTCCACTTGTCATGATGTTTTCTAAAAAAAACCTATAGAATAATGCCCATAGAAAAATGTAGGTACAATGCAAAAAAAAAAGGCATCACAGGCACGCGAAGTGATCCCACATGTATCACGTGCATTAATAGCGCGCCTTTGAAGGTTACGAAGTCTGAAGGGTTCGTTGCCCCAAGTCTTCCGTTGGTGAGAATTGTATTTCTTTGTAAACCATGAGCGATGCGAGCTTGTGCGAGCTCATTGTAAGTGTAGTCCACTGAAACTCGGATGACGCCGCGGATCGGCTTTCTAAGGCGAGCAACGTAGGGCCGCATTGACACTTCGCCTATTTTCGTGATCTGCACGAGTTCTTGTGCCTCACGATTGATTTTCACGTCATTTGCAACGACGTTTGCACGTTGTGCACGCGAAGCTCGGTACCATTAGGACGAATGCTACCGCGCGGGATTGCCATTATTTCTTTTGGGGCGAGTTGAGAGACGTGGTATGCACTTTTTTCCGAAATGCGTAATGCTCATGTGCGCAATGCCTGACGCTCTTGGGTTCAAGATTGTGCTACCAAAACAGATCCGCCATCTTGTATGTCGCCAATTTGTTTAAAACCAAGCTGTGATAAGCCTCCTGAAAAGTTAGCCCAAGGTGACACACAAAAATATATTGACGAAAAGAAGAAAGACACTTTTGATCGCGTGGAAAGAACGAATTTCGAAGAAACAAGAAACATGTCGACGCTACGTGAACCTCTGTTTGAGTTCAATGATTTGCAATTCTTTTTTTTTTTTTGACAATAAATAGTTTTTGTCTGTAAAGGCCCGTTCACACACTTGCGACCTCTTAAAACTGAGTTCCCTGAAACCTCTTACAACGAGAGGACACACTGGCGCCATCTATTAGATAGCAGTGTAAACTTCCATTTTGCTGGGTCGTGCTCTACCCCTCGCCCTTATACAGCATTTTGTCATGGGTGGGCGGGCCCGGCCCCCTCCCTCCCCCCCCCCCCCCCAAAAAAAAAAAAAAAAAGAAATCCTAGCTACATGTCTGCCCGCTTGTTTCCTATGGCGGTCCGGCATATTTTCTATTTCTCTCGCGCATTATCCTTTCTTGGCTCGAAAAACTTTCGTCAACGTAATCAATGAGCCTTTCTTATAGGCATTACGTACATTTGACCTCGGAAATACCGCAAAACCTTCGCTCTTGTGAAGTGCAGTTCCAGGGTCACCGCATAGGTAGCGCCAGAGGTTTTAACAAGTCTCGTCTCTCTCGGTCGTTCTCAGTTGCAAGACGTGTGT
Organism: Ixodes scapularis; assembly: GCF_016920785.2. Classification (NCBI taxonomy): domain Eukaryota; kingdom Metazoa; phylum Arthropoda; class Arachnida; order Ixodida; family Ixodidae; genus Ixodes; species Ixodes scapularis. The sequence goes on from NW_024609846.1 coordinate 96,607,539, forward strand.
CAGTTAGCCCCTTTATCATAGCATTATTTTTCTTATGAGGCGAGCGGCATGGGCTCATGCCGTAGCAAGCAACGAAGGCTTGTTTGAAAGTAGAGCACGTTACTAAGCTAGGGGGGGGGGGGGGGGGGTGAGGGAGGGGGCGTTTGCACGGTTTGTGCTCTACTCAGTGGTCTGCTTTAAACGCGAACCATATTTACTCATCCCAATAATATGTGTCTAGAAACCCTGTAAATACTACGAAGGTACCGAAATAGCTGGTATTCACTGGCGGCCATAGTTGTGCCCGCTGTTGCAGAGTGCGGGCTCACGATGAGCTTACACAACGCTTCCGGAACCTGCACTTCACACCACACCACGAAGATTTTAAGTCCTCTCGGAAGATAAGTGGGGTATCGTTTTGAGCATGCGCTGTGTACGCTGCGCTCAAATATGGCGCCCAGTGAATACCAGATATACGGCGGTCAAATGAGTAGGACAAGTCCTGCGAACGCGTTGTGTTTGCGAAGCTTGTGAACAACCAGACGGGGAAACTGCTTTGGTGCATCTTAATCTCGAACCAGATTTCCCGATAGGCGGCAGCACATATTTGGAAAAAAGGATTGGCTAACTGGTTCGAAATTGATCGTAACTGGTAAAGATTCACATTTGAAGGGTGCTGCTGCTCGTTTCCGATTCTTGGCACAGGAAGCGGTGATGCAGGGTCATTCCCCGTCATCTTCGTGTGATAGTTGCGATGTTTCCGTGTCGTCATGCATAGACTCGGCGTTAGGCCTAAGATCAGTTTCAGCTTAGGCGTGGTGTCGTTGGTTCAGTTGATTTTGGGAATCACCGGTGGCGATTTATGATAGCTTACATCCATCACCTTTCAAAATCAGATCATTGGGGCGTAACGTTGTGGTTTGGAAGCGCAGTATTGACAGAAATTAAAAATACATCCAGGAGCAAGAAAACTGCTACCCTGTACAAAACGCTCGGTCGTCTTTTTCTAGAAATATGTTCCCACTGTACGATAAATAAACATATGATCAGCAATATAACACGATCGCTCCACAACAATATTTAAGTAAACATTAGTTTAAACTGTTAAACGGCGTAAGCGATATCAAGGAAAGGCATGCAGCTCAAACAAAGAACAAAAAAAAAATCACATTTTATTACAAATAATAGCAAAAACAACCCTTATCACAACCCATGGCAGAAACGAGTTAGGGAAAAATGTCTAAACAATTAAGGCTCCCTATTACGGCATATAGGAGACAGTTTAAAATAGCTTCCAAATGGCTTTTTTCAAATTCATCTGTACAGTCCGCCAGCGCAATCTTATGCGGCAGATTATTCCAGTCCTGATAGTTTTAGGAAAAAGCGAGTATTTAAAGATGTCGTTGTTAAATTTTGGTAGTTGAAATTAGTGTTTATTAACGTTTCCTATTTTCCTTGAAACGTGTGGTTTTAATTCAGAATGTGCATCAATATTGTACAAGTGATTAGAAACCATAAATTTTAGTCGGGTTATTTTTCGACGGGTCGAGTGTGGTAGAAGACACAGCGTTTTCAACATAGCTCGAACTGAGTCAGATCGCTTATATTTCGATAAAATAAACCTCGCTGCCCTTCTTTGAATTTTTCCGAGTTGATCCATATGAGGTTTTCTATATGGGTTCCGGAGCATCGCAGCATACTCCAATGTTGGCCTAATATAGGTTTTGTAAACCAGTAACTTCGCAAAGGTTGGAGCACTGTTAAGATTTTGTCTTCAAAACCTTTTTTGTTTCATATTCCGACTAATGGACAACCACCAAACTAATAAAAAACATTTTTGTTTTATTAGTTACTGTAATACTCTGATGTACGCGAGCCCTTAATTTGCACGAATTTCGCGAATTGGAAAGTTCGCGAAATTTAAGGGCCCGTGAAATTTTCGATCCTTAAGAGTTTCATTGCAGGCGTCTGGAATTCGCGAAATTTAGTGGCCACGATTATGTAGGGGCCGCGAAAATAAAGGGTTTTACAGTATTCTAGAAAAAAAAAACAGTTTTCTGGGTATTTATTTTTATCTCCCATCTTGAACACAAATCCTGAATAGACACGACGTGCTTAACTTGCGTTGGTCATTATAATTTTTCATTTTTGAATATCTTAAACAATCATTCGCAAATTACCGGACAATAACATCCGGATTTACTTCAGCCGCGATATCATTAATGTAAATTAAATATGATAGTGGTTTAGAGACCGGCCCCTGGGTGATACGCGAGGGCACCCCGGCTAATTTCGAACACGTGCCGTTTATTTCTACGTACTCCACTCGGTTAGATGAATAAGCCCCGATCTACTATATGACGGTTTGATTCACCCCATATGAAGAAAATTTATGAAGTAGTTTAGAATGAGGCACTCGATCGATTGCTTTAGATGGATCAAGACAGATAGCATCAGTGCAATTAACCTCTGCTGCGCTGTCATTACGCGACGCAGCAAAGGCTGGTTGCACTATCTCTTCACGGGGCGCGGTGCCACCGGGGCCGAGATGCGCTCCGATAGCAAACTGAAACTAAAAAAACCCGCCGAATTTGTGCGGTTTTTCAGAAAGCCGTAAAATGCATCGCGTGTCTTCTATCGTTATGCAATTTTTGATTTAATGTTTTTTGATCATGGCGAGCAATTTTCTGATTGCAACCATGCCTTTAAACTCAATATCAAAAAAGTTAATTACGAAAAAATAATTAACAATCTAATTATCCCGGACTTTATTCATTTTCCTGCCATAGGCCCCTGTTCCAAAACAAAAACGACACAAGCCTTTTTTCTTTTTTTTTTTTTGCGACGCGCAGTTTTTGTAATATCGAATTTGTCCACCTTTCGTGAAACACCCTATATATATATATATATATATATATATATATATATATATATATATATATATATATATATATATATATATATATATATATATATATATATATATATATGCACACATTTATTTATTTATTTATTTATTTTTAAAGCCGTTTATGGACTGCCATGGGGGCCTTGTACCAAAGCAGTGCCTTGTGCCACTGCTTTGGTGCAAGCGCGAATCTGCATCGTGAGATTGAAATAAAAAAAAAATCAAGACGACGCGAACGGAACTCCCTAACGTGGCTGGTCACACCGTAGAACCGCTGTGATTCATTCACGCTCTGCTTCCTACGGCATACTCAGAAATCTTTTGAATTTCACGTAAGACAGACTCTCGGCTTTATTTATTTATTTATTTATTTATTTATTTATTTATTTCAATACCCTCAGGGCCCATAGGGCATTACAGAGGGGGCGGGGCATACAAGAATTCACTCAAAAGAAAATACAAACCTAAAAGGCAGTGATTAAAACACAATCAATTCGACAAAATTTTAACAAAAGTGATTAGTAAGCGCTTCTTTAGATAAATCAAGTGACGGGATAGCTGCTAAAGATGCTTGAAGGTGGTTCCACTCAGAAGACGTTCTTGTTATGAAGGAGTCGTTGTATGCTGATGTCTCACAGTGAGGAATGCCGACCTTGAAACGATGATCAATGCGTGAAGGGATATATGCGGGGTTAAGGAATAACTTATATTTTAGTGACGCGTTGAAGTGATTCAGCCATTGAGGCATTCGCACACGCAACAAAAAACATCAACGGTTATTATTTTTTTTTCTATTCGCAATGCTGCGGTTAACATAAAGCCGGGATCGCATTGCTTATACATCATCATACAAAGGCAGTCTGCAAACACGAGTCACCGCAATATCCTTGGTTCGAATGCCGTGTGCCAAGTTTTCTCCTTGAACTCATCGCCATGCGGCATTCGAAGCGCGGATCTCGCAGTGACTCGCGTTCGAAACTGTATGCAGACTGTCTTTTGTATGATGTACAAGCAGCGTGACCCCGGCTCAGTGCTGTACGGAACGGCGTTCCTGGAACGCGTTCCTTTTAGGAGGAACGAAGGAACGCCGTCGTTCCATTTTACATCGGTGGTACTGGAACGGGAACTCGTTTCATTTTTACTGGAACGGAAAGAGTAACGGCGTTCCTTTTTTCGTTTAGTGGGGTCATTTTTATTATATTTTTACGAGGGAAATTTTAAAAGTATAAAAGCTATATCATTACGAAAATATTGTTTTTAACTCGTTAATGTTTTGGTTACTTATCTTAGGATCTATATTGTGTGGTCCTCGCTTAGTAACAGTCGGTTGCTGGAAAGTTAGGGGACATCAATGTTGTTGTTTTTGTTGTTTTTTTGAGTGCCCGAGACTACGTTACAAAAAGCAAAACGTTTAGTCGCACGAAAAGACACATAGAGGGACGTTTCAAAATCAGCTACGTTATTTGCTTCTACGAATCCTCACACACCCAGAAATCTAAGGCCGACAACAGCCATTTCTGAACTTTCATAAAGAGACCTACAGGTACAACAAAATCAGAGGTTACTAGACAATGAACGCACCCTTGTATCCCGAACATTGGTCACTTAAACGACACACAAAAATTAACCTTTATTCCTTCTCCCTTTGTCCCCCACCTTCATACTGAACAACGAATCCAACCTTCACAAAGACTACTTGTAGTTTTCAAGACTGACCTTCCAAAAGCATACCCTCTCCTTCACTTCTACGTCTTGCGGAGAGCAATATCGAGAAGCAACCGCTGTTAAGTTCGAACAAGTGACTTCGTTAGGTTGAACTTCGTGTGAGGTTGTTGTAAAACGCTCGTGCAATGTGGGTAACAGTAGGTGCGGCTTGTCTGAATCGTTCACCACAAACATGAATCTGGTTAAAAGCTGAGATTTTTAAACTTGAATATATCAACAAATAAAACCTTGATTCCGCTTGTTTTCTTCTCCTGATGCCCTTCCATCACGACATATACATTCGCATGTTCCCATTTGATGGGAAAGATAAAAAAAAAAACCAAAAAAAACTTTGCTTGATCTTACCAAATATGGTAATTAGAAAAATAGAAATGAAACGTATATGTAACGATACGTTCCATTTTTTTAACTGTAACGGGATCGAGTTCCTTTCTCACAGATGGAACTTGTAACGGGAACACGTTCCAAAATTCAGAAGCAACGAGGAACGATCGTTCCTTTTTTTTAGGAACGTGTACAACACTGCCCCGGCTTCACGAAGCTTGGGAAACGCTGTCTCGCTTGCGGAAACGGAGCGCTGGGAACATACAAATAGTTCCTATGTTGACCGCCAGATAGCGTAAGTTTTTTCGTTGTTTTTTTTTTTGTTTTTTTTTTTGTAACATTGGCGCACGGAGCGTATACTCGATGTCAGATCCAGTACAATTTAGTTGCATATTAGCCATGTTTCCGATCAGTCTTCCTTTTACACTGTACGTCTTGTGTTGTCTTAATGCTCCTGTCCCACTAGAGCGACAGACAGAAACACAGGTCATCGACAATCCTCAAACCCATGCAGCATGCTCGCGATGGTACCTTTGGGAGGCGTGTAGTCGTTCGGTCCTCGTGAAGTAAGCACGAGTGATTGCAAGCCTGCCAAAGATACCCTCGCGTGCATGATGCTCGTGTTTGAGCATAGCCTTCTTTATTCTACAAATCCTTTCGAATCGCGAAAGACTCTGGTTTGAGGCTTGTCGCTGTCGTTTGTTTCTGTCTGTCGCTCTAGTGGGACACGGGCGTAATGTCCGAGTCCCATCACACTTCGTTAAGGGATGCTCCGGCGATATTTTTAACTACCCGAACTCACTATATTTTCGGAATCGCCGGCCTTTACCCTTTCCGTTATACTTTAGTATCGCGAAATTTAGAATAGTTAATGTGAAATCGGCAACTGAAAATAACACCAAAACCAAGATTCAAATATTTTCGTGTTTTTCAACGCCGTGACGTCAGAGAAAGCCAGGCTTGCAAATCGAGCGAGCAGTCTCAAAATAGACTACGTCGAGCATTTGTTTCGTGCTGCTGCGTGGGTGCTGGAGCGATCGCTTCCATAGTAATCATTTGCCGCTTAGAAACTGCCTGTAATCAGTTGGGAACAAGGTTTAGTCCAAAGAGTGAATCCCTCGCTTTCCCTGACATCCCGTGTTCTGTGTTGCCAGCAGAACCTTTTACTTTGAAAAACACGGTGAGTGCCAAAATTGTAAATTAAACACATTCAAAAGAAATATTTATTTTGGCCGAATATTTGGGTTACAATTTCAGTGGTGTTTTTCGGTGTGTTTAGAAAATTTTCAGGCAAATCGCGGCTATGCAGCTCCGGGCTTTCAGCGTCCCTGCCAAACACGCGCGCTCGTGCAATGCCCCAAGCACGTGCGGCATGCACACGAGCGAAGGTACCTTTGGCAGGCTTGCAGCCTATCGATGCTCGTACAGTAAGCATGAGCTTAGCCCTGACTGTTCGACGACGGAGCCATAGAGTGCCCGGTAGCAGATTTGGAGCGCGAGGATCAGGTAGCACAGAGCATCAAAGAGCCATTTCTCGGGAAACCTGGACGTCAGCGCGCATCTTTTGCAGCAGCGAGGACCCGAAACATATTTTCGGGTCCTCGGTTCTCGCCGCAGCGCCTCGCCGCAGCGAGGCGCCACTCACGTGGCTCTCCTCTCATCCATTGTCTGTCGCTTCACCTTTTCCATTTCGCCGGCCGCTTCTCGTGGCGATCTGCCAGGCTTAGTCGGTACATAGGAGGCTATGGCACCAGTTATTGCTAAAGCCTCTCTATCCTGGTAAAAGTGCCGCCATTCATTGTTGTAGAAATGCTCAAGGCACGTGCAGCGCGCCACTTCTGGGAAATTCATGGCGTCTGAAATCTAGCTCAGTTACAGTGTACTAGAATACTTGGGTACTTGGGTAGTGTTGAGACCGGAGGGGCTCGCCTGAAGCGCGTGGTATTGATCGTGACAGGTGTCGACACCGGCGCGTTATCCAGAAGGTGTGCGCGTGCGCGGCTGCGCGCGCAAAATATGAATCTTTGGTGCCGCTTGGGCGGAGTGCACAGAGGATTTCTGATACAGCTACGACCCGCCAGCGGTCGTATACCGCGGCATCAATTACGCTGCGGCACGATCGTTACCAACATGATGCTTCAATGCATTGGACGGTGCAAGCTACATTACCCTTCCTTTACATAAAAACAGTATCGACTTTAAAGAAGCGGATTGCAAGTTGTTTCAGTGTAGAATTAGCTACGACTTTCGGTTTGTCGGATGGTGAGCATTTTAAATGAAATGCCCATTTCCTTGGTCGCGAAGGCCAAACATTAGATATTTGAAAGGAATATCTAAAACTCGGAAGCAGTTTTTTTGTCCTATCTTATTTTATAATGGAACAAAACGGCACATACTATTAAAGTCCGAGATTGTTCTAACATGTTTTTAATACCCCAGGTTAACTTCTCTGCAATCTTTTCTGTCCGTCTTCTTTTTCTTGACCTTAATCAGCTCGTTTCACTCGTCACGGCATTTTGGCACTACCCTTACGCGTTCACCATCCGCGAAATCAGAACACACGGAACTATGAAATCGTGGTCCCGAGACGCGCACCGCTCGAAGTGAAAAACACACGGAAGTATACTCTGTTTCACCTTGTGTCGTACCGCAGGAAAGGCTACAAGCGCGAGTTCCTACCAAGGGCAGCTGCCAACGCTTCGAGCTCGCGCTTCTAGCCTTCGCTGCGGTACAACATAAGGTGAAACAGAGTGTATAAAATCGTGGTACCGGCACGTGCACCGCTCAAAGTAAAAAAAAAATAATAATAAATAAAAAAGAAGACGGGCTGCGCGATTTTTTCTGGATAACTCGACTACAGCGCCGCCACGAACTGTCAATACACGCGCCCTCACGAGCTCTCGTTGCCGCTCCTGTCCCAACACTACCCAAGTATTCTAGTGCCACGGTCATTCGACCCCCCCTGTTGGTGCGGCCTGCCGATGTCTTTCCGAAAACAAAAGAGCTCGCGTGAGAGGAGAACTTCTCCCATTTTCCGTGGGGGCGCTGCACATCGGTGAGCGGTGAGCGGTCTTGTGAGCTGAAAGCTATACTGTTTCACCTTATGTTGTACCGCAGGAAAGGCTGTAAATGCGAGCTACTTGCTCTGGGGCAGATCTCGACGGCACAAGCTCTCGTGCAGTAGGGGCAGCTGTCAACGCTATGACCTCGCGCTTCCAGCCTTCGCTGCGGTACAACATAAGCTGAAACGGAGTATAGAGAAGGCGCCCAAGCTCTTGCTCCGCTACCCAGATAAAATAGGGGGTTTTCGTAGATCGTTCTCGCCGTCCCGCAAGGCCCTCCGCAACCCGCTACAATAGCGGGAACTCCACGGTGAAGGCTATCGGCGCGCAGGCGCAGTAGCAACTTCTTCGTTGTGGAACACTTAGCGGAGGGGGCAGCGCGGTCTAATATCTGCCTGACATTGGCTTCGCCGATACCGAGGCGCTGCCGCGGTTGCAGAAGGCAGCAAAACTCGCTTTCCTCCCACCTATGCACCGCTGTGCTCGGCAAAAATATCGTAGTGTCACTCTGCGCTTGCGTGTGTGGTTTGTGTTGGCATTTTGGAAGCTGCCGGAAATGTAAATGCGAGTTCTAGTTCTGAGTGCCAGACGGCGATTAAGTGTGCCAACTCCACTCGTGAAACAAGAAATCCTGCAGTTGATGAAGTACAATAAAGTCTCTTCCGAACTTGAGTTCGCACCGCTGACTTACATGGCTGGCTACTTGGCCTTCGTGTGCGAACAAAAGGTGACCATTTTTATTTGTAGAAATTGTCGTAATTTCAAAGTAATTAGCTGAAACATTCAACCTAGCAAAGCAATAAGAATTTCTCAGTGAAAGCAAGGAAGGCTAATGTGTAGAACCCGCTAAACTTTGCAGGTGACGTGTCCTGAATGCAAGCGCAACTTAAGGGAAATGCATCACATGACGGAGCATATCAGCCCATGTTTAGCCTTGACCAAGGAGGACTCAGCTATCCACAACCTGAAGCTGTCTGGCTGTGCAAGCTTGTCTGCACCTTTGTCGAGAGGGCTCTACAGTCAGCAGAGATTCGTAGTTGTGGAAGGATTTGCAAAGTCCTCTCGAGCGCTGTGCTTCCACACCTTATGGACTCCCCGCTGATGTGGGGTGTTAACTGCAGAGACCCCTACCACAGCGAAGAGCTCCTGCGAGCTCTTTCTCAGAAAACTCCTCAGACATTTTTGGCAAACTGGGCTGGTGACCTAAACAGCCCACTAGAGAATATATTGAGGCTTTCGCGAAAGCCTTTTTCCCGAAAGGTACTCCGCTTGTGAACTAAATGACTCCCTTGGTCTGTTTTTTGTGAACAATGAAGTTTATAATGCTGAAGTTATGCACGCGGAATCCGATTTTATATTGTCCTTCACAGATGAATAAATGGCACAGCTCGCGCGTGCTCGAGCGTCGGTTAAAACCGGAAATCACACGGCCTAGCTATATCCAACTATAACTCCTATATTAATGTGGTAATAGAAACGGGGCAACACTTACGGGAACAAGAAAACGACAATTCGCTCATACTGCCAGCAGAATGCAGCTTTAACGCGCAGCCTGCAGCTGAGTGAGCTTTTCGCAGAAAGAATCATGTGCTTTTATTTTAACACAGATTTGTCACATCATTCATGCAATCTGGCACACGTTTCAAATGAGACTTGCGGCTTCACGAAAAAAAAAATGTAAATAGCCACACTGGGCCGGGCCGGGCGTACTGCTCCTCTCTCACTATATTTCGTCTTACCTTAGCATGAACTAACCGCGAACGCTGTGCTAGCGCGAGCGGCTAGCCTTTACTGCCTTGACTGGAGCACTCGCTGCACGAGCACTCATGCAGCCGCCGAGGCTTCCTTCGAAGCAACTATCTCGCGCTTTTAGCACGCGCGGCTAACAAGTACATACTAACGTGAAACGAAGTACAGAGTTCCTCGATATGCTCCCCCAAAAGGAACTCTATCTTTCACTAGAGTGCCTTCATACACACGCGTGCTTTTCCTTGAGTGGTGACAACGCAGCCATTTTTCCGCCCAATCATTTTTTTCACTTTGAAGTGCGCGCAATCCGGTGTCACTCAGCTCGGGCGCGTAGCTTTGGCTAATGCATAGACGCCATTTTAGCGACCAAGTCACGCACCGAGTGCGCGAGAGTGTCACGCGCTGGCACTTTCAGGGCAACAATGGATGTCTGCACCCTGATACAGACAGACATGTAGGCACCCTATCTTTCACCGATAACGAGCGCCACGGCTGGCGCTGCGGGGTAAAGTAGAACTATCGCTCTCACCGGTGGAGTGAAGCATACGGCAGGCCGCTCCCAAGGGGAGTCCTAATCGAGTGGCCGTGCTAGTGCACCTTAGCTCAGTGCTGCGCTGTGCCCCCATGATCTTCCCAAGGTCTGCACGTTGCACGTGCCTCGTGCATCGACGAACCTTGCGCTACGTTTGAAACATGAAGGGGCTTTAGTTATTGCTAAAGTCACTGTTATTGCAACCCTGTCAACGGTATTCATTCGCGTGCTCGCTGCACGTGCTTGGGGCTTGTCGGAGTCGGTTGCTTGTGTTTGTCGCTCTATACTCCGTTCACCCTGAAGCTGAGACTCCGGAAGCCAGGGCGAGCTCGCAGGCTTCCGGAGTGGTTAGGTTGCGCGCGCCTGCGCGTTCACACTTTTGTTAGCATGGGGCAGAAAGCTCGCTGAAGGCTGAGCTTTTACCGCCGAATTCAGAAACCTCACTCAAACTATACTCAAACTGAAGGGCCCCTCCACATCCTCGAGGAAGGCACGAGGGCCGGCGCTGGCCAATCGCGAGGACGGATCCGCCGTCACGATTGGCCAGCGCCGGCCCTCGCGCCTTCCTCGAGGAAGTGGAGGGGCCCTTCAGTTTGAGTGTAGTTTTAGTGAGGTTTCTGAATTCGGCGGTTAGTCTCAGCTTAATGGTGAGCGGAGACTAGTGGGACACTACCACAAGAAGACTACGACTTTGGTATTTTAAGGGGTCATGAAACAATATTCCTACTTCTTCCTCCTTAGCTTTAATCCTCAACCCAAATGCGAATTGTGAAATCACGTCGTCCTGACATTCTTCGGCACCGATGCGATGACTCCTAGCTTCCACCGTGCTTTTTATGCACACCAAAGAACTTGTCATTCCCCAGTGACGATAAGTTCCGTTAGGGCAGTCATTGGCCCCGAACGCGAATCCAAATATTCCTCGACGAATTGATTGTTGACGAGCGCCTACGTCCGAGTGACGCAGTTCTCGTGTCCAATGCGTGAGCTGGGGTCGGCTGACGTCAGGTTGGCACCGTTGACGCGCTTTGGGAACCGCGAATGTATCATCGTGAAAAGGCGGAGAGCTTTCGATGGAAAGAAGGTACGAAATAGTCCGCTATATTTTCAAATGTTCGTACCGAAAAGCTGGTTGTTGCCTTTCTACCCTCTTCCTTTTGGCCAACTGAACGATATGCGAATAGTAAAGTCCCAATTTAAAATCATTTATCCCAGCCCAAAATTTGTTTCATGTCCCCTTTAAAAGGGCCATAAACTTCTTCCTCTTTAGCTTTAACCCTCAACTCAAAAGTGAAATGCAAATCACGTGGTCGTAACTCGCTTGGGCACCGGATGTGGTGACTCGGAGCTTCCACCGCACTTTTAAAGCACACCGTGGAACTTGTCATTCGCGAGTGGCCACGAACGCGAATCCAAATATTCGTCGACGGACTGATCGTTGACGAGCGCGTGCGTCTGAGTGACGCAGTGCTCGTGTACAATACGTGAGCCAGGTTCGGCCGACGCGCTTGGGCACCGCGGGTGCATCGCTGTGAAAAGACGGGGAGCTTTCGAAGGAAATGAGGTAAAAAATGAAAGACGTTCACAATCCTTTGTAACGCCGAATTAGAGCGCAGCTCCTGAGGAGGACAAGAGGAGGGTACGGTTGAGGAGGAGGGTATATGCCCCCCTCCTCATCCGTACCCTTCCCTCCTCCTCTCCTGCTACCCTCCCATTTAGGGGAAAATTTCCTCGCTAAATTTAGAGGGGAAATCTCCCGCTGAATTTAGAGGAAATCTTTCCCCGCTAATTTTAGCGGGAAAATTTCCCCACTAAAGTTAGTGGGGAAAATTTTCCGCTAAATTTATAGGAAACTTTTTGCGCTAAATTCAGCGGGACATGACATTTTTCTGATAAATTTAGCGGGGATATTTTTCCGCTAAAGTTAGCGGGGAAAGTTTTTCCGCTAAAATTAGCGGGAAAATTTTCCCTTCAAGTTTAGCGGGGAAGTTTTTCCGCTAAATTTAGCGTGGAAATTTACCGATAATGCAACGCGCGATGACGTCACGAAGGACGTCACTGGCAACATTACTAGATTAGCTCAGTTACGGAACTGCTCATAGACGTTGCATGCACGAGCAGTACCCCCCATCACTCACCACGAGTCGCCTGGCATCGCTCGACGCGCGCCGGGCGGCTGCTTTGGTAACTGCAATGTATTCTATGGGATACGTACGTTTCGATGCACGGCGTCTAGATGGCGTTTCAGCTCTGCTCTATGCAGCTCGTTGGCAGCTCTATGGAACGCATAGTTATTAAACGAAAATGTAGAAGGCGCTTCAAACAACGGCATTTTCTCTGACACAGTGTATAGAAATAGCGCAAAAAGAAAACAGACAGCTCTGGCTGGCATTTCTGGATATCAAGGCTGCCTAGGACAATGTGAACCAAAGGAACCTGTGGGACATAATGGAGAGCTTAAACCTAGATGAAGGACTAACAACACTATTAAGGAACATTTACAAAGATAACAAGGTGATTATAACATGGGAAGGAAAGGCGACAGGGAAAATAGAAATAAGACGAGGCCTTAGGCAGGGGTGCCCGTTATCGCCTTTGCTGTTTATGTTGTATCTGAGAGGATTGGAGGATAGACTAAAGAAGAGTGGGCTTGGATCCATTCAACCTTTCTTACAGTAAGCAAGCCCAAAAAATTCAGCAATCCTTACCGGGATTGATGTATGCGGAGGATTTTGTACTAATGGCTAACAACAGGACAGAGTTGCAGGAATTAATGAGCATCTGTGGTAGGGAAGGAGAGGAATTAGGTTTAGAATTCAGTAGCGAAAAATCAACAGTCATGATTTTTAACGAGGATGAAGTTGAGAGGCTGAAGATACAGAATATTACAGTTGAGAGAGCTAGTAAATACAAGTATCTAGGAGTAGGAATGTGTGATGGTGCAGAATATCTCAGTGAGCATGGAAATTATATAATAGGTAAGGGCAACAGAAATGCAGCTGTAATGCAAAATAGAGCACTTTGGAATTACAACAGGTATGAGGTGGTGAGAGAGATTTGGAAAGGGGTCATGGTGCCTGGCTTGACTTTTGGAGACGCAGTGCTATGCATGAAATCCGAAGTACATGCGAGACTAGAAATAAAACAGCGCGGAGTAGGTAGGCTGGCTTTGGGGGCACATTGCAAAACGCCAAACCAGGGAGTACAAGGAGACATGGGATGGGCGTCATTTGAAAGCAGGGAAGCGGTGAGCAAGATAGAATTTGAGGATAGGTTGAGGCAAATGGATGGGGAGCAATGAGCACGAAAGGTTTTCAGCTATTTATACATGATGAGTATAGACTCAAATTGGAGACAGCGTACTAGGAAATTAAAAGGAAAGTTTTTGGGCTATAGCGAAGATACGGAAGAGCAAGTCTCAGTTAAGAAGAAAGTTAAGGCCACAGAAAAAGATCGGTGGCTAGAGGGAATGCAGACAAAGACGGCTCTGGAAAGCTATAGATTAAACAAAACAGTTATTGTCAAAGAGAGCATTTATGACAATTCTAGGGGAAGCTCATTGTTGTTTGAGGCGAGGACTGGTGTTCTGCGAACCAGAACATACAGAGTGAAGTACCAGGAAATGGATACAGTATGCACTGCTTGTGGAGAGGAGGACGAGACGGCTGAGCACTTGATACTCTACTGTAAAGGGCTTCACCCTATGCCTACCGAAGACAACATAGATTTAATAAAGTCACTGAGTTTTAGAGACAGCGAAGGGAGAGTGGATTTCAAGACTCTAGAGATTACCAAGCAAAGATTAAGTGAATGGTGCCAGAAATCGAGAGAAAACTAGGTATTTTCTTATTCACTGATGGCCAAGGGGGATGGCCTCACTTTCTTTGCAGTGCGGAGTGAATATAGATTTCACATCTAAATATTCTAAGCTTAAATTGTAAAACAAAATGGCTAGGTGGCGTAAGCTACCGCCCGATCCAAAGGGCTCAGCCGTATTCATCCATCCATCCATCGGCGGATTGAAGGGAGGGGGGGGGGGGGTTACCCCCTTCCGCGGGAGTTTCACAACTGAGGCAGTCTAGTAACGTTGGTCACTGGTGACCCTCTTTACGTGACAGGTGAAGTCACGTGTGACGTCATCGTGGGAAACGTCCCATAATGCACCGCGCGGTTACGTAGACGGTGACGGCGACGGCGACGGCGCTCAAGCCGGACACAAGCGCCTGAGAGCTGCGCTATAAAAATTAAACCGCCTTTTGCTTTAAAAAGAAAAGTTTCCTACCGAAAAGCATTTTTTTTCTTCTTTTTTTTGGGGGGGGGGGCTTTCTACTTTTGTTTAGTTTTCTTTTGGAGCACTAAACGATACGTGATTAGTAAAATCATAGTTTATGCCAGCCCAAAAAGTTCATTTCATGGTCTCTTTAAGAGATGTTGACAGAATAGAATGCGTTTCAGATTAAGTTGAGCGCAGCAAGGGCACGATCGGATATGGCCAATCAAGCAGCGCCTAACGTGTATACCCCCACGGCGCTAGCCGTTCCTTGTGGTATCGGTCTTGCCAGCTAAACCTATAGAGTTCGTAGATTCCTACAAGTGGCAACGTTCTTCGAAGCGCCGACTGCGTGACGGCGCAGGATTTAGGAAGCGAACGGCGGCGCACGGCGAAGACTGAACCGAACGACGCCATTTTGTTTTAGCGGAATCTGCTTCGACATTCGTATCGGTTGTCGTTACTCGTAAAAAAAATCATGAGTCATTCCACTCTGTGAAAGTGGGTGACCAGCGAAGCTGTTTAGCACACCGACACAGACGTGACACAGAATTCAGCGTATGGTCCATTAAAGTTGTCCAATTTAGCAGCATGGTACCTGCGTCTTTTTGATGCATTCTCCGCCCCGCGATGTTCGTCGTCTTGTCTGGTTTGCCACATTCACTAGGTCTTTTATGCACGATCTTCATCGGTGGTGTTTGCCACCCGCCGCCGCCGCCGCCGACGACATTCTCGTTGCCGTTCCCGCCGTTGCTCTTCGTAGGCGCGTTGCTCTTCGGGAGTCCGGGCTATAGACCGACACGCGGAGCGGCTCTGTTTACCAACACGGCCGGAAGGCCGCGCATGCGCGGTAGCTATGTGGGCAAAAGCGACCCGGCCCTCCTTGTTTTCGCCATTGCGTTGTGTGGCGTGCGCTCGTTGTTGACGTTGTAGGGACGCTTCTAGCTTCATTTGTGAGTCGTATTTCCTGCCAACGTATGTCGTATGCTATGCCCGACTATTTGAGCTCGCTACCCGAGCCTGAACGGTGCAGTATCGAAACAAACTGTCCGTGGACGGCGTTGCCTACGAGGATTTGTACGCCGTAAACAAGGCCTGCTGGACTTCCGACGTGAAGTTGCTGCCACCGAAGTCGACGGCTCACGTCGTCGTTTATTTAGTTTTTTTTTCCAAGCCAGTTCACGGCCTACACGGAGCAGACGTACAAGTCTCTCGAGGCCTACGATTACTTCGAGTCGGTTTCCGCACTGCCGGCGGGATCAGTAGACTGTGTGTCTGCGGAAGTGTATTTATTAATGAAATAAATGCACACAGCGTGTTCAAGTCAAGGTATGCTATTTTTCCTACTCTCATGACCACAAAGCACGACAAGCAGTAACGCTTTGTCCGTTCTGCAGTCTTGGCGGTAACACGTTACAAGTACCGGCGTTACCAGGAACGCGTTACTTTTTTGAGTAACGTAGTAACCTGCTCGTTACTTTTTCGACACAGTAACGGGTAACGTACTAACGTTACTATTTCAAGTAACGTAGTTACGTTACTCGTTACTACAATTGCCCTTCAAGTTTTTCCGTGTTTTTAGGCGTCAAGCCATGTTTTTCTTTGCGTTTTTTCTCGTCAGTATTTAGGTGAAACCTTAAAAAGAGATAAATTAATTATGTTCTGTTTCTGCATGAACATAATGTTTCTTGATATATGAGCTTATGCATACCTGTATCGTCAAAACCGTAAAACGTTTTAAATCAAAATTTAAAAATTAACGCAGAAGTAACGTGCGTTACTTTTTATCGGTAGTGGTAACGCGTTCCTTTTATTTTTAGGTAACGTAGCTCAGTAACGCGTACCTTTGATTTGCAAGTAACGAGTAACGTATTTCGTTACTTTTTTTTGGTAACGCCTACAACACTACCGTTCTGTCGCCGATCCCCTTCTGCTGGGTAACACGGGCGTAGCGAGCCTCCAACGAGCGCTTGGCCGGTGATTCGTGCGCGAACAGCGTGGGAACAAAATCCGGGTAGTCTCGATCAGAGGACGGTTTCCCTGTACATAAGCAAGCCTCGGGACGGAGATTGAAATGGAAGCTGTACTTGCTTCCAAGAAAGTGCTTGCCGCACAAACGCGCCAGGCGACCATAATTTTTGATCCCCGGATATTATCCACCTTCTATGCCTTTCAGAGTCTGCCGGGAGCTTGTAGAAGCTCACTCCGCTACTTTTCTTGTACATTTCGGTGAGATTAACGGCAACACAGCCTCGCGGCACGCTGAAATACTATGACGCCCATGCGAAACGTGCGCCCTTTTGCCCACACCCCTCGGCTCCGGCGCGATCGCAGCGCCGCCGCAGCGCCGTGACGTCAAGCCCGCGTGTTGGTCTATACGCGGCCTCACCGTTACGACGAGAGAAGAGAAGCGAAATAGGCCTATTGCTAAATTACCCAAACATCAAGGAGAATGCAGGGAATGGTGTTCCACGCGCCGCACGTGCCGGCGTCTGCAACATTAACTGTTCTAAAGCCAAAGCCTAAAACAATAGGCATACTGCATGCGCGTTCTTCAACTATTTCTTTTGGTTATTTACTCCAAATCGTTTATATGGGGAAGGCGTACGCGTGTGACGGTGCGAGCGTAGAGTTTTGGGCCACGCACACGAAAAATCTACGGAACCCTAGCCATAAACAGCTTCGTTGTAAAATGGGTATCGAGGGACTTCAGCTAAACCATCGCGCGCAGTAAACGCGGCGTGATCATGCGTTGTATGTTTTTTCGCGGGATTTGTTTAGCCGTAGATAGCGAACGCAAAAAGACTGCGAGCGCTGTCCACGAAGGTTG
The DNA here is from genome assembly GCF_016920785.2 of Ixodes scapularis. NCBI lineage: Eukaryota > Metazoa > Arthropoda > Arachnida > Ixodida > Ixodidae > Ixodes > Ixodes scapularis. The sequence continues at coordinate 96,624,918 of NW_024609846.1, forward strand.
ACGAATGACGAATGACCTGAATACTACCGAAGGAACATATAAACTGATAACACACAGCTGCCAGTCACGCCAGTATAGCCAACCACTTTAAAAATGTAAAAAATATAAAGTAAAAAAAAAATTGGCTTTTGAGCTTCGACTGGGCTTTAATTCGCAGACGCTGTAATAAAATCCAGTCAAGTTCCGAAAGTTCCGGGCGAGTGAAGTTAAGAGTTACACTGGTGAACGTTAGAAATAACAAAACAGTGTTTTTGCGTGTTTACTTTTTAATACGTGTATATTGCTGGGACATACAGCGCCATTTTACGACCCTCAAGTCGAATCCGGTTTGGGGACTGGCTCAGTTATCAAAACGAATCCATGCTGGGATAGGCGTAGAAGACGCTGGTCTCTTGTCGCAACGCCCACGCTGACTTACCCAAGCTTTGCGGAAACAGCGCTTGCTGGTATGTTCAGTTTCTTTTCTCCTTCAACTACTGCAAGCTGCGAGTAAGAGCTCGAAAACAGAGCGGATACTTTGTGCCTAAAATGCGAAACATTTTTAATATTGTCTCGCCTCTGATAGATAGCACGACATACCTCGCTAACTGCCGCAAGTGGTTTCCGACACATGTTCGCCGTCGTTAACTTCACCGCAGCTTAGGCTGTTGTTGAAACTCGGCATCCGTAGTGTGGCCTTATTTGACGGACACGCCACTTTAGAACTACGCGTTACTTGGCTGGAAGGTGAAAGCTACTTCGCGTTATTTTCTTTTCTTCTAAGTATTTATTTCTTTTTTTACAGCAATTATTCTATACATGTATTTGGTTGGAACGCGCCGCTCATTTTTCAGACCTTGAGCAATACTTCCTTTCTGATAAAGCGGTCGGGCAGCAGGCATCAGTATGTGAAAGTTCATCGCACATTTGAAAGAATACTTGCACAATATGCATTCAACATCTTGCAAATCCGGGACGTTATGACGTCGCTGCTGAATTTCAGACCTTTGTGTTCCACTATGTCACAATTTTTCCACCTTTTTTGGTCCTTGGTGTCGGATTTTCAAGATGTTGAAAGTCTAGCAGGTCGCCTGCATGTTCTTCGTAATTTATATATTAAACGTATTTACAAGCAACGGTATGTGACATACTCCTGGTCACCAAGCGGTCCACTGCGACCGTTGCGAATGCGGGCCCAACTTTGAGAAGTGCAGCCCCATCTTATACGTGGGACCTGTGTCATGGGCCATTACAAACCAGGAACGGCCAGAAAAATTCGCGAAGCCTTCCTGATTAAGTCCCACCACGACAACTCTTGTGTAAGCGCACCCTCTTTGGAGGGTGCGCTTGTACTATAAAAAATTCTACTATCGAAAAACCAATGACGCTGGTATTTGCGGGGTGTTTTTTTAGGCTATATCTTTGTGTTCTTTTGCATGTGTGCCTGTTTTTATATTTTTAACAGCATTTCATTCAAATAAACCATGCAGTTGGAAGTTACACCGCGTCCTTTGCAATGCTCCCTTCGTTTTCGTCCGTGTTTCTTTTTTTTTTTTTTCGTATTACATTGTGATGCAAAACCAACTAGCCATCTTTACTCCGCCCACCTATTAAAGCTAAAAAAAAGTGGACTTGCTTTTTTTTTTTTAAATTCAGCCTCAAACATTTTGTTGAAATCTGCGCTCGATTAACCACATAAAGGTTAAATACCAGCTCTAAATGTAAAACCAAGCAATGCTGCTTTTTTTTTTTTTTTTGTAGGATTGCGTATACATTATGGTTCCGATGTAGTATTTCGTGCTTAGCACTAAGTGATGTCGTCGATATTTCAACGCTGGGACTGCAACGATAATGCCTTCGCATCACAAGGTTCTTGGCCGCCTTTCATGCTACAGGTTCCTAAATCGTGATTGCAGAAGGACATGGCAGAAGGCGGCCACGTCCCTGCGGATCCCAATACTCGCTGCACAGTCGGGTTTTCCGACGCTCTCGACTGGAAACCGTTGTCCTTTCTGGATGCCGGCATCGCCCAGAAAGCGTGTGCCCTGTGTGGCACCGTGTCCAGGAAGTCGGTCAAGCTGCCCTGTGCCCACTTGCTCTGCGCCGACTGCCACTCGGAGAGCGCGCAACAAGGTAGCGTCTGCCCGCTGGACCGGAAGGACTTCGACGAACGTGACTTGGATCGTCTCGAGCTTCCTGACCTCGACAACTACAGAGTGAGTTTGAATGGAGCTGTTTCAGCTCTTACTTTCACTGAGCGATACGCACTCTCCCGATGAAGACATTAGAACCATCGATGTTGTTGGAAGTGATACGTTACTTGTACAGGGCTCTTTAAACCTGTGCAGAACACGCGAAGTGTGCGTTACCTCATGGGGGTTCTATCCTGGTGGCAGCCGCACAACTGCTTCATGACGTAGCGTTCAATAAAACAACCCAAGAAGGGATTGTTTCACTGAGCAGCACATTTTTGCAACTCCCTCCGGACGCCGATGTGACGTGTTATCGTCAACAACCGCGTCCGCCTGCGTTCTTGCGTGCAGCCATCTCTCGGCTGCTGCGGCAATCGGGCACCTCTCTTTAGCAGACGGCCGCCGCATGTAGAGATTTCACGTTTTTCGTTTCTAACTAACTTTCTAACAGAATCTAGCTCAAAACGTCCTGGAACCAATTTATGCGGTTCCTTCAGACATCCATTTGACTCAGCCTGTAGAATTAATACAGTAGAAGCCACACTGTAAAACACCAAAATCACCTATATTTTTTTCCAAGTTCCGACAATGCAATGACCGTATGCATCCTCTTCGAAGTCAAATAAGGATGGCACATCCGCATTCGCTGCCCGGACTTTGTTGTGGACACTTCCTTCTTGGCATGGGTGTATTGTGGCGAAGCGAGTGTACCTGAAGAAGACGGCAAAAGACCGATCCCACCAGCTAGTTTTGTTACGCCGTCGCTGCCGGTATACGTCGTAGGATCTGCAGTCACTCTGCATGCGCGGCAACTCCGCTGTGGGTCTTCGCAAACGGAGAACAAGATGGCGCAAGCTGTCTTGCTCACTGGCGCCTGCCTCCCGTGAACTACAGTTATGGTGGCGTCCGGTGCTTAAAGTCTCCCGTAAACTGAGGGGGGTCCCTACAAGAAGGGAGGAGGGGGGCTGTTCTGACGAAATGTATTAGATGCACATAAAATGAAACCGACTGCCGACTATATCCCCGTCGTACCTGCAACCCTCAAATTGCTAATTCCCAAATGTCACATCCCTGAAAACAAGCTATTTTATTGCAAGATATGATTTTGATTTCACTAATCATGGGGCTGTGGAGGAGGGTCCCAGACCCTCTGTTAAAATCGGTGGGGGGGGTCCGAGACCCCCTGAGACCCCCCAGACTTTAAGCCCTGGTGGCGTCACGCATGCGTGGAACGCTTGGTGAGACAGGTCTATCGGTACTTCCGGAGTATAAAAGAACTACCTTCCCTTAATCACATGTAAAATGTCGTTCTTTCTTCGAATGAAATATGATGGTATCTTTTAAATAATTTTAGACTTATTTTTGTATCTAGAAATATCTAAACATACATTGTGACTTTTCGAAAACAGCATGTTTTATGCACGATAACGTTGAAAATTAGTTACCATTAAAAAGCCTCTGACACTCCAAAAAAAAAAAAGATTTTTTATGCTAGGCGTTGAAATTGCATATTTCAACGCCTAGCATTACGCAATGGCATTACAAAAAAATTTTATCACTAGAGTTGCCTAGCTTTTTTTTAATATATGTATAAAAAAACAGAAATACGAGGCTTAATTCAAAGTTCCCGCCAGTGCACTGTGACGTAACAGTGACCGCAAGTTGTCGGAAAGGTCAGAAGGGAGGCGTCGACCTACGTCACTAAAAGTAAGTTCGCTGGAAGTCACGTGAGTTTCACTCCTCGTGCTCTCTTCGACCGTGCCTAAGACTTTTTTTTTTTATTATGCTCTTCGTACGAGCGATCGTAGAAAACGAAGTTTCGGTTCCACTAGCTCTTTATCGCTGCACTGTTGGTTTGTTTGCGTGCTGTAAAAGTTGAGGACGAAGATTCAGTGGATCGGCGTGATGGAGGTCAATGATGAAAGCGTTGCGAATACAAGCCAGTGTACGGGCTCATTCACACTGGAAGCGGATCCGCGTTCGCAAAGCGGTTGCGAACGCGGTTGTATAGACGATTGCAAGCTGGGCGACTGGCCGCCGCCATGTCTCTGCTCGAGCAGGCACGCCCGTGCGATTACGAGCTTGCCAAAGCTACGTTCACCCGCGCGTTGCACGCGCTTGCACGCATGGGGCACCACTTGTGGCGCCATGCTTGCAATTGTCTTATACAATTGCACGCGCACACGATGACATCAAATGCGCGTGCGATTGCACTGGATCTTTATACAACCGCTTTCGCAACCGCTTCGCGAACGCGGATCCGCTTCCAGTGTGAATGGGGGGTAAGAGTGCATGCCGTCAGTCCGATGATGCGAGCTATACTGGGCACAGAACAAGCTATCAAGTTTTGAAAAATAATTTTAGAACGCTCGCAGAAATTAGGATTGCTAGTAAACGACACGCCCGATTGCATTGCTGAAGGTTCAGACACCAAGGTCGTTGAATCATCGGATACTCTCCAGGCTGAAGATGCCTGCCGTCTAAAGAATACGAAATGGTGAGTGTACCAAGCACAGGTAAACGTCAAGCATAAAGTACGTGTTTTGTCTAGAATATGAATAGAACTTGTTTATTAGGTGCACATGCAGCCGATCAGTCGTGATGCCGGAATTCAAGTCTCTTGAGTGCCGCTGCTGCAGGGAGATAGGCAGGAAACGTACAGACCTGCAGTTGAGGTCTCACATCGAGACCTGTGAGTTTTAATAAACTTCGCCTAGGGTTGTAATCTTCATCACTAAAGTGCATCGAGCATATCCATCGCCTACCTACGGATTTTAATAGCTGTCCTGCGGGAACGGCAGTCATCCACCGGTCCATCTCTTGTATCTCTCTCGGAAATGCATGCAGTGTGATCTCTTCTCCAGTTACTGAAATACCGGGACAGTCCCTCACACAGCACCTTCTATACTTCGTTTCAGCTTCGGTCCAGACGCAGCCGATGCTACAAGCGCGAGCATGTGGCCCAGAACAGTGCTTGCATTGCACGAGCGCGCGTGCTTGGCAGGGATGTTGAAAGCCCGGAGCTCGCGCTTGTAGCTCTGGCTGCGTCTGGACCGAAGCTGAAACGAAGTGTAGGCATTGTAGTTGATCACGTCACTTCACTGACTCCTCTTCTTCTACCTTTACAGCAACATTAAGCGATGAAAACCAAATAAAAGAAATTTTGTCTACTTGGATCGCTCGTGGAGGTGCGGATAATAACAAAAATATTTAAAAAAATATATTACACGCGCCCGCGGTACGCACGAGGAGGGATGCAACTCACGTGACTTCCGGCGATGCCTCCCTTCTGACCGCCCCGACACCTTGCGGCACACTGTTACGTCACAGCGCACTGGCGGGAACTTTGAATTGGGCCTCGTATTTCTAATTTTTATTAAAAAGCTACGCAACTCTATAGTGAAACAATTTCTTTGTAATGTCCTGATAAGCCATTTGAACGTCTAGCATGAAAATAAAACTTTTTTTTGGCGTGTCGGAGAGAAATGTGTGATTAAGAAATGCGTGATTTTAAACCTTGTGCTGAACGGAATATTTTAAGATTTCCTGCACATGATTTGTATAGAATTCCCATTCAATTCAATTCCAAAATGGCTAGTCGCGCATGTTTTATGGAAGCCTCAGAGTGTGTGTCGGCATCTTGGTAAGCCATTTTGCTTCTTCAAAGCCTCGAAAAATATTGTTGCGCGTATGTTTAAGGGGTATTCACATGAGGGAGAAATCCCGGGGATTTCTCCCCGGCACGCGCGCATCACGAGACGAAAACGCGAAGCTTTTCCACATTGCAAAGCCTGACGTTTTCGTGGCGGGATGCGCGTGCCGTGGCGAAATCCCCGGGATTTCTCCCTCGTGTGAATACCCCTTTAAACAACAAAGAGTGTTTGATGCCTCCGCTGCCGAAAAAAAAAAAAAAAAAAAAATCAGTGCAACACAAGCATTAATTTGTTTTTGTTTTTTTTAACGTGCACAACGCATTCGTGAGACACGACTGTACGCCGGTTCTATGCTCATCCAGATTGAAACTGGCGGGGGTGAGGACTAAGCTCGGGATTCCTGGGTTCTGCGGCGCGAGCTTTCGCTTCACGTGCTCCGAGCTGCGGTTCATTAGCACACTCGGCCACCGATCCCCTCATATCCTCGATGAAACTATGCGGGCAGAAACTGGGGGAGAGAAGCAGAGGAGAGCGCGCAAAGACGCCAAAGCGCCGAAGCTCTGGTTGGAATGATTATTGGGTAGACCCAAGGCTAGCTGCCTTTTTCTCCACTGCACTAGTCAAACGCGTTAGGACCTTCGGTGCAGTCCGGTGTTTGGCTTTTGCATTCGACGAGTGCAGTGGAGGCAAAGGCTTAGCGTCTACCCAATATTTATTTCAACCCTGAGCTCGGCGTTCTGACGTCCCCACGCGCTCTCGTCTCATGCTCTCTCTCAGTTTCTGCCCGGAAAGCCACTGACAGAATGAGAACAGCAGGAAGATCCTGCAGGTGTCCCTCATCCAGAGCGAGCTTCCTACCTTCGATAACGCTTCGACGTCTCGTGAACCTCTAGCGCGCACGCGCAGCCAAAAGCGAAAGGCAGCGAGCGCTTGCTGGGAGCCAGGCGTTCTAAAGAAACTCCCTGCCGTTCACATCTTGTCAGTGACTGCAATTTAAGAGGCGCTACTGTACGATTTTTTTTTCTCAACCGATCGAACTGTATTAGTAACACTCTTCTTTTTTTCTCTCCTTTATCTGGAGGTGACATGCTGCAATGGACGGAACGGCTGCGAGTTTGTGGGCCCCGCCTCAAGTTTCCCGGGCCACTACAAGCAATGCGCCTTCCACGTTGTATCGTGCCAACGCTGCCACACTGCCATGCTGCGGACCGCCGTCGTGAGCCACTGCAGAGACGGCTGCAGCGGTGCCCCAGCCGCACCCGCCGCCCCCCAGAGGCGCTCCAGTCGAAGTCGCGACAGCGCCGAACAAAGGCACGACGACTTGAAAGCGACGTTGCAGGACATCTCCAGAGGCATGGCCAGGATGCACGACAGCGTGGACCAGGTTTCCGCCGACGTCAGGAGAGTGGACTGTCGGGTGGAGTGGTGGTGGAAGAACAACTGCGCGGATATGCGCAACTTCAAGTCGAGCGTCACCAAGGGTTTCGCGGACGAACAGAAGATCATCGAGAATGTTTCCTCAGACGTCGTTGCTGCTGTCAGAGGAGCTCGATGGAGTCTTGCTGAGCACGTAACCCAGGAGCTTGGCACGCAGACGAAGAAAGTGCTCTCGGCGGTCGAGGCGGTGTCCGACAATCTGGATCGGTTCTGCGGACCCCCGGTGTATCACTGGTACCTCAGCGGCTGGTTATCCTTGAGGCTAAGGGCAATGGGCGGTAGCGTTGCCATCTCGTCGAGCCCAAAGTGGACGGCATACGGGTACTGCGTCTCCATGTACGTCAGTTTCGTGAAAGACGAGCACAAGCAGCTCAGGGTGACTTGCTTCTTTAACGTGCATCCTGGCGATAACGATCCGCAGCTGGAGTGGCCCTTCAGTAAGGTCTTTGAGTATGGTATTATTCATCCAACCAACAGATCGCTCACCATTGGACACAAAACGGACCCAAAGTTTCATAAGGGTAACTTTTGTTTTCAAAGGCCCAAGGAAGAGCGTAGTGGAGGGTTTGCGCAGCAAGCGTTGTCTACTGCTGAGAAGCTCGAAAGGGAGGAATTCGTCGTAGATGACATGGTACACATGTTCTTGGTGGTTATTCCTTAGTTTATGGGGACCGCATTTTGGCATTTGACCAACTAGGATTTGAAAAACTGTTATTCGTGCGCTCATCTCGAGTGTCTGGAGTTCGGGGCAAAGTTGGGAAATGAAAGATTATCTTGAATACAGCGTTTTAGAAGTAACAGAGCGAGGATAGGTTTTCTTTCGTCGACCTGATTTTTAATCGTATCACACTAAAGTGATCTTAACGTTTACTTCCGAAACGACGTGCTGAGAAGACAGGCATTTAAGGTTTTTCTAGTGCCGCATAATATAACAGGCGCAATCTCGATATAATTTGAATGTCTTACTACTCATACCATGAACTAACTCCAGGTACTACACTCCGTAACGGTATGGGGGAGAAGGGGGTTACTAATGACAAAATCAAGAATCATATGCCTAAAATTGTTATCTTGGCAAGGTGTGTGGTTTATAAATGATGCATCGCCGTACGAACTGGTTTTCGGCGATGCTGAGCAACCTTGAGGGTGTACGAAAGGCACTGTACCTTTACTGCAGTTTCACAACTCAATTCAGCGCCAAGACGCAGAGTTTTAAATTTTATTCAGAGATGTGAAAAATACTTGACTTAGATTCGCATCAATTTCGATTTCAATTTGGTATTTATATGAACCTCTGTTGAACTGCTGCAGGGCAGTGCCACGGTAATCTGCTCGGAGACAAACTTGTTTTTTTTTTTAACTGTGGAATAAAAATGCACGTGAAAACAGTGTTGTGCTGAGTTTATGAGCTTAATTCGCAGTAATTAGTCATCGATCACTATAATAAAGGGATACTTGTTCACAGCAATGATTCCTGCAGGATAGTTGACATACTATTTTGCTCCAAAATACAATATATGAACCTTTTTTCACAAATTGGTTTCTTGCGCTGCCTAAATCCTCGATGCTCTTAGCTGGGAAGAGGTGAGGAGAATTTCGAACAAGTTGCCCAAGTTGTTGTGGGCAACAAGAAATCGAGAACTTAAATTCGCACCTGCGGCGTCAGTCTGGTAACGAAAACTGACAGACGGCGACACGTAATATTGCAGGCAGTCTCAACTGGCGCTTTCCTCAACCTCGACCAAAAGCGATGCGCTCTTTTTCTCTGCCAATTTTTTATTACCAATAAAAAAAAAAAGAGTGTCATATGTCGATGTGTAATTGCCATCTTTGGGCTGTTGCGCCCATCGGACGCAATTCGAACGGTAGGCATCTCAAGTTATTGATTTGTAACGTTTTACTCGCGGACGTTTGTTCAGTGCAATTGGATGCACAAGAGCACAGAATCCACCACCTTCAGGCTCCTCAGTGGTAAATCCTAGCACGATATGTTAAGAAAGCGATCTATGCGGTCCCTTCTAGCAGCTATCTCTCTGACTCACACGGTATATTATTAAGTGGCAATACTCAAAATGTGCATATTAATGGCCCGTATTCACAAAATAAAAAAAAGGATGGAAATAGGCTGAAAGGCAACATTTACTGGGGCTTTTAGGCGGTCTTTTAATACAAATTCTAATTTGATCAGTGAGCTTCATTCATCTGCATATTTCAACTCTCTCAAATCACCACGAAAAGACGAAAAAAGAAACAACCTGTAATCAACTGGCACTTCTGCGTACTTCAAGCCGTCTCTTGGATTTTGTACAACTATTATCCACACTGCAGTAAGTTCTACGTTGGTTACACAGATAGAGCACACCGCGCACAGAACTACGACGATATCGTTTCTTGGTTTATCATAATAGTCGACCCAATTGAGCCTTAATAACAGAACAATAAAATTGTCCATTGGCTTTGCTCACAATTTTTAATACAATGTGTTTAAGGTCTGGAATTTCCGAGGAAAGAGTGACGGAAAGTCACGAAACGTATAACACAAATTTTTTAGGGAACACTACAAAACGACATGTATAATTTGATAATAAAAAGCTAAATACGTGTTGTCACCCAACAAAAATCGACTCAGGACCCCAAGATTCTCAGCTCGATCCCAAGTAGCACAAAGTGGTCTCCAAAAGGGAAGCCGATGGGGCTCCCACGTGGGCAACCAAGGTGGGTTTCACGCCGGTTTCGCAACTCGGGCCCAAGTCGGCGCGACTTGGGCTGCCTACAGGGTTTCCATCGTGAGACCCCCAGGGGGCCTACTTCGGCAGCCCACATCGGTTGCTTTCGCGGTGACCACGAGGGCCTACTTGGGAAGCCCACCTAGGCTTCTGTCGAGGGACCTCTAGGGACGTGGTTTCCACTTGGGCAGCCCACTTGGGCTGCCTCGGGGGACCCACAAGGGGCTTACTTAAGCTGCCCACATGGTCCCCCCTCGTGGGACCCACAGGGGGTCTACTTGGGCAGCCAATAAGGGCCCTCCTCGTGGGGCCCACAGGGGGCCTAGGAGGGCAGCCCACATGGGCCCCCCTGTGGGGCCCACAGTGGCCCTACGTGGGCTGCCCACATGAGGTCGCCCTGGGAACCTTATTTTGTTCTGGGTCATTTCATATTTGTTTTACGGTGTGGCTTATTGCAGTGCATACCATATTGAGCATGCCTCACTTTCCCCGTGTGCCTACTGGAACTATTACCGTTTTGATAGATAGGAAAAAAAAACATCTTGAGCAACCCATAAAAAATTGGGCATTTGAAAAATGGAACAAAAAGCTGTGCACATTTCCGTATAAAATCTTGTTGGACAGGTAATCGGGATGCATAGCCAGCCTGAGCAGTCTACAGACCCTGAAGTTTATAATAGATACGACATCCTGACGAGCGTGTTTCGAATTCACCCCCAAATTTAAAGGACCTGTGCAACAATTTCAGGGCTTTGCTTAAATTATTGTGGAAGTTGATGCCCGACACTTCTGAAGTGAACTACAGAAAACAGATTTTGCCCGGATACCCTAGTTTTTATCTAAAAAAATTAGAAAGATCCAGGTTTTTGCCGCCTCTCAACTCGTACGCCGTCTTCCGGGTCACGTGCGCAGTGACGTTGATGGGGTAGGCTTGGGGTTCCGGAAAAGTTCTCTCTTTAGAGCCATCAGTGAGCAGCGAGAACTCATCCGCTCGCGACCGCGTGACCACGTGCTGGAACAATATGGTGAAAGGAGGAAAGTCTCATCCGGGTCCGACCATACCCGTCCGGCCCTGTCCCCCTCCCCCTCCGGCTTCTGGCGGCTGTTCGTGGTAGCAGAGAGAGCTGACGGTTTTGTGGACCTAGGATAGATGGCTCCACTAAAACTCCGTATAATAAAAGTTTTGTCGATGATACCAGGTTTTTGACGCATTTATATATATGTTGGAACGACAAGATTTATAGAAAAGTTACCTTTTATCGAGCAGGTATTCGCACAACTTGCCATCTTTTACAAGATTCCCCATTGACGTCAGGCCACGTGTTTCTCATGGCCGCCGCAAGCGGCTGCAGGTCGGGGAATATTCCAAGTTTTGCCTCGCTATTACGCGGCGGAATCGCAACATTTGGATGAAAGGAGGTGTGTTTTCTGTCATTTGTGACAAGGTGAACAATATCAAAAGCAGAAGATGCCAATTCTTTCAACGTTAAAATCGTTGCACAGCAGTTTAAAGGGCTACTCCGGCCGTTTTTCTAGCTACTTAAACAAATTGCATTTTCTGGCTGTCCGTACTTCAGTCGTCATAATATGCTATTTATTTTCTCGAAATTCAAAATAGCAATTGAGAAAACCGTAAATGAAGATGATGCCGAAACCAGCATTAAAATTTTCGTGCGCTGTTGAACGGTATGACGTCACACATGGTACAGACTTTCAGGTCCTGCATCTAGTCTTAAACAAAGTATGTCGAGCATTTTAGAGCGCAGCTCTTAGGGGCCCGTTCCCGGCTTGAGCGGCGTCGGCGTCGCCGTCGGCATAACCAAGGTCACCCCAAGGTCACGCGACCCCCAAGGTCACGTGACGCCCAAGGTCATCCCAAGGTCACGTGACCCCTCCCCCAGGGTCACGTGACCCCCAAGGTCACGTGACACCCAAGGTCACGTGACCCCCGAGGTCACGTGACACCCAAGGTCACGTGACCCCCGAGGTCACGTGACCCCCCCCCCCCCCCCCGAAGTCACGTGACATCCCCCGAGGTCACGTGACCACCCCCCAGGGTCACGTGATTCCCCGCCGAGGTCACGTGACCTCCCCAATGACGTCATCGTCACTGATGACGTCACCGGCATCCGCATCGTCATCATCACTGATGACGTCATCAGTGACGTCACTGATGACCTCACCGGCATCCGCATCGTCATCGTCATCATCACTGATGACGTCATCAGTGACGTCACTGATGACGTCACCGTCATCCGCATCGTCGCTGATGACGTCATTGGAGTCCGCATCGTCATCGTCACTGATGACGTCCTCGGCATCGTCACGTGACCCCCCAAGGTCACGCGACCCCCACGTCACTTCACCCCCCCCCCCCCTCAGTACCCTTCCCTCCTCCTCCTCAAGAGCTGCGCTCTAATTCGGTGTTACAGGGAGTTGTAAACGGCTTTCACTTTTTATATGACAATTTGTTCATTCCCTCCCTCTCCTCTTCTTGAGGAAAAGTAAATTTAAATTTGAACCTGAATATTCTGAATGTCCCCCTGAGAGAAGGTTGGCATCAAGGTTCTCAGCCACTCCGTCAGGCGTCTACAAAGCCGCGGTGAACCGTGATGAAAAACCGGAATGTTACTCATCACAACTGATGATCCCCATAATTGATCATTTAAATTACTATGCTCGAATCAACAATCTCGTTTGAATTGCATCAGAATTAGTTGGGGGGCTAGTTGGTTGAACATTTAGACGGTGGTTTAAAAGCGCCAAGGACTAAGAAGAGAAGAAGGGGACAGGACAGAACGCTTTGTCCTGTCCCCTTCTTCTCTTCTTAGTCCTTTGCGCTTTTAAACCACCGTCTAGAAAGTCGTTTGAATTGATTTAACATCAGTCGCAGTGCAAGATAATATTAAAAAAGCATCAGTTAATTAGGACATCGCGTTGCCTAATAATTTCTGAGACGCTTAAAAAAAAAAGCCGTTTACAACTCCCTGTAACACCGAATTAGAGAGCAGCTCTTGAGGAGGAGGAGGAGGGAAGGGTAAGGGGTATTCACATGAGGGAGAAATCCCGGGGATTTCTTTCTGGCACGCGCATTCCACGAAGAGAACGTCAGGCTTTGCGATGCGCAAAAGCCTCGCGTTTTTATTTCGTGATGCGCGCGTGCCGGGGAGAAATCCCCGGGATTTCTCCCTCGTGTGAATACCCCTGTACTGGGGGGTGAAGTGACCGGGGGGGGGGGGGTCACGTGACCTTGGGGGTCACGTGACAATGCCGATGATGTCATCAGTGACGTCACTGATGACATCATCAGTGACGATGACGATGCGGACTCCGATGACGTCATCAGTGATGATGACGGTGACGATGCGGATGCCGGTGACGTCATCAGTGACGTCACTGATGACGTCATCAGCGATGATGACGATGCGGATGCCGGTGAGGTAATCAGTGACGTCACTGATGACGTCATCAGTGATGATGACGATGCGGATGCCGGTGACGTCGTCAGTGACGTCACTGATTACGTCATCAGCGATGATGACGATGACGATGCGGATACCGGTGAGGTAATCAGTGACGTCACTGATGACGTCATCAGTGATGATGACGATGCGGATGCCGGTGACGTCATCAGTGACGATGACGTCATCGGGGAGGTCACGTGACCTCGGGGGGGGGGCGTGTCACCTGACTTCAGGGGGTCACGTGACCCTGGGACGGTCACGTGACCTCTGGGGGGTCACGCCTTGGGGGTCACGTGACCTTGCGGTGACCTTGGGGGTCGCGTGACCTTGGGATGACCTTGGGGGTCGCGTGACCTTGGGGTGACCTTAGTTACGCCGACGGCGACGGCGACGGCGACGCCGACGGCGACGGCGACGCCGCTCAAGCCGGGAACGGGCCCCTAAGAGCTGCACTCTAAAACTAAAGTTTTAGCATGCAGTCATATTGCTTAAGGCCTTTTTTGCGTGCTTCTCAGTAAATCAGTTACAAAACATTCTTTTCCCACCATCAAACGTCTTGTAATCAGTTGAAGATATGGCTTACTGGCCACTTTGTACCATTTCTGTCGTCACACTTCAATGTTGCCAGTAGGGGCTCCCGGTTTGAGAAACACGATGAAAACGAAATTCGAAAATTCAATAACATCGCGAATTCTTTTTTTTTTTCACACAATACTTGGGGAACTCGTAGAGTCATGCCTATCGGTGTGTTGAGCCAATTTTCAGGCAAATCAGTGACCATGAAAAAATCGCCGGAGTACCCCTTTAAAGGAATACTACAGCGAAATTTCAACGCTCATTTTTTGGTCTATATGTGTTCAAAAGAGCAGTATCACATGAAACATACCAATATCTTGTTAAAAAAGTATCGAAAAGGAATTTTAAAACGAATTAAACGATTAGCAAAAAGCACCTGGTGAATGTCGCTAACGCCTCGTTTGTAATGCTCGTCTAGGAACCTTGGCAGTTAGTGACGGAGGTTGTCTCGTCTCCGGCCACGACGAGAGAAGGGGGGAAGGAGGAACTCCCCTTTCCCCGAGAATCCCTTTTGTGTGTCGCAGAAGTCGCTATTATCCCCCTAGAAGATTATAGAAGATTAACCCGTCACTCAAAATTCGTACAAAAGCAGCCGCTTCGGTGGCTGGAACGACTAGGCCATCCTCTCGACGTCAGCCTCGCCGTAGCTTTGCTCGTCTTGAGACGACCTACGTCACGATTGCGTTGGATGTCACGTGCTCTAAGCTGGGCCTTCTCCGAGCGCTTGCCAGAGTGGGCCGTTTATAACGAAAAATACAGCCACCAGGATCAAAATACAAACGTGCGATTGTCATTTACGGATATTGTGGATCATATTCAACCTATTTTTGAACACGACGGGAATATTTCAAATGTCGTTGAAGCATCCCTTTAATGCTCTGCGTAAAACATTCCACCCACGTAAAACGGCCTTCTCTCGTACACGCTGCATATATGCAGCGTGTATGAGAGAAGGCCGTTTTACTAACTTCCTATAGGAAGCTAGCAATAAAGTTTAGCAAGCCTAAACTTTCGCACTTACGCTTCAAAATACAATCCTCGGGGATTTGGTACAAAATTAAGCCGATCTCCTATGTTGAATTTCCAGAACGTGCAGTAAATATTCTCAATATTAGCGGAAAGTGCCGTTTTGGGAGTTGCACGGGTAGTCCAAGTTGGGCACGGCCACGCTTTGCCATCATGAAGCCTACATCATTGCTAACTTAGCACTTGCACAGCCGAGGAGGGACCCACGGGGGTTTCACTTAGGCAGCCCAAGTTGGGCACGCAAACGCTTTGCCACCGTGGAGGCCGCACAATTATTTACGCGGCCCACGCACAGTTCAGTTGGGGCCCACGACGGTTTTATATGGGCAGCCCAAGTCAGGCATGCCTATGCTTCGCCACCCTGGAGCCCATTTCATCCCAACTTGGCCCCCGCAGAGCTGAGGTCGGAGCCCAACTTGAGAAGGCCAACGCTTTGCCGCCGTGGAGCCCATATCATGGCAACTTCGCCCCCGCAGAGCTCGAGGTGGTGCCCACGGGTTGTTAACATGGGCAGCCCAAGTTGGGCACGCCCACACTTTTGCCGCCGTGGAGTCCCCATCTTCGTGAACTTGAGCCAGCTGCAAAGCCGAGATCGTACCCACGGGGTTTTACATGGGCAGCCCAACTCGGGCACGCCCACACTTCGCTGCCGTGGAGCCCTCATATCGCATGTGGGGCTCGTGCCGAGGTAGGTCTTATATGGGGGTTTCACATGCATGGGCAGCCCCAGTCGGGCGTGCCCACGCTTCACCGCCGTTGAGCCCACGTCATCGCCACTTGGCCCGGCCCCCTGCACGGCCAAGATGGGTGAAACCCACGGGGGTCTTACATGGACAGCCTAAATTGGGCATGTCCGTGATTTGCCTCCGTGGAGCCACCTTTTTTGCAAAGTCGGACCCCTCAAACTGAGGTGGGACCAACGGGGGTTTTAAACGGGCAGCCCAACTTGGGCGTGCCTACGCTTTGCGCGTATCTTTACTAACTCTGCCCCCGCAATGCCGAGGTGGGACCCACGAAGGTATATATGGCAGGGGCAGCCCAAGTTCGGCATGCCCATACTTTGGCCCCCTGAATACCACAACTGCGCTAACTCTGTCTCCGCATAGCTGAAGTGGGGCCCACGACGGTATTGCATGGGCAGCCCCCTCGCGCGTAACCGAGCTGGGACCCGCGAGCATAGGCCTCCTGCGTTGCCCAGGGGGTGCTGCGAAAATGTACTTGTTAGGACTTGTTTTGGGTAGTACAAATTTTAGCGTCTCAAACTGTCACGCATGCAGAAGCGTGCCTGCTCTGGTGCGGAGCGCGAGATCGCGATGAAAATACAAAGAAACAACAAAAATTCGAACGCCGTCAAAACTGAGACGCTAAGAGCGTGAGCCAAGAGATGCCGTTTCACGCGTTCCAAAGTAGACATGAAAATGAAAACAAAATGAAAGCGTCGCAACACAGGTGTTCTGACGTCACCTCCCAGACATAAGAGACGCGTGCCCTAGCGGTGGTGTCATGAATTTGGCACTTTCGATTCTCTTGCAACGTAGAGTCAGGCCCATTTCTGGCGTCCAAAGGTGTTTTTTCGTTCTTCAGCACCCCACAGAATTAAAAACAGATCAACAAACGTTCCATTAGTAGTGCGAGGCTCAATCAGGTGAGCTTGTACTACCCAAAATGAGGGCGCTACAGTTTGTTCAAAGCTTCAGTGCAGGAGGCCTATAGGCCTAACGTTTTCAATTTCCTTGGAAGGGGGGGGGGGGGGGGAGAGAGGGCGACCTCCTCCCCCTTCCTGGAAAGACGCATAACCAAGTTACAAACGCGATTTCATCTAACAAATATTTATTCGAAAGAAAAAGAAATTTGCAGTGCAGAGTAATAATGAGAAGTCAAGCTCTTGATACAGGCGCAGCCGAATAAATATACGAGTATGGTTAATTTAGTTTTGCCATCTTGTTGGTTTTGATCACAAGCATTACTCTATGCGTATTACTCAGTCCTTCTAAAGTAGCAATTACTATAGTTTTCTTTGTAATATTGTCACCAATGACAATTGATGAGGCGAAGAAAACTGAAACAAACTAATCGTTTAATGGGGCGAACTTGTGGCCAAAACAAAATGGAGGAAGGCTAGCGTCGCAGGCGTCGATAGCGGCGTGACAGCAGGATCGAGCGTTGGGGCGAGACTGACTCCGGCTCGCCGCGCGGGGTACCTTTTGTACGCGCCTGTGTCTCTGGAACATTCGGCCTAAAACGTTCGGCGCGCAGAACATTCATAACTCGATCAAACGAGAGGGTTCTCGAACTTACGGGAACGCCAAGTAGAAAAAAGATATAAAATAACTTTCCGCTCCCTGGAATCGAACCTTGATCCTCCGCGCGACAGCCAAGCACGGCAACCATTCGGCCACGGACGCGCTGGTTCTTTGACGCGTGTGGCAATATACCTTACTTCTTCGTTTCTCGAATGTCGAAGTTGAAGGGGACGAAGACAGTGAGACTATTAAAGACAGGATGTCAGGTGAAGATATAAAGAAGAATTGTTTAAACAAAACAAAAACAAAAAAGGACACAAGGCAGTTTTGGCTATCCTCTAACCATGAATGAAAATACTTTTCTCCTTGCCCTCCTCATTAGGCGTGACAACTGGCTTAAGAAAGAAATAAACCTGCCTCCAATCCTATCCTATTGACAGAAACACCTCAAACTGGCGTAATTTAACAAAACAATTGCCTCACGACCAAAAAGCTTCGTGTGCAAACCCGCCAGAAAAAAATAAAAAATAAAATTAGCGTCATTATTTTTCGGCAAGCTCCTTCTTACATTACTTTGCGATACCCAAATGGCGAAAGCATTTTTCAAACATTTAAGGGCGTAGAAGCTGCATGTGCATGTAACAAACAAAACGCGCACCACGCCGCTGATCTTGAAATACTTAAAGGGGCGGTGCAACAATTTTACGATTAAAAGAATTTGCATCTCGGCATTTTTACGTTGTTCATCGTGTCCCGGAGGATAGAGAAAACACCTCCTTCATTAAAAATGTCGCGATTCCGCTGCATAATCGCAAAGCAAAAGTCGAGCTTTTTTCCACACCTGCAGCCCCAAGCGGCAGCCGGAGGAACTACGGCGAAAAGCTTACGTGACCTCGCTCGGCTCTAAGCTGCAGCATACCACCCGCTAATGTCAGCGGAGGGAGGGAGGGGAAGCGGCCTCCAAGATAGCACACGGGAAGCTACACGGCACTCCGAATGACGTCACTAGGAGGGGGACCAGGTGTGACCCTGAAGGCTGGGAGTGAGTTGAGGGGGGCCAAAAATGCCAATCTTTATCTTTTTTTTTACGCAACAACTAGGACACGCAGGCGAAATCGGTTTTCTGTTCTTTACTTCAGAAGTGTTAGAGGGCTACACCCAGAAACCTTTGACCGAAGTCCGGAAATCGTTGCACCCCCCCTTTAAATAAAAAAGTCAGAGCCTGGAAGTGGTAGTGACGAGGCATTAGCTGTGTCGTCGATTTTTCTCTTTTCTTCACTAGATGGCCTTTCGGAATTTGGCAGTCTGTAGCTGCCCTCTACGCAGCAAATATAGGCCTAACTTAAGTCGCTTACCAAAGTCTCCTCGCGGAACAAACTTCAGGGCGCAAACTTCTACACGATTTGTAGCCCTTTACCTATTTCAAAAAGGCCCTTTAAATTGACTTGGCATAACACTTCTCAAATATACTTCAACTGAAACGTGACGCGTCGTCTTCACGTGGAGAAAGGAGGGAGACAAGGTAGGCGTGTTTGGGGTCGTGCGTAAAAGTGCTACGAATCCGAGGAATAATAATTACATGAAAATGCACCAAATGTGTTCTTATCAAGCTTGAATACGTTTCCAAAGTTACCCAGCCTAGCCCAGTTCGCAGCACGGTACTGTGTAGATGTTACACCGGCGCTTGTTTTTCCTTAGCGCAGAAACCTATATAAAACAAGACAAAGAGGAAGCGAATAAACGGATAGACCACAAGCTATACAGCTCGCGGTCTATCCGAGATGCTATAGACATTGGATATAATAGACCACAAAGTCGAAAAGATCGTCTGCTAAAGACGCCGGCTCTCGGCGCCGTATGCTCGTTCGTTGGCGGCAGTTGGCGTCGCGACCGCTTGCGCCATCTCTCGTCTCCCATGCGAAACGGCGCCATATTGTTTGAAGACCGGTGGCTTCGCTGCGTTTCCACAGGAGATAAACTTTTTTCTTTCTTTACTTTTTTCCTCAGGTAAATTTGGTCTTTGCAAATTTTACACAAAAAAAATGCACCACCTGCAGGCTACGCTGCACAAAGTCGGAGCGCGATAGGTTAAGAAACCGAATTTTACGGTCGATTTGAAGAGCCTGGCCGCTCCTTGGGACACCTAGTAGATGGCTTCTCCAGCATTCTGAAGCAGTAAATGTGTCGTCGATGCTTGCAGTGGCGGAGCGGGGACGCTGCCATGCAAACGCCACGGTAACACGTTTCAGGCACGTGATGCCGGTATACGAGTCACGCATGCGCAGTCGGGCCCAAGGTAACGGTAGTGTACGGTTCGCTAAAAGTCCCTATTAGGGAGTTTTCGTAGATCGTTTTCGCTGTCCCGCAACGCTTTCCACAACCCGCTACGATACCCGAAACTCTACAGTCAAAGCTATCGGCGCGCAGGCGCAGTAGCGGCTTTTTCGTTGCGGAGGGCTTAGCGGAGGGGGAAACGCGGTCTACGAAAACTCCCTAGTGTCATTAGTAGCCGACTGCATTTTAGGGCGGTCAATATCTCATTCATCAAAGAAGTTCCAGGCAGCGGCAATATGGTTAGCCTGATAACAACCAGTAGTAACCTGATCAGCTGTATTTTAGGGGGCCGGGTGGTCCCCTAAATTCCGGTTGCATTATCCTCAACCTTGACTTGTGTCGGGTGCTGTGCCTGTGTTCAGTGTTCTCTCCATTGCCACGGGTCATCCCGTCAAAAATAAAAGCCCAGAGTAACTAACGATTTTCGAAAAAACCTAGGTGCCTTTATGTGCATGAGTTGTCCTGTATAAATTTAGTTGTATTATGCGAGCATCCCATTTAGGCGACATTTTACCAGATTGGTACCAGTTCGCAAATAATTTGGAAGTATGTTCCCCTGACCGCCCCAGGGGCTTTTCGATGAACCGTTCGACCGGTTTAACGCTTGTTTAATAAGTTTTGACGAATAACGAGTATTATACCGTGTGTCCCTAGTAGCGGTCAGGCTCTTTAAATCAACTGCAAAGTTCGGTTTCTTAACCTATCGCACTACGATTTTGTGCAGCGTTGCCCACAGATGGTGCATTTCTTTTGTGAAATTTGGAAAGAGCGAACTTACCTGAGAAAAATGTAAAGAAAGAAAAGGTCTGGCTCCTATGCAAAGGTAGCGAAGCCACCGGTCTTCAAACAATACGGCGCCGTTTCGCACGGGGGACAAGAGATGCCGCAAGCGGTCGCGACGCCAACTGCCGCCAACAAACGAGCATACGGCGCCGAGAGCCGGCGTCTTTAGCAGACGATCTCTTTGACTGAAAAGCGGCGCGAGCTTTTTTGATATCAGTTGCCAATGCAGTGTTTAATAATCCTTACTAATAAAACAGATTGAATGGACACATAATCGATTAAAAAATAATTTGCCGGGTTGTTTGACAGTTTTTTTCGTGGTACTTATATCGTCTGCTTTGCAGTTCCTTGTTACCGCGACTGTTTTTGTTTCTGCGACTGTCGCCGACTCGCCGCCCGCGGAACGCGCGCCGCTTTTGTGTCGAAAAGATCGTCTGCTAATGACGCCAGCTCTCGGCGCCGTATGCTCATTCTTTCTTTACTTTTCCTCAGGTAAGTTCGCTCTTTACAAATTTTACAAAAAGAAATGCACATCTGCTGGCAACGCTGCACAAAATCGTAGCGCGATAGGTTAAGAAACCGAATTTTATGGTCGATTTAAAGAGCCTGGCCTCTATTTGGGACACCCGATAGGTAGCACCGTCAGTACCACAGCATTAAGATGGAAGAAGTCCCGGGTGTTTGTTAGAAATACGAACCCGGCTTTTCGCACCGCAGAAATAAACTAGACATTGCGGGGAGCTCCAACTCCGTCTAGCCTTGCACACCGCTGAGTGGGCAAAACTTTCTCGTGCGAATAAAAATGATTATTATTATTATTATTAAAACGTAGCCCCAGCCGGTAGACCAAGATGTCAAAATATCAGCACTACATCACTGGAATAACTTTTAGCCTTTCCACTTTGGTGAAGGAAGACCAGCCAAGCTGTAGTATGGTGGGAATGAAGTAATGGCCGGCCGCAAGTTGGCAAGCCAGGGTGTAAAGGCTGGAAAGGTTGCCACCATCTATAAGCGATATTGGCAACCAGACAACCGCCAAGCCGGTTGTCTGATTGCCGCCGTCGCTTATAGATGGCGGTATCTGTCCAGTATTTTGTGTCGAGATTTGTTTTTGCCCACGGACACGATACTAGGAAAACAAAAAAACTGTTCGCCAATGAGAGGAGTGTCATTACGCAAAAAGATTTCTAGGCTTGTGTTTAATTTTTCTAAAGCAGAAGACGAGTCAGTACTTAACGCGGTTGAGGTGTCGTTTGATTCTTTTTGAAACATGTGTTCTGATGGTTCTTCTATCTAATAATCCCTTTGGAATTATTTTAAAGAAACCGTGCTTGAATGTTTACAAAGGTCTGTTCCAACGAGTATCAAAGTTATCAGATAACATAATCCATGGATAACTCGCGATATCCTACATCTAAAACGAAAAAATCAATCGTGCCAGGAAGGGCAAAAGACGTTTAAATATCAATGAAATGCGTACAAGACTGAAAGCTATGATTCGTTTTGCAAAACATAAGTATAACAATATAAGTTTGCACACGTTCCTTAGAGAATCACCCGATAAGTTTTGAAGGTCTTTGTCCCCGGTTCGAAAAGACATTTCCAAACTTATGGTTTCGGACAGATTATTAACGGATGACTGTGCCATCGCTGAAGGTTTCAATGATTATTTTTCGTCTGTTTTCACCTCAGATAACGGCATTATTCCTTGTTTAAACCTGCCACCCAACCTATCAGTGTTACCCGATGTTTTCAGCGTTGCTTAATCTTTCGACAAAAAATCCTGCTGGTCACGACGGCATTCAAAATATCTTCCTCATTCGCTACGCAGAATGGTGCTCAAAATATCTTTACCTAATATTTAAAAAATCATCGTCAAAGTCCGTTATTCCTGTAGAATGGAAAATTGCCAAGATCGTTCCCGTTCACAAATCTGGATCTCATCTCTAGCCTGGGAACTTCCGGCCAATTTCTTTGCTTCCTTACTGCTCTAAACTCTTAGAGCACGTTGTTTTTAAACATTTGGCAGCGTATTTAGAAAATCACAACTTTTTTAACGTGAATGAACATGGTTTTCGTCATGGCCTTTCAACCACAACGCAATAGACCGATCTCACCAGCCAGTTTGACTGCGCCACCACTGCCGCAACGCATCGAGGGAAGTTTAGTCTTTCTGCACGTGCGACAACCCCGCTGTAGCTCTGCGCGAGTGGAGCACGCGACGGCACGAGCCCTCGCATGCACGGCCGTCTGCCTCCTGTGGAATAATAATAATTGGGTTGTTTGTATGTTTATACAGCCCAGAACTTGGTCTGCCTCACAGGGGCGACGAGTCTCCCAGCTGTAGATGAGCAATTTAGCCAGTGCGGTACAGCCGCTAGCCTGGGGTCTTTAACGTGCATCACGCAGTAGTGATACACGACCGCACGCCGGTACGATGCTCATCCAGATCGAAACGGGCAGGGGTGGGAATTGAGCCCAGTATCCCTGGGTTCTGCAGCGCGAGCTTTCGATCACGTGCTCCGAGCTGGTGTGCGCTAGACCACTCGGCCACCGATCCCCCCATGTGGACTAAAGCTATGGCGGTGTCACGCATGCGCCGAACGCTCAGTGAGATCGGTCTATTACTACAGTGTACTAGAATACTTGGGTAGTGTTGGGACCGGAGCGGCACGGCAACGGGAGCCCGTGAGGGCGCGTGGTGGCGCTGTAGTCGAGTTATCCGAAAAAAAAAAAAACGTACAAAAAACACCAGCTCGCCTACACTCTGTCAATGTTTCCGTTAATAGTAACTCGTTTCGATCTGGATGAGCATCGTACCGGCGTGCGGTCGTGTATCACTACTGCGTGATGCACGTTAAAGACCCCAGGCTAGCGGTAGTACCGCACTGGCTAAATTGCTCATCTACAGCTGGGAGACTCGTCGCCCCTGTGAGGCAGACCAAGTTCTAGGCTGTATAAACATACACACAACCCATTTTTTTTTATAGTAACTGTGCACGCGAGGTTGTGTGACGTAATCATGCCATACACGGTACTCAAGTAAAGAATAACAGGATAAAGCTTTTCGTCCTTGAGGCGTGCGCTATACACATTCGCGTCTTGCCACGTTAAAAGAGCAGAAAAAACATGAAAAAAATATCAGTCACTGGCAAAACATTTAAAGCGAAGCGACCTGCCCGCGCCGCGTGTCCTGTTCCTCGCCCCCACGAACGTCACAAGACCACGTGGTTCGGCGTGACGTGGCCATTACTCTGACGACACGAGACCAATGTTGCCTGACGCAACCGAAGTTTCGGTTTCGGTATCAGCTGATGTTTAGATTACACAAATAATATTCCACATTTCGCGAATCCGAAGACGTAGAGCTGTTTAGCAGTGCTTTGTGAAATGGAATCACATGTAAGCGGATTTGCGCTTTAAAGCAACGCGTTGAAGCAGCGTTCGCTTTCATCACGGACGAGATGCGAGCTGCTGCATAGGGAGAGTACGTGACCAGGCTTAGCCTCTGCACTTGGCGCATGAAAAGCCACGTCGAAGCCCTAGTTCCAACCGAATTAGAGCCGTAGTGCCCTGCATAGAACTGACCTGACAACAGTCTACGGAATGAACTCGCACCTTCCGGTCAAGTGTACGGTTTATTTATGTTAATACCCTGACAAACGCCCTTTTTAGGCTGCCAAATGCTGTCGTCACAGAGCCTGGCCACTCTTGACGCACCTGCTCTCCCGTTCCCCTGAATGCCCATGCAAATTAGATTATTTGTATGTGCCCTCGTCTCTCCTCAGATATCGCCCGCTTTATTATCTTCGTATTATACAGTGCGGTGTCGCCCACAATGTTACAGCTGTAAATCAGTGACAGGCCCACGCCGCAACAGCAAACATGCAGAGTTAGCTGGTGAAGCAACAAAACATCTTTATACACGGTAAACAAAGGCCTTATACAAATAAAAAAAACTTAGCGAGCCTAACGAGGCCACTAACAACCTGGAATTGTGCCCAAACCGGCCAGAGCACGTGAGAAACGGCGTCGCGGTGCTTTGACGCAAACCTCCACACCGAAACCGAAACTAACCAAAAACCCTTGGCCGATTGAGGCGCTATCTGTGCGATGCGGTCGCAAACCGAGGCATTTCGTCTGCTCCTTCTCATGGGCGACGTCGGCGGCGTCCTCTCATAGGCGAAAACAGTTTTTTACCTCTAACTTCCCCTCCCCCCTCCCCCCCCCCCCCCCCCCCCCCCCCCCCCCCCCCGCTAATGGTAAGTGTTGACATTTTGGCATCTTGCTCAAATGGATGGCCGTTTTGACGGACTTGAAGCTCCGCGCAACCCCCCAATATCTAGTTTATTTTTGCGGTGCGAAAAGCATAGAGTTATTACAGTAAACCCTATGGCGAAAAGCCGGGTTCGGATTTTTCACAAACACCCAGCATATTCACGGCGTAAGAGAAATGGACGTTTCCAGTAAAGTTTGTAGCACATTTTGCCATTTTTTAAGATAAATTCATGAAAATCAACTGCGGAATTTGATCTCCGTTTGTGAAATTAAAAGACTCCGAACTTATAATCGAACTTACTACTTGTTGACCTTGTATCTCAAACGAATTCGAAATGTTAGAATTTTTCAAACTTCGACCTCAAACTTTCACCGCTTTCACCAGAACTGTTAGGATGCCGCCAGGATCGCGACCAACGACAACATGACCGTTTTGTGACGTCATCAAACGGAAATTGTAGGGCCACTTTTTTGGACGCGGTAAGCGCTACGGTGGCTACGGTGCTACGGTAAACACGCCGGCGCCGCACCAGTTGGAGACGCAAGAAAGAAGTGGAAGCCAGTAGAAGTAGTGAAAGCGGTGAAAGTGGTGATAGTTCGAAGTGGCAGATTGACAGCGTCGTACGTTCTGGTACGTTCCTCGTTTCCTCGCCGTACAACGACCTCGTCGCCTGGAGCTTCTCATGTGAGTTTTATATTTTGGTGTGCATACTGTGTGGCAGCAACAACTTCGCCTGTCATGCTTCGGGTGCTCCAAAGACTGTTCGGTCGTCGTCTCGGCACGGCACCCGCGTGAGCTTTGAGAACATCGAACGTCTCTCATCGCCTGGGCTTTGCCGATAAAGGTGGGTGCTCTTTCTTTATCGCTCTGCGTTTATGAACGGGACGGATTCTTGATTACGATGCCGAGAAAGTAAAGCGAGAGCTAGGATGATATGACATTCCGCACGTTACGAGCTACGAACCAGCGCTCGCCGGACAAAGGACCTCCGGATTTTTCGCGGACGCAGACAGTAGCTGACCGGAATCCGGACACGAAATGTCATTAACCCTTTGACTTCATTTTATCAGCGACAGAGCTGCAATCTAGTTTAGTGGAGTTTTAGAGGACATGCAATTTAGCAAATACAAACTCGAAGGAAAAAAAAAAAAGAAGAGAAAGTAGCGTTTATTAAGCACATGATGAGCTGCCGCTCCTGATGAACATCTTGCGCATGTGTCGTCTACTTCACATGGAAGGACTGGAAGCATCTTCGGCGTGGAAGGAGGCACAGTAAAGAAAGGCTCACACTGTGGCTCACACTCCCAGCAAACCATAAATGCCCGTGGGACGTTTTGAAAAACGTCCTTCTAGGACATTGTGGGACATCCTCAGGATATCCAGCAAGATCCCTATTGCATCCCTGGGATGTCCTAGGCATCGTCCGATACGTATCAGTTGCACATCCCCAGGCCATCCTACAAATGTCCTCGTGCATTGTCTGGGACGTTTTCTAGGGATGTGAATGGGACCACTTTCGGAGCTATTGTAATGTTTTGGAGAAACTGCGGTGCTTTCTGAAATAACCTACTACTAGACTGGAAGGATGTTTACAAACGAACCATTAATTACTAATAGAAACAGCACAGTATTCACAGAAAAGTTTACTGCGATAGCATAGTTTATTGCGAATACAAAGCACCTTCAAACAGACACACACCTCCTTTCAATGCCCCTGCACTTGGTTTTCTTTCTGGCTTGCTTGCTCGTGCTGCTTGGGCTCTGCTCTCGCTGGTGCATGACGCAACCATGACTTGACTGCTGTTTTGATGTCACAATCCGTGGCATTTAGTTTCTTGTTCTTCTGCACAGCAGCTGTAATAAAAAAAAAAAAACGCCAAAACAATTAATTTAGTCAGGCCCGCTTACGTGTTTTTCGTAACTCTATACGAAGCGTCCAACAAGACGATGGCACCTGGGTGCGGCCCCTAGGTGAGTTATTCAATGGGACGAGGGAGACGTCAGCTCGCAGCTAGGCGATGTATCCATTCAACTGTTCCATTGTTAGCTTCGCCCATACTTACAAGAATTGTCATCGAGGAACAAAGCTTTTCGGTTTTTTGTTCATGCTTCTAAGACCAGCGAGAGCGTTGGATTTGCTGCATATACGTCATGTGAAGTAGGTGCTCGCTAGCATGTTTGGCACTTCCACGCCCGTGCGTGTGACGTGAGTGTAATTTGTCACACTTTTCTTTTCCTTCAGCGCCAACAGCTAGCATCTTCAAGAAGGTTAATAATGGAGATTCAAGATAACTGTTTGTACAGTATCTATGTGGGCCCAAATAAATCCGTCCTCATTACTTTTAATTCAATTGCTCTCTGCATCTAATCAAAATAAGCATGACATTTAGTTGAAACAAAAAATAATCCCTGGAGAAGGGAACAAAGGACAAATAGGTAAAAAGGGTAAAAAAGAATATGGAAGAAATACATATGTACATGTCATCAATTTACCGTGTCCACAGAGCTGTGTTGACAATGCTTGGCCTACTATAGGTTGGGCTGAATTTGGGGGCCGTGGAGCCTTTCAGACCATGTTGGTCGGTTTAATAAACATTTAGGCAGTGTGTAGGTTGCAGAGCTCCAGCTGTTTAACTTTATGTGCCTCTGTAGGGGGCATGCCTCTCGAAGAACCTGTTTCTCAGCTGTTCCAATGGCGTCCATGGCTTCCTTAGCTGACGTTTGAGGAATTTCATGTTGTTTTCAAAAGGGAATGCACTGAAAGAGTGTAATGGGCCGTGGTTTTTTAAATCATCCGACAAGTGGATCAAGCTGTGGACGTTGTGTGTCACTAGATCATTGTAAAGCCCTGCAAATGTTGCAACGAAGTGTCAAAGCTGTGTGTCCGGATAGTTATCCTGACCTTGGCAAAGTGCCTTATTTACTAACAACGAAATGGCACAATGGAGTGTCAAGAAGTTTAAGTACAAGTCTCTCGGCAAAGTTTTCTTCAGAACTACTGGTCCTTTATAAAGAAGAAAAAGGCGCAGCTCCGTTGCCTTCCAACAATCCAGTTCTGCCAAGCTCCTTGGCTTTCGGGAAAACTCACGAGGAACATGCATTGTTAATGAAAGATTAATCTAAGACATTTAGTCTCGCACTGCAACTCCCAATCGTACAGCAAAGGGCCCTGTCATCCACAAACTCAAGAGTCTTTTCACACCACCTAAACAGACCAAATGCATATAATCAAGAGGTGATGACTTGATGCAGTCAATCGGTAGTTCTGAAAGCACGGTTGTGTCTTTGTGGTGATCAGGTATGTGCATGCTAGGAATTCAGTTCCGCTTTTAGACGTGGTGTACCTCGGCGAGAGCGAGCACCTTGCTCGGAGACACACCTCTGTTGCCCGGGAACAGGTGGCAAAGCCTCCACTGCGTTGCGGTACAGAAATGGAGTATTAATTTGCTGCGCCGTTTTCTAAACCTCAAAGGTTGGTGCCTAACGAGTATTTTTCTGCCACACTGCATGAGGTCCCAGTTCTTTGGTAGATCGCCCCATTTAACTTAAAGGGATTGTCCGGTCAAATTTTGTATTTGAGAAAACAATTGAATATCATTGTTATTGCCTCGAGAAGCATCGTACGTGCAATATCCGAATTTTATATGCCCCTCTGCGTGAGTAATTGAATTTATACTGCTCCAATCGCATTCTAGCGTAAACGCTGCTTTCGTAGGCAACATTGAGGCTCTGACGTCACAAAACACAAAGCGAGCATTTTTGTCTCGTTTGCCTGCGAATGAACGCCAGAGCGTGCTTCGTTTTTGTTGTTGTGCGCGACTTGTTTCGTGATTGGGTGAGATTTTTGTTGCGCGGTTGGGTGCCACAACCACCGGGCAGCACATGCTAGCTAAGACCTGACGTTCCACACTTTTTCGCGAGACGTGCAGTGACGAGCAAAGTGGATCGCCGTCGTGCGTAGGGACTGGGTTCCCGTCCAGATCGAGATCCTGCTCATGCTGCAATCATCTCACAGAAGAAAGCTACGAGCTGAGCTCTCAGCAGACAGAAGGCTTGTAAGCTGAGGTGTGATGCTGTGCCAACAATATTAAACTACGGCCACCCACTCCTCGCCCAAATCGGATCAGTCAATTTAGGTCTGTCCGATTCGCCTGAACTGGCTGAACTAGTTCGGCAATGCAGGAACTGGTGCATTTGATTCAACCGGAAGTTGCACGACCGCTGCACTGGCGCGTTCGATTCATCCCAGTTCTGAACGAGTTTAGACCCAGTTCCTCAAAATCTTGCACCGGCTCCGAACTCTGTTCGGCGTCCGTGCAGAAGCAGACGACAAGAGCAGACGGCGATAGCAGAACTCCTCGTCCGTCTCTGCTCGCGGTGCCATTTTTTGCAGCGATTGCTCAAATGTCTGAAATGTTTAACAATAACGCCGATACGGAGGTTGCATTTCCTTTCATTTATGATAATAACGTACCCGCGGTGGACGCGGAATTGAGATCATAACCGAGGGTAGGAATTTGCTTGATTATGATATTCTAAAAGCGTTTTAGGCACCTGCTCGCATAGATTTGGCTCCCTGTGGTGAGTGTTGAAATATTCGCTCACGTAAATTGTTTCATTTTGATGCTACGCGGGGATCCACAGTGTTGATGTTCTTACTTACAGACACGGGAAAGGTATTGCCTTCTTGATGGTCTCCGCCTTCAGTTGCTCTTGGATGCATATTGACGACTCCGATACATTGCAGAGGTCTGGGATTTAGTGCGTTGGCACTTGCATGTCGCCGTAGCTGAGCATAATACTGCATGCCTTGTCCGCTGGTATCTGTGGACGCCCACTAACGGTCCTGGGAAAAACACCGAGAATCGGCATTTTGCTTTAACTTGCTTTAACTTGCTTCTCGCTTTAACTTGACATCAAAGTTACGGTCGATAATTGTCTTGGCCAAGACGCTATCGTCAGGCCTTAGTCTTCAAGGCGACCGGTATACCGACCGCGCGCTGCCGCCAGTGACTCCCTCGACGCAAAACGATCTTGATGCCGCGAACCTATCTTCGAAATGCAAAGTTTCCCTTTGAGGGGCATTTGCCGCTACCTTCTTGACTTCTAACCGACTATAGTTCAGAACTTCCTGGCCGAATCGACAGACCTTGATTATGCAGCAAACCGAAACCAACAGCTTGGCCATCTCGAAATGATACCAGAAGTTGTATTCAGCACGCGTGCAGCCCGATATCTGTTTGACTCGCGTGTGAAAATGGAGCGTAGCTACGATTCACCAAACTCGTCCAAGTCAAGTGACGACATGCACTTGAACGGTTCGCCGTTTGCCTTCGACCCGTGGACGTCGCCTCTGAGGGAATGACCCACAGCCTCATCACCGATCTAGTGGATCCGCCGAAATGTGTACCCAGATGCCGCTTCGTGTACCTAAGTGCCGCTTCAGAGGCAAAATCTGCATCCTTTGCTTTGCAAGCGCCCCTAGTTCGACCAGCGTCCGTCGCAGTTGTGTTTGCTTGAAACGGCATACGTTTGCTCGAAGCTTATGGCTGTCTGCAAGTAATATCCTGCTAAAAGGCGTGCATTTTTTTGCACCTGCTTGGGAACTGCATTAAAAGAACCGTATTTCAGTAGGGTACTGCCTAGGAGACTATATAATTCGAAACAAAATACAAGACATCCATCGACCAATGCTTGTTATCCCGACCATCCGACAAACCTTTGCGTTTTGTGACATCACGCAGCACCTACGGATGTCAGCCATTGACACTGGCAAAATTCGGGGTGCAGTTTCGTACATAGGGTCATGAGAGGTTTAATTAATAACGGGAGATCATATAACAAAATAAAAATGACGTTTGTCTATATGAAGGCTCCCTCGACGTAACGAGCGCAAGAACTTAAGTACTTCCGGTTTCGACCGGACAATCCCTTTAACAGAACAGTAAACTAATCACTGTACGTAAGAGGTCGTGCGTGATGTACTTTACGTGTTACAACAGGCTAAACTGTCAACGCGAAAAAATAAGCAATGATTACTCACGATTGCAGAGCGTAGAAACAAGCGATGAAACGATGAAACTATTGGCTGCGTCGAGTCCAGAGATTTTGTGCGCTCAACCGCTCAACACTGCTGGATGCTGGCAACGTTAGCTCTTTCGGTCATTTGAGCGAATTGGCCCTTAACTTGCGCCATCACTAGCATTTATATATTTTTAAATCGTTTCTAGCTTTGGCGTTATTTCTCAGCTGTCAATTAACGGATGTGATGCTGTCTGCACTAATACGCATTAATACATTTTGAACAAGTCTCCAATCCGAAAGAGAAAGCACGCAGGATCGTGCCCACGAACACCACCCACTGCACGCAGGAGTGGGTGCTACCGGAGGATGTGTGTGTGCTTAATATTTGGAGTGGAGCGAATGAAGGTTGTAGAGGTCTCAAAGGGGTACGAGGCGTCCGGATAGGAGGCCGACCGCGAAACCACCACACCGCAGCGGATCAGAGTCACCGCTACGCCAGGTTCGACTGCTGGCTGCACCCGCTAGCCGGGACTCACGAAGGGAGTACACGGACACGCTGAATAGAGGGACGCCCGGGGTTTATTGGCTCCGGTTAAATACAAAGATAAAAAGACTAGTAACGGCAAGGGGGAGGGTGTCCTTACCTTGCCGCACCTTCCCGAGAGCCTGGACGGGGGTGGGGCAGCAGAGTGCGTGGCCGCACGTCCGAACAGTTTCAAGTCCCGCAGAACAGTCCCCACTCCGAGCGGCCAGAGGACACGCTCTCTCTCTCTTTCCCTCGCTGGCGGCTCCAGCCCCGTCCCCGGGAGGTGGGCGAGCCCGCCAGAGGGAAGTTCCTTACGTCCCCCCCAACAGGGGGGACGCGGACGGTGTGGCGAGAGTAGACAACCAAGATGGCTGCCTCTCCTTGCCACGATAAGGCACGCTCCGGTTGGAAGCCGGGTGGCTCCCGATGTCGCGCCCGCGGCCCGAAGGCCGGATCAGGGAAAGGGGCCAGAGGCTCCCACATTCCCCCCTCCTTAAAACTGTTGGCACCCCTTTAGGGGAAGAAAGGGTTGGCCGGCTCTCCTACCCCCAAAATATTCGAAACAAAAGCAAAAACACTGGAAAAAATACATACAAAAAGATAAAAAATCGCCAACCTGCCGTTTCTCAAAGTTCCCATACGCCGCCTCCTTCCTAAAATATCATGAGTTCGTCACCTGACGGGAGTTCGGCGTACTCACCGCTGTTGTCGCAGCCGAAGTCCTCCCCGGTCGGTGTGGACCCCGCCGTTGAAGCGCACGCCCCTGCCGACGAGACGTCCCCGGTCTCGGTCGGAACCGTCGCCGTCGCTGGGAGCTGCTGCAGGCTCCCCTCCAGCACGGCCGCCGCGAACCATAGCCTCTGGGTCATGTATGCCAGCACCGCCTCCATGGCGCCAAGCTGGTCGAGGGCGGCGTGCAGGTTGGTCGGGGCGAGTCGGCGCTCGGCGTGGTTCCCCGGACCCGGTACTGGTGGTAGTGGCACCTCTCATGTACCTTGTGGAGGCGCAGGGTGCCACAAACGCCGCAGTACAGTGAAACTTCACTTGAACAAACTTCAAGGGACCTCAGGAAAAAGTTTGTTAAAGTGAAAGTTCACTCAACTGAAATAAATATGTTGCAGCTTGTTATCACAAACTAAAGAAAAAATTGAGTGTCCAAATGATATTTCAACCCATTTATTTGTCACCCTGCTCATTTGCAAGTGTATTTCCGCCACTTAGCACTGGCAACAGCGTCGTCGACTTTACTGAAGTACCCAGTGCACAGTCTTTTGCGCGCGGGGCCGAGCTGCGCACTTTCCGATGCGGCTGCGATTGCTTGGCGTTGGCTCTTAATCGTAGACAATGACGATGCCGGGATCCCAAATGCTTTCGCAACGTCGACTTGACGCTGCCCGGAGTCCAGCCTTCGCAAAATATCCTGTTTTTCGTCTAGAGACAGGTGCTTTCGCTTGGCGCTCATGATTAACCAGCACGCGATCGCCTTTTCTTGGTGGCTGAAGCTGCGGCTATAGCTATGGCTATGAAGCCAGCTAAACACTCAAAGCCAGCTATGGCTTCGGCTGGCTATGAGCTTATCTAGATAGAAAGCTAAAATGGCGGCAAATTATACGTCGCGCGCTTCTCAAAGTGAAAATATGCAACAAAAAGTGCGGGTTGTACTTCTTGGAGTGATCAATATGACCCAAAAGATATAGGATGGTGCCGCGGAATAGGTTCGTAGAACTGAAATGCGCATTGCACTGAATTTCGTTAAACTGAAGGGCGTTTGCATTGGGTTCAATGGTGCTTTTGTGGGGGATTTAAAAAAATTTGTAAAACTGAATAGTTTGTTTAAGTGACGTTCGTTCAAGTGGTATTTTACTGTACACGGCACCGGAATCCGGGGCAGAACAGGCGCGCTGAGCCTTCCGGTCCTCCTCGTCCATAGTGCGGCCCAAAAACACCGGCAGCACCGCCCTCGATGGTGCCCCCGGCCGCGGGCGCCACTGCTGCGACCATTTATGCCACGATACGTAACAACGAGGTGGCTCCGCCCTGGGAAGTCCACGTCGCGACGTGGTGCACTGAGCTTCGCCTGCCGCCACCGGTGGTGCTGCTACCAGCAAAGGTACCGATAGAGTAACCAAAGGGTTATCTCAACAGCGGCAGTGATCTCAAAGGAGCCGTCAAACCTAGTAGCGCGGTCCCCACATCTCCGCGGCAATATAGACGACGTTTAGGGCTGCATTACCGCGGGTCGGTTTGATAAATTACCTCCGTCGGTGCCAGAGTAAGGACAGAGTCCAAGAGCATTTATTAGAACACTCTTCTAAAAGAACTACAATGTCCCCATCCAAAATGCCCCCCGCGCCGGCAAGGTAAGAACGGGTCCTTACCTGCCAGTCGCGGGGTTCTGGAGAGCCAAGATCGAAGAAGCATCGGAGAACTTGCCGATACACATCCTATCTCTTTCGCGATCACCGGACGAGTCCCTTTCCCGAAAGCGGGAAAACAAGAGGCAAAGCCTCCTTGCCTGTCAACAGTGATCTGCATCTGAGCGGGGGAACGGAAAGAGGTCCCCCTATGAGAGAGTGAGAAGAGGGACTTCCAAGACAGGGGACCCTCCACCTCACGAACAGGTCGGAGCTCACAGCGAAGGCGGCCAAGCGTTCCGACCCGCAGCCGTTATCACGGCCATCGGGGAAGGGAGTCCACAGGAATCCCCGCAGCGGGCCGGGCATTTTGAGTCCGTGGAGAGATGATCCCTGGTACAGTGGATACAGAAGGGCTTACATGCGTGCGGTTCATCTGATGTGTTAGGTTTACCGCAGGTCTGAGAGCGGCTGTGTTCAAGGTGGGGACACATCCACCCGATGGCCGACCTTGAGGCAGGCACCGCAGACTTGTTGTTTTGGGCGGTGGATGTAACAGCGATATTCTCCGGCGTCTTAGCAAATGAAGCGAGAGACAAACAAACCCTCGAACGTCACTATAGCTGTGTTGGTGCGGCCCATCATGTGCGCAAACAAGATATCAGCCCTCGCATGCATATAGGCCCTTCATGAGTTGGTTCGTCGTGGTTTGGGTGGAAACGCCCGAGATGACTTCCCTGACACAAGTTGTCGGGTAGTGCCGCGTAGGCTTGTACTTCAAATTGCTTTCTGTCTATGGTTATACTAGGGATTTATCGCGCTCGAACTGCGATGCTTTCATCGGGTGTGCTGACGATCGCAATGTTTTGATCTTGCCAGGTCCGTATGGTGAGGTGCTTGGCGTTCGGAGGGAGAGAATCCACACGCTGCGTTTATGGCACCGACAACCTGATTGGTCCTCCAGGCTCCTAGGTTCAGGCCTTTGCACGAGCGAATAACCACTTTGATGTCGCTGGGAGGCAACGGCGGAAGGGGCTTGAATTTTTTTGGTGGTCGGGTGGGAGGTCCTTTTTGAAGGGCTATGTGCCTTATTGGGTGGTTCTTGTTGGGGCGATGAGCTTGGCGTGGCCTCACGTTCCCGTTGTGCGAGAATCTGTTGCCTGCGGGTACGTCGGCCTCGGTAGGTGAGCCAATCCTGCTAGTTGGAGGTTGCTTCAGGGTCGTCATGGTCCATGGTCGATAATTCCGGGGCCGATTTTTGTCCGGCTCGGGTAGGGAGGAGCAAGGGTCGGTTTGATGTCTGATTGGAGCTTTGGTAGCTTCCATGTCGGGTTCTTGGGTAAGGACTTGTAACAGATGGAGGCCGCAGCCGACACAGGTCAATGGAAGACGTCAAGCCTAGGAGTGGCGGGGCCCGGAGCAGCGGTGCAGCTGTTGCGGAGCGCTTCTGCATTTGGTGGTTTGTTAGGCGTAGCTGAATCGAGAGATTCGGCGAGGCAAACTCGGAGGCCAGGACATACCTCGCTCCAGGCCAGGTGGTGGGCCGGCTGCGCCGAGCGCCTGCTCGATGTTTATGCTCGGTCACACAGTTCTTGGAGCTCGGGGAACGTCGTCCGCCCTGCTCGGAGGTTGAAACGAGACTCTTAGTCTGTTGGAGTTTCATGTCTAATTACTCCTTTTCTTAATAATGAATGTTACCCAGTTTGTTTCGAGTTTTATGGCCCCTTCTCCCCTGTAGGAGCCACGCAACTTCTTTAGGGGAAGAGGTAATGCAGAAGATTGGAGTTCAGGAGAGGTACGTGGTTGCAGAGTGGATGCTACAATTTGTATACTTTGGCAAATGTTTGTGGGATCTAGGTAGTCAATGCCACTTTAAGAACGAAGAACAGAAAACCCATTTTGCCTGTGTGCATTAGCTTTTATTTAAAAGAAAGGTCAAAGTTTGAATTTTCTGGACCCTCTCAACTCTGCGTGACGTGTCAGTGACATTCTGAGTGGTGACAGAGGCCATTCAGTTGTGCTCTGTCTTAATGCTGGGGACTCACGACTGCCGTGAAAAAGGACACTCTTCGCACACTTTTGAGAGGCGATTGTGGCGTGTCCACAATTGCTAAATATATGTTATATATCATTTTTTAGGGTAGGACATTTTTTTTCCTTTCGGTCTTTTTTCCATTGCAAAATGCAAATTCAGTAAGCATAAGCGAATGTGGACATTTTTGACCAAACATGTCTTGGTAGTACAAATATGCAGGGTCTACTATTAAAGCAATTTGGTAAAATTTTTTTTTATTATTGTAGCAGAGTGCGTCTTTTGCAATGTGACGCCCTTTTTTATTTGTGTTTTATTTTGTCCGATTTTTTCGTTGATGGTTTTCTAGACATATTGGGCAAGTTTATTTTAAGTTTCTTAGTTATTTATGGTTGGAAGATGTGTAATTAATTTTACTGGAATGTGTGTGAAAAAGTTTCTGGATGCTCCCATAAAAATGGGAAAACTAAATTTTGGAAACATAATACAAACAAACCACGGTTGAGGATCATAGTTGAACAAAATGTTAGGAAAGGAAAGAAAACTACAATCTGCTTTGCAAGGCGAACCCCCTTTTTTGAAATTCTATTTTTGGTTGTGCAGATAAAAGTTTGTATGCAAGCAAAATCACAAATGTGTTTGAAGTGAGAAACTCATTTTAACCACATGTTGAAGCTTTTGGGGAGATACTTGTACTGTGACATAAAGTTTCGAGCTCATGTTGAGGTTACGTTCGCACACAAGTGTTGCGCCGCAACTTGGTTCTGAAACTAAGCTTGGGGGTTTCGATATTCTGGGAACATCCAGTGATTCTAGATGTACCATAGCAAGTTAGAAGGCAGTTTATGTAGTCCATAAGGGCAATCTGAATGTGCTGTGGTCAGCATGCTAAACACGGGGGGCACGGAAATGAAACAGTTGTGGTTGCCATAGCATTTTCAGGCAATTTATGAAAGAAGTAACTTTTGCAGGGAAGCATTCCCCTAATTTACAAACTTTAAAGTTGCCACGCGATTGAGTGATGGTTTCTCACTCGCAATAATGGTTGGTGGCAGTTACGAATGAGTGTCGTTGATGATGATGATGTTCGACCACTTGCAACAAGGGGCCTGATGGCGAACACGTTGCGAAGTGAAGTTCATTCAGGTGGTATTAGACTTTAACTTAGATAGATTTATTTAACATAGTGCGTTCACAGTAGTGGGCGCGACTAGACGTCGCCGCCCGGCACTTTCCGTCCTCCAAACCCCCGACAAGGAACCCAACCGCCGCCCAGCTCGATCCGTCTCAAAAAGCCCCTCTCATCATTCGCCCCTCCATTTTAAAGTCGGAGTCAGGTTCCCTCTCCCAATCGTCCGAGCATCGCTGTTTCCCACGCGATTTTCTTTCTGGTAGACGGTTGGTCCTAAAAGCACACAAGCAGAACAACAGCATGCTGTCGTCTCAAACGAATAACCAAAATAAAACACACAAAGACCCCACGTTTTCTTTGACGGTCATTACAAGAAGGCGCCATGAAGATGGGCGCAACCACAAACCCGGCCCGCTCATACAATGAAAGCAAAGCCGACATGTTCGGCAGCGTTTACTACCCCAGACGCCCCGTCCGGCAGCCACCCGTGGGAAAGCGTCCCCTTGTCCCGGCTCCCCAATTAGGCAGGCGCCCGTTCGTGGCACCCCAGAAAGCGACATTCCCGCGACACTTTTCCATTCCTGGTCAGGCCGCCATCTTCCCCCGCCGCCCGGGGTGATCCCTCCGACACCGCAGCTGCGCTTTGACCCAAACCGATCAAAAAAAGAATGAATAATATGCCTGTACCTAACTGTGGCCGAGTGTGCTAGTCCACACACCAGCCCTGAGCTTGTTCAGCTCAAGCTGAAGCTGCAGAACCTAAGAATTCTTTAGCAGTTTTTACTTAGGAACTGACCACTACAATTTTGGGTTCAGTTCCCACCCCTGCCTTTTCCAAACTTGGTGAGCGTAGTACCGGTGTGCGCTCTTGTACTGCATGATGCACGTGTAAAACTCCACATGTGCAGTCGAACCGCACTAGCCCAATTTCTCATTTAGAGCATGAACCCATATGAATCCCTGATTTCAGAGGACTGGTTGCAATGAAATGGTACTGCACCCCATTAAAGGGATGCTGAACCGAAATCTGGATTACACAAAACACGCAGCAAAAACGTGCAACGGGATGCTACAAACACCAAAAGATCACTCGTACAGCGATATCTCGACAGATGACCATATTTTTTTAAAAAAAGGAGGTGCATTTGATAGAAATGTTTACGTCATGTTTTTCCAAGAAGGAGAGGGAACGGCCTCGCGTCTTCTCTGCCTCGCCGCCTTGAGGGAGTGAAGCAAAGAGAGGAGGAAACGAGATATCTCTACGTCACGCGCCTCATCAGCCTGGTTCAATCTCGACCTCTTTTTCCAAAAATATAGCCGTCCATTCAAGATATCACCTTACAAGTAGTGTTGTAGGGATTGTAGCATCCCGCCTACATCTACGTTGTTTTTTTGAAATCCGAATTTCGGTTCACCATCCCTTTAAGTATATTGTGATTTTGCTCTTCGGATCAATATGTCGGGAAAGGTAGGGAGGAGAAGGAGGAGGAGGAGATAAGAATCACTTCTAAAAATTAATTCTCAAATTTTTCAATGCTATCTGTGATCTGTGAAGCAAAATATTGGGGACTGGCTGCAGTGTGCAGGTGTGACTCAGTTCGAAGCAAGTGGAGCAAAAACTCGTTGCAGAACCTTGAGGCACTAGGTTTGGTTCCCACCCATCTCGATCTGGATGAACATTGTGCCAGCGTGTATCCGTGTAATCGCTGTTTGCACGGTGTGATTTAAAGACCATAGCTTAGTGGTTGTACTGGACAATTGCCAAACTACACATCTACAAAGGCTAGCCAAGTGTCCACATTTTGATCGCTGACAAAGGGGCACAGAAGTCGATTCTGAGATTGTCCTTTTCTGAGCATCTCAAGAAACCCGAAATCGCAATCGTGTGTAGCTTATATCTTTGTTAAAAGCCTGTTCAAAGATCGCGACACACCCTTTTTGGAAGAACTTTCTTCTGAGTGAAGTGGTCGAAGGAGGGCGCTTTTTGGCAAGTTGCAAGCGATGGCTTCACCCGCGGTGAAATATATGAGTCTTATCCGAATGTGTGCCTGTCAGATTCTCTCTAAAACGAGTTATAATACAATCATTCCGAATCTGCGCGTATTGTAGGACTTTCATTTGTCCACACAATGTAGTCCACGAGAAGAAAGAGTCCACATTTTTCTATTGCCCCGAGATGAATAGGTGGTTTCGGGATATAGGACTTGGTATCAAAAACAACCTTTTTTAAAAGTTTTCTTCAGTGCCCCTTTAAAGGGGCACTGACACCCCAAAGGTTGTATTTATTTTTATTGTCTAAAACGATGCAAGTTGCAGTCATAGACATGCAAAAAAAACCGCATCGCGAAAAAAAATTTTCCCGCGCGCGCGCGCGCCTTTTTATTTTTGGCGTTTGATTTTCCCGCCTCTCGCCTCCTCGCTTCTTTTGATCGGTGACGTCAAAAATCAGGAAATTTAGAAGCTTTGTAGGCGACATCTCTATAACATTTAATTACGGCAATCGTAAAACATGTTTTTTAACGCAATTGCGAACGCACTACGGCCCTTCTTTTTGAAATACCAAAAATCGGGGGTTCGTTGTGGTGCCGTCTCCTGGATTTGTATCCTCCAACGGAAAACAGGCGACACCGCTCAAAACCGGTCCGCCGTAACGCCGCCGCTCACTCCTTTCCTCCTCGCTTTGGGTCGCCATGGCAACAGCAGGGAGTGGTGAAAGAAAGTCGACTCTCAGGTCTCCGCGATTTTTGACGTCAAGGCACCGGTGCCGATCGCGCGGGAACTTCGAATTCGGCATTTGGAAATTGTTTTTTTACTTCACAAATACTGAACTCCCAAATTTCAAATTTTGAGGGTAATGTCCCGGCATCGTTTTCAATCGTTTCGGATAATAAAAAAAAATATGATTTTGATGTGTCAGTGCCCCTTTAATGCTGTCTAAGCACCCACACAGCCCAGTTTTTTTTAAACAAAATACTAATTCAATATTGATAGTGTAGGAACAAAGGAGTAAAAGGTAATGAAAGAGTTGCAGATAAATATTTACTTAACAGAGAAACCCTGTTTATGTAATTATTGGTGACAAAAAATATTCACATTGCATTTCATCCAAAGACAGCAGTGGACAATGCTGGCAGAGAGAACTGCAAAGGATAGGCCTTGGAAATCTTGGTGGGACAGCCATCACTAAGAAATGTGCCGGTCCCCGGTGGCAGCTGGCCTCTTCAAAAAGTCTTTGAGAAAATAGAGAAATGTCTGCTGTCACTGAGCTTTCCAGGAGGTTCCTTTAACCCTTTCACTGCCAAATTTACGAAAAACAAATTAGATTTTTTTTTTGCGTAGTCATTTAGAGTTGTTTCTTCTTAAGAGGAATGCATTTATGATTTTTGCGATACTACCTCAAATATTAAATAGAAAATATTTTGTATTTCTTCATTTTGACTGTTTTAAAGCATATTTTTTGGTTATTGCGAGAAAAAAAGCTGCTAGCTTGCATAGAGCATTTATTATGGCCACAATACTTCGATCTCGCATATATGAATCAACTGGACAACAAATGGTTTCTTTTCTTGACATTTTGCGACTTGCCTGGTGTCGGAATTTGAGGTAGAGAGAGCCCAGAAGTTTGTCTTCGTGTGGTAGACCTTAAAGCACGGAGTCATGCAGACTGCCATGTTGCAATCCTTGCACCAGTACCTGGTTCCTTTGTGGATCTTGGTCTCTCCAGCAGACGAGGCCTCGCAGCAAACAACGCAGCGCCGGGTCGGCACTTTATTGTTAGCTGTCGGGGGAATGAAGCTGACGAAATGGCGAGCTGTAAGCCATGTGGCTTCGTTGTCAGATAGCCTTCCCACTTTGCTCCTCTGGCTCTCATTGTGATATGCTGAGATCAACTTTTTGATGAGGTCGAGTCGGTAGCCCAGCTGACTGAGCGTGCTTCCTCCCTATTTGTACAAAATAAAAGAGTTGTTGATGGACATGTCAAAAAGATGCCGGACGATCTTGTAGTAGACCTTCTGGCCGCCCTTTACCGGAGGGTAGTATGGGAGGTTCTGGTCACTTTTGTCTACACACCTCCCATCATGTTGTAGTCGTGGACTGCAGCTGGTTTCAACACTTTTTCATTGTGCATATTTACGCCTGTAAATATTCACAATGAGCTGTGCTGAACCGGATGACGAATTGCTTGTCACGCCATTGCAGAGCAATGCACTTTTCTCACTTATAAGCCCCAACTTCTTCCTTCTTCAGCTTCAGATCTTTGGAGGGGGGCATTTCTTTCCTTGTTGGGCAAACCGTGCCATAGACATCGGTCTTGTGCTGGAGGAGTCTGTCTACAAGGTCTAGAGAGGTGTAGTAGTTGTCAACTGTTACACAGTACCCTTAAGAAAGGAAGAGTCTCATCAGAGTCACAACAGTCGTTGTGCCAATGGCAGCGTCTTCCTTCAGAACCGCTCTCGGACTTGCAAAGCAGGAAAAACTTCACGCCAAAGCGCGAGCTTTTCAGAGAGGTACTGTTTCCTCGAAAGCCTACCTTTGTACAACATCAGGCTTTCATCAACTGCCACAGTGCTCTCAGGGATATAGAGAGCAAGAAAATGCTCCTTGAGAAGACACAGCAGAGGCCACAGCTTCCGGAGCTTCGGCTGGGGGTGCTGCGGTTCTTCTACTTCTTCATTGTTTGTAAAATGAAGAAACTTCATTTTAAGATCAAATTGATTCTTGCTTATGAGCTCTCCAAAGATGGGGGTCTGCCAAATTCTTCTGGTGGACCACTACATTGCCAGTTCAGGTTTGTCGATAATGCCCTGCAACAATATCATTGCGAGAAACACTTTGAGCTCTTCTGCAGTAAGCAACCTCCAAGCAGCGGCGCGGGAGCCATTCGTTTTCTGATGCGTCAACAGGAACTGCTCAGCGTACCTGTCGTACCTGTTAGTCTCCAGCACAATCAATGCAATCGCGTCCTAATAAAAAAAAAAAACAGTTAAAAAAAACTGAAGAGGGTTTTGATCATCTTCTAGTGTGGCGATCATCCCCAACGAAGCCGGAAACAGTAATCGAGGAGGTGGAGGCAGCAGCTTCTCGTTGTCAAGCTTCATACATTTTTGAGTTGTCAACAAGTCTTCATTTCCACCTGCGTCGCAGTCGTCTGAGCTCAATTAAAGGTCGGACGACCAGTCACTGCAGTTGCCAAAAAGCAATTCATCATCATCTTCACTTGAACTATCAGAAATATCCGCAAAAACGCGTTATCAACTGCAAGCATCGGATGAGTGCCGCTCGTCCCTGGTAAGAAGGAGACATTGCGGCATTACAAGACGAGTTAGACTCATCATTGGGCAATTTAGCACGACAAGCATGGATGAGCGAGACTCGTCCTTGGCAGTTAAAGGGTTAAAAAAGAAACACACGGGTTAGGCAGGTTTCTCTGCCTTGATCAGCGCACAGTACCTGCCGTACGAAAAGCCCCTACATCAATTTTCGTTTCAGGTTTGTGATGCCAGAGCATATGAGCAGGATGTTTGTGGCCTGTCGTAGTAGTTTTATGGGCAGTCTGTCCTGGAGAATTTTAAAAATCTTAATGCGACCAACGGCACACTATACATGAACTCTTATCTTTGACATTTTCTGCACGGTCTCCACCTACTCTGCAGGAAGCTGTCGTTTGCCCTTTGTGTACGCTGGCACAACCAGCCTAGCTCCAACCCTACCAATGCCCTTGCGAATAAAGAACTTTCGGTCAGCTAGAACAGTGTCTCCATTCTTGGCTTGTCCAGCAGCCCTCTTCTCTGTGTAAGCTTCTTGTTTAACACTCTTCCTCCCCATGCCTCTGAGATGATGTTGACTGCATTGCAGAGCATCACACCCATGAGAAACTTTATAGTGTTACATGACTTATAGTGCCAATACGTTTGCGAGTGGGCAGTGAATGCTAATGGTGGCGAAATGCGACATTCTGAGCAGTCTATAATGACACGACATCGCGGATAGTACCGATGCACAAGGGTTGGCATTGTGCGTGCAATTTCTGGTTGTGTAGGCCATATGATAAACTTTAAAAAAAGCCTTTGCAAGCAAAGGAATGAACTTTACCATTATGTTTGCAGCTGTCCCCTCTGACACATTGACACGACATCGCGGATAGTACCGATGCACAAGGGTTGGCATTGTGCGTGCAATTTCTGGTCGTGTAGGCCATATGATAAACTTTAAAAAAGTCTCTGCAAGCAAAGGAATGAACTTTACCATTATGTTTGCAACTGTCCCCTCTGACACATTGACACGACATCGTGGATAGTGCCCATGCACAAGGGTTGGCATTGTGCGTGCAATTTCTGGTTGTGTAGGCCATATGATAAACTTTAAAAAAAGTCTGTGCAAGCAAAGGAATGAACTTTACCATTATGTTTGCAACTGACCCCTCTGACACATTGACACGACATCGCGGATAGTACCGATGCACAAGGGTCGGCATTGTGCGTGCAATTTCTGGTCGTGTAGGCCCATATGATAAACTTTAAAAAAGTCTCTGCAAGAAAAGGAATGAACTTTACCATTATGTTTGCAACTGTCCCCTCTGACACATTGACACGACATCGCGGATAGTACCGATGCACAAGGGTTGGCATTGTGCGTGCAATTTCTGGTCGTGTAGGCCATATGATAAACTTTAAAAAAGTCTCTGCAAGCAAAGGAATGAACTTTACCATTATGTTTGCAACTGTCCCCTCTGATACATTGACACGACATCGCGGATAGTACCGATGCACAAGGGTTGGCATTGCGCGTGCAATTTCTGGTTGTGTAGGCCTTATGATAAACTTTAAAAAAAGTCTGTGCAAGCAAAGGAATGAACTTTACCATTATGTCTGCAACTGTCCCCTCTGACACATTGACACGATATCGTGGATAGTGCCCATGCACAAGGGTTGGCATTGTGCGTGCAAGTTCTGGTCGT
This sequence comes from Ixodes scapularis, assembly GCF_016920785.2. Taxonomy (NCBI): domain Eukaryota; kingdom Metazoa; phylum Arthropoda; class Arachnida; order Ixodida; family Ixodidae; genus Ixodes; species Ixodes scapularis. The sequence continues at coordinate 96,668,636 of NW_024609846.1, forward strand.
GTAGGCCATATGATAAACTTTAAAAAAGTCTGTGCAAGCAAAGGAATGAACTTTACCATTATGTTTGCAACTGTCCCCTCTGACACATTGACACGACATCGTGGATAGTACCCATGCACAAGGGTTGGCATTGTGCGTGCAATTTCTGGTCGTGTAGGCCATATGATAAACTTTAAAAAAGTCTCTGCAAGCAAAGGAATGAACTTTACCATTATGTTTGCAACTGTCCCCTCTGATACATTGAACCGGAAAGCAAGATCGTGGTTCAGCAGGGTGAGGCGCAGCTTGGCAAGCAGCATGAACACAGCATCTCCAGGGGACACACCCCTTGCCAGGTACTTTGTGCCTTCTTGCACCGACTGTACAATCAGCGAAACCGTGACCATACTCGGTACGCCGATATAAAACTGCACAGATGATTCATTCAGCCGCGCGGCAGACAACGTGGGATTAGGTTGTCTGCCGACAGGTTTGCCTCTTTATATTGAAGGCGACGTATCTCCTTCTGCGGGGCCTAAAAAGCAGGCCACATTTTGCACAAATATTGGTACCACTAGAATCGAGACAGATTTTAAACAGTGTCCCACTGACTTACAGCAGATGAAACAAGGAACTGCCACCACCACATCTGTTTTAGTTGAAGTCTCGGCGATGAGCCTGTCCGAGCCTGAGATTGTCAGAACAGTCAGCGTGTAAAAAAGGACAGACAAGAATTTTGATTAAAAAATTCGTAGTAGGCGCCTCGCACAACACACAAGCGCTTGTGTGTTGTGCATGTTCCTTTTCTCCGTCCTTGTCTTTTTGTGTGCTGTTCTGTTCAATATGTCTTCATACCAACTCGCTCAACTTACAACGCTTCTGCAATTTAGCTCGTTACATTATAATGATGCATCTATATCTCAGTCATCTGGTGTGCTGTTTTGAATACATATAAGGTCACCAGGGGCCCTGATAGGCACTTGGGAGACCACTTTCATACACACACTCCTTCTTTGTATGTTTCTTCATGGCTTCAAGACACCTCAGGTGCATATAGTCCAGAGACATGTGGAAGTTCCACATTGAGTGACAGAAGTGGACGGTTGACATGGTATTTCAGGTGCGGCATGTTTACCCTTCGTCCCGGGTTGCCCAGTAATGAGGTCAACGTATCATGTACAGTACGAGTGGTACAGGATCAGTGAATCAGTTTCCACTGGCCATAACTTTCTAAACAGGTACTTGCTCCATGGCAGAACATGTGCTGCTGGTGCGAATGTTGTAGGTACATCAAGTAGACAAATGAATTGGAGGTTTTGTTTATTTCCTGCAAACAAGATATCTCAAAGATAAACTAAGCTGTAAGGGGGAGAGATTGCTGATGCGTTAGTTATTTGGTGTAGCAACGTTTAATGCATTTAGTTGCAAGATGACTAATAATATTTTCAGTCTTCATTTGAATGCTAGAAGTTTAGGCAACAAGGTTGATGAAGTTGAGTGTTTTGTTAATACCTTAGAATAGAAATTTGGTGTTTTAGCTCTTACCAAAACTTGGTTTCTTAACAGTGATGTTTATTTGGATGTATATCACTGAATGTGTAAATCGACCCAAGAAAACTGGTGGTGGTGTTGCATTATGAAAGAAAATATTGATTCTTATTTAATCCCAGAGTTATCTGTATTAACCCCCGATTATGAATGCATCGCTATAAACTGTTTGCAGATCCTTGTGCTTTTATATTGTCTTGTGTTGGAAATAGATGTACATTTTTAGAATTCGTTGGTTCTGTTTTACAATATGCAAGCACCCTTTATCTCCAAATGATCCTGTTGGGGACATAAACATTGACCTACTCATAAAAAATACACAGCAGATAGAATTTCTAACTCTTATCCAGTCTTTTACATGCTGTAGTAGAATTCACACTCCCACCCATGTAACATCCACTTCATCCACATTACTAGATCCATGCGTAACAAACTTCCCATTGGACGATATACTATCTGAAATAATAATCCCTGGAATGAGTGATCATATGCCCACTTTTTGTATTCTGCCTAAAATAAAAAGGGCTAATAATAAACCGGTTTCACAAATGTACTGTACATACCAGAGGAAGCATTGAGTAAATTCTATGCCTCATTGCTCGAACACAACTGGGGAAAATGTCTTGTGTGAAAGGAACCCCGAAATATCTTATAGCATATTTTACGAAATTCCAAAGAACAATGAGGCATCATTTCCCTTGCGATTGAAAAGAGTAAATAGAAAAATTGAAAAGCCCTGGATCACGCAGAAACCTTTCCATAGAATAAAATACAAAACAAAAAAAAATATTCATTCTTGATTTGTTGGAACTCGAGACGCCACCATTTTATTGGAATTAAAAAAAAAAAAAAAGATAGAAATCGCTTGAGCTCGGACGTTCGAAAACCGAAGGAGAGGTTTCTTTAGCTCAAACTCACAGATATACAGAATGATTAAAAAATTATATGGGAGTCTGTTTATGAAATTATTAGACTTAATTAAGCCTTGGCATAGCTACCTCCCTGATTAAAAAATAGATGGTGAAACTTCATCAGGTCCTCAACTAGCAACAAGATTTAATTCACATTTTGTAGAGGCTGGCGGATTCCCGCCTACAAGTCAACCTGGTAATCATACAAAATACCTAAAAAATACCCTTCCAAGCTTGATCGTTCTAGATCTTGTCACTCAACAGGAAATAATAATGCTTATAATGTCTCTAAAAAATAATACAGCCTGTGGTGTCGAGGACCTTAAAGTGATGCCCATTAAATTTGTATCTCGCATAATTTCACTCCCTTTTACCAATATGTAATTGTATCCTTGAAAGTGGTATATTTCTTAATCAACTAAAAATAGCAAAAGCCTCAACAATCAGTAAGGGCAGGTCCAAACATGACTTAGGCAACTACAAGCCCATATCAGTGTTGCCTCTGTTCTGGAAAATAATTGAAAAAATTATGAACTAACGTTTCCAAAATTTTTTTTGCAAATACAATGTAATAATTAAGCAACAATATGGCTTTCAGAAAGGTAAAACAACGGAATTAGCACTTTTGCATATCAAAGATAAAATTGTACATAATACAGAAAATCAACTCTTTACAATTGGTTTATATATCGATTTTCATAAAACTTTTGACTCCATAAACAACTTCTTTCATAGCTTGAGGCATATGGTATATGAGGAACCGCGCACAAGCAAGTCCTCGAGGTCGTCCTAGAAGTCATCCTTAAGGTTGTCCTAGACATCATCTTCGAGGCCGTCCTAGAGGTCGTTCTCGAGGTTGTCCTAGAAGTTGTCCTTGAGGTCGTAGTAAAAGTTTCTTATGGGTTCTTCATACTTGTCTGATGATGATGGTCCTCGGCGTCTTCCCTTGGTGACCTCAAATCCAAGAGCCGTTGGATGGTTGATGTTTTCACGGTGTTTATTGGTCCGAATAATTACTGACTCTGTGCGTTCATTACAAAAAGTCAGGAACCAGGCATCATTGCTGTGCGCCTCCAAGTCCGCGTGCGTGCTTAGCTCATACGCCAAAATCAATAGCTACACGAAAGGAAATGACGCACTGCAACTAACTGCCATGCACGGCTTACGTATTTAAGCAATTAGAAAGGCGGACTGACGCCTCGGCGTCGACGACAGAAGTATCGCGGCGAACCGCGGGAGAGAACTACTGGGCCACCCGGGTTTGTTCAAACTCGCCTCTCACACGCTCGGTCAGGGCTTAAGACAATGCGCCGGAACCCGTCCTGTCCAATGAGGGTTTAATTCGAATCCCATCGGGTACGGGCCCCGACACCCTCTTGACCAATTGTACCAGAGGCCACTGCTGTTGCCGAGGGGGCCATTAAAGGCCGACGTACAACCTCGGTTTTCTGCAGGGAAGATAATCCTCCTAGTGCTCCCCCTCTCCTAAGCTGCGAGGGGAGCAAAGTTGGGGCAAAGAAAGAAGTCGAGAGGATATAGGAAAGGAGGAGGCGGGCAAAAGTGGAAAGCGCGAAGTGTACGTCGGCCTTTAAGATCGGGTCCTGCGGTGAGTGTCTAAGCCCTGATATGTTTATAGCGAGAATCGCCGATACGTGCCTCACCGGAAAACGTTCCATCATCACAGAGCGTAGGCAGAAGCCCCCAAGCAAACTAAAGGCACGCCGGACACATTTGTGCTTCTGGGGAAGTCGTTTCGCGGAGAATCCCACAATGCTGGGTCCACGCCGGCGCTTTCTTACGAGCGCGTCCGGTGCTCTTCCGGCCAACATCATGAACCACCGGAACCTGACGCAAGACTTTCGACGTACGAGCTCGAGATGCGGCCAAGTTTATGAAATGGCGTGACAGCCATTGACAGCAGCCCTTTGGTGCCCCGAGCGGCCTCGTTAATTTGTGTGCCGAAGGCGTGGGAGCGAAAACAAATAATAAAAGAACACACCCGCCGGCCACAACATGTACGCTATTTACCGCGGCCTTACAGTCATCCTAGATGTTGTCCTTGAGGTCGTCCAAGAGGTCGTCCTAAAGTTCGTCCTTGAGGTCGTCCTAGACGCTGTCCTTCAGGTCGTCCTGGAAGTCATCTTTGAGTTCATCCTAGGTGTCGTCCTTGAAGTCGTCCTTGAGGTTGTCGTTGAGGTCGTCCTAGACGTCGTCCTCGGGGTCGTCCTAGAAGTCGTCCTTGAGGTCGTCCTAGACATCATACTTTAGGCATCGTCCTAGACGTCGTAAAGATAGCAGCTTCACCGGTCCTCCATCTTCGTGAAGTGGAAGGGCTCTATAATTTTTGTTTTTCTGGAGCCAATCTTATTGAGCTCGAGTTTAAAGTCAACAAATATTTATTTGAACTTTCATCCTGGCTAATTGCAAATAATTTATCGCTAAATAAAAAAAGACAAAATATATCATCTTTTCCTCGGTGAACCGGGCTTTCGATACAAATATTAAACTTCAATTAAAAAATACTGAAATTGAATGCATAGATGACGACAAGTTTATTGGAGTCTGGTTTAATAATGGTTTAATAAACATTTGAATGGGCTAACCACGTAAACAAAATAAGAAACAAAATCTCGAAATCAGTTGGCTTGATTTCCTCTGGTAAATAACTTCTACCGGAATGGCTCAAATACCAGCTCTATTATGCATTAATATGTAGCAAGGTCTACTACTGCTTTCTTGTCTGGGGTCATATGACATACAAATATCACGCATCGACATATTCTGCAGGAAAGAAATTGTTTGCTTAATAGATAACCCTGATTATGATTCACGCACCACTCCACTTTTTGAAAACTACAGAATGCTGAAATTTGATAAACTATACCTTTATAGACTTGAACTCTACATTTTCCAGGACCATAGACTTCAAGAGCCAACCTATCCATCACTCTGCACTAGACCTGACCACCATTATAACACTTGTAATGAAAAGTATGTGCTTTCAAAAATTAGGACTAACATTTGCATATCAAGTTCCAAACTTTCTTAACACATACAGTCATCTCCCTGCACTCATTACATCTGGTGTCTCGCTATACAAATACAAGATAATATTGAAAAAAACAAACAAACTGATAATAGCCACTGACAACAATTGAAATAAAAAATTTTGTATTATTGCTCTTAACAGTGCTTGACGCTATTGCTGTGTTTATTCTTACATGTTTCGATTTTTTCATTTTCTTTTGTTGAAGCTTTCCTAATAGTATGTTATTCTGCTCGCCTGTCGATTGAGATTATATTTAAAATATTGTGTTATTCCACTCGCTTAGCGGCATCGAGGCCTCGTCAGACTATCCCGTCTTTTGCCTTGGTGCCGCAGACATTATGTAATGTCTAAACAAGCTGAAAGAAAAAAAAGAATGGTTGTTGACATTGGCTCAGCTTGCCCACCTTTTATTAACGGCACCAGGTTGAGAACCGTTTCTAAAATCTTTATGCGTCCTGACTGTGAAACCCATGTCAGGAAACGTATGCTGCACAGATTTGTGGAATATGCTTATCTTGTCTGCGCTTCTCACAGTTGAATCTTGTGTTTTATAAATGTGCTTCCTTGCTGTTGTGTCGCATAAGAAAGTATAAGCCAGTGTCATGTGTTGCCATCATGGAATGTTTTAATTTAGTGGAAGATGCAGCTCCTGAACAACATTCATCATATTTGCCGGACCATCCGCTCAGATTTCGTCACTTAAACCTTTCAGGAGTGGGTGAAAACTGCTTGGGAGTTTTGCCTCAGAAAAATAGAATAGCATTTAACAGCTTAAGTCAGATAGCGGAAGAGTCCTTCATAGTTGCTATGTTTCCAACATAAAAGTGAGATGTTGTCCATCTTCTTATAGGAGCTGTGAAACAATTTTTGAGCTTTGCTTAAATAATTTGGGAGTCGGTGTCTCGACCTTTTTGAGTAAAGAAGAAAAAACCGCTTTTGCCTGCATGTTCCAGTTTTTATTTTAAAAATTGACAAAGATTGAGGTTTTTGGCACCTCTCAACTCCTTCACCATCTTCTGAGTCGGTGTGCTGTGACGTAAATGGGGGATGCGCGGGGTTCTGGTGAAGCTCTTTCTCTAGAACCATCAGTGAGCAGCGAGAACTCACCCGCTCGCGACCACATGACCATGTGCTTGCACAGCGCGATCAACAAGGCGAGAGGAGGAAAGTCTCGTCCGGGTTTCGCCATCCACGTCCGGCTCTGCCCGCGTCTCTCTCCGGCTTCTGGCGGCTGTTCGTGGTAGCAGATAGAGCTGACGGTTTTGTTGACCTCGGATAGGTGGCGCAACTTAAACGTCATATAATAAAAGTTTTGTCGATGATACCGAGTTGTTGAATTTATATTTATGTTGGAACGAAAAGATTTATAAAAAAAATACCTTTTATCAATCAGGTATCTGCACAACTTTCTATATTTTTTTACAAGTCCCCCATTGACGTCATGCCGCCGGTCGGGAAATGTTATAATTTTTGCCTTGCGATTACGCGGTGGAATCACAACATTTTGAAGAAAGGAGATGGTGTTTTTTGTCCTTTGTGACAAGATAAACAATGTCAAAAGTAGAAGATGCCAATTCTTTCAACGTTAAAATCGTTGCACTGCTCCTTTAAAGCCTGGCCTACAAAACGTTTTCTTGCCAGGTAGAAAAATCTTCCTTGCCATTCCTCCCATTTCCCCCTCCCACTGCTATCTTGACTTAGGTGGAATGCTTTTGTTGGGCTGGATGAGCCGGAATAAGCTCCCCGCTTATCTCGCCCCAAGATACAGCAACAAAAGGGGTCCCCCCCTCCTCCTGCTGTCAAGATAAGAGTGGGAGAGGGGAAAATGGGAAGGGTGGCAAGGAGGATTTTTCTACCTTTCGGAATATGATTTTGTAGGTCGGCCTTTTAATATCAGTGACTTTAACTTTGTATGGATATTCTTAAACCCTTGAGCTTGAAGAAGGCACACAGAGGGCAGAATTATCCTGTACATGCATTGGGTAAATCAGCCTGTATGCATGTGTATGCCTTTTTCACTGCAAAGGTCATGAAGATAGAAACAATCATTTGCTAGAATCATCCTCATCACCATCTGTTTCTGGGCCCAATAACAAGCAACAGCCTATGATGTGGCACAATTTGTTTCAGAACGCCGCTTCCCGCATTTCATCGGTGATAGTTGGAAACACATAGTGTGATCCTTGAGCTCAGAGATGCTCCTTGCTCATCAGGCATATACCCAAGTCTGAACTTATCCCCAGCAAAAAATAAAAAAAAGGAAACAGTCAGGTTTGGGGATTTGAGTGGGGGGAAGGGGGGGGGGGGGGGGTCTTTCGGGAGCCCCAGCCCATTCATCTTTCGGGTAATGTTCGGTCCAGCTAGTCTGTCACTGGCTTTGCGTAATGGGGAGTGTCATGGTCGTTGCCGGGCAGAGAGCGAAGAGGAAAAAGAGGACGGAAGGGGAAGAAAAAACAAGATGAGGAGCTCGTGAGAGAGGGCGACGCTCGGGGTTCCGGACAGTCGAAGTCGAATCGCATACCATCTGGGACAAGTACCATCGACCTCCTTCGGGGTTCCCAGGCTCCAAGAGGCGAAAAATCGCTGCCGAGGCTCGAGGACACAGCAATGACCTCTGGCAGGGTGCCCAGACCCCGAGGGATACGATTGCGCTGCTTCCAAGCGCTCGAGGCGCCAGTCTTTACGAGGTCGACTGAGCTGCACGGAAAGCAACCGGCGACAACAATCGGAACCCTCAAGACCCGGACTTTGTCCAGCCCTCTGACTACCCGGCTACCTAAGTGACTAACTGCTCGACTCTAACGACTGACCGACTGCCCATCAACCTACCAGCCGACCACCTCACACGGATGGTGAGTCAGCTAGCCACACTCATACCCAGAGTGTAGGTGTGGTCGTAATGCTTTGGCTATGGCTAATCAGTGAATTTTGTTAGTAACAATATCTCAATTGTAGTGCACTGTGCTGCACCCTTGAGTTAAAGGACACACGCAAAGGAAAATAAACTTAAACAGGCTAGATGGAAAAAGAATATTATAAAACAAATTTACAACGAAGAAACAAAATTTAGAGCTATATTTACGGCTCAGAACAAATTTGTAGTTGGCGGCCGCAGGAGCCACCGCTGGTCACGTGGTAGGCCTGCATGGCGCCGCGCTGCGTCGCCACCGCCGCTAAGTCACGCTGCCGCGCCGCACGCTGAGCATTGTGCGACGCCGCCGTTGCCACCGCCGCACAAGTTCGTCTGCTTCGGGGCATCGCCGCTGTCATCTGACCCGCGCACAGGTCTCTCACGTCTGCTTGCACTTTTTCAGGAGTTTCCTTTGGGCTCTAAAAGTTACTTATTAATCTTAGTTTTTTTGTTATACTTCAAACAAAGATGAATAAGTTACTTTTAGAGGCCATAGGAAGCTTCCGAAAGAGCGCAAGCATCACGTGATAAATAGAGGCCAGTCACGTAATAAATAACGGCCACCTTTCCGCGGTGCCCACGGGCGCCAACTACAAATTTGTATAGCGTCGTAAATATAGCTCTAAAATGTTTTTTTCTTCGTTGTAAAATGGTTTTACGACATCCTTTTTCCATCTAAGCTGTTTTAAAAAAATTTTTTTTTGTCTTTGCATGTGTTCTTTAAGACACCGCTAGAGAATAATAAATATCAAATGAAGGATCTTCACACAACAACTGCATAATACAGATACATCATAATGTCAGTGTCATGTGGCAAAGACCTAGAAATTTCCAGGTTTGCTCTTGGTCATTTTAAGTTGCCATGTATGTTCGTTCCACATTGTGACTTCTTGAAAGGGGAGAAAACTAGTCTTAACTGAACAGGGCGATCTCCTTTGTCGTTTCAAAACCAAAAGAACATTCCGGCTGATGCCAAACAGAAGCCTCGCAGAATGTCAACCAGTAATGCGATTAACTTAGAAGCAATTTGATGGTCAGTACCGCTCGACCCCCATTAGATCGATGTCATAACTTCTATTATGAAAATAGTTTCCTCTGTTAGCTTAATAGACCGATCTCACAAAACGTTCCACGCATGTGTGACGCTGCCATAGCTGTAGTTTCCTGTAATGATTATTCAAGTAACCTGTACATGCAGGAAATGATTATTTCAAATAACCTGTACATGCAGCACCAAGTCCCGATTACGTTTCTATCCAATTGCTTCATTAGTAGTTGCTGTTTGAATATATTTACAGCGTAGACGCTGTAGGTATATTGATTCACGACAACTTGTCAAGTTTACATATTTCTCATTGCATATTTTGTTTTGAATTTTGTATTGCACTAGTTGTATCAGTGTATTTGAATTCTTGAAAAAATATTCTGTATATAGATGTAACTTGAACATACGCAACTCTGTAAATTGCCTGCTGCAGCAGTACAGAATCCACGAATCATAATGGTAACAGTAACAGCATACCAAGTACATATAATCAAAGTGAAACTCATAAAAGAAGTTAGTCTTGACAACTTGCATTCATATAATATTGTTAATAGTATGAAGACATTGCTTTGGGCGCAATATGCTATGCAGCAATCTTACCAAAAAAGAAAACAAAGTTGTCCACAGTGTAATGTATTGCGCACAACAGCCTCATGTTTGTAAATGCCCTGCCATTGTAGGCTAAATACACTGAATGTTACATTCCACTATTGCACCCCCAGTAGCTTTTAAACATTAAAAATGGAACAGAATGAAACCAGGTACCCTCTTGGCAGCGCTAAAAGCCCTGTCACACTGAGGCAACACGACGGAAACAGCAACACAACACGTTGTCCAACAGTCGGGCAACTTGTTGCTCGCTCCCCAAGTTGTCTGACAAACCTGTCACATCGCGGCAACAGCACGACAACATGGACGACAACTAAAATGTTGCCTTGGTATGACAGCTTTCGGCGACAAAAACAGCAGCAACTTGTGTTGGACAACGTGTGTTGCCCTGATCGTTGGCTGAGCGAATTTCGGGCCGGCAACACGACAACATAGATAGCTTCGATGGTAGAGCTAGTCCCCTATCAATAACGTGTTACTCAAATAAATACTTATGAAAACGTTATTTAACAATAATTAGGGCTGGCGTGCAGCTAAAATATTTTCGATTAACGTTTTTGCTGCGTAGTTAAGGAAAGCGATTTTCGAAATGGTCACAGCTACGGTCATGAACGTTCAGACTGGTTTTGAAATTAGAACTGCCGAGAGACCAGCTCACATTACTGATAGTAAAATAAAATAGCATGCCTACTCACCCGCTGATGAAGTATTATAAAGATAATCCAGAAAACCAGATTAAAAAAATTGAAGCATTGAAACGACCATTTTGATCATGATTGTTGGTGCTTGGAACTTGAAAACAACCGCTACCAGACACCTGATTTGTAAAATACCCAGGACGTTTTGGGGGAATAGGCGGTAGGCAAGTAGACAGCGTTGAAAAATATTTATTCCACGGATTGTTAGGAAGGCCGATTGTGTCGGTGTCGCAGTTTTGAAGCACTGTCAGTTCATCTCAGCACCATGCTACAAAAGACACTTTGGGGTACTGCCGGTGCTAGCTCAATTTTACAGTAGACATGGGAATTGTATGAAAGAACCGGACAGAAATACTTCATATGGAGGCGTAAATCCTGAAAATATATCAGCGATGTCACTTTCCTCGGTTAGGGCTATCTGCTTTGTCAGCGAATGAAGAGCATTTCGATAAAATAAAGAGTGGAAAATACTCCTTGTGTCAAGTTTTCTTATCGCAGTCACTGGTTGATGTCGTACCATGGTAATTCCCGGCCCTTTGAACACACTAGCACTTTGTAGAGTCACATTTCCAGCGATTCCGCGCCGCACACGAGTGAAGGTAAACAATCAAGATGGCGGAGTGTTCCCCGTGTTGTCCTCGCCGTCAGCGCGGTGTGACAGGGTTGTCGGACAACAAATCGGGCAACACGGTTGCCGGGCGGCAGCAACATGTTGCCCGACTGTTGTTGTTGCTGCGATGTGACAGGGTCGCCGGCAACACGACTTTCCCGTGTTGCCGGATAGAGTTGTCCAACTGTTGCCTCAGTGTGACAGGGCCTTAAGTCCCACTACAGACGGGGCAATTTATAGATCCTCGAGCTGAAACACAGAATTGCTGGGATTGATCCGGCTCGATGCCACCTAGCAAGGAACGGCAGGATTACTGGAAATATTGCCCCATCTGAAACAGGCCTAACTTATCTACTCCTGGCAGTCTTCAATATCCTGCAAGATGTTTTTACGCATTCTTAACACCTTGGATGGATGAATAGATCGCATTGGATTGCACAATGATAGGGCAAAGTATTCATGAGCATCTGGCTTTTTCTGGCATGCAATACTAGTACTTATATTTTAGAGCTCTGTCAAGAACGGGTCAGGATTGCTCTTTTTCCTTTTCTTTTGGGGCTCGTTCAGAGCGCCACTGGTAAAAGCTGGAGGGAATGGGCTTCCCACCCCTCCCAGAATGGTACTCCCCGTCCACTTTATAGACATCGACATTGCAAGCCTCCGGCTCCGGCCGATCAGCTGCTGCACTTTCGTATAAATAAGTTCCCTCCTGCACCGGACGGATGAAGTCGCCGTTACTAGATGTCTTCATGTTTCCTGACGTGCTGTTGATTAAGGAGAAAGAAAATTACTTTAAATAAAACAAACATTCAATGCTACACATCAGGGGCATAGCCAGGAATTTTTGGGTAGGTGAAGGCTAGGCTCTTGGCGAAACTGCTAATGTAAAGTCCAAGTAGTGACCCACTAGCTCAGTGAACAATTGTGTGAAGCACTTCAGCAGATTTCGCTGAGTTAGCATGAAAAATGGTCATAGGTCACTGCACACTGATAAACAAAGTGTAGTATCATTTCCATGTTTGTGAACCTCTAAAAATAGTCTCATTCTATTTCGTTCTTTCTGTAACTTTCATCACACCGAGTATTAACCAGTAGAAAGTTTACATCGTGCAGGAAGCTTATGCTAGCCGAAATGTTTGATCGGCACAGCTTCTACGCAGCTCCAAAGCTACTCGGACCTTAGTGTATCAGAACATCACTAAAAGCGCCAAAAAAATTGCGTAATTATAATAATGATAATGTTTATTTGCACTCGGACAGATGCCGGTGACAGCAGAAAGACTGAAGGGCCATATCAGAGGCATGCAAACATGGAATCTTTGAGTGGCGATCTGTTATTTGGGGACAGCGAAGCCTGGACGGCTATCAAATAATTTTCGAAGAACACTATCGGAGAATTCACAATGCACGCATTACCTTCGATGCTCCAGGCGATCTCGCACGAAGTACATTTGTTCGAAGTGTGGCCATGCCATCGGGTCTTCGATGTCGTCGGTGCCGGCACGGCTGGTCCTGGTCTTTTTCATGTTGCGCAGCAGGTGCACCAGCTTGTCCAGGTGGGACCTCCAACGTTTCTGGACTTTGTACACCAAAATAAAAAGAAGACTCAGATTGAGGTGGGCACTTTTCGTTAGTGAAAGTTAGGACTTACCGCGATCCTTGTCTTCCGGCAGAAGAAGATCGCCGAGTTCACTCCAAATTGCTGATTTTCTCTTGGTATCCATGTAATCTTTACATTGTGCCTGCCAGAGTGCAGGACGCTTTTCTACTTCGCTAATTAGGCGTTTGTTGTTTACCGCCATTCTCACAAGGCCCGTGGCAAAAACTACAACAGTCCTACAGTTGTGAAAACAGTTAAGAAAATTTAACCACTCCTTGCAACGAGTGAACACGGCCGCAGAACATACCCTGCAACGCAATCGCAGTGTGCTTTCACAACGGCACCGTTTCTGTCCAGAGCGATCAGCTGCTTGTAGTGCCCGGATTTCATGGATGGTATGCAGATACTTCTGATGAGCACAGGGTCCATTCCTGGCAGTGATGTATTGGCCATCACCCTCCGAACGTAGTTCTCCTCAAAGAAGGACCATCCTTTCCGCAGTTGCCGCGTTGAGCACCCAAAGAGAAGCTCTATCGCGTCATTCGTCACAATAGGCGCCGCGTTGAGATCCGTCGTCCAACCACTTGGCAAGACGTACAAACGAACGAAGCCGATCGTGGTCAACTCATTCATCGTACAAATAAGATGGATTAGCACGTCGTTATCACAAGATTCAGGAAGACTGGGACAAACGAATTATCAACGGCACGGCGCTTTGCTGACATCTGTAGCGGCGGACCAGGAAGCGAAACCCGTGACAGAGACCACGCTACTGCGCCATCAAAAACGCCTCCGCGGTACGCCGGGAGATGGCGCTCTGCATCCGCGGAAAAGACCCATTCGTCAAAAAATGTATTGCGTGACTCTTCGACCTTTCTTCGCCAGCCATCTTCTAATAAAAGGAGAACGGGTTTACTGGCGATATTACGAAACTAGCGAGCTGCGGCTTGAGCGTAGCAAGTTGCAAAAACGGTTTTATGAAAATTCCAATTGCTTCCGTTTTTCTTCTATTTTTTTTTACTTTCTTATAGTTAGGCACGTAGGCCAAGGCCATACTTTGTGTAAATATAGATAATTATCAGCTTCAAACAGCACGAACGGCCAGGTTCTTTTGCTGTTAGACACGAGAAAGGCGGGCGCGAACGTACCCGATTGCCGGCCGCGCGCCTCGCTGCACACAAGTGACGTCACGCTTGGGCGGCGGGGAAAACTGGGGAAAAACTAGGGAGAACGATGTTTCGGTTTCGGCAGCAAGCAAAATATCACTTTTTTAATTAACTAGAGTGAATCTGGGAGAACGACATAGCATTTCGGAATCAGGAAGCCATCCGCATTCAGATTATGCCTTTGGATCAGGTAGCTCAAAATGTCGGCGGAGTTCCCCTTTAAGACCTTCCCCAGCTTTGTCTCTTCGACCACCCAATCGGGCACCTTGCCGCGAGCCGACTTTCCGACATCAGCGCTGGGTGAGGGGGCGCTTGCCCGTTTCTCCCGGAGGTATGGAACATTTCCCAACAGGACGGCGGCGGGAAGCGGGAAGGTCACGGGAAACGGGGGAGCGGGGAGAGGGCCTCCACCTATTACGATGGGTTTACATAAAACTGTGTTTCTCACCGAGGCCTCGGACGACAGCGGAAGGGACTGCCTGGGATGCAAGCCACTGCAGCCCCTCGATGAGCCCCTCCCGACAATTGCCAGGATCCGGGTCTCAACCTCGTTAAGGGGACCCACCGGGTTGGCCCCACCGCCCGTCCGCGCCGCCTCCTCCGCCAGCAGGCCGTCGTGTTTCCAAGCAGAACACATTCGGACGTTCCATAGATTCTTCCATTCGACTCGCTCTTTCCACGCTGGACCTTCAGTGTTGAGGCGGCCCGTAATTACGTCCCGGAGGGTCGTCCTCTCCGCGGTGGTCAGCGTGTACTCTGTTGCTGCCCGGACCAACACTCGATTTGAAAACATGAAAATCAATTAGCATGTCAAGCTGTCGGACCAAGCAGTGAGTCCCTTGTTTTTTTCGCTTCGCCGCCGGAATTGAGGCGCAGCCGCTGTTGTTTGCCATCGTAGTCAGAGAACAACAACGGAGAAAAACAACGAACCTCAAATGCCGTTCCAGAGTTACAAATAAACGCAAACTATTTATGATAAAATAATGCATGTCATTTACATACCTGCCAACTCTTCCGAATTTTTCGTAAAATGTATGAATCGGGACTAATTTTACGATTTTACGAATCTTGCTTCAAATCTTACGAAAAATATTTTTTTTAACTTTTTTTTTGTAATTTTCTTTTTTTTTTGTAAATCCGTTGTTGGCGGTATCTTGCACCGCCGCAAGAGGGTGATAGGTACCGTCCACGGCAGCGTCGTGCTTTTTACTATCCGTCTATCCGGTGGCTACGGATCGAAAACCAATCCAAAGCTTAAAGCCTTTGTTCGTGTGTTTGGCGTGTTCAGACGTGGTTGGGCCTCGTTGTTTCGGCCAGTTTCGAGGCGAGAAGTACGGCGTCTGTGTTTGTTACATGTGTAACCGCAGCAATCCCCCGGTTGCGGTAGCTTCGTGGCGGAATGGTGAACTTCAAACCTCAAAAGAGGTACTTTCGGGTGTTCCTGAAGTCCTACATGTCGGAATTATCGTGCTTTGTGCCACCAAAAAAGCGAAAGAAGTTTGGATTCTGTAGCACGTGCACGTGTGATGTAAGCGTTTCGCACGGTGGCAAGGCTGACATTAAGCTGCACATCGCTGTATGGATCTGCGGTATCAGTTCCCGTGTCACGTGGTTTGTAGCGGGTGCCCCGGTGCTTATCATTCATTTTTGATAAAGTTTCGATGCGGCATCCCCAAAGATAGCCTACCCCATGTTTTTCACCATTTATCTCTACATTTTGGGTAGACGAGCTTTCACCGCAACGCGGCCACTACGTCAGTCTCGTGCGTTGTGCTCCTCGAGGTCTTCCTTCCTCGCTACTTCTGCGGGTCCAAGAGGGCTGCCGCCCCCTTCCTGAAGGTGCTGCCCCCCTTCTCCTCGGTTTCGTTCGGTCTCTGCCTCTCTAGAGCTACCGAGACCTACTGGACGGCCTTGTGTTGTGTCTCTTGATCGTAGCTCCTCGTTGCAGCCTCTAGCTGCAGCGGGATCGTCGTCTTCTTGCTGGCTTTTCGCAGATTTACGCTACAGTCCCAAAGGATGTGAGCTGCAGTAGCTCTCTCCTTTGCGTGCAGTCTACACACATCACTCACGCACACACTTGGACACACGTGCTTAGCTAGCACCGGGGTGAGCAGGGACCGGTCTCTAATTCTCTGTATAACACTGCCTCCTTCCGGGTAAGCCCTGGGTGAGGTGGCGGCATAGTCTGTCTGTTCAGTCTGTACCACTTCACTATTTTGTTGAAGCAGTCTGTACCACTTCACTTTTTCGTTGAAATTGAGCAGATATTTGGTCAACTTCCTAATTCAGTACATCGTGCCCACGTGACTGTCACCCACCGCAACATCACATCGTGGTACCCGTGGCCATTGTAAGTGGCTGCAGGTCGGCAAATGGTCCCTATTTTCCTTTGCGATTACACAGCGCACTCGCGACATGTCGAGGGAAGAGGGCGTGTTTTCTGTTATACTAAGGTGAACAAAATAAAAGATATAAGCTGCAGATCCTTTTAAATTTAAAATTGTTTCGTGACCACTTTAGAATCGTGCTACAGTCTAAAGAACTGCTCTTGCTTATTCGTGATAGAAACATAGAAACAATTTAGTTTCTATTTTTGCAATAAAATTTGTGAGCTTAAGCAGCACATCTGGCATCTCACTTTATATTCGACATTTGTTGAAGTGTGTCTTGTTGCCATGTATATATTGTGTCGAGACACTGGAGTTGCTGCACAGATGATGCTATCCGAGGTGCGTATTTGGGTAGCTCTTAAAAGCGCTCTTTTGGTTCGGGAAGCCCACAGCGTGGTGCAGACGTCCCTGACTGTAGCTTCCGCAGCTTCTTCTTGAGGCCAGGCCCATCCTCTGCCACATAGAAGTTGGCGCAGTACTTCTTGTAGGAGACATACTGGCCGTGTGCGATGAGGATTCTTCGTCGCCTGATGCAGCCAGTCAGGACTTCCGGAAACGGCATGATCAGCAAAGTACAGCAGTCCTGGCAGGAGCTCGCCCTCGACAAACTTGTCGTCGAAAAAGATGGTCTCTGTGTGCGTAGAGCGGGCGACCATCTTGTTGTTGATCCAGACAACGAAGTCGCACCACTTGTGTCCAGTCAGAGCCTTCTGACCCTGAACCTGGTAGTAGTAGGCGTGACGTTTCTTTAGGCAGATCTCTCCACCAACTTCCTCACAGCAGAACTTCTTGTCTTGCTTACACGCTTCCAGAGGTGTTAGCCCCACCTTAGACGACGGGCACTTCGCCTCCAAAAGGCCCTCTTCGCTATCCTTGGTAATGTTGCGGTCCGGTAAGGCAGCCATAAAGCTGTACACAGGATGGATGTGAAGCCCTGTCTCGTGCACCTCCAAAGAGTCAACCTGTGCAGCCATGAGCTGCTCGTAGGCAGCGACGGCAGTGCCCTCGTGCATCCTCCCGTAGCGCATGGCCTCACTTGCAGTGTCTGGGCTGGGATACAAAATTCCCTTCACCAGGTATTCTGGCTTCATGCACTTGATAACGGCGGAAAACACTGATGCCGTGATTCGCCCTCGCCGCTCCTCGTGCCGCCTGGGGTTGTCGGCTTGGTCGATGGTGGACCATGTCACCTCTGCCCGCTCTTCGTCGGTCAGTGGAGGTATGGACTCTGCATGCTTGTAGACGGTGTCCCGGGCGTTCCTGCTCCACAGGTCCTCATCGTTGGCTATCGGCAGTGGTGGCCTCGCTGGTCGGGCTTCATCGGCACCGTGGAACTCGAGCCATTGGAGGCCTGGTATGCGAGTGCAGAGGCCATCCCGCAGAGCGTGGATCTGCTCCGACGATGCATCGCCGACAGCCTCGCAGGGATTGTAGGAGTGTCTCTTCTCCCTCACTGGCCGGTTGACCAAATACTTGTGGAACATGATGTCTGCAAGTGGCTGCAGAGAAGCAGGCTTCTTCTTGGCTGCAACGAAAAAGGTTCATCTGTCAGTACTGCTCAGCTCTACCGATGTGCGACACCTATCTTCCGCATCTCATAATCATGCAGATGGCGCATAATCACTCAAACTCCTTTATGTAGAGGGTATTTCTTAATTTGCAAGGTGTAAGCGACCTCGAGCGATTGACCTATCGCTGTAATTATAGAGCCAGAGCCCAAAAAGGAGTGGATGGTCGAGTGTACAAATTAAAAAAGTGACAGAAGTGAACCTGACCCTCCCTCGACAGTCAGAAGTTTAACACTTGATGTTGCTCAAGCGTATCTCGAAGTAATCTCTGATGTACACACCTTGAGGAGGCACTGCCCAAGTGCAGGGAATGTCAGTGCAGGAAGTGCTGCTTGCATTTCAGCTTTCTTCTGCAGTCAGTAGGAGTGTTGCAATTTGATAGCAGGTCTCACTGAGCCTATAAAATATAAAAGGGCAACATTAAATGAGCAGCGTCATAACTACTAACAATGAGCACAGAAATAAACTCGTCATATTATACTGCCCGAAAGCGAGCATGGTGGTTTTCATCGCACATAGAGTATGCGGGTTTGATTTAAACGCACGTGCATTCATTCTTCACACTATCTGAACCAAGGCGCACACACTTCTTGGAAATAAGGGAACATAAGGGCATTTTGTAAATGCTTTTGTCGCGTGTCGAGCAGAGTGAACTTCCAAACCAGCCCAGTTCGATCTGGATGAGCTTCGAGCTGGCTTGCATCACTCTACTTGACTGTGTAACAAGCGAGTGTGAACGCAACACAATAATTTGTCGTTATATAATACTTTGTTTTAGCATTACATGCTAAGTCATCTGTAAGCTAAGCTTCACTCACCCAGCAACACAGCTGCAACTGCTGCCCATAATGCGCCCGGTGCCACTGGCAAACCGCGGCGAGACGGTGCACGGCGCCTTCTTCATGGACGGAAGGCAGATAGCCCGTTCCAGGCATATCTGGGAGTCGTCCAAAGCACTCCGTCTCACCTTACGGACGTAACCTTCTTCCTTGAAGGCCCATCATCAGTTGACCTGCCGAAACGAGTCGGTCTCTCGGCGCAAATACCGCCAGACTTTGTCTTGCGACAGGCTGGTGAACTGCGGAGGCTTCTCGGTCCAGCGGTCCGGTTGAAACGAGAATGGAATGTGCTCGTCCTCGGCCATCGTTCGCGGTTCCCGAAAAGCAGCGGATAGGCTAGGAGCTCACGTGTAGGCACAAAGCACCTGAAAACGCAGAAGAAATCAAGCCTAATGGTGGTCGTGCTGTTTTACCCCGATAGTCCGTTCTTACCCTCAAACCAGGTTTCTACTAGTTCGCTAAAATATCGCAAGATGGCTCCACAGCCCCGGAAAGAAGTGGATTTACGTCACAACCGTTATTTTGTTACGTTGCGAGTGTAAATTTTGCTGAATTGTCCACCATACGCCGTAAAATCTTTTTTTTTTTTTTATGCATTACCAGTGTCAAGAAGTTTTAATTCTGTGACTGGTCTGAGAAGGTCAGAGCGCTCTGAACCCAGCAATTGTGATCGGCTGAAAAGGATCCCAAGTAGCTCTGGCGGCGAGGAGGGGGTGCTCTGCTGAATCAAGGTCAGAGGAGAGAGGCGACCACCCGAATTCACCGTAAGTGTACTCTCCAGAAAGGAAAGTATGGAGGCATATTCTCGTACCATGACTTCGCACGGGGATATGCCCAGACATGTCGCTCGCGGGAGCGTAGTCGCTCAGCCGCTAGCACGAGCCAGATGCGTCGTCTCGGTGCGTTTTTGTGCCGCGTCCAGTTTGTCGATCTCGGCAAGTGCACTCTGCTCCAGCATACGCCGCATTTGAAGCAACGCTCATCGAGGTTGACACGGGTGCCCGCCTTTACAAGTAGCCAGTCTGCAACACATGTCGTGGCAGGCAGTGGATCGAGTGTCCGGGACTCCGTTGCTGCCTGCCTTCACCAGCACTAGTGTGAAGAGCAAAGCAAGGGCCCTTCTGAGCTCCACTGGAACAAAGGCCCTTTTGAGGACTAGCAGAGCTAAGGCCCCTTTGAGCGCCAGAGGAGAGGGCCATTTTGAGTGCCAGCAAAGGCCCTTCCCAGGGCTAAAAAGTTTGACTTCATGGCTGACTTCTCTTGCTGCTGTCTCCCGTTGTCTCAAACGAACTTGAGCTGCAGTATTTATTTGACCATTTCAGCCGTTCTTCAGTTTTCAAACTTTTTTTATGTCTGAATGAAGATATTATAGAGGTGTGCGTGTTTCAACTTTGATGTCCCATCTGGTTGGGCAGCACGAGACGCAGTTTGGGCACGAGTTCCGGGCGGAAGGCTTCTAAAAAAAAAGGTTTATACTTCCTTTTGAAGTGAGTCACTAACATAGTATTTGTGTTCGCTCTGCATTCCTCGCTGGCCTTACAGTACTAGATGTGGCACTTGTTGGGTACTACAGTCTAGTCCACTTATAACAGTATCAAAGTGCCAAGAAAATACCATCGTTATAACCGATAATTGTTATAAGCGGGTTGAGAAAAAAAAGATAAAAGAGAGATCAAAACATTTTATTTTCAGGCAAGTAAGGTAGTGCAAGTGCAACTACTTGTTTGCAGAAAAGCCATAGTCTGTCAGCTTTGATTGCTTCACGCGTAGCTGGCGCACATCTTTTATAGAGCATCTAGGTGCTCCACACGTAAATTAGCGAAGGAGGTCCTTCGTGAAAACAAAGTCCTGGAGGGACTGTATCATCCGCTTACCTGGGTAGGCCCCTCAACCGCGTCGTCAGAGTCGTCGCTCTCACCGCTGTCCGCAGCACATACACACGCGACGATCGCCATGTACGTCACGGTGCACAATCTTGCGTCGAATGCGCCGCAGGCGGGTCGGCCATGACGCCCAGTCCGCAGTGAAACGTAAAACAAAGTCGGAGAAGGATAGTCAAAGCAGCGAGTACACAACAGGCGAGTGAGCGAGCGAGCGAGCGAGTGGTGCGACCAGGCACTCGGATGAGGCCAAAGGGCGGCTCCGGGAGGGGAGTTCGGAAGGAAAGCTGCCCCTCCTCTCGCTTCCTAGTAAGCGGTGCAGTCGACTCGTATTCTGAGGGGTGGAAGGGATGCGTGGCGCGGGGCGCGGAGAGTCGGTGGCGGTTGGCATTTTCGGCGCGCGCTGTAACCGGAATCAATTGCTATATCCGATATCAATGCCCTGGAGCATCGTCATAAGCGGTTTATTTTACCATTGAAAGCATATAAAAGTGGATGGTGCCATCGTTGGTTCATCGTTATAACCGATATATTGTTATAAATGGTATCGTTATAAGTGGACTCGACTGTATTGGCGAGGAGATAAACTGTAGGGGGTGTTCTGACCAATACCACCTTTAAGGCAAGGCCTGCATGTTTCCTCCTCTAAATGTCATCACTAGTAGATCCCCTCAGCGCCCCCTAGGTAGCCCAGATGAATATCATTGTCTGCTCCATCGCCTGCTTCAGGGGTCATGCTCAGAACGAGCTCACACTAACAGGCTGCTAAGACCGACAATTTTATTATGTCGCACGAGGTTTCATTAATAGGCTGCTAAGACGGGCAATCTTAGGGGTGTTGCATGCACGTTGCAAATGAACTGTGGAAGCTCGCTATCAGCTCGTGCTCAACACTCACACACACAGAGCTGTGGCTGCCAGTGAATGTCACGTAGTTGCGACGGGGCCCATACTTTCGTCAAGCTTTGGGCTGTTTGCCGTTAAGGGCAGGCCAGGATTCTACTAACCAAAGGTCATGTGCAGGTCTTGTCTTCTATGTGGTATCGCTCTGACCTATTTGTTGTACCCACACCTCGGTGTTTACCCAACACAAGGCCTTTGGACGAACCCACAGGCCTTGTGGGCATGTTCATGTCACTTTCTTCAATAGAGCTTGGGGCACAGTGTAACGTAAAAATACTAATAAACTAAGTGACGTTTATGGTTGGTGCCGGATCTCTCCCGAAAGCTGCTGTCGCAAAATGCGAGCTTGACCCACTTTGGTTTTTATGCGGGGCTGGGTATATGCACCGCGCATGCTGCATTGTTTATGCAGGCCGGAGGGGTAACAATAGAGCCCTTCCTTTACCTCAAGCGACCGGAGAGCACAAACCCTAGCCGAACGCTGGCGCAGCGTTTGGTTTCGTCAGCCGAGCGCCGAGTCATTGTTATTTGTTGTCCCCATCCTTGTAGTGCTAAAGTTAGCTGCTTGAGGTGCCAGGTTTGGATCTTCTTCCCAATAGTAACTGTGTGAGGTGCTGGTGCTTCAAAAAGATTCATCTTTCCTACCCTGTTAGTGACAATAATAGCTAGACAAAGGAGTGTCACTTGCCATAACAGTTGTTTTTTTGTGTATGTGTGTGTGTTGGGGGTATGAATATTAGTGTGTGGTAGAACACTTGGAATTGTGCATGTTAACAATAAAGACATATATCACATATCATAGCTAGACGAATATTTGCTCCTAAGTACGACACAAATCTGCTCAATCCGCTTACTTCGGTGCTTTATTTAAAAAAAAGCCACCATGTCTGCAGGTAGCTCTCCTTGTGCCTTTGCAGCATGTTCTTGTGCCTGTAGAGCACGTTCTTGAACCTTTCAAACAAGCTCTTTTTGTACGAGCTCCTGCTGTCGGAGCTCAAATTCTCTCGCCCGAGGAGCTTCGAAGCTTAGACGGAGGAGCTTTTGCTTCTCAATCACAGCCTTAATGAGGGCAGTGTTTGGATGCTGTGCCCTCTTTCTCGGAGCCCCCTTGCAAGTATGGACGTGCTGCTGCTCGCAGAGGTGCTGGTGCTTGCAGCGCAGCTGCTGCTTGTGGTGCTGGCCCTCCTTGAGCTCCAAGCCAAGCTTTCTCCTCTACTCCTGCTCAAATCTGGTGCCTCGAAGCTGATTCCGGCGGCTGTGACGTCATGCATGCGGGTTGTCTTCAATGTCCATTGGTGGCTCCTCAAACATCTTGCAGTCTTCCACGTCTCCATCCTGCATGCCTGCAAGCAACTGAGATTTCCATACAATCGGGTTTTCAGATAAAACCGCAATAAACAGCAGCAAAC
The DNA here is from genome assembly GCF_016920785.2 of Ixodes scapularis. Lineage (NCBI taxonomy): Eukaryota > Metazoa > Arthropoda > Arachnida > Ixodida > Ixodidae > Ixodes > Ixodes scapularis. Next base: position 96,691,751 of record NW_024609846.1, read on the forward strand.
ATTCAGGTATTATAACCCATTACACTACCACTTGACGAACCGTGGAAGCTACATACCTCGTGATTTCACAAGTGCGTTGGCGTCGGGCATGTGACACCAATGAACAGGAGACATACCATCACTGCGTGGGCATGAGGAACCTGTTGTCATCCTTGGCCTCTCTGACTCCTTCCTTCACTATTCAATGAACTCGCACCCATTCACCAACTGCTCGCTGAATGAATGACCTGGCCATTACATTTGGTCAGAAGTCTACCGATCAAACCACTGGATTTGCCTATACTCCGTTTCACGATAACTTGGTGAATTGTGGAGGCTACAGAGCGAGGCGCGTGACACTACGTCACATGAGCGTTCGTGCCGCTGCGCCAACTGCAAGACCCGGAGGAACTGGCTGTCATCTGCTGGCCAAGAGGAGTCTGGTGCAAAACCAACCAACTTTGGATGAACATTCACTGGTGCAACATTGCCATCCGCTAGAGTAGTGAGCTCTTCGGAAACAGTTCATGAGACAACCATACACTCAATTTACCAGTGAATCCGTGGCGGCTGCTAATGCCAAGACCCAGTGCAATGTTTTGAGCGGAAGCGGTGGATTACATGGCTGCAATCGTTCACGCATTGTTCAAAAGCCATGTTGTTCTCGGGAAAGGATTGATCTGTATTAAGTATAGTTGAAAAGTAACATGTCTTTGTCTTTCTTCCATGTCGTGTAGTGTAGCGGTCAGAAGGGTCCGACTCTAACACTACTAAAAAAGAAAAAGCCTAGAACTACCCTATTGTCCAGTGTATAAGACGCACCCCCCACTTTTTGCAAGTTTCTAAGTAAAAATTAGTATATAAGACGCACCGCTGAAAATTGTGGGAAAAAAAGTGTCTTATACACCGGAAAATACGGTACTTTTTGTCGGAGACGACACTGTTGCTGTGCAGTAACGAGGCCTCCATGGCCTCGATTATCGAGTGCTGTCACGTGCCTTGCTCCGACGCTCTTATTGGGGCCCCCACGACCCCATAACGGGAGCAAGCTAAGAAAAAAAAAGTTTAAGCAAGGCAACATCAGCCTATACATGCCAAAATAAAACATAAAATCTGTACACATCTTAAAATGATAATGTGGAATGCTCACGTTAATGAGTCAACAATATAAAATACTTGGATAAGCGATTCTATGATATAAGATACTTGCATAAACAAGTCTACAAATAAGTAACTACAGTATAAAGGCAAATGTTTTATCCTGCCCCTAGAATGCTTTATTGTGCTGTCGTCGGCTTCAGGCGAGAAACATTTCTGTGAATGTACTCCAACTGCCACTCCACCCTCCCATTACCCGTGAAATAGTCTTTGAAGCTTTCGCAAACTTGCTCAAATAATTTACTGGGTTGTTAGACCCCAACCTTGATGCTGCAGAAAAAATATGGTAGGGTACCCTTTTCCTTGCGTCGCTCTCCCGCAATCAGATTTCCGTTCCATGCTTCGGTGTCTACAAATGTTGGAGGACAGTAACATTTTTTTTTCTCTTCATTTAATGTCATCAAAAAGTTATGTAAGGCCACGGATGCAAAAATATATCTGTTGTCATTTTCGTTGGTAGATTTAAATCTTCTCTTCAAGCTGCGCCACCTGCTCGTAAGGATGCCGAAAGCATTCTCAATTACGTGCCTTCCTCGAGAAAGCCTAGAGATAAATTCTTTCTGCAGCTGATGTTATGAAGTGCTTAGGGATAGGGCCGCATAAGGTATGGCTTTAGGAGAAAAGTCTGGTCTCGAAGGATCACGTATGGGGTGACGTTGCCTCCTGGTAGCACAACTGGTTTAAGTGCACCAGAGAGCTCACACATTTGGAACACTCCACTGTTGCTCTCCCCACCACAGCGGCTAACATCTACATACAAAAACTTGTATGCCGAGTCGCACATCGCTAGAAGGATCTTACTGAAGGCTCCTTTATAATTGCAGTTTTTGGAGCCCGAGATACAAGGGGCCTCGACAGTTATGTGCTTGCTGTCGATACTTTCTGCAAACAGAAAAATGGACTAATTTTCCCTTCAGCTTATTACCCGAAAGGCAAACAATAAAGTGAGGCTGATGTAGGTGAAGTAGACAATAGGTTCATTTCCATGAGATACTCGCCTACGATTCATGCTCATGCTGTAATCCTCTGTGCATCTGTACAGACGATACTTCTTTTTTGACATCACCTTACCTGATAGCTGGCATGCATCGCTTGGTTCCTTCCTTGCTTACATGCTCGTGCAACATACCTTGGTTGGCGTGCAACGAAGACATACCATCCAATTAACGTACCTCGGATGCTGGAACTCATTGGATGTCAAAAACATAACTCGTGGCAAAATGGTAACAAATTGTGGAAAGGGCAGTGCATAAAGTTTAATAAATTCGAAAATAGTGAAACAAAAGGCCTGACTACCCGACTCGAATCATATTCGAAGCAGGCACACCTTGTAAATAAGGCATGTCTTCTGGAACACCACTTACTGATGCAGTTTAGGACATTCCAGCACTTCAGAAACCCTCTAGTGATGTTGATCCACTCTTCAGGACTTCTAAGACATTTCACTTATTTGTCCTTCAGGTTGTCCCTAATGCCTGTGATGTCTCTGCAATTTCCTCATACACAGTGGATCTTGCAACATGAAAGGCATACGACAGACTCTGCCGACCGTCACCACTGGCGAGAAATCTGCAATGAATGGAATTCTGTATGAAGTCATGTGCCTAGCTGAAGAAAAAGCAAACAAGATGATCATTGATCATGCGATAGGATGCTTGCAGAGGTAGGTGACCGTGCATAGTATAAAATGGGACCCACAAAAAATTAGAATCTTTTTTTATTGAGGATGGAGGAGCGTTATTTCCATTTGCCATTTGGCATTTGACTACACTGCCTTCCACTGGAGAAGTTAGGAATTTTCGGGGGGGTGCTGAGATCGCTGGGATGACCATGACTTGAGGTACGGAGGTAGGGGGTGGGGGATCAAAGTGCATGTATATTAAAGACCCATTTTTAGCGACTTGCGGCTTTTCCTTATCCGGGTACCTCGGTACACAAAGATCTTCCGGTTGTCTGGTCAGACATGTTTTTGCGCTTGTGAATCCACTCTTGTGTAATATTGTTATTGATGTTGCTGTGCTTCAGCTGAAATGCCTGTGTTGTGCCTACGGATGCACTATGCGAGCATAATTAAGCTCTCTCAAGGGAAATTTTTTCTCTTCCTGTGGGCTGAAGATTGCCGTTGTGCGTGCATATCAAACCGGCATCAGCTACTAGAATATGCAGCAAGTATTTCGTTTTTGGTAAGAACAAAACTCTGCAGCTTCAATATCCACATCTTTCTTTGTACCTTTATGAACATTTTCTACTGTAGGTCCGTTACATTTGTTTTTGCATCGGCGTGTGTACACATCGAAGCATCGACAAAACCTCAAGTTGTAGAAGTCGGAGAGCCCTCCAGCAGTACGAGCGTTTGTCTGCCTGGGCTCGCAAGTTATCAGCTGAAGCCCCGCCATTGGCAGCTCCACCTGCATCGGAGCAACCCAAAGTGAGTACGGACGAAGTCGAGGTGGCCGAAAAATGAGTGGAGTAAGGCACTGATCTGGCAAGTGGGGACAGTCGGAGAGTTTAAAGTTAAATGCAAGGACCTGCAAAAAAAAACACATAATCTTAAAAGTTCAATGCGAGCAGCTGCAGAAGAAAGTTTGTGAACTGTAGTCGACGCGTCAGGTTTTTTACTGGCTTATCCAACTGTGCCCTTTTTCTGGCCTTGCTCCAGTACATACTGGGAATCTACGAACCAAAATTTGGGAAGACATTGCCACATGCTCAGCAGCTGCTGATGGTACTCGTGAGGCTGAATCAAGACCTGGCCAGAAGATTCAGGATTTTATGCTCGTCTGTGTCACTGATATGCAGCAGCTGGATTGGCTTCCTGAGCACATAGCTCAGGCCCTGCATATTCTGGCCAAACATGGACGACATCTGGTGACGGCTCCCCAGGTTGTACAAAATCCCGCTTTTTAAAAACTTGCAGTGCACAATAGATTGCTCAGAACTTTTTATCGAGCAACCCTTGATCTACAAAGCTTGGTGATTGATCTACGAAGCTTGCTGACAGACATTTTCCACATATAAACATAGCAATACATTGAAAATTTTGATCAAAATTTGTCCTCGCGGAGGCATTTCTTACATTTTTCAGTGTTGGGGAGGCCGAGCGAGTGACCTCGAACTTACAAAGTGAAGTGTTTTTCTTGACCTCATGGAAGAAAGAGACTTGATTATGGCCGACTGGGGATTTCATATGAAGAACTTTTGAAGCAGACTTCGCGCAATAAGAGTCCAAGCCGCGAAATGACTGCTGATAAGACGTCAGCTGCTGAAACTTGAGCAAAGTCGAGTCCCCGGGGCAGGAACGCGACTTTATACCCGTTGGGGAGAGGAGGAAGAGGGATTGTCGTTTACCCTTGCGTCGCTTGGCCATAGTGGGCCGCTTCTTGATGGCGGGAGCTGATGCAGTGTTGCTATCCTTTTTTTTTTTCAGTACGGCGGCTTCGGTCTTCGCAGCCCAGGCCGCCATGAATTTTTTAATGGTGTAGTTAATATTACCACGTTGTCCATCCTTCTTCGGTACGCTGGCTCTTGGTAATCTCAGAGCTCGCGGTGTCACTCATTGTAGCTGTATCCATTGAGGCACCCCGCAGAGGGGAAGTGCTTGCACGTTACCGATGCTTCTCCGGCGAGAAGTAGGCTTTCTTGTAAATGACATAAATGGCAAATACCCGCCTGGCTCACAAACAGTAAGCCAATGGGTGGATAAAGAAAACAGTGGGTATGTCCTGCTGAGCGACGCAAACTCTAAACCGTTGTGCTTGAATGCAGATTTGATTTGTGTTTGTCCTTTGTCCCCCAGTGCCCCTTCTCAAGGGATTATTATCGGCATCCAAGCAATTGGCTTTTGAGAAAACTTGGTCAAAGAAAAAAGACTGGAAAAGAATGTCTCAAGACATTCTTGTGTGGACACTGCTTTTCTGTTGAAGCTTTTTGTCAGTGGCACACATAGCACACACCTTTTTCTGCATCAGTCAAAACTGAGCAGTCTCTGATAGAGCGTGCCTCCAACCTTCTTGGCCACAGTACTGAAGTTGGTGGTATCACTGTAAGTGCAGCTGCAGCAAAATTGCTTCATGTGTACAATCTGTATGATTGCTTCAACATCTTGCAGAGAACATATTTGGAGATCAACAAGTGACTTGTGCAGCAGTCTTTCGTTCCCATGACCGATGAATGTCAGGTCTTCACTAATTACGATGCTCTTCAGAATGGAATAGGCACCAAGGGAAAGAACACTTTTAGTAATGTTGTGGCCCCTGAATCTTAAGGAAGATCTGAAATACATATTGGGGATTGTGAGGAAACTGAAAGGCACAGTTAAAGCGACATTAACACTTGCTTCTTCTGGTCTTTGAGAGCTGGAAAGTGTTGGAGGATTTCCTGGGCAAAGGGGCACTCCTTGGCAGTCCAATGACGATGGGCAGCAAATATATGGGTCGTCCCATCAAGGGGCTTGTCCGTGTCTGGGTTCGTTTTCCCCATCTCTCTTTGCATGGATTTTATATGCCCCTCGATACTGTAGTCATCCTCAGTGGAATCTACCAGCTTTTTTAGGCTAATTGAGCAAGAAATGAAAGCATATTCCAATGAGACATTTCGTTCTCCGATATGTCCTTAGGAAGGCTGAGAAGATGCTTTTGAAAATAACTAAATGACAGGTTTGAGCTGCTTCTTTGCTTGACGGGGTTTACTACATGTAAAATAAAGCATATAATGAATAATATATGTGATGTAAATAAATAACTTCCAAGTTCAATCGAGAAAATGAAGCACACTTTTTCGACCTGGCAAAGACTCTACGAGACCGGCCTATTCCTTCCCCTCTCCTCACTCCTACACCTCCATCGTGACCGACAGCTAGCCCGCCTCTCGGGGTCACGTCAAGGGCGCTGGATCCTAGAACAAGCTGGACTCTCACCAATTGATTTTTACTTGCACTTACCCGCTTCGCCATTGCCCTCTAATCTGCGTTTCGCTCTTCTGCCCCGCCGCATGGCTCCGGGCCTGGACGACGGTCGCAGAGATGCTCAAACCTTGCATCATAATCCACCATTTCAGACACAGACGGTAGCCTATACCGACGCTTCCATCTTGGACACCGGCACGGCTGCGTACGCAATCTACATACCTAAACATTCCTTACCTATTCTTCACACGTGCGGTCCATACAGCGACCCCCCGTCAATCACCACGTTAGAACTTGTCCCCATTATCCATGCCATCATATCATTCTCCCAATTGCCGCGCACGTCCGCTTACACTGTCTACTCTGATTCTATGGCTGCTATACGTTCCTTGCAACAGAGACAAATTCCTGCCGATCTTCGAGAGGACCTTGAAATGGCCCTACACTCTCTCTCCTCATCCTCGGTCACGATTCGATGGGTCCCTGGTCATGCAGGGATAGCAGGTAATGAGCTGGTACATCAGCTCGCCCGCGAATTTCACAGCCGGGCACCTGCAATCCCCTGGCTAAGCCCCCCGACCAATGACGAGGCAGCAGAGTACAAAAAAACACTCAAGTTACATTACAAACAGATCCGTATATCTCATGAACTTCTACCTCGACCACATCCACAGCTTAGTGTCGCGCAGACCCACATTCTCCGTAAAATCCAGACAAACACCCTCGTCACACCTGCTCGCCTTTACCTCTTCCGCTATCGATCAGACCCTTCCTGTCCCAACTGCCCAGCTCCCTATGCCAATCAAGAACATTGTCTCCTTCATTGCCCGGTCGCCTACACCACCTCATTTCTTCCTAACCCCCCACCACCCTCCTGGAGTGCATGGTTGGCGTCGCCGCAACTGGAAGATCAGCTCGCCCTGGTACTTCAGGCGGAGGATATCTTGGGTACTTAATCTGTGCTCTAATTAAAGTGATTTTCTCTCTCTCTCTCTTTTCGACCTGTATAAATAAACTATGCATCACAGAACGTTTTAACTCTAAGAATGTGACTCTAGGAGTGATGATAAAATATGAATTTATTAGAAAATGACAATAGACTTGTCAACAAGAGAGAAGAGAATATCATCTCTCGCTGACAAGTTTATTTCACTGGAATGATTGCCACAGACAAACCACATTGTTAGATTTTGTTTTGACGAAATTAGGTATCGGTCGACATCGGTTCATGGAGAAATTTAGTTTTTCTTTTCTATCTTTTTATTGAGGAAACGTCACATCCTCAAGCTTTTGCATTTTACCATCAATGCTGGTGTCGCATTCTCACAAAGTTTCCATATTCTGCGAGGTATCGTTTATTCATATGGGCCAAAAAACAGGGTTTCATTGTTTATCAGAGCCGCTAGAATAAGCAGTTGCAACTGCCATACATGCAACGAACATGATTGATCAAGCCATGTTTGAATAACTAGAGTGGAGAAAAACACCTTCCATGTCTGGAAGGCCAGTGGAGATATAAACATGGATCAAGCACATTCATACCCAGGCAGCACACCAATGTTGGACCTGCATTGGGCCAACAATGGCAAACACTGGCTCCAGAGGTTCGTCCAACATTGGTATTCTGGCCAAGTGCAACTTCTTCCAATGTTGGCCCAGCCATTGGTACCAACGTCGGGCCATCGTTCAACCAATGTTCCAGCCATCATTGGCTCCAACGTTGGGCCATTGTTCAGCCAACGTTGCAGCCATCATTAACACCAATGTTGGGCCATCGTTCAACCAATGATCCAGCCATAATTGGCACCAACGTTGAGCCATCGTTCAGCCAGTGTTGCAGCCATCATTGGCACCAACGTTGGCCCATCTTTCAACCAATGTTCCAGCCATCATTGGCACCAATGTAAGGCCATTCTTTAACCAACTTTCCTGCCATCATTGGCGCCTTTGTTGGGCCATCGTTAAACCAATATTTCAGCCATCGTTGGCATCTACACTATGTCATTGGCTATGCCAATTTTTGGCTTTTGCACTAATTCAATGGCTATGTCATCATTGGCATACAAGTTCATTCATTGAATAGGCCGTTATTGGCAGTCAAGCTAATTCATTGGCATGGCCCAATGTTAATGCCATATCTTTAATGCTGGCTATGCAATGATGGCAATGCATTTAAATCCTCGTTATTCCAACATTGGGTTTTAAGAATCCCTGGCCTGTTTCGTATGCTTTGTCTATGCACTATTTTATTTGGCGAGCAAATGACTAATTTAAGATCAATTAATACTTTCTTTGGAACTTTTATTTAAAGGGGCTAGGAAGGAAGCCCAGCGGGGAGCCTATGCCTGGTCCTGGGGAGGGTCCTGGGGCGAGTCCTGGGGCTGGGGAGGGAGCCATTACGGCTTTTGAACGCCTCTTCCTGCCGCCTCCCCTGTCGCAAGACCCTGGCAGCCACTTCAGCACCATTTTTAAGCTGCCGATTCTTCAATTTTTAGCTTCGCACTGATGGCATCTACGAAAAGATCCAAAGGTCGAAGATCAACGCTTTCAAACCCACATTGCTCTTAGTAAAGCACACTCCCAAGCAGCACGTTGTGAATGGGCCAAGGCTCTACATAAGTTCACTTGTTTCTGTAGCATCGCGATGTTCTGAAGAGCTTGGCTCACAATGGACTAAAAGTTCTTCGGCAACCTCAACAAAGTCGTTGTGAAGTAAAGGATGACTGGCTACCATTGCATCTTTCTGAACTATGTAACTGAATATATCATGCACAAGCAAATGAACAGATGCGATCAAGCCACAAAAGGCAGTGCTGGCTCACTTGCTCTAGCAAAAGCCTAGCCGTGGCATCCCTCTACTGACAAATGCCTGCTGAAATGAATCGCTCTCAAGCTAGCATCTGGCACCCGTGCGAATTACTCGTCTCTGAATGGGTATCGTCTGGAAGGTTGGATATTTCAAACTTATCTAAAACGTCCCGAACTGAATTAACCTATTTAATACACGAAGGAAACGCGTAAAGAAAAAGTACTCGCACATGAGTTCGTACACAGGTAGCAAAACAGACACAAAATATTCTCTTAAAATTTCCCAGAAGTTTATTACACACAGCATGTTGCGTAGAGAAGTACAAACGTGCAAGCGATCTGCGAAATGCAAGGAGGTACGGTGTAATTCTAGGCCACATTGTCTGTTCTCCCGGCAGCTGGAAAAATATCTTCCCCAAAATTCTCCTGACAGATGCCTCTCATTGGCGGGGGCAATCAGTTCATCGAATGACGTTTCATTGACAGATCGTTTTATAGACACGCTGTTTCATCAGCAGATTGTTTTACAAAATATGATTAACTTTTTTTTCCTCTTTTTTCTGGTAACAAGTTACCCCAAATCGTCGCCGCAAATGGTATGTAGAGGGGGACACGTGGGTTAACATTCTTGTAGTGAGCCGTCGCAGAACGTCGCCCACGAAGCTGCGTGGACGGGTATGCTGGCCGGCGACACTCCCGCGAAAAAAAGGAAGTGAATATTCTGCCGCCGGCACAATAGCCCGGGGAAACAAATGCCGGCAGTTGCCTCCTATTGGGTCTCGTATAAAACGAATTGTGAAAACAACTATTTTAAGCTGTAGAGCAACTCCCTGGTAAGGTGCCCGTCTCATATGCTGCGGGACCCTGGTTTATTCGTCGGTGTCGGATTACTTTTTTTTAGGCATATGGCAATATACCTACGGCATTCCTTTTTTTTACGATTAACACTGAAAAAAATAATGTTGTCAACGAAACTTTATGAGACTCCCTTTGGGGCGGTGAATGGAGGACAGCGAGGCTTGGGCCGCCGGCGGGCCGCTGGGAAGCGGCGTGTAAAGGTGGGGCAATTGGGTTTATATTTTTTAATGAGCAGCCTCAGACTGAGATACACGCGCTGTCCATGTGATACAAGCGCCGTCCAAAACTGGTGGAATTCGTTTTCCCCGGGCTATGTCCCCAATTCACCTCCGGGAAGGGCGCAGTCCCTTACCATTTAATTCAGCAAAGTTTCGTGCACAACATTCTTTTTTTTTTTTTTCGATGTTAATCATTAAAAAAAACTACAAAAAAAACATGTTGTAAATATCGTAAAATGCTTAAAAAATGTTTGAGAGAAAAAAAATAAGCCCGCACTGGTGGATTGAATTAGGGTCCCGCTGTGTATGAGACACTTTACCAGTGAGCTACTTTATAGCTTCAAATAACCGTTTTCACGATTTGTTTTATACAAGACCCAATAGGGGACAACTGCCGGCATTCTTTTCTCGGGCTGACAGCAGAATATCCACTTCCGCGAAAAAATTTCCCCGCAGCGTGCGATTTGCATAGCGAGTATCAGTGATATTTTAGTGTCGATGAAACGTGTCCATGAAAAGTTGTCTATGAAACGTGTTTCCATGAACACCCGGGAGAACAAGAAATTCAGTATTCTACCGGGAGTTGCATTCTTTCAGGCAGCTAATGGGAGGCGACTCTCCGTAGAATTTCGGAAAAAATTATTGTCCCGGCTGCCGGGAGAATAGACACTGCCTAATTCTATAAATAATCTGGAAGAACACCTGTAGAACAGCGGCCACTTGTTGCCAACAAGCAGGTTGCCGTGCACTTACCAAAAAATGAGTGGACTTGAAAGATGTATTCCGAGATATTCGTTGATATGGACACTGGAGAACAACCACGTACGCACACAAACGAGATGGTAGGGCTCCGTGAAGATTCAACACGATGCGGTACAAGCTGTCATTTGCCGAACCAAACCACATCACGAGAATTTCTGTGACTTCTTCGAAGAAATCGCTTGTTGCCGATATGCGCGTAGTACTTCTCAAACACTGAGCTACACGGGCCGCAGCTCCAGGGACAGGAATGCTGGTAGGGGGAAGCAGATGGGTTGCTGGAGAGGAGGGGAGGAAGCATTCCCCTCCCTCCAGCATTTCGCCTGCATCCTGCTTCTTCAAGGTCCCCAGGCGGGTGCGCCCACAAAAGGCTTATCTTCGAGGGTCATCCGAACAATGAACAGAGCGAAAGGATTTGTCAGTGGATACTTTTGTGAGTTCGTCCCAAAGTTCATAGTGCAGTGGATGCTATGTGAGTGGTCTACCAAGCAGTGTCCTTCAGGCAGATGCCGTTCTCTGCCTTATGACCCGCTTGGAGACTATAGTCACGTGACCGTAACCGGAGACACGCTTGGCCTAAAATACGCATAGCGTCTACTCTGCTGTCAATACCGAGTGAACAGGACAGCAGCACGAAGGCTACTCGGGGACAACTTTTCTTGGCAATGCAGTGGAAGGTACAGGCCCGCAATCCCTCTCCCACTTTGAGCGCTGAATATAGCTGTGCGCGGGCTCTCCTCCTGCATTGCCAAGAACAGTTCTTGCCGAGATAGTTTTTGGAGTCCCGAAGGAACTGCCCTTCCCAAGTGTTAACCAAAAACGGGAGGTATGAAGATGCTATGTTTTACTCCGTAAAACCCACACTCTAAACTACAATGCAAAAATAACAGTGTCCTCTTTCTGCACACAATGTCCCCAAATAAACTGAAATTACAAAGAAAAAATATTACTCAGAAATAACCTGAGCCGTATATTTTGCAGCACGGTAATAGATTTTTTGTTTTGCGAGGGTTGTGTACATGTAACAAAAACTGTACCATTTCTTAAACCATGTAATCATAAATGCAACACAGATGCAAAGATCCCCAAAGCTGATGCAATAAAACTTTGGTTGGGGCTAGTTGGTTCATATCGATTAAAAGGTTAAAAGGCGTGAACAAACAGGACGAAAAAAGAGACACGTACGACACGGCGCCTGTCCGTGTCGTACGTGTCTCTTTTTTCGTCCTGTTTGTTCACGCCTTTAGCCTTTTAATCCCCAAAGCTAAAGTTAAAAAAAAAAAAAAAATGGGATTTCAACAATACGATGACAACACATGGAGGAGTTCTGGGCTCAAAAGTGCTAACGACTTATCATATCGCAGAATAATAAAAAAAGAAATATATCAGCAATAGTGTCTGCATATTTGAGGAATTTGCAGAACAGTGGAGTAATAGGACGTCCCTAAGGTGGCGCAAAATTCACGATTAAGTAATTAAACATTTGTTTTGGGTGTTAAAAAGTGTTTTTAATGTATATTTCGTCGTTCTTGACGTGTGCGTCGACGGACATAGCGCCGCTGCTTGTGCCCCTGTCGAGGTGAGGACTACTTTTTACACGTTGTAACAACACTATATCGCGCTATAGACTCGTATATTTGGCCCGCATGCAGCCTCGAGTGAGTTGTTTCGAATGTCGGTGCAAGACAGAGCAACGGCATAGCAATCGCGGCATGAGAACCGACTGCGCCTCGATCTGGTCGACTGCGCTCGCTCTGCTGTAAAGTGAGCGTTGGAATTCCGAGCACCGTTAGCTCACTGGTGTAGAGGCTGCTTTGTCATTGAGACTTTGCAAACGCCTGCGGAGCCATTCCAGTGCTTGGCGCATCTCCCGCGCAGCATCGCAACTTTTTGGCGCCTGATAGGCCAAGAGAGCCTGTACCATGTGCTGCGGTTCATTCTAAGTTGAAGCAGAGTAGCCGCGAAGTACGTGAATCGTTGCAACGATGCGTGATGTTGAAAAATAAACAGAAAAATTATCTCGCGGTTTTTCCAGTTTAAGATTTGGCAATTTGAGACATGAATGCTGTAAATGTCATCGAGAGATCAATTTGTTGATACTATTATTGCGTTCATTCTGCTCGCACTCTACACTAATGAACTGATCTTTTGATTTTCGAGACTTGCATTTTCTAGAGAGCTTCGTGACAACGCCAGCAGTTCCTTGGCACACTGAATCCTGCAAAGCCAATAAACTCCACCCAAAACCACTCCGTTGTAGTTCCATGGAATCCTGAGGCCAGTGAATACAGTGAAGCGTTACAAAATTTTTAATTTTTGGTGGCCGCCCGCTATGTTATGTTTGGATGTCTGTTGTAATGCGTTTATACTGCAATAACAGTGTTAGCTAAGGTGAACAAGCGGTACTAACTGCCATGTTGGTTGTACAGTCTGCCTCCGACTTAAGTTGGTCCATCTCTGTGACTAGACGCATCTCAAACTTATGACTAGTACATTAAACATTTAAATGAAATTATATAGTAATATTTGATCCGTGGACTACCTCGATGATACTAAAAATTTGGTGTTTTCGCAATGACAAACTTGAAAAGGCTCTTTTATGGATTTTAGACATCACCCTTTAACTCTGGTGCACCCCCTCCCCCCCTTCCCCTTTTTGATTAACACAATGTGAACAGCATAATAACTTTGGCAGAGATTTTAGTTTCTGTTTGCATACTGAAAGCCAGTGTAATCCTCTGACGGAAATCTCTCCCTTATCTTGTGTACAGCACAGGCTGGGAGGACCTTTCTGTGATTCGTGCCCAGGCGTCCCCAAAGCCAGTGCGCAAGTTGGCTATAGTTGATGTACCGGTACCGTCTGTTGACATGGAGAAAGTTGTTGCTTCATATCATGCCAATTTCATTCAGCACTGTTAATTGAAAATCAAAACGTCCAACTTGCTTACAAGATGGCCAACTTAATGTTGTTAGACTGTTGAGGCAACAGATACCAATATTCAAAACTGCACACTGTATACAAACTCGTTTGCATCACCAGGTACGGGTGCTACACTTGCACAGTGCCAAAGACACAGCTCACATGCTACGTGTAGCACAAATCCTTTTTTTACATTTTGTAACGGTTTAATAAGAATCGTTCTGAACCCTGAATTGCCCTTTTTGTCGACTGTAGCCTCAGCCACTTGTCTCGTTTTGTTTTGTTTCTTCCACTTCATTGTATTCTTTCCGTTGAAAAGGTTCACAACCTGTGAACTAATGTGAGGATAAAGTCTCGAAAGCGTGCCGGCAGAGAGAGACTTGTACGGTTCCGCAGGTTCATACTAAAGCCAGTGCTCGACGTCTCAGTTGGCACAGGTGGCGCCTGTTGTGTATTTATAGGTTCTTCTTGGCTCCCGTTTCTCATTGGCGATGATGCTCGGGGTCTAACGTCTTGATTATTCGGTCAGGTTCGGCATCTGGGTCACTTAGTATTTCAGATGAGTGATGTTCCTGTATGTCTTCCATCGTGATTTTGTTGAACTGCTTGTCAATGTAGATCGCTTCAACTTCGTTAGAAGGCTGCATCGTTTCTTGACATGACCGAAGCAAGTCAGGTGGAGGGTCATTGCTTGCCGTAGGGGGTTGTTCACTCTTTTGAAAAGTAATGCTAGCGCCCTGCGTTTCTTCCTTGAATTCAAATAACTCAGGTGGACAATCATCTGTTTCCATGTGGTTGCCACTCCTGTTCGGAGATAAAAAGAACGTCCCAGGAACCTTCTGTAGCACTTGCGCCTGCAGGCAGGCCGCTGTCTATGGCACCCGGATGATTGGAGTTGCCGGTAAGGTTTCAGTCTGTTACGATGCACAACGACCTGCTTGTGTCTAGAGGCTTCAAGCTCAATCCGAAATGTGTTCCTGAAGCTTTCTTGACAACAGTATAGGGCCCCTGTCATGGCAAGTGGAATTTTGACAATTTGCCCCGTTTCACCGCTGGGCAGTGAAGTAACACTTTGCGCCAACTTTAAAATCTTGCTATTGAACGTTCCGATCGTTGTACTGCTTTCTGATGGTGCTCTGCATCGGCGTTATGCTGTGTTGCAGCTGGTAAGATGCGGCAAAAGCCGTCGAGGAGATTCTTTCAGGGGCTGCGACGTGCAAATTTCGATACGGTGTTCGAGAACTTCTGTGCGGCCAATACCAAAGTCTCCCTGGGAAATGACGTCCTTGAGGGAAAATAAGAGGTTTCCTAGGTGCAGGAGATCTTGGCTAGGTATTTGTGTTTTAAAAAGAATAGTACGGAGCAGATGTTCTTTGTTCCATTTGTTTTGGTGAAGTGTCATGCATGCGGATTCTTGTGTGCTGCTGGCATTTTTGGAGGAGTCTTTGCAACAAGAAGTCGTCATTGGCATTACTAATATGATCAATGAGTTCTTGTTCCCTGGTATAATCGGACCGCTTGTTTCGTGTCGTTCAGAACGCAAACTGGAATGGTGCTCCGAACCACAACATGCTCTAGAGTGATGTCGCTCTTTTTCGCTAAAGGAGGTCTGGACGAGGTTCGAAGACACCATCAAAGGCCGGTCCCTCATAGTTAAACTTGGCCATCGACAAAAACTACACTGTGAGGAGAAAGCCTTACTGGAGTAAAAATTCTCAGTGGCTCCATTTTTGCACTGGTAGTTTCTGCACATGGTTTCTTTGCTTACAACGAGAAATCCAAAATGTTAAGACAGAACCCCTACTAGTGAGGAAGGCAGTGCCAAGGATGCACTCCTGGGTTATACCGCGAATGACAAACACTGGATGTGCAGTCCCGATGCCTGCAACCTCGGTTTATGGGTAGCAAATGCCTTCCTCGTTCAAAGTCACACAATTCAAGGCGTGTACATTGCGCTGTTCGGGTACGATTGGGCTTTGCATCCAGTAATAGCGTCCATGCATTAAAGGCAATGATAGCCACTGACGACCCCGAATCAACGAAGTAGTCTAGTAAAACACCTGCGATCGTCTCTAGTACCATGACAAGCTCTGTAGTTTTTGTTCAGCCCCGTGTTGGTTGGGTGCCTGCGCAGGGCTCCAAGTTGAGGCATCGATCAGTTTTCCGAATGCCATTGGTTCCAATGTTGGTTATAGTTGTTTCCTTCTTTCTTGTTCTCTATCCTGGCATTACAGCTGCATGTGAATGTCCTGCTCTGCCACAACGGAAGCAGCGTTGCTGACGTGAGACCTGGGCCGGATTGCTAGAACAGCGGCTCAGCTGAGGCTGGGTGAAAGAAAGCACTGCAAAGGCTGGGGCACGCAAGCGTCTTGAGACATGGTGTAAGTCCCGCTCAGCTCGTGCGGTGGCTTTGGCGGTGCTTTCTTTGCCCCAGTCACAGCTGAGACACTGTTTCTAGAAAGCCGGCCCTGGGGCTCTAATCTGGACATTGGGCGAGAGAGACGGCGAGAAATCTGGCGGCTATGATCGGCCAACGACAATGTCAAGTGTGGTGTCGGCCAATCACAGCCGCCAGATTTTTCGCCGACCTTTTCGCCAAGTGTCCAGATTAATGCCCTTGTGTTTGGTTGTTTGCCCCCTCGGGAAAGGTTCTCGATCTTGTCCGCGAGAGCAGCCATGGAAGAAGTGAGGGATGCTATGTCCGCTTTTGTCGCATGCCGTGTCCTCGACCGCAGTAGTAGTAAACGACGTGTCTACTGATGCTTTGCCGAGACAGTTGATGCAGTTTGCAGCGGTTACTGCAGCTGCCAGAGGTGTTGTAACAGCAATGAGTGCCCGGCACCGGAGGTCATCGCCGAGTCCCGCACTGAACTGATCCTGCACAAGAGCTTCAAGGTCTTCGTAAGGCATTGCTGGGTATGCCTTGGAAAACAAGTCCATCAGGTCGTAGGCAAGCACGTCATATGGTTCCCCAAAACGGTGTTTCCACGTTCAAAATTGCGTGGCAGCGACTTCTCGTTGAGCAGGAGATCCAAAGCACTTAGACATGGCAGTGAATAGACAGGCGAAGGATGCGCAATCTTGCAGATCCAGATGCTGGCAAACCAGGAAAGCTCGTCCGTGCAGTAAAGTCGGTAGGAACAGCAGCTTCTTGGCGTCATGCCAATTGTTTTCGCAGCACAGACATTGAAATGGCATTCCCAGGCATCGTAGTCCTCATCTCCAGAAAAATTATCAGGCACTGACCTGTAGTGCTGTCGCCATCCCACCGGTGCAGCAGTTGCCATCGCACCGCTGCCACCAATCTAAGGACTTATTCGGTCTGAGCCCCGAATTGCCCCTTTCGTCGACCGTAGCATCTGCCGCTTGTGTGGTGGCTCATGCGCTCTCCCCCTGTTTCTTCCGCTTCACCGACTTCTTTCCATGCTACATATTTTATGCTATGGAAAATGAGTCATCCAGTGAGTCGTCGGTGTGAATTTAGCTTCTTTCTTTACTATTGTGATTCCATTCTGTGCAGTGCTCTGTTTTCTGTCTGAATTTACAACTTGCTTATTTTCTTGTCCTAATTTTTACATACAGTATTTGTCGAGGTCAATTCCATGCAAATTTATACTGAGGCAAAGTGTCTGTTTTCAAAGTGATACAAGTGTTACCAGATGCACAGTAATAAAACAGATGTGTATGGACTGCTTCCTTTCTTTGTCATTTTTTTATATCTATAAGCAGACACTTGTACATACCAGTTGTAAGTCTGGAGGTACAGCTTATCAACACTCGCATGTGCTCTCAGCGTGCCGACGCTGTAAACGAAAATAAAGCTAAACGTACTGGGTAACAAGCACAATGTTATTGATACTTCGTGTCACCTTGCAGGGTCTATTATGCGTGCGAGGTTGTTGCTTTGCGCATCACGGCTCGGCGGCTGCATGAGCGATTGTACAGCGCGAGGTCCATGCACAGCCTTCGCAGTTAGTCCATGCTACTGTGAGACGAAGTACAGGTAGAAATATATTTGCACCCGTAAGCGCAGGCGCCTCTAGTACATATAGGCATGTAGCCTGTATGTGACATTATCTTGTGTTCTCGACGCGTACGCCGTGGTCCTGGAGCGTATGGAAGATGATGTCGAGCACCACTTCCTCCATGCACAGCGTGTGGAAGCGAACATTCCTGGTAATGCAGCCCGACGGTTGCTTCTCGGTCGCTGCCAGAATTTCGCGGCAGCAGACGCTCTTTATGATGGTCGGCATCGCCTCGCACCGGCCGCAGATGCACCTATTCAAATGTTTGGGTCAGCGACCGCGCTCATTTGCGAGTTGATTGACGGCGTGTAGAACACGAATACATACCAGTTTGTACATCCAAGTCGACCCGGTTCAGGAGGTTGATGATCAGGGCTCGAACGAGCTCTCGTCGAGCCACACGCACCTTGCTGCTCAGAGCTCGCCCCGTCCTCGCTGTCCGTGTCGCCGTCGGATGATGAGCGGTCTCGTAGTCCTCGGAAGGGGGTGTCCGCATAAGGCACAAAGCTGAGAAGTCTGCTTTGCTCGATTAATCGGCGCTGAAGCTCGGGGAGGGCCAGCCGATCGGGCATCTTGCATCTTAGGAACGTATCTGTTCGCCTTTGACTTCTACGCGTGACGTCGGAGAGCAAAACTTTCCGATTGGCTGTGTTAATGTGACGTAGCCGTAGAAGAGAGAGGCAAGCTGCCCGGGAAACCGAAATTGTCATTTTACGCTAATAAATTAATCCGGACGATAAAACGGATGCGCGTGGGTTACCTAATAGAGGACCGGCAATCAAAATATCGCACATAGCGCAGAATTTTCTAAAACGTTTCACGACCCCTTTAAGCTCATTAGTGCGGAAATGTGTAGCTTCCGCTTTCTTAGTTGTGCCATTCCCAAAGAGGGTGAAGAGAACTGGACTGGGAGTCGAAGACTCGTGAGAAGACTGCAGCGCAGCCTCTGGTGGCAACTCAGGTTGCAAAACCAGGTCGTCACACTCTGGTACATCCAGCTTAGATGGCTGTCCTGAGCCAATGCTGTTGGTGCTTGTATTCATGCCAGGAATGCCCAGTTCGTATTCAGAGGTTCTTGTCACTAAGCCTGATGGAGGTAGCTCATCCGTGAAAGTATTCCCTTTGGGCCTCCTCGAGAAAGGTTGGCTTGACGTTGTTGTGGGCACGAGTGAATGAGGCAAACACTCATTATCACTGTCAGTACTGCTGCTAATCACGACGCACCTAGGTAGGCTGGGATTTTCCATACAGGCCTGGAAAGGTGCTGTCACATCCTTGCTGAGCTCGCTGCAGATGTCCGCACTGTCTGTTTGGAGCGGCACAAAATGGCTGAGTGGGCTTGTGGCAGCATGCTGGGGCACTGGGTCTATGTCATCACTTGCCATCACTGCTACAAATAACACACCTTGGTAAGCAGGCACTTATGCCAGTTTCCACAGTGGAAGAAGGCACCTCTGCTAAGTGCACTGCGCTGGTCATGACAGAGCTGCAACACATGTCCATGCTCGCAGCTTGTGGTGGTGACTGCGACACACTGTTCTCAATATTGTTGGGAAGTTGACGCCCTGGCTGACGGAGTGGTGCACTGTCAGGCACCCCGGTATCAAGGCACAACGTTCCCGGTGCATCTACATGGCAGCTTGTACCACTGTTTTCAGTTGGTGGTCGAGATGCCAGTGCACTGGTGGATACCGCTGCTGAGGGCAGGCGCCTTGGTGGCTTCCATTGTTTCGGCACAGCTGCAAAAAGAAATTACTATGAGGCAGAAGCATTGAACTCAAAATGAAGGGCACATGTTATAATCTGCTGTATTAGGACTACATGCCTCCACTTTAAGCATAAAGGCATATCCCGTCTAACTACTGTAAGTATAGGCAGTGGTGGGCATTTGTGAGAACACACGTGGAAGCTTATGTCTATTTAATGAAGTGCACACAACATCAGATAGGAACATTTGGTGAAACCTTGAAATTTGCCTTACAGCTGGAAAGGATCCCACTTGGGGACCCTTTAACATGCACCAAAGGTGCACACGGTGTGCAATGCAGGCTCCCTCACTAGCGCTGTAGTCGCAGTTTGTAAAAGTGAACTAAAAGCCTTGCTACTTGCACAGGGCCCGACATTCTATCCAGCATGGCATCCGAAATGAGATGTTCTTGCCGCTGTTCTCATGAAGGACACATCGGCACACCCTATAGTGACCCTCGCCATCACCTGGCCTCAACCGAATGGCAGCGATGCCAGACACAAGAGCATAGCAAGGAGAAGTCGAGGCAAGGTGTGGTAAAAGAAATAAAGCAAGGCAATGTGCAGCAAGGTAAAGCCAAAGCAAAGCAGGGTATGGCCAAAGCTAGTCAAAAGGAAAGCCAAAGCAAGCGGAGGTACAGCAACAAACAGCAAGACAATAATGAAGGAAACCAAGGCTGCCACAAAAAGGATGTTATAAAACGTGCTGGACAGCTTCAAACTACTATGGCACTGGCTTCAGAGCATTACAGTGTGCACACCCCTTCTATGCTCCGTTCACCCCCAAGCTGATAGAGCGCTGGAAGCTACCTTTTTGCTAGACCGATCAATGGCCTGCCTCTTATCGCGTCGTCTCACTCTGAGCGTGAGTATGCGGAAAGGGGGGTGATCTCGTGGTGCGAGGCCGACAGTTAACTGGTCCAACGAGCATGCAGCTTCCACCGCACCGTCAGCTTAAGGGTGAACGAAGTATATTTTGAGTATGATAGGGAAGTAGCTGTATACTGCGCAAAGTCAGAGCAGAGGTCTTTGTGTTTGCACGAGAGCAGCTTGGACAGAAGTTTCAAGACCACTGTGCCCATGTTCAAACCATCTATTTAAATCTCATATGCATAGTTATGCAGAATCCCAATGTCACTACAATTTCTCGAACCACCAACCATAGTCCTAACTTCCAACTCAAGTTCGGCCAGTTTTAAAACAATTAAACAAATATTACCGCGTGCGAATAGCTATGTCGGCAGCACGCTCAACTCTCACACTGCTGGCCGGGGGGCTCGATTCCTGCCAGCGTTAGTCCTTTTTATCTTTCTTTTCTATGCATGACTGGAATGTTCCAAATAGATCGAGAATCTTGTTATTTGTCCGAGCTTGGAAACTTCGATGGGCAAGCTTTCCAGACGGAATGTTCTAGATACCCATGCGCTCACGAAAGGAGCTTCACATAGCTGAAGGCAGTCGCCGTTCCAGTGCCGTCAAATCATGTACGGTGTTTTTTTGTTTTTTTTTTTGTTTCCCTGCACAAGTTCACCGCATTAAACTTTCATTTCAAGTTTTATTCATCCGCTTTATATTTTTATTTGCGACAATTTTTAATTTGTGGAACCCACGGAGTATCTTCGTCGAATGCCTGCTGAACCTTTCGAATTGTTTCATCGAAGGTATTATCAAACTTCGGACAAACTATGAAGCCAAGCGTTGCCCAACTAGGTCTGCCAGAGCGCAAGAAATATAGATAAATATGGCAAGCATAAGTCGAACTACCACCCAAACCAGTGTCCAGGCAGCGAATGCTCAACCCTGGGAGGCCGGAAAATTTAGTGCTTGCGGAGGAGGTTCCACTAATGCATAATGTTTAGTCACTCCCCCTTGGCTCCAACTGGTTTTGAGAAAACAAATATACCTCGTATGTGCAGTTCGTAAGAGAGAGAAATGGAGCACTCCCGCCTCCCGCTTTGGACTGAGCTCGACATTCTATCTAGTATGCGTGCCTAGTTGTGACCACCCTTTGTCAGATCCTAAGTGTGGCAACGAGGACATGAACCTGATCATGCATTCAGTATAAGCCACTTGTAAAACAACGCACAGACAATTTTCGGCATCAAATAATTAGGTGAGTGCCTTTTGTACTGATGGACACAAGACAGACCAAAAGGCCAAAATAGTTGTAGTTAATTCGTGCAAAACAGTACATCCACGGTTGAGGAATTTTACTAAAGCTGCCTATTGGTCTGTCAACACTTATGACGAAAGGCAAACAATGTCGGGATGGCATTCCTTGTGAGTTTTCGCCAGTTATCCTTCTGGCTCTGCTCAAAGCTGGCATCCTCGAAGTGGGCCTAAAAAGTACAGAAATTATCAGTGGCTGCTACGTGTGCTCCATTTAACAAGTTACATGCCACTCTATAGAGTTCATGAGGTAGAAAACCCGAGACTGTGGTAAAAGCAGGGAGACTTTGTTGAAGAAGGACAGGGGAAAAGAATGTCTCTTTCTTTTCCTCTGTCCTTCTTCTTCGACCAAGTTTCTCTGCTTTTACCACAGTCTCGGGTTTTCTACATGATGATCAACATCCACCAGCTGGCCTGCGCACTGACAGTTTTTTTCTATAGAGTTCGCAGTCACAAGACCCTAAATTCGTGAAGTGGCGTTATTCACGAACACTCGCGCCACTGCAGCTTTTTTCGAAAGTAGACGCCGGTGGCTTCCATCACGCGGCAAATAACATTCGGAGCGGAGTGCAGCCAACGACGACCAAAGGTAGTAAAAAAAATTGATCCTGTCACAACGCGGACGAGATCGAAACAGAAATAGACACACGCGTATTGCGCGTCACACAAAAGAACAAGCTCAAACAAACACACCGAGCGGAACGACCCTCGCCATCTGCTGGCAATGTATCTAACTACACTACCCCAAGTCTACATAGCGCGCCATCTATGAATGCCTCTTTAAAACAACTTCATGCAGACCGGCGAATCGCCGGCCTTGGCAATATGGCCCCTAATGGCACGCCCGGCGATTCGCTGGCTTTGGTAGCGAATGGGTTAAAAATGTTTCCATTTTATTCTGGTTCCAAATGAGGTGCGGGCAAAGTGTTGAGTTTTACAGGCTGTTGGATGGCTATGAGGCCTTTTTGATAACTACAGAAGGCAGGTTCTCACGAGTAATTATTAGCCGAGTTGTTTGCAGTCACCCGAAGAAAAAGAATCAAGTCTGCGATGCTCGAACGTGGCACCTATGCGTGGTGATCGAGAGTGGTGGCCCAGCGGTAAAATAAATTTAAAGTTGTTTTGAAACTAAAGCTAGGCACTGCCACAAATGCGATTTGTAGGTAAAATTCAAATCCCCTCGAGAAGCTTCGCTGCTGGAATGTCAGGTGTCAGATGAACAGTCCCGCTTGGAAATTCTCTTGTGGCCGTTCGGTAGACTTGGGCATTGACCTTGTCGCTGCCTGTCTCAAGGTGCGTGAGCTGAAGCAAACTTGCGAAGTGTCGTTCGTCGTAAACAGTGGCGAAAATCGTGTTCGTCATTCTGTTGCCGCAGTAGGCGAGGTGATCTTCAAGAACGGTCTCGCCTATTCTTATTTGTAGTTCTCCGATGAGGTAGCTCGAGAGTTTTGAGACTTCAAAGTGGGCCTGTGGGCAGATGGTGGCTTGGTATCTGTCCAAGTCATGACGGGGTAATTTGCTACCTTTGTTTAGCTTGTTGGTCCACTTCCTCCGGGATACTGTGATCCAAAGGAACTCTCTTTGCTATCGCTCTTTTCGCGGGCCCTCTTTGTGGGGGGGGGGGGGGGGGGCTTTTATTTGTGATGGGGATGGCGGAAGTTCCTTGCTTTGATGCCGTTGCCAGCATTTCGCCAGGCAGCAGAGATGCATCGGGAGTCATTTCCGCTTCGGAGGAAGTCAGCAGTTTCGTGCTGAGGGCGGTGGCCAATCGTAGCCAAAGGCTGGGCAAACTAGGACTAACGACTAACTTTCCGCTGGCCGGCGTCGTCGTCAAGATCAGAGGCTTCGGCAAAAACGGGCTCGTATTGTGGCTGAGAGTCACTTTCCTTCGGTCAACTCCTCGCCGGGGGCGAGCGAAGCTTTCCAGAGGAAAAAGGAAGCTCGGGTTCGGTCGGGCAGGGGAAATACACGCAACTCGGCAGGAGCGCCGAGAAACACATCCTTTTCCCACGGCGGCTAAATCTGGGAATCCCCACCGTCTTGGTTGAACCAGGCTCACCCATGGCTTAGTTTGAGGCTCTTCCAACAAATGTAATCACTTCAATTTTTTTTCTTTTTTTTTTTTTGTGGCTATAAACTTGGTTTTGAAGGCAACCACTGTAATTTTGAAGACAATCAAGCAGTTGAGGATGAGTAATTTCCCCAAAACTAAAAACACTTCAGGGGTTTAAAATACAATGGAACACAGAAATTTTGTTGTCG
Organism: Ixodes scapularis; assembly: GCF_016920785.2. Taxonomy (NCBI): domain Eukaryota; kingdom Metazoa; phylum Arthropoda; class Arachnida; order Ixodida; family Ixodidae; genus Ixodes; species Ixodes scapularis. The sequence continues at coordinate 96,715,556 of NW_024609846.1, forward strand.
GCGACTGGTTCAATCTACTGTAAATGCATAGAGTGTGCAAAGGTGCTTTTAAGCAGGTGAGGATTTTAAAATGTTTTTATGCCCACAGGAATATAAAGGGTATGTGTTTAAAAGAAAACGAGCAATTGTTTTAAAACATGTCAATGCAAATAACAGCCTCATAGAATTTGAAAAGAATTTGTCATTTGGGAACACTAAGGGTAGCCAACGAAAATCATAATGTAGCGGAGTTGCAGAACTGAGATGACCTAATAACCCAGGGTGCATGGGCGTTGTCGGCCGCCATTGTTCAATCCAAGTGCAAGTTTTGTTTTTGTTTTTTTTAATGCAAGAAAGGAAAGCGCCCTTAGGCAGACTGCGTCTTTACACACGCAAGTTGAGCATGGTTGAATGACGGATTTAGACAGTCGCCACTGCCGGCCCTAAAGGAAAACCTTCAGAAGTTGCGATACCCGAAGTGCCTGCAATCACTGTTCCTGCTTTTTTTTTTCTGTCTTTGAATTAGCTTCATTGTAAAATGTGTCCAACAAGCGATGGAAGTGGATTACGAGTACTTGTGCTGACTGGTATGCTTGCTGACAAGGTGAGAACAGCGGAGTGTGTCTTTAGAATGTCCGGCTTCCAGGACGCGCTTGATGCCCTCTGGCGTGCTTTGGCCGTGCATGCATGCGCGAAGCGCAGAGACGCCGGTGCATTATCAAAGATAGGAAATTTGTGCTTGAGGCGGGACAACTGAAGCCTTGTAGACCTTCTTTGCCGTTCTCTCCCCGTTTGTGAATAGACAGTTCCACTGCCAGATGATGCAGGCGTTGGATTTTTGCTTGGTGTTCTTGCGGGTGAGGCGGTGTCGTCCGGAGGCGGTCAAGTTGTGAGGCGAGACTGGTGAGTCATGTTGGGTTCTGCAACATTTCGGCAAAGGCTTGGTGGATTTCCTGTTGAACAGAGGGGGCTGAAGAGCCTCCCTCTCTTGCAAGGGCAGGAGATTTGGATTGTGTCGCCATTTTGCACTTGACAGGTGGGGATGTTGTGTTGGGAGTGTCGCCCCAGCTTGGAATTGCTGTCGAAGGTTGGTGTATTCCTGCTTTGTCTGTTCGGGTTGGTTGAACAGCCGTGAGTTCCCGTCGCGAAGCTGGGTAACCATCCTGCGAAGATCGCTCAAGTCAGAGTTTCTGGAGTTGTTGGCCGTCTTGTCCTTGCTCTTCCACATCGGCTCTCTGGCGGGCTGCACACCCCATTGAACGGTTTGTGCCCCTCCAACCCTTTGTCGGGACCAGGAGCGGCTTCTGCTAGGTATCCACGGGGCTTGCCGCTTTGCTGGCGTGCGGCTCTGCGACTGCGACACAGGTGGGAGAGGAGGGAAGTGGATTGAGCTCGGCTGCAATGGCGTGCGCTTTTCCACGTGCTGTTGGAGACGATCCCACTGCGCTTGATTAGGATATGCGGGGTCTTGTAAAGGAGCTTGCATTTTTTGTCCCCCGTCGGATGACTCTTGCTGCAAATCTTGCAGGATAGTAGGCAATCGCAAGTGAATGCTGGGTTGAGCACGTAGCACGCAGTGCAATGGCGATCTGTAGGAGTGGGGCAGACATCCCCCCTGTGTCCCACGCTGCCGCAGGTCGTGCAAATTTCCACCTTATAGACGTAACATTGAAAGTCGACGTTCCCGTACCAGACTCAAAAGGGTACACGGTTGTCTTCAAAGATAATGAAGACAGAGTTGGAGCTTCCCGTGCGACGTACTTGCAGGGCAGATGGATTTCTGTCGTGAACGAGATTCTCAAGAATGCCTTGCTCAGAGTCTTCTTGCGGTACACCTTGAATGACACCTCGCTGGGTGTTATGGGGAGGAACGACGTAGGGGGTGACCTCCCACTCTTTCTCTCAATAGGTGTACTTCGTGAGTTGACTGTAGCACGTGACGTTTTCGTGATTCAGTGTGCTGATGAGAAGTGTGTTGTGCTGCTCCTTTAGCCGAAAGGTGTCCCTAGCTGCCATGCCACCAGTCACGTTCACCGCTAGTTGTAGGCTACGCTGTAGTGCCACGCAGTCCGATTTCAGTTGAATGCCCCCGCGCAACCGAAGGACCACACGGACGTCCTCTTCAGGTAGCTTGGGAAGCCTCGGGGATTCCTTCCTCTAGCTGCCTTTTTGGCCTCAAGGTCAGTCTTCTCGGGTTGATTTTGGCGGGGTTGCAACGCTAGGCTGAGCGCCCTGCGCCTCGCATATGTTTTCTTAATTGCGTCCCTCCAGCCGCTGTTAAGCTCATAAAATTCTTCCGGTGAAACATTGTCTCCATCCATGACGACAAAAGATTGAGGATAGCTTACTGATGTGTGTGGTAATCCCTGCGTGTCAGGCTGGTCCTACCAGGTCTTTGGAGGACTTTGGGGGTTGCCACACGTCGCTATATTTGGGGTGTCCCAAGTCACCAGGCTCGATTTAAAAAACACCGTAAAAATCGGTGCCTGCATATAGCAATCTAAACTTTTTGTCAAAGGTGTATTTCACACCTCGGTTTTTTTTCTTGTAAAACTACAAAGCGTAGCTTCCTTTCTGTAAAAAACACGTTCAGCCTTTCCACTCTCGTGAACAAGGAAGACCAGCGGAGCTGTACTCAATACACTGCCGCAATGCGCACGCGCCCGTTTCCCGCTTCTCATTTGACACGCCGCCGATCGTGGATACGTCTCCGGCGACCCAGAGTCGGACGCACACGGCGCACGTGGCGCCAAACGGGTAATCTACGGATTCCCTTCGGAACATCGCCGTTGCACCCGGGAACTGTTCAGCCAGCGTGGAGTGTAGTCGTCGCCGGGCCTCGCGCTTGCGCTTGGCCTCCGTGGCACGGTCGTCGTCCGTGGCGTTGGAACGCCGGCGCCCTTTACATCGCTGGTTCTGTTCTCGACGGCGGCTTTCCAGGCGAGCGATGTGCTCTTCTTTGGCAAGGGAATCTGAAACGCTCGATGCAGTGGAAGTCGAGGTGACAGTGGCATTGCGGCGGTTACGGACCCATTCACGCTGCTGCATACTGTCACGAATGACAAGTGATGAGGCGATAATAATGACGCTCCATTGCAGGAACGTCGTTTCGGTCTGGTAGTGTTCAAGTGGGGGCCCTCTGGCGTTGGTGGAAGATCTTGGCGTCGGTTGTCTTTGGCAGCTCCACCCCTAGGGGCAACTCCACCCTTAGGGGTTGCCGCGCCTAGTTTCCCCGGCGAGGAGCGAGGGGCGACAGGCTTTCACGTCAGGGTCGGTGCATCGACGAAGCTGGACGTCGTGGCGACGGCGACCGGGATACGCGGCGAGCTGCAGGGGGAGACAGAGGTCGCCGGAGGTATTCTTCGATCTCCCGCGGTCGTTCACCGTAGCATGGACGTGGATCGTTCGGATAGAAGCCACGCAGCCCTATTTGCCGGTAAGGGCAGCGGCAGTAGATATGGTCGGCTTCCCCACAGTGGTAGCATATGGGTCGTCGATCTGCTGTCCTCCACACGTCAGTTTTCCTCAGCGCCGGCTGTTCTCGGCGGTTGTACTGACGTCCTTTGTCGTTGCGTCGGGGACACGCCTGCATTGGTGGGTCTCGTCGTGGCACCACCGGGTAATGTTGAGCAGTTGGCGGCGGTCGTCGGGCCACTGCGGCATAAATCAGCGTCGGCTCATCGGCTGCGGCCACAGTGACAGGGGCTTCTGGAAGGAACGCTCGCTGAACCTCGTCTTGAACAACCTCAGCAATGGAGATTGAGGTCGGGCACTAAGCAGGTCATGCCTGCTGCCTGGACCGAAATGCTGTGCAAAGCTTGAAAAGAAGATAGTTGGTGTAGCTTTTTGTTCAACTTAGTCACAAAGTATTGTTGACAAAGAGTACTGTGCAGCTCTATCTATATCTATTGTGCCAAAACACATTTAATCTTGTTGCTACTAGTAATTTCAGTTGTGCCTGAACCAATAATGCCTAGCTAGTCATGGTATCTGCCTAACCTTTGTTTCAAAAATCACTTCCAGTATAGCCTTGCCTTTTGCAAGATGCCATGGGTCGAAATGGTGCTTGGTGTCGGGGTATTCCGTCTTCATCATAGCCTTGACGCCTATGTGGCAGTCCGTCACCAGCGTTCCAACGATGAGTCCCTGGTTGAGCATATTGTCTGAGGTACGCCTCAGCCCTTCCTTCTCCATGTGGGAGCTTGACTTCACTTCAGTGGACTGAAATGCAAATCAAATGTTTCAATGACGACTACGATATCTACGAAGATTATGGTGTTTTGAATGCTTACTTTAAATTAATAAAGCTTATTTTGCTTCTAGCCTCCTTTAGATGGGCATTGTTAATATGTGGGTAATTTAAAGTGGGTCAGCTTTATGGATATCTATATTAACTATCATGATTTTTATGTCCACAAATTATGATTTCCTCAACTATATATTTGGTTTTTGAATTCACTGCATGCAGCTTCCATCTATCCAACTACCATATATAAATGCAGATATATATTCTTCAATCTTTACTACTTATTTATCTTTTAAAAGTGAATCTTTTTTTAAATGTTTATTCTATCAATGCTTAGGTAACATTTCCAGTTTTTAATATGTACTGAATAGGTACGTCCTTTGAGTTTGCAAAGAAATTCAAAGCACCAGTTCTGCAGAGGGGAGGTGAGTCCCCTTTGAAACGTCAAGCATACGCACACTCAAGCTAAGAAAAAAATGCCTGCCGAGCTTGCAGCATAAATTAATTTGAGAACAATGTAAACAGCAGAATGGGCTGAGCATTATAATGCAAGAATCAATGCAAAGATTTGTCTCAATGTCTGACCGCTAATGAGAAAGAGAGGAACAAAAGGAGAGAGAGCAAACTTTAGTGGCTGTGAAAGCAACAGTTAAATTAATTCGGGAGGCAGCTGCAACAAGATACACGTGATAACCTGAAAGATTAAAAAAACACCTATGCCCTACCTGGACCAGCTCAAAATGGATTATGCGCTTGACATTCATTTCCATCAGGCTGTATGTTCCATACTTCGTGGAATAGCCAGAGGAGTCTTCCCGTCCAACCCTAGCCAGGCACAACGTCTTGCCCTGTAGCCCCTGGACAAGCTGCGCCTGCTCTGCTTTCCAGACCTGCAGAATATGGAGTATTCATGTTAATGTGTCACTACCAGGTAACAATTGGAGCACTATAGCACAGTTCTTACTTTCAATGCTGCAGGGAACAGGAAGGTGCTTTGAATCTTGAAGTATTGTGACTTTTGAACTGCGGCGATTCCAATCAAGCTCAGGAGGCGCAAAACACACGTTGGACTTGCGCCCGAGAAAGTGATGGCCCCACAGAGCAGGAGGGTCAGCAGTGGACTGCTCCTCAATCTGGGCTGGCTCTCCCAAATGAACTTGTGACCTTGGGCACAAGTGACCACAGCCCGAAGAAGGGGACCCTGTCGACTTATCTTGGCTGTGGTTGGAGAAAGGCACTGAGAGCAGACTGCGAGTAGCTGCAGCAGTCTGGATAGTGTCACTATAAACTTCGGCTCCGCAACAGGATCTGCGGCCTCCCCGGTAATGTTGAGTTCTTCTGACCTGCAATACAGCCCACGAGGACGCAATGTTTAGCCCTACAAGGAAGTGATGTTTAGAGGTAATCAGCCATCATTTTCCCCCAAAAAACGTAAAAAAACAAAAAACTGGTAAGCTTTATCACAATTGTGCTGCATCGCAAATTGCAGCACAAAATTAGTGGAAGACTTTAATTCCTAGGTCTTGTGTAGGTTGATTTGTGCACGTCACTTTGTAGTAATGTAGGGGTGTGCTAATACGGAACACTAGTAATCTAATTGAATACCTAATGAAGTCGTGAAAAAAGTAGAAAAAAGGCACCTGCTGTACATCACCTGTAAATTACATTGACCATCGATCTGTAGTGATGTTGCAGCCCTAGGGGGATTCAGTGGTGCACCACAGCTCGGAAAATATATAGCGAAAGGGCATGCTGGCAGAACCCCGAGATTCTGGGCTCAAAAGTCGTGGCTTAATCTCCACCCCTGCCCAATGCACGTGAGAAAGACGCCATGTTTGTTCTGCAGGGAACTAAAAAACCTACGGCAAATTTAAAACAAGAAACCCCGAAGGCGCTCAAAAGGAATACTACAAGTCTGGCCCACCCTGACTAATGTGTTAGTAACATTGTGGAATGAAAGATAAAAAGAACAATTTTAACTTGGTGGTGAAAGTATATCCAACTAATTATTTTAGTTGAACTATATTTAGCTGTGCAGTGAAACGGCGTGCTTTGGCTCTGTAGCCCTTATCTGCAATGCCACGATCGTCACTTTGAAAATCTCGTGACAGTTGTGTTATACGAGAACCAAAACATTTCGCGTTGTGCGTTTACCCTTCTCTGGTCGAGGTGCACGACGTCGTGCGTATAGCCTTAGTCTTCTCTGAAAGCAGCTAGCTCTAGGGCCTACCTTTCGACCACGGACCGAGTCGTTGCATGCGTCTGGTTGTACGCACACTCGGCCGGCGTGGTCGGCGATCGGAAAGGCCCCATCAACCAAGGCGTGCACGGGTAGCCGCTGTCGCCGACGAGGAGGCCGCCGTACGCGCCCGTTGTGAAGTTCTCTCCGACACTGCTCTGCGACAGCATGTACGAGTCGTGGATGCTTCCGGGCCACTTGGCAATCACGTTGAGGATCCCTGAGCGCGTCGAGCACCAGCTGCACGTTGATGGAATGGTAGAAGTGTTGGTTCACAAACACTTCCTCATGCAGCGGTGGCCCTTGGATCCGAATATGGGTGTCGTCGATGGCTCCTACAACGCCCGGTAAGCCGTCCATGGCGTAGAACTGCCGCTGCAGTTCGGGAACTTCCGCTGCTGTTGCCCACCTGAAGTAGAAAATGTGGTTTGCACTGTCACTTGCAACCGAATAAGTTATAGCATTGATTGAATCTAGCACATGTTCGATTATGACGTAGTTGGACCGTGCGCATGAAGCTTGTCATGCAGTACATATTATTCGCTTCTGTTTTGAAATGCCCGCTCCTTTCCGAAACATTCTTCAGTATCCACCAGCTACTCCAACTAACATGTTGTGAAACACATTTTTTGTAATGAGAAACACGCCACAATACAAAGTACCGCCGAGAACCGCGCCCACCACAAGAAGCTTTAAGATTATTGACCGTCGTAATAACCAGACATCGCTTTGAGCACATATATCAAGGGCGAAATAATGGCGCCGCATGTTGGTAAAAAAAAGGTTTTCTCTAACGAAAACAAGTTGAACAAGTCTTTTCTCTCACGAAACAATTTGAAGAAGTCTCTGTTCCCCAAAATCCATAATTGCATTGCAGCTGGCTGGCCCACTGGCAAAAAGAAACGCTAATGTTAGGGCTTTTCTTTTTCTCACTGTATGAAGTGCGGCACTTGCTTGGCGAGAGCCAGGGCCTCTCGTCGCACGCACCATAACGCTGTGGATTCGTGTAGATGCAGGAAGTCCTCCGCCGTGATCAAGAAGGTGCCGGTAGCGAAGAATTTCTGCACTAGGAGCACTTGAATCACGACGGGGGTTGTGTGGTTGCGTCTCGTTGGGCGCATGAGGTCGCTGTCCAAGACGTCAACGATGTACATGATGCCATCGTGGCCAAGCCGAAAACGACGTTGGAGGCCCTCTTCGTCGAAAATGTTGAAGGGGTGAAAGCGGCCGCGGAATATCCGGCCCCGTGACAGCATCCACACGGCAAAGATGGCTTGAACTCGACTTTTCGTAGCCACGTCTGGCATTTTGTTTACTCTGAGACCGCCAGTGAGCCTCCTCCGTGACTGTCTCACGATCCGAGGCTAGAACTGAGTCAGAGACTCAGTTTTGGTCTCAAGTCCAGACTAAGTTCCGTTTCGAGCAAGTCGCTCACGTTCGGTCTTCGCTGAGACTGTGTCAAGTTGTGTCTCAACTCGTTCGAGCAAGCGGCCCTGGCCTATCAAATGCGACACTAACAAAAAATTTGCTCTAGCGTGCCAAACAAAGGGAGCAATCTAAACAAATGGTTATCTCGTAGCGTAGATAACTATATGCCTGTCACGCCGGGGAGGTGAGCGGAGGCAGTAGAGACAAGAAGGCCAGTGGAGGATGCGAATAAAGGAATGTATATTTACAACAGAAGAAAAAAGGAAAGAAAAAGAATAACTAGAAGTAGTGCCAGGCAACCCTTATGACGCTTAACATCTCTGTCCTAGATATAAAAAATAATGTCTTCGTATACCGTCAATAAGTAAGTCCCAGCCTCGGTGGTAAGTCCCCGGTCGAGTCACTCGCGAACACTTGCTCGTGGTTGGTGGCTGGGTGCTCAGCGCTCGGATGTCGGACTTGCGGAGGGATGTCCCAGGCTGAGTCTAGTTCCTCGGAGCGTAGCCGAGGCTTGCTCAATGCGTCGCCAAGACCTCGTTCCCTGGCTCCTTGCATCACCGAGAGCTCGTTCCAGCCGATTCGAAAGGATCCCAACCGCTTCTTCTCCTCGAGCCCACTGCTTCCCTTCTTCTTCTTTCCCCCTAGTGGCACACCTGTGACAATGCCAAGGCTTGTGTTATAATTTTTCTAACAGAAAAGGGCAGGAACATTTTAATATTTTAAAGAAAACATGACTCACTTCTTAGTTGTTTACATAAATACGTCGTATGAGTACACCATGACAAGTCACTGTTGAAGTAAATTCTCAGAGATTGTACCGATTTCACATACTGAAGATATTCGCAACTACAATAATTACAGGTGGAAGTATGCAGCGTTACCATATCTGATAGTTCCACCTGCTTGAGTGGGTGCCTAAAACAAACAAGTTTTGTCTTCAAAGCATTCACTTTGATTAGGTTAGAGTAAAACCAGTCCATTGTAGAAGTAAGGTCTTTTCGAAGTTTTTGAACGGCAATGTGATAATCCGCATCACATGGCATCAAAACCGTGTCCTCTGCCTATTGGTATATTTTAATTTAGAGATAGCATTAGGAAGGGCATTTACATAAAAGTTAAACGATAAAGGCGACAAAACTGATCCTTGTGGCACCCCGGTAGTCAGAAAAGTTCTATTACTTTTGCGATTGTGAAAAGCTACGACTTGAAACCATCCTGAAAGGTACCGTTTAAAAGTGAAAAGGCCCCTAAACCCGAGTTTGTACAGTTTGGAGCAAAGTATTCCACGATTTATGTTGTCGAAAGCTTTTGACACACCTAGGAACACTGCACACTTATACATAATATTATCAAAGCCTGCTTGTAAGCAATCTCTAAAAGTTTCTAATAAAGCTTGAGTTCCCCGTTCAGCAACAAAATCATACTGATGATTGGATAATAAATAGAATATTATCGCCCAATTTGAATATTGGGCAATAGTTTTTAAAGTCTTTTGCTTACCCTCCTTTATACATTGGTTTATCAATACTGTCAAACCCTGCTACAATGAAATTGGTGGTGCACAAGAAAAAAATTTGTTGTAGCAGAAATTTTGTTGTTGTGAAATTCACCAAAAAATGGCATACCTGAAAAGGTAGAGTACAGAAATTCAAGCGGAAGCACTGCCTGTGTCTGCCAATGCCGGCTCGCCACTAAGCGTCTGGCCGACAATGTCATGGCGGGCCTTGAATCTAGCAGCAAAATTTAAGGCCTTCTGCTGCATTGCGCTTCCGCTGATGGGTATCTTCTTCGCCCTCATCTCCATAAACCATGGCCTTGTCGAGCTCTTCGTGCGCCGACGGTGTCAGTTTCTTTCGCTTGGCAGATGTCCCTGATGCAACAGCCTTTTTGATTGCATCTTTCGACTTTAGGATCATCGAAAAAGAACTCGGAGAAATTCCAAGCTTTTACGCGATGACAGCTTTATTCTGTCCACTTGTAACTTTGGCCAGGATGCGAGCTTTATCTTCTAAAGATAAAAACTTCCACGTTTTGCTCTGCGGTGCCATGTCCAAAAAGCCCACGTACTGTACTGACAAAAGGTCAACCGACGAAACAAAAAATTTGACTGAGCTTTGGCTTTGAATAATCATCAGCAGAGGATTATCAAGCCAAGAGCTAGGGTGCAACCAACATTGGTGCAACAGCGAAGGAAGGCCAGCCTCATCGCCGTCGTCATTGAGTAATGGCTGCCTGCAAGCATGGTCAACGTTGCACTCGGGTGTTGGTTATTCGTGGCAGTTTCTGGTGGTTTAAACACGATTCAATCCTTGTAGTAGATGTATTTTATGTTCCAAAATGCACCAAAGTGTTCGAAAGTTTGTTTTTTGTACGAAAAATTACTTTCGAACTTCGAATTGTTCAGTAAAATTTCGTTCAACCAGAACGGCACGAGAAACTGTGTTTGCTGTGGTGAGAATTTTCATGCATTGACTCCTACGGACTGTTGACGGAGAACCGAAAAATATTTGTTGAACTGGAAATTTCGTTGAAGCGGGATTCGTTGAAGTGGGGTTTGACTAGCTGTTTTCATTCCTGCTGGCCAGTTTCCTCACTGCTGTGGCGTAGTGCAGGGGTGCTTTATCTTCCTGGAAGATGCACACCTCCCTTGGCATGTGCAAGCTTCCAGCTCCTGCAAGACGTCCTGTTGAAGCATGCGAAGGTAGGCATCTCTGGTGATCGTGTCCTCAAAAGAGAATGGACCAACATCGCCCTCCCTCCAAATTCTACACCATACTATGACCATTGGTGACTGGACAGCCTCTTCAATGATCTAGTAAGGGTTTGTCTCGGACCAGTGGCGGGTGTTCTGCTTGTTGACGTGCTCGTCCATATGGAAAATAGCTTCATCCATGAAAAGCAGAAAGGGAAGGTGGATGCTGTTTGTAGATGCACCCAAGTTTGTCCACGCAGAACTTCTTTCGCCGTTCATAGTCATCTGGCTGCAGCTCGAATAGGACCTGTGGCTTGAACAAATACATTTGTTGGCAGATCACCCTCCACACAAAATTTTTACTTATACCAAGTTGTCTTGCGACTTGTCGCATGGACAGCCATGGGTTGAATGCAAACGCTGTAAGCACAGTGTGACGTTTTTTCTGCTGTGGCGACCTCTCTTTGAGTGCTTGCAGCCTGGTCTCCAGTGTTTTCCGTGTTGAATCGGTGTACCCAGCACATGGCAGTCCGACGGGTGGCTGGTTGCATATGAAAGTGACTCGAAACTTCAAGCTCACTTGCCTCATGCTCCTGGTTTCTGTAAACCAAAGGACTATTGTGCCCTTCTTTGGACAGTCAGGTGATGCATGGTGGTTGTTTTCCCACCAACCGTGGCAAAAAAAGGTCTCGGGAGCAGCGTAAAAGGATGCAACTGACCAGCAAACGAAAGCAGAAAACACACCGGATCCGTCAGCAGCAAGAGCGCTGTCGTTATGCAACCGCATTTTCTTTTATTTTTGTTACTTCAGTTTTTTCCATCATTGTCTGCATTTATTTTTAAGCCAAAGGTGCATTACAAGAAGATTATGTTCATATTAATAAACCACGGTGACGCAGACGACGCAGAGAGTCTGCGTCGCCGCCCGCTGTTGAGTCTGGCAAGTTTCTTGGCCCGACTTGGCCCTAGTCCGCCAAAGGCGGCGACGGGCAGTGGTTGGGACTGGGGGGTGGACTGGGCCGGCACCGCTCCTGTGGTGACATTGTGGGCCAAAGCTCTTCCCACTGCCGCTGCCAGGGCGTCCGCCATGGATGCTTGTGACTTCGCAGCAATGCGTTGGTTTTCTTGTAGGAGGCGGTGAAATTGCTGGTTTGCCGTCTCTCTGTCGGTCGCAACCACCTGCTCCATCCGAGCAGTATACTGTTGTAACGCACGAATGAAGTCGCCAGGGTCTCGGCTGTCATCGTCCGAAACATTGTCCTGTGGAACGGAGGCCACTTGCTTAGGAGGCATGGCCTCTGGGGGTTGATCACCAGGAGAAGGCCCAGGATAAGAAGGGCCACGAACACCGACGAAGCTGCCACACTGGGTGAAGGGGTCTATCGGTAGCGTGAAACCCCGTCTCCCGGACGGTGTCGTTCCACGTACTGAGACCCAGTGGCCAGAGAATTCCCTTAAGTAGGGCAGACCCTCTAGTGGCGGTCCCCACCTGACCCACGGGGAGGGAGGGAGGGAGGGGGGGAGGGGACGTTAGTAGGTTAAGCCTTTTATTGCTACGTAGCAGAAAAACATAAAACAAAGGTGCCACATCACTTCATTTTGGTCAGTTCATCAATACGTGGCACAGTCACGCTTAACCCTTTAAACGCCGCTACCATTTCTAGTGCATGTATCATAGAAATTTTAAGCATTTTTCCAAGTAGTGCAATGTTGCGCTTTTGTGCAAAATTTTGTTGGTCTTGCAATGACGGCTTTTTATTTACATAAGGTTCCCAAATGGGAACATTGGCCAGAAACAATATACATTGAGTCATAGGATAAATCAGTCACAACGTGATGAATATTGTTCCGCTCATCCTACTTGTGAAACTGCTCTGCGCAGTGGATGTGCAGAGGCACTTCACACTTTTTGCACATCATTCGGGAGTTTTTCTTGCAAAGCCCGCAGTGTCTTTGCTTTCCGGATGAAACCATGTGATGGCCACTTCCATTAGTGTTCCAGAAGTGCAAGGCTCCAAATGGACCTGGTACTTCTCGTTCCGGGGCAACTTCGCCGAAAAGGCCTTGTACAATGAGTCGCACAAATCGCAATTGATCATGTTGAGGCTTGTCCTGGAGGTCCACGTGGAGCCTCCATGCTGCCACTCGCAGCATCGCAAGCAGGTTGGAAAGCAGTGGCCAATACCATTTCTTACTACGAAGAGTGGGCCTGTACTCACTAATAAACCTATCAAGCAAATCAACGCCACCCATGTGCTTGTTATATTGCTGGATGAGTTTGGGCTGTTGTACTTGAACTCTCTTGCGCTGTGTTCGACTCACCATAGGATGAACAGTGTCATAGTTGGTTGCCAAGCACACGCACTTGTTATCGTTCCATTTGACAGCAAGCACTTCTCCGTCGCAGCGCAAGTCGAACACAGCGCAAGAGAGTTCAAGTACAACAGCCCAAACTCATCCAGCAATATAACAAGCACAGCTTTCAATGGCCCCTCGAAAATTCGTGGAATAACCATGTGCTTCCTCCGTGACACTTCTTCCAGGAGCGCGTCCTTTTATTCTACCAACGAAAAAGGAAAAACAGATAGCGACTCAAAACACGAAAATTTTTTCCCGAGATGCAAGGGCAATATTTTTATGCCCCGCTAAATAAGTTGGACATGTTAGTGCCTGCATGAAGTGCGTTAAAATTTCATTGATATATGTCTCACTAAAGTGCAGATGCCCTTGTAGCTCCGAGTTTAAAAAAAATGCAGAGGATAGCATTATGTCCGAAGTAATCCAAAATCTATTTAGGTTCAAACGTGTCGTTTACCCAAAAATAATTCCAGCACTTATAATTCATTGCTTTAATAGCCTTAAATGCCGCTCATGGCACGTCCCATACATTTTGGCTACATAGTGCTGCAAGTAGCGCTACAAAGACAAAGACACGGCAACTCGCAAATGTGGTTCGAGGCTTCGCAAAATAAAAAGCCACTTTCTTGATTGAGGGTTTCCACGATGTTGGAAGTCCAGTGGCTCACCTGTACCTTTTCTGTAATTTCTATTATGAACAAGAACAAGGATTTTAGAAAACAGTTAAACAGAAGAGCATTCATACCAAAAAGCTTGAGTGCTGACGAGGAATCGAAATGGTCTGAGCAATCATGTTTAACGCGCACATGCACACACAGCCTCTCTAAAGTGTACATTGGAACATGCACGAAAACTATGCCAATGGAATACTAGCGTACGCAATTCAAAACAAAAATTAAACGTACGTGAATGTTTGATTTTTTAAGCATGAAATGTCTATAGCTCTCGTTATCGCCAAACCTTCTCCGAAACTGTTGACAAAACCTTTTAAAAATTGATTGCGAGCCCCTTTCCAAATTTGTTCCTAAACTCTTTCAAAACTGCTCTGAATTAGTGTGTTCACTAGGGATGTCGCGAACCTGCTCAGGTTCGAGTTCGTCCAAGTTAGACTTTTTCCAACTTTCAACGGGATGTTCGACAAAGGTTCGACTGAACTTCGACTTTTGTGCGCATGCGCAAAACTTAAAACAACAGTTGACATCACCTGGTGGGGGCAAAGTGCAATATTTGTTGGGTGTATTGGCATCACTGGTTCACATTACTAACAAACAAAATCATTTGAAACACATATTTTCGCTTTTATATGGTGTAAAAATTGGTAACCATTTGATAAACGAAAAAATAAACTACTTAATTTGTTTCCCAATATTAAAAATATGCACGTAAAAGCCGGGCAACACTGTTCATAGGTCGAACTTCTTTGAACTTTAGTGTAAGTTCAAAGGTCGAACTTCTTCGAACTCTAGTGTAAGTTCGAAGGTTCGGCGAACCAGTCGAACCTTGAGGTTCATTGTCAAAATCGAGGTTTGACAAAAGTTTGCAGCACCCCCTAGTGTTCACCGACTTCAAAGCGAAAACAGTTTATCTCCCGGTGGGTATCGAACCTGCGTCATTGGGCTGAGAGGCGTGTGCACTACCGAGTGAGCTCTGCCACGAATGCTTCATGAAGGTTTTCAAATTTGGGTTAGCTGTGCGTGACCATGACCTGCGAGTTTCCTGGTGTGCTGAGTTCTTTGCTAATGTAGAAAGAGCTGTACACACCAATGATATTGGAGGCCGTAGCGCTACGAGGGTGGTACGTACGCTCTCTGCTCGTTATGTTAGGGATGCTATAAACATTGCAATACCGGAGCCCGAAAAAAGAAGACGATGAATGAGGGCTTGATATATTCCGATGCAATGGCTGGTGCAGTGGTAGAGCTGCTGTGCCATTTGTGCCAAAGTTCGCCAGAATGAAGAACCTGCTCCAACGACTGTATTTGAGCACAATTCGTGCCATTTCTGCGCCAAGAGGAAGCTGTTCTCGAAAAGAAAAGTGAAAGTGTCTGGCACGTGTCATTGTTGACTATGCCACTGAAAATGAGTAAAGTACAGTTGTTGTTTTTTCGGATCCCTAAGTACTATGTGCAAAGAGTAGGTTTGCACGAATATTCAAATTTTCATATAGTTGTTACAAATAATACGCTATTTGATAATCTCTTAAAAATGAACTGTGATATTCATGCTTTTGGATCGTGGCAGGTTAGCCCCCTTGAGTGCGCTTCTCCTTAAGCACCGGTGAACTGCGGAGAAGTAATACCTGCGGAGCTGACACCGCTATCTCGCGAGTTGCTTTGTTGCTGCAGAGCCGCGCGCTTAGGCGAAAGACACACCTTGAAAGTGGTCTGGTGCACTTGCGCACCTGGTTTATTGAAAAAAAAAAAAAAAGGAATCGTGATTGTTGGTATTTGCATTGTAGTAAAATCTTCCAAGTTTAACTGTGGTTATTATGCAAGCGTATACGTTAGGCAGCACTCTAAAAAAAAAATGTGTTCAATATTTGTGCTTGTTTTTCTTTTCTTTTTCATTCAGAATTGAAGCAAATATTTGCACATAGCAAGAAGATTTATACCTTTCAATAAAGTATGACTGGGCACCTTTATAGGTTTAATTTTATTTAAAATATATCGTTTACTTGCCATTCCCATGTAGGTAGTGGACTTTCTGAGGCCGCAGTCTATAAATATAGCTAGATTAAATTTAACAGAGCTCATTAGTGGGCAATTAGAAGCTCGGGAACAACCTTCGCGAGCTCAGCGGAATTTTTGTTTAAGCTTGGTGTAACAGTATCACTGTAAAAAATTGTCTGTTGTTTTTACGGGAATTCGACCATCAGTTTCGACTGCCAACGTGTTCCCGTAAAAATTAGAGCTCAATTATTCTTAGTCATGGGCCTTGCTTGTGAAATTCACACCTTTCCCATAAAAACCTCGAAGACCAGTTATTTTTTTACGGGTACTGTCAGTGAAAATGGCACTATCTCGTGAAAATCGCTCCATTCCGTTTTATTTTACCGTTAAATAACACCAATATTGTGTTTTATGAATTACGCCTGCGAAAATGAAGCTAAAGAGTGGACAACTGCATCTTTCATTTCACTAGTAAACATAGTGTTCCTTAAGAAGAATATATTTGCAAACTGTACTTTCACTTGCTTGTTTAATGTGGTCTGAATGTTCTAGTCAGGAGAATCTTGATCTGGAACTCTTCCTTTTTTGCAACAAAATTTATCGCACATTGCTGATTGAAGCTGAAATAACCCGTGATGCACCAATGCAGTGCAAACACCGCATCAGAGAAGATAAGCAATATGATGAGAAAGCTGCAAGAAAAGCGAGCAATTTGCAGGTAATTAGTGGCACATTAATCCTGTGACTGAAGCACATAGACCTAAACTAAAGGAGCAGCTTACCTTATTGTACTGGCCTGGTCACTTTGTGAAACAAACACCACTGATATAGAATGAAAACTTTACGCTGGAATACATGTCTAGTGATGTGTTTTATAATGAACGGCAAATATTTCAAAGCCCTTTATTGCACTTTACGTAACTTTAAAATAATTTCTTGAAGATGACTTAGCAAGAGG
The DNA here is from genome assembly GCF_016920785.2 of Ixodes scapularis. Taxonomy (NCBI): domain Eukaryota; kingdom Metazoa; phylum Arthropoda; class Arachnida; order Ixodida; family Ixodidae; genus Ixodes; species Ixodes scapularis. The sequence goes on from NW_024609846.1 coordinate 96,732,125, forward strand.
GAACCATTTCTGTGGTGCACAAGATTCTGGGCTGCTTGGCAGAAGAAAAAGAATCCCTGCGTCTGGTCGACTAGATCATGTTGTAGGGCAAAATAATAAGAATGACTCGGTGAGCTTCCAATTGCTATAAAGAGGCGCTTACATTGTGATATGAAGGTTCATGGAAAAAAGAATGGTTTGCATTTTGTGATGGGTAGAATGACTTTTGACATATTTTCAAAGTTGGCACATAAAACAGGTATATATGGCAGCCTTACCTAGATGTTCCATTCTCACTCAGTAATGTGCTGTACCAAGGCAAGACCTTTCTTGCTAACTGCCACATTTCCTTTTTTCCTTCCTTCCACGGTCTGGGTTTATGCCAGAAAATGCCCTTAATAGCGCCCGAAAAATAAAAGGCAGGCATAATTGTATTAAAGCCTAAAGAATGGCATTAAAAAGCATGTTATAAAATTAAAAAAAAAAAAAAAACCAATATTATACACTTTGAATGGTAAGGAGTAACTTTCATTAGATTCAAAAAAGTGAAAGCCATTTACAACTCCCTGTAATGCCGAATTGGAGCGCAGCTCTTGTTGAGGAGGGAAGGGTACTGAGGGGAGGGTAGACCCCTCCTCCTACTCCTTCTCCTCCTCCCCTCATCTTCGGAGGGGGGGGGAGGGGGGTCACGTGACCTCCGGGGGGGGGGGGGGGGTCAGGTGACTTGGGGAGTCACGTGACCTCTGGGGGTCACGTGACCTCTGGGGGGTCATGTGACCTCGCGGTTACGCTGACGGCGACATCGCTCAAGCCGGAAATGGCCGCCTAAGCTGCGCTCTAAAAGAAAACAGAACAAAGTGGTTAGTAAATTCACAGCGCATAAAATATATATAGAAAAAGGTAAAACCATATTGCCATGTTCTCAGCTCGTGCACAATTCCCCAGTATTTCACGGCTTTGGTTTGAATGAAGGACACCTCCATCTCTGCATCAGCCAAGACTTCGTGTTTTGAGCTCAACCTCCTTCAAAGCGGCGGCGGCACGTTTCCTTTCCTGTTGATTCCTCAATGCGTCGGCTCTTTCTTTTCTTGTCCTCTCCAGCTCTTCCTTCTACTGCGCGTTCACCCCTGCATCATTTGAAGCATCCTCTTGGTCAGCTGCACACTGGCGACTCCTCCAGCCGACGACACAGCATCGTGGACGATTCGCTGCGCGACCAGAGATTGTTCTTTCTGGTTTTCGACAGGACAGTCCTTGTTGATGGAAAATCCCCGCTCAACAGACGCATTTTCGTGCGAAAAAGAGAGAATCATCTTGGCAAAAGTGAATAGGTCCTTGTTTAAGCCACAGACACCTGCCCAAAGGGCGTCCAGCCGATGCACGCTTCTGTCAAAACTTTTCAGTGCTGCCTGCATAGAGGCTAAAGAGCACACATGCTTGTACGACTGCAAAGCATGATCTGCTTCCGCTCCAGTACTTCGAGTACATCACTTAAATGCCTTTGCCCGAGCTCGGGCGGGCGGGCGGGCGGGCGGGCGGGCGGGCGCAGCGGCGGCTGTCGAACCGGTCGAAGAGGTCACTTGCAAGTCATACGAAGTGCTTCAAACGGCGCTGGTTCGGGAAACTGTCCACTTTCGACTTGCTCTGTTATTTGAGCCAGCATTACCTTGACTTTCGCTTCCTTTATAAATTACAGCTAATTTTCCCTGATAGAAGCACAAATTTTCTGAGTTCTTCCAGACTTCAAAATCACTGAGAATTCCCGGTTTTCCCGGTGGTAGACACCCTTCTTCCTAGAGAAGTTAATACTTTAGGAAGCACTTGTCCAATATAAATGGAAGCTTTTTGATACCGTTCATACTCAACCAAATGCCAAATAGTTTGAATGCACATACCTGCTGCGATTATGCAGGGAGAAAGCGGAGTGTCCGGGCACCTTTCTATCTCCTCTGAACTCAAGTGGGCCTGGAAAGAGACAGAATGAATGCGATATAAATGTTGCACCTAGAGTGACCACTCGTCCCGCGACTCCCACATGATCCCCCCTCCCCGAGGTCACGTGACCCCCCTCCCCCCGAGGTCAGGTGACCCCCCCGGAGCATATTAAAGAATGAGGGGAGGAGAAGGAGGAGGAGGAGGGGTCTACCCTCCCCTCAGTACCCTTCCCTCCTCCTCCTCAAGAGCTGCGCTCTAATTCGGCGTTACAGGGGCTTTCACTTTTTTATTTCCATTTGATGCATGAATGCTGATACAGTCGATATTTGTTTTCAACTTCGACACATTTAATAACACGTTCCTCATTAAATGAAATATAATTGGGAGTGGAAATTATTTGAGCTTAATTGCTGCAATACAGTTAGTATGTGTATAAACAGTACAGGATAATAAATGTGTTAACAGAACCTTGGCTCAATGTGTGCGTGTTAATAAATTCCCTCTACCTCCCCCCTCCCCCCCCCCCTTGTTCCACGTGTCCCGCATTTCGCTAGAAGGAAGGTGGTCACCCTAGTTGCACCCATGGAGTCAGGACTTTCATTGAGCTGGCCACCGCACACTTACATTAATTTTAGAAGGCAAACATACGTCTTTACTAAGAGTGAGTCAATCTCGCTCTTCTCCAAACCATGCCATGGTGAGCGATGCAATGCGAAGGAATTCAGCTTCGTCCTGCGTTGAACAAGGCGCTTCTTTCCACACACCCATAATGTTAGGTTTGTTATGTTTTTCCTTGTTGAAGAAGTCTAGGATCACCCTTTTCATGTTTCGCATAGAGCATAGAGCCCATCGAATGAGTTACCACCAAGGACCCACAATCTCAGAAACATCTTTAGTGCACCTTTAAGGCACACACTAAGGCGATCAATATGCAAAACACCGCTTCTGATTAATATGAAATCAAAACCAATGACACACATATTTTCAAAACATTTCCAATGCTCACTAATACAGTTCGGCGAGCCTCTGGACATCTTGGAAACATTTAACATCTGTCTTGTAGTGTGAATAAAGATTTGCTCCGCACCGACGCCACTTGCCTGTAACCCGGCAGCGGCTTTGCATCATCCAGGCTGCCTTGTTGTCTTTCGTGTCGCGCACTGAAGTGGCAGCTGTTTCTATAGAAACAACTACTTCCTTGTTGTAGAAGGTGGAACAGCCTTCTGGAGGAGAGGCAGGGATTGCAGCAAGCCTTGTCAGGAGAGCACTGTCCTCGCAGCTTTCTACAATCTGGCAGAACCTCTCGTCCAACCTTGTGGGCTCCGGGGCACTGGAATAGCACACACACACATCCAATACTATGCCTGCAGCCCAAAGCAAACTGATGCACACCGATTCTACCACATATTTTCTTTTTTTTCATTTACTATGCAAGACAAAGATCATATGGGGATGAAATGCTACTAATAAATGCATGCTTGCCGTATGTGGCCCTCATACTGTTTTGTTTTGCCTACACAACGCTTGTGTGTAAAACACCAACTATGCACACAATCCAACATACTAATTTATTCAATCCTGTATTGCCTATTTAATGGCCTTGCCAAGTTCCAATTACTCCTGGGGGTCACATAAGCATGTCTGTGGCTCCCCTGTGCGACTGTTCAGCCCGCCACCGCCTCCTAAAAAAGAAAGTAAAAATCCATAAACAAAAGTGAACCTATGTCTTTGTACAGATGATACTCTGAAGTCATTCGAGTAGTATGCTCATAAGCGAAGTTGAATTACATTTCTCAAACAAAATGCTCCCATGTCTCATGAGGTAATTTAATGAACCGAGAGAACTTTCAGCTTTCATACTGTGCCAGCACCTTATTTCATGGAGTGATTGCGGAAAAAAAATTAAAAATTAAGTCTGCGAGAAGACAAACTTTATTATGAAAGCTGAACCAAAGACACTTCAGAAGAGCAGTTTGTAGCTACCTGTGCTTGGCAAGTGCAGACTTGAAGCAGGCCCCTATCAGCTGCTTCAGGGTGTCTGTCTGCTCTTCAGGTGCGAGTTCCAGGGGAGCTGGCAGAGTCTTAACATGGCAGAAGGCCTTCAGCTGTAAAGGCTCTCCATAAAGTGCTTGCCCAGGAGTTTTCTTTTACGTACACTCTATCTGTGGAGCTCAGCTCTTCCAGCCGGTGAATTCCAGTTCTGCAAGATGAAACCGAAACCAAAGCTTGTTACAGATGAAGCAACCTGCCTGTTCTCAATTTTGATGTATGTACTGTTGCGTATGTTGACTCTTAGTTCCATCGTGTCACAATTAAGTCCGCGTTGATGAAACGGCGAAACCCGACCACGTTAACGCGCGGTGCGGTTGATCACAGCGGAGGGACATTCAGGGTACCGCCCATTTCGCGAAATTGCGGTAGTCCTGATCGCGCACGCTTAAAGCCGAACCGATAGACTATCGTGCTTGAATGAGAGATGTCAGCGTACGAATACACCTGTGTCCACAACAGTGTCCACGAGCACGCCTGCACCCATAAAAGTATTAGCGAGCAACGATCAGGAATGCCTCAAGGCCATCTTGTACTCACGCCGCATGACAAAGGTTTGTTTGTAGGTGCATACCTGTTGCAATGTAGAAGGGCGGCCACTGTGTGCTTGCAGCATTCCGACGGGTCTGCCACGCACGAGCAGACTGCCCTTTTGACACTGAGCTCGCAGCTGTCACCTCTTGCAACAAGCTCCACATTGATCTCATGGGGGTCTCCCTTCACATTGCTCGTGGCGAGGCACAAAGCAAAAATGCTCACCTTGTTCTTAGACAATGTCGTTTTTCCGCAGAGGAAAAGGTGGCCTGCTTGAAGTAAACGGTCTGCTTCCTCGTAGCAACGCGAATATTTCGTTGCATTCGTAAAATCCAGAATGGTAGTCAGCAGCAGGGCCCTGCTTGTATCTTTGACCGTCAATACGTCTGCCGTTTAGAAACAGCAGCAGAGCCCCCTATAGTTAGTTGGAATTGCGAATAGTACACCCTTACAAGCTTGTGTTTTTTTCGAGCAGAGCCAGGTGGGTTGGCCACCTTGAAGGCATCCTGGTATAGAACGATTGGAAGAGCACTTTCAGAGGAGAGACATGTGTTGCTCTTGCAAATTAGGCCATCAGTTATATCCGATAGCTTCCCTCCAACTCCTGGATGCTGTGGGCCGTACAAACACTGTGCTCCGTCTTCGCCAGTCAAAATTTTTGGCGAGGTCTCCAAGATCAGAATGTACTGAAAACTTTTCCCCCTCCGGTCTTTGTCGCGACCAAGCCTGATGTTTTTAGGTGCAACATATGCAAGTTTTTCTTTATGCTTTTCACTTAGTATACTCAGTGCTGAATAGTGAACATGGTGCCTTAAAGACATTCTCTGTGTCAACTTCGCCCTCAATTTCTAACGCGTCACTCCTGGCCATTTTCTTTTCCAACTGTTTGCGCAACTTTAACAAGGTAAATTTCGTATTTATATTGTGAACACGGAAGGTGCTCTCAGCTATTACTTGCTTGTGCTTCCAGCGATGTTGTCGGTGAACGATTTGCTGATTCAGAGCTTCTTCTCTTGACCTGCTTTTCTTTTTAGTCCGATATTATCTCAAAACGTCGGATGTTTTGAGATAATATCAGCATTTTGACAAAACGTCAGCGTTAGACCTCGCGGTTTTTAGGAGATTTCCTTTTGCTCTGTGGCTTTTTTACAATAATCCTTTTTGGGTGAAATCACGCAATGAGAGGTTTTTGCGGGGGGAATTTCCCGGGTTCCCGTTTTTGCCACTTTTATAGCCTTCTATGTTCACTTTGTACGTCCCATCAACAAACAAAATTTCTGGATATTTCTGTAAAGTTTCTTTCAAGATAGAGGTCTGGAATAAAACAAATAAAAGTTTGTCCTTCTCATCCTTTTCATAATGAATAATCCAGTTGAGATTCTGAGAGGCAAGGGTCTGCATCTGTTCGAGCAACATGCCACCATGATCCTGACTAGTTTTAATTGTAGTTGCATAACGAGACTTGTAGTTGTTTGTCTTTCGTTTTCAGAAACTTGCCAGTCCTTTCATAAACATAATTTTTGAAGTCCTTAGGTGCTACATTGCATTTGGCAAGATCTGCAAATTCTGCCTTCTCAGGTTCACTGAGGAATCTATTTTGTGGATATAAATTGAATAAGTCCTGGAGATAGTTGTGCTCAACGACAAGTTTCGAAATTGTGTAGAAGACACTTCCTTTAGTTCTCATAGCCACTGAAACAAGCATCTCACTGCTAGTATGATTGAAGTTACGGTTTGGGCGTTTTCCAATGCCCCTTGAACGTGGCTTAAGTCCATGTACACAGATGTAGGTAACTCGAGAATACTTGAATTCATCACTTTGAGCTAATGGGCATAAGTTGCTCTTACTTACTGCAACCATGTGGTGCTCATCTTTGCACCAGGCTTCAAGGGCTGACCAAAAATTTACAAAGTTTGCAAAAGTTGCCCCTTCAAAGATGACACTTCCTCCGCCAGACAGAGTAGGGGGACAAACGACAGTATTACCAAGCTCTGAACAAACTTCATCAGTCCCCATGATGACAACCCGACGTTTCCGCTACAGGGCCTTAGAAATGCGCTTGGCCCCGAGCTTCTTCGCGCATGCTCGACGGCCATCACCTGAGCTAGCGGCATCATCCGAGAGGCTACTGCCATTCTGCACCTCTGGACGTGTGGCGTTGGAGCAAGCGTCTGGCACAACCCGACGTTTCCGCTGCAGGGCCTTAGAAGCAAGCTTGGCCTTGAGCTTCTTCGCGCATGCTGGACGGCTATCAGCTGAGCTAGCGGCATCATCTGAGAGGCTACTGCCATTCTGCACCTCTGGACGTGTGGTATTGGAGCAAGCGTCTGGCACAACCCGTTTCAGCTGCAGCGGCTTAGAAACAAGCTTTGTCCTGAGCTTCTTCACGCATGCTAGCGGCATCGCACAGCTAGCGGCATCATCCAAGAAGCTACTGCCATTCTGCACCTCTGGACGTGCGGTGTAAGGGCCAGCGCCTGCTGGGTGGCCATCAGCTGAGCTAGGGTCAGAGCATGTCTCCAAGGAGGACAGCTTGTCAAACATAGGCACAGATGAAAAGGCTTCAATAATAGGCATAGACTCCAAAAGGCAACCCACTGCAAAGTCTCCATCATCCCAAGTAATTATGGGGGATGCGATGGTAGCAGTACGGTTTCGTGCCTTGCGCGATCCCTGAGACTTGTGCTCCCTGCATTTGGGCTTCACCAACTGCCACTTGTATCCACCCACTAAACTCGGAGGTGATGAGGCCACAGAAACAGCAAGAGGAAGTGGTGGAGAGGATGCAGAAGCAGCAGGTGGTGGGGGCACAGAGGAAGCAAGGGGGAGTGGTGAAGATGCAGAAGCTGGAGGAGGTGGTGGGGGCACAGAGGCAAGAGGAGGTGGTGGTGGGGGCACAGCAGAGGCAGCAAGAGGGAGTGATGGAAAAGATGCAGAAGGCACAGAGGCTGCAAAGTCTCCGTCATCCCAAGTAATGATGGGGGATGTGATAGTAGCGGCGTGGCTTTGTGCCTTATGCACCTTTGGAGACTTGCGCTCCCTGCATTTGGGCTTCACCAACTGCCACTTGCATCCGCCCACCAAACTCTGAGGTGATGGGGCCACAGAAACAGCAACAGGAAGTGGTGGAGAGGATGCAGAAGCAGGAGGTGGTGGGGGCGCAGAGGAAGCAAGGGGAAGTGTGGAAGATGCAGAACCTGGAGGAGGTGGTGGGGGCACAGCAGAGGCAAGAGGAGGTGGTTGGGGTGCAGAGGAAGCAAGAGGGAGTCGTGGAGAAGATGCAGATGCAAGAGGAGGTGGTTGGGGCGCAGAGGAAGCAAGAGGGAGTTGTGGAAAAGGTGCAGATGCAAGAGGAGGTGGGGGGCACAGAGGAAGCAAGAGGGAGTCGTGGAGAAGGTGCAGATGCAAGAGGAGGTGGGGGGACACAGAGGAAGCAAGAGGGATTTGTGGAGAAGGTGCAGAGGGAAGAGGAGGTGGTTGGGGCGCAGAGGAAGCAAGAGGAAGTTGTGGAGAAGGGGCGGATGCAAGAGGAGGTGGTTGGAGTGCAGAGGAAGCAAGAGGGAGTTGTGGAGAAAGTGCAGAGGCAACAAGAGGTGGTGGGGGCACAGAGGAAGCAAGAAGAGGTGGTTGGGGCACAGAGGAAGCAAGAGGGAGTCGTGGAGAAGGTGTAGATGCAAGAGGAGGTGGTGGGGGCACAGAGGATGCAGGAGGAGGAGATGATGGAGGCGAGGGGAGCATGCTAGGAGGGCAAGAATAGCCAAGCGGAGGAAATTCAATCTCGCATGTCGTGTTCAACAGGACATCCGTGGGGTTCCAGCAGTTCCAGGAGGGGCTGGCACTCGACATCCTCTCCATGTGGTCCTCCTCTGTGCGTGCAGGGACAGGAACTCTGCAAAAACCTATTCAGGTTGTTTTGAAATAGGCGTCTTAGTTTTGACAATGTAATGAGAAAAGAATATGTATAGAACTTCTTTTCATTTTCTATATTTGACCTGCCTACCTTACAACAAAGGCAATAGCTCCGACGGTGCATTATATGCCTACACCTGGCGAACAGTGAAAGTCAGCACAGTACGTCAAAATGAATGTAGCTCCACATACCTTGTTGCCATCCCGGCTTGGGTGTACTCCGTCGTAGCCGATTGACCGATGCCACTCGTCCACGAGATTGCCGATGAACACGAAGCCCTTCTTGAGGCAAAACTCCTGCAGGAGCCAGTTCACTTCTTTGTACCGATCATTCAACGATTGGATCTCAGCACTCTTACTTCGCTGACACTCCAACGAAGAGAACCTGTTCTCCCGCCTCGGAAGGACGGAAGAAAAGGCGATCTGCATCGTCGGATTGTGTTCCAAGATCTGAGCCGTCAGCCGACGGTACTTGTCAATGTACACGCCGGCACAAACGCTGGTGTTGTTTGTGCCATTGTGCAAAATGACAGCCTCAAAATTGGGCAGGGCGTCAGACACTTTGGAAAACAAGGCCTCGATTCTAATGCCACTAAACGCCCGCACTTCAACAGCCACCCGGTTATTCGATGGGAAATACTGGGACAAGTATTTCACCCATCGAATCCTCGGCCACCAAAACTCGAGGCATGTCAGAAGCGCAACCGTGCTAACACACAAAGGGCCGAACTCTCCTTGACCAAGAAAGAGAGAAAAAAACGCTCCAGAGATTTTCAAACCCGCTTGCGGAAGACCAGGCAGGGACAGCAGTCCAGACAAGGCAGGAACTCAAGGGGCAATGACTGCCGAGCACATGGACGAAACCGTGGACAAAACAATAAGGCAAGAACGGAAGTTGGGAGGCAAGACCGGAAGTTGATTCCTGCGTGAACGTAGCCAGGCCGGGAGGAGAACAGGCTCCGTCCACGCAGGAAGTGACGTATGTGCGCTGGAAGTGACGTAGTGCGTGGATGGAGCCTTATCTCCTCCCGACGTGGCTACATCCCCGCGCGTGGATGTAGACACTCCCATATAAAATTGTTTCTTCCTTAAAATTTGCAACTGGTCATTTATGGCTGAATCAAGCAGAATATGAATATCAGCTATATTCATAACTCAGTTGTTAATTGATGAAACCTGTGCAACTTATTTTTTTTTTTAATTTTAAGTGTGAACGTTTTTTTAGGAATTAAAATTATTTCCTTGCCAATGATTAAGCATTTTCTACATATTAAGTTGTAATATACGGCCTATCGAAAGCCATAAATATGACTCTAGCCCTGGAGCTCCTGCTGAATTAATTTTTTTCCGTAAGCTGGCTGATGTGCAGTGCCCCTCAAACTTAACGCCGCCACTCGGTTACTCAAATATTGACCTATTACATGCTACGCAAAGATAAATTGGTCGCTGCAGCTGCTGGAATAGCTTCCCCTCATTGGGTTTTTTTCGGGGACGCAAATCTTCACCAACTAGTTCGACCGCTAGGTTCAGAAATAACTCAAAAAGTGAAGAAACCAGACAATCTTGTGACGGCGTTAAGTTCGGGGCGCATCATACATTGTGGAAGATGTCGGCGTCTTGAAACCCCACTGCTCACATACAAAATCCGAGATTCATCCAGTGATACACAGTTTCCTCGAACCCCTTTCACTTCGCTGTGAACGACTAGTCGCCTGTAGGCTGCCACAAACTGCGAGACCATGGGGTTGTTGTTCCAGCCTCCTCCGGAACGCAGAGCACCAAAGAACAGCTCAATATGGTCCTGTGAAAGCTTATAGGTGAGGAGGTAACGCAGGGGCGGAGCTTCACCAAGGAGGAGGGAAGATGCAAGACGTGTCGTGCTTTCTATGGTCAGAAGGAAACCAAGAAAAGGAGTTTCTCCTTGTATCTCACACATGGGTTTTCCAGCTGCATTAGTGAGCCCCTAAGTATAGTCCTTGTCTCTCTAAAAAAAAAAGACATCCAAGTGCCTCTAGTTCCTGGCTGGAGTAGTACCTTGAAGCCTCTAGCGACAGGGTTGCGCGAGTACAAGTAATCAAACAAGCAGTCAAACAGCTGAATGAACTTGACTTTGGAATTTTTGAACTGCGGAAGCTCGAGATTTTTACAGCAGAAATCAATGGCATCCGCGACGCTAGAGCTCAAACGGTAACTGCAAAGAAAAAAAAGTGTAATTTTAAACAACCTAATTGGGACAAGCATGTCGCAAAACAATTTTTCTGCCAAAAACAAAATTTTTTACAGCAATATTTATTGCGCTAGACCTATTTTAGTTTGCGGCTGTTTCATCTATTCTAAATCACGCGCCACAAAGTTGGTATTATACGTCACGGAGTGACATATCACAGCCACTCCGTGCACGTCGAAAGAGCGGGAGTTTCAAATGTGGAGAAGTTGTGACTCCAACTAAATTACGTCCTGTGGCGTAAATATTGCTAAAAAAATTGTTTTTTCGCGGAAGATTTGTTTTGTGGCATGCTTGTCCCAATTAGGCTGTTTAAAAAGCACTTTTTTTTTCTTTGCATTTACCCTTTAATGTCTGGGCAGCAAGATTGACCTTCATCTTTTATTTCTATTAGTCAATGTGTGCAGCATGTAGCTTTGTTGCAGCATACACGCGTTCTTTCTCGTGAAGGTCGTGTAGTCACACAATATAGTGTCACTGAACTAGTGACCCAGAGGCATCCCAAAGCCACTTAAGGGAAGCAAGAGCTTTTTGCACCAACTTAATCATATGGCGTGCATGAAGAGGAAGTCACCATGACAGACCCATCTTCAAACGAGGCCCCCAGATACTTAAACATAGAAAAATTGCAATGAAGGCCATCAGATGTCAGTGATGTAACATGTACCCCTGCATCATGCAGTTTGGTCAAACACAAGTTCACGAGATTAGTGCATTCTTTTCCAGAGAGCTTACTGTTCAGCAAGTAGCCAGAGGGTATCTTCCAAAGCGAGTCTAGTGACACAAGCATGAAGACGATAGCTTCAGATGCAACATCACTGCCGTCATCATCCATCTAGATGCTTTCTTGTAGCCATTTCATCTACAAGGTTACACAGAAGCTCTTTGTCCTTGAGCTTTGCTTCCCTTGCCTTGGCCCGGATGGCATTCATGGCCTTACCTGTAAAACCTGGTTCTCCATGCACAGAGCTTGAATTACTTCGTTATGGCTGAAGGGTGCGGCAAAGAACAGCCAAAAGTCTGCCTTACGTAGTTGGAGGCTCTATTTATTTATTTATTATTTATTTATCAATACTGCAATCCCCTAGCAGGGATTTTAGCAGGGTGGGTTTACAATGTGAAAGTACAGATACATAGCTGGCACAAAAGGACAAAAATACTAAATGTAACAAAGAAATTTAAAAATGGGTCTTGGAGCGACACGGGGGTGTGCCGCCTCCGAAGCAACCAACTGACAGAGAGAGAGGTGTGATCGCTTATATATAGGGTTCGGAGTTTTCGGTTTAAACCGATAAAAACCGATAAAGGTACGCCGAATCCATTTTCGGAAATTCGGTCTTAACCGAAAAAGGTCAGTTTTTAGGTTTGGCACTTTCGATTTAAACCGATGAAAGTGCGCCAAATCTATTTTCGGAAATTCGGCTTTAACCGAAAAACGCCAGTTTCTAGGTTCGGCATTTTCAATTTAAACCGATAAAAATCGATAAAAGACGTCGAATTCATTTTCTCAAATTAAGTTTTAACCGGAAAAGGTCACTTTACCGTCAAGTCTTACCGCAGAGCCGTGGCAAAAAAGTGAAACGACAGTGTCTATCGAAACGTATCCGAATATATGGGATACACGGATGCCATCACGACGTTTTGGTTTAATGTGCGCATCATCGATCGAAACGTGAAGTCCGAAATGCCCCATGACTTCGCCATGTACGAGCGTGTTTTCGAACTCGGAAGACTGACTTGATGCAAGCTCTGCATGTTGTGTTGTGCTTCAAAACGTCGCACTGTGTCTCTTTTGGCGGCCACAATTGGTTGATTGGCCGATTTCGGCTGAGGCAGCGCTTCATCTCCTCAGCCTGCCAGTGTCCAGTGTTATCGTTGAGAGGGCATTCTCGAAGCTCAGTGTCATATTAATTGGAAAGAAAAACTGTGGATCAATGAGGAGAACCTCGGAAAGTACATGTGTGTGTACCATAATAAGATAACCTAATCCTGATTTACAGAAGGCGAAGTTCCATGTTTTTAGGCATAGGCTTCATATCTGACTTGTTTGTACTTCTGTGTTTTTTTTTGCGTTTTTTTTTGTTTCTTTTACAGTTGCACACATTTGCCAAATAAAGTGTCCATTTCTTTTTCAATATATATGTGCCGTTATTCTTTGAGTGATCACAAATATCAGAACTACAAGGATCATCTGATCCGGTGTCCGTTGGTATTTATTTTAAATTCACCGAAAAAGGCCGACAAACTTTTGTGGGAATAAATATACGCCGAAAAAAACCGAAAATTGAACTTTAAAATAAACACCGAAAAAGGTACGCCGAATTTTGGAAAAATAGAAACCGAAAACGCGAAACCTTACTTATATAGCAGTCACCCTCTCTCCCCCCTCCGACATGCCCCCAGCCAATCCCGTGGGGGAATGGGCGAAAAAGGAGTGCGGAAGGCGTGAGGGCATGTCGGCGGGGTTCTGTGCAGTGGGTAGCCATTTGGCCCTCAGGTCTTTCTTTATTGAGGGACATGACATAGCTACAGCGAGGGTCCATGGGAGCGCACGCAAGTGGCCACTGGTAATGGCGCAACGTAGTGCCTTGTTGTCAGTGAAGATCAGTGAGGCGGTCGGGGCTAGTAGGGCAGCGATGGTCCATGCCACAGCTTCCCGCAGGTAGATGTGGCGGTCGGGGGCGGTCAGGATGGCGAGGGCCGACGTGGGTGTCACGACACCAAGTCCGTTGTTTGAAGCGTCGGCGTACAGTACGTTCACAGGGGGGGTAGGGATGAGAGGGAGAGTGTGGGGCAGCGAACGCCACAGTTCCTTGAACACGAGAAGCCACTGGAGGGGGGGGGAGGGACAGAGGTAAGGGCGGACTCAAAAAGGGGCCGAAGAGCGCTGTATCCCGTACGATAGAGAGAAAAATAAAAAGTCCATAGGCCGGCGAGGCGGCGATATTGGGTCGGGGAACAAGGGGTACGTAGGAGGGGGAGTGTGTCCGCGAGGGACTGGACGCGCTGGGGCATGTGACCTATTGTGGAGGTTATCGTGTTCAAGTTAAAGCCAAGGAACTTAATAGAGCGACTTGGGAGTAGGCTAGTATCCTTGGGGTTAATGCGGAAACCGCAAGAGATTAGTTGATGCACAAAAAGGTCAGTTTGTGCTTGAAGGAACGAGGGATCTGGGTGTGAGAGTAAAAAATTGTCGATATACGCCCACGCCCAGATCCCGCGTGAATGAAGGGTACGTGCAAGTGCCGTCGCCAACGACTGCGTCAAAAAAGGGACTGGTCGGAGACCAAAGGGCAACCGAGTGAAAGGCAAATAAGTGCCATCAAGGCGAAAGGTTGTCAGTTTTTGGGCAGATGGATGGAGAGACACATGATAAAAGGCCTCCGCCAGGTCCACCTTTGTAAAGTATGCATGTTTGGGAAGGGGGACCTGGAGGAGGACTTTGGGAAGAGGGTCGAGACGAAAGCGTGGTGCAGGAAGGTGTGGTGTTAAATGGCTGGCATCTAAGATGAAGCGGGACTCAGTAGTGGATTTCGGGGCTAACTGGACTGGGCTCAAGTATGGCCCACGACGGGTAACCCTCAAGATACCGGAAGCGGTCATAGAAGCGACTGCAGCACGAAGGACCGGCAATTGTTCTGGAGGGGGGGGACGGTTGTTGACAACCGAAGAAGCGGAACAGTTTATCCGAAAGTTTCCGTAGTCGGATGGGGGGAAAAACCCGAAGGTTTGCGAGGTGAGATGCCAGTCGACTACGGGAGGAGGAGCACTGGCTCGGATGGGCTGCCACTGGGGGCCGGGAAAAATTGGAAGGCGGGAGTCTTCCTCAGGTGACTCGTCGTCCCCGTCTGAGGGCTCATCAAAGTGCGGTTGGTCATGGAGCCAACGTAAGATACGATCGGCAGCCAGGACCCAAGTGTCCTCCTCCTCCGCCTCCGAGGAGGAGAGGTGGGAGGAGGACGAGGAAGGGGCCAAAGAAGAAGGTGGAGAGACAGGAGCGTCTAATGGTATGTTGGCGCAGTTAAGGGCCTGTAGGAGTATGTCAGGGGATCAACGATGTCCTGGACCACGGCCACTATCTATTGGCCGGCAACCGAAACTAAAATGGGCTGCGGTTCATGAAGGACAAGATTCAAGGGTTCTATGAGTTCTTGGACAAGGTATGAGGGAACGTCGGAACTCACCACTGTTGATGGCGGGGTGTCAGGTAGTGGGGCGTACTCGGGGGTATCCCACATAGGAAGGCGCTGGAGGAGAGAGTCCGGTGGGGGGCCGGCAGTTCGTCGAAGAGGGGGGAAGAGTTCACTCTGCCGGGTCGACGGCGTCACGGGGACGGGCTGCTGCTGGTCGACCTCGGCCACCACGGTTGGCCGCTCCTCGGCCACGGTTGGTCGGTCTGGAGGGCCGGTCGGATGAAGGAGGGGCGGGCTGCGGTGTGGGGAGCGGTGCTCCCAAAAGGTAGGATGTTGTCGGGATTGGCGTAGCCTTGGAGTGCTGCTTGCCACCCCGTAAGTGCGACGTGGTAGAGGAGCCTGACACGGTCAAACACCTTAAGCTTCGTTGAAGCTCGGAGGGGGGGGTCGGAGTCCCAGACGTGTAGAAAGAGCTCCAGGGTCTGGAGCTCGACGACGTCGCGGGTTCCGAAGAACCTCGATTGCCGGCTGGCACGATCGACGTAGAGGAAAGCGTTGCGGAAGTCTCGGCGGGTGGGGGGGTCGTGGGTTGTGAAAAGCCGCTGCCCGCGGCTGCCAGTCGGGGCACGAGTGGGGCGGATGTGCCGGGGATACTGGCGATCCCTTCTTGGGGGGAGTCTCCACTGCTGCTGCTGTGGTCCGAGTCATCAGGAACCCTGGCGCGGTAGCGGCCTGCGGGGTCCTGGCTCGCTGGGTACCCTCTGAAGAGGAGGTCTTCTTCGTCATCGTCGTCAGTGGTCGTGAGGGGGATGGGCTGGGCAGTCTCGGACACACGAGCACGTCTGGGAGGGGGGGGCCTCCGGGAAGGCAGCCCTAAGGGTGGTGGTGAGGGCGGTGACCAACTCCTGGGTCGCCGGTGTCGGGTTGACGGGGGTTCTGGCGGTCATCGGGTTGGACGGTGGTGCGGGAATTGAAGAAAAGGGGACCCTACTCGCAGGGCCAGGCGGCGTAGCTGCCGGGACAGGGCTTCCATCACCCGGTGTGCCGCCACGGGAGGTTAGAGGTCGAGCTGATTGCGAACGGAGAAACCACTCGGTCTTCTTGGGATAATTTTCTGCCCGCGCTCCTGGAGCTAGCGTGATGGCATGAACATTTAAGTGCACGGGCCTTCATACGGTCTTTGTCCCCGTTGCCTCGAAATACACCCACACGTCTGCAAGTTTGTCTGCTTCTGGCGCTGAGGTTGTGGTGACGTCAGAACGCAAAAGCTCTGATTACCCACGATTGAAGAATTGTGGGTAGACCTCAATGCTAGCTTCCTTGAGGTCTGCCCACTATCTTACAATCATAGCTAATCAGACCCCGGCGATCTGACTTCGCAGCAACCCTGCGCAACACGCAGACCCCATATAAGACAAGACTATACATCAAATATGTTTTAACTGCATTTAATACGTGTATTATTTCTTGCTTTTTGTCCGCTTTCGATATTCATTTTAATATACTGAAATATATTCAAAATGAATAAAAATATCGCAAGATATACACTCTGAGCGCATTAAAATCAGACTTGTACGCAATCCGTTACGAGTAAAGCAGTTACTTATAATCCCTTATATTTATCAGTAATTTTGTAATGGAATAATAAACATATTTGTTACAGTAATTTTAAATAATCTTTATTACATATTTACGTAACAGATACGATCACGTAACAGAAATTACGCATTTGTAATAGTAATTGAGTAAACTACTAACTACTGTAAAATGTAGTAGGTTACTTTGAAGTTACTTTCGAAGTTACTTTTTGTATTTTTGTGGTAGCAAAATTAACAGCAGTTCTGATTCGTGAAAACACCTCGAGCTTAAAATAAATGCAGTCATTTCATGGCTTGCGTTTTCACCAATATAGTTTATTCGCTCACAGAAGCAATTGACTTTCAAAGTCCTTATCGGAGAGATTTCCCCTTTTTCTCCTAAAGAGCTTCCTGCAGCCAAGCTAAAAAGACGTTCCACCGACGCGCTGGGGGAACGGCAGCGTTGAATTTCAGAAACAAGCTGTGCAGTGTCGTGAAAGCGAATGTCAGCATCTTCGGTGTCCATGACGAAACATGTAAGGTCTGCCTCCGGCTGGAAAGTCTTTTATATAAAAAAAAAGACTTTCCTTTTTTTTTTTTCGGCAAGTTGAGATTGTTATGACTGACCCCTCTTTATCCCCACGACGTTCGGAGAGAACGCTGAGCGAGTGCACCTGACCTTCAAGCGTTCAGGCCTCGCGCCACGACGATGAGATCATCCGGACGAGTGACTGCGTGTTTCGTTCCAGTGCTAGTGCTACGAAGAAAAAAATTGTTTTGGTTTAACAAAAAATGAAACGAAGTATACTTTGTCGCTGATGCCGGGTCCAAGTAAATGATTTCCCCTAGGGGTGACTCGCAATCCTCGCCGGCCTCTACGGTATCGAAAAGACGCGAAGGATTACGTGAAGAAGCATCGTCGTCGCTCGTACAGTTGTAGCTTGAAGCAGAAGGTGCTCCCATGAACGGATTATCCGCGTCTGCGTTTATGGGCGGGGGAGTCCGGCTTTGCAAGGGAGTATGCGCTGACAACGAGGCGACCATGGGAACAGGCGCCCAGCTCCGAGGTCATGCCAGTGGTGCCTCCCGTGGAACCCCCAAACCGCTTGAGTCAGAACTTACTAAAGGCAGACAACATGAAAAGAACAACAACCCTCGGAGTGTCCCCGACTTTCACAAGTGCAGCTGGGGGCGCAGCGTCTGTGTGCATTACCGGATTAGGTCAATACCGGACCAAGGCTTGTAATGCATCTCTTTCTGCGTTCGTGCTCGCCGGTGTTATGTTTTGGCTGCTCGTCGGCCCCTTGGCCAAAGGACGCTTGTGGGAACGGAATGTGAGGTGTGCACCTTGCTCAGAATCGTCACTTCATCTGCCGGCGTCTTATTTATTTCTGCGCTCAAACTTTTGTGGTGAGCAAAATTAGCCCTAGATTTCGAAAGTAGTTAGTAATTTGAGCAGAAGTTACCTAAAAAATGTAGTTAAGTTAAACTACTAATTACCCAAATAAAGTTGTAATTGAAAGTTACCAAGTTACTCGGAAAAGTAGTTAAACTACAGTAGTTTGAGTAGAGTAGTTGAACTACGTCCAAGTATGGTCGTAGTTAATACACATCTACCATGCATCACACCAAGCAGCAACTTTTTGAAAAGCACTGTTTAGCAACAACTGATCTGCAGTACTATCTATTTCTGAGTAAACGCTCCGTGCGGGAACTGTAGGGTGCGCTTTGAAAAACGCACGCAGCGCCACTAGCGGAGGAGCTGGCGTTTGACAGTGAGGCGCGTTCGGCAGCCTGCGGCGCCTTTTCGCATGCCAAGCTGTGGCGGCGGAAGCGCGCACGGACGCAACTTTTGCTTTTTGAACCGATACGTTGAGGGTGACGTTGCATGAGTGCTGGGGAGACCTAAAAGGGCATTAGTTTGAGTCGTTATTAAGGGTAATTTCTCTACTTGCAGCCGAAAAAGGAGTTGGAGCAATTTTCGGAAAAGCAAGACGGCCGCCACCATAATTGCCTCGAGTGGGAACTTCATTTCGCTCGTCGCTGTAAATGTAGGACTGCTGGAACGATATTTGGAGGCGAGTGAGATGTTCACCAAGTTTGTGCATGAACTGTGCCAAGTTTCATTAAGACAGCAGGTGTGAAAATTATGTTTCTAACGAATAAAGAAATAAAGATGTACGGGATATCCATACTGGACCCAAAAATTTGTATTATAACCGGGCTGTGCGAAGTGCAGATTTGGGCATACACGCGCTTGGATTTGACAGTAACATGGCACAGCACTTATCATACCAAAAATAGGTGGCATAGAGAAACCAGGTGGAAATTTGGTTTGGGCGGCGCAACTCTAAGGGAGCCGGTTTTGACGATGAAAGGGCTGTCAAGAGAATACCACTCGTCGTGGGAGGTGGAGACTTTACAGGTAGGAAGGGACTAGTGAGCTGTACTTACAATTGAAACAACTTTACGAAAGGTGGTTCCAAAGCCGAGAAAACGTCGGCCAACACATGGTTTGGCCGTCAAAGACTTTTGCAGTCAGCTGTTGTGTTGTGCAAGGTGCTGACTTTCGGCACACATGTACTTTGACCTGACCGTAACTTGACACAACACTTATTATACCAAAAAGAGGTGGCACAGCGAAACCAGGTGAAAATTTAGTTTGGGCGTCGTAACTAAATGGCAACTAGCTTTGAGCGTCAAAGGCTGTCAAGAGAATGCCACTCATCGCGGGAGGTGCACACTTTACAGGTAGGAAGGGACCAGTGGACGGTACTTCCAGATCGCACAACTTTGCGATACGTGACTGTATAACCAAGTATAAAATTGTTTTCTGCGAGACTCGGGGGGGGTTTTAGCCTTTCCACATCCAAAAGGACGCTGATCAAAAAAGAAAGCACACCACATGAACTTCCATACTCGAACGTCGAGTGTCCAGTAATTCCAAGTTTCATTGTAGTTTTCCTTAGATTCATATTTGTAATTCTTTTACCGTCCGAATTTTTCTTCACGAAGTACAGACTGCGTGCCATACTGGTCAGGAAATATCATCATCACGTACGATGGGGACAAAACGTCTTTGGAGGGCATTCCTCCAACGAAATTAGCACTGCATACCCGCGAGTGTGGGACGGCATTTCAGTTCGTCCCATGGGCGCTAACACATGTAGGCGTTACTGGTACGAAAACAAACGCAGAGCGCAAAGCGGCAGTGTAGATTATGTCAGCCGGGCCGACACAGTGGCAGACATGATCGGGAGACCAAATTTTTCGCGTCGTACGGCACGGGTCCATCGTTGTCGCTGTCCAACAAAATATCGGCGAGGTGAAAACTGTAAGACTTTGGCCCCACGAGATACGACACATAACTATTGAAGTACTTAACGACGCAGCACCGGCAGCACTTCATGCTGTGAACCCAGCGCAACCGCACCGCTGCGACCTCGATGCATACCAAAGTATGCGGCGTGGTTTCGGTTTCGTTTTCTTTGGCGTTCTCACTGCCTACCTTCGGTAACGGCCGCGCGGCGGCGCGCCAGTCGCGTCGCACGGAGTGTATAGTTTAATTTTAACCGGAATGTCTTGCATGATGTCATTAATAAATATTAAAAAAAAGCAGTAGTCCAAGAACAGACTTGAATAAAATGGTAGCGTGAGTGCAAACATTCGCAAGATATGCGCGAGTACTTTTCCCAGTTCAGTTTAACGAACTTGTCTCTTACATATCTGTTTTAGTAAGCGCTGCATTACTTCCTAAGGAACTCCCGAGAAACACTTTTCAAGCACAGCAGAAGTGTCTGCAGAAACTAGCCATTTCTTCTTCAAGTCTTCATTGATTTCAAAAAAGGTTTGCCTCTTTGCCTCAAAGGGATACTTCAACGAAATGTTAAATATACCCATCGTGTTCATAAATAAGTTGAATGTGATCCACAATATCTGTAAGTGACAATTGCACATTTGTATTTTGAGCCTCATGGCTCTATTTATTGTTAAAAACAACCCACTCTGGCAAGTGCCCGGAGAGCAGCCAGTGGAGAGCACGTCACATCCGGCACAATCGTGATGCAGTCTGTCTCGGGATGAGCAAAGCTGTGGCGAGGCTGGCGTCGTCAGGATGCCCTAGCCGTTCCAGCCACCGAAGCGGTCGAAGCACGCCAGCCATCGGGCCACCGCAACTAACCCCAAATCCGCTTTTGTGTGAGTTTTGAGGGACGGGTTAATCTTCTATAACCTTGTAGAGGGAGAATAGCGACGTCTGGGACACACAAAAGTGAGTCCCATTGAGTGGGGAGTTCCTCCCCCTTCGCTTGCGCTGGCCGTAGAGCTTTCTGGATGACGTCAGGTTCAAAGCATGCGTAGCTCTTGGTGAGGCAGTTGTCGTCGCCACCTGTCAAGGTTCTTAGACGGGCATTACAAACGAGGCTTTAGCGACATCCACCAGGTGCTCTTGGCTAATCGTTTAATTTGTTTTAAAATTCCTTTTCCTGTCTTTTTTAACAAGATATTGGTGTGTTGGACGTGATACTGCCCCTTTGAACACATAGACTAAAATATAATTGCCAAAATTTCGTTGTACAGAAATGAAACAGCGGACGCCGTCGAAAGTCACCCACCACCACCGCGCCCTATCCTGGAACCACCGCCAACGTTGCTGCCATAGCAGACGACACGCAAGATGCAATGCGATTAGAAGCGCTTGCAAGCCATGCCAAAATGTTTAGAACACGGGTTTTAGCTCCCTCGGCCATACGGCGAGTGTAGCTACACGATCTGCACGCACTTGCCTTGCGTATAGGAAAGATTCGAAGTAAATGGAACGGCCTTCCCTCACCCATTGCGTCCATTGGCAATTTTGTTCTCTTTAAAGAAGCACTAACAAGCTACTATTCATAATCTGTACCGGACTATCCATTTTCAGCGTTTTTGTACTTCCGTTGCTCACCCCCTCTGTAATGCTTTGGCCCTGAGGGTATAATAAATAAATAAATAAAAAATAAAATGAAAAAAATAAGGTGCCAACAATCGCGCATGCAACATTCTATTTCATCTAGACCTTTTCTTTCAAAAATTACTGCTGCTGACGCCAGCACGTGCTGCGTGCGTACCTGCAGTCCCCGCATGCACCTAGAAGCTTGGGTAATTTAGCACAGCATCCTTTCTTGCCGGGCTCTTTCCGTTTAGTTCTGAGCAAGCTCTTGTGTAGGCTCTGCGTTTTTACAACCGCAAAAATAAACCTGAACGGAAAGAAGTTGAAGCGTGCGTTATCTTCAGGTGCCGTCAAGTAATCGAATTTGAAGTTAAAAAGTGAAAGCATGTAGCCCTTGCGATACCATTTTTAATACTTGTTGAGAAAAACTACATGACAGGTTTCTTTCGGAATTTTCGCGCACCAAGATCTCTAAGTTTAAAAAGACAATGAAGACGATTTTTATTTAATTTTTTTAAATGGTGTTTTTAGGCCTCTTGGGAACCTAGCACGCTGCCTAATTTTTTGTAGACATTGTGACACATATTTCTGTGCCTACGAAAGAACTGAAGAAACCAAAACTGAACTATCTCCATTCTCATTTCTGGGCCTCCGAAAACGGAGGGGACGTAGGGTGTGACATCAAGTGTGAATAGTTGGTATCGGTAGTATTTAGGAGATCGAGACTCTGGTTTCCGTGGTGGGATGTACACTTTTGCGCTCTTGGGCGCGGCTATAATCCGATTACGACACCTTAGCAAGGCTTCGTAATCGGATTATGATGCGTCCGAGCGCACCCCATCCGAGCAAGATGGCAGCGCCCTGAAGCCGGACTTGCAAACGTGTATAGCAGCAGAGTGGCGCAGTCGTTTCGTTGAATCTGTGTAGTGTGCTAGTGTCACATCAATGAAAAATAGTTTATGTTTACCACTTCTCTCCTTGCGACGTAAAATTTCACGCCTATGTCTATTTCATGAAATGTATTTTCATAACCCTTTCCTACGCAATCGGATGATTACTCCCCCCTTTTACATTTCATCCCGTCTTGACCATCAGCATAAAGTTGGAGTTCCAAGTTTGTTTACCACAACATTTCAATCTTCTTTTTTACCCCGCACAGCCGAGGAATGGAACCACCTCCCCGGTTTGATTGCTACTATAACTGATACTAACCTGTTTAGAAATTCCATCACTAGCTATTTTAGCAGTGACCCATGACCTATTATTATTATTTTTCTTTGTTGTATATTTAATATTGTTGACTTGTTACTATATTACTATCTTTGTTTCATGTATGTGCTCTCCCCCTCTGTAATGCCTTCGGGCCCTGAGGGTACTTTCAATAAATAAATAAATAAACATGGACGACAATGCCGCTCTCGCGAGCGAGTTCGAGCTTCCGTTCAGTGACCTTACACCAACGGAACGGGAGTATGTGTGTGGCTGCCTCCGCCCTCACTTGACGCAGACCATCCAGCCGGCAACGAGCAGCCCGCAGGCTCTAAAGCAGTGAGCAACATCCGCGTCGGCGAGACGAGAGCGGCGCGTTGCCGAAGGACAGGGACGCGGGGGAGATGCTGAGGGGAAAGCGGCAGCAACGAAGCCGTTCCGGGAACCGGTTTTTCCGCGGGGGACGCTCCCCAAGGAGGAGAAAATAAACAGCACCATTTTTGGTTTTCACCAGATTCGAACGTCCTCTCTTTTCGTCGTGAAAGAACACGAACAGCAACCCACACGTGAAAACTAGCGTCTCCTGAACGAATACTGGTATTCACTCGACCGTTAAAACAGCCACAACGCACAAATTTGGCATAACTACCATTTTGCAGAATCCTTCGAGTACCGTGTTCTTAAAGTAAACACGACACCAACATCTGAAACCAGAACCAAACTCCTCCCGCGTGTTCTTTTTTTTAAATTTTATTTTGCTTGCCCATAGTTGCTCGTTGCCTGTTTCGCGTCCAGCGTAGGAAAGAGAAAAACAATTATGCTGTTTTCTTTACGGTTTAGTAATCGTTTTCGGTCCGATTTATACTTTTCATGGTTATTCAAGCGGAAATTAGAACAGTATTTCTTACAAATCGGCGAACTAAAATGTGACTGAGGGCACGTCTCTCGTTTCGACCAATCGCTGATGCGTCTCTTGCAACGTTACTAGAACCCTCAGGTGGGAAGCTCACCACTGAAACCTGGGCCACTGGCGTCCACCGAGACCAAGCTAAATATGACGACAGTGCCACCCTTTATCATTTGTCTTTACTGTGGTCACCTTTAGCTATTAGAAAGCATGTTTTTGCGTAAAAAACAACAAAAAAACACTTTTTGCAGTAACTTTCATTGGAGTTTAGTACAAAATGATGTTTGATGCATGATGTTTACTAAGATTTTTAGTTTGCAAGGTTTTGCAGCACAGTTAATATTGTTTTTATACAAGACCTAGGTGCATCTTAACTTCAGGTAGTAAGTGGCGGCGCGTCCGCTTGGGATACGGGGTGGCACCTCTGAAACCTCTTCCACCATATCTGTTTCAGCGCCCAAAAAGGCTGATTAAAGCCAAAATTAAAGTCACGTGCAGTTCCTTGAGTGGTCGCTGCGTGAGAAATGGCGGCGTTGTGATTGCCATTAGCTCGGTTCTCGAGTACGGATCAGTGCCACTTTTTCAGAGCAGTCTCTGCGGCAGTGTCCCAACTGAGTGCTTCTAGTTGGTCTTTTGTGATGTCACGCTTCTTGGCCCCGCAACGGTCACATGAGCTCCGCTTCTCCTGGCTTCCCCACAACTCTCAGGGCGTCGCCCCAGTTGATCCCGGTACGATTATTACCGCGACTGTTTAATTGATTCGCGCGGCACACAAGCGCCGGTTTCGGCTGAAATTTGGGTAACGTGGCGTGAGACGTGCCTGGAACCCAGTTCAATCGCCAAAAAAAATATACGAAATTGCCTTCATTGTCCCTTTAAGCGGTGCACATGACGCAGTGGTTCTTTGAACTGTGCGTACAGACGTCTGTAAATGAATTGATTAAAGTAAGTATAAAACAAATGTACCGTAATATCCCGAGTCATCGCCCACCCCCCAACCGCCTGAAATTCGTTAAAAAAGTGGGGTGGGCCATGTCTCGGTGGGTGAGCACAAACACTTGAAAAAAAGCGGAAAAAACCGCCTATTTTTCTCTGCGTATCTAGCGCTGATGAACAAGAGATACATCAAACTCAAAACTCGATTTAGTTTCATTATTTCATAGAAAAAAAATGCTCACGAAAGAATATTTTACTATAGCGAAGTCTGTTGCTTGCATACGCGCTAGAAACACCGCCGATCTGCAATAGCACGAACGTTTGTTCCGTGAAAGAATGTCACCATTATGTTCTCCTAGTTAGTAAAAAAAAAAAAAAAAAAAGAAAGAAAAGTCTACAAGAAAATAGAAAAACCGACCAGGCGCAACGAGCGAGCGAGCGAGCGGACCAAAGAAGCGACCAAGAGCAATGCTGGGAAAGCCGGCGGTCGTGTTGGCAAATACTTTGGCGTCGGGCCAAGTCGGGCGCCTTGTCAATTGCAAGCTCTTGCGCAACTTTCTTGTTTGGTGCGTACATACGTGCGTCCGTGCACGGCGGGCTATCAATGCACGGTTGGGACGCTCTGCAAACGTCTGTGTAGGACGTTCCAGCAAAGCTTTATTTACGCTTTGGCTTTGCCTAAAATATTGCACAACCGCGGTCGCGAAGGGCGGGAAGAAGGAGCGGGTTCGCGGTGACCTTACTTCGGTGGAGACAGACTTTGACCTAACACTCCGCGGTTACATTAACCAACTCTGATTTTGTTATCTCCATCGTTTTCTTTTCGCACGGATACACGACCACTTTGGGGTCGCTCATGGAGGAAATGCGTAAACAAAAAGTGTCTTTCCCTCCTTCGTTTTACTTTGTCACACTTTGTCACGGACGTCCTCCAACTGTAAGGTCCGCGGCCGGGTCATTCGGGTAGGATGAGTGTTCGGGGATCGCAGAGTCCGCGCTGGGGTATTTGAAGGGGTGGGCGATGACTCGGTGTTTTTTCGGAAATCGATATTGGCCCAAAAAATGGGGTGGGCGATGGCTCGGGGATGGGCGATGACTCGGGATATTACAGTAGTTCTGCATGTGCCTTCTGGCATTCCCTTTTTGGTTTTCTTTGAATACTTGTTAGAGGACAAAAGTGTATGAATCGGCAGTTGAGATATTTTAAAATGCTCTACCTATCCCTCAATTACTGCAGAAGTATAAGGAGACGTACGATGTATATTTGAGTCCAAAAGTTCATGATTCAAAATGCAATGTTTATTTTTATTGGCTCGAGCAGTGTGTTTTCAGCGGGCGAGACACTTCGAAGTAGCTGCTCTCTCAGTTTCGCATATTTTCAGGAGAGTGGCTTCTTGCCAAATCCCTTGTAAACATGCTTGTCGGTTTGCAGGAATTCATAGTTCATGAGCAGGAGACGGATGAACCTTGTACAGACCAGCTGAGGAAACTGCTTGCGGTGCTCGCCTTCGACATCAGCTTGGCACCTAAGCAGCGGAGATGAGCTCATAGCTGGCACGGTGTAGCTCAGAAGCGTTGTCATGGGCTTGGGTAGCTTGGGATTGTCCTTCAACACGGTTTCTACAAACTCTCTTAATAGGTCGAGCACATGCATGAGGTTGTCAGAGGGATACATTAGCCCACCACGGTCCTGGTATCGAGTAAGTTGCTGCATGGGTTGATTGCTCATCGGCTTCGTGGTGATGGCGCAGCAAATCTCACAGACCATTTTCTCGGCAACTATGCGCGCTACATAGCCCCCGACATAAACTGTTGTCGACAGCTGGAGACTAGGTAGGCGCTGACGCACTTCTGATCCCTTGAGTCGCCCCAGCACAAAAGTGGCATCTCTCGAGAGCTGCAGTGGCTCTTTGGCTGGTTGTGGCTGTACAGCTTGAAGTGTGTGCAGGTAAGCGGGGCCATCCCTGTGTGCCACATTACTTTCTTGTGACACCGCTGCAATTCCTGTTTTCAAAATTTTCTCTAATCCAGACAGCGTTGATCGGACGTCCAGCTGGTCGTTGCATCCTACTGCTTGTTGCAGTGTACTGAAGAGTGACTGAACAGGGTCAGTGCTGAACTTCCTCGTGAGAACAAAGAACTTCTCTTCGGTCACGAGATGTTGAATGCATACCACAGTTGAATATGTGGTCAACAATAGAGCCTCATGCGTTTGTTTGGTGAGAAACTGCTGCGGATGGCTTGCTCCATTCTTGAGGTCGTCTAGGTACAACAGCAAAGTTCTCTCCAACCACCCGAGACGAGAATCTTTAGGGTCATCGTAGTGCCTCGCGACCGGGAAGTTCTGATGAATGTGCTGTGTCTTGTTGCTGTGTCATGTAGAGTGAACCAGCCGTAGACGTTTTCCATGAACTGTATTGATGGCCCAGCACTGGCAAACGATGCATCAGAGCAGTTCCCTGCTTGATTTTTCATGTTACTCAGTGCAGATGTTACGTCCGGAGAGAGTACTTCAACTGCCCTTCGCACATTCATTTTCTCTATGTTATTGGAATAGACATGCTTATGGCTGAGGAATTTCACAGGCTTCACTAGCCACTTCTTCTGCAACTCGTAGAGGTTTTTTAGATGTGAAGAGGAAACCTTCCCATCTTTCCAAATGTTACGGGCTAAGAACTGAGACCTGAGGGTCTTCACTACATGACAATAATGACAATACATGACAATTGTGGGTCACATGGGTGTTCTATCTTGTATATGGGTATGCCACCGCACAGGATCTTCATGGCACTGACATTAACCTTACAGCCACGACACATATGACCCTGGATCTAGTTGATTCCACTTCCCTCATGACACAAACGAGCAGTTTTGGCAGTTGGCTTCCGTTCAAACCATTGGTGAAGTAGTATGCCACTGGAATACGACATGAAGCAAGTCCATTGATAACAAAGCAGAGCAACGAATTCGCAAGTACGGGTTCAGTGTCTGCCTCTTCAGCCAGGCCCATGTCAGTATGACCCATGAATGCGTCTTGTTGCTTGTTGTATTGAAGCTTCTGTTGGATGCGCATATTGTGTACAATTATGGAACAGGTCTTCGACTGAGGTGTTGGAAGGTTCCCCGACACATGCCACTGCCCATTCACGCCCATCCCCAACGTGCGGGACGCCGTCTCGCGGCTGACACAGGCAATAGGAGAGGAGGGGGCGAGTGAGGGAAAGGGGGAAACATGTGGCCTTGAGGCGCGCTTCTGGCAGGCACAGAGTATACAGTCGGCTTTGTCTCTACGCATCCTTTATGTTGCCAGCAGTAGTGTGTCTCTACGCATCCTTTATGTTGCCAGCAGTAGCGTCTCAAGGGAAGGGCGGAAAGCCCCTGATGTAGGGCTCAGCGGGGTGTCGCGACGGGCTGCCGCCCCGGGTGTCGCTGACTCTAGTGACGCCACTGGTTGCTAGTTGATTTGCATTCCCCTTTTATGCATTTGCATTTTTTCAATAGCTCTTGGTAACGTTCCCATACGCAAAATACACAATTGATACACTTGCGCTCCGTATAATTATTTGCCGCTTCTGACATACCTGGATGAGCACCCTCTCCATGGTCTTCAGATCCGGGAACATGAGCAGAAACACATTTTGGATGCTCTCCAACGTGTAGTCTGGTGCAATGTTTAGATACCAGCAGAAACTCAAAATATCCAACGCACCTCAACATTGCACCGATAATTAAGGACAGCAGGAATGGAAACTTGGGGACCACGCTGGTGAAGCAACAAAGGAAGCTGGCTTATGATGGCTAGAATGGTGGATAATAATAATAATAATTTTTATTTGCACAGGTTACTTTTTCCCACATAAACAGATATGGTAATTGTATTGGCGACGTGCGCGACCGAAAGCGTCGCTGTGGTCGGCCTTCCACGATTGGCCGAACGCTGACTATGACGTCAGAAAAGGATTTATCATCGACGGAAATAAGAGGAATGAAAGAACTTTAATTTTGACGGTGTTGGCAGTGTTCCTTTGAGAGCGCAATGATTTCAAGCTTCCACCGTGCTATTTACGAACACCATCGACCTTGTTGTTTGCAAGGTAATGACGTCACAAAGGGGTAACCATAGGAGGGCGCCACCAAAACATCTCGCCGCTAATAGTTGCTAGTCAATTTTATCTGTATTTAATATACCCCTCAGTTTTTCTCTTGTTTTCCATCATTTTTCTAACCTCTCTTTATGATGCTAGCTTCAAAACTGACAAAAAGAAATTGATGATATCAATGATTCTGATTGCCTATGTTTTTTTTTGTTTTGTTACCTTGTTTATTTAATGTAAAATGCTGGAATTTTAGTTTTAAGATACATTTTAATAGTGAAACAGCCAGCATGATCCAATTCACACTGGAACCAGTGAACGCGTGGTTCCCACTCCTGTGACGTCGCGCGTAAAGGGATTAGCGGCTCAGCCTGCATAGCTGCTGATCATCCTCTCCCACTTGTGACTAGGCACAGAGCATGACGTTTGGTGTTCTTAGAGCTCTCTCTGCCGTGGAGAGAACAATGCAAAGGCCTTGGCTGGCACATGGAAAGCCTGTTATATCTATTTCTTTTTTCTTGAGACTGAGACGTTTCAAGCGAGTACTCTTTCTCAAGTAACAGGACCCGAGAAGCAGAGCAATGAGGAAGAACAAGTGGGTGGCGAGAGGCAAGACCGGTAATTGGATTGCAAGAAAAAGGGAAGGGAGAGCAAATTGGCCTAAAGATGAGAGCCGGCAAGAGTGCATCTGGGGATCGGACAATTCAAATTAGAGGGGAAGGAAATGTATGTTTGGCAGCAAAGAGACGAGGTTTGAAAATCGGTTGTGCCGTAAGCCTGTGGGTTGTGGGTGATGTGCCATACATGGCAGGTACGGACACAAATGTAGTGATGCAAAACTATCGATAAATTGACTGTCGATACTATCGATAGTTTTTACAAAACTATCAATATTGCCGCAGAACTATCGATAGTCGACTATCGATAGTTTTTTGATAGTCGACTATCAACAATACTATTGATAGTTTTTTTACTATCGATTGTCAAATTTCTGGCAACTGTCGATACTTTCGATAGTCCTATTGATAGTTTTTCACCACTAAAACGCAGCCTATACTTCGCTTCATGCTTCACCTAGGGTGGCTTAATGTGCGTACTGCTTAGTGTTGGCCCAGGACCTCTCCCCTTAGGTAAAAGCACGTATTAAGGCACCCGTGGTGAAATGAAGATAGGATCCACCCATGATAGTCGAATCCCTTCCGGAAATACTCGGCTTTGCGCCTCACGCTGCTACACGGGACCGCACCGTTAGCGCCGTATTCGTTGGCCGCCGACGTACGTGCACGTGTCAGTGCTTGTCCTCAGGCCTGAATCTTGCCTTCGCAGGTGAGTTGCGGCCTCTTGGATATACATGCCTGTGAGGTGGACGGGTTGCAACCCCGTGGGTTTATGTGCATGTAGAGCTGCAAACTACCCGAGAGTCGTTTGCGTGGATGACAGGGATACTGCATTCAACTTTGACTGAGCAGATGCTGTTCGGGGAATGGCGTCAGCTCTTGCTGGCTTCACGTGTTTATACTGTGCGTCCTTCCATCCATTCAATACTTGTTGCCATGGTGACAGCGATGGAAGCAGACACGACTTTACGCTGTGGAAGAAGACAGCGGTGGAGCGGTATGAGGGCCGTGCTTAGGCGTTTTTTCAGTGGTCTTTAATGGGTGGAACATGAACAAAAGGAGTTCAAAATAAGCATTTAATGCAGAGAGCTGGTTTTCTCCAGCGCCTCATATTTTGGCGAGTATGGCACGAAAAGCATGTTTTTTGGGAAATCCCGTTCTCCGTTTTTTTTTTAATCCATAACGTGGGTATAAAGTATCAAATAGCTGTTATTTCTTTTATCTCCTCGCATTTAACCTTCAAATTCACTTCAAAAAGTTTACTTTGTGGGCCAACTGACTGTTTTTCCCATTAATATACACTGAAACCAATGTACCCATAGTGAAGACTCCACATAGAAATAAAAAACTTTTAATGCTCGGTCAAGCAACCGAAATGCACTTACAGTTCGATGGTGCTGAGATTCGAGCAGGCTCCTTTCCATGAAGAAGAATCATCTGTAGCATCAGATGGTGCTTCGTTTGGAGTATCTAGTACTACCTCGTCTGTGGCATATGACGGCATCTCCTAAGCCCATGAAAAGCTATTGCTGATTCATTGGGTTATGCACCACACTAATTTTTCTTAAAGATTTATTAAGTGCTTACTATGCAATTTAGAGCTAATTAATCACTTTAAAACGTTACATGTCATCTGAAACAGTTATAAAATAAACCCCTGAGATCGAGATGAACAGGGTTCTTCTGACGACGCGGCTGGAACTTGATGAACAATAACTTTTGCCATGTCTGCAAGCTCATCTCTACGAGCGAGGTCCATGCACTCGTCAAAAGTAAGTTGTATCCGGTACCTGCAATCGATTCATACGATAGCTAGTCACAATTTCCTGTAACAGCACGGTTGTGTTGTAACTGATTGGGAAAAAATATTTGACCCGGCGTTAACATGAAAATGCCAAGCACGCAAGAGTTGTGAAAATCAAATGCTTATATAATGACTGTAACACAGCAATACGCAAAGGCTCCCACTGTATAGCGCCAGTACTCGTGTCGTGAAACTTGCGCTTTACAAACTTTGCATGCAAAACTAAGTGGAGCCTCCAGCAGTAGCCTATATATTCGTCTTTTACACAGCACATTGCGCAGAAAATGCCGCACAAAGCGCGATCCATACCAATGCATTTTTGTGTGCGCGAAAGTCGTGCGCTTCCCGGAAATTGCGTATTTCGTGATGTTTTTCCTTTTTCTGGAGCGCTTTCTGAGTCACAAGCATGCGCGTTGGTTAGGACGGTGCGCTTTTGAGCTATGTGCACCTGGAAGGCACAAGGAATCGGTGCGACGTCACGAAATACGCAATTTCCGGGAAGCGCACGACCTACGCGCACACAAAAACGTGTTCGCTTATACCGCGCTTTAAACGACCCCTTACCTGAAACCTGCTGCGAGACAGTTGGACCTGGTTTCCAAGCACGGGGCATGTCGCGATTGCTTGCTTCACGCACTCGATTGAGCTTCTCTGAAGAGTCAACGCCCTTTTCGTTTGGGAACTGCCGGTGGCGACGGTGACAAGGCAACGCAGTGGAGGCATTGTTACGACGAGCCCGTGCGTTGAAGAACGTAAATGCCGCCGGTGCGACACACACCGCAAAACGTAGGTGTCATAATCGAACTAGACGCCATGCAAGTCCCAGTGCAAGTGCGTGCAGCCCACGCCGCAGCACGTTTACTTCTTCCTTCACAACACTTCTTCCTCTCTCACGAGGAGTAGTGAATTATATAATAGTAAAAAAATTTTGCAGAAAACATGCACAGAAAAATGTTTGTTAGAACACAACAAAAAAAAATATGCAGAAATGATGCACAGCGAAATGTTCATCCACTGCTTAGGGCGAAAACCGTACCACGGGCTTCCGCGCTCGTGTACCTCGACAAACTAGGGTCTGCTGATGTATCACCGTAGTCGAGGCTGTGGTGTCAGCAGCGTCCGGATTGTCTGCGAGGCCAGTGGTTGCACTGGACTGGGCAGGTTGGTGCATATCGTCCCCAGAAATCACAGTTGAATTTGTGCCCACATCTGGAGAGACTTCTGTCGTCGAGGGTGTGGTTTCAGCTGCGTTTGTGCCTACAGGGGGCTGGTCGACACTTGGTGTGCATGGGAGTTCCGCGCTACCAGTAAGACTGGGGTCTCGGTGCTATGCGGATGTTATCGTGGTGCCTTGTCCACACTCTGCCATCTGGCAGTTTCACCGTCGAAGCAAATCCCTGGTCAGACTCTACAGTAGCCGGCACCCACCTAGGGGCGGGTCGGAAATTCCGAGCAAAGACTGGTATTCCGGGCTTAATATCCGTGACCCTAGTCAGGGTGTCTACCAAATTGCTTTTTTCAGATTCCCTGACTTTTCCAGGTTTTCCCTGACAGTTTTAATTAAGTTCCCTGACCCATACAATAAAACAAAAACACGTGGCTATCCCTGCTTAGGTGCCATTAACATCACAAACCAATTTATTGATATCGCACAACTAGGGAACAACCGCCATCTCGCTCTACTGCTTCAAAGAGTCGACCTTATCCTGTAGTAGGGAAGCCTCAGCCTGCGCTTCGCGGATCAGCTTTTGCTTTTTCAGTTTGAGTTCGTTTATCAGAGTGCCCACTCTCTTTTTCTTTTTCTCCGCCTCTGCCGCTTCCAGTCTTTCTTGTTTTCTTTTCTGCAGCTCATCCTTCCACCGGACGTTGGCACCACGAACCATTTGCATCATTCTGCTTGTAATCTCAATCTTGGTCACACCACCTGCTGCCGACACCCCGTCATAGACTCTTCGTTGCGCGATCAGCGATTCTTCGCTGAGGTTCTCCACCAGACACTCCTTATTGACGAAAAAGCCCCTTTCCACAGCAGCATTGCCGTGGGACAGGCAGAGAATGAGCTTGACAAATGACAGCAGCTCTGTGTGATTAGGTGAACACAGCTCGAACCAAAGTGAGTCTAGCCTGTGCTGCTTCCTGTCAAAGTTCTTTAGGCATGCCTGCGTATAACTTAGCGAGCAGACTTGCACATAGGAACGGTGAGCTCGCTCTGCTTCAAGACCAGTCAGCCACTGGTGTTCTGTGAGCACTTCCAGTGCAATAGTCAGCCGTTTTTCACCAACCTCCACAAGCAATGCACAGGCTGGATCCAAGCACGTAGCACCTCTCGTCAGCTTGTGCCTCAAAGGTGACCGCTCCACCACCTTTTGAGAACACTTCTTCAGAAAAGAAATGCACTCTTTCTTAAAGTTCAACACACTCAGCTGTGACGGCTTGGATATTTTTCTTAGTTCCATCTTGGCAAAAAACCCAGTGTCAAAAGCTGGTGCAGAGATGATGTTCTTGGGCTTCTCCAGGTCAAGCTTAAGCAATTTGGAGAATGTGTCCACCCCGTTCAAAACTTCCTTTTTGACGATTCTTCCTAACAGCGACCGCAAAATGTTATCCAATGCAGTTGCAAGGAAAGGAAGCATCGGCTTGTCCGTTTGGAACCTGCCAGAAACGGCTCCAGTTCCTCAGCAATGGACAACATGAAGGCCAGTTTCATGGGCAGCATCTGGTCATGTATTGCCTTTTCGACAGTGTAGTAGCTGGTGCATGTTGGTGTCTTTGTTTTCTTCGAGCTCTCCACATACTTGAACAAGTTTGGAAGAATGTCAAGAGCCCTTGAAATCACTTTGCCGTTTTCAAGTCACCTCACTGAGCAAAACTTCAGAGGAAAGAGAGTGCTTCCTGTACAGTGAACATAATCTGCGCGACGTGCAGGCACACACTTGAAGAGGTTGTAGCTGCTGCGAAGAAACATCACCAAATCCCAACATGTCGCGGCATGGCCTGCTTTAAATGCACCGTTGACAACATGCAGCCCACAACTACCAATGTCCAGGATTTCGTAGCCCTGATCAGAGTCTCGCAGTTCTTTCTTCCTTGAGCGACCTCAGAAACTTTATGTTTACATTTAGCCCGTCCATTGACACTTGCAGTATCTTTGCCTTTTTGACGTCTTCAGTGGCCTTTCTGAAAGCTGATGCCAGGTCTTCTGCGCAGATATGTCCCAAAAAGCACGAGGTTAGGTACTGAGTTCGTACAGTGGCATCAGTTGGTGCCCAGTACCTAACCATCACGTCCAGTTGCTCCTTCTGACTGACTTTGTTTAGCGACTCGTCAAATGAAACCACCAGGTACGACACCCCAGCAAGGATTGACAGTAGCTTCTCTCGGAAGTAGGGGGCAAGACCATGGCAAACGGTATAGCCGACTTTGTCTTTTCCCAATTGCATTTTTCTAGCGATCTCGCTTGCGGGAAACATCAAAGGAAAAAGCGCGGCAGACGCTGCCGCAGAACGAAAGGATCCCTGAGTCATAATCACATTCAAGCACCACATAATCTCCGCCTTTGTGACATCATCCTTCAGAACAAAGCCAGTCCCAACCGTCGAGGACTTCCCGGTGGGTGCGACAACTGGAAGTGTCACAGGAGCGCTTGTGGCGTCGGTACCCATTCGGAACGAAACATTCGTTGAAGTCGAAGGGGAGGAGGCCACATTCGTTGTGAAAAACGACAAAACATTTGTTTGCGAGCCGCTTTGAAGCAATTTGGTAGCAGCCTGATGCTTCTTACTCGAAATGTGGCTCGAAATAGCAGTTTTCCCCAATTGCTTAACGAAAACTTCTTGGAACACAAAACGCAGTAAGCACTGTTTGCATCGTTCTGCACAGGCCTAATCCAACTTGCGTGCTCACAGATGCCAGGGTTGATCCAGTCCAGATTAAAAGAGCATTTCTTCGACAACGACATGGTGATGCTCGCATAGCCTCACTCTGAGGATCGAGGATTCCGCCGCATTAGAAAACGAGGCAAAACCTGCCTGACGTAGCCGAGCGCGACGACAGCACCAACCAAAACACGAGGACCCACGAATAGACCGGTACGCGAGTTGTGCATACGAGCATGGAGAAACAGCGATTGTGTAATGTTCTTTCGGTTGGTAGCTTGCGCCGCCTAGCGCTGTCCTGGCCAACTATTACGGCCAACGTTGCGAGGGCGGCGCACGGATGTCATTGCCGTGGCTACCGATTTTCTCTACGCTCCAAAGTAACGCAACCGACCACAGACGCCGTACGCAATTCCAACGTACTATCGCACTCAATCACGAGCCACTCTGCCGCTTTCATCAGTCATTTCCCCTGACTTAGACAAATTTCTGGCAGTTTCCCTGACAATTCCCTGAATTTTCCAGACGGTTTGGAATTCCCTGACAATTCCCGGTTTTCCCGGTTGGTAGACACCCTGCTAGTGTATGATCCATTTTTGCGCACATCCTGCTGGAGCTGTTTTAGGTTCACTGTGGCTCGAAGATTGATTCGCAGCAAGCCCAGCGCAGTCTTTAGCTTCCGGCCCATCAAAAGCTCAGCAGGACTACAGCCCGTCACTTCATGCGGCATCGTCCTGTGTGACAGCAGCAGTCTGGCTATTTGCGTATGAAGGTACGTCCCCTGATCCGGCCTTCTTCAACTGCTTAATTGTCTGCACTGCTCGCTCGGCTGCTCCATTGGACACGGGATGGTACGGGGGCACCAGCACTTGTCTTATGCCATTTTTCCGTAAGAATGTTCTTCTTCGCTCACGAATGCCGGACCATTGTCTGATACAACTACATCCGGCAGCCCCTGAATAGCGAACATCTGCAGACAATCAACTGTTACAGACGTCGAGCATGTGCTTACTGGAAATACCTCAATCCATTTGGAATAAGCGTCGACAGCAATGAACAGGTAGGTGTTTTTGAGGGGTCCAGCAAAGTCTACATGCAGTCGAGACCACGGCCTTTCCGGAAATGTTCATGGCCTCACTGGTACCGATCTTGGCGCTCGCTGATGTTCTTGACAGGTACGGCATGCCTCCACTGCTGCCGTGATGTCCTCATCCAGAGCTGGCCACCATACATGGCTCCGGGCCACTGCTTTCATCTTGGAGGCTCCTGGATGACTTTCATGTAGCAGCTAGAGCACATCTGCCTGTAAAGACATGGAGACTACCACTCGGCTTCCAAGTAAAATACAATCACTCTGAACGCTCATCTCTTGAAACCGTGCTTCGTATGGCTTCCACGGATGTCCACAGGGCGGCCTTTGACCAGTCCACAGTGCTGCTCGCACTTGTGACAAGCACGGATCTCTGCTCGTAGCTGCTGCAATCGTTTGGACTGACAATACTCTTGGGTAGCATCCTTGGAGCATGAACACCCCTGGGGGGCACTCGACCTGAAACTCGCTTGTAGGTAAGGGTAGCCGACTCCGTCCGTCTGCATGAGGAATCTGTCCGCCAGGCCTGTATTTCAAGGCGTAATCATACCCCGTCAAGAACAATGCCCAGCGTAAGATACGTGGCGAACATGATTCGGGAATGGGCTTTTTAGCTGCCAGCAGCCCCAGTAGTGGTTTATGGTCGGTGGCCGCCTCAAAGGAATGCCCTCAAAGGTGCTGCTTGAAACGCGTCACTCCAAACATCATAGCAAGTGCCTCCTTGTCAAGCTGGCTGTAGTTTCGCTGGACAGCAACCAGGCTCCGCGACGCAAATGCGATAGGTCGCTCTTCTCCCGACACCTCCCTCTGTGCAAAAACCGCACCGAGACCGAACGGAGATGCGTCCGTGACCAATACAGTTCTGTTCTTTGGGTCAAAATTGGCCAACGTTTCTGCTGATGCCAGTAAGGACTTAAGCCCGAACCACATAGGGCGTATTCTCAACGAGTTGACGCGCGTTTTAGCGGGCGTAATCGTGGCGTCTAGCGGACGTTTTTTTCGTAGGAAGGAAGAGGGGAAGGTCGCCGACCCACATACGGCGCTTTCCGTCGGCGTCTCCTCGTCGTATAGCGCGGTGTTGCCAACCTGTAGCTTGAAAAATAAGAGTACATCAAACCCGAAACTTGATTTAAACTCAGTTATCCTTTTGTATTAACTTGTTATCTAACGCATAAATATACTTCAATGCTATTACGTGTCAACATATTTTGTCTCTCTCAGTATTGACGTGCCGAATTTTTTATCATCATCATTAAATGCACCACGCGCCTGCGCAGTGGCGCGCCGTTCTGCTAGTTTTGACGGTCTGCTGCTTGTCTCCTGGTGCTCAGCTTTGTTCCTCGTACTTTTGTTTTTAGTCATTTCCAGTATTTTCCTTTTTCTGTCCGTTCTGCATTGTGTTTTTTTACCGGACTCCGCAAGGATGGAGCGCGAGCTACAAGTGCTTCTGCTACGAAAGAAGGTAGCGTTGCTACGATTAATGCGAGAAAAGAGGAACCGGAGCGAGCGGACCTGTTGGGTTCGCCCGATTTTTCTCAAGAGGAAGGAGGAAGGGCTCTACCACACTGCCGTAAGTAGAACAGCTTATAAATATAGACTTTTAGTAGACTTCCGACACCCCCGAAATCGATACTCCAAACGATACGATTCATGCCAAAGGCGGCGGCGGAGATCGCTTCGATCCCACTTTAGACTGTCCGCACAAATTGGATTCTTAAATCGTATCGCTCTAGGATTTACTACAGAGGTTCCTGAAGGTGGTGGAAGCTTTCACTAAAATTGTGGAAAGATTGGCTCACCTGAGTAAATCAAGAAAAATCAAAAACTGTTTTTCCTGTACTTTGCATGTACAGTTAAATAATATTTTGTGTCGCTAGGGCGCTTATCTTGGCCAACTGAAGTAGGGTATTGTAACAGTTGGGACCAGATGCCGAAGTTTCAGATCTTTCCGTTCTCTGATTTAAAACAAGTTTGCGATTTTTGTAAACCTTCATTGAGAAAATAGACAAGGTTCTCAGTAAAAGACGCCATTCATGTCCATAATTAAAAATAATGAAAATCGGGCATCTGGTTGAAAACGTTTGCGCCACATTTGGACAGAGACACTGTTCGGTGATGTAGTCTAAATTTACTGTCAGAAAAACATGGTTCTCTTTTTTCCCAAAACAAGCTGTATATTGACCAGGCAAGCTAATTACAAGGTTTTCCTTCTTGCTCAGATGAAGCTGATGAGACAAGGAGACCACCAGTTCTTCAAGAAGTTTTATCGGATGAGCCCAGCTACCTTTGACATGCTGCATGAGCTGGTGCAGGCAGATTTGCAGCGCATGCACTGCATACGTGAGCCCCTGGCATCAGAAGAGCGACTTGCCATCACTCTGAGGTATGTGTAGTTTCCTACTGAGGCGTGAATTGCAATGGTTCTTCAGAGGCAGACAGCCTGTTCTCTTGACCAAGTCTGCAGTGTTGTTTGAGCTCTTGTTTATACTCCAATGTAACGTTGACGGGCGCGTGCGCCCGACCTCGTCGCGTCACGTTGCTATGAAAGGAGCTTCTTTACTTCGACAACAGTCGAACGCAATGCAACGTAACATAGCGCGCCTTGGCAACCGTCGACGAAGCTTTCGACAAGGTAGGCTCTGCTCGAATTGCGGCGTCGGCTGGCGACGGTCTTTACCCAGAAGCCTTCACGCCAGCTCCTGTGATTGCCGTGCTCCCGTCGTTGCTCCAGTCGTGCATCGGTCAGGCGGAGTTGTGTATTCGTCTGCCTGCCGTTCGTGCTTGTGTCATGGAGTGTAGCCGCTGGTGAGTCAGATATGCTTGTGTTGGTGCACAGTTTGCCTATGTCATTCTGTTGATTTCATTTGCTCGATGGAGTGAGCCGGCGCGTCGACGTACATCTGTCTCGGAGCCGTTAAAATGTGTAGGCGTAACGACACCGCGGACGCGCTTGAAGCTTTTCGACGAACATCGGCTTCCCATTTTGGCGTCATATCCGTGAGTTTTCGACGCAAAAGGCTAGTCATGAGGTGGTTGCTCTGAACCACCATCTACTTCTCTTTTGTTGATGTTGGTCGACACCATGACCGGCTAATATTGTTCTTCTTTCGCTGACCACGTATGACTTTCGTTAGGAAATAAATGTGTTTCTATGCAAGTTATCTTCATTATTTCCTCGTTTTTAAGCAGACCACGGTGCAGAGATATCAACTGCCGCGAATCGCAGCTTTTGACACATTTAACTGCTCATCATCACCGTTGAAGGGCAGCCGGGCAGCGCTGTATCTTGCGAACGGAAGCGGAAATTCGCCACCAGCGAGACCAAACCACGCAATCGCCATGGAGACGCGCATGCGCAATGTGAAGCAATTCGTTGGAGCGCTTTGAACGACGCCAGACTATAAACACGGTAAACAATTCCTTTCGCAACGCGGCGTGGCGAAGTGGACGACGAACGTCGTTTCACGTCGTCGGATGTTAGGTTTGTCGACGTCGGAGCATAAACATACTAAATGCAAGTAGAAAACTACTTTCCCCCCCATGCCGGGATTATGAATTTGCTTTTTTCTAACCACAGAAGTATGCTATAGCAGTAGCATTGCCTTTTGCTCTGAATATTAATGATATGAATTACAAAGAACACTTACAAAATATGTGCATTAACGGCATCCGGTAATTGAATATGTTCTTTACTTCAGCTACCTTGCATCCGGTCAAGATGTGAAGGACGTGGCCTTGGCGTACAGGGTCGGGCTGGAAACAGCTCGGCTGGCTGTTCACGAGACCTGCCGCGCCCTCTGGGCCAGACTGTGCCCCATTTACATGAAGGTGAGCACTTTATTTTTAATACTGGTTGTATGATGTGACAAATTTAATTTGTTAGGAGATCATAGGTGTAGACTACGGGGGGGCATGGGGCTCGTGCCCCCCCTTGTGAATTCGGGGGGACAGAGCCCCCCCCCCCCCCCCCCCCCCTTCCCGGGCCCGGGCCGTGATCTTTACCAAGACGCTGTTTACGTGCCATGTAACGAGCTTCTAGTAGCAACGTGTGAACAAAATAACACTCACGTTGCATTTATTGACAAAATACATGGGAAATGGAATTCCAGCGTGCTTTCGTTAGCTTCCAGTTCTGTCTTGAAGGAAACGCGCAGCACCCCCCCCCCAAGGAGAACTCAGCCTGCCCCTCCCGGGAAAGTGGAAAGTCTACGCCGCTGGAGGTGTCCATAACCTACAGACTCTGATCTGTAGGCTATAGACAAATTGTAGTTCACATGCCATCCACACATTGCCTCCCGTGAGTCCTGGCAAGCACCTCGGTGCATTGCTGCACTGTTGCCCCTCATCTTGCCTTGCAATGCGGCTTTCAAGGCAGACCTACAGAATTATCTGCCACGAGGAAAACCCTTTTCCTGTAGGCTTTTCTTGGTTCCCTTTCACACTTCTCTCTCTTCTCCTGGTAGGATCATGTTTCTTATGGTGAATTCCACTCGTAGATCCGGAGCGCTTTCCGAAATCCGCAAGGGAGGCAAAATTCCGCTCCGTGAAACTCGCTACGAATCGACAAGGGGGAGATAAACTTGCATTTTTGGAGCGACCTCCCCCACACCCCTCCCCACCGCTTCCCCCTCCA
The DNA here is from genome assembly GCF_016920785.2 of Ixodes scapularis. Lineage (NCBI taxonomy): Eukaryota > Metazoa > Arthropoda > Arachnida > Ixodida > Ixodidae > Ixodes > Ixodes scapularis. Next base: position 96,772,558 of record NW_024609846.1, read on the forward strand.
CCGTTCAAAATGGCCGCTGCTCAAACTTAACAAGCCCACCAACGCTTCAGCCGACTGATCTTTCCGACGGCCAGTGACGACTGTCACTGCTTAGTTGCAGAAATAACACGCGACATAGATCGGGCGAAAATATACGTACATGACGCCCACGTCACAAATAACAAAGACGTCCGCGTTCGGCACCGTCACGAACCTTTCGGCCGCCTCGCGCCCAGGCGAAAATGCGGCGGGGCACGGACAGCGATTGCCAGCGGTGGAATTCAGATTTCTGGTACGACTTTAATAAACACAGAGGTAACAAACCATCACTTGTACGGTTGTTGCCTAATCACTTCTTGCTTTATTTCACGGGAAAACGCCGGCGGAATCCAGTGTAAAAAGGTAAACAATCATTGACTGCAGAATGAACAGGCCTAACCTTGCGTCTCCCTCCGGCTTTTCTGTCGATCTTCCTTTCACGATCACAGATGTCAGCCCTTACGATTTACCACGCTCCACAGTCCTGGCTTTGTATCCCTGATCTACGCGAGGTAGAAGCGTTCAAGCTGTCACAATCCCGCGTAAACAAACGACGCACCCACACAAATCCAACTCTATGACCCGACCGGTCCGGCCCGCCGGTGCCGCCGACCTCTCCAACCTCGCCGCGCATGCGCACTGCCGATTTAGACGGAAATCACTTGGGCCACTATGTCAACTTCTGCAGAGATCTGTGAAATCCCGCAGAGCAAGTTCGGTGGGGTTTGATGCGCTCCGTGGAGCGGGCGCTGCCAGAGATCTACGAGCGGAAGATGACCAACTCGAGTCAGATCTGCGAGCAGAATATGAGCGCTCCAAATGGGAGCGCTTTTGGAGCACTCGAGACCTGCGAGCGGAATTTACCATTAGCTAGTCCTCGCAAAAAGGAGGAAAGTGCTTTTGTTTATCAAGTGAAAAACGGGAATTGAGGGGTGGTTTTTTGGTTTCTGGCTCTATATCTCACTGAGACAGTTTCTCCACATGTTTTATTGCTCTGCATACACCCTCAAAATTCACACAACTATAACAGTTCATCTGGAACACCAAATCTAGCACATCAGAATGTTTGGAAAATTGGTGCACAAAGCCTTGTCATCCGGCCATCAGTTGGTTTTGTTTTCGTAATCCCTGGCGACGTGTCAGTACAGAAACCTTAATCCTGCATACAACTAGCCACTCAATGGCTATGGAACGGTCAAAAAAGTGATCCTGTGCAGTGCGCCCTTATGCACCTTGGTAGGTTGATGCTCTGGGACAGAGTGTGGTGAGAGTGGTGACAAAGGAATGTAGTGAAAAGGTACCTATCCTCTTTAATCAAGGCAGAGCCTGAAGGTTTGTGGCTTCAGGAAGACAAAGCTCTCCCTTTGTGTCTACCCTCTACACACCAACTCAACTATCTTACGTCATGCCACAGCTGTGGTGCTTGGGGCGCACTTCCAGTTCAAGGTGTGAGCAGAAAATTGCATGCGGGCCGGGCATTGCTATGTTTTCTTGCTAGAAACTTTCCTTCCCAAGGTTTTGCGGTATTGTGTAGACTGGGGCTGCACTGAAAGATCTAGGAAAGGCGTCATGATCAGTTTTCATGTATCTCCTGCCTGCCCGATCTTACCGAGAATGTTGATAGATGCCGTGAAAAAAGAAAAAAAGTCGCCATCAGACCATCATCGCCTGCGCAGCATGCACTTAAAGTGAATTTAAGGAGTCTTCTTGTCATAACATTTGATTGTATTGTTCCAACATTAACTCGGGAGCACCAGCATGTGGTCCGACCCACCCGGTTCACGTTCAGTGCATTTTCACATTCAAACAGCTGTCTGCATGTTGAACAGCAGTCGTCACATTTGACCGACTATTGCCTCCAGACCCTGTCAAGGCTATCCATGCCGTCGACATGGTAATTAGGCTTCAAAATAATTATAGCCATCTAAAATCTTGTAAACTTAAAGGGTGTATGGGGTAAATCTGCTCGGTGTTGTAAACATTAATACAAGGTGATGTGACAGTTGTAACCGGTAGTGATAGTGAATTGGTAACAGTAGGATTGAATTCATAACGTAAGAGCCTGCCATACAAGTATTGTAACACACTTCCACTGCCAATTCCTCTTCCATCCCCAATAATAGTGAATAAAATTTGTTTTGTTGGTAAGCCATAGCCTGATTTGTAAATTTATAAATAAATGTTGTCTATTATACAGCCCCCCACGGAGGCTGAATGGGTCGAAGTGGGAAACGGCTTCTCGCGGAGGTGGCAGTTCCCGAACTGCCTTGGAGCAGTGGACGGGAAGCATGTTGCGATAACCTGCCCCAAGGACTCTGGCAGCACCTATTACAACTACAAGGTATGTCTCTGGTCCTTGTCACCATGTCTTAGATATAGCTTGGTAGTTTGTAAATGATCAGAATTCAGGCTTGACAGTTGTGCTGTGAATTTTCCATAGCTTTTATGAAACCCTTATGCAGATTATACCACGTGGGTACATGCTTTTTGACCCCTGGGACCACTGTCATAGCCTGTTCAGCTTAGAATGGATTACAGCCGATGCTGCAAGTCACCGAAGTCAATACAGAGTTCAAGCTTGCCATGTGACCTTCTATCTGGCTAGAGGGGTACACGCCTAGTGAAGGCACCTCACATACACAGACCACTTGATTGGCTAAAGTGCTTATAGTTTTACTGCAATCCATCTTATCGTGAAACGGATTATAGTGAATAATGCTTCGCAAAATTAATGTAAGACAACAAAGAATCAACATGAAACTGAAGGTGACCACAAACCTGTAGCAATTCTAATGGCCCAAATTTTGTGTAGTTTGAATAAAAGTAACAGGAAATTTGCTGAGGAATGCCTAAAGCCACAACCACATGGCATTCTTCATGCAATGTGCCAATGTCTGTCCCGGCCAGATTTCGGTGTCGGCACCGGAAGTGGCTTGCTGTGCAGAGACTAATTGGAGATTGGTGCATGGCAGAAGTAAGCTAGGCTAAATACAACTGCTGGAACTTCCGAGTCAGTCTCTGTGTGGCCTATGCAGTAAGTTATGAATGTTTTGAAATTGGGGGTACAGCTTCTGTACTGCAACATTAAACCTTAAAGGGATACTACAACGAAATTTCGGCGCTCATTTTTTGGTCTGTATGTGTTCAAAAGAGCAGTATCACATGGAACATACCAATATCTTGTTAAAAAAGTCTCGAAAAGGAATTTTAAAACGAATTAAACGATTAGCAGAGAGCACCTTGTGGATGTCGCTAACGCCTCGTTTGTAATGCTCGTCTAGGAACCTTGACAGCTAGTGACGGAGGTTGTCTCGTCTCCGGCCACGACGATAGAAGGGGGGAAGGACGAACTCCCCTCTTCCCGAGAATCCCTCTTGTGTGTCGCAGAAGTCGCTATTGTCCCCGTAGAAGATTATAGAAGATTAACCCGTCACTCAAACTTCGTACAAAAGCAGCCGCTTCGGTGGCTGGAATGACTAGGCCATCCTCTCGACGTCAGCCTCGCCGTAGCTTTGCTCGTCTTGAGACGACCTACGTCACGATTGCGTTGGATGTCACGTGCTCTAAGCTGGGCCTTGTCCGAGCGCTTGCCAGAGTGGGCCGTTTATAACGAAAAATACAGCCACCAGGATCAAAATGCAAACGTGCAATTGTCATTTACGGATATTGTGGATCATATTCAACCTATTTTTGAACACGACGGGAATATTTCAAATTTTGTTGAAGTATCCCTTTAAAGCTTGTAAGTACTAAAGAACCTTTCTTGTCCAGCACCAGTACACTGCCTTATCTCACATCAGGTGCATGCTAATGCTGAGACATTGACACTGGTGAAGCACATAAAAAACAGTCCGTGTAGTTGGGGCCTAAGACGTTTTGCATGTGTATTTGTCATTTTGTTTTATAGAACAAATACATAAATAAATTTGAAGCATGCATTGTCTACTCACATTCTTAGTGAGGTTGCGATATAGCAGTCTATTAAGAAAATTGCAACTGCCGGAAAAGTTTCCAGAAGAATAGCATTTAGCATAGACGGCATGAATACAACAGTGCTTTCTTCCATGTTTTGCTTTTTATGAATATAACAAAATGGGCACAAATGCAGCATGTACTTAAGAGCTGAAATTTAGTATAATTTGTCCTATACTTTGCTTCAGCTTAAGTCCAGACGCAGCAGATGCTACAAGCGCAAGCATGTGGCCCCCAACAGTGCTTGTACCGCACGAGCGCGCGTGCTTGGCAGCGACGCTGAAAGCATGGAGCTCGCACTTGTAGCTTCTGCTAAAGGTTTGAAACCACGCTTTAGAGTTAATTGGTGCACGAGTTGGCATTGGAATAAGAAATACTAAAGGAATGGTTAGCTTTTGATGATATCTGAAAATGATTGTGGCTTTGCAGCTGCAAATAATGATGAATGTATAAACATTATTCAGTTGACCATCTCCAAGCAGAAGTTAGGCAAACATGTGATATTAGAATGGCAATCTGGGCTAGTTGGTTCATGTGTATTTTCGGCGCCCTGAAAGTTAAACATGTGATACTTTGTGTAATGTTATCATGAGCAGTTTTGTTAACCACAACACCTCTCTTTTTAGCACACCTTCTCCATAGTGCTGATGGCGGTCGTCGACAGTGGCTACCGCTTCGTTTTAATCGACGTTGGGGCCGAGGGACGGCAGAGCGATGGGGGAGTCTTCAAGGCATCCGATTTTGGGCAAGCCCTCGAGAACGGCACCCTCAACCTCCCCGACCTGGGCAAGCTCCCCCGGTGCCAGGATCCTCGACTGGCCCCTCACGTCTTCGTCGGGGACGAAGCGTTTCAGCTGAGGCCCGATTTTCTGCGGCCATATCCCGCCAAGGACCTGACCGGGGAGAAGCGGGTATTCAACTACAGGCTCAGCCGAGGAAGGTATGCCCAGATAACTAGTTGGCTAGCTTACATTAGATGTAGCAACAACTGTGACAACATGCAGGGGCGGATCCAGGTTTTGTTTAAGGGGGGGGGTCCAGCAAGGACCCGGGAAAGGGGGGGGGGGGGGGGGATAGACCCATCATTCGACCGCGGAAGCCGGGCATCACTCCCTGCTCTCTCCCCCCCCCCCCCTCTCCTCCTACTTCCCTCACCCATTAAATGCTTATTGGCTGGGGAAAGTGCTACAGGCGCCGACACAGATTGACCGCAATTATGTTGTGATAAATTGTATCAAACCTTTGCATTTTTTGAGAGAGGAACAATGAATATTTGCGTTTTATTAAAAACATGACCAGATTAATGGAAACAATGTACAGTTCTGTTGTCGTACTTCAGTCGTACATCACGCATGCACTAAACATCCGACGCTGATGCTTTCTGATGAACGCCAGACAAATCGCTTTGGTGTCTATCGGAATGTCTTGATGGACATGCATTAGAGCAAGTCCAGTGAAACGTTCTTCTGTCATTGTGCTTCGCGTGTAGGACTTGACTCTTCGTAGAGCAGAAAAACTCCGCTCTGCCTCGGCGCTTGAAATGGGAAGCGTGCATCCAATTATTAATAGCTGACGAATGTTCGGGAACACGTCGCCGTCGGTGCTGCACAAGGTATCACGAAGATCCTCAGGAACGCTGTGCAGAGTCTGAGTCCTCCAGAATCTACACCACTCCTGGAGCTCGTGCCGCAGCGATGACGGAGACGGGAGATCCTCTTCCCAGAACAGAAGCTCTTCGTGAAGAGACCGCTCTAGAGTGTCCGGGCCATCACTCAATATGTACGATGGTAGTAAGCAAAATATTGCCTTGCCTACCCTTTCCTCCTGAGAAAATCGCGTATCCATCTCTTGGAGCATGTGGTCAATAAAAGGAACTGCCGTGTTGGTTCTGTAATGCTCTTCTGGAGATGAGGACGGATTGTTCGAACGGTGAGCTTGACGAGCAACTACTCTTGGAGTTTGAATTTCGGTCCAACAAGATCTGCCAGCTTGACGGAGTCGTTGAACCACGATTTAAACTCTTGCTCGACTTCACACCGCAACGCCCGAAGTCTAGAGATGGTAGAATCAATCATACCATTAGCGTCGATGACGTCCCGATCCCGTTTCTGAAGCTTCATGGCAAGGGGCTTCACGACCTCCAAGGCATTTTTTACAATCATAAAAGATACGATCGTATCCGATGACTTCAGATTGACGAGTAGGCCGGCCGCCCTCATCTTGGTGTCGCGGTCCCGGGACCACTGTTCGGCGGGCGGAAGGTCACGTGAGTCATCGGTGCTAGCTTCGATGTCAGTTCGCGCGTAAACATGGCGGTGTTGGTCGGGCACAGTCATAGCTTCTAAGCAGAGGCACACGTAGTGGTACAGGTTATAAAACGTATCCAGTGCTATGTGTCGTTCTACCCATCTTGTGCGACACAAACCGCAAAGCCTCCTCTTCACTTGTTCTGAACCGTATGCCTCTAGCACTCGTTCCAAGAAACGTTGCCTCTTCGGAGACATGTCAAAGAAGAAAAATACCTCATTGATGATGTCAACGGTGAGGCGCACTTCCGGAATCTTGCAGGCTGTTGTGATGCTTAGGTTTAACCTGTGATTGCTGCAGTGAGTGTAGAGAGCTTTTGGGGACGCCTCTTTGATTCTAGCTTGGACACCAACCCGGGACGATGACATCGCTGCCGGTCCATCATACGACTGTCCCCTTGCTTTTGTAATGTCCACGTTGCAAGCAGCCAAGCTTCGGATGATTGCGGAAGCCAGTGATGCCCCCGTGGTTCTCTCCATGTGCACGAAGTCAATCACGCTTTCCTTTATATGAACTCACTGGTTCTCAAAGACGAGATAACGTAAACAGACACACAAAATTTCTTGGCTCGAGTGCCGGTCGGTAGCCTCGTCAGCGATTATTGAAAACACTCGCGACTCGCCAGCTATCTTTTCAGCAATCAATGCTTGGATGTGAGTTTTTATGACATCAATCAGGTCATTCTGGGTTGTTTTTGATGTGCCCTTCGCATTTCGTGCTGATGTATCGAGGCGCGTCCTCAAGCGCGAGTCATGCTCGGCTATTAAGTTGACAATGGCAATAAAATTGCCTCGGTTGGTTGACGCATTCGTCTCGTCGTCGCGATGGCCACGAAGAGGGATATTTTGTCGTCCGCAAAGTAGAACAGCCTTCACAAGCACCTCAAGGATGCACAAGTTCTTTTCATACAGCTCCTTGTTTTTGTTAGAGATCATGACAGGAATAGTGGCATCTGGCCTGTCCAAACTTGACCTTAGCGTCATAGCCTGAGCCATCGCATCGCTGTGGTAGCGAAGGCGTTGATGGCATTCAAGAAAGCCATCTTTGCCACCGGCCTTGGACAAGTTATTTAGTGGCTTGCTGACTAAAACACCCGCTTTGGCGACACGTGGATCTTGGGGAGAGAAGAGTACACAATATTTGCATAGCCCGCCACGCAGGTGGGGGCTGTACACTAGCCATCGGTATTTTTCCAGCCACGAGTGCTGAAATGTCAAAGATTTTTCTCTTTTCGCTGTTCCTTTTGTAACAGTTTGCTTTACAAATGCGCTGTAGTTCAAAAGAGGCACGAAGTGGTTTGAGATGTAGTGAAGCTTTTCAGTGCCTTTCAGCGTTACCAAGGGCACGCTCCCATCTGCAATAAAACCACAGTCTACGGATGTTTCCTTACTTGATGGAACTACCTCCGTGCGTTGTCGTTTCGGTGGTTCCGACCAAAGCTGTTCTTTGGACTGGTCCGGTGTGTCGGGCCCTGTCTCCGAAGTCGCCAGACGGCTGGTTGAGGCACTCGATAGTTGGGAATCCTCACAATTGCCGACACTTAGCGCAAAATAAGACGTCACTTTACGCTGCATCACTGGAGCTGGACACACTCAAACAAGACTATCCGAAAATATGCATTATTGGAAGAGATACACCGTGGACGCAAGGACCCATTGCTTTTTGTACGGCAGCTGTGTCTGAAGGCTGGAGTCTGGACGTGTGCAGAGACGGAGACTTTTTACAGCTTTTTAGAATGGACCTTTTCGAGTAACTAGCGCCGTCTGGGGAGCTGTTGGGCCACAGATCTCCCTTGCGGAGACGAGTCCACGCGCCAACCCCCGGTCACAGTCCGAGTTTTGCGGCGCTGACAATAGCGTCGCCACTGTCAGTGGCGCTGTGTATAGCGTCGCCACCAACAGCCGCGCTTGGGTGGTGGGGGGCTCTCATTAATATAAAAATACAAATATAAAGCTTTGTTTGCTAACAGTAATTTCAACAAAACGTCTTCACCGCGCCATGAAAATCAATTGTAATCTATTTGATATAATTATTTCTGTTTGTCCCGTTTTCGGTCTGAAACCAAAACTCTAAACTGACCCGCTCGCCTCGCCGGCGCCCTGGGCCTTGGAAGGCGCCGCTGCTTCCCTCGCCCAAATTTGCAACTTCGTAACGGCGGACGGCGGTGTCGCGTGGTTTTGTTTACCCAAGGGTTGTGCAAGCGTGCTTGCACGACCCTTGGGTAAGAAACCATAGTTGCGGTCGCGTAAGCTGAGAAACGGACCGTCGTCTTTTTCACTGGTGTCCGGAGAGCTTAGCTGGCTGGCTAAAAAAAAAAAAAAAAGGGGGGGGGGGGTCCGGACCCCAGGACCCCCCCCCCCCCCTGGATCCGCTCCTGACATGAATTACAAAATCTGTCCACATTCATTCTTCCTCCCCACAGAAGGTGCGCTGAAAATGCCTTCGGCATAATGGTGGCTCGGTGGAGGATCCTGTTGCGGACAATCAACCTGATGCCACAAAATGTGGATTACGTCGTCAAGGCCACGTGCGTGTTGCATAACTACCTGCTGAAACACCGCGAGCATCCCGTAGGCTATGCAGATTAGGACGATTGTTTCGGGAACACCACAGAAGGGTCTTGGAGAGCGGAAACGTCGGAGGCTTCGAAGAAGCTGCTCTTCTCGATGCAGCCGACATTTTCTCGCAACTTCTCAGATGAGGCTGGGGCAGCTAGAGAAGTATACACCCACTACTTCTCTAGTCCACCAGGGGAGGTTAAGTGGCAGTGGAAGTTGCCTGGCGTAGACAAAGGAAAAATCCAAAGAGGTCTCGTGCAGAAAGGTGCAATGATGAAGTAAAGCCATGTTCCAGATTTGGTGAAAGAATCGTTAAGAGCTCCAGTGATGAAAGTGGCATTCAACCTTTTGTAGCAGGTTCTGTAGCAGACTTTTTTCCTTGCCTCCTACTTTCCTAATAACTAAGCAATAAACTTTTTTTTTTTTGCTTTGATTATTTTTGTGCAGGTTTGGCAAAATTCTTAGCAAAAATGTCACTGCAGCGCAAGATGTAGCAGACTTTAGATTATGGTGCAAAAGGGCGCAGCACTTCCATCACTGGAACTCTTTCGAAGTCCTAACTGGAATGGCTCATTAAACCTGCACATTTTTTTGTCGTACTGCTCTGCCCAAGTTTTGTCGAGTATAGTTGACACCAGGCAGATTCCACTGTGCAAGCATCGACGCAAATCTTGTTTTACAACTGTTTTAGCTAGTGATTGACGATTTTGGTGTGCTCAGCATTGTGAAACGAAACCTATGTTAAAATTTTTCTCGCCTCTTTATGTCAATTTATTTTCGCACCTGTAACATTTCTTACTTTTGTTAGCTACATTTCCAGGTATTATTAAAGCTGTTGAATGTATTTTTAGTGAGTTCTGTATAGTTTGCAGTCTTTGCTCCAGTTGCAAGACTTTGCCCTCGGAACTGGACCATGTCTTGTCCTTTCTAGTTTTAAGGATCCTCCTGCTTGTTCTGTAAAATAAAGAAAATTCTGTGCTTCACTTTCTTTATTGCTATTCAAATGGTAAAAGTATACAAGCAAACGGCCACCAAAATGCAGCTTGCTAAGACCTTAACCACCCTCCCCCCCCCAACGAAAAAAAACAACATTACCATATTTTCTGGGATATAGTCCACACTCGGCGCCTAATCCAAATGTAAAAATCATCCAAGGTCAGCTCATGTACCAGGGCTAGCACATTAAAAGTATTGTACCCAGCACCTCTTCACAAATCCCTGCTGTAGTAGCTTACGAAGAAGCTTGTATCATACATAAAACAACATGAATATACTTTGTTAGTCATAAAATCCCATGTCTTGTCACAGTGGACAATCTAGAAAAAAATTTATATAGTCTGCACTGGCTCACTTTTCAACTTTTAGGCATGTATAGTATATGCACTATAACCCAGAATATATGGCACACACCAGAATTTGCACACAGTTGTATGAAGAATATTGGAGAAAACACTAAACATGAGGTAGAAAATGTTAAAAATGTAGAAAAAAAAAGGTTAAAACATAGGAAAAATACTTAACATAAGCTTATGTCAATTACTTTCTTTCCTAGACATCACAAAAAAAGAAGAAAAAAAAGCTTTTAGCCATTGTTTGGAGCTCCTGGCATGTATTCTTTTAGCAGCTTCAAAAACTCTACTCGCAAGTCTAGGACCCGTGAGGGGTCGACTTGCCGCATTGGGTCAGCCAGTGACAGCAGGAAGTATTCATGCGAGTCTATCCCTTGGAATCTTTTTAGTCTAGCATTAATGTCTTCGAGTTCTTCCGCGACTGCATCCTGCACTTTTTTTTTGGGGGGTGGGGGTTTGCTTTGCGCACCACAAAAGCTCGCTGCTCTTTTTCGTGGGTTGGGAGCAGTGCTGGGGCTCGCTGGCACCTCGACACATTCTGAAGAGGTCCCATTGGCTGCACTGGAGGTGCACGCAGGGCTGTCTGCGCACTGCACGTCCTCTACGAGCACCGCGTCCACACATCCTCTTGGATCCGGTGCTTCGTAGAGGTCGGCAATGCGCTCCAGCAGGTCCTCTGCACAGTCTTGTTGTGTGCCTCGCCCTTCGTCCACCACGGGCACCACCATATTTCCAGAGGTCCTGCAGAAAAGTATTCCAGGGAATGTTCTTTGTACTGGATTGCTGAGTATATGTAACTACCCTTGTTTCAGCAGCATTCCTTAAAAATGCACATGGGAGGCCTCGATATATCTCTGTATGCCCCCCTCTGGGCAGAACTCCAGAAATGTAAAATACATGTACTGGCGATGGGCGACGGTGTCCTTGAGGAACAGCATCTGCTCAAAGTACGGCAGCGTGACATCGGGTATGGTGTCTTCTGCACCAGCACCGCTCTTCTGCTGCTTCGCCAGCTTGGCCACGTACCGAGTGAATCGATCCCTCAACGATTTCCAACGTCTTTGCACAAGAATGAGGCTCACTGAGGGAAATCAAGAGTTCATAAAGTAAGGTAGGACATATTTACTCATATCACAAGTTATGTATAGCAGTATGCAGAAAATTGATTCTAGAATGAAAGAAACAAATTTTAAATGCAACTCCACCCTTTTTTTTTTTTTCTCGAAACTTTAAACAGGCTTGGTTTCCACTTGTGCTTTATATCAAACTTTTTTTTCCCGTACATATTTTACTTTTCCACTTTCTTAAGCAAGATAAAAATTTACAAAATACCACCAGTTAAAACGGCAGCTGCCAAACGCGCATTTGTTCTACACTGTAGGCTGTTCCACATACAGACAAGGATTTCATGCAGGGACGCGTAGTGAGGAAGTTACAATTAAAATAATTCAATGCTCAACAAAATGTCAGGGCGTAGCTTTCGACAATGCTTGCGCGAGAGCTCAGCATGATATCAGGCGCGGGCTTTCCGCATTTGTGAAAGTGGTGTCGCCGGGATTGCTACGCAACGAAACAATTCCCATCCCCGGCCCACCCCGCGAACTCGGGTTGCCCGAGGCACAGGCATGTGGCTTCATAAAATGCTTTCCGAGTGGGAGTGCTCGTGCAAACCATGACACCAAATAACCCAAGCGCCCGTGTCTCTTCGAAAGCAAGACAGTTATTTACACGCTTTACAAAACACTGAATAGACCAAGGATGAAAGCATACATACCGTCCGTTGGGTCTCCCGGCAGCATGAGCTCTGCGATCTCCACCCACAGCATTTTTATTTTTGTTCGTATCTTTATAGTCTTTTGACTTAACCTGCCAAAGGCACGGCCTCGCGAATACTTCCCGTATTAGCCTTTCGTTGCAGATCGCAGGAGCCATTACAGTAGCAGGTGAACAAAAACAACAAACCAGCGAGGCCTACTCTCCGGTGCACCTCGACTCAGTTCGGCGCCTCGGCTGTTCGAAGCTACTTCCGGCTGTCAACTCGCGAGCTGATTGGTCGGCGCCGCGTCGAACGCTTCCGGATACGCAGCGTCAAAATACGTCGAGGCGTCGAGATCTATCCTGGTCAGATCTCCGAATACGCTCGTATTTACGCCGACCGAGGAAGCGCTCGTCCCGACGCCCGCTGTACGTCGGGATTACGCCCGCCAAAACGCCCGTAAATACGTCGCAAATACGCCCTATGTGGTTCGGGCTTTACTCTGGGAGAAAGCCTCCTCTTCAGATGACGTCCAGGTCCATGGTACGTCTGGAACCAGCAGACGAGTCAGCAGGTGCAGTACTGCAGAAAGTCGGGGAATAAACTTGTGAATAAAGTTAATAAGGCCCAGGTAGCTTTGGAGGCTTTTGACGTCTTGCGGTCTTGGGGCCAAGAGGACAGCCTCGACATTCTTAGGGCTGGGATGCAACCCATTGCGCGTAATAATATGCCCTAAATACTCCACACTCTCCTTCATGAACTCGCACTTGGCTAGCTTCAAGCGACCCTGAAGGCACCCGAGGACCCGGCACACATTCTTCCCGTGATTTTTGTCACTTGCGCCGGTCACAAGAATGTCATCGAAATAGACCTCAACGTGCGACAGATCGCCCAGGAGATTGTTCATTTCTCGCTGGAACAAGGCAGGGGCAGACATTACGCGAAACGGAAGCCTTGTAAACGTGAACAGGCCTTTCAGAGTGTTGATCGTGACCAATTCTTGTGACTGTGCATCCAGCTGGACTTGTTGATACGCGTCCTTTAAGTTGAGCTTGGTGAACTTCACCCCTTTGGTCAGTTTCGCGAACAGCTCTTCAATCCTAGGAATTGAATAGCTTTCGCTGACCGTCGCTGGATTGATGGTGATCTTGAAGTCGCCGCAAAGGCATACGCGGCCATCTTGCTTGACAACGGGAACTACGGGTGTAGCCCACTGAGACGTCTTGACAGGGCGTATGATGCCTTCGCGCTGCATACTCTGAAGTTCCTCTACTACTCTGTCTCGGAGTGCAAATGGCACTGGTCGTGCTTTAAAAAACGTCGGTCTTGACCCTTCAGGATGATCTTTGCCGACACACCGTACATTGTTCCAAGCATCTCTGAAAAAACTTCGCTGAATCGTTAGACTAGGCTTGTGACCGAACAGACCAGATTCACCTCCTCAGTCTTTGAAATAGTAATCTTGAATGCTTCCATCTAGTCTCTGCCCAGCAATGTCGGACCATGTCCCCCTCACCAGAAACAACGGCAGTGTTGACTCACGTGTTCCCACCTTGGCTGCTGCAGTAATCTTCCCCAGAACTGTTGAGGGCTCTCCCGAATAGCTCTTCAGTCTCACTTCGGCATGTTCTAACGGCATTCCAGGAAACAGTGCATTGAACTTTTGCTCACCGATGATGGAAACGCTGGCGCCGGTGTCCAGCTCCATGACTAGTGGCACGTCGTTCACGATTGCTTTAATCTGCATGGGCCCGGGCCCCATTGTTCACAGTGACCACATGGCACACTCGTCTACCTCGGGTTGTGTTTCCTGGAGGTCGTCCATTTGGTGCACAGAGCGAGAGTCCATTCAATTCTTTGAGCCAGTCAGTGCCGCTCTGCAGGCCCTTGCAATGTGCCCGACGTCCACACTGAAACAGGTGCTTTCCCGGTGACAACAGCGGGACGTTTGATGTTTATCTCCACACCGATCACAGCCACGCTCGACTGTGTTAGCTGCATTCCGTCTGGGAGGTTCCACAAAGCTGGTGGGCTCCACTGCACCCGCTGACTCAGCCTGAGGACATCCTTGCGGCTTCCATTGTAATGACCAGTTGCTTGGCAGACTCAAGGTTCAGGTTTGACGATTCCAATAACCGTGTCTGCATTCCCGTGTCGTTGATATTGGACACTATCTGGTCCCTCATCATGCGGTCGCGCGTGGTGCCGAAGTTGCAGTCATCTACCAACTTGTTTAGCGCCGCTACATAGTCACTGACAGCCTTGCCTTCGTGCCGTCGCCTTGAGAATAATTTAAAGCTTGCTCCAACTTCCGATACCCTGGGCTTGAAATGGGCATTGAGAGCTGCGAAGATTTCGGTGAGCATCGCCTCCCCTGGTTTCAATGGCGCGAGCAGACTTCATAACAGTGAGTGTGTTGCTGTCCCGCAGCTTTTCAGAAATACGGCCGATTTCTTTTCCTCGGCAACATCGTTGGCCAGGAGGTACAGGAGAACACGCTCGTGGTATTCTGCAAATTCCGTTATACTTTCATCAAACGCTTCCAGCTTCCCGACGGCCGGCATCTTGTCAGGTACCTCTCCTCAATATCTTCGTCGCGGCACTGCGTCAATATATTACAGTTTATCTCTCGTCGCTAGTTGTCATAATCGAACCAGACGCCATGCAAGTCCCAGTGCAAGTGCGTGCAGCCCGCGCTGATGCACGTTTACTTCTTCCTTCACAACAGTAGGCCTGATGTAGGCGCCAAAGTGACCAAAGCAGTCTAGCGCGAATGAGCGCAAAAGTGGACGAATGGATGCATAGATGATAATGGCTGTACCCTGTACACTTGCAACGGGCGGTAGCTCGCGGCCTCTAGCCTAAGCAGTTTTGTGGTGATGGTGGTGCTGGCCAGTTGCCAAGCGGCGGCGATGACAGTCACCTATTACGTTATTAGAGAGTTTGGGAGAACCGGTTTTACATCTCTGGTCGATCCTCCGGTTTGGTCCGAGACCGCTGCAAGCTGCATCCCGGTGTCACGATCAAGCTTCTCTAAACCGCACGCCTCAAGGTAACGCGCCTATGACCGGCTGTGGGCTTCAGTGGCTCGCGGCAAGACTGCAGCTCATGGCAAGACTGGACTCCCGCGCTTTTGTGAGGGGCGCCACGTACCTCTACCTATGCCTCTACTGCAAGTGCCGACACCCGATTGCAGACGGACGCATGACTGGCGTGATATGACAGATAGCAGCGGCAGCAAGACCGAGGCAACAGAGGCTGCAGTCGAGAATGTGAGGCGTTTCCTGCACTCCTGCAAACGTGAAAAGGTAAGACGTAAGGTAAGCGTATTATATGCGTGCACCTTCTCACTTGCAGCCTGCAGTCGCACGAAAATTAATCAAATTAGATTATTCTCAAAGGTTACTGAATATAAAGTTTCAAATATTTTAGACGTCTAGTAATTAAAATAATGAATTTCAAATAATGATCATGGGCTCCTGGAGAAAAGGCAACATTGGCAGAATCCTAACGTAGTCGATCACAGTAGGCATATCATGCTGTCCGCACAGTTAGATAGACTCGGGTTTTATTTCTAATGATTCATGGTAAATTAAACATAGACACAACAAAATACATAAAATTTTCAGGTGGATTAAACACCAGGTCATCTCATGCTCGCTCAATAATACAGTATCAAGTTCGACTGCACACATTCAAATATTCTTGTTTTCCTAGATCAGTTGTTGAATGGAACAGGTTACCTGCTGACCTAGCAGATTTAGATACTCTCGACTATTCCATTGATAGGGTAACTGCTTGCTTTGAAAAATATCTTTTAGATTTGTTGCTTCTCATTTCCTTGTATATAGAGTGTTTATTATTTGATACAATGTATTAGTGCCATTTTGTAATCATTGGTGTTAAAATGGGTTGTATTTGTATATCGGGTGTTTATTATTTGATACAATGCATTTTGTAATAATTGGTATCCAAATCTGTTGTATTTCTATTGCACTGTTGTGCCTTTCCTATCACGGCCCTGTGTGGGCCAGGTAGTACTATTAATTTAATTAAATAAATAAATAAACCACATGTTCCATAGCCTCTAGTAGAACGCTCTCTTATTCTAGGCTCCCGCTAGTAGTTCCCTTGTAGTCGCTGCGGTGAACTCCTTTCGCCAGAAAGGCGAGAAAAGCGAAGTGAATATATGTAATGGCTTGTAGAGACAATAGGCTAGATGTGTCATTATATGGCGGCACTGTGTTGGACTGTAAGTGATAGATTTAGCTAGTCGGACGAGTCAGACTCGAAATTCGTCCCCAAAATGAAGTAAGCCGTCCAGCACCAACCGACGAAGGGGACAGTGTCGTACGCAAACTTCAATACAATTTCATTTCGGGAACTTGGATTTGTTTTTAGGTTTTGTAGTATACAGATCTTTTGTCGCATGACCATTTCATTAACCTGCAGCCTAAAAGGAGAGCATATGCTAGTTTGGTTTCGGTTTAAGGATTTCAGTTTGAACACATTCCTGCCGCTGGGTAGCGTACATGTCGGAATGGGGTTCCTTGATTTCTCACTTTTTAAACTTAATTGATTTGTCTTTCAAACTCTATACCTTTATAAGAAGTGCTCTTATAAATAAATAGGACGTAACACAAAACCAAGCGCTTTATTTCGCTTCCAAAAAAACATTAGATGGATCTTATCAATCACGAACGTGAACTTATGTTTCCAAAACCTGCACGCGTTCAACACCACGGGACACTGCCGTAGTTTGAGAGGTGTTTTACAACGTCGAATTAAATATAATGCCTTATTATTTCAGCATTCACTCCTTGTCCCCTGAGCCTCCCGAGCGACCAGGAAGGTAAACAGAGCGAAAAAGGCAGATGCTCAAATAGCTTTGCATGGGCCCTTTAATAAGGCGCAGGCGAGCTGGTGAGCAGTCATGATAAAACTAACCCCGAGACAAGGGGAAAAAGACGGGACAGACCCAGTGACGCTTTTTTGGCGTCTGTCCTGGCTTTTTTGTCTTGTCTTTGGGTTACTTTTATCATGCTAGTGCTTACTTTAAGCCATATGCTACTCCTTTTTTTATTTGCTGGCCTTGTATTTTCTAAATAATAGTCATATTATTTTTTGTAAGCATGCATTATTTTAAATAGAAATGCCAAGAAGGAAACAAGGTAGTACACTGTGCATGATCCTAGTTATGATATGAAGAAGTGCTTGTGATATGGCTGTTCCTTTCAGTTGGTGCTATTCTTAATGTATGCTGCATTTGAACATCCATAACAAAGATTGTTTTCTGCATTTGTTTCTGTATAAATGAACATCAGAAGGAGTATATTATTACTCATATGGTCCTTCTTTTTTTCTATCAGATGCCAGGTGTCCGCTAATATCGTCGCCCGAGATGCAGCAACCGTGTGTTTCAACTGTTCACGTCATACAAGAAGCATGTCTATCGACATCACACTCAATTACTTAAAAAGAAGACAACCCATACCAAGGAAGTGCTTCTTCGTGAAGCGCAAAGTGCACAGGCAGCGCAAAGTGCACAGGCAGCGCAAAGTGCACAGGCAGCACAAAGTGACAGTGGTGCTCCAAGTGATGTGGATGCTGCGGAAACTGACTTCCACCGAATGGGGCTACTGGGGCTACAAGAAAGGATGGCTGAAGAAGGAGATGAACCCAACCCCGAATCAAGCGACTATGTTAAGCAATTGCCGCTTTTGATCCTTAAGTGGAAAGAGCAGAGGCGTTTTTTTAGAGTCAACCTTAAACGAAATAGCCAACGATGTAATTTTTACACAAAGGGTATTTTCGAAGATGAACGATTGCAATCTATCGACAAAGAGGCTGGCAAAGTGAATGAGCTACTGTGTGAGCTATAACTGCACCAGACTTACGAGAAGTAGGTGGAATACTTACTGGAAAACACATTTTCTATATATTGAGCCGCACACTGTAACTCTACACACTTAAAAACTTTACAGCCTTATTCGTGTAAATTGCTCGTCCTGTGGCTAAAGCCTTTATCCGTGTAAGGATGTTAGCCACCGGAGGTAAAGGAAATCGTGTAACTTGCTAACATCCTAAAAACAATATGGCGACCAGTACGGGACATGCGAGCCATATGAGTAAAAGGCGTAGCGAGCCGTTCCATGGTCGAAAGATGGAAAACACATTTGCCGCGCCATCGCACTTTGCCCGCACAGTTGTCACCGATGCCTCCACCGTGCTTCGGTACCGATGACACTTGCTATCATTAAAATGGCAAAACTCTCAGTGTTGTCAGACTACCAAGCAAATTCGCATGAGGTCTATTGTGTCTCAGTACTTCACAGGTTATAGCAACTTGCCGGGAGCTAGCCGCACGTTCGTGGAGAAGGAAGCAGCCGTTTGCGGTGACAACGAATACCCAATCGACCTTTATTCAATGATGCAGCGTCAAAGATTATAACGGAGCATTATCGTTGTGCATGCGCCTTGCCCTTGGGGCATAATGTGCCGTGTCATGCAGTGAAGCTGCGAGGGCACTTACACTTACAACAAGGTTTGTTAAACAACCCACTAATTTGATGGCCTTGATGCCTGGTTGAGCATGTTCACTTCTGTATGGTTCATACTCCACATATGTGCAGTGCCATAGATGTAAAGCATGGCAAATTTTATGACTTCGGTGCACTGAGAAAAACAGGTACTGCAGTTTGCCACATGCAATTCAAAATACCATTCCTAACCTAAAAGCATACAGAATAGCCAATAAAGAGAACTTACCAAACACTTCTGTGGTCTCTCTTGCTCCAACACGTCTGCACCTGTGCAGTCTTCGACTGCCGTCGTTTTCCGTGACTGTCTGCCATATTTCTGCCTGTAGTCGTCAACAACAGCATTACCAGTCACCTTGTGACACTCATTTCTATATTTGTTGCGCAATGAAATGGTCCACAATTCCCGTTAAGAAATAAAGATTGTTATGCTACCATTGAAATATCTATTTCCAATGCAATACCACATTGTTAAACGCACTGTGGAGCATTTTTCGGGCTTCAGGCAAATAATTGTGGGACGTAATATTTGTCCCACCTAGAAAAGAAAACAGAAAACAATTTTCGTGTATGTAATTTTTATGTATTAAAAAAAAGAAAAATGTTTAAGATCGTGGCATCTCTAAACCGCTCTAAAATCCAGGGTCATGTGCGTAGTGACGTTTCAATGAAAATCCTCTTGGGGAGCGCAAAGCTTCTATGGTAGAAGTACACAGGGAACTAACTATACACGGAAATGAATGCGAACTTTGCCATGGTGACATGCTGTAGTTTCCGTGGCAGAGAAAGAGACACACTTGTGGCTACAAAGCGGGGAATATCTTTTCGTCATTTCTCGGCAGAATTACGACCTTCCAAGAAAATACTACTTGTTTTCTTCTCGTCATACCAAGATTATCTCTCCAAAATTATCATTCTCCACTATCGTTTGACCTTCAAATTGTTGCACAGCCCTTTTATGCAGCACATAGCCACTCCCAGTTACGTCACTGAGATCTGGGTGCTGCAGCATTAAGTTGACTGCCTTGAAGTAGAACTTCTTCGAGGAATAACCAAGTCAAGAAACGAAAAAAAAAAAAGAACCAGGGTTGATATTAGTTTACAAAGATCAAAGAAAACAAAACTACCTACTTTATCAGAACTGCACAAGGAAAACATGTTTCAGAACGCCTGGAGTAAATCCCATATGGATTTATTAAATCTGGCAACCACCATTTTACGGCAATGAAATGTGACTTTCTGCAGAATATATGGCAGCTAGTTTTGCCTATTTTGGTAAATTAATATATTGTTTCCAAAGAGATCAAAACAGTGAGTATGAAAAAAAAAAAAAACACATCTTTAACCCTGTAAAGCCCACTAGCACAAGGACTTTGAAAAAAAAACACGAGAACATGTTTATCGCCTTCTAACCTCGAACAGAATATATTCATGCTGAAATCGTAATACAATAACTTCCAATTAGTAAAATATTTAGTGTATCACATATGATACAGTGGGCTCTCTTCAGGCATAAGTGCACAGCCATAGGCTCATGGCTTGTGGTACTCATAGAAGCAGTTTCTGTCCTTGTTGAGGCACAGGGTGATTTCACACTTTGCACAGATGATGGAGCTGAATCTGTTTGCGCTTGGTACACAGTTCTTGCATCGTAGCCTGTTGCTGGTGACAAGTGGTAGGTGCCCAACACCATCCTTTCGGATGTCGTTTTGCAGCTCTTTTGGCGTAACTTTCCTTTTCTTCGCTGGAGGTGATGGCAAGCACGCCGGCCGTCCCCTTGGAGCTTTCCCTGACAGCATCAAGCTTTCCGACAACATTGCAATGAATGTTCTTAGCTTCATTGGCTTTGTGTTAAGCTGCGCACATTGGCGCCTGTGGATATTCCATCCATTCACAACACAGATGTAGATGGTGTGGTAAAATATGTATAAATACCAGAGCCTAGACCTGATGGTGTACTTGTACAGGGATACGTGGTAGTTGTGCTGGTCAATACCTCCCATGAAACTGTTGTAAACAGCCACGATATCCGGCCGGGGGACATCAATGTGCACCTTGGCTTTACGGTCATACCTTTTTACATGTCCTACTGGCTCTACCGACACAAAGTTTGACACAAGTGTCACGGCTTTTCTGTCAAACCAACGAACAACAGCAAGGCGTTTCGCATTATCCATTCTATGGTCATGTGCGCATTGGCCAAGCTTTTTCAAAGTTTTTTCATCCAAAAGCTTGCAATCTCCGAGTCTGTTTTGGCGCAACGTTCCAACAAATTGGATGCCTCTTCCAGTGAGCTCTTCCACAAGATCCAAGCTGCTAAAAAAGTTGTCAGCTGCAACTTTGAAACCTTCATCGGATGGCACTTCACTGCACATGCTAAGGACAGTGTCGCCTCCAAGCCCATATCTGTATTCTTGATTGGACTGTCCCTGGTAAACTTCAAACTGGTAAAGAATGCCAGTCGTACCAGCTCGTCCCCATAGCTTGAACCCCCATGGTGTCGGCTTGTTGGGAATGTATTGTTTTAGAAAGCTCCTCCCTGTAAATGCGACCATGATTTCATCAACCGCATTAAATTCCTCTTTTTCGATGCTTGCAAGATTGCGTTGCAGTCCCAAAATCCAGGGTCGAAGCTTCCACAGCTTGTCCTTCTTCTCTTCTTCTGTAACTTCCAGGTTATTAACAACGTGGAGGCACTTCATAAGTCTCAAGAAACGGTTACGAGACATTGTATCTGCAATAGGTGAGTACCTTGTGCCCTGCTCCCAATAGGACCTGACGTTGGTTATTTTCACCAGTCCCATTTGTAGTTACATACCAATATACTGCTCAAGTTCCAAAGCAGTGGTATTGACCGAACTTCCGTACTTCTGCGTGCTGTAGAGGTTTGTGTGCTCGACTAACCTCTTTAGCATGTCGTTTGCGAGGAACTTCCTGAAGAGCGTGATAGGAGATTCCAAATCGTTCGGCTCACTGAATGTTCTTGAAAAATCTGGGTGAGGTACCTGGAGCAGATCTTTTTTCCATTTGTTTCCGGGAACGGAGGTCGATGCCATGGATGGGCCGCAGTAGTCTTCCAGCTCTTCTTCCTCGTCATTTCCGTCCTCGTGACCTGCAGTCTGAGGAAGGTCCCAATCTTCGTCTTCGGTTTCCGCACAGTCGGGGGGGTTCCGGTCTTCGTCTTCACTTTCGGAGAGATCGCTAAAGTCACTCACGTCTTCACCAGTGACGACACGCTCCAGAATGTCCCTCGCTGTGATATCTAAAAAATGCAAAGCGGAATTAGGCCTCTGTACTAAGGAGTATGACACGAATTTGAGACTAACAATACAATCATAGAGTAACTGATAAAAATATATAGCCTCAAATAGCGCCCACTGTATCAAAAACGCTACGCTCAAAATTGACGCGCTATCAGCCAGCCTATAGAGTCGAGATGTGACCAGTTATCATATCCTCTGATCCCACCACTAATGTAGAATAACGTTGATGAAGTCGTTTGGTAAGAAAGACATCCACTCACCATTTTTTGCGTAGAAAGATCTCGTCGGGATGCCAGCCCGCTCGCCGCCCGAATCAGCCATTTTTCAAAAGCGTCCTGGAGACACCAAGCGGCGCTTTTTCGAACTAGACACACGTGAAAATTCCTTTTACTGTATCAAAAGTGATACTATGGGTTTTCCATTCATCCAAATGTACACGAATCTGAGCTTTTGGGTTTCGAAATCGGCGTAGCAAATATGATACGCTGGGTGCTGTGGGGTTAACTTCACATTCTGGCTGTTCAGACATGTAGCAGACAGGGCCACGAAAACGAATGATTAAGCCTCGTACTTTATGCCATCTTTTACATCTTGCAGAAAATAGCAAGTGTGCACTGTCCGTTCAGCTTTTCTGGGTCCGATGCATATGTGAAGGAACTGCTGCTTTGGTTGCACATGCAATTTCGGTGCTAACAAAACAGGAGCAGGGTCGATTCTGGCAGGAAAAACGGAGAAATAGAGCTTCCGGTATGCCTCATAGCGGCGTGCCGACATGTCACCAAGAGTCTTGGCTTCTTCAGGGCGTTTTTCAGGCCCTGGACCAGCCAAGACTCTCGGTAAAATGTCGGCACGCTGCTTCGAGGCATTTTAGAAGCTCTATGTTCGCCTTGTTGGTACTCAGCTTATCACAAGACAGTCATGCAAGCGATAACGTTTGTCATACATTCAACTTTACCGTGCTGCTTACCTAAGGCCGTATCACCCGAGACCACAGGCCTGTTAAAGCACGGCCTATTAAGGCAAGACACTGGTTCTAAAATCGACTTTTTTGTTTATTAATGGATTATAATGCAAATCAGTGTGTATATGTGTTTTGGCTTCCTCTTTTCAAATATTCAATTAGTTCTGCAATATCTCAATTACGTTTTGAGTTACGAAGAAAATAATGAAGCCTAACTAGGTCATTTCTTACGACTCATTAAGGAACTTTCTAATACAAATTTTTTTGCATAAGTGATATGGATTTGTAGCTATAGACCTGCCATGCAAGATGATGCTATTTATATTTTTGTAAAGATAGATCATTGTATAAAACTAGTCTAATTAGGTCAAGTACACTATTTACAAAGCCTAACGAGGTCACATTATCACTAATAATAAAATTTCGGGCCCATACTGTCATACAAAAATAGCATTACCCTGCAGTTCACTTCTTTCTGAATCCAACGGTATAAGGTTTATAGAAATCCTTGAAGAATAATCTCATGAAAACAACCGTAAGGCTAGGCATGTAGACGAAAAATGCGAAGCTGAGAAAATTGCAGTTGAAGTTTTGACACTCATTGCATAAAATTGAGTAAGGGATCTCATGCAATAATGTTCAGCAATATGAAGCATAGTTCTATCTGAACAAATTGAGATGAAAAATTCTGCGATCCGTTCACAAGAACCTTTAAAAAATAATATAAAACTGAGAAATAATGTCTGCAATGTAAAATAAAGTTATAAAAGAATGAGTAGACTCTATAAGGGACAACGGGAGGAGGCACTAAGGGTTGCACGTTCCAAAAGCAGATTTTGTTTGGCCCTGAAAAGGGCCTTTGTTCATGTAGCACTCGAAAGGGGAGCCCTCTCACAGCTGTCCAGGACTGTAGTCTCCAGCTGTTCCAGTCCGGTGTTGCCTGGAGAACCTCTGTTTTGCATTGCTGCTGCTCTGGTGGGCAGCGTTGGCCTTACGCAAACGCAGATTGTCCTTCTCCATGCTGCGGCGTACGAGGCAGTCACCGGCAGCATAGCCCAGGCTCGCAGCAACGGACTCGCTCATTGCCCGCCTGCCCTGATTGTAGACGGCAACAGCTTCGGCAGCAGCCCTCTTGACGCTGTCCAGGGAGGCATTGGCGTTCTTCGAGGTTTGCGTCCAGATGACCGAATGCAGGCTCTCGCTGGCATTTTGCGTCTTGCCTTCGCTGCACCGTGCCAGCAGGTTATCATCACTGAGCCTTGCAAACACTGGCTCGAGGGCGGACCGCACACAATCTGGAAGAGGGTTCTTGTGCGCAGGTGGACACTCGCCATTTGCCAGGGCTCTGTTGAATTTGCACCACGACTCAGCTCCGTCGGGGCACTTGCTGTGGTCTGGGGCACTGTCTGTAGACGTCATGTGCAAGAGGGTGGCTTCCACTGCCCTCTTCATCCCTGGCACATCGTTACTGTTGCTCCTAAGGGCATAGCTGTAGTAGTTTTGAATCTTCTTGATTCGGTCCTGCGTCAGTCTGCCCTTTCCGCCGAGTGCTTCACCCTGGGCCTTCTTTTTCTCAAGGAGGTTACGCAACAAAGCCCCCATCCGCTTGTGCACATGATTGATGCAGTCCTTTTTCTCGACCTTGACGAAGCCGTTGACTTTTGCCTCGGTCAACGCATGAAAGGTTCGGCTATCTCCATCCGAGAGAACTGTGGTGTACCTCAGTCCGTGCTTGGCCAGGGATCTTTGAAACATGGTCAATGCAGCCTCCACTTCCATCCGACCTGAATTGCAATCTATGTTCCTCTGGCACTCAAGGGCTGCATACCAGTCGCCGTACCCCTCTTCCTCCGGCTCCGGTCCCAGGGCACACCCAAGGCAAAAGTTGGAGTACGCCACATGGTCAAGAACTAGGCCGGAATACAGCTCGACAATGCAGCCCACACCAATGTGGGAGCTGCGTCCTCTCGTCATCCAAGATCCGTCAAAGATCACGTCGATGTTGCCGACAGGGTTCAAGAAGTCTGCATACAGTCTCTTGACAACTTCTGAGCTGGCAGCTTCACTTGCGCTTGCTGACTTTTCGCAGGCTTGCACATGGGTCTTCAGGTGTCCCTGGAAGGTCTTGTGATGCAGGCCGCGGTGTGACAAGTTCATGGACGCACAGAAGTCTGCGAGGGCAGTGACTCCTTTCCCAATTGACTGAATTCCCTTCATTGCCCTCATGTTCACTTCGAAAGGAGTGATCTTCGCCGTTCCGGCAACTCTTGGTGAAGAAAACTGCTTCTTCTCGAACTCGCATGTGGCACAGACGAGCAGAAGCTTGACTGCCAAGCCATACTCTTTGTCCGTGGCCTTGCTAAGTGTCAGGGTTCCCGCACCGCAGCTTCCGCACTTCGCCTGCGCGAAGAGGTCGTTGAGAGCTTTCATGTCCACTAGAATGAACTGTGTTCCAGCGTCGCGCGTCTGGCCTCCTGTGGTGACGCCGAGAAGGCCGAATTTGCGCTGGGTCGCCGACTTTTCCGATAGCGCACGCTTGCATTCGTCCGATCGTGCGACTCGTTGCGCCTGCTCGGCCGTGGAGTAGTATGCGGTGTCGACACGAACCGCGCTCGCAAAGCTCGACAAACTGCCGCTGCTGCATGGAGTCCCGATGTCTCCGGCTGATGTTTCCGGAGGATCCAAGGCATCCGGCGGTGCCGATCGCGGTGGCGCACTTGCAGCAGACAGCTTCGGCTTCTTGTTCCACGGTCGCTTCCTCTTCCTTCCGAACGCTTGCCGCGTGCTCGATTTCAACCGAGCGTCGTCCGGCATCTCGAGAACGAACTCGAAGCGAAACAAAACAAAACACGCGCGACTTCGTAGGAAAGCGAACCAACAATGTTCAACGCAAGCGCGCAAACGGGAACTAAAACGTGCGCTCGGTAACGGAAGAAACAAAGCAGACAGGCCTAGACGGGCGGAGACGGGCCCAGGAGCAGACGACGCACCTCTCGCTAGCGCGGGAACGGAAAGGAGGAAAGGAGAAAAAGAGCGGAGGGGCGCGTTTAGGCCAATAGCAGGGGCGCTAAGCGCCGCGCGTGCTCTGACGTACGGGCACCTTGCTAGCCGGCCAATGAGCGATCGCAATTGGGGCCTTCGAAACCCGCGGAATGTGGACGTTTCCCGATGTTGTCGCGATAACGAATGGCATGGGGACGTGGGGAAAATAAGCGGCTTTCCAACAAGACCAAGATGGCCGCGATCCGACGAGCGATCGCGAAACGCGCGGGGCGCGAAGTTCCACTTGTTTTCATTGAACTCGCTGTGTTAGGGCTCTGCGGGGACATCGTAAATATCATTTTTTTCATGCTTAGACATTGAATTCGACATTGAAACTTTGCAGGCAGGTACCTTAGACTACAATTAATCCAAATATGTGAATTTTGAAAAACGTGAAATTTCGCGTTTTTTACCATTTGAAGACCCGCGTCTCCCCTTAAAGGGAAGATGGGGCACTTCTACATTTGAGAAAAAACGCTTGAATTGCGTTCATTTGACCTTCAGAATAACAGATATCACAACTATATTTCAATGCGACGCGCCGGAGAGCCATAAGAGCAATTTGAAAATAGGGCTGAAGCCCCGCCTCCCTAGCCTTGGCAAGCCAAAAGATCCGTCGATGACGTCACGGACAGCGACTGTCTTTCGCGTTTTTCTCGCGTTTAACAATGCTTGCGCGGCAAATGGTTTTGGTATTCGGGTTCACGAGGTAAGAATACACTAGAATTCACTTCTAACTCATTTTTTTCAAGAAGCTCCGTAGCTTCCCTTTAAGGTGAGGCACTTGCCTTCTCACTTTTTTAAGAGAGATGTAAGCTAGGCTCTGTTTTACATGCTCAATTTCATCATTGCTTGATAGAGGACAATGACGACCTTGTTTGCTACAGTTGAACCCATGGGTTCTTTTTTCATGAGCACTTCATGCAGCGCTCCAAAGCTTTGCAAAGTAAATGACTGCCCATCAACATCAGTCAAGGCGGACCTGCACATTTCTTAACGAGAGAAAGGTAACATAGCTGATTTTCAGCCTTGTTACTAAAATATGCAAAGGAATACAGGCTGTATACATTAACAGCACATTATGCATAGTAAAACTTGAGTCCCGTGTTCTTACATTTCAAGGCCGGAGATGGTGCCAATATCATCACCTCGAGAAGACGATGCTTGGCACTGACCCTCACTTACTGGCTTCACCTCCTATAATAGAACAACGAAGACAAAATAACTTAGCTGACTGCAAAGGGTATGCAAGCACTCGGATTATTAGAGTAAATACTATGAAGTCCAAGCTTATCAACAAAAAGGTGATGACACCAAACTTGTTTTCTGATACTGATTAGTAGCTTGTCTTTCATTGAACTTGAAATAAGTTAAGAAAAAGAATCCACATAACTATGGTACAGAATATCAGCGACAATCAGTGCTTCAGATAATGTAAAAATAGAAATAAAAGGAAGCACTTTTTCAAGAATTCGTGTGTGATGCTGTTAAAATGAAATACAAAGAGGGGACCATGGTTCAACTATGCAGGAAACACATCCTCCAACACACCCTCTTTCACGTTCTTGATACTTGCAGTTGGACAGAATATCAATTAATTGCCTTAGGACATGCTGCAGAGCTTTTCATGTAAGCTGGCTCCAGATAAAAAAAAAATTCTTTCCTACATTAAATGTGTTTTCAGGATATAGAAATGTTCATAAAAGTTTTACAACATCGTTTTTCAAATTTCGAGTTTTGGCAACTATGTAAGTACTCAAAATATTTCATACAGCAACCATCACGGGATTTGCTGCAGCTTCTGGCTGGAGGACACGTATAGATAACATGTGTGGAATAAAATCCTCATCAGACAAATCCAAATAATCATTGAAGTCCTTGTCCAGTACCTGCACAAAAGGAATATGCACTCAAGTTTTAAGAGGCTGTGATGATGTGGGGGAAGCAACAATGAAAAACTACTCACGTGAAAACTAAACTGAGAGTTGGACTGAGCAAAAGACGAGGAAGAAGACTCAGTGGACGTGGTGAAGATGGGAATAACTAGAAGACAAAGAAGTTCAAGGCAACAGATGGATATACTGAAAATACGTAGACGACGAAGGGAAGATAACAGACACACACTCGTCACACGCGAGAGAAGGGCGGGCACGACACGGAACCCGGCTCGACAGCGGTGGTCCCGGCAGCGGAGGAAGAGCCCGGACAGACGAGTCCAGGCCCGTCGGGCTTTCACCGAAGCTTGCTGAGAAACCTCCGCCTGTGCCTAGGGAGCCTGCCGAGCATTTCCAGGACAAGACAAACACCATGCCAATGCCGACGTGCAACGCAGTGCCGTAGGCGGATTCGTCGAACTGGACTTTGTATATATATCCACACGGTTTTTTTTTTTTTTAACTTCTTGCTCATACGGTTGTAAATAATATCTACCTTCTTATATTCACCGCTCTTGAATTCCGAGTCCCTTTAATTATTCTTTTCCATCACAGCGGCACATGGTTTGGTCAACAATGAAAGCACTTTTAACACAACCCAAGCAACCACGTATGTCCGTCGGACGTCCGAACAAGAGCCGAATATCCATTGCCAGGGAAGGACGTCCGTCGGACGTACACTGGACATCCGTTTCCGTACGTCCAAATTCGGACTAATAGTGGACGTCCTGTGGATATACAGAAATGGATGTCCGAGGGCTGTCCATTTGTGGATGTTCGAACATATCCCAATAGGTATTGGGAAACCATTCAAAAACAGTTACTTAAAAGTGGTCCCATTCTGCACTAAACGATTATCATAACAGAACCTTTTTGTGCAGAGGATATACCTTTCCCTAATGAAGATAGGTTTGAGGCCCCCCCCCCCCCCAAGATTCTTTGACAGATTTGATGGCCCCTTCAAGATTTCCTGAGGTCTTAAGAGGTCCCATCACAGTATTTCCTGAAGTTCCATAGGGGCCCATCACAATTTTCTGCAAAGTCTGATGGGCCCTCTAGGATTTGCTAAGGGTTTGAGGGGCGCAATAGATGCTTTCTGGGGTCTCCAAGATCATTCAATAGGTATGACGGGGAAAAAAAGAGGTGGACACATCGGTAATTCGTTTTTTTTTTCAAGTGTTGTCCGAAGGTCCATTAATAGAGGCCTAGAACCTTAGAATTGTAAGCTCCTTTCAAGCTGATACTGTGTGCGGTAAAAAGAAAAACAGTATTGTATGTTCTCGACTACAAGTAATCAAATGAATTGTGATGCATGTGTACTACTTTTTAAAGTAATTTTGCAATCATTTGATTACATTTTACGTAGTGATGTCGCAGTGCCAGTTGGCCTTATGTTTCGTAAGCTAGAAGGAAACAAGGATGTTAGACAGCAAAATAGTTTTTTATTTGCAATCAGAACCAGGGCAGAGGCACCTTTCTCACACTTGAAGGTAGATGCCTACTCTCCCTTAGAAGTGGTGCACCTCTCCTTTGCGCGGCGAAGCCACTCCTTGACTTCCGTTTCCACCTCTTTTTTCGTAGACTCTTTGCAGTGCTTTGTCCGCTTTATAGCAGCTGAAAGCAATAGATGACCCTTATAGTACAACTTAAAAAGGCAGGGAATTGCGTTGCAAACTTCTACTTACCAAAGATCAATTTGTACAGCTTAAGGCTACGGAAAACCTTCTTCCCTTTGCGCCCATCCATGCTGAACTTGGCTGCAGCTTCGTCACTAATCAGGTGTGCAAGCATAGACCTTACAGTTGTTTTGATAGACAGGTCCCCAAGGGAGGTCAGCTCCACAACCTGGAAGGAACGTACAGAGCACGACACAGTTAATACGAACAAGACATAGCCAGTTTTCGCTGTTTTACTCTGACCAGTGAAACGCTATCCCCAAAGCTACTTATATCATGGAAAGGGTTCATCTTGGGGCAATAACCTTGGTTATAAGAAAATGCAATCCTCAATTCACTGTCCATGCAAAATGCCAATGCCGTGTTTGAGCACATAAAACGTGGGGCTGGTGCCTGGGGAACGTAAGACATGACATAAGGAGCATTACGATACCCAGAAAGCAAGTATAGCCAAAAATGTTTGGCATTCAAGGTTAGCTGGATAGAAAGAACCTGAGCATGAATGGGTTTACAGCTTGTATTAACTGGGCTAGGCTTTACAATTAGCCAATTCACACCCCCTCTTTATCTCCGAGGCCAGTATGAGTGAACTGGTGATACCTTGAGAAAGATTGAATGAATGTGAGGGCCCAAATTTTATTTTATTTGGGCAGTTGTTTACACCTCCTAGTCATTGTTCTATCTCATTAGTCATTTCCCATGCTCTAAGATCTGGAACTGTGGGACAGAGTTGCCATTTGAAGAAATACGGAAGTAGTCAGAGCTTGCTCTACACTCATGAAATAATGCTAAAGTATAGCACCATTACAAACACCTTTGTTGCTTACCAGAGAACAGGCAGTCTCACCCCTTCGATGCATCTTGATTTAAAATCACAGCTTGCTCCTAGCTTATTTGTTATCTGCATGTCTTAACCTTAGCTGCACACTAGGGATAAGACATAACAGCAAAGCCTAGAGAATGCAAACACCAATACTTGCCTCAGTAAGTGACAAAAACTAGAGTATGGGCAGGCATTGATAACAGCAATTGCTTACCAAAGCCTCACTCGTGGCATCTGTAAGAGCGCCATCAAACACCTCAATTGCTTCAGGAGTGTCGAGGGGATCAACGAGGATGGGCTGGCTGGGCTCTACAACGAAACTCTCACGCGCTCGTAGCAATGTCGAAATCATGTCCATTATCTCCGTCTGCTGGCTCCTCATGACGCTCATCCCATTCAGCACCCGTCGCTGAAACTCTGCATGCAAAGAAAAGGCTTGAAATAAATATTGGCAAATAAAATTAGTGCAGGCAGGAGACAACATCCTACTTACCAGCAGCACTCAAGATCCTAGCAGTGGCCCGCAGATCAGCTAAAAAGAAAAAAAAAGATGGCAAAAAGTCAAGAGCTTAGCCATTTCAAAACTATTCAAAGTTGTGCAACCATGCTGTGAAAGAAAAACAATTGAAATCAAATTAGCTTACCGCAGGTCGAAGCACTGGTGCTAGGCGTCATGTGTTGCATAGCCTGCAGTGCTGAAAAAATTTAATGAAGGACACACAAAATATCTTAATACGCAGCTGCAACACAATTCTGCAGTAAAGTACCTTGATCTAATCGACTGGGAGCCGACATCCTTGTCAATGTTTGAGATGCGGTTGAAAAACCACTGGCATCTACGAAGATAAAGACAACTGCAGGCGCTAGATGCAATAAGGGTACAAGGTGACTTGGATTGCTTCTCATATTTATTTATGTTATTTATTTATTTGGTACTTCTGAACTGCCCTTCAAGAGCCCGTGGGCCTACAGGAGGGTGCACCATGCATACATGCAAGAGCTCAAATGACACAGAATACAAAATTAAAAAACATGCCTAAAAAAGTAGGAAAAAAATTTACATATGTAATATCAACAGAATGTGACCTCCGACAGTGGAAAACATACAGCGCAGAAACCTGTTGCCCCCATATCTGTTGTTTAAAAAACAGAAAGGAAAACATACAATCAATGTATACCTTGAGCAGGGCTCGCACGCTAAAACTTCCAGGCAAAAAAATATCCACCTCTGGAGAGTTCACTTTATTTAATATGCTAAAAGCCTACCGAAAAGTTTCCAGATGTGAAAAAGTTACTTTGTTTTTGGCGGTATGGTGCTCCATACATTTGCTTGCTCAAATTTGATTAAATATAAAACTTCACCCAGAAAGATATGAAAGAGATGGCGATTGTTTTTGCAAGCTTTGCATTTGAATTTGCACTGCTAGTGTGCGTAGCTCTTTATTTGTAAAACGATCATGCAATGTACCTTTATTTCGTGAACTGGGAGCCGGTGTCCTTGTTGACGTTTTAGGTGTCTGGAACGAACCACAGGCACCTGCGAAGATAAAGACAATTGAAGGGGCTACATGCAAGAAGGGTACATGGTGACATGGATTTTTCTCATATTTAGGTTCCTAGATGTGAAGAAAGCCACCTTGTTTTTGGTGGCATGGTGCTCCATATATTTGCTTGCCCAAATTTGATTAAATATAAAACTTCAGCGCTCACACGGAAATGAAATTAAAGTTAATTGGTTCTGCAAGCTTTGCACCTCAACTTGCAGCAATATGTGCATAGCCCCTCATTTGTAAAATGGCCATACATTATAGGTTGTTCGCACATAACGTCAATTTGGCATTTTGTTGTTAGCTTGTTTTTTCACACAAATTTACTACATTGAAGGATTACATCGTAACCGGTTGAGATGATGTCAGCGGTGCTCTACGCATTTGAGGGGGCGTGTCAATCCTTGGAATGCTCGAGTTTGGCACACGCCAGACAGCTCACAACAACAAAATGGTGGACGAAATTACATCAGTGAAAACACCCTATGGCTACCTTTATCTTGTGGACTGGGAGCCAGCGTGTTTATCGAAGTGCTAGACGACTGGGACGAACCACTAGCACCTGTTTGGAGATGTCTGATTAAGTTGGGAATTGGTAACATTAGAATACAAAAAGCGAAAAACAATATAAGTGGTATTCAGGAGAAACTGTACCTCGCATTAGTGCAGCTTGCGACATTTCACTGTGTATTGATCTTGCCGGGCTCGCACTCTGTGATTCCAGTCTCTGGCTACTGGCTGTGAAAAGCGACCAGAAAACCTCAAATTGTAAGATGAAAAAAGTACAAATTGATCTCCCAAAATATAAAAAATGCAGTTGTGCCCCAACCCCCTATATAAGCACATTGTTTACGTAAAACGACAGATCAAGTACGTCTGACGACACACCCTAGACTTATCAAGTGCCAGGTTCGAATTCTAAGCTAAAGGTTAAGAAACAGTTGCAACGGTCAACAAGGCTGTCAGCTGCAGAACAAAATAAAAATCAAATAGCGTTACGCGAGTTCTGCCGTGCGCAGAGCGGCATCGGGGCTTCCGGGAATTCATCCGAGCTTGAGTCGGACTCGCTCCAGCGTGTGGGGCGAAATCTCCTACGCTTTGGGCGTATCTCCTCGTCCGAGAGATCAGATGTGAACCGCGACCGCTCCAACTTAGATCGCCCTTCTTCGTAGGAATCTGTAGTTACATAAGAAAAAAATACTTACAATTAATGAACACTGCTGCATGCATGAAGAGATGCAATATACTCACTGAATAGTCCTTTCACAGTCACCTCGAACTCAGAAAACCCTGGTCCTGGTGGCCCCCCCTTTCGCACTAGCTTGACAGCCTTATCGGTGGACACCTTCGGCCATAAACAGTTGTTTCCCGTGACCCACGTGTAAGGCACGATCTCCACCTCTTGGGTTAGCCTAAATTCCACAATTGCATACATCCCTGGAAATGAACAGAAAAACTGATGTGAGAAAGTCATCAACACTAACCGGATCTAAAAATTTATGCAAAAGCTAAACATTTACCTTGAGCTGCTGAAATGGCGGCGGTTTCACGGTACCGTCGCTTTCACCGACAGTAAAACGTAAAACCCGGTCGTGGTAACACCAGAGTCCAAACCACGCGCTCCTAGAGCCGACAATGCACAAATATCGATGGATTTCGTTGGCTATGGATTTTAACGGATATGTGACACTAGCGGCACCTAGAAAAGTTGAAAACTACATGACGTCGGGGTTAAACATCAATAAATAAATAAATTGGTAGCGTTTGTTTTATTCCTACATTAGTTTGGTGACTTATCAATTTAAACAAATCTCCACAGACAAATTATAACAGCACAGTCGTACCGTCGGTGTCATCCTTGGTGTTATCCTACGTTGATTTCATGAATTGCAGTTTACACCAACACGCTCGGCAACAAGCAGTAAAATAATTATGCCTAATTTTTAACAACAAACAAGAAAAGTAGCGAGAAGTATATTCTTATTGAATCATATACCGACTAACCACTGATCGGTATAGCCAGCTTCGCGACCTCACCTGTCTCGGCTGGCAACCCGATTTTCGAGTTTTGTTCTTTTTCTTTGCTTCTTCCGTGTCCACGTTGTTGCTGTCGCGTGTCAACGGTTATACAACGGTGTTACTAAAATATTTTTATTTCTGTTTTAAGTAGTATGGTGCGTGTGTGGCAGTACTCACGTTGGACAATGTTCCAGAAGAACTTTTCGTCTAGTTGAACTATCTGCTTGAGTTGTCCATTTCGGGTTAGTACTTGCTTTCCATACCACGTCCTTTTTTTCCATCCCCCTCTCTTTTTGTGTTACTCGAAATTCATTCCGTTCGTGTTTTCGTAAGTAGCGTCCTAAAGGACTAGTACAGATGTTGGCTAGCGTTTCACAACTTTCGTTCACCTATAGTTGAACGGCCTACTTGTTTCTATTTTTGGGAAAGTTAGTTTAGTCTCATTCTGAACCGCTTCGTTATTTCGCGCATATCATCCGTACCACGCTTTGTTTTTTGGAAGTGTCTAGAGTTCCGTCCAGACGGAACGATAGTCGCCACTAAAGTTCCGTCCATGTTGGGTCTCGTATAAAAGAAATGGTGAAAGATAGTTTCTGAAGTGGTGGTGTAGTGTAGTGGAAAGGTGTCTGCTTTACACGCAGCGGGCCCGGGTTCGAACCGCAGTGTGGGGTTACTTTTTTTTTTTTTTCTCTCAATTTTTTTGTTGGTATTTACATTTCTTTTTTACAATTATCACTGAAACATATTAACCCATGTTGTCGACGAAACTTTGCTTCCTTTCCGGAAGTGCAAGGGGGCATAGCGGGTTTGGGTTGCTGTCTGGACTCCGCGAAGCGGCGTGTACGGAGGGCTAAGTGGTTTAATAGGTTTGTAATTAGCAGCCGCATACTGTCGCCGCGAAGCGGCGTGAACGCAGGCGGGGGGGTGTGTTAACGAGCTCCCCAGTGATACACGCGAAGTCCGAAAAGAGTGACCCAAATGGCACGAGCTCTCCGCGTTCCAGACGGAACTCTAGTGGCGACTATCGTTCCGTCTGGACGGAACGCTAGCCACACCGTTGTTTTTTCCGTCTTCGCCCGTTCCTGTCTGGCTGGAAGCACATCCAGTCTGCGACTGTGAGCTACAGGTACGTTGACGGTGTACGTGAAAATTGCACGCACTCATGCCTTTGTCAACTTGTTTTCTTAGGTCTGCACGGTGGAGAGGGGCTTCCCCACGCCTGGGTCAAGCACATCCAGTCTGCCGCTGTGAGCTACAGGTACGTTGACAGTGTACGTGACAATTGCCCTCACTTATGCCTTTGTCAACACAGGGGTTTCCCCACGCCTGGGTCAAGCACATCCAGTCTGCCGCTGTGAGCTACAGGTACGTTGAAGGTGTACGTGAAAATTGCCCTCACTTATGCCTTTGTCAACTTGTTTTCTTAAGTCTGCACGGTGGAGAGGGGCTTCCCCACGCCTGGGTCAAGCACATCCAGTCTGCCGCTGTGAGCTACAGGTACGTTGACGGTGTACGTGAAAATTGCCCTCACTTATGCCTTTCTCAACTTGTTTTCTTAGGGCTGCGCGGTGGAGAGGGGTTTCCCCACACCTGGGTCAAGCACATCCAGTCTGCCGCTGTGAGCTACAGGTACGTTGACGGTGTACGTGAAAATTGCCCTCACTTATGCCTTTGTCAACTTGTTTTCTTAGGTCTGCACGGTGGAGAGGGGCTTCCCCACGCCTGGGTCAAGCACATCCAGTCTGCCGCTGTGAGCTACAGGTACCTTGACGGTGTATGTGATAATTGCCCTCACTTATGCCTTTGTCAACTTGTTTTCTTAGGGCTGCACGGTGGAGAGGGGTTTCCCCACACCTGGGTCAAGCACATCCAGTCTGCCGCTGTGAGCTACAGGTACGTTGACAGTGTATGTGATAATTGCCCTCACTTATGCCTTTGTCAACTTGTTTTCTTAGGTCTGCACGGTGGAGAGGGGCTTCCCCACGCCTGGGTCAAGCACATCCAGTCTGCCGCTGTGAGCTACAGGTACGTTGACGGTGTATGTGATAATTGCCCTCACTTATGCCTTTGTCAACTTGTTTTCTTAGGGCTGCACGGTGGAGAGGGGTTTCCCCACACCTGGGTCAAGCACATCCAGTCTGCCGCTGTGAGCTACAGGTACGTTGACAGTGTATGTGATAATTGCCCTCACTTATGCCTTTGTCAACTTGTTTTCTTACGGCTGCATGGTGCAGAGGGACCTCCCCATGCCTGGATTTTGCACCATATGTTCATAACACACTTAAACTTCCCTTTAGATGACAGGGAATAGCTTTTCCCCGTCATCTACAGGTAGGTTTCAGTGTGTTGTGAATATGCACTCATACCTTCGTCAATTTGTTTGCTTGGCGGGGGAGAGGGGGAGCCGTAGCGGCCTCCCTCCACCGAGGACTAGCACTTCGTCACTCGTCCGGTTAATTTGCGATAGTTACCGGCACTGGTATCTTAAGCTTTTCTCGCTAGGCATGAGATTGCTTTTCCACGACACAGCCAATCTGGTAGATAACATAGGCTAAAAATACTGAAAAAGTCTCTAGGCACAAGTGCCATTCATATAGTCCAATTAATATAATTAAAGCATATCCCAGTTGAAAATTCCCATTAAGTTCCAATTGGAATTTTCTTATTGGTACCAATTGGTGACTTATTGGTACCAATTGGGTTTTTGGACAACCAATTGGTCACTGCCAATGGGAACCAACGGGAACCATTGGGAACCCATTCAGGTTCCAACTGGAAAAATAATTCCAATTGGTGAGACCCATTGGCCAGTGCGGTTCCAGCTGGAACCCACTAAAACCAATTGGTTCCAGTTAAAACCAGTTGGAATTCCAATTGGATTTAATGGGAATTTTCAGCTGGGATTTCTTTCATTTGTTTACAGACGGACACTCCCTCCAAGGTCTGACTAGGACATGGGTCAGACAACAGCAAGACAGCTGCTAAATATATGGCAGAAGAGCTTTCCAGGGCAGAAAGGTATTGCACAGTTGACAAAAAGGGCGACTGTCGAGGAGTGGAGCCACCAGAAGATCTGGAGAAAATGCATACTATTAAAATTATCATCTTATTTCAATATAGATTTGGCTCATGGTCTTTCATTGGCACAGCATGCGGGCTAGGGTACGACATTTTGAACATTCATAGCTGTCCAAGTAAAGGGTAAAGCATAAAGCGCCGTTCACACTCTTGCGACCGAGAGACCAGACCGGTTTTTAAGCCTTTTGCGACTTCTTAGGACCGGATGCGCTGCAGCGGAGCTGGTCCTAAGAGATCGCAAGAGGCTTAAAAACCGGTGTGGTCTCTCTCGGTTTTACTCGGTCGCAAGAGTGTGAACGGGCCTTTAGACGTAATGCCCTAATCCCTAGGGATTTTGAGGCGCGATATTCAAAGTATGTCCGCTGAGGATCCCTGTTCGGATGTCCTCCGGATGTACAAAACTCTTACCTTTGTACGTCCGTCGGACGTCCACGGGACGTCCTTCGGATTTTCGCGGATGGCCCTCGGATGTACGATATATCCGAAAAGGATATCCATCGGATGTCCGATGGATGTCCAGTGGTTGCTTGGGAAGCCACACATAAGCGCAAAGAATGGCACTAAAAATGCTGGACAAGGCTCTACCGATCAAAAAGATCAGAAAACCATAAGCCTAAACCAATGCTACATCCAAATTTTTTTTTTTTTTTTGGGAGGGGGGGGCAAAATGCATCTGCATGTTATTCCCGTCTCCAGCTCGTTGCTCGCCCTCCCGCATAAGTTTCCCCCTTGGCTATATATGCGACTGAGCCTAGGAGCCTAGCTATATTTACCAATTATTAAACTCAAGATTGCTCTAATTGATTAGGGTGTCTCAAAATAGATTTCTGGCGCTTCTATATATTTAATTACAGCTCACAACACGCGAGAGAAGGGCGGGCACGGCACAGAACCCGGCTCGACAGCGGTGGTCCCGGCAGCCGAGGAAAAGCCCGGACAGACGAGTCCAGGTCCGTGGGGCTTTCACCGAAGCTTGCTTACAAACCTCCGCCTGTGCCTAGCGAGCCTGCCGAGGATTTCCAGGACAAGACAAACACCATGCCAATGCCGACGTGCAACACAGTGCCGTAACCGGATTCGTAGAACTGGACTTTGTATATATATCCACACCGTTTTTTTTTTCTAACTTCTTGTTCATACGGTTGTAAATAATATCTACCTTCTTATATTCACCGCTCTTGAATTCTGAGTCCCTTTAATTATTCTTTTCCATCACAGAGGCACATGGTTTGGTCAACAATGAAAGCACTTTTAACACAATCCACACATAAGCGCAAAGAATGGCACTAAAAATGCTGCACAAGGCTCTACCGATCAAAAAGATCAGAAAACCATAAGCCTAAACCAATGCTACATCCAAATTTTTTTTTTTTGGGGAGGGGGGGGGGGCAAAATGCATTTGCATGTTATTCCCGTCTCCAGCTCGTTGCTCGCCCTCCTGCATAAGTTTCCCCCTTGGCTATATATGCGACTGAGCCTAGGAGCCTAGCTATATTTACCAATTATTAAACTCAAGATTGCTTTAATTGATTAGGGTGTCTCAAAATAGATTCCTAACGCTTCTATATATTTGATTACAGCTCAATGAGACGAGCCCTTTGGTTGTAAACATGACCCTTATGAGCTCAGCTTAGTTGCCAGAAAAAATCTGCCAAAAAATTACCAGGACCAATATTGGGCATGCACAAAGATGGCTTAAATGGCCAAGCAGGCCCTTTTCCTGCACATATCCACGACACATCAATGAACCCATTTGGTTCTATTGAAATTTGGCCTCACATTTAGCTTAGGCCAAAATCTGGTAACCACGAAAACTATTGGATAGAAAGCTCCACAAAGAGCAAAATGAATACAAACACACCACGTGGTCGAGGGAGGGAGGGAGGGGGGGGGGGCTTCGGCAGCGACACATAAAACACCAAGCATGCGCCTGTGTTCACAATAACTGCTCACCTGCAACATTTGAAAATAAGCAAAAGAGGTATCAAGTGCCCACCCAGCTAACCAAAACCGCAGCGTCTTCTCCGAGCGCACCGTTGCAAAGCGGTAAAGCTTGACGCGCGTGCTCCGGTTCAAAACGGTAAAGCCGCGCTGAACCAATGCGCACACGGTTCAATGTAAGTAATGTCGATTAGCGACCCATGAATCATCACTGCTAGTCTCTGAAGTGTCTGAAGACTCTGAAGCAAAGCGACTTACTTGGAATTGGTCCACACCGAGCTCCACATGGCAGCTCAGAACGGAGCAAGGCCTATGTGCTCGACACTATTGAGTTTGATGAACTTTCATTTCTACACTGTGAATGTGACTTCAGAATGCGTTGTTCTGACCAACCTTCGTCACTTCCAGAATGAGCCACTGTTTGTGAAGAAAAAGATAAACAAACATGTAATAAATCCTCGTCATGGTTTGTTTTGAGTGTGTAGTGCTTAGAAAGATGTAAATAGTTGTTTTTGGTGCTTCAAATTATAAAATGTTGTTTTGAGGTGTATTTTTATTTCTAGAGTGATACCTCTTTTTGTGACAATGAAAATAAATGTATGACTAGCCTAAGTCGAGTATCGTCAGGTGGAACGGCCGGAGTGTTTATTGGTTGAAAGACTGAAGGCAGCCTGAACCAATATCTTAGTAGCCTTCAATACCGGTGTCGGGGTACAGGAGGCTGACCCTCTAAAGATGTCTTCCAATGATTCTCCAATTGCTCAACTACAACGTCTGGGGCTATTGCACTTAAACATTCTTAATTTTTCTAGCCTGTATTTGCGCTGTCGCTAACCATGTTCCGTTTTCCAATTTTCCACACGCACCTTCTCCTCCAATCAAAACAGCACGAGAGCCTGCCGTGAACAGACTTGGCATCATCGTGTGTCATATATCTCCCGATGATTGCCCCCCCCCCCCCCCCCCCCCCAGCATGCACTAATGCCAAAGCTAGAGCACTAGCTCATAGCATCGCCAGGTAGTCCCAGTGCACGAACCTCGTGCAGCTTGAGTATCTACTGGTACTGGTAGAAGCGAGCGAGTTGAAGATGAATACTTTCGTGGTCTCTCGCATGTCACGAAGTAACGCGCGCGCAAGCGGACGCTGGCCAAAGTCGGCTACGTCACATCTGTCACGCCGCGTGCCTCGAAAATTCGCCCTTTTTATACTATGGCGGCCCTGGCGGCTCCCGCGGCTCGCGTCGGTAGGCCGCCGGCACGGCGCATGCGCAGAATCTGACTACGAGAACACGTTTCCTGCGAGAGTGCGCCACTTCCGGTCCTTTTCGTTTCGAATAGCAGACGATAATTCTCGCGCTTCTTGAGTGCCAAGTTCGAGCGATGGTTGACGTACCTTGCACGACGAAAACTGGCGCTTGCACTGTTGGTGCACCGCCTGCGCCGCAAGCGTTGGCGGTCAATTTACATACGGTACATCTTTGACAAGCGCCCTTTCTACGGTACTCAAGCTTCCTCGAGTCGTAGACACACGGGTGAGGACGAATTCCCTCGATCAGCTTCTCGACCGACCGAGTCCGATTCTTCAAACATGACGCCACACGAAGTGGTGCTCCCGTCGTCTGCTATTGCTCATATTCACCGCGAGGGCTAATGGGAGCCAGCGCGTGATGCATCCTGGTCCGGCGTCGCTGGCGCGGCCAGCGCGGAATACGGCATGCTCCATTTTGGCGTCGAGGCGATCAGGCTGCGTCGAACGCCGCCGGTCGCGCCGGTTACGCCACGACGCCGGAGTATAGAGCGTCGGGTTTTCGCCGACGTGACGTCGCTGTGACGCGCTCGCACGGGCGCCCGCGTTACGTCGGAGTATAACAGAGCCTTTAGGGACAGGCGCATCCGCTGCATCCGCTACGCAGGCGGTGCGAGCGGGTAACAGTGAGCACACACAGAACCCTCAACACCATTCGAGGGATGATTTCAGAATCTTGGAAGGCCTGCGGGCATCTAGAGTTGTGGCGGTCAAACGCATTATGACGAGGCGTGACGGTGCATAGGTGAAAACTAAACACCTTAAGGTCTCCCTCTCCCGACAGCTGCGCGACCCGTGACCAGAACGCTGGCAACAAAAGCATCGATGTGGGTTCGGGACGTACGGTCTGACATGACAATTCAAGTAGCCAGCTTTGACAAGTGCAGGAAGCGTGTGACGTTCAAACGTCAGGATAATTATCCTGACGTTTGAACGTCAGGATAAAGACCGTACGTCCCGAACCCACAGCGATGCTTCCGTTGCCAGCGTTTTGGTCACGGGTCGCGCAGCTGTCGGGGGAGGGAGACGTGTGCAAAGTGTGGGAGCCACGACCATGTGGCCGACGTCTGTGAAGGTTCAGTTGCCTGCGTAAACTGCAGGGGTCCTCACCCTGCTTACTCTCGGTCCTGCCCGCCGTGGCGACAAGAAAAGGAGATCCTTACCTTACGAGCCAAAGAGAACTTATCGTACCCTGAATCAAAACAAAGGTTTTCCTTCATTTCCAAAGGTACCTACTCCAACACGGTGCGCAGGGGCCCTGCACCACGTACGGAGTCCACGGCCACTCACTTTTCTCTTGGAGACTTGGGAGGCCCCTTTCAGGCCCCGAAACAACCTGCGGGGAAGCAGGGTGCCCTAAGTAACGCTGGGAGCACACAGACTCCCCAGTCGATTCAGGCACGACCTCCGGTTGACCGGCAGCCTCGTGCCAGTGGCTCTTCTCAAGATGGAGAGCGAGGCCGTCGTTCCAATTCCTCAGAGGTGGCCCGCCTTGTTACGGAGCAACAGGGCCCACCTGCTGCTCCATCAATGTCAAAGGACGTTGAAAGCGTGAATGTAGGAGGGTCCCGGCCTGGTACGTCGAAGCCTTCTTTGGCGGGGTCTGGCCGTGGCCGGAAACTCGTGGCTCAGGTCTCCGACCACATCGGAACTGGCAAACCTGCGTCCAAGGTTCAGGATGCAGTGGGAGCTGTTGACATTGCCGACTCTTCAGCTCCTTCCTCGGATTAGGAGGACATGGAATGGCAAACTGCTAAATCAAAACAAAAAGGAAAAAGGCCGGTGGTTCCTCCTTAGTGTGTAGCACATGCAGAATTGCTTTAATTAATTTATGAAATCTTTTATCCTTTAAAATGGGCTCTGTAATTTTTCAGTGGAACTGCCGTGGCTTATTCACTAACCTTGCAGATGTTGAGTTCCTTTTAGAAGAGTATAAGGCATCTATCTGCCTTATGCTTGCAGGAAACACACTTGAATACATCTCACACTAACTTTCTGAGACGCTACAGTGTGTTTCGTAAAGACCGCCCTAGAACGTCCATTTCTTGTGGTGGCATGGCGGTGGTGCTCCAAAACATATTCCGTGTGCAGAGGTTCCGCTTCAGACGCCACTCGAAGCAATCGCTGTTCGTCTCTTGTTGCATAAAGCCATAACTGTATGTTCAGTGTATTTTCCACCTTTTCTTTCTCTGAAGTGACAAGATCTCGACTCTCTTTTAAGCCAGCTTCCAGAGCCCTTTCTTTTACTCGGTGATTTTAACGCACATAGTACCCTTTGGGAAGTGATCATACAGATACATGTGGAAAGATAATCGAATCCATATTATTTTGACACTCACTATGCATTTTTAATACTGGCCATCCTACATATTTTAGTCCTTCATCCTTCTCATCTACATGCATCGATCTTTCTATTGGCAGTGGAAATCTGCTACCCGATTTTTCATGGACTGTTGATCAGAATCCCCGTGAAAGTGACCACTTCCCTATTATCTTAAAATGTAACAACACTCCGCAGTCTTCACCTACGCGCCATCCACACTGGAAGTTCGGAAAAGCATGCTGGAGCCTTTTTAAGCGGTCGTCACTGCTGGCCTGTTCTCGCCTCGATCAGCTTTAAATTGATGAGCTCAACCATCTTTTAACATCCCATATTCTCACTGCAGCGTCACTCTCACTCCCTTTGTCATCTGGAGAGCTCCTTAGACGACCGAAGCCGTGGTGGAATGGAGACTGTAAAGAGAGTCGCAAACAGCAAAACAAAGCTTGGAGTGTTCTAAGGGGTTATCCAACTCGGGATAACCTGATATTTTTTTGAAAAATGAAAGCTCGTGCTAGGTACAGTGGTAATCACACTTGTCTATAACGCGCGAGCGTGCGGCTTTCTCCGGGGAGCGCTAGACTGGTGGCATTTGCGGAAGCTAAGCTAGTCACGTGGCGCAACATGGAACGGCCCGCTCGAGGGGTGTCCTGCCCACTCTATCAGCTTGATAAGCGATAAAAGTAAAGTACTTTATGATATATTTTTGTTTTTTGATGACGACATCGTTGATACGCCTTCATGCTTTAGTTTGTTTATTGTTGGAGCAATGATATTTGTAAAAAGCGAGCGAGCAGCCTTCCGGGTTCGCCGCCAGCTGATAGAGTGGGCAGGACACCCCTCGAGCAGGCCGTTCCATGTTGCGCCAAGTGACTAGCTTAGTTTCCGCGAATGCCACCAGTCTAGCGCTCCCCGGAGAAAGCCGCACGCTCGCACGTTATAGACAAGTGTGATTAGCACTGTACATTCGTCGCAAAGCGAAACGCGAGAGCTGGCAAAAATATGTGTCCTCTATCAATAGTAGTACTTCTTCCAAGGAAGTATGGGACAGGATTCATAAAGTAAATGGCTCATATTATGCTTTCACTATTCCACTTCTTTTCAGAAATGGAAAATGCCCAAGCAATCTTGTAGAGCAGGGCAACATCCTTGGCGAGCATTTTGAATTCATTTCCAGCTCGCAGCATTACTTGCCTGCATTTTCTGCAACATAAAAAGAAAGCTAAAAGTATGGTACTGAAAACATCCGGTGGTGAACGCGAAGCTTATAATGCCCCCTTTACCTTACACGAACTAAACATAGTGCTCCAAAAATAAATCATCGGCTCCTGTTCCAGATGGTATTCATTACTATATGCTTCAGCATCTCCATTCTGCCACACTTGATATTGTTTTATACCTTTTTGATCGTATTTGGTTCGAGGGCTACTTTCCATTGGACTGGAGAATGGCAACAATCATACCCATACTCAAGCCCGGTAAGGAGCCATCCTGTGCGGCTAGTTATAGGCCTATCGCTTTGACTAGCTGCTTTGGAAAGAGTCTTGAACGAATAATTAATAGAAGATTGATGTATTTCCTTGAACTAAACAAACATCTAGATGTGAACCAATGCGGCTATCGTTCGTCTCTGTCCACTCTTGACCATTCGGCTGGAGACAGTCGTTCGTGAGGCCTTCGTTCATCGACAATATTGCCTATCTCTACTTTTTGACCTCGAAAAAGCCTACGATACAGCCTGGCGTTTTGGTACATTAAGGGACTTTTACCTTTTGGTACCCCATTACCATCTTTTATCTAATTGCTGGGCGCGTTAAGTCCGCGCTCCGGAGCGCAAGAGTATGGCGCTCCGTTCACTAAATGGACAGGAGCGCCGCCGGAGACTGACACTTGCGCACGCTCTTCATGCACCTATACTTCGTTTCAGCTTCGGTCCAGACGCAGCCAAAGCTACAAGCGCGAGCTCCGGGCTTTCAGCATCCCTGCCAAGCACGCGCGCTCGTGCAGTGCAAGCACTGTTCTGGGCCACATGCTCGCGCTTGTAGCATCGGCTGCGTCTGGACCGCAGCTGAGAGTGTGAGTGACTTCGCGCTCCGTGACGTCATTACCGTTATGCTCGTTCCGGTAGTTTCGGTTTGGGTTTGGGGGTTTTGACTTGCTTCGAC
This sequence comes from Ixodes scapularis, assembly GCF_016920785.2. Classification (NCBI taxonomy): domain Eukaryota; kingdom Metazoa; phylum Arthropoda; class Arachnida; order Ixodida; family Ixodidae; genus Ixodes; species Ixodes scapularis. Next base: position 96,817,132 of record NW_024609846.1, read on the forward strand.
TAGTTTCGACTACGTGCATTTGGCAAAACGAAAATTAGCGCGCTACTGGCGGAGACGGTGGGAATATTGCAATAAACTAAAATAACAGCGATAAAAGCGAAACCTGGCGAAACGGCGGGATTCTCCAGAAACTGAAACCACAGAAAGGAAACTGATCGGGTTGTCTCGTCATCTCCTTCTCCTACTAATCCCTTACTCGTACCTCCGCGATTTTTCAAGATGAGCCAAGGGATGGAGCATGTCTTTTACATGATAGACGGCACCGAATATGGTAAGTAGAACGATTTCGTTCCATTTCCTGGGGTCCGGTTTTGGTCACCGCTAGATCTAATTCACCTCTCACGGAGCCAGCTGTATGTTTCATATTTCGCACGCGCTAGCAGACGAATTCGTCTGCTAGCGTGTGCGAAGAAAAGAGTTTGTGTGCTGCGAAGCGTCATCTGCAGACGGAAATGAAACAAGTCACCGTACGTAGTCTGCTAAATGACCGACAAAAAGTTGATCGTCTGCCGCGGCGAAGTTCGGGATCTGTTCGAAGTAATTTTGGCAACCCGTGCTTCGCAAATTTTAAGTTGTTTTGCTGCAGTACAAGCTGAAATTCACCGGTGGATAAAGAAATTGGCTCAAGGCTAGCACATCAGCGCGAGACCCCTTGCCATTTGTGTATATACTGTGACACCACGTCCAATCGACAGCAAAGAAAGCTCTCGCTCTCACCTTGACCAAAATCGAACCACTGTTACGAGCTACTGAAGCGAGATCCGCGAACCCTTGGCCGTGTGTAGCTGACCGGCGAGTTTGTGCTCACACTTGCATACTCCGATGAAGACCGTCTTTTTCAAGATACATAGATAATATGTCTTATTGAAAATAAGGGCGCATGTCCACAAAATTCGGGAATTGAATTGCGTATTGTCAAGTTCCGTACGACATAACCCAAAATAAAAATTGAAGTTATATTCAACATAAGTGGTGAAGTGCAATCCTGGAGTGATGAAGTGCAATACTTTATTTACAAGCATTTATTCAGAACTTACATACTCAGGTACAATGGTCAGTATTATGAAATATGTTATAAATCACAAGGATTGAAAAACGTATATACTCAAGTGCATTGGTCAGTGTTATGAAACATGTTTTGAAATACATGGATTAAGAAAATTTAAAAATCAGAACTCTGAACAATTTGCGTCTTTCTTCTCAGCAGCAAATGGATCAATTTCATCATCATGCGCCCTGGCTGGTCGATTAGGGCTTCCGTCACCTTTGGCGTCATCAAAGCTAGCTGGGTGCTTGAGGATAAAATTGTGCGACATACATGGCATGACACGCATGCATGACACATGCACCATTTTTAAAATTACGCTATCGCTCCCCATGTCTAGGTACCTCATGCGCCTGAACTTTCCCTTTAGTCGTCTAAAGGCACCCTCGATAACTGGGCGTGCTGCGCTAGGACTGTTATTAAATATCAATTGCTGGCGAGTGAGTCAACCATCATCCCTACATGGTTTTATTAATAACACTTTTAGAGGACATGCGGTCTCCTGGGGAGGGAGATAGCTATGGGGACACTGTCATTAAGCATTAGAAGGAAAGTATGTGGTATTCCCACAGCTCTCAAAGTGCTCAAGCCCCCATTAGATGGGGGCTTGAGCCTAAGCATGAATGCAGGATTAGCATTTCATTGGGTTTTAAAATGGCCCCCAAAATGAACTACTCGTAACTAAATGAAATTATCCTCTGCAATATATGTCGGACCTTGACTCAACGATTGACATAACGGAACAGTTTATAGCGTGAATATTTTCCTACAACACAAGCAGGTCAAAAAGCGACGGAAATCTCGCATTTTGGCGATCCCAACCATAGGCAATAGAACATCTAACTTGCTGTCTCACAGACTAGCTTGTGCGATAGATCTGGAAGCACAAAAAAGAAGGCGAGGAACGAGATTGTTTTCGCGTGCGTTCTCTAGAAACGTCTCTTTGCAAAACTGTCAATAGCTGATGTGTTTACTTTACTCGTCGCTCGCTAAATTGCTTACATGCAATTCAGCCTTTAATTTCAAATGTGGATAGCTTTGGTTAAGAGTTCGCAATTAAATGAAAGAAGCATGCTTTTTTGTTTTGGTTTGTGGAAAGATTTTAGTTAACTGCCATTCTTATTGCAATGCCTTTCATCAGCAGCCTATTTCTGGCCCAGTTCCATCATGGTGCTGATGACAATGATGCGACAGTAACACTAAGGTGGAATTTTTGTATTTTTTAACTACATGCTGACAGCAAGATCCCATGCGCAGCACAGGATGTTTTGTTGAGCAGGAAGGTACATAATGCAAGCATATTTCTGAATTTGCTGTAAGGAAGCTCTAAAATGTGAGTAGGTCTGCTTCGAGAACATGGTGCACATTTTATTTTTCCGGACTATCCAAATGCAATACTGTATACATTTTTTGCCAACATCGACAACCGAGGTACTCGGATAGAAACACAAGTGTAATCAACTATTAATATGAAGTACATAGATAAAAATTTGTTCACAACCGTGAGCAAATCACATCTCTTTTCTGAGCAGCGGAGGGCTCAATTTCATCGTTGTGCACCCTTGGCGGCCGACGAGGGTTTTCGTCGTCCTTGTCGTCGTCAAAGCCAGCTGGGTGTTTCAGAATGAAATTGTGTAACATGCATGCCGCACATACCATTTTTGGGATTAGGTCGTCATGACCCATGTCAAGGAACTTCAGGCGCCGGAACTTCCCCTTTAGGCGCCCGAAGGCCCTCTCAATGACCGAGCCTGCTGCGCTCAGTATGTTATGGAATTTTACTTGCTGGGGAGTAAGTCTGCCATCATCTCTATATGGTTTCATAAGGAATATTTTCAGTGGATACGCCGAGTCACCAAGAACATGCTTGTCTTCAGGAAGGCAGACGAGAAAGTCCTCGAGGCCAGACATGGCGTACACACAGCCATCGTGCATACTGCCTGGTTTCCCTACACAGATGTGTGAGAAACACATGTCTTGATCACAACAGGCTTGCAAAATGACTGAGTGCACGTCATGCCTGTTGTAGAAGACAGATTGGTCATCTTGTGCTTTAATGTTTATGTGGCACCCATCCACAGCACCTACTACACCTGGAAATCTCCAGCGTGCCCTGAAGGTTATTTCGACCCCATCAATGTCAGTCGGCCAGACAACCTCTCCTTGGGCACAATCCGTCCAAAGACAGTTCATCTGCTCCACGACAAAGATTAATGTGCCCTTATTCACACCAAAGCAATCAGCAACACCCCTGTAAGACTCCTGGTTGCCAAGGAGCCAAAGCGTCATCAGCATCTTTGTCTTCAACAGGATCCTGAAGGTGTGTTCGCTCACTTTCCGTCGCGTAGCATCATAGAGGAGCTGTATAAAGGAATACCAACACTTGAACCAAAACAGAGTAAAAATGTTTGCTATTTTATTCCTTCGTGACTTGCAGACATGCCATCACACTGGGGTCTATCGCAGATAGTGTCATGCAGGCACGTAGTAGATACGAAAGGAGAAATACCGACACTTGAAACAAAACAGAGTGCAGATTTTTGCTATTTTATTTCTTTCTCGTGACTCTCAGACATGCCATCACACTGGTGTCAGAGATACTTTCATGCAGGTCTGTAGGAGACATGAAAGGAGAGATACTGACACTTGAACCAAAACAGAGTAGAAATTTTTGTTATTTTAGTCCTTCATAATTTGCCGGCATGCCATAACACTGGGGTCGGATCGAGATAATTAGGTCCCTAGAAGGGGCAAAATATTGTAAAGTGGCAGTGAAGTAAAGGATGCACAACTCCAGATAGTGCCTACTGAGGCCTCTTCCCGACTGTTGAGAGTTGCTTTCAGTAAATGTTTGATGCAATTTACCAAGTGAAGCAGCATCAGTTAAAAATAAAGTCGAAAATTGAAGAGGGGCAGATACAACTCAGTTAAGTATTTATCTTTAAACTTGCCCCAGTACATGCAATACATGTTACATCATAAGTGTTAAAGCTATACAAAAAATACATACAAAATGTTGGCCTGTACATTCGAAAATGCTCCTTGAACTCCAGGTCCGTGTACAGGGGGACAACGTTGCAGACATAATCACGAATGCCTTGGCTTGGTGAATCTGCTGGTTCTGGAACCCGAAGTTGTGGGAGTAATATACATAGGCATGATTTTAGTAATGGGGGATTGTGTTTTTAATATTATCAGGGCACGTAATAAACGCCAAGTGCTCAGGTCGCCAGAGCACAGCTGATCGACCGCAATTAAACGACAGTACGTCTCATCTTTATTAGCAGCAGTGCGTACTGGCCTCTGTTTACGTGTCATCTGCCTTTCTGTGGCTTCGCGACTTTACATCAATAAATATCAACGCTAAACCAACACGAGCGCACGATCAGTAGTCTTTTGTGTTCTAAAATTGCCCTAGAAATTTTTAAATGTTTTAAAATTCCCTACTATGACAATTGACTGTGCAACTGACATCATGAGATAGCTTCCCTCGGCGCGATTACCAAGACGCCGCTAGACAACAGCCGACAAGCCGACGGTAATCTCACGTCAAAGGGGAAAAGTTTAAAAGCACGGTACATGATAAAATTCTAGTAATGATCGCTTACCAAAAGCGATTCGCGCGCCTTTTGTAAGTCTGCTGTCTGCGCATAGATAGGCTGTGCGTATGCCTTACCCGAGAAAACGTCGTCCAGGCACTCCAAAATAAATCTTCGGCGTCGTTTTCGTCGACGTCGGTCCTCCAGAAATTGACCAAACTCATCATCTTCGTCGAAGAGCACCTGGATCATTTCACAGCGTGGCGGACGACAACAGCAAGCGCCGGAAATACGCGGGAACAGGAAACGTGCGGGGCGCTCCCTGGAAGCTTCTGCGGCCGTTTAGTAGCCACACTCCGAGTACGAAACTCGGAGCGTCGGAGTAGGAGCAAAGTAGTGTCGACTTAACGCGCCCACTGGCTACTAAAGCCTATTTTTTCTCTCTAGACCTTTTTCAGCAATAGTCTCGTTTTTGGCGCTCTATGGCCTTAGTAGCTTTTGCGCCATAAACACCAAAGCAACCAACGTTAAAGACCCCAGGCTAGCGGTTGTACTGCACTGGCTAAATTGCTCATCTACAGCTGGGAGACTCGTCGCCCATTGAGGCAGACCAAGTTCTAGGCTGTATAAACATACACACTACCCAATTTTTTTTTTTGTGGCACTGCCTTGCATGTATCTTCTCTATTGTTTGGTTATTTACTATTCTTCAGATACAAACGGCAAGCCTGATCAGAACAAACCAACTTTTCAACAAGCTGAAGCAGCCTCCTCTTTTCTTCTTTTGTCCATAGCACGATGTTACTTACCATGCAAGGTGTACGTCTTGAATTCAACAAAATAAATTCTCTGCCTGGCAAAAAGTAAGAGTTACCTTTGGTACTTCAACTTCAGGTACTTCGCACAGGTACCAACGTTCTTGTTCACTTGTTCAACTTCTTGGTAGCTCCGCTGAATAGATGAATGACGTCTGTACCACCCTTTATAACGGGCGGGAGCTTGTGCCATCTACCCTAAAATCTAAAAAACTGTGCCTCATATGTGCACACAAATATGAGACCAGTGCTTGTCATTATATTCTTTATCTAATAAAAGTAACTTAGAAATCCAGTGTTTCAATATATTCATTGCGTTATGTTATACTATTATTGCGCCCTGTATTTTAGTACTTTAGTGCGAACCAACGTTACTAGAACACTCAGTTGGGAAACTCGCTCTCCAAACATGGACCACTCGCGTCCACTGAGACCGAGCTAAATACGATTACAGCGCCGCTCTTCAGCAGCGAGTCAAAACATAAAAGTTGTTTTATATAGCTACCGCGAGATGGCGGTGCAAGCAATTCGCTACAAATTTGAGCGTGCATGCCAAACGCAGCAAATAGCAGATGATATCACCGCAGTCTTTTACGCGCTGGTTTTTCAGGTAAAAGTTCTGCGCTCGCTTCGTACCTTCTTGTGCGAGTTTAAAAGTCGGTATGCCGGTGCGTTCTGCGCCCGGATGCCGCAGCGGGTATGCTTCACAACCAAAGGGAGGGCGGCATTTCTTCAGGCCGCCACGAGAGCATCTCCAATCCTGGGAAAATGCACTAGGCCCAAAAACTTCCACCTGACGGAGAAAAGCAGCGTATGCGATCTACACTTCGACAGCTGCCAGATTAGCAAGCTTTATGAGCACCAGATTGGAGGTCAGACAGTGTTTATACCAAGAGGCAAGTGGCTTTTGAAGAAGAACGCAATACCTGCCTTGCTTTGAGTGGTCCTTTTTCCAAACGGGCGGCGCAAAGTACCGCGAAGGGAGGAAAAGCATTCGCAAAGAGGAGAGATGAGACCCCTGGGACATCTTTCAGTTCCGAAGCAGAGCATCCCTTCGCAGAAAAGACAGAGGAAACCCCTGGGACATCTTCCTGTTCCCAAAGAGAGCATTCCTTCGCAAAAAGGACAGATGAAATCCCTGGGACATCTTCCTGTTCCCAAGCAGAGCATCCCTCCCTGCAGGCATCAGAATTCCAGACGTCAGAGACCGAAGAAGGTAGGGGTGACAACTCTGCTACCTTTCACCTGCTGCTGAGCCAAATTGAAGGAAGTAAACTGCTTGACAACTGGTTGGTTGACACAACTGTAGAGTAACACATCATTTTTGCCAAGTTAGCAAAGGAAAGTAATGAATCTGTTGTTGTTGAGAGAGCCGTGGTGCTCAAAGAGGACTTGACATTAACCATAAGTTCAGAAGGAAGACTTGTTCCTGAAGCTACCTACAGTAGTTTTGGAACCAGAAGTGAACAGACTGCACTCATGTTGAGGAATATGAACGAAGGGAGGTCATTCCTGAGGTACGTGAACGCCCTCAAGATTTGCAAAGGTTGCCATGTATCACAATGCCCAAACATCAAAACTTCAGCAACAGCAGTGAAACAAGGCAATGTCTCGTACCGAAAGAACTGCATGGTTCTCTCTGAAAACCAGCAGTGTGAAGAATGCACAAAGCTTCAAAAGCTGCTTCGCCAACGAAAAAAGAAAGCCTGCCCAGCTAAACACACAGGTAGAGAGGCAGTCTCGCTCAGCTGTGAAATCTCTGAGAAGAAAGGTTATCAGGGCAACTGCAGTTCGCGAGAAACTGAAAAAGGAGGTTCAAAACCTTAAACGTCAGGTATCATCAATGCCGTAAGAAACAATTGATGATGCCATGAAACACCTTCCACACTCGCAGCAGCTGGCTTTCTGAACTGCGCTGGACACAATCAAGAAATCTGCCAGAGGAAGGCGATACGACACAGAGTGGATCATGACATGCCTGCTCCTGAAGATCTCGAGTCCCAACACGTACAAGCATATAACACAGATGAACCTCCTCCCACTTCCATCTGCCAAACGACTCCAGCAACTCATCAAGGGAGCTCCATGTGAATTTGGGTTCAACCAAGAAGCGCTTACGAGCATAGAGGCTCAATTTGCTGATAAAAAGGATTGATGCGTTATGGAACCTTAATCCTGGACGAAATGAAGGTATGGAAGGCAGTTTCTTTAAACTGTCACACCTACAAACTGGACGGTTTCATCGACTACGGGGATGGATAGAGCGAACAAGGCAGTGCTGCAGACCATGCACTAGTACTCGTGTTTGTTCCACTGTTTCACAACTGGGTCCAGCCCATTGCAAGCTTTGCGACACGGAATGCCGCACCTGGGACGGTGCTTGCACAACTTGTTCTGCAGGCTGTTATGACTGAGTGAGGGCAGGCGAGCAGTCGTACGTGCTGACACGTTTATTCTGCTTGTCTCGGCTGGCTTGCCGATAACTATATATCGATAAGGCATACAGTGACGTCACTACGTCTTAGGCACTTATTGGCTACTACAATCCTCCCCTTTTATTTTTTATCATAACCCCATCTCTCGGGTGGATTCCGGATACGTGTGCTGCGCCCAAACTGTGGTTCTGGAGCGTTTGCTTGAACGTCGTCTGTTTCGCTGATACCAGCCGATGTAAGTTCAGACGCAGGCGTCATGGGATTATCAGGACTACCCGTTTCTTGAGGTCCTGCTTCTGTTGGATTGGGGGATGATGGCTAAGGCTCTGCTTCAGCTGGCTTGGGGCCTGGTGGCTTAGCCGTCCGGGGTTCCTTTGGAAACTTGATTGTCCTGGGAAGAGCGTTGGGAACTGTGTTAACAGCAATGTCATCTGCATGCAGGAACCGCTCCTGCCCCTGCACGTTGACTATATACGTCGAGAGGTTGACACGTTGCAGAACAGTGCCTTCTAACCAAAGCGGATCTCCTGGTCTGTTTCCTTTTACTCGAACCTTGTCGCCTGCTTCAAATTCTCTCCATGAATTCTTTCCTTGGGGTTGCCGTTGACTGACACTTGCTTCTACTCGCTTTGCTAAGTCTGGCATGACAAGAAGAGTTTGGCTGGCGTCTCACCCGTGGTTGGACATGGTGTATTACGATACGTAAACAGGAACTGCTCCAGTCGATGTGCTGTTCAAGACTGTCCCGTGCGCCGCTCGTCTTGAAGCTGGCGGATGAGGTTTCGCTTGACTGTCTGGACAAGTCGTTCTGCGGCGCCATTGGAAGCCAGATGGTAGGGTGGCGTCCTCATGTGCTGCACAGCATTCGCTTGAAGAAAAAATTGTGAATTCACTAGAGAGAAACTGGGGACCATTGTCCGTCACAATTTTCTCCGGAAGGCCATAAGTTGCAAACACGGTGCGCAACTTTTCCACAGTCGCTGAGGCCGTGGTTGTCTTCATGTGCATGACATCAATCCACTTTGAATGTCCGTCCGCAAGAACCAAAAACCAGTCTCCTTTGAAGTATGCAAAATCCAGATGAACTCTTTGCCATCGTTTGGTTGGTCAGCCCCACGATAGAGTTGGTGCGCACGAGAACGCATTCTGAGTGAGCTGACAAGTTGCGCAGCTTTTTACTGTCTCTTCAATACGTTCGCCCAACTTAGGCCACCAAACATGACTTCTGGATAGCATTTTCAAACGTGTAGCTCCCGGGTGCCCTTCGTGCAAAAGGTTCAACATTTCAGACTGCAGTGACTCAGGGATGATTACTCTGTTTCCCCATGTGAGGCAGTCACGATCTACAGAGAGCTCATCTTTACGCAGAAAAAATTGTGCCAGCTTGTCGTCCGACAATACGGCGGGTCATCCGTTCAATACAAAAAACAATACTTTCGACAAGATAGCGTCTTTCCGCGTTTCTGTGCGAATCTTATCTGCTGACAAAGGAATTCCTTGCACTGCTGAGAAGAACTGCACATAGTCACTTCTGTCTGCGTCGTTTGGAAGCGGCAATCGCGATAGCGCGTCAGCGTTTGCGACGTGCGCTCCTTTTCTGTATACCCATTTGTAGCGATAAGCGGCGAGCAGTAGCATCCACCGTTGCATGCGCGGCGGCCATTTGTGGTATCGGCTTCGTGTGGCCAAGCAGGCCTGCTAGCGGAAGATGGTCGGAATAAATCGTGAACTCCCTTCCATAGAGGTACTTGTGAAACCGTTTTACTCCGAAGATAATCGAGACCGCTTCCTTCTCTATATGGGCGTACGAGCTTTCAGCTTTACTCAGGGTGCGCGATGCGTACGCGATTGACTTTTCCTCTCCGTTTATTACGTAAAACAAAACCGCTTCTACCGCGTACGGGGAGGCGTCGCATACAATCCCCAGCGGTTTCGCCGGGTCGTAGAAGGTCAACACACTGTCCTGAGTCAGCAACGTCTTGCTTTCGTTGAACGCTCTTTCGGCTTGCTCAGACCACAGCCATTTCTTATTTTTCTGAGTTAGTTCGTACAATGGCTTGAGCATCGAAGACATGTTTGGCATAAATCTTGAGTAGAAAGTTAACATTCCTAAGTAGGCTTTTAGCTCAGTGCTGTTCTTTGGTGCAGGCGCTTTTTTTATCGCTTCGATCTTTTCTGCGCATGCGTGCACTCCTCTTTCGTCAATTACATGGCCTAAATATCTTACTGATGGTGCGAAAAACGTGCATTTTTCTCTTCTCACCCGTACGCCATGCTCCATGAACTTCTGCAGGACTGCGTCCACTCGATCCCGGCATTCCTGGTAGGTTGCCCCAGTGATGAGTACATCGTCGAGATAGCAGACCACGCCCGGTAGCCCCTTCAGTAGTTCGTCCATGATTGCCTGAAACACTGCAGGGGCACTTGAAATTCCATAGGGCATTCGGACGTACTGGTATAACCCCATATGGGTGTTCACCGTCAGTAAAGGCCGCGACTCGGGGTGCAGTTCTATTTGTTGGTACGCTGTCGAAAGATCCAACACTGTGAATACTTTCCCTCCGGCTAGTACTGTAATTAAGTCTTCGACAGTCGGGAGAGGGTAGTGATCAGTCTTTGTGCATGGATTTACTGTCGCTTTATAATCCCCGCATAGTCTGACCTTGTCGTCTGGCTTAGGAACAACCACCAATGGTGTGGCCCAGTCGCTCTGCGTGACGGATGCCAAAACGCCGTCAGCTACTCAAGTTCCACCGCTCTACGAAGGGCATAAGGCACAGGCCGTGCCTTGCAAAACACTGGTAGACATCCATCTTTAAGAACGAGCTTCGCTTGGTGGCCTTTTATTAGCCCCAGACCGGAAGAAAACACGCTCTCGTAACTTTTCGTGATGCTCTCCGGTGTGGGCTCTGACTGCACTCTCTGAACCATCTGGATTCTCGTCAAGTCGACGCCAAGGCTGTCAATTCAGTCTCTTCCTAATAACGCTGGTTCGCCTCCGGTTGCCACAATGATCGGAAGTACATACCTTGCACTTCCCGTTGAACTCCACCGAGACTTCCGCTTGTCCCTGAACTTGGAGTGGTGCTCCCCCGTACGTCCTGACTCTCACTGCGCATTTTCTGAGGGGCGGAGGCTTTGCGAGCTGCTTGAACGCGTTTTCTGATATGAGTGAGACAGCCGCTCCGGTAATGACTTGCATCTTCACCGCTTGTTTTTCTAATCGGACTTCCACTTCAAACGGCGGATTTTCAGGATTCACGTGATATACATTGTATAGATGCAGTTCCGGATTGTTGTCTTCTTGCTCACACAGGTTGTGAACAGCTCCATCAGTCGATTGCTTTGCTCGGCATGCTCGCGCCAGATGCCCGAACCGCTTGCACTGATAGCACTTTGCCTTCCAGAAACGGCACGAAGCTGCGTCATGGTCTTCGACACATCGAGTGCATTTCTTCTTAGGTGCGCTTGAAGTTTCGCTTACCGAAGCTGGACGTCCGCTGGCTTTCTTGATAGCGTGCACGTTAGGGTCAGACACTGAGGTTGGCTGAAACCCCCGCGATTCTCGTTCGGCCAGCTCGACACTCTTTGCAAAATCACACGCCAAGTCGAATGTGAGTTCTTTTTTCTTGAGCAGTCCTTTTCGGATGGCCGGGTTCCGCAACCCTGCGACAAAACGGTCTCGCAGTGCGTCGTCGAGAAATCTTCCAAACTCGCACCTTGTGGCCATGTGCTTCAACTCCACCGCAAACTTAGCGACTGACTCTCCTTCCAATTGGTACCGGCGGTCGAACTTGAAGCGTTCCGCTATGATTTGGCTTGTCGGCTTGTAGTGGTCGCTGAGTACCTTCACCAAATCTGCGTATGTCTTCTCTTCCGGTTTCGCAGGTAGAAGAAGGTCTTTTAGCGTCTTGTAGGATTTTTTTCCGATGGCTGTGATGAACGCCGACTTCTTAAGTGCCTCGCCTTCCACCTTGGCTACCGTGCAGTAGTGTCCGAATCTTTCCACGTAAGAACCGAAGTCTTCGTCCCCATCTTCCAGGAAGGCGTCGAATTCCCACATCTTAGCCATCTTTCAAGTTTCGACCGTAGAAGGAACCGCCCCTGTGCGTCGACTATCGTCGTCCCATCTCCGTTGCCACTTGTTATGACTGAGTGAGGCAGGCGAGCAGTCGTACGTGTTGACACGTTTATTCTGCTTGTCTCGGCTGGCTTGCCGATAACTATATATCGATAAGGCCTACAGTGACGTCACTACGTCTTAGGCGCTTATTGGCTACTACACAGGCCATTCTGGAACTTGGAAAACAGAATGCCGTGGTTGTAGCCGTGATCAGTGATGCCGCCACAACAAACAAAGCAATGTGGTCGAAGTTTGGGATACCTGGAAAACTAGACTGTCCACGTCACAAAGTGCCTCATCCATGCGACCATCACCTCATCTTGTACTTTCTCTGTGACACTCCCCACCTTATAAAGTGCATTCGAAATCACCTTCACCGTCATCAGTACGGCATGGTGAGCAATGTTTTATAACCTCCTCGCTTTTTCCGTCTGCACCTAGCTGCGTTAGTCAATGATGATTTACCATATTGTGAAATATGCAGATCGGAGAGCACAAAATCGACTTCAAGCACTACAAGCTCCTTTACGAGGCAGACGGCGGGCATCAAGTACGAGCCGTGCCCAAGCTTAACAAGGAGCACGTGGACCCCGACAACTTAAGAAAAATTAATGCCAGGCTGGCAGTTCAGGTAATTGTGTTGGATAGCGGCTCCAATACAAGATATGGTGATGCGATTGGTCCGAGCAATTTTAGAGCACCCTGTGGAGCAGCTAAAACTCCATTTTAGTTTAGTAAAAGCAACTTTCGGAGCATGAGCATGTACTTCATTCTCATCATATTTAATGTGAATAATATGTTAAGATGTATATGGCAGCCTGTGTAGGTGAAGGTAATGCCTTCTTTGTTTAGCATGAACGCACTTAACTGCTATAGCAGTGATGTGATTTGTCCGAGTCATTTTGGAGCAGCAAAAAGAATGTTTGGAGCACACCTTGTTTTCATATATAACACTGCAAATCTTACATTAAAATTCATACGGTGACCGGTTCAACTTGGCAGTGTCTACTTTGCCTTCTCACTTCTGTGCAACCGTTTGTTACCATTGATTGCACAGCATAATCGATTCCCTCAAACACAACCAGCCAATTAGTTGCATGTACAAGCACCAGACACGGTAATAATACGACTAACGAGGGACAGCACGAACCGCAGTGAATGGTTATTTTAGGTACCAAATCCCGGTGAAATAATGCTAGAATACAATCATTTTCAGTACATAAATTTGTTTCCTTCATATTCCAGGCGTTCTAATAAAACTGCAATTCTTGAATCATAAAACAAGAGCTCGTCATATGATAATGAATAGTTGATTGCACTTTAGATCTAGAACTTGATAGCGAAAACTGGCTTGTGAACAATTAATATGCCTTCTTAAAAACAATTCTACCAAACTCACTGAGGTTCTTCCCAAGCTTGCATCTGCTACTTCTGCTAATTTAGTTATAATTTACTCACACCTTTATAAATGTGAAAACTAAACAAGAATGTTGACATAAAGCACAAACCTAAAGAAGAGTTTATAAAAATCGTTTTGCAACACCAAAGTATCCCTGCTAAATCTAGAATTGGAAAAAGATATTGCTAGGATATCGCAGTTATGTGCCATTGGAAGCTTGCCAAAATTATCTTCATATGCATGCTTGTTCATATGCATGCTGCACATGCTTACACACAAAAGGCGTCAGCCGGACGCCATACTTGCAATTCTCTATACAAAGTCAAGTTTTAATAAGAAATTGGTGCCGTCTCGCTTTAGAAGAATGCCTTCCCCTTAGTACGCAGGTGCGATGCGGTGAAGCAAGACACGCAAGATCGTGATTTCTACTCCGTGGTTGTCGCTTCGCCGTAATACACCATTGTTCGGTGAGAAGAGCAGTCAACGAAACTAACTAACCCGTTAGAACCGAACACGAACACGAGAAATATTGCAGAACTTCCGAGTGTTGTTAATGTTTCATGCAAAATCAAACAGAATAGTATGTTATTTGGTGCTATAACCTAAATTCCTGAAAACATGCACAATACGTACTATCATAACAATCCGGCCAAGTTGCGAGACCCAAGTATTCAGTTGAAATTAAGGTTTCACGCAATGTTGGCACGAATTCCTCAGAATTTGGCAAAATGTAGTAGGGTAAGTATTTTAGCGCAGCAATCACATCACTGCTATAGTCAGTGACAAGAGGAGGGCAGGGCATCTCTGTCAAACGTCCAACCTCCAGCACACAAGCGGTGTCTTCTGGCGTGTCTTGGTAGCGCATGCAAGCGCCAGGCACACAAGACGCCGAAGTGTTGCTGAATGTAGAAAACTAGCACTGGAAGCGGGGCAACTGTTCACCATGAACCCCGCAGGGGGCACCTGTGAAAGCAGGTGCTTGGAGAGTGGCGTCTCCACGGACCCCGAGCTCCGCAGGGGGCGCCTGCACCTTAGGTGCTAGGTGCTTGGTGAATAGCGTCACCACGGACCCCAGCCGCGTGGGCCACCATACCCGCACGCAGGGGGCGCCTACTTTAGTAGGTGCTTGGTGAGTGGCGTCACTACGAACCCCGAGCCATGTGGGTTCGCCCACCCATGTCTGGCTGTGCGTGGCTTAACCCATGTCCGGGGAAAAGGGGACCCTGGTGGTTGAGCTGAGCCCGGGGTATGTTTGGACCCTTCGGGGCCCCCCGGGCGAGGCAATACACCGCTTCGACCCCTGCTTCTCGTAGACGGGTGTCCTGGCTTGGCCCGACCAGGATCATTCAGTCAGTCGCCTCTTCTACCCTCTTCTTCCTTCTTTCACTTTTCCTCCCACCCCTTTCTCTTCTACACTCTCTTCCTTCCTTTTTCACCTTCTTAGGCGGCAAGGGCCAACCTTGAGTGGAAACAGGACCTATCCCTGCAACCACACTAAGGTATAGTGCCCGGGCAGCACTGGTAGCGTAATTGTGTCAGCCAAGCCCTCTTGCTATGGCACATTACCTACCCCCTTGTTGGGCTCCGTGGTGGGCGGTGCACCCGGGCACTGAATTTTCTTCCCCATCTCTATGGGTCTGCACAAAAAATCCTTCCTTGATCGGCCCCCGAAAAGGGGTCGCACCGAAGCTTCTACCTCGCACGAGACACATTCTACTCCACCTAGATTCCCGAAATTCTTAGTACTCCACTCTGAAAGTGACAAACCGCTCTCGAAAATGTCACCATTTCTCGTTGCAAAAGTCCTGGAGAGTGTGGTTGGGAAGAATTTCAAGGCTAAAAAACTGGCATCAGGCGATTTACTTGTTGAAATTGAGACCAGCCACCAGAGTTCTGTGCTCCTTGCACTCAACTCTGTGTCGGACTACAAGGTTACCGTGACACCCCACAAGACATTGAACACCATCCAAGGAGTCATCTCGGAGGACGACCTTCTGGACGCGTCTGAGAGCGAAGTAGTGGAGGGCCTTTCTGACCAGGGGGTTGTAGCTGCAAGGCGCATCTCCTTGCGTCGTGACGGCCAAGAGCTGAAGACGAGGCACATTGTGCTTACCTTTGAGGCCACCACACTTCCCGAGTCTGTGAAAGCTGGATACCTTTTCTGCAGAGTTCGTCCGTACGTTCCAAACCCCAGAAGGTGTTTCAACTGCCAAAGATTTGGACATGGCTCACAGAACTGCCGCGGCAAAGCCACATGTGCTAAGTGTGGCAAAACTGACCATGCAGCAGACTCTTGCTCCAACGACGCAGTCTGTGTAAATTGCAAAGAACCCCACCCCGCTTACTCCAGATCGTGTAAGACGTGGAAAGATGAGAAGGAAATTCTTACCCTTAAAGTGAAAGAAAACCTCTCATACCCAGAGGCGCGTCGCCGCTTCGCGTTTTTGCGCAAGGGTGGCTTTGCACAGGTGGTGCAGCGGGGACCTGCACCACTGAAGGTTGCGGTGGCAACTCAGACATCCTTCCCGGATGCTAGGAAGCCACTGCAGTCCCCAACACCCCAGCTTCAGCTTCAGCTTCCTGGGCGTTCACTCTCGGCTGGTAGGCCTACATCCTCCTCCAGCGAGAGTTGTTCCTCTTCCACGGGGCAGCAGCCTGTCCCCTCTCATGTAGAGGGCTCACAGGCTGTTCCTCTTACCCAAGATGGGTCGGCTGTGTCCGCACCTGTCAGTGCTTCGCGGGCTCCTTCCAAGGAGAGGGGACCACGCTCCCGACCGAATTCTTCGGAGGGAGCGTCCTCATCCAAGGAGCGGCACGATTCTTGTGCCACTGCTCCATCACCCAAGGGGCAGGAGCAGATGGACTTGGGCGACTGCCTGCCCAGTACCTCTGCTCCTCCGGTTGGTGGAGGTCGGGGCCGGGGTTTTCCACCTCGTGCCCAGAGCCTCCCTAAACCGGCTAGAACAGCCTCCGCCCAGGAGGCAGAACCAATGGAGGAGGGTGCTGACCCATCCACTCCTGCGTCTGACCCAGACGACATGGAGTGGCAGGTCCCCAAGGGCAAGCACAAGAGCAAAAAACCAATTGTACAACCGAAGTGACAATTATACTTTGCAAGGCTGATATGCTTTTTCAACAGGAATATCATCCTGCATCTTCAGTCACTACACTAACCTCACATCACCAAGTTATCTTGCTCATTCCCATTGCTCCACCTACTCCTAGGGACCAGCCGAGACAGAGGAGTAACGGCGACTCCCGCGCCAGTGGCCTCGGCCCAAAGTCTCGACGCCCTTGGAGGTCGGAGGGGGCAGTTCCATATAGACCAACCAGAGGACCACTGGCGACTCCCTCGCCTGGGGCTTTATTTTTAATTGTTTTTCCCCAAAGGTTCGGTCGGAGCTGCCTTCTTGCAGACTCATTAAATCATCATTCATGTCCATTTCCACTTTTACTAAATTTACCTCCTGTCACTGGCTTAGTTTTAGTCTAGCTACCATTACACAAAGCTTGTGACTTTCTGGTAAAAAGCTAACTGCCTAATATTAATAATGTCTTTTTTTTACAATGGAACTGTCGTGGGCTTTTTTCCAATTATGACAACATCACCTTTTTAATAAATGAACACCACCCTGCTGCCTTTTGTTTGCAGGAGACACACCTTAAAGAAAGTCACTCAAATGTTCTTAGACACTTCAAAGTGTTCAGAAAAGATAGGTTAAACGCATCTGTAGCTTCCGGTGGTGTTGCAGTGGTTGTCCAACGCATGGTCCCGTCCACTGAAGTGGCTTTGCAAACCTCTCTCGAGGCTGTGGCTGTCCGTTTGCTGCTTGACCGTGTGATTACTGTCTGCTCAGTGTATATCTCCCCGGGGTATCAGCTGCAATTTGAGGAGCTAGATAATCTAATTAGGCAGCTTCCGGTGCCTTACATCATTTTAGGTGATTTCAATGCACACAATCCTTTGTG
This sequence comes from Ixodes scapularis, assembly GCF_016920785.2. Lineage (NCBI taxonomy): Eukaryota > Metazoa > Arthropoda > Arachnida > Ixodida > Ixodidae > Ixodes > Ixodes scapularis. The sequence continues at coordinate 96,834,457 of NW_024609846.1, forward strand.
GGGAAGCTCTAGAAGAGATTCTCGAGGGGCACTCGTTGAACGGTTTCTTCTTTCGACAGGGTTGTGTCTGCTTAACACAAAAGAAGCCACTTATTTTAGTTCAGCAACTTGTAGTTTTACTTCCATTGATCTTTCGTTTTGTCATCCTTCATTGTACCCCCTGTTTTTATGGAAGGTCATCCAAAATCCATATGGGAGTGACCACTTTCCACTCATTTTAGAGTTTAACCATCCTCCTGCTGGTCTTTTAACACGTACCCCTCGTTGGAAGCTTGAAAAGGCTGACTGGTCAATCTTTACAGAAGCCTCACTTATAGCATGTTCATCCCTTGATGATCTTTCCATCGACGACGTCACCGAGCACATTACTCTCTTGCAGGCCGCAATGCTTGCCATTCCCATGACGTCCTCACATCTTCCAAAAAGGCCAAAGCCATGGTGGAACGAAGACTGCCGCCAGGCAAAGAAAAAACAGAATCGTGCATGGGGTATTCTCAGGCGTTATCCCACAGCAACTAACCTGATCGGCTTTAAGAAAAAAAGAGCGCAAGCAAGGTATATCCGACGGCAAGCCAAGCGGCAAAGCTTTAGAGGGTATGCTTCCTCAATTAATAGCAGTGCGTCCTCGAAGGAAGTTTGGGACCGTGTACGTGCATAAAATTGAAGGCTCGTACCGGGTATTTTCTACCCCACTCCTGAACCAAAATGGACAATGCCCTGCCAGCCTAGAAGAACAGGCGAATGTCCTTGGTGAGCATTTCGAATTTGTTTCAAGTTCTCAGCATTATACTCGGTCATTTCAGCGACACAAGCTACAGGCGGAGAAAAAGGCAGTTCCTTTGTCAGGTGGCTTGCAGGAGCCCTATAATTTACTATTTACACTTTTTGAACTACAGTTGGTACTTCGTTCGTCCAAACAGACGGCTCCTGGGCCAGACGGCATTCATTACAAAATGCTTCAGCACCTCCATCCATCAACTCTTGAGCTTGTTTTATATTTGTTCAACCGCATTTGGCTTGAAGGTTGCTTCCCCTCATCTTGGAAGGTGGCTATCATAATTCCCCTGCTGAAGCCAGGAAAGGATCCTACCTGTGCATCTAGCTTTAGGCCGATAGCTCTCACGAGTTGTTTTTCAAAGACACTAGAAAGGATGATAAATAAAAGGCTTATATATTATTTAGAAAGAAACAAGTTGCTTGACCGTTACCAGTGTGGATTTCGCTCAGCTCAATCGACGGTTGACCATCTGGTCCGCTTTGAGACTGCTGTGCGAGAGGCCTTTGTAAATAGACAACATTGCTTCTCTGTCTTTTTTGACTTGGAAAAAGCATTTGATACAACTTGGCGCTACGGCATATTGCAGGATTTGTTCAACATTGGTCTTCGGGGCAGAATGCTAGGTGCCATCCATAGTTACCTCCGGGATCGCACTTTTCGTGTGAAGCTTGGGGCAACTCTTTCTAAAGAATTCTCGCAAGAAAATGGAGTCCCACAAGGCGGTGTGCTTAGCGTCACACTTTTTATCGTAAAAATGAATTCAATTTCTCATATTATACCGCCATTTGTTCAGTACTCGCTCTATGTTGATGATGTACAAATTTCAGTCTCATCTTGTAATCCGTCCATCTGTGAACGTCGACTTCAACTTGCAATCAACAATTTGGTCAAATGGGCGGATGTAAATGGTTTTAGGTTTTCTCCTGAGAAAACGGTTTGTGTGTGCTTCTCTCGTCGCCGCGGAATTTTACTTGAGCCTTCCTTAAGGGGGGACATGGCCTCGGAATTCAAAATTTTCAGAAAAAAATGTTTTTTTAAAAAATGATATGTTTATGCTTAGTAACTTCCAAAGAATGGTTTCAGAAACTTTCATTTATAAACATGCAGGATTTATCTCAGAATAAATTATTTTCAACATGTCGGCAGCCCTCCGAGTCAGCAGGGAGCAAGTTTTTTGTGTTTTTGATTTAGCGCTGCTTCATAGTCATTTAACCTAGCCAGAACATTTCACCCTCACGGGGAGTGCCATTTACTCTAGATTTAGCCCGTAGAAGCTTTCGAAGTTTACAAGTATCAGTGGCCAGGAGGACCCAATACATCGAAACAGAAAAAAATTCTGAAAATTTGGTATGAGCAATTTTATTGCTTTAGACCTGAAACAGGGTTTACGATTGGTTCTTTTTGGTGACGTGATATTGTGTCGTCTTCAGTAACGCCCCTTTACAGTATCTCCCATATCAGATCCTATTACTAGGGGTGTGCGAATACCGAATAGTAGTTTTCGAATCGAATACCGAATCGAATCAAGAAAAAAAAGCCGAATATCGAATCGAATATCGAATAGTGATTTTATTTGTAGGAATTCTTCAAAGTGTGCTGCGAATGAGATTATTATACGTGCAGAGTATGCACCTGTTGCAGAATAGGCATCTTGTGCAGAACAAAAGCTAAGATGTAAAAAAATTCTGGTGAAAAAAAAAATAAATAAAAGCTGTTGCTGTTGGATGTCGGGCACTAAAGATCCAATTTTATGGCACAAATATAATCTATCTTCCCTAAACGTCACAAAAAACCCAAAGTTACAGCCATGCATGCCTTTTTTAAGCCCAACCTAACACCGCGACTTTTTTTCATAAATGTTTGCATATCTCAGAAAAGGGGCATTTTGCGATATTTGGTTTTCATTTTAAGGAAGAAAAGGGGCACCCGGGATTTTATTTCACGTAAACAAACAGATAGGTGTTAAATCTTAGTAAACAGGCTTAAACAATATAATCTGAAATATGAAAAAAAAAGCGTGGTTAGGTGGCGCAAGACACCGTCTAACTGCCGCTATGCATCCATTTTTCCGTCTATCTATTCTGTTTTAGAGAGCCTTGATTTAAAAGAGGGAGCAAGCGAAACTGAAACCACGGAGACGGCTCCCGTGCAGATTGGAGTGCGCATGTGTTGTGTTGTCGCGAGGATAAAGGCGAGCAAACAGAAGGGCGACGACGCCTACTCTCCCTGCCCTGCCTGTCTGCCCGATCCCGATCGACGCTTTCGTTTTTTCGTCACCTTCTCGCAATTCGTAATTCAAACGCGGCTATCGAACGGTTGGAAACCCTCTCAAATCTAGGCACACTATTTTCCCGTTCCGTGTTCCGTTTCGTTCCGAATCAGAATTTGCGGCTTGAGGTTCCAAAAGAACGACGACGATAACTCGGCTGGTTTTATTCTGTGTTCGTGCAGTCGCCGATTTCTGTGAGTGCGGCAAGTGTGTTTTACATCGGTGCTTCAATTTGAAACGAGGGGCTTTACTCGTGAAAAGAATTAGGCATGGCGCGGGATTTCGGCCTCCCAATTCCTCTCTGGAAGCGGCGCAAACGGGATGTTTCGGTTGTGATTCAAGGGCAGGTTGTATCACGATCGTGAGTAAATCTGCGTACTATAAAGTTCGTGGCGTTCGTTACTTTTCTTTTTACTAACTTGTGCGTTAGATTTTTGTGGAATGGTAGGACCAAGAGCTGTTTTTCGCATGGTTTGTCTAACATCACGGCGCTTACATCGGGGGGAAAAACGGCTTTTTTTGTCAGCTCCGCGGCGACCGCGCGTCTTTGGCCGAATATATCGAATATTCGAGTGACCGAATACTAGGAATTCGATTCGCGAATCGAATTATTCGGGAACTTTCTATTCGATTCGAATTCGTATATTCGAGTATTCGCACACCCCTACCTATTACTGCTTTGCTGCTCTTTCTCAGTGTGATTTGCCTCTTAGTTCTTGCCAGTTTATCTGTCAGGGAATGCCTGCTACAAAAGTTAGCGAGCATACAAACAACACAAACTGGTAGCTATTGCCAGGGGAACAGGGAAGCCTCAAAGAGGAAGGTTCTAACAATGCGCCTGGTGAATTTTGCCTACCTCGGACCCACAGAAAAGAAAGAAACCTAAAGTTGAAACTTTAAATGCATTTTTCTCAGTTTCACTTTTTGGCAGGAAATGTGGTGTGAGGAAATGTATCATTGGACGTTTTGAAAGTGTAAAGATTTCATTCAGTGCTGTCCTGTACTGAAATTTCCTGAGGAACAAGTTAAGGTACTCATAATCTGAAAGAGCTAAATTCTTCATGACCAAAACTGAATATTTTAAAACTCAGAAATTTGTTAAAATCGTTTGTTCTTTTTGGCTGTTATTGTTTTTCTCTAGAATTGCATTTTCTACAATTAATTTTTGCCTTAACTTGCACTATGGGTATTCTACTTCACATTAAACCAAACATTTTGTGGATTGCAATTATTTCTTTTCTTAAATACATTTCCTAATAAAGCAACTTTTTTCTGGAGCTTGTTAAGCATAGTATGTTGCAGAGTTGGCCGATAAGACTGAAACTTTAGATGTCATCACTCCTAATGGGGTTCAATTCACCCTGAAAGTTTGAATCTATTTGAGACATTGGTTCAAAAGTTGACCCTCCCAGGCCATGTCCCCCCTTAACTATGTATGAAGTCCCTATTGCAGTAAAAAAGGAACACAAGTTTTTAGGTCTTATATTTGACTCAAAAATGACATCCATTCCACATGTTAAGAGCCTCAAAATGAAATGTGTAAAATCACTTAATATACTAAAGGTCTTGTCGCACGTATCCTGGGGGGCTGATCGGTGTTGTTTATTGCGCATCTACCGCTCAGTTGTGCGGTCTCGACTTGATTATGGCTGTATTGTGTACGGCTCTGCACGGGCATCGGTTCTCAAGATGCTGGACCCAATTCATCATCAGGGGCTCCGACTTTCCACTGGTGCTTTTCGCACATCTCCGATACTCAGCCTATATGTAGAGGCAAATGAGCCCTCACTGGAGAAAAGGAGGTTTGAATTAGGCTTCATGTATTCTCTGCGAATTAGGTCTGTTCCTGGTCACCCGACCCTGGACTGCATAGAACAAGTACACTATGAGCAGACTTTCATAAACAAGCCTTCATTTGTTCCACCTCTCGCCATGAGAATTCGTTCTTCTGCTGAATCCGTAGGGCTGGATGTGCCACCCTCAGTTGTGCAGCGCTTGAACTTAGTAGCTCCTTGGGACCTCATGCCCGTCCACTGTGAGTTGAAATTAACAAAATACAACAAGAAAGAAACCCCTAATGAAGTTCTGAGACAAGAATGTTTCGAACTCCAGGACCAGTACCGAGACTTCACAAGTTTCTACACTGATGGGAGCAAAACTGATTCCTATGTAGGCTGCTCAGTGGTAGGGCCTTCCGTGAAGTGTGACAAAAGAATTAACAATAATGCCTGTATTCTTTCCGCAGAGCTTTACGGCTTAATCCTTGCCATAGACCACATTCTTAAAAAGAAGATCCGTAAGTCAATTGTTTACACTGACTCACTTTGTGCTTTACGAGCTCTGGACACAACCGGGGATGTTCAAAATCCACTTGTTCTAGAAATAAGGAACCGGTTACATTCAGCATCAAAAAGGAAGAAAGAAATAACATTGTGCTGGGTACCTTCCCATGTAGGAATTCCTGGGAATGAGGATGCTGACCGTGCAGCGAGCACTGCTAAGGATCGGCAAGTGGACCTGCACAAGATACCCTACACAGATTATAGACATGCCCTGAAAAAATCTACAAAGTGCAAGTGGCAAGAGGAGTGGAACCAAGAAATGAACAATAAGTTGCATGCCGTAAAACCTTTAATTCAAGAATGGGAGAGTGCACGTCATCGTGAGCGATTTTATGAGGTGGTATTATGTCGACTCCGAATCGGTCATACACGTCTTACCCATGGGCACCTTTTGCGAGGGGAGGATGCTCCAGAGTGTGAACACTGTCACATACCATTAAGCATCCTGCACATTTTACTTGTATGCCCTTTGTATGACCAAGAACGCCACAGACACTTTGCTAAGGTTTACCAAGAGCATACACCATTACATCTCGCCATTTTACTCAGCGATGAGCCATTGATCCCACACAAGTGTGTTTTCAACTTTCTTAAGGATGTAAGACTCCTGGACCAGCTATAATTTTAATAGTTTGTCGTATTCATTGCCACATCTTATGCGCTTGTACTTTCATGATCATTGTTTTATTAAATTACAAGCTACTATAGCTCTTTCTTCTCTTTAACCTTGATTTCAGCAATAGTCCTAGTTGTTGGCACATTATAGCCTTGGTCGCTGCTGCGCCATTAAACCCCAATCAATCAATCAATCAATGTTCACCATGAAGCTCCTCCTTGGTGTTCTCACTAGTCTAATGCTATTGGCGTTCATTGTGATGAAAAACACACAAGCTCCTTTGCAGCAGTTGCTTTTGAAACACATGGTAACTGGTCAAAGACGGAGCATGAACATCCGTGATTGGTTAGTTTAGATATGGAATCAAAGTCCTAAACAGTATTACACTGGAATTATTTTCAGTACAAAATTCTATCTTTTGCTGTAATAATCTTTATTTCCAGACATACATGTGTCCGAGGGGCTGCAGCAAAAGACAAAAGTTTTCTGACGAGGCCATCGGCCCCTTTTTACAGTAGTCAACAGTGTGCAGGACTAAGCGTGAGCATAAATAAAATATACAAAAAAATCAAATTGTCATTAGTTAAGCATCGTAATCACGATAACATCAACGTCATCAATAGTCTAAATTTAAAATCAATCACATCATTCAAATTCTGAAGTTTGCAATGAAATTAACTACAGTTCCTAATTCTGTTAAAATAAGAAAGCTTTATATTTAATTATGAATGTCAATGACACCTACCACAGTCTTGTGATTATGCGAAATGAGCAAATGGGTATTAGATACATACCTTCAAAGTCCAGCTGAACTCGTCAAGGTTATTCAAAATACCTTTATTCATGCACTGCTAAAGCTTGTTTAGTTTTAATGTAAGCTTTATCGACCACACAACTTCAAACAGTTCAAAGCTTATGTAGAGGTGAGAACCATACATAGTATTGACAAAACAAAATGAAGGCTATGGTGTTGCCCAGGTACAGCTCATCACTGTTTAAGGATCATGTTATACCAACTTCCTTGAATCTTCATGTTCACAAACAGAATCACGAACAAGGATACCCACAACATGTCTGGATATCACAGTCAATATGGACTGGTCGTGATTTCATTTGGAAAATTTAACTGTAACGCCAGCTTACCAATATTTTTCACTTTTTTTAAATTTTTCAAAAGAGAATTGGGTTGTGTGTATGTTTATACAGCCTAGAATTTTGCCTCAATGGGTGACTTGTCTCCCAGCTGTAGATGAGCAACTTAGCCAGTGCAGTACAACCACTAGTCTGTGGTCTTTAACATGCACCACGCAGTAGTGATACACGATCGCACGCCGGTACGATGCTCATCCAGATCGAAACGGGTGGGGGTGGGGATTGAGCCCATCCAGCGCTAGCTTTCGCTCCACGTGCTCCGAGCTGGTGTGCGCTAGCCCACTTGGCCACTGATCCCCCCTTTTAATTTTTCATTACTTGATATGTGCGTGTGCACCATGGCAGTCTGGAGGGCAAGCTTTTTTCCTTAGCACATAGCTGCAACGTGGCAAAGCGAGGCATGCAAAATCGCAATGTTCAGATCGTGGGTGTCTATCCACAGTGTGCGATGAGAAGCTCACTCAAAGAAGCTAGGTAACACGGCTAAATATAGAAGCAATGAGATGTATTACTGAACACCGGAGTATCGTCAGTATTTTGTACAAAAATAAAATAAATTATTGCAGTATTCTAAACAATATTCTAAAGTTTCAAAAATTCTCTCAAGCCGATGGCAAGGATCTGGCAGTGCAGCCGAGCCTGAGCTATTAGTTTCAGTATTGAGAAAGAAAAATAAACTTGCGGCACAAAGCATGCTTTTGGGTTTGCATTTTGGCACTGCAGTGGAAAGTACAGGGGCAGGCACATAATGCTGCATGCCTGCACGAGCAGGGCATGTATTTAGCTCTAATTCAGTCGCACCTTCAGTTAGTCATTTCAGGCAGGAGTTAGCCATAAAACATTATGCTTGTACTCACTCCAATAAAGCAACCTATGCTCATGCAGTAACAAGCAAACGCTCATATACAAGATTCATTGAAGTTTCATCTGATTCTTATCTTGTGCTCAGCTCTTCAGTCGGACCACTGCTTTAGGCCTGAGCATGCACTTTCTTCTCAAATACTCGGTCTTGAGGAATGTGCTGGAACAACACACTTCACTGCCCTTGTGAACGACTTCTTCGATGCCCTGAATGCTAAACATCCTGCACGTGGTGTAAAGGAAGGCTCAGAGGAGATAATGGTAAGCTGGTTCTTTAAAAGTGCTCCGGCTACATCTAGAATGTAGCCATGATCAGCTAGAATTAACTGATGTGGAATACAAGCAGTATTTGGTATTAAATACCGGATATTTCATCTAATTTGTGTAAAGACTTGAAAAAGCTGGTGCATGCTATGTGTGTTGAACAAACACAGTATTGTTCACAGTCTTATTAAGCAAGCCAAGATATATCTTGCAATGTGCCAAACTGGCTAATTAATGCAGATAATTTAGCCATCCTTCTAGATATTATTTGCGCACCAACCTTTGAATACATAGGTTGCAGAGTATGTCAAGAAATAACCCACTGTGTCATTTCCATCAGGTAACCTTCATGCGTCAATTTTTTTCTAACTATAAAGAAAAAGAGTGAGATTTAAGACAAATACCACATGACTACCCGCTGGCAAACTGCAATGTTAATGTCCTTAGTCACATGAAATTTTTTAAAAATCTCATTTGCATCCTTTAAAGGTTGAAAAAAATTAGACACATGGAGGCTATCTTGATAGAAATGACAGATATGAGACGTTTCTCAACACACTCTACAGCCCTTGCATCGGAGGGTTCGTGCACAAATATTTAAGAAGTCAGGTGATAAATTTGTGTTAATGAGCCAGTTAGGCACATCGCAAAATACATCTTGACTTGCTCAATAGGACTGTGAACAATACTGCGATGGTTTGGCACACATAGAATGCACCCACCCGTTTTTCCTTATTCTTACTACTGGTTAGCTGATATATCCTGTATATGTGCCCCGTTCTTACTCATTGCAGACAATCACAGAGTTTCTCGAGCTAGTGAACATCAATGAGCAAAACAACAGGACCAGGGGCACATGCATGTTCGCGTCACAAGTGACCATGGAGTCCCTACGTGTAACGCTGGCATCAGCACGGGACCTGATCACTGTTCTGCTGGGCAGCGAAGCAGAGTACGTCCTCACAGGGAAACTAAACCAAGACCCGTTGGAGGTAATCAGAAACTGTAGTATACAATGTAAATGTTGGTAACCAAGTTTATTCTTTTGCAGCGATTCTTCGGCATGATCCGCTCTTTCGGTGGGGATGAAGACCACCCTACCATCATCAGCTTCAGCCATATTTACCGACTTCTCAGCCTCTACACACCCATGAAAGCTTGTATTCATTGGAGTGTCACAGGAGAGTCAACGTACATCCTTGCCACCATGGAGGAAGCTATGAGGAAGAAGAAAAAAGACTGTGTCAGCTCATGACAAGATTCTAAAGCAAATAAAAACAAAGCTTGCCCAAATATGTGACAAGGCCGCAGAACCAGAACTGGCCAGCACGTCTGACCACAATTACTATGTGCCGTCAAGGGAAGACTGCGTAATTTATTACCTTTGTGGGTACATAGTGCACTCGCTTGCAAAGCATGCAAAATGCACATTGTGTCTCCAAGACATTCAGTCAACACAGGCACATTACCCTGAGGCCTGGCTGACTGTTCAAAAAGAGTACAAACAAGGGACCCTCAAGCATCCTTTCCGCAAAATGTTTGTGCTGTTTAAGAGCATCGAGCGGCAGATTGCTTCAACTTTGGAAGCAGGAAGCCCCTGTGGTGAGACGTTCTGGATTGTTCTGGATGCCCTTAATGGCTGTCAGATCTCTAGATTAGGATGCAAGGAACATCAGGACAGCATTACCAAAGAGCTCTTGATGTCCTACATTACACTCAGTCCACTTTTTTGTTAAGGATACATGCAAAAAATTAAGTGCGTCAGAGAAGGTTGCAACAGGAAGGAAAAAGGCAAAGCTGCTGTAGGTTATTAGTTATAACTATTCAGCCACCACAACTTTTGACAACCACTACTTTTACCAATTTACTACATAGTAGATACACTATTGCAGACTGTGGTCTGGAGATGTGTTCATGAGAGGCTTTTGCCAATTGCCCTAGGTAGATTCTGTTGTAGGTTTAGAATAGCAGGCTAAGACATTTCCACAAACCTGTCTGCTCACAATGATTCAGTTTCATCCTCTTCAGTGTTCACTCATCTCAAGTCAAAATAGTTGAAGGGGTCAGGGGAGGTTCTTGTCCTGCTATTTTAGAGCGCAGCTGTTAGGCGCCCGTTTCCGGCTGGAGCGGCGTTGCCGTCGGCGTAACCGCGGCGGACGTTGCGGCATGGTGCCGAACCGTCCTCGCGAGGTCGGCGACGTAACCGCGAGGATGTTTCGGCATGGTGCCGAAACGTCCTCGCGGGGTCGCGTAACGTCACGTGACCCCCGTAAGGTCACGAGGGTCACGTGACCTCACGGTTACGCCGACGGCGACGCCGCTCGAAGGGAGGAGTAGCAGGCAGGATGAGGAGGTGAGGAGGAGGGAGGAGGGGTATCCTTCCCTCCTTCTCCTCAAGAGCTGCGCTCTAATTCGGCGTTACAGGAACTTGTAAACGGCTTTCATTTTTGACCTAGAACAGACAACAGGACACTGCTGTTCGTGCATAAAGCGCCGTTCACACATATACAACCGAGTAAGACCAAGAGAGACCAGACCGGTTTTTAAGCCCCATGCGACATCTTAGGACCAGCTCCGCTGCAGCGGATTCGGTCCTAAGACGTCGCAAGAGGCTTAAAAACTGGTCTGGTATCTCTCGGTCTTACTCGGTTGCATATGTGCGAACGGCGGTTTACTCTCACTGCTTTTTCCAGACAAATTTCAACACAGAAAACTAGGGTAGGAAATGTCATGTGAAGGCCTCCTTAAGCTCTTTTCAAATACCTACACCATGTTTTTCAGGGCTTTCTTGTAACCCCTGAAAAAATTGCAATTCACGCTTTTTTGTAGATTGAAATGGGAAAATCTTCACTAATGTATTCATACTTTATACTCGAGCTACATGACAGAGCTTGAGGTTTCTCCTACCGTCAATTCATTTTTGCTGTTTGTTTTGTGTTATTCCATTTTACTTATTAAGTGCAAAACATTACTGCTCTGTATTGTGAGAAGAGTAAATGAATATTTATTATGAAACTGAGCTGCTTTAGTATTGACTCTAACAACATACCTACAAGCCTGCGGAGAGAACTGCTGCGCATTCATCGCATCTGTTTATTTTGTGTTTCTCCACGGCCGAACACACCCCCCTCAACTGCCAGCAGTGTTCTGCGGCTCCGCTCTTCTTGTTTGAAAGAGTGGCAGCAGTTGCGATAATGTGGCGATGCGCAGGCCTGCTGAGTATGATGGTATGCAGCCATGTGCGCGAGCAAAATTGCATCGTCATCCTGTGGCATAATCGAGCGGTGGGCGGTCAGTCGGAGCGGTAGGTGGCAAAGCCACTGCCACCCACTGTGGGGAGAGCCCTGCCTATACCTGTAGGTTTCGTTCTCTGCTGTAGTCATGTGGCAGGTAACTGGGGTAAGTACATTATACATACCTTATCAGACCAGTCGGCGCCTTATCTGTCCCGTAAAGATAATAAGCTAATTTTGAACGATGCATTTTTTTCAACATATTTTCTAAGCAGCACCAGCCATTGACCATTGTTTGGGAGCGCTAAGCATTCGCTCCGGCTTCGGCTGACATAAAAGGGTTGTTTTTGTTTTTCAGCTTCAGATGTAATGTTGTGGGGTCGCTCTATGATAATCGCCGCCTGATCGGTCTGTACTTCGCTTGTCTCCCAAGGAGTAGCACAATTCAATGAGAAGACAGTGAATGGGCTCGCCTCCCGGTTTCCCGTCCTTGAGAGCCGGCTGACCAGGTCCGTCGACGCTGGTTGTCGTCTGTGGTTCAGAGCTCTCAGTCAGAGTCCGTGTCCAGGCCTGCGGATCGTGCTTCCCACGCCAGCGCTGCATAGGCTAGCTGTTCTGGGCTATCATAGCCAGAGTGTTGCTGCGGAACCATTCTAGGATTGTCATGGCCTAGGCCACAATGGCCAGGGCTTGCCAGTCCTAGTCCAAACCTCGCTGGTGGACCGCTCCGGGGATCGGCAGGGGCCAGACCGACTCTGTCGTTCCTGCAGGTCCCCAGCCTTGTGCAGCACACTGTGTCCAGCGCCAGCTCGTGCCTCCTCAGCCGATCGCTTGTCTCGTGCCCTCCACCCCGTTGTCTTTCACCCTCGTCACCCACAATCTGTAAAAAAGAGCAAAAAAAAAACAACAAGTGATGAAATATCTAATAACATGCACAGAATGTAAATACATACTTTACCTACTTTTCCACATACTCACTGCACAGATGATGCCAGTTATTATGGCATGGCACAAACCTTTGAATTCCCTCCCCAAGGGAGGTTTCCGCCGAAGCTCTGTCCTTCCAAAAAAACTGACCAAAAAAAAAAAAAAAAAGCAGTGAAAAATATTTTATTACATGCAGAATGAAGATACATACTCCAGCTACTTTTCCACATAATTATCACACATATTTAGACTTATTATCGCACATTTTCATCACTCTTATTCGTTTTACATATTAAATAGAAAGAAACAAAACAAAAAATGAAAGCCGTTTACAAATCCCTGTAACGCCGAATTGGAGCGCAGCTCTTGAGGAGGAGTAGGGAAGGGTATTGAGGGGGGTCACCTCACCTGCGGGTAGTCACGACCTCGGGGGGGGGGGGGGGGGGGTTACGTGACCTCGGGGGTCACGTGACCCCCCCCCCCCCCCCCCCCCCCGGTTACGCCGACGCCGCTCAGGCTGGAAACGGGCCCCTAAGAGCTGCGCTCTAAAACAGCTTTTGTATCTGCGGCACGACACATAGGTACACGGTCGGACAAATGAAATAAAACAAAGACAAATGAACTTACGGCTGCCTGCCATCTTCTAGCTGCTAGTTGACACTAAAGAACTTGCGGTATTGACTAAAAGCAAATTCAGGGAGAACAAGTCCCCAATTAATTCCCCTGATACTACTGCTGCGATGTCCCAGTAAGCGGGAGGTTGTGGTCATACACGTTGCTATTTTTGTTTAACTTGTCCGCGGGCGTTGAACGGCACAGCAATATATTTCGAAACACTAAATTTCCACTGCGCTAGTAGAAACGTTCATGGGATCCTAGAGTTATTAAGGTATCCACGTTAAAGAGTGGGTACTTTAGAGTTGCCTAAGTTGTTCAGAAACTTTTCAACTACTCTACTTGAAATAACGATGGAAACAGCATTGCGTCACAATAACACACACCTAGCAGACACGTCCGTTCACAGCAGCAGTAAAACTTTCACGACACAACTGTGATCCACTCACCTTAATGCGGTGCACTCCTCCGCGAGCTGATTGCCGATTATCGATTATGTCGGGCTGTCTACACCCCGACCTCGCTACCTCGCCGCCGAACATGCACGCAGCCCCAACTACCGCCGGCCCTCGCCGAGCTCGACCGGCTCGACCGGATCGGGTTCTCTTATCTTCTCGGCCGGTGCGGCCGTGCAATTCCCTGAGTGGACGCTGCGGGAAAACTGGCGGCGCTGCGATCGTGTTTAGCTTGGTTCTCGAGTATGGATCGGAGCCACTTTTTCAATCCGGCTCCTATGGCATGTAACAGTAAGAAAGCACAAAACAAACAGAGGGACAAAAACAGACATGTCTGTTTTTGTCCCTCTGTTTGTTTTGTGCTTTCTTACTGTTACATCTGTCCCAACACGCTCGTAAAAGTCTCCTCCTATGGCAGTTTCCCAACTGAGTGGTTCTAGTAACGTTAATACGTTGGTGCGAACCGTGTCGCCACCGTGCTGCCCAAATTGGAAACATGCGAAAGCGGGGATACCGCCGTGCATCGTCTGCTACGGGCGCACATTCAGAAGCATGGATCTCGACGATGCAAGCCCGTTTCTGGCTGAGCTGAGCTCTCCTCATTAAACGCTTGTTGTTTTTGTTGTCGTTTCTTCCTACTAAAGGTTCTGTTTTATCGTTTCACATGCCGTGAAATTCAGCAACGCGATTATTATTAAGTCGGCTGTTTCCATAATCTTAGTGTTGTGGTTTGTATAGAACCGCTGGTCCCATATATATATATATATATATATATATATATATATATATATGTGTGTAGAGCGCAGCTCTTAGGCGCCCGTTTTTCGCTTGAGCGGCGTCACCGTCGGCATCGCGGCATAACTGCGCGGTGCATTATGGGTAAATTTTCCCGCTAAATTTAGCGGAAAAGTTTCCCCACGAAATTTTACGGAAAAATTTTCCCGAAATATTTAGCGGGAAAATCTCCCCGCCAAAATTAGCGGAAAATATTTCCCGGCTAAATTTAGCGGAAAAATCTTCGCCACATTTAGCGGAAAATTTTCCCTTCCGAATTGAGCGGAAAAAAATTCCCCGCTAAATTTAGCGAAAAAAAATTCCCCGCTAAATTTAGCGGAAAACTTCCCCGCGAAATTTAGCGGCAAAATTTTCCCCTAAATGGGAAGATAGGAGGGGCATAGCCTCCTCCCCGTACCTTCCCCTCCTCCTCCTCAAGAGCTGCACTCTATTTCGGCGTTACAGGGGAGTGTAAACGTCTTTCATTTTTTTATCTCGTACAAACCATAGCTTTCATGAAACATTGAGTGTTGATTGGAGCTGGGGTTTGATTGAAAATTAATTTGACTGATTGCTACCCCAGTAATAAATCCGATAGTTGATTTTTCACCGGTCATATTGCATAAAGACGTTAAAACTACTTTTTTACTATCTTTAGTCTGTCATAGACGTCATATTGCATTCCCCTTTTAAACTTCATGTTGTTACGTGAAGTTTAAAAGGGCTTCCCGTGTTCATACAGAAATATGAACACGGGAAGCCTTTTAAAGTGAAGTAATTTTGAAATTATTATTTAAATCGCAAGCATGCTGAAGTGGTTTATTGTGGAAGTCTGTGTCTTAAAAGAAATAAAGTCGTCAGGAATATTAAAGCCGTCATTTCGTTTTACTTTTTCCTGACTTTCTCCAGCAGAAAATTTCAATTAAAGAAATGCAATTAAAGCATTGTTTGAACAATCTGAAGGTTAATCTATGAACTGCCCTGTCCCGATTAGAGAACTATCTTGCTCCTACGGAGCAGAATAGCGCAATCATTTTATCCGCGTGTTTTGCCGACAACATGGCTGCCTGAGCAGCTCGGCGCGAGTCACATGGTACTCAGGGCCCGCCCTATGAGAGAACACGTGGAGATAGACGCAGCACGGCGGAATAAAAAATGAGCGCCGTGTTCACACTTTTTGAAACTAGTCTGCCGTGAAGTTGGTGAAGCACTAAACACTTTATCAAAGGTTTCATAATATCGGATGTGTTTGAAAGTTCTGCGAAGACGATTTCCAAGGCAATGGCGTTTGAAGCAGGCGATTTTTGTACGCAGCGGAGAGGGACTTTTTGGGGTGCCGGAGCGGGTCACATGAACGGTGTGATGTCGCCAAGTTGTTTGCTGCGTAATACCGCTCATGCTATTCAAAAACAAATTAGGTTGCTCATGTAGTTTTGGCCAGAGTTGGAACCTCTGGGCGTTCGCCGCTAGTCGCCGAGAGACGGCGTTCTACATTGTGCTACTCTGCTCCGAAGGAGCTATATCCTCATGAGACCCGAGCAAATAACTGTGTGAATTAAATGAAGCTGGCTTACTTTTTAGGATCAGTTCCTTTGACCACAAAAAAAAAAAGTTGTAAGAGTGTACATTTCTTAGTTTTCCGGCTGTGTCATGTGCAATATATTGCACATTGGGATTTAGTTCACACAGAATCTGGTAAAATTTAAAAGATCGAGAATATCACCTTTATTGCGATATACATAAACGTTCCTAGCTGTGGAAAGACTTAAAACAATTGCGTGGAGATGTGATGCAGAAAAACATGTTACAGTGTGTGCAATGGAACTTTGTGCGTTGAGAGCATCCAGGGTTTCGGCATCTGGAAGCTGACCTCTGGTCTGCTTCCAGATGCTGTGGTAAGGACCGCGGTCCTTACCACAGCGGGAGGCAGGGGTGTCGTTGTCATACAAGGGCGTTTTCTGGGGGGCTCATTTTCGCGCTTTCGTCATTACTTGTTTCTTCTGTTAGCAAGTTAGGCGCGATTGAAAATTTGAAATAAAAAATACTTCAGCCGCTGTTTCCTTGGAACTTCCAGAAGTTTACAGTCTTCCTTGTACTGCAACCATGCATTCATCGCAGCCATGTCCGCCAGAAAAGAAGCGTTTCGCACAGTCCCTTTCCTTCCTCTCGCCGTCGCCATATAGAGACTCAGCATCCGGTCACATAGGTCGACACCACCTGTGTTTTTGCTGTATTCATCCACTATGGCTAGACGGAATACATCCTGGTAATTTTTCGCATCTTTCACTTCCTTTTACAGGTACCAACAGCTTGCTCTCCAATGTGTTTGGAAGCCAGGGTGATAGGTTCGTTGTCAAAACCCACTTCACGAGGCAGATACCTTCTGACACATTTATCATTTGACTTGAGGATCCCCTTCCTTTCTTGATCAAAGTCTTGTCGTTGGAAAGCTTTGCATATTTCGGGATCCTGTTCTTCATAATGGTGCCAGCTGCACACAAGTCCTTGCTTGCCAAGTGATGTAGCAGTGGTACTGTTGTGAGATACTGATAAAAAAATCAGCGCGCTGACGCATAGCGGTGATTCCGACAAGCGCAATACAGCGCAAGCACCCACACCCAGTTCTGAAGAATTAGGTGACAAAGTTGACTTTCCTTGGTAAATCTCAAAGTCAATTACCGTTCCCATGGGGCTAGCGAGGACAAAGATGTTGAGCCCTGTGGGATGTGATTTTCCAGGAACATGCTCCTTGAGTGTCGTCCTGGCTGGCAATAGCCTCCAAGATTTCTTCTGCGGTCTTTCTACGCGATGCTGAAATTAACGAACAAATGACAAAATATCTAAGTAAATTTATTAAAACAAGAACAATTTAAATAATTAGAACTGTATATGAACTAAAATCCTATGTGAACACCGGCTAGAAATGTCTCAGCCGCGTTTACCAAAACAAACCGAATATCTGTCAACTGAGACCCAGTGTGCAACAGAATGTACACGGAACAAGATAGCTGCATTGCACATAGTTAAATAAAGCGCCACAAGCAAAACCGCTTCTAAAAGCAATCCTGCAACGTTTACGGCCATGCTGGTAGCGATATTAAGAGTGTTTCATTCTACTTTGGTACACATAAAAAATTACTTACGTAGAACGTCTTTGTTGACATGGACGCCATCTTCAAACTCTCCTAGTGGAAGTTCCGTTGTGATGGGCTAGTTAGTTGGTTAGTTGGCGGTACCTAACTCCTTTTGAGACAGGGGGGTCAGCAAAAGTTCAGATTGCCGACACAGGTAAAAGTTTTAGTTCTTGTTTTGTTTTAGCTTTTCCCACTTTTGGGACACTTTCACTGGTTGGCGATCAGACGCAGTCTCTCCCATTCAACGAGAATGCGCTTGGTTGCTAGTGAACCGTGGGCTCCTTCCCCGAATCCCAGCATTTCGGGAATCCTCTCTTCGCTGGTCGCCCAGGGCGGTCGACAGTGGTCTAGGGCAGGACACCACAGCAGCACGTGGAGGGCGTCCTCACTTGACTTCCCGCAAAGATGACAGGCTGTGTCGGTGTCTCCGAAGAGTTGGGCACGTCGGCAATTTGTCATCAGCGCTCCTGCCCGTGCTTGAAACAGTAGCGCGCTTTCATGGTCCCCTCGGTAGTGTGTGCAGGGAGACGGCTCAAACTTCTGGAGCGCGTAGATGCTCTGGAGGCTCTGCTTTTTCCTTACCGCTTGTCTCCAGGCCTCAAGTTCAATCGCGTTCACCTCCTCTGTCACAGCCTTGAACCATCCTTTCTCCGATGTGGCCTCATGTCACCTTGTCTCTTTGCTGTACACAGAGTCGAGCCTGGCGATGGTGTTTGACCAGTTTGTCCTGCTGCTGCGGTATCTAACGTAGTGGAATGTCCTTTTGGCGTACGCTTCGTCTGGCATGTGGATCAGGCGCCCGAGGTATCCGAGCTTGGCCCTTGCATCCCGTTGCTTGAATGTCGACCAGGCCATCTCCCCCGTGACGGCCAGGTTTGCAGTTGCCCCGTTTCCGCCCAGTGCCCACCTCCCGATTTCCACTTGATGGCGATCCAGTGTCTTCAGGGTGGTCTGTTGCAAGACCAGCTTTAATATACCTATAGACCATTTTCATGGACAACGCCACCTTGTGGTGCTCAATCATTTGACGTCCCAGAGAAATTCGGGTACAAAAAAAGAATGAACAAAGCCCACTTAATACCGCTGCTTGAAAAAGTCGATGAAACGTCTCACCACCAAATCAACAGGTGAACGCCAAAAGAAGCAAAATGCCTTGTCGTTAGCATAGGTGACCGCCGGTACTGCGACACTCTTCCACAGTGCCCTCGCAAGGGTGTATGGGTTATAGGAATACTTTGCCATGTTCCACAGGTGACCTTTTCGGATGTTGGAGGTTTTTAGGGTGCTCCTCTTGTGTTGTTCCAAGTATAGCGGGCCTTCTTGAAAAGTCACTCCCAGATGCCTGTATTCCTTGGTATGTTCTACTTCCACCTCCTGTACTCTAAACGTGCGGTTAGGCTCGTGAACATTATAGCCCATCCACTTTGATTTTTCCTTACTGAATTTGAATCCCTCTTCATTCCGAATTTGAGTGCAGATATCGAGCATGTCTTGAAGGTGAGTTTCACTCTCTGATAACAGGAGTATATCATCAGCAAAGGCCAGTACCGGAATATAAGTTGTTTCCATGTCATTACTGGAGGTAATGGTTGTGAAAGAAACACCCTGCCCTTTGGCTTGCAGCTCCAGAATGAGATTGTTGATGTAGATGTTGAACAGGGTTGGAGAAAGGGGGCAGCCTTGGCGCAGACCCACAATCATGTTCACCTGCCCTGATAAATGTTCTCCCAAACTGTATCTGGCGTTGCATCCGGCGTACATGTTGAAGAGCGATACTGTCTGAACATCCAGTGCCATCGCTTCTAGCTTCGTCCACATCTTCTCATGGGGCACTGCATCATCGGCCTTTTCCTAGTCAAGGTAAGCCAGATAGAGTGGTGACCTACCGTAATATCCCGAGTCATCGCCCATCCCCGAGCCATCGCCCACCCCATTTTTTGGGCCAATATCGATTTCCGAAAAAACACCGAGTCATCGCCCACCCCTTCAAATACCCCAGCGCGGACTCTGCGATCCGCGAACACTCATCCTACCTGAATGACGCGGCCGCGGACCTTACAGTTGGAGGACGTCCGTGACAAAGTAAAACGAAGGAGGGAAAGACACTTCTTTTTGTTTACGCATTTCCTCCGTGAGCGACCCCAAAGTGGTCGTGTATCCGTGCGAAAAGAAAACGATGGAGATAACAAAATAAGAGTTAGTTAATGTAACCGCGGAGTGTTAGGTCAAAGTCTGTCTCCGCCGAAGTAAGGTCACCGCGAACCCGCTCCTTCTTCCCGCCCGTCGCGACCGCGGTTGTGCAATATTTTAGGCAAAGCCAACGCGTAAATAAAGCTTTGCTGGAACGCCCTACACAGACGTTTGCAGAGCGTCCCAACCGTGCATTGATAGCCCGCCGTGCACGGACGCACGTATGTACGCACCAAACAAGAAAGTTGCGCAAGAGCTTACGATTGACAAGGCGCCCGACTTGGCCCGACGCCAAAGTATTTGCCAACGCGACTGCCGGCTTTCCCGCTTTCCCAGCATTGATCTTGGTCGCTTCTTTGGTCCGCTCGCTCGCTCGCTCGCTCGTTGCGCCTGGTCGGTTTTTCTATTTTCTTGTAGACTTTTCTTTTTTTACTAACTAGGAGAACATAGTGGGGACATTCTTTCACGGAACAAACGTTCGCGCTACATGCAGATCGGCGGTGTTTCTAGCGCGTATGCAAGCAACGGACTTCGCTATAGTACAATATTCTTTCCTGAGCATTTTTTTTCTATAAAACAATGAAACTAAATCGAGTTTTGAGTTTGATGTATCTCTTGTGCATCAGCGCTAGATACGCAGAGAAAAATAGGCGGTTTTTTCCGCTTTTTTTCAAGTGTTTGTGCTCACCCACCGAGACATGGCCCACCCCACCTTTTTAATGAATTTCAGGCGGTAGGGGGGTGGGCGATGACTCGGGATATTACGGTATCTAGATTTTTTAGCTCTATTAGTTGTGTGAGAGTGAATAAGTTGTCGCTGCCCCGCCGGTTCCTACGGAATCCATTCTGTGCCTTGCTGAAATGATGGGCTTTCTCACAGTCTCTGTAGTCTGTCTTGCAGGGTTGATGCAAACAGTTTGTAAACATTACTTAGTATTGTTATCGGCCTGTATGAGTCTAATGATTTCTTGTCTTTATCTTTTCCTTTGTAGATTAGTTTTATTTTGGGCTTGTTTCCAGGCTTCAGGAATATCACTTTTTGCCAGCATGTTGTTTAGAAGGTACCTTAGGTGCTTCTGTGCTACCGGTTTAAGCTTTTTCAATAACTCGTTGGGGATGTCGTCTGGACCTACTGCCTTTCCTGCTTCTAGTTTATTAATATGTCTCTGCTGTTCACCGGGCGCTATTGGTTCAAGAATGCTGCGGTCAAATCGTTCCTGAGGTCGTAGGGATGTTTCCTCCTGTGTCCTCGGTCTGTTGTAGAGGGAGGCTTGAAGTCTCTTAAAGTATCTAGTCATTCCCTCGGTAATTTCTTCTTCAGTGGTCCATTGGTCTTCTCCACTCCCTACCGTCTTGTGTTCAAGGTCCTCGTGTGGTTGGAGAGATCGCACATATCTCCAAAAGCGACGGCTTTTGTTGTCGCTTTCTTGTAGGGCTTGTTCGTGTTTCGTGAGTATCTTCAGAATTTTTGTCGCCACTAGCGATTTCACTTTATTTTTCTGTAGCTCGTAATTTTCCCAGTTTTGCTTTGCCATGCTGTATTGCTTTTTATTCATGGCCTTTCGATGTTTTCTGTACCATTCCTGTCGTACTTTGATTTCCTCCTTAACCTTCTTATCAAACCACGGTGTTCGTTTATCACTTTTGACTCTGGTTTGTTTTGCTACATGAGTATATGCAAGTTGCATTAGAGACTCGTAGAACTCACTGTAGGTTGAGGGGGGGCTTCTTGCAAACACAGCATCCAAGGCATTACCCCATGCCACCATTTTACCTTCGTCGCTAGTTCTCCAGTAGCTTGTCCTCCTATGGAGTTTATGTTTCCTCGAGCTGTGTATGAACTTTTTGTAGGCTTGGTCAATCGTTATTTTTATCCGATTATTGTCACTTCCGCAGCTGAACACTTTTTCCTCGTCCACTGTCATGTCTTGCAGGTGCCATGGTGCACAGAACAAATCTTGGGAGGCGAGAATGTAGTTGATGGTTGATTGTTGGTTTCCTCTGCTCCATGTTATCTGCCCCTTACAGCCTTCCTCCAGATTAACTATTCGCAAATTGCTGTGCTTTACAAGTTTTCTGAGATTGTGAGCTCTTTCATCTTTACTACTTAACTCCGCCAGATGGCAGTTAAAGTCTCCCATCAGTATAATTAGGCGTGTGATGTTGCACTCTTCAAGATCTTTCTCCAGACACTTATATATTCTTTCATTCCAAAATTCTTCTACCCCTGCTGTGGCCATGTACACAATACCAAGCCCTATGTGGCCCATTCCCATACCTTCGAATATCGCCCACATATGTTCTGTACAGTTGTTGCCTATCCGCTTAAGTTTTAGGCCTTATACATGAATCCCACACCGCCTTTTTTTGGCTTGCTGTTCTATTTGAGCCAATCCAACTCCAGTCTTTGGATAGGGGGGGTTTTTCATCATTCCACAGATGCGTTTCCGTGATTCCGTATATACTAATATCTTCAAAATCTGCATTTTTCTGTAACTCCTCCCATTTCAATCGGCTTCCTCCGTAAGTTGAGCAATCCAATATGCATTAACTTCGCGCTCGCATGGCTTTTATGGGTTTTGTTTCTGTATTTTTTCTGTTTTCTTCTACCCTTCTTGTGCGACCTTTTACATATGTTGGTCCATGCGTTGTAGTCTGGTGACCCTAATAAAACGTCCGAGATCGGGACTTGGGTGGACCCACCGGTTGTTGTTGGAACAGCTGGCAAAGCGTTTGGACTAGTTGCAGAGCCTGCTCTTGGTTCCCACGTGGCTGCATGCAGTCATGGGCACGTTACCAGTAAAAAGTAACAGTGTTACAGTTACAGTTACCTAGGAGGAAAAAGTAACTCTGTTACAGTTACAGTTACCGGTTTCAAAAAGTAACGTGTTACAGTTACAGTTACTGCAAAAACAGTAACGCCGTTACTTTCGCGTTACGGTACAAAAATTGGTCACAAAAAAAGCACAAACTAAGACAATATTATTTTATTTGTTACACTATACACGTTTGCAAGTCCTGCTTCTGGGCGCTGCCATCTTGTTCGACTGGGGTGCGCTTGGACGTCGCCGTAATCACATTACGAAGCCTTGCTAAAGCGTTGTAATCGGATTGTGGCCGCGCCCAAGAGCGCATCCCACTGAGCAAGATGGCGGCGCCCTGAGACAGGACTTGCAAACGTGTATACACGTTTGCAAGTCCGGCTTCAGGGCGCTGCCATCTTGCCTGTCTGGGGTGCGCTTGGACCAGTAATAATCCGATTACGAAGCCTTGCTAAGGCGTCGTAATCGGATTATGGCCGCTCACGAGAGCGCACCCCACTGAGGAAGATGGCGGCGCCCTGAGACCGGACTTGCAAACGTGTATAGTGAGAAGAAAGGTAAACTGAGAAATTAGAAAATTTTAAACCCGAAGGGTGTTTCTTTTTTGCGCCATTCGCCGTTTCAGCATTTTGATGCGCAAAATTTATTTGCAATAATTGTTATAACTTAGAATCAACGGTTTTTAAAAATTGCCATCGACACGCGCCAGTGAGCGTTTTCGTTCATTTTTCACTCCGAAACGAATGAGGACAGATAATGTCACATAATAACCTTATGGAATATACTCGGTCGGAAGCAGGCCTAAACATAGCAGGTCAAACAGCTTCGGGAGAATAAAGGGGGAAAGGAGACAATTAGCTTCTGGTGCACTACATGTACGACGACCACCGCGGCGTCTTTGTCCGAAACGCCAACTGTAGAAGTCATATTTACTCGAGCGGCTCAGAAGAGAATACAAGCGCCGGCTTTCTGCACAATATGGGGACGGCTTCCTTGAAAACTTATAGGGGTGAGGAAACGGCGATCGGCTGGGTGTAAAAACGACAGTCCGAACATGCCCCAGACACAGCCCAGATGGAGCGCTCGGAGACATCGCGCGACCATGACACCCACAGACGGTCCCCACAAGAGAAGAGTGAGCCAAAGTCGATGAAACAGACATTGTTTGCCGCCCCTACAACCGCGGGCGCCGCTTCCTTTATTTCCCGGTTTCGTGCTGACTCGTCTCTCGTCCATTCTCGGTCGTGGGCTAAACCAGGCAATTTTTTGTTTCTTTAATGCGTGGCCACGCTTCTTTTTTTTCTTTTTGTCAGCGAGGAGTTTTGAGAAAATGCTTCAAGATGGCAATTTCACAATGTCCTGGGCAGTAGGTTCTAATTTATATAGTAAAACAAAAGTAACTGTAACGGCCTAAACAGTTACAGTTACCCAATAAAAAAGTAACACTGTTACAGTTACAAGTTACCAGTTTTAAAAAGTAACGCGTTACAGGTAAAAGTTACCGAAAAAAGTAACTAGTTATCGGTAACGCGTTACTAGTAACTAGTTACTGCCCAAGACTGGCTGCATGTATGGCCCATGGGTCATGTTCCTCCACATCATCTAAGGCCTGTCCCCTAAAAAAGTGAAAGCCGTTTACAACTCCCTGTAACGCCGAGTTGGAGCGCAGCTCTTGAGGAGGAGGGAAGGGTACTGAAGGGAGGGTAGACCCCTCCTCCTCCTCCTCCCCTCATTCTATAATATGCTTCGGGGGTGTCACCTGACCTCAGGGGGAGGTTGGCCAAGTGACCTCCGGGGGTGGGGTGTCGCGTGACTTCGAAGAGGGGGGAGGGGGGTCACGTGACCTCAGGGGAGGGGGCCACGTGACCTTGGGAGGGGTCACGTGGGGGTCACCTTGGGGTCGCGTGACCTTGAGGTGACCTTGAAAGGGGTCCTGTGATCTGGGGGTCACGTGACCTTGGGGGACCTTGGTTACGCCGATGGCGACGCCAACGGCGACGCCGCTCAAGCCGGAGACGGGCGCCTAAGAGCTGCGCTCTAAAAACAGCCACCCGCTGAGCCAGTGATTGCCCGAATGCCTGGGCTGCCTCCGGGGTGTAGTGGTCTCCATTCATCGCTCGAAGTGGCAAATCTCGGAGCATCCAATATGAGTTGATGAATGTAACTCGCTGCCCCAGATTGCTGCACCCCTGTTTGAGAGCCTTGTTGAGAGCAGCGATGTTTGCTGCCACCTCTGGGCCCCTGGCCTTCGTGAAGGGCACAGAGCAGATGCACACCCGACACGATTCAGACTGGTCAAGCCATCGCACAAGTGTGCTCCTCATCGCCTCAGCAACCTGTGTTGGCTCCTCGCCAAGAATTATGTTGTCTAGACCCCCCTGGATGATTACCAGGGTGTCCTGCTTGGTTTGGGTGCAGGGGCCGTCGGCTGCCTCCAGTATCGCTTGGAGTTTGGCACCTGGTAAAGCAGTGACCCGGACTCTCTTTTCCCAGTTGAGGCCGTCCAGCACCGGAGCCTTCAGTTCTCGCACTGTAGAGTCACCCACTAAGACAACCTGTTTTGTAGGCCGTCCCAATCGTACAGTGCGCGTGTTCTGCGTGGTCTGTCCCTGTCTCTGCTGGGAATCCTGGAAGGAACTGTTCTGCGACCTGTCTTGCTTCCTTTTCATTCCCTTTCTAGCGGCGGCGATCCAGGGCTGTTGTAGGACTGGGGACACGCCTGATTGGGTGGACATGTTGCCTGCTGTCGTTTTTTCGCTGGCCCTTTTTGTTGTTGTTTGTACTAACTGTGTTTGAGCCTCCTACTTGTCTCGGTCGGTCTTCCTTTTCTTGCTCTCTTTTCATCTGAGCTATTGTTTTTTCTGCTTCGTCTCTTTTGGTACTTTGTCTTGATTTCTTCTTCCAAAGTTTTGATGATTTTGCTTTCTTCCTCCACTGCCGCTTTTAGCTTGTCCTCAGCAGCTTTCCTCATTTCTTTCTCCTCTTGGAGGGCTGCGCTAAGTTCGGTTGTAATGAACTCTCGCTCCTGACGTTCGCTTCGCATTGCTGCCAACAGCGCTTTCTCGACAGCTTCTCTTTTCATGCACAGCCTGCAGGTATAGTGCATGTCCTTTGCTTCGGACAGTGATTTGAAAGGCGTCTCTTCAAGGCAGACCCACCTTTGGCAGCCGCTGCACTCGATCATGGCAATGTCACGAGCGTTAGGCTTCATGGTCGTTCGATCGGAGCTGCTTCTCAGTCAGATGCCGACACTGTATAACACGGGTCTCAGTTCCTCGAACCGCTCGAAGCTCTACTGCCGCGATGATCTTCTGCACACGCCGAGCGGTAGCTATACACAATTACTTCTTTAAATGCCCGCGTGAAAACTCCGTCTCGAAAAGCACGTGCGCCGCCGACTTTCCCACTACACCAGATGGCAGCACACGGCCGTATAATTGATTGCACTGCAGGACTCTGCTCCTTCGGACGTTCTAGCGTCGTAAACTCGATGAGACCGAGTGTGCAATATAATGCACGCAAGGTCTCACGAGGATATAGTGCTCTAGTCCCGATATGTGTTAGGTGAGGGCGGCGGGTGCTCGGAAAGTCTCGTGTGAGTGTCGCTGTGGCCGATGCCGTCTGAGTCGTCGTGTGAGTTGTTTGTCGAAGTTGCAGAGTCTACTATAATTGCATTTTTTATTTATTTATTTCACAATACTGCAGGCCCCGTTAGGACCCAGGCATGGGTGGGGAAAAAATAATAAAGGAATGGCAGAGACAAAAACACACACGTTCTTCAACACAACACTGATACTAAATAACATATATCATCGCAACCTCGAAAAATATGCATCAGGGGTAGGGCTACCAACAGTGTCTTTTTCTAAGCAATTCCATTCTATTATGGTCATAAAAAAAAACTTCAAAAATTTTTGAAATATTGTTTGCACTTTGGTATGGCTCTAAAAGACTTCCATGACCGAAGCGTGTATTTCGGCGTGTGACGTGCTTTATGTAAGATGATGAATCTAAAAAAGAAATTAAATTAGTTATCTTAATGAGGTAGAGAAACTTTAATCTGAAATTTTTCCGGCGCGATCTCAGAGACTCCAATCCAAGCGAGTTCAACATTTCTGATGGGCTGTCTAAGCAACGGTACCTATTGCATATGACTTGCGCAGTTAGCCTTTTAACTTTCTCTAATTCGTTTATGGCCTTTTGTGTATACGGATCCAAGACTAAGCAAGCCTATTCTAAGCTTGACGCTGGAGGGTGCCAGTGGAAGTTTGCGCCTTCGGGACCACAACGTTCGTCTCGCAGCAGCACAAACATTGGCAACACGTGTATTCCAGTTTAAATAGCTTGACTGCCATTAATTGTAGAGGGAAAGTTCAGTACAGTTTTTTTTTTTATTCGTAAATGTAAATTTAAATGACATCCTATAGAGTCACTGCATGCAGCCATTTTTTCTTCGATTGTCCACCGCATAGAAGGGAAAACAATCTCGCTCATGTGCGACGAAACAAGTGACTGCGGTCATCATGAACAACTCTCCGTTGTTATTAGGTACTTCTGCGAGATTAAGAACAGGCCAGTGGAGGTCTTCCTTACTCTCGAAAGGCTTAAAAATTTAGACGACTTTGTGTTTTCCACATTGCAAGCAGTTCTCACCGCCATCAATGTTTCCTGGAATTCTGTGAGTTCCGTCTGCTTTGACGGGGCTTCTACTATGTCAGGGCACGTTGCTGGCGTTCAAGCAAAGTGCAAAGAGCAGAACAACAAGCTCGTCTACGTTCACTGCTATGCCCACTGCTTAAACCTGGTGCTTGTCGATGCATGTTTGTCCCGAGCAGGAAACAGAATGATGTTTGATTTCTTTGGCGTTGTGCAGCTTGCGTACAACTTTATTGAAAACAGTGTTGTGCGCCATGCTGTTTTTGAGCGAATTTGCCAAACTGTCGGCACACAGCTGAAAACTTTGAAGTCTTTGTCTACAACCAGATGGGCATGTCGTGCTGAAGCAGTAAAGGCCGTTCGTGAGAGCTACAGCGAACTGTCGAGTGCAGTAAGAACGATTGTAGACTCCACAAAGCACCCGGAGACGAAAGCAAAAGGCAAGGAACTCCTCTCCCAGGTGATGAGCTTTGACTTTGTCTGCAGCATGGAAATAGCTCACCCTATTCTACAGCTTATTTTGAAGGTTATCCGAGCTCTTCAGGACCCTAAAATTAACCTTATCACTGCACTCAATGAAGTCAGGCATCTGCAAAAAGCGCTGCGAGAGATAAGGCAAGATGGGACAGTCTTTGAAAAGCTGTTTAAGGAAGCTTCTTCGGTCTGCGAGATGAATGAAATCGAGATTCCCGAAGTTCGAAGAAGAAAGGTATCGAAGCGAATAGACCAAAACTGGGCGAATTAATGTTTTTATGCGACAAAAGAGGAGGAATTTCGTGTCGGTGTTTTCTTTCCGATGCTTGACTCCTGTGTTCGAGGGATCGAAGAAAGGTTCACACAAGAAACTTTTGAGCGTGTGTGCTGTCCAGAACCTTCTGGGTCTCTCTGCGAGCGACGAACAAATATCTCTTATTTGTAGCTTTCTTGAGGTAGATCCCGGCAGCTTGCGTGCTGAAATGCAGCTCCTGAAGTCCCGAACCAGCGACGAAAAAGCAAACAGCATGATCGCCTATGACTGGCTGGATTCACTCAAAGAAAATGGGTTGGACAAGTCAGTATTCAAGGACTTTTCTCGCGCTCTTCAACTTTTTTTCACGATTCCTGTAACCAGTTGCTCGTGCGAAAGGACCTTTTCGAAGCTCGCACATGTAAAGACCAAGTTAAGATCCACGATGTCGCAGGAACGGCTTCGTTGGCTGATGCTGCCCTTTGTGGAGCAGGACCTAGCAACATCCATCAGTTTTGATAATATCTTAAAGAATTTTACGACTAAAACGCGCAAACTTTTGTTATGAATGTGTTTTAATTTCGCAAGATATGCTATCGCATTAACCTACAATGTCACATAATTCTACTTTATCCTTAATTGGTTGACAGCCGGCTAAAGAGGGTGCTTTACAGCCGATTCCGTCTGAACTAAGGTTCGCCTCTCACACCAATAGTATTTTTGCACGGCTCAGCTTAAATACCGTAAAATCCCGTAAGGGCGCCCTCCCCCGAGAGATCGCCCATCCCGTTTACCTGGCTAAACATCTGTAACATAAAAATTCCGAAACATCGCCCACCCTCCGATTTCCGGTGGACGTCAAGCGATGTCCGACGGGAATCGCGCATCAAAGGCGCGATCGGCGGTACCGGTGTGTCGACAAGCGAGTTCATAGCGGGTTCCCGCGTTTTTGTCTGCGATCTGCGCGCGATATCGGCTCGCGTAACACGCTAGTTGTTGCCGCGTGTATATTGCATCGTGAAATGCGAATCTGCTGCGCTTACGATTTGCGGTATCCGTTCCCGAGTTCGTAGCGGATTCCCGTGTTTTCGTCCGCGATCTGCGCGCGCGATATCGATTCTAAGCAGTAACACGCGCGAGTTGTTCCTGCGTGTATATTGCATCGTGAAATGCGATTCTGTTGCGTCCGCGATCTGCGCTATTTGTTTCAGTGACATGCGAGTTCGTAGCGTATTCCCGTGCTTTTGTCCGCGATCTGCGCGCGCGATATCGGTTTCCGTGACAGGCAAGATTGTAGCGGGTTCCCGCGTCTTTATTGCATCATGAAACTTGAATCTGCTGCGTATGCGATCTGCGGTATCCCTTCCCGTAAGGTGCGAGTTCTCGGCGGGTTTCCGCGACTCCTCCGCACCGTGAAACGCGAATCTGCTGCGTCGGCCACTTGCGGTATCCTTTCCCGTGACACAGGAGTTTGTAGCGAACTCCCGCGTGTTTATCGCATTGTGAAACGCGAATTTGCCATGTCCGCGATTTGCGGTATCAGTCCCCGCGTCACTTGGTTTGTAGCGGGTGCCCCGGCGCTTATCATTAATTTTTGATACAGTTTTGCTGTGGCATCCGTAAAGATAGCCCACCCCATGTTTTTCACCATTTATCTCTTCATTTTGGGTGGGCGTTTTTACGGGATTTTACGGTAGTTCTTTTGTATAGTGTAGTTAATTTTACTGTGTGTTACTGGTTTTATTTGCACCAGTCCTGTTGTTGTGTTGTGCCGAATATTTTTTTAGAGTCTACCGTTTGTGAACTGAAATTGTGTATCGTCTGAGCCCTCGTGCGATTCATTTTCTTTCTGTGTTTTATGATGGCGCTTGTGCCCTACGAGTGCAAACTGTGGTTTCTTTATCGGGGGGGGGGGGGGGGGGGGGGGGTTTCCACTTTTGTTTGGCAATAAATCGTTTTTGTTGTTAGAAACGTTATCTCATCTCCTGTATTCTCCCACACTTCAAAGCGCATGTAAGTCCACTTTCACGCAGAGCACTCACAAATCCAATTAGTGCGGTCTACGAGGATATGGATTCGATGACACGTAAAAATAAAGCCTGAACAGTGGCATTATAAAGTATGACGTTTTGTGGCATTACGTCATGTTCGGTGTCACAGCTCAGATTTAATTTTTAGGTTCAAACATATTTCAAGCCTTATCATTCTCCGGGCTCCATTCGTAAACCGCAATAATTAGACTTCCAAGTAATCTGCGGGAAAATAAACTCAAGGGTAGTTTTTTGGTGACAATGAAATAAACTTGGAAGTCATATTTCGTGGTTAAAATAGGGTGTTCTAGTGCACTCCTACTAGGGTACACTAGAACACCTTACCCCTACGGCGTAAGGGTCTCGGTGAGACGGGGGGGGGGGGGGTGCGCTGCAGTGAAATTGCCCCCCTTATAGGAGGACCCTGTGCACGCCTATGCTCCCGGCCACACGAGCAGTTCCCCCAATTAAGAAATTTATTTATTTATAATACCCTCAGGGCCACAAGTGGCGTTACAGAGGGGAGTGGGTTTACATGAAGTAGTTGGTGATGGCGTCCCGAAATCTTCCACTGTCGGTGATGCCGATGAGGTTCTCGGGGAGGTCATTCCAGTCCACAATCGCAGATGGTAAGAGCGCCTTCTGGTGTGCGAGGGTGAAGCATTGTCAGCGGGCGATCTTACAAGGATGGTCAATTCTAGCCGGGATGTATGATGAGGGGTTTAAGAGAGATTGTTTAGAGATGGGCGTATAAAATACCTTGTGAAGAAGACAAAGGCGAGAGATGCTACGACTTGAAGATAATAGCGGAAGGTCAAGGTGAGCTTTCATTAACGAGACACTCGAAAAACGGGAATAATCAGAAAAAATGAAGCGTGCAGCATGGCTCTGAACAGATTCAATTAAATCAGTTAGCGTTGATTGATGAGGATGCCAAATTGAAGACGCATATTCTAATTTGGGACGGACAACAGTAACGTACAGGAGGCGCTTAAGGTTATTGGAAACAGATCTAAAATTTCGACGAATGTAGCCTAAACTTCGATTAGCAGATTGTACAATGTTGTTAATATGAGTATTCCAAGAGAGGTTAGGTGAAAGATGCACGCCGAGGTATTTATAGTGGTCTGTATATTCGAGTATAGTCCCATCCAAAAGTAGCGTAGGATTAGTTTCTGCTAATGAATTAGAAAAACGCATGCACTTACATTTGTTAGTATTGAGAGACATTTTCCAATTCTGGCACCAGTCGGTTATTTTCAGAAGGTCAGCTTGCAAAATTAGAAGGTCATCTTGAGTAGTAATCTTACGGTAAACAACGCAGTCGTCAGCAAACAGGCGAATAACAGAGGTGATACGCAATGGGAGCTCGTTAATATAAATGAGAAAAAGTAGCGGTCCAAGCACGGTGCCTCGAGGAACACCAGAAGAAAGAGCAGAGACGTGAGACGGGGCATTGTTAGCGTAGACGTATTGACGGCGTTGAGAAAGAAATGATTCAATCCAGATTAGTACATGAGCGTCAATATTTAGCGTGGAAAGTTTGAGAAGTAGAAGTTTATGAGGTACTTTATCAAATGCTTTAGCGAAATCGAGAAATACTGCGATAGTGGGGTATCCGGAGTCGAGATTCAAGAACAAGTCATTAGTCAGATGAAGAAGCTGTGTTTCACAAGAAAAATTACGGCGAAACCCGTGCTGCACGTCACTGAAGTAAGAGTTAGAATCCAGGAATGAAACCAAATGCTTGAAGATGATGTGTTCCATTATTTTAGACGAGATGCAGGTAAGAGATATCGGTCTATAGTTGGCTGGTGATGACCTACTACCGCTTTTGTGGACCGGAATGACCTTCCCAAACTTCCAGTCCTCAGGCACGACTCCCGTCTCCAGAGATTGACGAAAGATTTTTGTTAAAAAAAGGCTAGACGTTAGATTAGTGTTACGGAAAATCTTGGAATTTATGCCACATGACGAAGAAACTTTTAAGGATTTAATAATGTTTACGATTCCATCGTAATCAATAAGAATAGGATCCATTGGGAACGATATACTGGAGACGGGAGAGGAAACAGTAATGAGGTCTGAACGGGAGAACACTTTAGAAAAAACATCATTTAGCACATTAGCGCACAAGTTCACTGGTACAGGGTCCCCTGAATTTGAAACAAGTTGTAACGAACACTCGTCTTTTGGGCGAACAACATTCCAAAAACGCTGCGGATTGGCAAATAATAATCATGGCAAAGTCGTACGATAAAAAATGTCTTTACATCTATTCAACTCAATTTTGTAAATGTTAGCGCAGTCCTCATAGCTCTGCCATGATTCGGGCGTACCGGCTCGACGGGCAACTCGAAAGAGCCTTTGCTTTTTATTGCGTAGCGATTTGAGGCTGCGATTAAACCATGGATTCGAAGACTTCGTTGTTACATCAATACAAGGTATATATTTTTCCACTAAATCACATAATTTTTCTTTAAAAAGACACCAGTTTACGTCCACACTTCTACTCTCAAAATTAGTATTAAAAGACACAAAATATTCGGACAGACTGTTACAGAGCTGCTCATAATTCCCTTTCTCATACAGCCGTATACTCTTTTGAACGCGCAACGGTTTCTGGATTTCCACGCATATAGGGCAGTAAATTACCCGATGATCGCTCACGCCATCAAAACAGGAATCCGTCAACCTAGTAGGGACGGACACAAGTTGAAAAAGATTAAAATCCAAACACATGTCAAGGAAGTCCTTGCACAAACCATTCCCTTTAGGACAAACGGGGACCGCAGAGTTCCAATTAACGCATGGAAAATTAGTCACCGAATAAAAAAACAGGGTGCGCCGGATAGAGAGCAAACAGGGTAGACAAGTCGTCGTGCAGACGGCTGGTGAACGAATGGGATTCCGAAGGAGGTCGATAACAAACGCCTACCAAAATAGGTTTGAAACTGCATTGTATTTGTACCCAGACCATTTCGAGGCACGAAGCAATCGGGACAAGGGTGCTTTCATTACTTTCATCGACCCCGATTAGGACACCGCCTCCACGTTGATCCTCCCTGTCACGCCGGTAAATAACCAGATTAGGGTGCCCAGGAAATATTTCACTATCTTCAATTCCAGGTGATAGCCATGTCTCAGTTAAGACGATGACGTTAGCATTACACGAAGAAATAAGAGAACATATATCGTCGCGTTTATTCAGGATACTACGTGCGTTCGTGTACAATACATTAATACCGCAACTTGATTTTTGGTTATGAAGAAAGCCACCCCCCGGCGCGTCCTATCTGGGGATTTCTTTTACGGACAGAGACTGAGAATCATAACTGTAAGTCCTGGAACCAATGTGCAACTTGTCGAAACGAAACTTAAATTATACGTTCTGCGCCCTGGCAAAGTTGAGAAGAAACTTCCGCGCAGTTCGAACATTCGGCGAGTAGTCCTCCGACAACGAGTAGGGGGAGCCCTTCAACTTATGGCCACAAAGAAGCAACTGGTTTTTTAACTTAAATGAGGCGAATTTCAGAATTATTGGCCTAATTTTTCCTTCCCGATAACCACCCATTCTGTGAGCCCGTTCAATATCAGCGTTTCCCAAGGCGACACCAAGTCTGTCTTTCACGACAGTGATTATATTTTGCTCGGACGTCTGCCACGACTCCCCAGCGTCATCCGGCATTCTGTAAAAAAGAAGGTTGCAACGACGCCAATGATTTTCTAGGCTGTCAATACGACTCAATAAATTCGAGGTAGTAGCAACCTGTACATTCAGCGTGTCCTCTAAGTCGTTTATGGCGGATTTAGCCTGACCAATATAGGATATCTCGCTTTCGATTGAGGCAGTCCTGCTGTCGAGTGAGGAAAGGGCGCTATCCAGCTCTTTTTGTCTTTCCAGTATGGTTTTTATGTCTGATTTTGTAGCTGCTTGTCCCTCATGGAGGCTGGAAGAGTTAGAGTCGATCTTTTGTAAGAGAGCGAACATTTCGTTGAATTGTTTGAGTTCAGCGGCAGACATCGGCCCCGGATTCAGCTTGACATCTCCGGAAAGCATCAAGATAGGTCTAATCACATTGACAGAGTCGCAAGCAATATCAGCAAGCACCCCTGGGCATGGGAGCACAACAAGAAACAGGTTACTCGTCCTTTTAGCATGCAAAGAATATCGTTTACAAACCTGTACAAAGAAGAACATTTCTTGGTTAGCTGACTGGAACGGACAGCAGCTCCCATGCCCACTGAGGCGGCCACGGCTTGGAACATCCTTATAAAGGCCGACAGACTTGCATCCTGGGTACATCGATGGCGATTCGGATGACGTAGGGCCCACGAGGACGCCACGCGCAGGAGGAAGGGATGATTCCGTGTAGCAAGAAGGTGGCGATGACGCAGCGTTTACTGCGGCGAGCACGGTCACGGCAGCGACGATCGTCCTCGGGCACAGATACCAAACGAAGGCGAAAATCGGGAGCTGTACAAAGAAGAACATTTCTCGGTTAGCTGACTGGAACGGACAGCAGCTCCCATGCCCACTGAGGCGGCCACGGCTTGGAACATCCTTATAAAGGCCGACAGACTTGCATCCTGGGTACATCGATGGCGATTCGGATGACGTAGGGCCCACGAGGACGCCACGCGCAGGAGGAAGGGATGATTCCGTGTAGCAAGAAGGTGGCGATGACGCAGCGTTTACTGCGGCGAGCACGGTCACGGCAGCGACGATCGTCCTCGGGCACAGATACCAAACGAAGGCGAAAATCGGGAGCTGTACAAAGAAGAACATTTCTCGGTTAGCTGACTGGAACGGACAGCAGCTCCCATGCCCACTGAGGCGGCCACGGCTTGGAACATCCTTGTAAAGGCCGACAGACTTGCATCCTGGGTACATCGATGGCGATTCGGATGACGTAGGGCCCACGAGGACGCCACGCGCAGGAGGAAGGGATGATTCCGTGTAGCAAGAAGGTGGCGATGACGCAGCGTTTACTGCGGCGAGCACGGTCACGGCAGCGACGATCGTCCTCGGGCACAGATACCAAACGAAGGCGAAAATTGGGAGCTGTACAAAGAAGAACATTTCTCGGTTAGCTGACTGGAACGGACAGCAGCTCCCATGCCCACTGAGGCGGCCACGGCTTGGAACATCCTTATAAAGGCCGACAGACTTGCATCCTGGGTACATCGATGGCGATTCGGATGACGTAGGGCCCACGAGGACGCCACGCGCAGGAGGAAGGGATGATTCCGTGTAGCAAGAAGGTGGCGATGACGCAGCGTTTACTGCGGCGAGCACGGTCACGGCAGCGACGATCGTCCTCGAGCACAGATACCAAACGAAGGCGAAAATCGGGAGCTGTACAAAGAAGAACATTTCTCGGTTAGCTGACTGGAACGGACAGCAGCTCCCATGCCCACTGAGGCGGCCACGGCTTGGAACATTCTTATAAAGGCCGACAGACTTGCATCCTGGGTACATCGATGGCGATTCGGATGACGTAGGGCCCACGAGGACGCCACGCGCAGGAGGAAGGGATGATTCCGTGTAGCAAGAAGGTGGCGATGACGCAGCGTTTACTGCGGCGAGCACGGTCACGGCAGCGACGATCGTCCTCGGGCACAGATACCAAACGGAGGCGAAAATCGGGAGCTGTACAAAGAAGAACATTTCTCGGTTAGCTGACTGGAACGGACAGCAGCTCCCATGCCCACTGAGGCGGCCACGGCTTGGAACATCCTTATAAAGGCCGACAGACTTGCATCCTGGGTACATCGATGGTGATTCGGATGACGTAGGGCCCACGAGGACGCCACGCGCAGGAGGAAGGGATGATTCCGTGTAGCAAGAAGGTGGCGATGACGCAGCGTTTACTGCGGCGAGCACGGTCACGGCAGCGACGATCGTCCTCGGGCACAGATACCAAACGAAGGCGAAAATCGGGAGCTGTACAAAGAAGAACATTTCTCGGTTAGCTGACTGGAACGGACAGCAGCTCCCATGCCCACTGAGGCGGCCACGGCTTGTAACATCCTTATAAAGGCCGACAGACTTGCATCCTGGGTACATCGATGGCGAATCGGATGACGTAGGGCCCACGAGGACGCCACGCGCAGGAGGAAGGGATGATTCCGTGTAGCAAGAAGGTGGCGATGAAACGCGTTTTAAATCAAAAGAGAGGCAGCGGTTTGTTAGTCTTGTGCTACTGCTACCTTACGTACAGTTGGACTGCTTTGACTTGGATAGATTGAAAGTACTTCGAGTTTCGTTTATTGCTCTGAACAAAATTGCCCTCCCCCCCCCACTCCCCCCGCGGCGCTTAGAATTTTCGTGGTTTTGTTTGCGGCTGCTATTTGTGTTTTTTTCTTGCGAGAAGTTTTGACGGCGCCGCGGGATTCGCCGCATGTGAAAGGACAGAGCGCTTTGCTGTCAAAAATAAATTGCAACAGAATAGGGCCGAAAGGCATGCATTTTTCACGCTCACAAATAACGTGTTTACCGATGGACAGGACACGGACATCCAATTGAGGAAGTGTTAACATTCGAACAATACATCGTACGTACCACACGATGCAGCGCTATCCGGAAAGAATTTATTTGAGAAAGATCTCAAATAAGACAGTCACAGTCGACGACAGTCACATCTTGACGATCGGGCGGAATCCGAGATGCCTTCGTTTTGGACACGTTTTGGGGATAGCTTCCTTTTTTCACAACCGCACCAAGGCAAAGAAACAAACGAGACTGACCCGTTTCTCACCCCAACCCGGACAACTATTTTTGGAGATGGCTGAGGATTCTACGCGGATTATCTCGGGGAGGGGGAGAACAATGTTCGCAAAATCACGTCGAGGGTCGTTCGACGTCCTTCACCTCCTTCGTTTCCCGTGAACGTCGAGCAGAAAAGCTTAAATGGCAGGCACTTCCCAGCCTTATTTCTCACAGTGGAAGATAACACAAAAAGGGTACGCAGCACGCATAAAAAAAATTAAGTGGAAACTTTCAAGAGGGGCGAGAAAACGTCGAATGCAAAACCGCAGAAACGTAGGTAGAGAACCGCGTTGAACGGGTTTTTATTGTAAAAACGTTTATTATGACGCCGCCTTCTGGCCTGAAGGCCTCAGAGTAGGCGTGGGGAAAGGGTGATTGATGGTAAGTGAAAATGACAATGATTAAATGAACCTACCGATCCCGGAGGATCGGAGGAAGTCGATGAGAGATGTGTAACTTTCAGGGCGCCGAAAATACACAAGGACAAGATACAAGAAAGGAGACGTGAACAAGGCGCTCTCGCAACTAGCGTTTATGAAAAAACCACTCTCTTATATACTCATGGAAAACAACACAGTCATACTACGTCCGGTGTAGCCCCCTTCGTAGAAAAGTGTGCTCTTTTGCCGATAGTGACACAGACGTGTCACTAATGCAGTCCTTGCCCTTTTCTTTTATTTCTTTCTTTATTTCTTTTATTTATGTGTAGTTGAGTTTTTGTTCATTCAGGATGGCGGTTGTTGGTTTCGTCCACCGTGGTTTCGTCCACTCTGTGCAGGAGCAAGGCCGTATGTGGTAGGGAAGGTTGCGGATTGCGGCTTCGCGCTCCGGCGCGGATCCCGCGCAGTCCCACACGAGATGGGAGCAGGTGGCAGGAACGCCGCAGTGTCCGCAGTTCGGATTGGGGCCGGCGTCGTCTAGATCCGTCGGATGGTTGATTCTTGACAGCCAATCTGGAGTCAGCACCGTCTTCGTTTGGAGTCGGTTGAGGGCCACCCGCTCCCATCGCGGAAAGTTGCCCGGAATGCGGTGAGGGTTGGGTGGCAGGAGAGTAGTGAGGCGCGCCTTGCGTGCTGCGCGTTCTTCGCGTTTGACCTCGGAAAGGTCAAAGTCGGCAGTGTCCTCAGGCACCTTCCGAGGACTGAGCGGAGGAACCGGGCCTTGTGAGGGCTGTGTTGCTTGTAGCTGTGCCCTCGCGGCCCCATTCGCCCTCTCATTCCTAGGGATGCCTTCGTGGCCCGGCAGCCACACGACAGTGATTGTTTGGTTGTCCCTCGCTTTGCGCACCAGTGTTCGGATCTGTGCGACCGCGGCGTTACATGTGTCCGTGCGACGCAACTCGCGGAGTGCCTGTTGAGAATCTGTATATATGCGAGTTTCTGTGATGTTGGATCTCTTCAGAATGGCTGCCTGTGTCGCCATCAAGATCGCCCGCAGTTCTGCGGAGCACGTGCTCTTCGTGTTTTCAGTGATTTCTTGCTGTGTGTCCTGTTTTGTAGGGGAGTGCCAAGCGGTAGCCATGCGGCCTGTCTCAGAGCGCGACGCGTCTGTGTAAAACACTTCGACGTGCTCTCCGAGACCGCCAACTTCTGCCATGTGGTTAGACGCCTGAGTGACTCTTCGTCCCGGCGAGTCGTTCCCTTGGTTTTTTGGAATCGGTTTGGCGACGGTGACCGCCTCCGTTTCCCATGGAGGCGGAGTCGTCGGCATAAATCGGCCTTCAATGAGATGGGCGCGCCCACTCAGTGTCAGGATAGTTCTGCCTTGGGGGTCCGGGACAGGCGCAAGGCTTGGCTGATTCGTTGTTCTTCGGCGATTTCCTGAATGGTATTCATCTGCGCGATGCGTTCGAGCTCTTCCACCCGCGTGAAGCGAGGGAGACCCGTGACAATCCTCATTGCGGCCCGATTCATTGTGACGAGTGTGATCTCCTGCGTCTGAGTTAGATTTTGAAAGTTCAGTCCATAATTATAACCTTTGGCACTAGAAGAGTCCGCACGAGGCGGCGCAATAGGTCTTCCTGAGCCCCCCAAGCTTTGTTGGTAATTGCTTTAAGGAGGGTCAGACCGTTTTTCCACTGCTTTTTTACGTGCGTCATCCATGTGTTAGCCCTTCCGTGGTGGTCGAAGGGGTCACCCAATATTTTCACTTTGTCTGCCTGTTTGATGGGAGTGTCTTCCACGTGAAGAAGAAATGTCTGTTCGTGATCTCTCGCGCTTTGCGGGAATTACCATATACTCGGTCTTCTCCTTAGAAAGCTCAAGTTCGTTCTTTT
The DNA here is from genome assembly GCF_016920785.2 of Ixodes scapularis. Taxonomy (NCBI): domain Eukaryota; kingdom Metazoa; phylum Arthropoda; class Arachnida; order Ixodida; family Ixodidae; genus Ixodes; species Ixodes scapularis. The sequence goes on from NW_024609846.1 coordinate 96,873,349, forward strand.
GTGCGAAAGTGGTGACGATGTCGAGGGCACGTTGCATGTGGTATTGCTGGTCGGATGCCAGGCCGGCTGTTGTCCACGGGGTGACGTCGTCCGCATAAATGGTATAACGCACCTGTGGAACGGCCTTAAGGGCTAAAGCGAGATCGGTCATGGCGAGGTTGAAAAGGAGCGCCGACAGAACCGCCCCCTGAGGTACGCCGATGTTGTTGGCCTTCCAGCAGCCTTTTGTATTTCCGATCGCCACTTGGTAAGAGCGATTTTCTAGAAAGGTTTTGATAAACTTTAAGGGGCGGCCCTGTATACCTCGCCTCTGTGCAGCAGCGACCACGGTGGAGTGCGGGATAGAGTCAAAGGCCTTTCGCAAGTCGATGGCGACGAGTGTCCGAGGCTGAAAATTGGAGAGGTGGCGTTCGTAGAGGTCGTGATGAATCATTACCAGGCTGTCTTGAGTTGACATCTGAGGTCGGAAACTAGTCTGCATGGGATGAAGGGCACCCGTAGTCTCGAGGATCCATTGCAGGTGGGCGGTGACCATGCGCTCCACTACCTTGCTTAAATTGGAAGTGAGGGATATCGGTTGGAGGTTTGCTATTGCGTGTGGAGTCTTGCCGGCCTTCGGAATGGGAGTCACTGTGAACCGTTTCCACTCCGCCGGCATTGCGCCTTCCATCCAGACCGCATTGAATGTGTCGAGGAGTTCGTTCATCGCTTCCATCGGAAGGTTCCGGAGCGCCGTTATGGTGACTTGGTCTGGACCAGGTGCAGAGTTCGCCAAGCTAAGGGCGTCAATGAGCTCCGCCATTGTGAATGGTGCGTCCCGCTGTTGTTCGTTTATGATGGGCAGTAGTGTGAGGACCTCAGCCGGTGGTGGCGTAGGTTGTTGAGGAAAGAACTGTCCCCCGGCTAATCCCGCAAGTTGTTCTTCGGTTATGTTAAGACGCAGGGCTAGGTTGCTCTCAGTGTTGCGGGTTTTAGTCTTGTCGGCGAGTCCCTTGTGCGCATTCCATACCTTCATGTAGCCCGTCCTATCGTTGAAAGAGTCGCACATCCCTCTTCAGGTGGTGCGGCAGAGCTCGATCGTGTATCTTTTGGCCTCGGCTGTGGCCTGATTTAGGCAGATCTTGTTCGCGAGGGATTTCCTGGCCCTGTACCGAACGAGCGCCTTGAGGCGTTTTTCCCACAGCCTGACCAGGCGGAAGTCGAGGGTGGCGTGTCCTCTTTTACCTGGTGCTCGGTGCGGGCCTTTTTGAGCGCGAGCTGGATGCGCTCCGCGAGGGGGACGGCGTTGTGACGACTTATTGCGGTTCACTGTTAGAAAAACTCCTGTCAAAGTATGGGACACATACATGCTAACCTTGTTGCCACAACATGTACTGTATTACCGGACTACAGACCATGTTCCATACTTCTTTAGTATGGGACATGTTGTTGTGTGGGCAGCCACAAGTTCCATACATCATCATTACGGAACAAGTACTGTATGCTACAGGAAATGTACCATCATGGCACACAGCAGTACATGTTCTGTTGCAAGCCATGCCAGGACACATACCATTTTTACGAGGTACATCACATGTTCCAGTGCGTCCAAAACAGCAAATGTCACATTTCTTGTACGTACGGAAAAAGTTCAGTCTCATTTGTGATGGTACTCGCCCCATTTTACATTACTACCGCTATGGTGCCTGGAACGCGTCTCCGACTGGTGTGTTTACCGCGGCCAAAAAAAGTGGTCCCTCGATTTCCGCCTGATGACGTCGTACAAGTGTCATGCTGTCGCCGGTCGCGACCCTGGTGGTGTCTCAGCAGCTGTGGTGGATATGGCAGATGCCTGTTCTGCTGCCGGTCGCTCTCCACTGTGACAGTTCACGGAAGCTAGAGCAGCCGGAAGTTGGGACGTCTGGGACGCCGTGACGAAAGCGACACTCGCGTTCGCTCGTGCTTTTCGCAAGCATTACTACGGCCAACCGCCAGCATCGCGACAGGCAACAGCATGACACTCCGGCTTCTGTGACGTCATTTGTTGCCACATTGGGACCACTTTTGATGTATGGGCGGGACAGGACGCTAAACACACCAGTCAGAGACGCGATCCAGGCACCATACTACCGCTAATCACGAGTACATCCGGGCTTTGTATGTCACATGCCAAGCTTCTCCTTGAAAAGGTTAATAGGTGACATGCAAAACAGGGATGTCCTGACGGTTTGAAGGCGCAACTTGATGCAAGTCTTTGCAACATATAATTACCTGCAATGCGCAAATGTTCCCCAGACTTGTATGGAAAATTTGAACTGTTGTATCTAATGCGAGCACTATCCTGAAAACAGAACAATGAATCTGTGACATATATATACTCAACAGCCAGGAATGCTATGAGAAGGTTTTCGCATGCTACTTCAATTTTAGGGAGCATTGTACATGCAGTGACGGGGATAAAGACAGGTAAACATTTGTAAACATCCTCATGAAACTAAGTTCACGCTTGATGCTGTTGGTTCCAAACCATAGCAACGAACCCATTGTGAAGAGCGAACAGTTTGCTGCTTCAAAAGTATTAACATTTATTTTTTGTTTAAATGACTAGAAAACACATCGTGCCACAAATATTTTGGGGCAGCTGAGCCAATGTTATTAGGCTTTAAAAAAAGATGAAAGTGAGCATTGTCTCCCAAAGAAAAATGTAAAAAAAAAGTATGCTGGCCTATGAAACAAAAATATGTTTCATAGGCCATCTTGGCCTATGAAAACAAATATAACTATTAACAATAGAAAATGAAGATTAATTTAGACAAACGCCGAATTTTCTTCCCACTTCTTCCTGAACTTCGAGAGCTCTTGAAGGGCTCCTTGCACCTTGGGATGCACAAGAGCAACTTTTCTTGATGTCTGTCGGGACCCCTCCTCTGGGTTCATTCCCACCAGTTGCCTGAAAGAAAGAGGACTTAAATAATGGGTTGGAATATTTAGAGGAAGATGTATAACAGAAGCTGAGGAGTTCCTGGCTCCTTTTTCAACTTCAGTGTCGGTGCCGATTAGTAATCCAATCCGGACGAGTTCTAAATCGTGTCTGTAGTATACTTTGAAGCCGAGACAAACGTCCTTAATTTGGATAGTCCGCACGCATACTACGAGCTTAAAGTCTGACCCTTCCATCAAGACGGATTGAGACTGTACACAAAAAAAAAAAGAATGTTTCAGCCCACTGGCGTCAGTTCTCATTAATAACTGGACACATGTCAGCCCACAACGATAAGACATTTCTACCACCCGAGACGGAGGCGACAAAGAAAGACAAACGCATGTCTGAATTGAGACGTGTGTGTTTGTCCTTCTTTGTAGCCTCTGTCTTGGGTTGTAGAATGTCTCCATATTAACCAGCTCGCCTGCCTATAAAGTTGTACAAGATACTTCAGTTAAAAAAAGAATTCACAGTACCCGTCAATGCAATGTTGTAAAAAAGTCTGCCTGAAGTGCTTAAGCAGAATATTGTGGTTATTATTAGAATGCTGAAATTTCATGTCTTTGTTTATAATACTAATTCTAACTGATAAGCATAGCCCGGTCAAGAGTATATTTATGTGCGCCTGCAGAACAAAGGCTCCTGCATTTGCAGCCTAGTGATGTTAAGACTGGTTAAAATAGAGGTCGCATGCGTCGTAGGATGCATACGTTCTATAGAGCGTATGCATCCTACGACGCATCTTACGACCTATAGAACCAATACTATAGTATTGGTTTTATATGATAATATATCTGAATACCAGATTCATGTTGACTCACATTATATTGCAACATAGTCAATATGATTTACAGAGGAATGGTCCTCCCGAGCAGGTCACGCAGTTACTGCAGCACCTCCAATTAATCTGAGCAAGGAACATTTCCAAGCGAATTGTAAATAAGGATGTGTAGAAAGCAGCACATTAACAGCAGGCCTTTGCCTTTCTTAGTGTAAAGTATGAAAAAAAACATGCTTCAACATGTTCCAGGTTGCTGTTGAACGTGCCAAACGAACACAAACCCTAACGTTAATGTGCTGCTCTATAAGCATATCTTTTTCCGAATTGCTGCCGAAAGCTAGACACTTTGCTTAAAGTAATTGACTATGCCTCAGTGACAGTGTGACCAAGCTGAATGAAACCTTTAATCTTTACATGGGAATACTGCCATATGTTCGAGGAATTATTATGCGTCTGCTATAGACGTACAGTATTCAGTGTTCAAAATAACATCTGACTGTATTACCTCGTGAAAATTACACCAATCCATGACCTAGCGCACAAAATTGTTGCATTAAGCACCAAGTCATAGTTGTCATTCGGCTGCCGACAGGTTAGCACTTTTATGATGTAATGGACAGTTGGTGTGTCCCTATAGGTTTCGGCAGCATTGCACATTGCCATAGGAAAACAGTATTAAAACCTTTCGACTTTTAACATATATTCGAAATCTCCAATTTTCGGCCAAAATGACTTTGCCGCAAATAGTTCAAGAGCACACCACCATTCAAAGGTACGCCGAACTACTTTGGATGTTGGCAAGGAGACGATAACAGATTAGCTACATAATTTATTGCTAACGGCCTCTTATGTCATGAACGCTTTCGAAAATAACTTAGTTATTGCTGCTTCCCAGATGAAAAAATTGCGTATTTATTTTACTTCGCGAAATGCAATATCCACTCGCCAATTTCACCCCTTGAAAACATTAGAACTGTCATACGATTCAGTTTTCCGAAGCTAATTCACAGTGCAGATTTTTTAACTGAAAGTCACATTTATAGTTACCTCTGAATGAACTCCAGCGTTGCTGGCAGCTCGGCAGGGTACTTTAGGTTTAGAATATAGTAGGAGGCGTACAGCAGCTCCATAGCAGAAAGAAAGCTGATGCCTTCGAAGCACCTGGTGGCATCCACAGTCAAAACACAGGTGCAGTCAAAGACGCTTCTTCCTGGAAGAAGTCAAATTTTTTTTGTCATAAAGAATTGCTGAACAAAAAATATGATTGCAATCATGTTTCACAATACTAAAACCTAGGTTTTTTGGGAGTTTTATTGTTTTCAAACACGGCAGTTTTTCAGTTATCTGGGGAGGAGGTTTTCTGTGTTTTCCGGGTATTCGGATGAGTTTTATCGCTGCATTCTGGTGATATGTACGGTATCTTCCTTTTATCCAAGAGGCGAAACCGCACTCCGTTGAGGTGAATGAACTTGACATGCGATGAAAACAAGTCAAATCCCATCCCCCAAAAAAAAAAGTGAAGACACGCAAAACCCAATTAGAAAGAACACAAGTTTCACCAACAAGACAATCCTGTTTTGGTTGTTGGTGCTTCATGCAACACCCCCCCCCCCCCCCCTAGTATACCATGGTGATCCTGTACAGAAGCTAGCAACAAAGTGCATTGACCAAATTTGTGTTCGTCTTCAAAGTCTTCTAGCCTTCGAATGGCCCTGACTTATGGTAAAATAAAGTATAACTATGCCATATTGCTCTGAGGCTCTGACCTTATTCAATTAAAACCGAGAAGGAAATAATGAAGGTGTGATATATATTATTTCGTTTACCAAAAAACGCGTACCCTACCTGTATTGGATGTTACATAAACATCACAATTCTAGAGATAAATCCAATGTAAGAAATATATACAATATAAAAACCAAATTTCAGTAGCACCCGGCAACTGATTTTTAAGGATGTGCGGTTATTCGTAATTTTTGAATAAAGAATTGAGTATCTCCCGATTCGATTAGGAACCTAAATCAAATAAGTATTTTTCGCCTATTTAAACCACATACAAAGCATTCTATGCGTATTCGATTCGGTGCCATCACTATTCAATTCGTATTGAATATTGTTGCAATTCAATCACTATTCGATTTGTATTCGATTCGGTTAGAAAAATCACTATTTGCACACCCCTACAAATGTTTAAAGCTTTCTCAGTGACATCACAGGACAGACTGTATTTGTAGTAGCACAGCTGTATGACCCCATGTTCACAATCATCTTACTACGTCAGAAATATGTGCTTGGTATTTTCTGTGCCAAGGTGTAGATTTAGAGTTCTGGGTTTAGTGTTGGTTTTCGAAGCTTCCCTTTCTATGCCTTCAAACTGTTTTCTGGACTACACTACAGCGCACTTATATAAATTTTGCCATGCTATTATTATGTTCGTAGAATATTGGTTACATGATTTTGCTTTAGCCCCACACGCTATTTCAGTGTCATGAAAACTAACAAAGCATAAAACAAGACCCAATGACTACCTACATGCCCTAAAATGTTTCCACATTATAATTACTGCACATAAAAGTTGATGAGGTGCTTGCAGTATAATTGCCCTTGACTGAAGATACTTCTGAAACAGTGCGAGGTTACTATGTTGGAAAGCTAGCAAGCATGAGCTGTCACACAAGCACGACAGCAGGCGAAGGCCTCCGTCTTCAGTTTCGTCTACACCTTAATGATATTTGTATTACAATGTTCAAATGGCAATATGTGAACCATTTAAGTTCCTTAACCAGGTGGTTGATCATAAGAGCCATGCCATAGTCGACAATTCCTTCTAAAAGATCATGCCCCAAGCATGGTGGTAGGCCTGGCATGCAAACATGAAAATCAGACAACTCTTTAAAGGGCGAGTTCTTCTTAACACCCTTGTAGTGTTTCAAGTTTGGATCTTCTTGAACCTGCTGTACCGCAAAGTCATAAGACTCAACCGTTCGGATGTTGCTCTCTAACTGACCACTTCGAAATGCATCCAAGGTAATGTCACAAAAGCGACAAATGTTTGCACCCTTCGAAAAATTTTCCAAGAAGCCACCCAGGAAATGGCTACCAAGATTGTCTCCGGCAACAAAAGCTAGAGAAACTTTGTAGTGGCAACCATTGGTCGAAATTCCTTCATCTCCCAAGGTCTTTAAGTCTTGGATCAGTCTCTCAAAGATGGCATCACTGCCAAAATGCCTCACATCTTTCTCATAGCAAAGAAGAACAAGTTGCTGTTGATCTACCTGTGACCTCACAAAAGCAGGAAGGTTTCCGAGGCTAAGATACACTGCCAACATCTTGTATGTCCCACGACTTGGACCCAATGGATTTGCCACCTCAAATGCATCCTGATACAAGATAAGGGAGAGCTTCCTGTGACCACAGTCTTGCTTCTTTGCAAAAACCTCACCATCGGTGAAATCGGCATACACAGAGTCTTGACGAGGCCTCGGCATGAACACGAAGCAGTGTACTACCGTCTTATCTGTCAGCATCGATTCAAGTGTCTTCATAACAGGCACTGAGTGATAATGCCTTGCTTCATTGGATGCATCCATTCCCAGACTTATCGAAACAGGTGCAACATGTGGCAGGTTTTCACTATAGAACTTAGTCCTGCAATAAATGGATCGCAAGGCATCATCCTTAGATAAAGCACAGTGGAAAGGATCTTTCTGGAAACTTTGACAAATTACTTGTTCCCTTTCTTCATCACTCGTGGCATTTGTGATACCTTCAATCACATTCTTTTGTAATTCCTGTTGGGACAAACCATAAAGTCTCTGCAAGTCTTGGACTATTTCTTGAACCACAGTGTTTGGTACTAAGGGCTTTGCCTCCAGTTTCAACAAGAACAGTGCGAAACTCTTCTGGAAGTTGGCATCTTCAAAGAAAACACTCTCTTCTTCTTGCCCCTCTTGAGGCGAGGTCCCGATGCTGGAACCTGGTTCTAACTGTTCCACAGGACTTGTGCTTATGGGATTCTCAGGCGAGTCACCCATGACAGTTGGACCATCAGATCCCTTTACAAAGGCACTGTGCAACAGATCTTTCTTGTTGCGATGGTATAAAGAGAGGTGGTTCTTGAAAGAGCCTAGTGTGGTGAGCTTGCTGGAACAATCCTCATAAGGGCACTGCACTGGCTCCCTGTGTCTGAGATGCTCCCTAAGATGTTCCATTAAGGCATGGCGATCATTAAGTACTGCAGAACAATTTACTTGCGTGCATGAGCTAGTGGATGCAGATGGTGCATGTGAACTCTGAGGTGGCCTGTGACACCTGTTAACGTGACTTCGTAAAGCTGCAAAGTTTTGAAATGTTGCAGGGCAGTCATCAGTTCCACATGAAGCACGTCTCGCAGCTCCCTAATGAAGCAACGTATGGTTGAAGTATGCCTCCTGAGAACGGAACTTCTTTTCGCACAAGTTGCAACGATGCCGCATCTGATAAAAAAATAATAAAACAAAAACTCTTTGATGCACAAATCAGCTGAGTGACAGAACTTAGCACGGACACACGCAAAGGGGCAAGGGTTCTCTCATGCTCCTATACGCTTTCACTAAAGAGGATTTCTGCACCACAGTGCCAAGAACAAGAGCATGACAGGAGAGCAAGCTAAGTGATAACCAACAAAAATAAGATTCCAGTAAGGTTAGATTTAGCAATAAAAATGTAGAGACCAAAACCAGCTAAATTTTCTCCACACTTCTAGAGCATCGTTTGCAGTCAATCACTAACATACGGAACAAACACTGCCTCTACTATCCACAGATCACTGCTGAAAAACATTCAGCCACTACTACCTCATAAACCTAACCTTGTCACAGCTACATGCCTACAGCCATATTCAGGCTATAATCACATTTATTCAGAAGGCTATAACCAGATTGCTATGTGTTCTAAAAACATTGAGCGGCGATTTAGAGGTAAATGCGAAAGAAATCCGTCAGCATTTCCCTCTCTCCTTCCTGCCGGAACACAAGGACACAAGAACACACACGTTTTTCCACTGTGACACTCCTAATGCTAAAGCATTAAAATGCGTTAGCATTAGGAGCAACTGTTTGGAGAAGATAACCCTGGCGTTCTGTCCGGGGCGGTGAACATAAGAGGTGCACCGGAGGCCATAAATGTGCTCCTTGCTGCCGAGCGCCTGCTGAAGGCAAGCCTCAACAACGCTTCTGCCACGTGCATTCTATATATGAAAGAGTAACACGCAGGACACGCGTTAATGTCCTGTGATTGGATGCCCCGAATCCCGGCTATAGCGACAGAGCGTCGCTCTGGGAGTAAAAATCACTGCAGAGCCCTGGAACAATTATTCCCGCTCTTCATTGCCTACCGTATAATACCAAGCAAGCACCCCCTCCAAATTTAGAAATTATCCAATCAAAATAGGGAGGGGGCCCTTACTTTGTTCGGGAACAACATTCAAGATGGCGACCATAAAATATTCAAGTTTCATAAAATGGGAGGGGGCGCTTCCACGAGGGGGGGGGGGGGGGGGGGCATACTCTTTATTTTACGGTAACCAGCCTCGCACATTTACGAGCATGCTTGTGAATCTGCGAGGCTGGATGCACAATGTGCAAGTCTGGTCGCACATTCACGAGCACGATCGTGAATTGCGAGGCTGGTAAGGTGATGATGGGCCGAAATAATTGTTTGAGGGCTCTTCTTTGTTTTTTTATTGGCAGAACAAAGCTCTGCCACTATGACCAGGTTTTGGGTCGTCCAATCAATGAACGTTCACGCGCGTATAGCAACTTACGGTAGAGCTGCACGACGTCGTGCGTGCAGCATTACTCTACATAAAAAGAGTGTCCTTCTCAGGCCATAAGCGGGAGTTCACTTTGAGAATGCGCAGCGTTCAGAGAGCTACAGCGTGGCGTCCAGTGAATACCACTATTTACACTAGAGGTTTCAACTCGACAGGGGTAGCTTCGAAGTGTGTACATTCATTAGAAGCTCAAGTTATTTCGGGCATATCAGTCCCGATAAAAATGCATCCATTTAGTGCACAGATCACCCGGAGCCACGGAGCATCCGCAACACGCACACGAGTATTAACAAGACAATGACTGATTACTGGCTTAGCGTGGATAAGTTCACTCGGAGACTAAAAATATTGGTCGATAATCCGTTACTATCCCTAAGAAGCAAAAGTCTGCATTATTTCTCTGCATCAAGCAGATACCACCTTTATTTGACCGCATGTTTAGCAAGCTGGCAAGATCAACCACACGGTTGAGTAGCAGAAGAAACCAGTGCTCCACCATGCTTTCAGATGCATTTAAAGTAGAGTAAAGCTATATGCCATACGTCGTGCAACTTGACCGGAAATGGCTGTACGCATGACGCGCAGAGGTCATGACATTTGGGTAAACCTTTTCTGACGGCGCGTGTATCACCGGGGAGCTAGTTAATCATCATCATCATCATCATCATCCCCTCCCTCGCCCCCCCCCCCCCCCCCCCGGCCTGCGTTCGACAGTGTGCGGCTGCCAGGGATGGGCAAAAGACATGCAAATATGTATCGAAATACAAAATACTTCGTCAAGAATGTAATTAATTACAAATCTAATTACATTTTCAAAAAAGCATTTAAGTACAAAATACAAATACAATCAAACGTATTTGGTTCCCTCCAAATACTTTTCCAAATACATCCCTCAAAATTTGCGTCAGCAACTTTAGGGCACCTGCAGCGGGTTTCTGGGTATCTCATTTTAATCTTGCATCGCACACTCGGGAGTTAGTGTGCGAGGGTCTAGTAACGTAACAGAAATATAATCACAAAAAAAAAAAAAAAGATGTGATCAGCTTGGACGTAATAGGTGAAAAAGTACAGAGCTTCAATCAGCTTTTTTGTCGATTACATTTTGCTATAGACCAACAAAGACCGAGACGACCAAGACGCACTGCACTGCCTAAAGAATTTGTTATGAAAACCTGGACGACCGCGCATTTAGAATGTTCCAGGCAAAAATATGAATGGAAATCAGGCTGCAAAGCATCACAAGTTGTCACAGACACTTATTTAGCCAGTCTGCCTGTGACCGTCGATTCGTCACTATTCTTGCCCTGGACTAGCACCGTAATCGCAAAGCATTCAACGCTTGTGCTTGACTGAGAGACACTGCATTCAGTGCAGAACGTAGTTTTCTTCCTGCTCTGGGCAGCGCCTTTAAAATAAAGCCAGAGCAGAAAAAGGAAAAATCCCATGGCCGAATAGAGGATGGAGACTATATCTTACAACCACAAGCATAAAAACAAGAATTGTCGTGACAATAAATTTGAGGGATATTTTCGCCCATAATATTGTATTTAATTACAATTGTATTTGAAATGCTCACGTTTTAGTATTAAAATACAATCGTCAAATACATTACCCAAGTTATAATTAAATACACATGCAAAATACACAAAGTATTTGAAATACGTATTTCAAATACTTCTATTTGAAATACTGCCCATCCCTGGCGGCTGCTAAGTACAAAACTATTTACCGCGGCATCCACCGGCAACCCACGCAGCGCTGTCCTCGATTGCACCACCGAAAAAGGAGTCCCATACCATTTAGTTAAGCCGAATTTCAATGATGACATTCGTTTTTTTTTAGTGTTTATTGTAAATGGGATATGTAAATATCGCCAAATGCTCGACAAAACTAAATGTAAAAAAAAATTTAAGCTCACACGGGGGATCGAACTATATATAGGGTCCGCTGCGAATCAAGCAGACATCTAACCACTGAACTACGCCACCGCTTAGGAAACTCGTGACCATTCGTTTTGTGAGCGCGGTCATCTGTTTTTCCAGTCGCGCGAACCCTGCCTGCTGGGCGTGCAGAGTTTGGAACATCATGCCGGCCTGTTGTGATTGATGCACTGGTGTCTTGGGTTGAATCGATCCCGTGGTCTTAGCTGCATATGAGGTTCCGCCGCCTAGGTGTGCCAGTGGCGCAGGAACTGTTGCCAGGGGTGGAGGCTGTTCTTGTCCTTGTTCCTTTCCTGCTGTTGGTTTTGGGTTGTTGCGCCGCGGTAGGATCGCTTGGTGCGGGTAGTCTTTGCTGGTGGCTACGTGGGCACCGCCGCAGTTCCTGCACTTTGGGGTTTGCTCAGATTCTTCCATGCCATCGTGCTCGGAGCCGCACGTTCCGCATCGAACAGCGTCCCTAGGGCACACATCCATCTTGTGTCCGATCGCGTGGCAGCGAAAACACACCAGTGTACGTGGGCGGCACTCGCGTACGTTAAGGACCTCGCACATGTAGCTGACTTTCTTGGGGAGAACTCTGCCTTCAAATGTCACGAGGATGGTGTTCCCCTTGGGTCCCATCGGTCTTGCTGCAACGACTTTGTGACTCTTGCACACAATGTCTGCCTGTATAGACTCGGCGGTCGCCTCGTTTCCCTCGCCCGGGAGGTAGAGTACTTCCCGGCATTCGTTCCCTGCCATAGCTTTATAGGGCTGCAGTGGGTGTAACTCTGTGCCCTTTCGTATTTCCTTCACCTTGAGAAGTTTCTCCAATGTTTAGGGGGTCGCGTGTTGTTATGGCTATTGCATTTGCCTTTTCATTACGATGAACGGTGTACTGCTCATTACTCTGAATGCCGGTTTGTTTGACAGCGTCAAAGATTTCCTGCCCCGTGAAGGCATTCACCGCCTTTCTTCCAATGGACCAGAGTACCACCGTCTGTGTTGGTCGTGGAATTGGTTTTGACGTTTCCGCATCCTCCGGAGTCAGTGGGTTTCTTTTCCTCTTTCGTGGTGTTGCGCCTGGGAGCGGCCACTCTTGGTCGTCATCTCCTTCCATATTCTGCAACGCAGCTTGCGGTGACGTTCCATATTCGAAGGGCACTTCGGTGTTGTGTTTCTGGGTAAGGCCGCCATGGCAGATGAGATGCGGTGACTGTTGAAAACTGGTTGCCATCTGGTGTCAGCGAACGTGCTGTATATGAATGGTCGCTATCCGGAATACGCCGGTGCTCTTCTGACAAGGTCGTGTCATCTTGCGTATTTGTTTCGCTTCTAGGCGAGCGAGATCTTGCACGTGTCGATGGACGCCATTGCCGTGGTTCTTTTTGCCGCACTTGTTGAGGTGGGCAGTGCTCAGCTTGCGGAGACGGTGTGAACTGCGCCATAAAATGATTCAGTGCCTCGAGGAATGCGGGGTTCTGCTGAATCAGAGTCGTTAATATATTAAATGTATGTTCGAGACTTGGTGGCGGTAGTCTCTGTGGTTGTTCTTGAGATGGTGGAAGGCTTTCTTGCTGTGAGTGTGGTCTGTCACCAGGAAAATGGTCGGCTCCGGGTGGTGGCTTTGCTGGGTGATACTGGACATTTCTGTGCCGGAAGCCTCCGGCGGCGATGGTAATAGGTCACCACCCGACCTGATCTGGCCCGAGGCCAGGGCCAAGGCCGCAGGGAACCCGCAGGAGTGGGCGTTAGGCTAATCTCGCAGGAGTCGTAAAAATACGTCCTTAGAGAAGGGCGTGGTCGTCTCTCTGCGCTGAGCGGGTCTTCTCAGTCCCAGAGAGTGCCAGAAAATTTCTAGCTGATAGAGGGCGCGAGAGTCGCACCAGCCGCATCAGCATCAGCAACATGGCGGCGGCTTAGGAGCGTTTTTTTGAAAAGCTGTATTGGGCGGCCATGCTTCTATCCCTGCTTTGATGATGATGATAGCGCGACAGTAGTGTCACCTCTAGGTCGATCGATGTCCTGTTGTTTTCTGCAATAGGCGAAATTTCACCACCATGCACGGACATATTAAGCAAGTGTTTGAATCTTTTGCATATGTAAAAGATAAAACTCGGAATGAGAATACTAACTGGAGGTGCCACCCAACATCTGTAGACGGGTGCCACGGACGCCTGACGACCCAAGGAGACATTATTGTCTCGATGAAAGGACATTCCCACCCATCAGAACCATCGGTTAAGGACGTCTTGTTGGCAGGAGACGACCTCAATCACAGGGCCACCTGCTGTAGTGACCCACCTTGCCTGATAGTTAACGTAACTTTCATGTCCATTTTTCTACTTACATGGAATTGCTTATTCATATGTTTAACTGGATATACAGGATCTGCATTTCTCGCAGGCTTCTTTGAATGCAGTAAAAAAAAAAAGAAGAAAAAACTTACTCAAAATTGTGTTGTAGGGGAACAGCTGGCGCGGATGTTCGATCGCCGGTTAAATTGTAGATGCGGGCATCTTAGCGAAATCAAAAACAAAGCAATCTCTGGACGAAAACTTTTTCTCAATTTATACAATTACGTTTGGTAGTGTTAAGGTAGGTTTAAATTCAGGCGTTTCTCATTTTTAAAATTACCAAGTGCCGGCGCGTCTAACAAAAAGTGCGCACGAAACCCGCGCTCACGTGACCAGCAACAGCCAATTCAACGAGAGCGTTTCGTAGGGGCGCGTCGTCTGCTGTAGATAGGGTCACCCCGCAAACTACTGAGGCGGGGTCTAATAAACCCTAAACTTTATAGGAAGTGCCGTTGTTCAACCGACTTCGCATCAGAGTGGTTTTGAGAAGTGTGACGTCGGCTTCCGCTTTTCAATTGCTCATTCTTTTGACCTGGAATCAATCTGCACGCATTTTCCCACGTCAAGGCTTGCTGACGGCGCGCTGAGCCTTGCTGCTTCGGTAACATGATCTAGGGATTGCAAGAAGTGAAAGTGCGCAGGCGAGCGGGCGAGCTGTTTGGGAAACACCATAGAAAAACATCTCCGTATGTCAGGTTTTAGTTTAGCACTTTGGCAGCAGCAGCGTCGTCAGTAGTGCACCGTCGGATAACATCTCGCCTTCGCCACTTCCAGTTCTTCCACGTTCTGCTGAGTGGTGTTGGCTGCTACCGGAAAACCGCAAGAATCGGATCTGCTCCTGATACTGAACTTGGCAAGTCACCCGCACGGCTCAATCACCGTCATCGCCCTGTGCCACCAGCCAATCACCGTTTGAAGCGATGTCAGCGACACCTTCTACTGGGTTAAAGAAGCTGTTGGGAGGCATGGGCCATCTTTTTGGCAGCAGCAGCGGCGTCAGTAGTGCACAGTCGGATAACATCTCGCCTTTGCCACTTCTAGGTTAGTTTTTCCCCTGAGTTTATATAAAAGGCATTGATTGCTGCTGCTGCTGCTGCCAAACATCAGTCTATTTTGAATTGTTTCTCACTTGGCATAGTTCTCGATGCCGTCGTCGGAGGATGATGATGATGTTTTTTGTTCAAAATGTCGCTCTCTGATCGGAAGTGATGCCTTAACATCCAGATTGTGACCGTTCCTACCACTTGGGCGAATGCTCTGGTGTATCTGAGTCAACGTATAAATCTAAGAAAGGTGGTTACAAAAAGGCTTGGCGATGCCCGAGCTGCAAATCAGGAAAATCCAAGGGAGATCAGGCAGGGAAAAGTAAACCGGACCTTGATTTAGCACGCTTACTAGCGGATATAAACCGTAAGCTTGACGGCCTGGAACCCTTGAAAGTGACCGTTGACAACATCGGAAAAAAAAACTCAAGAGGTGTCTAAACAATATGATGACGTCCTAAAAAACCCAATTCGGCACGACAAAGAGCATTAAAGAGCTGAGAAAACGCATGGACGCTGCAGAAAAAGTGAACCCTGCAAATGAGATCGAGCACCTGCAGAGTGAAATTAGCGATCTTGAGTGGCAATCAAGGAAACTAATCCTCGAGGTTCACGGCGTTATCAAAACTGAAAACGAGAACTTGCTTGATAAGGTCAACGAGGTAGCGTCCAGATTGCAGCTTCCACCCCTAACAACGAACGATGTAGTTGGTACACACAGATTACCTGCTAAACCCGATAAGGTGCCGCATATCATCATCCGCTTGCCAGACAAACCACGAGAGAACAGTGGCTGCAAAACAAAGGAAAGCTGTTCGGAAGCAAGCCCGATGTGTTTATTGTCGAAAACATGACTAAGAAAAAGTGAAAGCCGTTTACAACTTCCTGTAACGCCGAATTGGAGCGCAGCTCTTGAGGAGGAGGAGGGAAGGGTACTGAAGGGAGGGTAGACCCCTCCTCCTCCTTCTCCTCCTCCTCCCCTCATTCTTTAATATGCTCCAGGGGGTCACCTGACTTGGGGGGGAGGGGGTCACGTGACCTCGGGGAGGGGGCCACGTGACCTGGCGGGCCACGTGACCTCGGGGGGGGGGGGGGGGTCACGAGACCTTGGGGGTCACGTGATTTTGGGAGGCATCACGTAACCTGGGGGTCACGTGACCACACCCCAAGGTCACGTGACCTAGGGGTGACGTGACCTTGGGGTGACGTGACCTTGGGGTGACTTTGGGAGGGGTCACGTGACCTTGGGATGACCTTGATAGGGGTCACGTGACCTTGTGGTGACCTTGGTTACGCCGATGGCGACGCCGACGCTGCTCAAGCCGGAAACGGGCGCCTAAGAGCTGCGCTCTAAAACAGGGGACTACTGTGGAAGGCAAAAGGGTGGGCTTGAGGGGCTGGTTTTCGGTACGTGTGGCACCGCAGCGAGAGTACCTTAGTACGAAAACAGGACGGTGACTGACCGACTGTTGTAAGGAGCGAGGATGACTTGCTTCGTCATAGTAGGTAAACCGGTCAATCTTTCCTTCGTGTTTTGAAACAGGTTTTTAGAGCGCAGCTCTTAGGTGCCCGTTTCCGGCTTGAGCGGCGTCGCCGTCGGCGTAACCGCGCGGTGCATTATGGGTAAATTTTCCCGAAGGAACCCGAGGACCTCGGAAGGACCTCGGGTTCCTTCGGGAGGGCCTCGAGAGGACCTCGGGCTCCTTCGGGAGGACCTTGGGTTCCTTCGGGAGGACCTAGGGGGGGGGGGGTCACGTGACGATGACGTCATCTGTGATGATGACGATGCCGATGACGTCATCAGTGGTGATGGCGATGCGGATGCCAATGAGTTCATCGGCATCCGCATCGGCATCATCACTGATGACGTCATCGTCACGTGACCCCCCCAGGACCTCGGGTTCCTTTGGGAGGACCTCGGAAGCACCTCGGGTTTCTTCGGGAGGACCTCGGAAGGACCTCGGGTTCCTTTGGGAGGACCTCGGAAGGACCTCGGGTTCCTTTGGGAGGACCTCGGAAGGACCTCGGTTTCCTTCGGGAGGACCTCGGGAGGACCTCGGGCTCCTTCGGGAGGACCTCGGGAGGACCTTGGGTTCCTTCGGGAGGACCTAGGGGAGGGGGTCACGTGACCTGGGGGTCACGTGACGATGCCGATGACGTCATCAGGGACGTCACTGATGACGTCATCAGTCATGATGACGATGGCGAGGCGGATGCCAATGACGTAATCGGCATCCGCATCGTCATCATCACTGATGACGTCATCGTCACGTGACCCCCCCCCCCCCCCCCCCGAGGTCACGTGACCCCCCCCCCCCCTTCCGAGGTCAACTGATCCCCCCAGTACCCTTCCCTCCTCCTCCTCAAGAGCTGCGCTCAAATTCGGCGTTAGGGAGTTGTAAACGGCTTTCATTTTTTTTTTCTCCTCAATGGCGAACCAAGCTCCTTTGCTTCCTAAGGACCTTATCTGTCACCTTGAGCAAGAAAGTGGTTCTTATTTGACTTGTTTTCATTTAAATGTACAATCAGAAGTTAATAAGAAAACTAACCTTGAACTTCTTTTCGAACAGTTTAGTGGTCTTTTTGATGTTACTATGTTTACCGAGACTTGTTACACTGATAATTTTGATATCTTTTGTTTACCATCGTATAAAACTTATATTTTGAATCGTACTTTAAAACGCTACGAGGATTAGCTCTCCTGATAACAGAAGACATAAACTGTGATCTTTTGAGTGACTACACTTGTATCACTAAGGATGTGGAAGTATTGTTTCTGCGCAAAAACCAGAACATTTGTGCTGTTGCTTACCGCCCACCAGATGCTAGCATTTCGGAATTTTTTTAGTTTTTTTAAATCGTTTTTGAGTTTTATAAACGAGGAATATTATAACGTCATTTGTGGTGGTGACTTCAATATAAATATGTTTTCTGGCAGTGCCACGAAAAAGGAAATGGAGAGCCTTGTTGGCGTGCACGAGTGTATTAATCCAATCGCTAAACCCCACCTGAATTACTTTGCACTCAACAACTGTTTTAGACTTATTTATAACAAATTATCACCTGGATAGGGTAAAAAGTGGAGTAATTAGCGGTGACCTGAGTGACCATCTTCCAATATTTTTTACAGGTACAATATAATCTACGTAGGAAGACAATAAAAAACCAATCCATATTTATTCAAAATGTAAAAATCAACAACCTCGACGCCTTTAGACGGGACATAGCAGCTATAAATTGGGCCGCTGTGCTTTGGCAAAGTACTGCCAACGATGCTTATAACACATTTCTAGAACTGGTTCTTCAATTGTATTGACATCACTTTCCGTATAAATCCATAAGGCAATCCAAAACGATTCGAAACCCGTGGATAACCTGCGCCATGTTCAAAAGGATTCGCAGAAAAGATGCTTTATATAATCGATTTCTTAAAAACCGCGATCCGGACGCCCTTCAAATTTTCAAGACTTATCGAAACAACTTAAATAAAGAACTAAAGAATTAAAAAAAAAACGTTACTACTCTTCCATTTTTCCGGCATCAAGTGATCGCACCAATGTTATGTGGAAGTATCTAGGTTCTTTGGTTAAGAGTGCTCCTGTGTCAAACACCATTGAAACGTTACTATACAAAGGTGTTTACGTAACCGGTCAAGACTTAGCAAATGTGTTTAACGATCATTTTGTAAATCTAGGTAGCACTGTCGATGGTTCCGACTCCTGCAAATATATTCAGCAAAGGAACTGTAGTTCTATTTTTTAGAGCTAATTACCAGCACAGAAGTCAGTAATGTCATAATCCAGCTAAAAATAGTGCAAGTTGTGATGTTGATGAAACAGAAATTCGTCCAATTAAATATGTTATTGATAGAATTGATCCCGTGTTAATGTATATATTTAATCTTTCTTTTGAATTGGATGTATTTCCTAGGCGAATGCAGATAGCAAAGGTGTCTGTTTTATATAAAAAAAAGGCGATAAAAAGGAGCTAGGCGATTATAGGCCCATTCCTATATTGTCCGTTTTTTCTAAAGCTTTAGAAAAATTAAACTATCATCGTTTAGTAAACCTTTCAAACAAATATCATCTTATTACCTCTTCTCAATTTGGTTTCCGGAAGGACTGTTCTACTGAAACAGCGTTACTTAGCCAAAAAGAATTCAGTTTGAAAAATTTTCGAAACAAAAAATAGTGCCAGGGTTATTCTTATATTCCAAGAAAGCATTTGACTGTCTAAGTCATGATATCTTATTTAAAGAACTTGAATGTATGGTATCCGTGCACAGGCACTGTTGCTTTTACAGTCCCACTTGCAATATCGCAGATAATTTGTATGCATAAACAGTTATTCATCCACGGTAAAACTTATCACCTCAGGTGTTCCGCAAGGAGGTATTTTAGTACCCTTTCTTTTTAACTTATACGTAAACGACATTGCTAACATAACAAGGAAGGAAAATTTGTTAACTATGCGGATGATACTAGCATATTTTTTTCTTCCGAAACAGGTGATGACCTAAGTGATATGACCAACTCCACTTTATCAAAGATAAAATCATGGAGCGATTGTAACTCTTTAAAGGTAAACATTAATAAAACAAAAGCTATAATTTTTCGTCCAAAAGACAAGTCTGCGGTTTTATCTAGATCACTGAATTTAAATTCTTGTCCAGTTAGTTCGTTCAAAACTCTTGGCGTATTTTTGAATGAGAACATGTCCTGGGATTGTCATATAAATTATCTTATTCCAAAATTATGCGGAGTAATTTGGGTCCTAAATCGCAACCGTTCTTTGTTGCCCGCGAATTTTAAATTGTTACTTTACAACTCTCTATTTTTCTCCCACTTAACATACTGCCATCTAGTATGGGGTTCATCGACACTAACCAATATGGGAGAACTGTTTTTGTTACAAAAAAAATATTGAACATATGTAATGTCCCTTATGATGTTCACACTTCTGAAATATTTAGAAATTTTTAGATAATTACTATTTACAAGTCTTAGGATTATAGACTATGTGCTAGTTTCACGAGGGAAAAGTGAGGGGCTAATATTTTTTTTTTAGAAAACATTGCAGGTTTAGAGGAAAATTCGCCAGCATACCCCACTCGCGGCTCGGAGAAGTGGAAGATGGTGACTCAGCGAACTAACTATGGTTTTAAATACTTAAATTTGCCCTACCCCACTTGCTAAATAATTTGTATATTGATGATGTAGATTTTAACTCTAAAACTTCTAAAGAATTGCGTTTGTATTTTTCCTCCTGATTTGTACCTGGTTTCTACTTTGTTTTATTTTGCTCCATTATTAAGCCAAAGCTCATAGTTTTGTCATTTTTAATTTTTGCTTTTTGCGTTTGTCTACTTGCTTCAAAAAACAGGCAAGTGCGTAGTTATGTATCTTCCAATTATAATAGCAGTAAGGGCTGCAAGAGAGGTCACGTGTAGGTCGTCGATGCGGTCTCGGCCCCGTGCGAAGGCAGGACAGTACTTTATGAGATGCCACAGATCTGCACGACACTGTTGGAGACAGTGGCTACATCTTGGTGGTGCGGCTGATACAGGTGGCGGCTGCCACTTACTATGTGTGGTGTGTAGGCCGCGTTCGCGATGATTTTGTTTTTAAAAACTTCTTGCTGCCTAGAAAGTCCTTTGATGACAGGCATCTGCGTTGAAGCCTCCATGATACGCTGTTTGCTACCGGTCTTGATGGAGGTACAAATAAAGTGCATGTAGGCTATATTGTCACGGTTGGTGACCAAAAGAAAACAGGAAATAAACAGGGAGAAATAAACGTTTAATGTGGCGAACTTGTGCCGAAAAATAAAAGGGTACAAAGATAATAACAGAGCGTCGCGGGCGTCGAAGTCGGCGTAGCAGCACAGTCGAACGCTGGGGCGAAAAACTGACTGTGGCTCGCCACGCGGAGCCCCTTATGTACATGAGTGGTCTTCTGGAATAATCGGCGTAGAAACTTCGACGCGTAGAACATTCGGGCCTGGAACAAGCAACATGATTCTCGAATTCTCCAGAACACTGAATTGCAGGAATAAACAAAAGACACGTCGCTCCCAGGATTGAAACCCTAGCTTTTCGCGTGGGAGGCAGGCGCGATAACCATTAGGCCACGCGGGCGCTGCCTACTTGGCTTGCGCGCGCGGCATTACTCCCCCCTTTAAAAAGTGCATCGCCCCGATGCAGCACAAAACAAAACAAAGCAAACAAAAAGAACGGTAAACTAAAGAGTCATTTGGAATACGTAAGGTCCACTGTCCTATCGAGCGTAGTACGGCTTCATGCGCACGACGTGGACGACTTCTGGTCGTGGAGGGCGGCGTGATGAAGTCCGTGTTCCATCGGGCATCACCTCGTAGTTCAGATCACCGAGTCGACGAAGCACTTTGTAGGGTCCAAAGTAGCGCTTCAGGAGTTTTTCGCTGAGACCACGGCGGCGGATCGGTGTCCACACCCACACCGTGTCTCCGGGCTGGAAGTAGACGTCCCGGCGACGAAGGTTGTAGCGGCCAGCGTCGACGCGTTGCTGGTCTTGAATCATGAGTCGGGCGAGCTGGCGGACTTCTTCGGCGCGTTGAGCAACCGCCTGGGCGTCGTCGCTCTCATTGTCAGATGGCTCATGGGGCAGCATTGCGTCCAGCATGGTCGTTACCTTCCGACCATGTACCAGCTGGAAAGGGGTGAATCCAGTGGTCTCCTGAACCGCCGTATTGTAGGCAAACGTGACGTAGGGCAACACCTCGTCCCACGTCTTGTGCTCTACGTCGACGTACATAGAGATCATATCGGCGATTGTCTTGTTGAGTCGCTCGGTCAGCCCGTTGGTCTGCGGGTGGTATGCAGTGGTTCGACGATGGCCGGTGCCACTGAGACGAAGAATCTCTTGCGTCAGCTGGGCCATGAACGAAGATCCGCGATCTGTAATCAGAACTTCGGGAGCGCCGTGCCGGAGGACGATGGACTCGATGAAAAACTTGGCGACTTCCACAGCAGTCCCTGAAGGAAGAGCTTTCGTTTCGGCGTACCGCGTGAGATAATCTGTGGCGACGATGATCCAGCGGTTCCCCGACGTCGAAGGCGGAAAAGGACCAAGTAGATCCATTCCGATCTGCTGGAAGGGTGTAGTTGGAGGAGAAATGGGCTGCAGAAGTCCGGCCGGCCTCGTCGGCGGTTTCTTGCGTCGCTGGCACTCGTGGCATGATCGTGTGTATAGGTGGACGGTCTTGGGGAGCTTCGGCCAGTAATACTTTTCACGAATACGGGCCAGTGTCCGGCTGTAACCAAGGTGTCCGGATGTCGGGTCGTCGTGGCAGACTTGGAAGATCTCTTCTCGAAGGTCACTAGGGATTACCAGCAACCACGGTGTGTTGTTGTCGCCGAAGTTCTCTTTGTAGAGTACACCTTGTCGGATGGCGAAGGTCGGCAGTACTCGTGAGAAGACACGTGGCACGGTACTCCTGCCCCCTTCCAGGTGCTCGATTAATGCGCGCAGCTCAGGATCGTCCCGTTGACGTCGTGCCATATCGTCGGTGTTCACTGCTCCTAGGAAGCACTCGTCGTCATTGTCGTCGCTGCAGCCGGAAGGGATTTCGACGGGGGCTCTGGACAGGCAGTCGGCGTCGCTGTGCTTGCGGCCTGAGTTATAGACCACTGTCATGTTGAACTCTTGTAGTCGAAGACTCCATCGAGCGAGGCGTCCTGACGGGTCCTTCAGGTTCGCAAGCCAGCAGAGCGAGTGGTGGTCCGTGACTACACGGAACGGGCTCCCGTACAAGTACGGACGAAACTTCGTTATTGCCCAGACGACCGCAAGGCATTCTTTCTCAGTCGTGGAGTAATTTTTCTCCGGCTTGGACAATGTACGACTTGCGTAGGCGATGACTCTCTCGATGCCTTCTTGCACTTGGACTAGTACTGCGCCCAGTCCCGCGTTACTTGCGTCCGTGTGAATTTCTGTTTCCGCATCCTGGTCGAAATGTCCAAGCACAGGAGGAGTCTGGAGTCGTTGTTTCAGTTCGTCGAATGCCTGCTGTTGCTCCTCGGCCCATTCGAACTTCTCGGCGTCCTTCGTGAGATTCGTAAGTGGTGCGGAAATCCTTGCGAAATCCCGAACGAAGCGTCGATAATAGGCACAAAGTCCAAGGAATCTTCGCACGGCCTTCTTATCTGTCGGCGCTGGAAATGCCGCTACGGCGCGAGTCTTCTCGGGGTCTGGGCGGACGCCTTCGTTACTAACCACGTGGCCAAGGAACTTCAGTTCGTCATAGGCGAACCGGCACTTTGACGGCTTGAGTGTGAGTCCGGCGGTCTGAATGGCTTGAAGAACAGCTCGGAGTCGTCTCAAGTGCTCGTCGAAGTCAGCTGAAAATACTACGACGTCGTCAAGGTAGACGAGACAACTCTGCCACTTCAGCCCTGCCAGTACGGTGTCCATGACACGCTGGAAAGTTGCTGGCGCCGTGCATAGTCCGAAGGGCATCACCTTGAACTCGTACAGTCCATCCGGCGTGACGAAGGCTGTCTACTCTCGGTCCCGTTCGTCGACCTCGATTTGCCAGTAGCCGCTCTTCAGATCCATCGATGAAAAGTATCGAGAGTGGCGCAGCCGGTCTAGAGTGTCGTCGATGCGGGGGAGTGGGTAGACGTCTTTCTTCGTAACCGTGTTGAGCTGCCGGTAGTCCACGCAGAACCGAAGAGTTCCGTCCTTCTTCTTAACCAGCACGACTGGAGAAGCCCATGGACTGCTTGAAGGTTGGATTATGTCGTCATTCAGCATCTCTTGAACTTGCTGATGGATCACCTCCCTTTCCTTAGTGGAGACTCTGTACGGCGATCGATGCACAGGGCGCGCGTCGTCCTCGGTAACGATGCGGTGCTTGGCAACCGCGGTCTGGCGCATCTGACGACGTCGCAAAGCAGTCGCGGTATTCGGCGAGGAGGTTAGCCAGCTGACGCCGTTTAGGGCCCGGAAGCTTAGGGTCAATGTCGAGCTGCGCTGGCGACGTACTGTCTTGGTGGGGCGGCGAGGATTCGTCAGTAATCGCGGTGATTTCGGCGGGGTTTCGGAGTTTCTCGACGTGGCCCACGGCTGCACCTTTCGTGAGGTGTTGCGTTTCGTTTCGGAAGTTCGTCACGAGGGCCACAGTCCGCCCGTCCTGCAGTTCAGCTACTCCCCTTGCGACGCCTATGCCTCTTCCCATGAGCAATTGGAGGCTTCCCTCGAGAAGAACTTCGCCACAGGAAGCTTCATCGATCCCGACAAGTACGAAAACACTCGACCGCGGTGGTAGGTTTACGTGGTTTGCGAGGACTCGGACCGTGGGTGACGTCGCTTGGGGTTCCTCCGCTGGTGGAGCAGGTTTTCGTAGCGTCAGCCGGTTTGTTCCGAGGTCGATGACGGCGCCATACTCGCAAAGAAAGTCCATTCCGAGGATAACGTCCCTCGAACAGTCTTGCAGAACGACGAACTTGACAGGGCACGTTTCACCGTGGATCTCGACGCGAGCAGTGCATCTCCCGACTGGTGTGATGAGATGTCCTCCGGCGGTTCGTATTTGGGGTCCTTCCCACGGCGTCATGACTTTTCGAAGGCGGCGGGAGAGCCTCCCACTCAAGACTGAGTAGTCTGCTCCGGTGTCCACGAGTGCCGATGCGTCGAGGCCGTCGATCACAACGTTCAGGTTGTTGGACACCGATGCAGGAGCGTCGTTGTGATGCGTGGGGTCGGGAGAGTGGGAGCGCTCCGTCGTTCTTGGAGGCTCTTTACGTCGGTTGTCTTCGGCAACTCCACCTCCAGGGGTTGCCGCGCCTAGTTTCCCCGGTGAGGAGCGAGGGGTGACAGGCTTTCACGTCGGGGTCGGTGCATCGGCGAAGCTGGACGTCGGGGCGATGGCGACCGGAACTCTCGGCGGGACGCAGGCTCGGGGGACTGGGGTCGTCGCAGGTACTCGTCGATCTCCCGAGGGCGTTCACCATACCGGGGGCGCGGGTCGTTTGGGTGGAATCCGCGCAGCCCGAGTCGTCGGTATGGGCATCGGCGGTACACATGGTCGGCTTCCCCGCAGTGGTAGCAGAGCGGGCGTCGGTCGGCCGTTCGCCACACATCGGTCTTCCGGGGTACACGGGGCTCCTGGATGGCGTACTGGGGCTGGTCGTCGCGGCGTCGGTCGTGCTGCGGCGCAGGAGACTGGCGTCGGGGCGGCGCGACATAGTCGCGAGGAGGAGGCGGTGGCCGTCGGGCCACTGCGGCGTAGGTCACGGTGGGCTCCTCGGGTGCAGCTACGTTGGCAGGAGCCTCCAGTTGAATTGCCCGCTGAATTTCGTCGCGGACAACTTCGGCTATTGACACCGAAGCCGGCTGGTGGGTAGCAGGCAGGAGCTTCTTAATTTCCTCCCGGACGACGTCCCGGATGATCTCGCGAATGCTGGAGATGCTGGAGCCAAGGTCGCAAGCGGACGGCGGAACCGCGCTGACGCCGGGTAGCCTCTGGTAGTGGCTGGCTCGGACTTGCAGTGCACGCTCAATGTTCGTCGCCTCGGTTACAAATTCTTGAATCGTCGTCGGTGGGTTGCGTACGAGGCCACCGAAAATGTCGTCCTTCACGCCGCGCATCAGGATACGCAGCTTCTTTTCCTCGGTGGACTGAGGGTCGGCGCGGCTGCTCAGGCGGAGGACGTCTTCAACGAAGCTGGTTACCGTTTCGTTGGGCCCTTGAGTTCGTACTTGAAGGAGGTCTTCCGCTCGCTGTCGTCGTGTCTGGTTCGTGAATGTCTCCTTCAGGCCAGCGATACATTTGTCCCACGACGTAAGCGACGCCTCGTGGTTCTCGAACCACTGCCTCGCGGTACCCTCCAAGGAGAAGTAGAGGTTTTGGAGGCGCTGCTCAGTGGTCCATCCATTATGGCTTGCTACACGTTCGTAGTGCAGGAGCCAGTCCTCTACGTCTTCGTGGGTCTCTCCATGGAAGGTCGTCGGGGTTCGCTGGGCAACAGGCAGGTAGACGACGGCGGCGGCGGTCGGGGACTGCGATTGCTGGTCGTCCATCGTCGGCCTCGTAGGCTGCCTGGTCCTGGGTGGCAGAAGTCCGTATTCCGGGTGTAGACCTCGGGTTCGGCGACTGGTCCGAGTTTCAGGTTCCGCGTTGAGTGGTCTTGTCACAGGGCTTGGAATCGGGCTTGCACTGCGGGCCCTGGGACGGGAACGCTGTATGGGCATGCGGTACCCCGCACCTCCACCAAAATGTCAAGGTTGGTGACCAAAGGAAAACAGGAAATAAACAGGGAGAAATAAACGTTTAATGTGGCGAACTTGTGCCGAAAAATAAAAGGGTACAAAGATAATAACAGAGCGTCGCGGGCGTCGAAGTCGGCGTAGCAGCACAGTCGAACGCTGGGGCGAAAAACTGACTGTGGCTCGCCACGCGGAGCCCCTTATGTACATGAGTGGTCTTCTGGAATAATCGGCGTAGAAACTTCGACGCGTAGAACATTCGGGCCTGGAACAAGCAACATGATTCTCGAATTCTCCAGAACACTGAATTGCAGGAATAAACAAAAGACACGTCGCTCCCAGGATTCAAACCCTAGCTTTTCGCGTGGGAGGCAGGCGCGATAACCATTAGGCCACGCGGGCGCTGCCTACTTGGCTAGCGCGCGCGGCAATATGCCTGTTCAAGGGCGTTTCGTTCGGGTCCAGGTAATAGGGTGTCCAGAGTGTGGGATTGTCGGGGTGCGGGGTGGCGTAAGTATGGTGCGTCCCGCGTGCCTGTACGGTTGCTGCATGCGCCGCAGAATTACCCCCGTCAAGCGCTGTATGTCCTGGGGTCCAGAGTATGTTTACCTTGATTTATAAATTCTTGAAGTATCTGCAGTCTTTTCCTAGTTTGATTCGCTGTGGCATCTTCCGTGGTGGAGGAGGATAGTTCCCGCACCGCTGCGAAGGAGTCGGTTAAGAGGCGATATTGGTGTCAGAGGGTCGCGCCTCTGTCAGTGAAGGCTGTGTGGTGTATGTCCTCCAGTGCTCCCCAAAGGGCGAGGAGTTCCGCATGGAGTATGGTGCCCTGTGGGAGAGCAAATGAGTGCTGTCCTTGTACGCGAGCGTCGGTGTCCCAGATCCAGGCTATGCTGACTCTGTCGTTTCTTGCCGTTGCGTCCGTATAGACGTTGATAACGTTGTCTGCACTGCTGGCGTGCCGGCAGCTTCGGCTACGCCAAGCCTCTGCGCCCGAAAGCGCCTAAAAGGCGGTCGCAGATCATGGAAAAGTCAGTGGCTTATACTGAGCGGTGTAGCGCGAGTAGACTGCCGTAGTAGCTTGTCCAACATGTTGAAATGACCAAACGCCCTCCACTACCCTTCCCCTTCCCCTTTCTTTTCCCTTGCGGCCTCAAGCCATCCTTGTCATTAAAGGACTTCAATCAATCTATCAATCAATTGTTACTTTTTGTGTGTATTTTTTTTTTTTTTTTTAATTTCCGGTCCTGGTGACCATTGTAGGTGCCCGAGGACCAGTCAAGCTGCATATTGCAGCTTTTTTCCACGGGTCCCACCATCACAATCCATGGAAATAAAAATATTCATTATTATTATTATTATTTTCGAACCTCGAGGTTCGGCAAACGTTCGACTCGTTGGACAAGTTCAATTTATGGATAGTGCTGCCCGACTTTTACGCGCAAACTTCAAAATTTTGGGAAACAAATAATTTATGAACTAAATTATTTATTATTTCGTAACCTAATGATCAATGTTTACACATCATTGCAAATATATGCAATTTTGAAGCTTTTACGAAAGTCCAACGCACAATGGTCCAGTCGAGCCTGTTCGATCTCGAACCTTGGCAGGTTCATGACATCCCTTGTAACATCGCTCGACAATCGCGAAAGGCGCGAAGCGAAACCAACATTACGCTACAGTCACGAGACCAGCAACAGCCAATTCGACGAGACCGCTCTTTGCGAGGGGGCGCATCGTCTGCTGCAGGCACCCAGTCCACTGTACGCTCCATGTCCCCCCGCAAACTGTTCAGGAGGGTCTATAATAATAATAATAATAAACGCATCTTTCAGAAACCTTGAGCCTGTAGACCAGCTCACCTGTTTGAGTATTTTATTAAGAATATACGCTAAACTTTTCATGACGTACTGCGGTTCTACCTACTTCGCGGCAGAATGGCTTTAGAAGTGTGACGTCTGCTTACGCTTTTCAATCGCCCGTTCTTTTGATGTGTTTTCATTTTACATTTACAACGCTCGATTCTGCCTAAATCTGTATTCAAGGCAAGGGCGAATCTTACAAAACGGTGGCGGAGTAAGGAAAGAGGAAAAAAAAGTCATATTACCTGCGAGTGTGCTTCGGTTGCAGTCGTGCAATAATAGGCCTGCTGCGTCATTTGCGGCAAACCTTGGCAAAGTACTTAGCCTGCTTCACATTTCTATGTTTCACCAAAATATGCAATGCAATTCGCGCCAACATTACGCCGATGGGGAAAGTTACACCGCTGGATAATTACAGTAGGTTTCTGCGAACTTGGGAAATATAGAACTATCGCTTTGAATAGCATATTCAGCTAATCTTTCTGTCGCAAAAACGGACAGCACACGGAAGTTAAACTATATTTCTTGATGTGCGCGGTCTATTCAGGTAAGTAAATATACTCTGTTGAGTGCGCTTCTTCCCGCGCAAATATGCGCTGTGGCGAAGCGACAGCCGCGGAATAGTCATCAATATTTATTTTTTACTGGTTTGCTGGAGCGCACTTGCGTTTTTGGAAGAAAAGGACGAATGGGTTGGTAATAGGAATCTCGCATTGGGGAAGGCAACAGTGCCGCGGGCTGACATATGCACACTAGATATCAGGAAATAGACATGGCATGTGGGGAGCATGTGGAGAGCAGGATGACATGCCCGAGTACTTGATACTTTGCGGCACGATTCTCCTAGTAAAGGCCGGAAGCTCATGAGACTTTGAGGTGTTGTCAAAAATAGGAAGGTTATGCTGGAGGCAGGACAACGGAAATATGTCCTTGCCCTTATCCCTGCAGTGCTACGGTTGAACACCACAACGAGTTTGGGCAATAGCTCAAACACAGCGAAATAATTTATTTCTCCAAACTGTACGGCAGTCAGTGGCACCCCAGTCAAGAGCCTCCTTACCCTCTGGAAATAGCCTTCGCCAAGAAGTGAGGAGGGTACGGAGACGTCAGCTGCCGGAAGAACTACGCTCCCTCGAGAACTTTGTCCTCGACTGAACGTTTGCAAAGACATCTGACGGAGAACAGTTCCTGTGGTTGGACAGAACAGGCGCCGATGAAGGGAGGACCTTGATTGTCACCACGGAAGAAAATTTAGAGCTTCTGTCACAGATACATTTCATTAAGACAGACTGCTTTTGATACTCCAAACAGTGCACAGGTTTTATTCCATCAAACCAAGAAATGAAGAAAACCTACAGGTACCATTAAAACATTCCTTATATATATGCGACCTATTGATTAAAAATAACTTTTAATATAAGATTTTGTTGAATAGTTTGTCAAGGTGAATAAAAAATTTAAGCTAAATATAAACCAAAGCAAACATCAATATTCATTTTAATGAAAGGGTATGTGAATGAACCATGGCATAATCAATATTTATATAATAACCATGAACTCAAAGCTTTCTTTTAATAAAAAAAAAAGAGTTGGTAAAACAGAAATGTATAAGTATTACCATCCCCTGTTCATGAAAAAGTCCAGGGCTTGGGTCAATGATTTGGTGCTTGTAAAACATTTCTTACACTTTGACGTACACATATATTCACAATAGCTGAAGTATAGGATAGGCAGTCTCTTGTATATTTAATTCATACATGTGACTGTCAAAGAGTACTTTCGCGCAGTCTGATTTCGTCCTTGTGCGGTTGCTAGAGGCCATAAAATTACATAAAACCCGTGGTTGAGCGTTTCTGCTGACTGTGTCCCGCACTGTACATCTACTGCAGAACTATCACGAACATAATGAATTGAAATTTCGTTCCGGTAGCCCAGAAGAACTGATTAGTCTATGAGAAAATCGAATATGATATTGCTTTTCCAACTGGCAACGCCATTTTTCTATAGAGCTCCACAAATATCACACTTATATCCACCTCCATGGTTTCTGACCGTTGGTGTGCGAAGGGGATGAGAAGCAGTGTAAGTAGTGAGGACTTATATCTACAAAGGTGGCCTCAAGGG
Source organism: Ixodes scapularis (assembly GCF_016920785.2). Taxonomy (NCBI): domain Eukaryota; kingdom Metazoa; phylum Arthropoda; class Arachnida; order Ixodida; family Ixodidae; genus Ixodes; species Ixodes scapularis. The sequence continues at coordinate 96,903,458 of NW_024609846.1, forward strand.
AACATACAATCATGGGGAACAATAGCAAAGTTTAAATACTTTCACTTGCACCTTCCACAATGACGACTAAATCGCCTAGAGTGATTCCATTGTCAAGAAGTGTACAGCTGAAGCACTGCTAAAGCTACAAAAAACAACTGAAGCATACATGAGCTTGGAGATGTCTGCACCCATTCTCCACTACCCTGTTGGAAAATTTCGATGATGGAAAGATGACGGAAAAGGCTCATACAAGCGTAACCGTAATATGGGACATCCTATACAAGCAAATCGGCGGATCCAGTATAGTGGATTAGAGCGGAACGATACAGGTAGGCGGAACCATACAAGCGTGTCGTATTATGGGACATCCTATACCAGCGTAGTGGAATATGGCGGAAAATGTGGAACCATACATGCATAACGTAATATGGGACAACCTATACCAGCCAAAAGGCGATACCAGCACGGTGGAGCCATATGGCTCCAACATGCTGGTTTCGGCTTTTCACTGTTGTACAGGGCGATTTAGTTTTAAGCTTTACATATATGTTTAGAAAGGTCGTGAAAGCTAAATCAATGCGGTTTGTCCAGGCGAGTTATACGGCCAGGCGTACGTAGTGTAGGGACCTAATCGTAACGATCAGTCAGATAATTAAATACAATTTGTTAATGAACTTTTTAATTAGTGAAAATGAAAATATGGTTTCAATTAGAAACTTGCTGAGTCATTGAAAACCACAAAATCAACTCTTTTTAGAAGGATATAATGCAGGGGTAGCCTTTTACGCGTTCTGTAAAAACGCTTTATTTGGACGAGTTTCTAGGTTTCAGTTCCTTATCAGAGCTCGTCTCTGCGCCCAAGGTCCTGTTCCCCCTTAGACACGCAACTCACGTGCACAGACCGCGTAAATGTAGCTTTTACGGCTTTTTTAAAAATATCTGAAAAACATACAAATAAACACTCTCTAGAATGAACCGAATACGATACGATTGTATGGTTCCTTTCCCGCTTGCATTGTTCAAGAAAGACTTGTGGACATCCAGCGTTTCATTGGAATGCTGGATGTCAGCGAGTCTCTACATCAGTGAGTGGTTTCAAACAAGCATGATGTTTGCACACCAGAAAGCTCTTATCCGAGGCTCACCAGGAGCACTAAGAGCAGAGGCAAAATGTCGTGACGTGGTAAAATTGGTTGCAGGTATTTATTTTTAGAAGACCTGCATGCAGCAAAGCTTAACTTTGCTCAAAAGAAGATAATTAAAAATACAATACTGAACAATGGTGTCCCTTGAGCTGTCAGGCCAAACTCCCACTCTTGCCACTCAGGAGTTCCTAACTTGTGCGTAGAGGATCAGCACAACCCAGATTTGTGCTGCAAGCGCACCTGCAATATAAAAGTTGAATAAACATGAGATGAAATATGAGACGTTTACAATTCTCTGTAATGTGAAATTAGAGCACAGATCTTGAACAGGAGGATGGGAGGGTATGACCCCCCACCCCCTAACCCTCCTACTCTTCTGCTCCCTCCCATTTAGCGGGAAATTTCCGATTTTAGCGGGAAAATTTGCCCACTAAATTTAGCGGGTTAAGTTTTCCACTAAATTTAGCGCGGAAATTGATGTCACATGACCTCAACACAAATGCAGTTTTCCTGCTAAAAGTAGCGGGGAAAATGACGTCGCACGACCGTGTCATGTAATCCATAAAAAATTCAGTTTCTCAGCTAGACTTAGCGGAAATATTAACGTCACATGACCGCAACATTAATTCAATTTCCTGCCAAATTTAGTTGGGCGGTTACGCCGACAGCAACGCCGCAAAGCGCGGAAACGGGTGCTAAGAGCTGCGCTAAAGAAACTAAATGCATCAGGTGAAATAAAGTGAAAATTAGAGATAAGAAAAAGAAAAGAGAATCTAAGATCAGGTTCTCAGATTCTTCCCTTTGTCCGTTCTCAAATGTTTTGATTTCAAGAAATGTTTATATCTTTATTCATACCCAAAGAACCCCTCCTAGTTTCAGCATGAATGCAATAAATCAATGCAGACTAGACCTTGTAAACTATAATGCACATGAAAATGAATGTTCGCCACATAGTCATGTATGAGTCAGTGGCTCAGATCTCTAAATACATTTGTATTGAGAAACATTCTTGAATAAAACTTCTGGGCTTTGAATTCGACAGTTTGTACTTCCATAAGGAACACTGTATGGCACTGATTTTTTTTGCGACACATCAGAAACAGCACAGCAGTGTCATCCTTGCCTACCTAACAAGAATTTGTATTTTTTTTTTTTTTTTAGCATGGCATGTGCTATTTTAATGCTTATACAGCCTCCTTTAACAAAATTTCCTTTGTAGAGCTTTCTATTGGTTCTTATTTAACTCGCATGACAGATTCGGTACCTTGAATTCTCACTCGGCATCAACAGTTTTATATATTAATGTAATAGGGAAAGACAAGATGTATGGTCTTGAGTACGGCTCAACAAGCACAGATGTTGAGAAAAGTACTGAAGAAAACTCAAACGTCAAAATAAAAATAAGCTGGAATGTGGATACATTTAAGGACACGGTCATAAATACAGTAGCAGATTCAATGTGAAGAATACGTGTTAGACGCACACTCAAAGAAACCTGTTGCATCTATATTCATTCAAATTACTTCGCAGAACCCAGCGCTGCAGTCTCGGGTGCGAGTTCGCTGAATGAGTCCACTGAAAATGAGTGCAGACGGAAAAAGCAGTTTGACCTGCGAAAATGAGCATTACATAGGCAAGTGACATGGCATTATTACTGTTACAGTGCCGAATGTTTCAAACTGCCAGTCGCATCATTCTGCGAGTTCCATCCGTATATTACAGGGTTTGGCTCTCTCGAATGCTTGGCGAGAAAAATTATGAACTGGAAATGTCTAGCGTAGTTCTAGAAAAACTACTCCCAGAATCCTAACTCAGCATCGTAAAGAATATAAAAAGTTTCTAGAGAGAAGGTTAGTGCAGGAGTTGAATAAACTAAATACTTAGTTTTGCGAAACCATCTTGCCGTAGTAAACGTATAAAGTTCCCCTAGGTAGAGCTAGTCATTACGGATGATTGTGCCCATTGCATACCATAAAAATTTTATTTGCGACCTACAATATTTACAGACTCAACCAACTCTGAATAAGTGGAACACTTGGCACTAAAGATTGGTCTCACCATGACTGTCTGCAAACATCCACATAATAATTTCCATAAACCTATGCATTTCAAGAAAATATTTGGAGCGAGCTGTTTAAACTGCCATAACACTTTTTAACACTAATAGAAAGCCTGTAGTGGGCCACAACTTCAGCAGTTTTTACTTCATTATGAAGGGCAGTAACAAATATGTGAACCTTAAAACTAGGCCTGCACTGAATTGCTTTCTTAAGTTGAACGTGCTATGCTCGGTTCAATATATTATCTTTGCAGAGCTGACAATGTGCAAGTTCCCATTTTTTTATATTTCAAATCTCCCGACTGCTAGGTGGGGTAGGTACATAAGATTGATGACACCAACGTAACACAATGATTATTTTAAGAATTTGTTTGGGTATAGCACTAGCGAAGCCATCTGCGGGAAGTTATTTCTGTGACTCCGTCGAACCTATGTCCGTGGGCTTTAAGTTCACATGTGAATCATGTCTGCAGACGCCTTTTTGTAATTGGAACTCCATCCAACCCGAGATTTGAATGTTTTTTGCATTTTAGGCTTAGCAGTGCTTTTGCTGTTTCACTTCAAGAATAGGTAAGAATGCTTATTTCGAGTAGCATACCTAACACTTGGTGGCATGAGGACTCCCTTGTCGTGATGCTAATCGAAAGTCACAAGCAGGGAGATACTGTGATGCTCTTGTTGCTGGGATTACCTCCCCCATGGTCCTGGCCGGACCACAGAAGAAGATTGAGTCCAAGCTTGTGGCCACTAGGATCCCCAGATCTTGAGGCAACCAAGTAGCTGGAAATAAAAACAAATCACAATCAAGTACTTGGCAGAGCTACATTAGAATGGCTAGCATATTCTTTCGTGATCAGCACATAGATCCTTTTGCTTTTATACTTTGTACTTGTACCTATTAAAAAACTGCTCCTTCACAGCCACAGTCATAGACACACCCCAGGACAAGGCCACACAGGCCTTGAAATGATCGGTACTGAATTAAGGCGAATGATCAAATGCATTCATTTAACCCTCTTTCACCCCAACCTGGGAGATTTCTGTCAAATATTCACATTTAACTCTAAAGACTATAAAAAAAAAACTACTATTGCAATGCAGAGCCGTATAGTGGGAGAGTTTAGCCAGTGGGTGTGGTGACAAAGGTGGCGGAAAGGAGGAAAGGGAGGAGAGCGCCGAAGGAGGGAGAGAGAAGGCAACAAAAAGGAGACGACCGCTATTTTGACGCAACGCTGTTGGCGCGGAGCACTGTTGAGGCTATGTGTCGTCTGCTACTGGCTTAATTCATTTTTGCCTTTATAAAACTTTGCGTTTAAACATGGCGAAACTTCTTTCTTTAGGTTTTTTAGCCACCGAGGAATAACACTATATTATTTTATTGCCAGAGCCTGCCAAATAAAAGCAAAGGGCAGGTGTCTGGATAGAAAGAGTTTAGTTGGCGCACCAAGAGGCTAACCAATAAAAATGGGTACCACTCTGCGCAAAATGCCTAAAAAGCGTGCATCTCTACTTGACACTAACAGCGGCATACACTATCTATTTTACTGACTAAAGGGTACTAGATCATTATTTTCAGCTAACTAGTCAAACTAGATATTCTTGCCGACTTGCTTTTTAGGAAAATTTTTAAATTTACAAGAACTATTAAGACAACGGCTAAAAAAAAGCAATGGCAAAACCAACAATCGAATTCGCCTGCTCTCCAGTAGCACGACATCTATAGAAGGCAGACCTGCAGAATGAGCAAGCAGTCTAAAAAAGAGTATGTCCCATGTATAATTTGTTTCCATGCTGCAAAGCAAGTGCTGGAAAGAGGTTTCACGACATTAACAAAATTTCTTGCAATCAGTTGAGAACAAGTTAGAGCAGTGAACTTGTCCTTGCCCTTGGCATAACGTCTTAGTGTTGCCCATGGAAACTCAAATAAATTTGTAAATAAAAACAAAAAAGACTAACCTTTATAAAAAAATCTAACTTTCGCAAAGAAAAGTTATCTTGAACAAAATATGCGGGATACAGTTGTACAGCATCCATTTCCGTGCTGAACCAATTTTGAGGCGAATCTGCGACAATGAAAAGAAAACGCCCGAGTACATTAGGGAAAGACAGAAAGGGTGCATACCTACAAGAAAAAAAATTTAGAACGACCACGGGCAGGAACCTCTGGTGAGGCTCTCGGAGTGACTCCCTGCAATGGGCCTGCGCAGACCAGAGAACAAGATCGGTCAGAGCTTGCAGCCATAAGGTGCTTCATACCATGAAGTTCCAGAAGTAGCTGCAATTGGAAGCAAAGTGCATTTCGTTTCTCTGCAGAATGGAGAGTTTAATAGCTAGTATGCATTCATAAGGTGATACAGTCACGAATGCAGATTTTTCAATGCAGCACTATATCACCAAATTGTTAACCGTGCCGGGCAACACTAAAAACCGAGAGCATTATTCCAAACTATCTCAGTTTAAAGTTAACCACGGCAGAAGCTGCAAGCCATGTGACCTTCAAGTTGGACGCCATGGTACGTCGAGCTTATAATCATGTGTCACACTGTTTTTGCTGCAATGGCTTGTAGTGTCAAAAGTGGTCCAGCTTAAAGAGATGCAAAGTATAGACGTTTGTGAGTGGGGCCCTGACCTAGTCTTGAGCTACATTGCGAGGAAGAACGTTTCAACCGGGATGTTTGCTGCCCGTATCCACACAACCAGCTTGTGGACAGCGATTGCTCGAGCCGAGTACATGTCCTCGACAGTGCCATTATTTGACAAGCAGTTTTATGAATGTTAAACATGACTGACTTACAGAGAGACTGCATCTCAACGACTAATGACTTGGGATACCTAACTGAATACTGATATATTAACTGAATGCAAAACAAATTACCTGGCAGGCATTAAATTTAACAACAAGGTGGGTCGACTCCGCATTAAGTTGGAGTCGATGCGTCAGGCACGTCGCCAGGATTTTGTTTCAGGGGGGGCCCACTCATAACAAAATGCTGTATGAAGGGGAGGGGGGAGAGGAGGACCCATGCAAAATGGAAGATATCGGGGGGGGGGGGGGGGCCGGGCCTCATAAGCCTCCCCCTGGCTACGTGCCTGCGATGCGTAATAGGACAATATAAACAAAGATATGCCTTACAATTCCTTTTGCACCCCCAAAATGATGTGTTTTTGAAGGTAAGATACACAATGTTCTTGATTCAATAAGTGCCTCAGCTGTACAAATGCATATGCAGTAAGGGCACTCGCCAAGCCTATTCTCCTCAGCTCTGTGCAGGTTAACCTAAGTTAGAGTACAGAGGTACACGCTCACTGACAGCATGAGGAAGGCAGGGAGAAGTCTCCGTTGTTCCACCACCAGCCCGTCTGCTACCTTCGATGACGTTTCAGCGCCTCATGAGCCTGGAGCGAGCACATCTGTCCAAAGTGGGGTGAAAAGCACAAGCACGTGCTGGAGAACGCCCAGCCATTCTCTTTTTGTCATCGGCTATTCTACATATTTTAGTATGACATATTTTTAAGTGAGAAAAAGTATTGCAAATATGCAGTCCAACTTTGACCATAATACAGAAGTCTGATAAAGATAACAGTTGCCATTCACCATTTTCCAAATAAGTGGTCCCATGTATTGGAACATCTACACATGTGGTGCGTGAGTGGGTTCAGGACTGAGACGCTAGAAAACGAAGCGCTCACAAGGCTTGTCTGGCCCTTCCAACCATGCGGGTACATTCATCGCAAATCCCCGATTTTTAGACAAAATGATTTAGAATGAGCAAATCTTGTCTACGCCCAAGGTAGAACATTGAATTGTGATTCCCCCATATTGTGCCAACCATCCTTCAACCTGCGGTACCACCTGCAAATGAACTATGTTGCGCTGCGGCACGCGTCCATGTTGCCTGCTTCAGGGAAAACCACTGCTCGTGTTGAAGACGACATCCCACAGTGTACAGGCAACAATGTTTAACGAACTAAAACAAAATTGATATCATTCAATAGACGCAGATAGTCTCACAAAGTGTCGACACCATGATTGTTGTTGTTGGTTTTACTCTTGCATACAAACAAAAGTGACTTCCTCTTTCCTCCGATGTACAGTAAAACCCCCCTATCTTCATGGCCCCTATTTCTTCTCGAATCGGTCACAGAGCACATAATCGCAGCCACTGAATTCTGCAAAATTAAAGGCCGCGAAAATTAAAGGTTCGCCAACATTAAAGAGTTTACTGTTCTTCCGTGTGTCACATGATGTTAACATTTCAAGGAGGCTGAAGGTATTGGTTTAAGAAAAAATTGACCTATAGAAAAAATGCCCTTCTCCAGGTTAGGCAAGCGAGGTTCTTTTGCACTACCTATAAGGCGGCAAGTTTGTTTCGGCAGAGCTTTTGGTTAAACGGAGTCACAAAAGTAGCTATACTTGGAGTCAACTATTTTGTGCTGCATTATAAAGCTAGAGTAAATTCCACTGTGCTTCTGCACAGCACTGTTTGTGGCGAGAGCATATGTGGTTTAGTGTTGCATCCCATTTGCATGATCTAGAGAAACTAGCGCTAGCAGAGTTGGAGCACTCAAAAAAAAACAAAAAAAAACACAGCCGACTGTGGAAACATTGAGAGATGCACACATGCGAACTGTGCATTTCTTAAAAGTGGATTCCAGCAAAGGTAAAGACAATATGTATACTTACGGCGGCCATACTTGCCTTTCCCAAGCATGACCACTTTTCCCTCGGTAGCACCATCCAGTAAGCAACAGCAACACGCCCATGAGACGCCGCCGACTCATGGATTGAATGACGACCCGCCTGAGGTCTTGGAAGGAGATCCGGAACACTGCTTTAGGCCAGATGTGGTATCTAGGGGGGGCAGGGACTAAAAGTAAAAATTAACAAATTTATCTGAAGCGCCACATTCCTATAGCATAAACTCTAGGATAGCAGTATCTTTTTTTTTTTTTTTGAGGTCAGTGATGCATTTTAATTAAACACAAATGGTTGGTTTATATGATGAACCAGCAGCCCCTATTTTCCTTAAGTGTAACGGAGTGTCTAACGTTACGTCCGACGGAACCCGAAATAAAAATTAAAGTTACGCCCAACGTAACTGTCAAGCATTCGAGTTGCGTCCGACGTAAACCAAAATAAAAATTAAAGTTACCGTATTTACTCGAAAATAGGTCGAACCCTATTTACTGGGTCCATAGAGAATAAAAAAAAAAATTCAAATATAGGTCGACTTTTTTATTTTTATTTTTAAGAACAGGGGAAATTTTGGGCAAAAGAAAGAAACAAACCTTTATTTACATCACTCTCAGCTAAATCACGGGGCGATGCTAAAAACTTCATCACCGTCAGAACTTCTGGACACGTCATCGTCGTCCGAAGCTTCTTCAGCTGGGTAGACATCCTCGCATATTCGCAGCAATACTTCACTGACACCGTTGTAAAATGACGACAGGAAACGAAAGAAGGTGCGAAGCGACGGAAGACAAACTACAAAGACGCAAGCAAAGCCACCGTGTCGCCATGAGCAACACGCGAGCCGAGCCGCCTCAAGCAACTAACAAAAGTAACTTTTTCTTTTTTTTCTTCTTTTTTTTTTTGTGCGCGTTTGCAAGGATGGAGGGTAAAGTGCGTGGCGCATCGCGTTCCTCTCCTTCCCCGTTGCCCAGCAAGGGGAACGCTAGAGGCGTGATGTCGAAATCCGACGCCCGAGGAGCGGCACGGGCCACCGCGGGCGGCGAGCCATTTCGGTTACCAAAAGCTTTTTGAAACAAGAAGCGGCGCGGCTCTACGGCAACGCCGGCTCGGTGACTCGATAGCTTCATGCTTCCGGTAGGGTTGCAAAATTTGGTCGCGAATGCAGGTGTCGAAATTCTTTAGTCACAATTTCCGAAAAAAAAAAAAGAAAAAAAAAAAGGTCGACTTATATTCGAATAAACACGGCCGCGCGACGATACACACATTATGAAAGCGATTGGTGCGAGCGACCAAGGCGATGAGCGACGTTTTCTAGAAGCCCAAGAACCGAGCGGCGCAAGCAGCGGGAGTGAGAAATCTTCGTCGCTCGGCGCCGGCACTCGTAGCTTCTCGCCGTCGCTCGTCTCGTTGATCGCTATATTGCTTACATGCCGTTCAGAAAGGCGCTCTAAGTGCTTAACATTGCATTGGGACCAGCCTCGCATCCAACCGTAACCAGTCTTGACTTTCTTTAAAGCCGCACAGGTAGAAGTTGACATCGTACATACATCGTTTTCAAGCATGGCTCCTCGTTCATTGCTCGATTTACTCCTCGTTCATTGCTCGATTTACATTTGCGGTAAATGACAAACCGCAATGAAGCACAATTATTCTAGTTCAAAATTCTCACGAACACTTGGCACGCATGCTTACACTGTAGAGCACCAAACGTAATTTAAAAGTAGAACGAAAACGGGACGAGATTCGCTTACCGTTTCACGGAGACAGACGCCTTCGGATCCCAGGCCTAAAGAACTCGGAAGTCGCCGGCGGTCCGCAGATCGGACGAGGCGAGCCGACCGCGCTGACCCAGGCCGACCACACCTGGTTGAACTATGAGAGGCGCCGTCGAGTTTAGAACCAGAGACGCAGTAGAAACGGACCGCAAAACATCTGTCCCGTAACCGTAAACGAGCCAACGAACCACATCGCGCTATCTTCGCCATTGTTCGCCATCTCTGCGACGACCGGAAGTGGAAGCCGCGAAGTTAGAAAAGCCGCGGCAGCGAAAGCACCGAAGCCACTGGGCGGAAGCCTTAAGTTTCGGTTTCGGTTTTCTCCAACGCCGGCTACGGTCGCTACGGTTGCGGGCTGGTGAGTTTGTGGCTGGTTGCGAGGACGCGAGGGGCCACGAAAAGACGCCGAGTTTGCCGAGTACGAGCAACGGGCCGTTTGCCGCTGTCGACCGGCGATGCGGTATCCGCGGCTTGGTGTTACGAACGGTTTCTTGCCGTGCACGTTAACTCAAAGCTCGAAGTTCCGCACTTCCGTTCCGGCACCAGCCGCACCACGTTTTCCGGTGCATCGCACGTGGAGTCCTTTCGACGCATTCAGTGAAAGTAAAGATCGTGTCCGCTGTCTTCGGTGCTGTGGAAGAAGTTGCGAGACGGCAGAAGCATCAAAACCAAGGCGTTTAGGACTCCAGGCCGGGCCGCCGGTTCACTCTGAACGAGAGGCGACGTGTGTGCGCACGCTTTGAGGAAGCCTCCGCGTTTCGCCGCGCCAGACCTCGCCGATCGCGACCGGACCAACCGGACCCCGAGTCCGAGAGGCTCTTGCGCAGCCAGGAACGGCACCGAAGTAGGAGCTGCTCGTTCTGCGCTACCATGCAGTGCTCTACAGTGCTCGGAGCTCTCGGTGTCATTCGTGCTTGCACTGAAGTCATTGTGACCCCTTCGGAAGCGCAAGTCGTACTTCGCAAAGGTTTGGACGGGCCGCCCTCACCGAGCAGCTCCGCTATATTCCGCTTGCTTATGATCGCAACAAAAGCTTGCGTTTGTTCTCGGGAAAAAAAAAAATTGCGGGACCGCTCTCCGCGCCGCCAACGAGGTTGGCCGCCGCCATGTTCTCAGCTGTTCACTCGCTCCCGCAGCGAGCGCCTTGCGATTATCCTTCCCGTTCCAAAATGCGATGCGCTTTGCGCATTATGCCGTTTACATGACCATATATTGAATGCGGCAACTGGATTCAATGCGACTAAGTCGCATTCATGTAAACGCGGCTTATGTTCTTTTTCGACATACATGGTGTATGTACGATACCGGTGGTGAACGATGGACGTTTTTGTTGGAAGATGGCGGTCGTCTTTCTGCATGTATGATTTAGTTATAACGGTGGTCCTGTGGTGTAAGCGTTTTGTTGGAAAGAAGGCGGTCGCCTACGTCATCGGACGCAAAATCATACCAGCCACACGGAATCATGTCGGCAAGCAAACTGGCTGCCAATATAGACAGACCCGGAGCCATAGCGGTGCCGGTATCTCCAGTTATGCAGAACGCCAAACCAAACTAGCTGCATACATAATACCAAGTAATTATGGTGGTGTCATACCAGAATTGTAAAAGCGGCAGGTTTGTTTCTTGTACGTTTTTCCAATAGGGTAGTGTCTTACATTTTCCCATTTCTGAAGAATTTTTTATGATGAAGGGTTTCCATCATCGGCTTTAAGGCGCGTTCACACCGGCGATGCGATCTAGTCGCGCGATAACTTTCATCGCAAAAGCGACTATCGCGGGTAAAAAGCGATGCGATTTGAGCAGTCGCTTGCTGACCGGACTTTTTGCGATGCGATCTAGTCGCAGAGCGGCTGAACCAATCAACAGCGTTTGGAGCGAGAGTTTTCGAGAAGCGACTCGCCAACGAAAGCGTTGGGCTCGCTCATCGCGCACATCTATTTTTTTTTTTTTTTTGCGTTGCGATCTATTTGCATCACGCGACTGCTTACATCGCGGGTGTGAATGCCCCTTTAATGAATGCCGAAAAGTGTAGATTTGTGTTAAACTAATTCCTTTCTTTTTAACTTTTCGACTAAGCTTAATTTGTATTAGTTTAATTTCATTTTCCCACCTTTTTATTTCTTTTTATTTTAAACCAGTTCTAAATGTCTTAGTAATTTTAAAATTTTCCCCACTTTTCAGGCAGTCACCCTGCTCGACGATGGGACATCTATTGGCGTCCTCAGGAATTTTTTCCCAGCTCTACACAATTCATGCAAGGGTTCAAGATTATCGTGGGAACAGCAAATCCGTGCCACTGGTGTATGCACTAATGACGCGAAAGACTGAGGCTGCATACATCCGCCTTTTTAAGGTTAGTTTTGCTTCTGGCTGGTATTAAGAGGCCCCTTTTCGAAATGCGAGCCTCTGGCAAAGAGGCGAGAGCTGATCTTCCTTTAGAGGAGGCTCACACATAATGCATACAAGGTCACCTAGATTTTTTGGGGGGGGCTGGCCTGGTTGAAGCTTCATAAGCCCCTTCCCCACTTTCTCAACTACATACTAATGTGAAAATAGCACTTTGGGAACATAAACGATCCTGTGTCATACACAGGGTGCCTACCAACCTGGAAAACAAAGAAAACCTTAATTGCCAGGGAATTTGGTGATTATAGAAAGGACAGGAAAAAGTCAGTTAATTTCCACCCCAATCAGCCTTGGTCAGACAAATTGAGCTTTCCTTTGTCTGAGCGACTGCAAACAAGGTGTCTGTAGTGTAAAACACGTTGCATGCGACTCAACTGGCGTGCCGACTCAAACCCCTGCTCGGAAACAAGTATTGGCAGTACCTGAATCGCATCTTCTTGAAATGCTCGCACTAAGACAAACTTCTCTTTTTGCACTTGCACTAACTTGTTTGTCCAGTGGTTTATTTAAAACCAGACATTTATTCAGCAAATAATAACAAAGAATAGACTGACAAGGTAATAGGATACAGTGCTTGGACACCGGTCTGTTGGCCGTCAAATATACCAGTGTTTTTCACATAAAAACAAAGCTTCAGAGTCTAGACGTATCCCGTCCTTTTATGGGTCGGTCAGAGAATTCTGATAAAATTGTCAGGGATAGCCTGAAAAAGTCAGGGAATTTGAAAACAATATTTTGGTTGACACCCTGTACACATTGTATGTTGTAGAAGGAGGTTTGTGACGGTTTTGTCAAATGCAATTTATAATGAAACCATTTTGTCTGCATTGCGATGTAGTCAACAGATTTTTACATCGACAGATACCTTCTGAAAAATTCACTTTACTGGCACTTAATTAGAAAATTCTTCTTGGTTTTTTTTTTATTATTCAGGATGCACAGGAACCCTATAAAAATACAAGTGTGTCTGGTAAAATATATTATGTTTTTGACAGCAAAGTGATCATTGTTGCATGTGGCAATGCATGTACAAGACTATACTAGTTAGGCTCATCATCTCCAAAATCAAACAGGTACTAAACTGCCCTACTGATTGTTTTTCTACTTGTTGAAACGACCCAAAGAAACAAAATTGAGGCGCATCTCAGGAAGGCCACCCGCCTAGCACTGGAGGTACCAAGATTCACCCCTTTGACCAAGATTGAAGAGACAGGCATCTTTAACACCTTAGGGGAGCTAACAGATCTACACAATACAGCGCAGTATAAAAGACTCCAGACGTCTAAACAAGGCAGGAAAGTCCTCCAAGAAATAGGACATGAAACTCGTGACCTTCCAGCTGTACCAGATCTGGCCCCACCATGGGATTGGATACCCCGAGTTAACACCAAGCCCATACCCAAGAAACATGAACCCCGAAAAAGACAACGAACGAAGAGCCCGAATCACACAGCGTATTCTCAATAAACAAGATACATAACCTTGTATTACATGGACGCCAGCTATGACCCCCAAAACAAGACGGGCACGACTGCTATAGTGGGCCAAGAAACGCAAACCACATACACAAAGACGCTCCATCTCCCACTAGTCTGGAAAGCTTAGCCATAACGGAGGCCATCAGGGGCCATGCGACCAAGAGGGGTGTCACAATCACAACAGACAGCCAAGGGGCCATACGCAACTTCAGGGACAACACCCTTCCCCCACACATTACAACTATGCTAACAGACACTATGATCAACCATCCTCAGACCATGGTGACCATAGAGTGAGTACCGGGGCATCAGGGCATGAAGGGGAACGAGCTTGCTTATGAGTTCGCCCGCGGAAACCTCGATCCGGGCGTCCTCATCCCATGACTCCATTCCTATGCACCTTACATTCATAGGACATCTATGCATGCATAAACAGAGAAAGAGGGGAGCTCCGAGAAAACAAAACATAGCCCCTCTTACCTACTTAACAGAGAAGGCTCAACTATAGTGCGGAGAGGGCAGACTACAAGCCTCATGACTGAACACCTTAGACACTGCATCAGCGGCGCAAAAGGCACACCACAGTGCAGCACCTGCGGGTGGTACCCCAGCAATGCCCATCAGCTATGGGACTGCCTCAACGTAGCTGCCAAAACTAAAACAGCACTACAAACACTTCCAGCCAGACTTAAGCCCGGGAGCTGGGAGGAGTGGGCCAATCCCCCTGCCGGGACCGAACTAATCCTCTGGCCGCTCTTAGTTCAGCACGTTAAAATCGTGCTGGGCGATGAGTGGTAAAGAAAATGACCCAGGACGAATTTTTGGGTGCGAAAAAATGTTTATTTTCTCTCTCTCTCTCTCACACACACATAGCATATGGTAGAACTACTTTTATGAAGAGTTGTCTACAGGACGCTCATCACCAAAATATTACATGCCCACTCAAACATTGGGATCACTGTACATTCTTATTAGTGAGAACAGCAACATTTCTTGCATTCATAGTTTATGCAAAGTCGCACTGCATTTACTACTCAGTATTAAAATGCTGGCAAAAATAAACGGGGTACAGTATAATAGTACCAGCACGCTGTACACTGGGTTAGTTGGTAGTCAATTGCGATGGTACGATGGCACATACAAAAGAAGGATAGTGGGAGAAAAAATAATAACAGTTCTTTATAATAGCAGTGATGGCTCCAAATTCCCTTTTGATCCACACAACTTTCATATTGATTTTGTGCGAGCCAATTTTTATTGACATGATCGCAATGACGACACAGTGTTCGTGCGTCACGTACGGTCATGCAGATACTAAATAGCTCCACGCGAGCGGGCGTTTTTCTCTGAGGAGCGCTTGACTGGTGGCTTACATTCGAACTAGCGCTGACGTCAGGACTTGTCTATGTGGAGCAGATGGGGGGAGCTGGGGTGTCCATCAACGGAAACTGCCATTACCATCTGCCGTTTCAAGAATCCTGTCCCCCTTTGAATCATACCGCGGTGAAACAGGCTCAGATGAAAACGGCATTTCGAGTTGATGAGCTACCACTATCTGCTCCACATCGACGAGTGCTGACGTCAGCGCTAGTTTACACGTAAACAACCAGTCCAACGCTCCTTAAAAAAAATGGTCTCTCGCGTGGTGTTATTTAGTATCTGCACATTCCTGTTCACTGTCCATGCTTTGTGTGGACTCTTTTGCCATCAGAATTATGATATGATGGATTATAACTTAAAACAAGTTTATATTACAATATTCATTTTTAACTGTTAGCTCAATTATCCGTAAAAAAATGGACTGGTATTTTTTTCTGTCCACTGCAAAATATCGCTACTATTTTTACTTTTATTTTAACATAAGACCACAAGAGAATGTTTGAACGGATAACTTGATTTTAAGGATTTTAAGGAGCAACACAATACCTGCCTGCGCCCTGTAAACTATAAACGCTAACAAGTTTCTCCCCTTCACAGCTACAAGTGATGGATTAAACTTACTGTGTTTCAGGACCGTTCAATATGGTTGAGGAAGCCACTGGAAATCAACTGAGTTCACTTTTCTTTTCACGGACTTTGAGCAGGCCGCAATGAATGCCATTAGAAGGTGTTGCCAGACACAAAGTGCCACGGGTGCTTGTTTCACTTGGGACACGCCATCTACAAGCACGTGCAGGAGTACAAGCTCCAACCCCAGTATAACCGTGACAAGAGCTTCGCGACGTCTGTGCGGATGTTGACGGCACTGGCTTTTCTACCGTACGAGGGGATCAGAGAGGTGAGGCTCACCTTTGCCCATTTGCCTTCCAAAATTAAGCGATATTATAAAAATATGAAAGCCAATTAATCCCTCCGTCTAGTGGGTTTACAAAAGAAATTTATTTATATAAGTTTAACTTGATGTGTCTGTCGTTAACTAATACAAAGACTACCTGTACCTATTACCACATTCCTTTTAGAGGTTTGCTGAGAAAAGCAGGCACACAAGTTTTACAAGGTCAGTAGCTGCTGTTGACTACGAGTAACAGAGCTGATCCTCTGTTGTCTTATTGCAAGGCTAGGATAAAAGGGGACTTCACTATCCAAATCCTAGGTTTATCCCACTTCTGAACAACATTGTAGCTTTTTTTTAAAGGCTGTTAAGCACCTTCTGCGTACAAAGGTGCACGAAGTTCTGCAACTACTCATTGCACCCTATCTTGAAGACGCGCCAATTCTAAGTTATCCAGAGGGCATTGACAACAGTCATTCAAAGCGCTTGACTGGTTTAATTTGCAACACGTTCCTCAGAATACTTCTGAGTAACCATGCAAAGACGGTCACGGACTGAAACGAAAAATCAGCTGGATATCTGCTCAAGGCCTCGGGGAAGCACTTTAGGCTGTAATATGCACTGTGCGAAAATTGTACAGACTACTACACCATTGCCTAGGGCAGCTGAGCGACTTCATGTGCGGCCTATGAAATGATGATGCAGACCACGGCAATAAATAGATTGGGCCTGCTTACATTTCACGAGAGTGTATGAATTATTCATCATTTAAAGTTCCTCCACGTAGGAGGGGTCCGTCTCCTCCTGTTCTTGAGTTTCAACAGAAGTCCTGAAGGTAAAGACGAGTATAGTTTTTCCGCAATTGCATTCGCTGTTTCTACTTACTACTTTCTACTCCCGCATCTCTCGGAGATGTGCGTCAAATATTCACCGTTTGGGGCTCATCAGAAGCGCATTAGATAGTGGCTGAGGGTCTAAACGTAAGGATCGGGTGTCAAAGGCTATAAAAATCTCGGCCGCAAGTTGCGACAGCGCTGAGATACACTGTCAGACGCGCTCTGTGCAAATGGCAAAGGGTACCCCAGGGGCGAGGTGACAGCGCCCCCCTCGAATTGCGGCGGGAGGTGGCGATTGCCCCAATCGCAAAGGCCGTAAGAAGAGAAAGAGAGCGCGCGCTTCCAGTCCGGCCGTGACCCTTGCCCCGTCCCAAGATGCTCGCGCGCTTCAGCATTTGCAGTGCTTTCTTTCACCGAGTATCAGCTGAGACGCCGTTCTAGCACGCTGGCCCAGAAATGGCCGAAAGCCCCCCCCCCCCCCCCCTTCTCCGGCAATGCTTGACGCAAGAGCGGCGGCCGAGCGCACGCTCTCGTGAAGCGGCCACCAATGGCTAACTAAGAGCCGTTTCGCCAGCCAATGGGATAATGGGCATTTTCTTCGCGGTTACAGACGCCGCTGGCTTCGCTCCATGGGATAGTTAATGCGTTCGCATTAATAAATAAATGCCCAATAATTGCATCCAACCTAGCACAAAATAAATACGAAAATTAGAAGCAGAACCGGAGTTGAAGCCCTATCTTAACATCCGTGACCAGTTTTCACTGCACGAGGGAATCCTCTTCAAAGAAGAAAAGATTGTTGTTCCGGAGAGGTTAGGAGAACAAGTAATCCCAATCGCACGTGAAACACACCAGGGGATTTCCAGAACCGTAAATGCACCCGAAACCAATATTGGTGGCCTCTGATGAATCAAAACATCAAGGTTAAAGTCGAGAACTGCACTGTCTGCCACTCCACAGACAAGACTGTAAAGGCAGCGCCTGCACCGTTACAACCCGTTTCCCCAGCAGCCTTTGGAGAAACTCGGATTGATGTCGTTGGACCTGTGGAGCATTCACCTCCTAGTCAACGGTTCCTGATTGTCCGAATCGATTACCACTCGTAAGTGGCCAGAGGTCTGAGCTGTACCTTCTGACAGAACGACAACAGTCGTCAACTTCCTTAAGAAAGTCTTTTCCCGTGAGGGACTACAGTTACAGATTGTATCCGACAACGGAGTTCAATTCCTTTCACATTAGTTTCAAGAGTATCTCCGCATACATGGCGTCAATAAGCATATCAAAACATCCTTGTACCACCCTCAGGCCAACGGCCTAGTAGAAAGGTTTAACCGAGTCCTAAAATCTCGGCTCCAGTTAGCTGTGGTCTACGGCCGCTCGCTTCCTGACGCTGTCCGCGACCACCTGGAAGCCTACCGTAGGAAGTGCCATTCAGCAACAGGTCAACCCTTCCACTTCATGGACAAATTTATCGTTCAAGGCTTGATGTACAGGCTTGCCTACACGACAAGTTCCAGTAACGCTTCCTCAGAACGGGAACAGCTACCCGCTAAAGTCCACCAGTATCAAGATAAGATGAAGTCGTACTTCGACCGTCGTCGAGCTGTAAGACGACCTCAGTTTCAGCCGGGACAAGCTCTTCGTGTTTTTCAGCCTCGACACCGAGATAAGTTGACAAGCAAATATTCAGAACCTCAAGTCATCAAAGCCCAGATCGGTCCAGCCACTTACGAGTTTTCTGATGGTCGCAGATGGAATGCTGCGAAGTTGGCGAAGACAGCCATGAAAGTTCAGCAAGGAAACAATGACGACTTCGCTTTTGACTGGGACGGTGACGATTTTTCCCCAATCACCCAGCCGATGCACTTTTATAACTCGTCTACATCAAATGCAAGTTCCATTCCAGTGGTGACGCAACCACCACAAAGGGGCTTCCTTCATGATCCTGTACTGGTTGAGGAGCCACCATCCCCTGACATCACTCGTACCTGGTCCGGTGACAGACCCATCACTTAAAGCCGCCGCGCCTCTTTCTGTTTTTGATCCTGGACAATCCTGCGCCCAGGACCCGGGTTCGGCTATTCCAGATCCGGGGCAGTACTCGTCACCGGCTGTTCCTGATGATTCAGCTTTGTCCCGCCCCAAAACACCTTCCAGCGGCACAGCATTTTCAATGAAACCCCTCGAAGGCAGCACGAGCGACTGCAGTGATAGCATAGGTCCTGTGGGTGCTCCACTTGTAGTAAGTGCTCCAGCTACTTTGAGTGATCCAGCTACAGCTCTACCAGAAAGTCGAGGTCGACCAGTCCTCCAGACCCGACCTCCGGAATACCTCAAAGACTATGTGCAGCTCATCGGTGTTACGAGTGTCTTCTATTCAAAATGACCATATAGTGATGTTGATGGAAAACTTTGAAGAGAGACATATGCCGACTCTAGTGTATGTGCAGCTTTTGTAGTGAACATATTTTTGTTTGTTTTTTACTTGGTATATGTGTTGTTGCTTGTTCTTTCTTTTCTGCGCTGATGAGCAAAGACGATCTTTTCAAATCATTTTTTTTCTCATGAAAGAGAGGAAATAAGAATAGAGAAATTGCGTCATTTTGTATAATTTTGAATTTGTTAAAGGCGTAACATTCTCCAATTTTTCTTTCTTTCTTTTTTTTTTCTTTTTAAGGAAGGAAGAATGTAGTGATTTTAAGTTCATCTACTTCCTCGTCTAAGCCAAGCAGATGGCGTGACTGTGCGCCCTGGAAATAAAACGAAAAAGAAGAGAGAAAGCACGGGGAATCTTTCGAGAAAGATTCTGCCTGAGAGAACATCGTGTGTCTTGTGTCTGATTCTCTCGCCTGGGATGGACTCGACCGGCTATTCCCGACAGAACTTCCAATGAGGTGAGCTGGTTTGGAGCAAGCTGCCCTAGGCTGCGTTAAGATGAACACTCGGCCCAGCGACGTATGCCCCATAAAAGATGCACCTCGGAAAATACAAAAAACTGGCTTTCGCTACCAAGCGTTTTACGGTTCCCCCAATGCAGTCGCAGGGACGTTTTCCGTGGGAGGTTGCAAAAAAGTTCCATTCAGCTGAAATACTGAAGTCATTATCGTGGTAACAGAGGCTCAGAAAATTCTTTTTGTTCTTGCACTGGGATGCTGCTCCGTCGGAAAAGTAAAATATTTTTCTTAATTCCGGCAGGTCATTTTTAACTTGCTTTAGGACTTCACACTGAAACGCATATACTGCTACAGTATCATGTTATAGGCAGTCGGAAATGACAGCAAACAACCTCACGGATATTTTTTCAGCTCTTTCTTGCAGACGGAAATACACAACAAGAGGGTGGAGTGTAGCGTGCGTATTAATCCAGTGGTAAGATGGCGGCGCGTCTTGGAGCAGGAAATTGAAATTTTCCGCAAAGTCCATGAGAATGATGGCCTCATCATTTTGTAGTGTATTTTTTAATTCTAGCAAGTATCGAGCTTGTTGTTTTGCTTATGAAATGGTGCCTCTTTAGTTCATTCAACATCTCCGAAACTTTCTCAATAAAATCTTCTGGTGACAAGACAATCGTTTAAAGTTTGCAGCGCACGCCACTTATCCACTGCTGAACTTGGACATGGTTCACTTGCTTGGTATCAAGGGCGGGCCCACTCTGAAGCAAGGCCGCAACGCATTTTGCACCGGGGCACATGTCGCACTTGCCAAACATACAGTCCTCTTTGTCAACTCGACACACTGTGGTAGCTAACAATTCTTCGATTGTCTCTTTTAGGCCACTAGCGTGTAATGTCAACTTCACGTTTTGGTGCTGCATGCACACGCATATAGTGTGCTTCCCCCCTGCCCGGCCAAAACACAATTTAAAGGGCGCATACTGGCAAGCGTTCAAAATCCACATGTTAAATTAGAAGCTTTCTTTCATTCTCGGTAAAGTTATTTTAGGTTTAATAACAACAGACGCTTTTGACGGCCGTACAACACATCAATTTTACCTGGGAGCCGGTAAGACACTGAGTCATCCTCATAAAATGATTCACTGAAGTCTTCACGCCTTCGCTTAAAAAGCGACCTCTCCTCTTTGGTGGCATGCATAGTACTCCGCGTTCTTCTTTGATTTTGATGTCCTCGCGCACCTGCCGTTCAGATGCCCCAGAAAACTCCATAACCTTCCCGCGAGACCCGGAATGAGGTGCTAGTGTCAACAACTGGATCTTCCTTTCGCGCTTGTCTTCTTGCGCCAACATACCTTTTAAACATTTCGACAAAAACCCCGAGACTGGGACAGAAAGGGACGGACAAACGCAAAGTCTCAAACACAGCTGAATTTTATTTGACAATGAAGGGTGCTTATATAGGCGTCAAATCCTGCACAAATCAAAAGAGACGAAGGAAAGAGAGGGAGAAACCTTCACAAACAAAAAAGAGACGAAATAAAAAAGAGGGAGAATTGGGAAAACCCGTGCCACAAGCAGTACAACAAAAACAAGCATTACAATAGAACTGAGAAGTTTATACAAAAACAAGAGCTAAGTAGAAGGACCAATTGTAATGCTTGTTTTTGTTGTACTGCTTGTGGCACGGGTTTTCCCAATTCTCCCTCTTTTTTATTTTGTCTCTTTTTTGTTTGTGAAGGTTTCTCCCTTTCTTTCCTTCGTCTCTTTTGATTTGTGTAGAATTTGACGCCTATATAAGCACCCTTCGTTGTCAAATAAAATTCAGCTGTGTTTGAGACTTTGTGTTTGTCCGTCCCTTTTTGTCCCGGTCTCGGGGTTTTTGTCGAAATGTTTAACCACCACCAGCTCGTTTGCGCCCTTACCTTGTGTTCATACCTTTTAAATCGTTCATTAGTTGCACAAAATCAGAAACCACGAAATCCTTCTTTGTGTTTCCCTGGGAGTTCGATGACTGGTCAAGGTGTTAGCGAGAGACGCGACTGATAGGTTGTCTTAGTCGGTCCATCGCGAATAAAACACGTCCTTTAGAAATAAGACTGGTTTAATAAAGGCTTGCACGAAACAAAGCGTGATGGCGGCCCATGGCATCCCGGCGTCCCCGCTGCATCCTGCTATCGCTCCCAATGTGGCTGTCCCGCTCACACTGAGCGCTTGAGCAAGCTAACACGCCCAAAACAAATGCGATCTGATCCTCAGATCATAACTCATAGTCCTTATAACGGACTGGCATTCGGCTAGTCCTAGAGGGACGTGACCCTACAGCACTCGGAGGTTCCAGGTCTTCGAGCGTTTCATCTGTGATCTCTAGATCTCTATCGACTTCTTCGGGGCTCTCTAGATCTGTACCTGTATCTTCGGAATTTTCGTCCGGGATTTGTGGCTCTTCGGTACTGAGACCGTCGCTCCGGTTGGCGTCCTCGGAGTCTGCACCCTGTCGAAGCATCTGTGCGATGATTGAATCGCCCAACTCAGGGACATTGATGTCACGTGTGGCATGTCGTCGCAGCTGTTCTACGTTAAACACCCGCTCTTTTAGTCGGTGGTGGCTCTGTGGAGCGCGCTTGATTTTAACAGTATTCTCGCCTAGAAGCTCTGTTACTTCGTAAGGTCCATCGAAATTTGGATCCAGTGTCAATGATCGATGGCCTATTGTGCAGTAGACAGTGTCACCGATCCGGAAGTTTGGAACCTTGTGTTTGCCATCATAAAGTCGTTTGGCGTTCGCTTGGCTTTTCTCCAAGTTTCGTCTTGCTCGGTCTCGGTTCCTGGCAAGTTCGGAGAGCCTGGATGATTCACTTAGCTCCTCATCAACGTCGGACAGAAGCTGACCAGGCAGACGTGGAACATATCCGTGCATGAGTTTGAACGGATTATGTTGTGTCGATTTCTGCTTGGAGACATTCATGGCGAATACTGCTTCTGGAAGTTTCTTATTCCAATCCGAGTGAGACTCAATGATTTTCCGGATTACGTTCTTTAGGATTCCTACCATCCGTTCCACCACACCATTGGCCTGAGGCCAGTAAGGCGGTGTTGTCACGTGTGCTATACCAAGACGTCGATGCACAGCTGCTGTCCTTTTGTTGATGAAGCCCTATGCTTGATCGGTCACTATGGTCTTGGGGACACCGAATCTTGGTATCCTACGATTCATTAAAAAGTCCAGGTAGAACGTTGAAGCTGTTGAGGGGATTGCGGCTGCATCAACATATCGCGTGGCATGATCGACGCACACAAGCACATGGTGCAACCATCGCACTCTTCCAAGGGACCAAAGTGATCGAGTGATACGACCGTGTTAGGTTCCTCGGGGATGGCCCTCGGTTGCAACGATCCCTCCTGGATTGTGGTCCTCCTGTTGATTCTCCGGCAAGTGGCAGGACCGGACGTAGTCCCTTGCGTGACGTGACATGCTGAGCCACCAGTACCTTCTCTAAATCAGGTCCAACGTGCGTTGCGCGTCCATATGCCCTGTTGAGTCGTGGCATATTTGTAGCAATATGTCCCGCAACACAGCCGGTACCACCACCTTGGTACCCCTTCCGTCTGCGTTGGTCTTAACCAGAATCTCGTCTTTCAGTACAAATTCTGTACTGTCGTCGTTTTCTGGTGGCCGTAGGCATCGGCAGTCTGGGTCCGTCATTTGATATTCCCGTAGGCGGTTGTTAGCTGACAGTACCACCAAGCAAGTGGCATTCCTACTCGCTGTCACCTTGAATTGGAGAGAGTCCGGCTCTCGGTCCAGACCGTCCAGCCGGGAAAGTGCATCCGCTTTGTTGAGTTTGCCTGGACGATGACAGATCTTGAAATTGTAGTCAGAAAGCTCGATGGTCCATCTTGCAAAACGACGGTTTGTTGCTTTGTGTGCTAGGTATGTAAGGCTGAGGTTATCGGTCAGCACTGTGAACTGTGGGCCGCCCTTGAGGTAGATGGCGAATTTCTCGGTTGCTGCTCAGTGTAGTGCCATACATTCCAGCAGGTTTGAGTGGAATTGGCTGTCGTGTGCGTTTAGTGCACGACTCGCATAATCAATCACGTGTTTTTGTGCGTCTTGGGCGTGAGTGAGAATGGCGCCAAGGCCATGCTGGCTGGCGTCCGTATGCACCCTTGAAAGGCAGTCGCTGCTGAAGTTGGCGAGGATGGGGGAGTGCTTTAAGGCGTGCTTCAGACAGTCTACAATATTTTGGTGTTCTTCCTACCAAGCGAATTCACTGTCTTTGACAAGAAGCTGGCGCAGTGGTAGCGTCTTCGCCGAGAAGTTCTTTATGAATCTTCGGAAGTGGTTGGCAAACTGGATGAATGAGTAGAGGTGCTTCGCATCTCTTGAGGGCTGGAACTTGTCAACGCGTGCCACTCGTTTTGGGTCGAAAATCCTCCCTTCATCCGTGATGACGTAACCAAGAAATGATACTTGGCTGCGCACAAACTGACACTTCCGAATATCCATCCTTAGACCGTTGAGTACCGCATGACGGAGTGCCTCTTCCAAGAGTTCGAGAGCTTCACTGATGGATCTTGCTCCCTGTGCGATGTCGTCTATGTATGTGGTAGTGCGTGGAAGTCCCTCAAAAGTCTTGCGCATCACCGCTTGCATTGTTTGTGACGCTTTACAAAAGCCGAATGCCATGCGCAAATACTCATACTTTCCATCTGGTGTCATCAAAGCTGTTTTGTGGGTGTCTTCGGGTTTCACACGAACCGTGAGAAAGGCTGTCTTGACGTTCATGGTGGAAAAGTAACGTGAATGGTCTCTCATGATTTCATCAAGAGCATCCTCCGTTAGCGGCATAGGATACGGAGGGTTCACCGTTTTAGCGTTGAGCTTGCGGTAGTCGTGGACTATTTGCCTTGGAGTCTACTTTGGGTGGTTCGGCTGGTCTACTATGACGGTTGGTGCTGCGTACTCGCTTTGTCTTGGTCTGATTACTCCTTGTTTCAGGTGTTCATTGACTTTCTCTCTCATCGATTCGCGGTCTGCGTAGGAGCACCGGTAAGGACGCGAGGCTACCGGGATAGAGTCTCGCAGCTCAATTGAATGTTCCACGTGTGGGCACATTCCAAGCTGTTGTTCTTTTGTGGCAAAGGCTGTGTGATGCGTCATTAGTATTTTGCGCAGCATTTCACGCTCCTCTGAGGATGCATCTGGCGTCATGAGGCCAACTGCCGCATTGATCTTTTGTTTAAGGTCCACGTCAGGACTTGACTTTGAAGGTTGAAACGAGACAAACATCGCAACATTCTTATCAATGTGTTGTGTAGTTTCCATTGCAAATGTTGAAATCAGTGCCTCTCCTGTTCTTTGAGGGGTTTGTTGTTCCGTGGTGGTCTCGTCTCGTTGGGTCACTTCGTGTGCCGGAAGTTTCACGAAAGTTTTGTCATTCGACACGTGAAATGTTACATCAACGTTAGCAAGCTTTCTCCAGTCTGATCCCGGAAGTATGTCCATTGTAGAAGGAAGTGGTAGAACCATCACCTCGGGAAGTCCGGTGGTCAACTGGCCGACGTCGATTGATAGTGTAGACGTCCACTGGGAATCGACCTGTCTGTCCAGCACTGTGACCAGGTCGTGGCCACTGCAGGCTGTTTTCTCTTGGTTGGGTGGAAACAGGGCCGGATTAAGGTACGGGCTAAGGGGGCTGCAGCCCTGGGCCCCAGGCTGTCAGGGGGCCCCATGCTGGCCCCTAAAAATTTAAAATGTTAGTCTTTTTTTTTTATTTAAGAAAGTTTCGGCAGAAAGCAGAAGAAACACTCCGAAGGGCCTCTGGCGCAATGGCCTTCTCGTTCTCTACTTCTCTACAAGGAAACAAGGATGCCATAAAGTTCCCTGCTCTAGATCAGCTGGCGTTTGTGAGCTCGTTGTACAAGAGCCTGCCAGAACAGCAAAATTTAACACGGCCTCCCTTGCCCCTTGTTAGATTTTTTTTTTTTTTTTATTGAAGCTTGATGGAAGGACGGTTATGAAGCTTTCTTTTGTACTGGGGCCCCCTTAGCGTGTTTAACGGACAATTGTGGGCATGAAGTTAAGCAAGCGCTAAGCAAGCAACGCAGGTGGTTCACACATATTGTTTTAAACCTTTTCGCGAAACTTCATATGGAGTTTATTCCAGAACGATAAGTTTGGAACAAGCGAAAAGGTGCCCGTAAATTTTCCGGACACCGTCTCTATAGCCACCAACAAAGAGGCGTTTCAAGGAGCCGCCTCTTAAGACACGCCTCAACAGTTTTCGATGGGTACTGAGTGCAGGGAAGTGCTCTAGAGTCGATATCTGGCCTGCCAGTGCAACTGAACACTCTTCCTTCCAGCGACTGATACGAATACTGCAATGGTTTCACCAACCTCTGAGGTATAACCTCTTATTTTTTAACGTTGAGTCACGAAACAAAATGGCAGCCGAGGTCTAAATTACTGCATTTAATAAGAACAAAACTAGTACTAAATCTGATGCGAAACATTTTCCCCATTCAAAAAGACAGCGTGTAGACACACAATAAAAACATCGTCTCGATTCTCATGATAAATTCTTTAAATGCAAATGTGCCCGAACGACAGCGGTCGATGTCTTAGAATCGCACGCAGTTTCTCCTATGCTTTAAATGTGGAAGTCAGTGTTTGTTTGCGAAACGGAAAAACCCTTTAAAGGAAAAAACCTTTAAAGGAAAAACCCCTTAAAACACTTCCAATAATTTGGAACAATTACAAGAATAAGGGCTCTAGATTTTCGTGGCAGTTGTCAGTTGTCGATTTGTGAGGCATGCCATTTAGGGGAAGCGAAATTAGAATGGGAATTTTGCAGGTACCTTTTCGGTTGCTGTATAACTCAATTCATGTGTGATTAATGACGTCACTCGACATGTTAGCAAGAGGGTCACCTATGCTACAAGTCGACATCGTAACCAATTTGTATAAACTGGCCCGGGCATGTACTCTATGAATCTAGCTGTAATTCTAGTCAAACAAATTCATGAACGGAGTCAACATTTTAAACGGAAACAATATAGTGTTTTTTTTTTTTTTGGGGGGGGGGTTGTTGTTTTTGTGGTTAAGTTGCTGGATGTGAACGACAAATCCTAATATTTTCCGCAATGTTTATTGGATTTCATTTTTGTACCTCAAAATTACTATATTGTAAATTGCTAGAGCGGTTGATTATTTGCGAAGTAGCTTCTAAACAATCGCATCCGTCTCAATGCCAGTAAGGAAAACTTGAATTCCATTGAATATACGGATCTAAACAAGGCTCGACAATAATCATACGATGAAATATATCTAGATTTAACAAGTTCAAAAATATACATATTCCCGTCGTCATCGTTACCTCCACCACCACTACCATCACCACCACCATTATCATAGGTAGAGGCCTCATAACTGCCTCAGCCCAGGGCCCCCAAAGGCCTTAAAGGGATACTGAACCAAAATTTGGATTTCGCAAAGTAAGGCTGCAGAAGTGTTGAACGGGACGCTACGAACCCCAAAGCATCACTCATACATCGATATCTCAAACGGATGGCCGTACTTTTGGAAAAGAAGGGCGCGATCAAGCGAGTTCTTTGACGTAACTGTCCTCCGGTTGAATTTGAGAATGAGGAGAAGCGGCCTTGCTTCTCTCCTCCTCGCCTCGGTTCACAGCGAGGAGGAGAGAGAACGGGAATTGTGAAGTGCCTTGCCTCGTCGGCCTCGTCGGCCGGGTTCAATCGCCTACTGGGTGATTTCAGATAAGATCGACCAAAGGATGGCTAGTCGACATTTTCAAATCAACTGATGTTTTTATATGTTATTGTCTAGTGTCTGGTATGAACGAATCCAAACTTAGTTTTGACTAGAAAAAATACTTGGGGACAGGAAAAATCGTAAGGCATGAGGTGGTGGACAGTTGCATTAACGCGCACTGATGGAGGGGGCCCGTTTGAGAGTGAATAACTAAAGCGATAACATTAGGAGAACTCTAATACGTTTTAGGCGCAAACTATGGGTATAGCTTGCTTGTAATATAAAGTAATCATATTTATTTAAAATTTATTTATTTTTCTAAAAATTGACAAACATGCCTGCTCGAACGACAAATGGCAAACTTTGGAGGTCTGTATCTCATGAAATAATTTAATCATTATGATATAATTTGCAGATATTATTCTACTAATATATAGCTAATATTTAAAAAATAACTAAGGTATCTGTGTGATACAATAGTTAGGATATATTTAGTCAAACATGGAAAAAAAATCAAACAAAGAAAAATTCCGATGCGAAAAAAAAAAAAAACACCACCCTCGATTTCTTTTAAATTTAGGTAACCTGTTATACTCTATTTCGGCATTCATTTCCATTAAAAACATGTTGCATCATTTTATTGAGAAAGAAGATACAACTCCCCAAAGTAGGGTCCTTTTTCAAAGCCTACACTTAGCAGTGTTTTATACAAGAACTGACTCTGAGTTCCAGTTTCATGAAACCAACACACATCTTTTATATATTTTTATTCAGATGAGGCCAATGATAACTAAAGAAATCGTTCACACACTTAAATTAAGGAGAAACTACTCTGTACAAAGAGGTATCATATTACGGACTAGTGATCCGAGAAAAGATCATGCAGCCATCGGCCACTAGGAACTTTGTTTACTTTATTCTCCTGCGACACTATATGCTATTCCCTCTTCCGCTCTACCTTCATCTCTCTCTCTCTCTCTCTCTCTCTCATATATATCCCTGATATATATCCAGAACAAAAACATGTTCAAGCATTCCCTTTCTGCGTGGTAGTGTTCTGTGGCTAGCAAAAATCATTTCCTCGCTAAGCTCACGATTATGGCAAAATAGTTGCCGGAAACCGCAGACGACACTCGTCGCTAGTTCTGGCAAAACGGCCGATACAATCTTTTTTTCGCATTTCCCCGCTCGCTGTCAAGGACAAGGGGGTTCGCTTCAACCAGCAAAACATGGCCGCCGACGCCTGTTTACTGAGCAGTCATGCCTGTCGCCATCTCACTCGCTGGCGTCGCGGGCGATAATATCAGGCACAAAGGGGCACACCAACCGGCAGCATTATCCCCAAATACTCGAGCCTCGCGTAAATACATAGAGTGTAAACGCTGTCGCCATGTTATCGTAGTAAGACCGCCCCCCCCCCCCTCCCCCAACGGGGGACTGCAGTACGCGACGGCGTACTAACACAACGGCGACGATATCGACATCGCGGGCTCCGAATTTTCCCATAGTTCTACTCCACGGGCATTTCTCGAAACGCTTGATATTGTGTACGCCCGCCTGGAAGGATTTCAGGCGCGTAGTTAAGATAAGGTGGTTCTCCGCGGCAAAAGAAAGCAATTTCACAAAAGCTTAAAAGCGGCGGCGACGCGTGTGCGGTGAACGCTTGTAGTTTTGGTGTAGACAGGGTGTGTGTGTTCTCGTTGTTGACACCAGCCGGCGATAAGGCACTGCAGGCGGTAGCTCAGTACAGCAAGGGCTAATCCGAGTGACCATCAACGTAACCCCACCGCCAACCCCTCGCGAACCGGTCGCCGACATGGCTCAGGCTGTGTCATGAACCACGTGGTAGAAGCTCGGGTGCTTTCATATCAGCGCGTGGAGGAACGACAGTGCAATTCCGGAAAGTCTTTTTCGAAGGCCGCTGACCACAATTTTTTGTCTGGAGACTTTCCCTCTTTCTTCCTTTGACGTGGATCAAGCTTTGCCGACAGCCTCAGTTGTGACCTCTCTTTTCAAATGTACGTTTGCAGTGAGTGAGCTCCTCAGCCTCGGACTTGTCACTTGTGCACCCAGTAGTTCTTTCACTTGGCAATTATATGCCATCAGTTGGGGTTTAATTTCTATTATTTATGTATACATTATGAAGACGTCCTGGAGCTCCGAACGAGTGTTTTGTGCAGATTACTTTTGCAAACACAAAAAGACTATACCAAAGCAGCGGAATTTTCGAAGTGTTGGCGAGTTGGACCTAAACTCGTTGAAGCAAATTCTTCCGCCTGACTGTTCCACCAAAGTGAGTGCGACGGACTACCTGTGCTACCATTGCTTCATGCACATCACTAAGGAGATCTCGATGCGAAGCTCAGAGCAGTGCCCTGACATATTTGTGCCAGGTGAAGAAGCAATTGAAGATCTAAATCGCAGCATACTACCTACAGATGTGTCGCCGCTGAGACAACCAAGCGTCGTAAGAAGTCGGGACAGGCCTGCCTATGTCAAGAGAAAGCAGACAGAACTGGAGCAGGTTGCTGTCAAAAATATACGCTCAAGGCTACGTATTGCGTACGACAGGGACGCACCATCGGGGTCGTCCGAACCAACATGCTCCACATGCACTGAGTGGGTGGACAACTTTCGGCGGGCCTTTGAAACCGCCACCTCTCTCCGGGAACGTTGTCAACTGCTTACACTCCTGCCGTCAACACTGACGAAGAATGAGGTTCAAAAGATGATTCCACAGGCCTCAATGTACCTCATCAGTAAATCCCGAAAACTCAAGGAAAAGCATGGCGTGTGGTATGAGCCGGATCCTTACACGAGGTGCAAGGTGAGCCCTGAGAACCTGTCTGCTGCCCTAGAGTACTTCACGAAAGACGAGCTACAATGTTCGCGCTAAAGTCCCAACCAGAAGGACGTCATCTCTGTCATGCTCAACGGAGAGAAAACGTTCGTGCCAAAGCGCTTCATGACACGCTCAATACGAGGGGCCTTCCGTATATACAAAGACAAGCATCCCGATTCCGGCGTTGGGCTAACGAAATTTAATTGTTTGCGCCCAAGATGGGTCCAATGTATTCCACACCAGGAAGTGTGCGTTTGTGTGCGCTGCGCCAATTATTATCTTTGTATTGCCGCTCTAGAGAACGTTACAGGCTCAACATTCAACACTGGTGAAATGAACTCGGCATTTCTGTGCGACCCAGCAACAGAACTGTGCCTTCAAGGAGACTGTGATCACTGCCCAAAAGGCCAGTTTCTTACACTCCAGGAACTTGATATCCCGGAGGATGAAGAGATTGTGCTTGCAACATGGGAGTCCGGCGACCTTGTGAAAAAAACTTTGGAACCTGAGACTTTCCTAAAAGTCATCCAAGTGACGGTTGGAAGGTGGGTACTTCACAACCATATCCGGCAAACGCAAGGTAAAGCGATCTACGATGAAAAACAGTGCATGCAACGCGGGAGCATTGTCTCTCATTTTGACTTTGCTGAAAACTGGACCATCGTGCTTCCTGACGAAGTGCAAGCATATCACTGAAAAAAAAAAAGTTTCGATATTTACATGTGTAGTGACGACAAGAAAATCTACAAACAGCTTTGCCATCATCAGTGAGGACCTGTGTCACGACGCCGCTCACGCTTGCTTGGCTCTAGAAAAAGTGAAGGAGTGGGTTGAAGACAACGTTGCGGTATACTCGTACGTGACGTACGTAAGTGACGGCGCCGCCAGTCATTTCAAGAATCGCTACCAGCTTCACCAATTTGCAAAGGACGATTGCCCACAATCCCAGTGGTTATTTTCTGCATCTGGACATGGGAAAAATGCATGTGACGGAGTTGGCGGACTCGTGAAGCACCAGGCCACGCTGAACAACCTGAGAGAACGTTCAGTAAGCGCAATTCAGACGGCCAGGACAATGGTGAGCGTTCTATCAAAGAAACTGAAAGGCGTGCATCTTGTATATCTGGACGAAAATGAGGTTGTTCGGTATCGTGAACAAAAAAAAGAAGAGTGGCTGACGGTGCGCGCCTTCCCTGGCATTCAGTCTTGGCACGCGTGGCGGCTCAGCAAGTCATCAACAGAAGGGACCTGTGACGTATATGTAGCACGCACAGTCGGATCTGCTTGGAAGCAACTTTATTAAATGGGTACAGCGAGGAAAACCTTAGCGTAAGGTGCCGAATTTGATTTCCCAAGGACTGCTCATTTTGAATGCAGGGACATCTTATTTATCACATTTTTCTTCACGGGGTATTTAACCTACTGTTTTTGTTGGTGGTTACTAATAATTTTTATCTGATCACTATAAAAAAAATCCCAAAATGTTATCCTCGAGCAGGATAAAATATATCGGCTTGCCACGATTCATTCATACACCGAGAGCATCGAAGCTGCTCCAGTTAGGCACTATGGCATCCGTCACCTGAAATTGTTTGTAATCGTAAATACACAGCCAACCTAAATATCTTACTATTATATCTTTGTTTTTGTGTGTGGAAGTAAAGTTAATTATTTTACTCTAGATGTAAAATATACCGGAAGGTACAACTTCACACTGCATCATCTTTTCTCAAATCATTAGTCTCTAATATGATACCACTTTGTACGCTTATGTAAAATGCTGTATATAGTTTCTCCTCCCTTTTACTGTGTGACCGATCGCTCTTTTTATCAATGACCTCATCTGAATAAATGTATATAAAAGATTTTTGCAAGTTTCATGAAACTGGAACTCAGAGTCACTTCTTGTATAGGACACTGCTAAGTGTAGGCTTTGAAAAAGGACCCTACTTTGGGGAGTTGTTTCTTCTTTCACAGTGCAATGATGCAACATGTTTTTAATAGAAATGAATGCCGAAATAGAGTATAACAGGGTACCCAAATTTAAAAAAAATCGAAGGTGGTGTTTTTTTTATATTCGCATTGGAATTTTTCTTTGTTTGATTTTTTTCCCATGTTTGCCTAAATATATTGTAACTATTGTGTCACTCAGATACCTTATTTATTTTTTCAATAATAGGCATATATTAGTAAAATAATGTCTGCAAGTTATGTAATAATGATTAAATTATTTCATGAGATACAGATTTCCAAAGTTTGCCATTTGTCGTTCGAGCAGGCATGTTTGGAAATTTTTAGAAAACTAAATAAATTTGTAATAAATATTATTACTTTATATTACAAGCAAGTTGTACCCATAATTTGTTTGTAAAAAGTTTTAAAATGCTCCTAATTTTATTGTTTTAATTATTCACTTTCAAACTTGCCCCCTCCATCAGTGCGCGTTATTGCAACTGTCCACCTCTCCCTGCCTTACGATTTTTCTTGTCTCCAAATTTTTTTTCTGGTCAAAACTAAGTGTGGATTCGTTTATACCAGACACTAGACAATGTCATATAAAAACATCAGTTGATTTAAAAATGTCGACCAGCCACCCTTTGGTCGATCTTATCTGAAATCACCCTACTTCTTTTCCAGAAAAATACGGCGATCCCTTAGATATATTGCCGTATGAGTGACAATTTTTGGTTTTGCAGCTTCCCGCCTATCCGTCCGGCCTTGTTTAGTGAGCTCGAAATTTCGGTTCAGTATCCCTTTAATCCGGCACTGGGTGGAAGAACCTTAGGGTCGACAGTCGAGACGTTCGCACCAGAGTCGATGCAGGCTCTGAGTGGGCTGCCTCCTTTCGTATAGGCTGTGACGATTGGAAGTGTGTCTCCACGTGTCCGTAGGAAACAGTGGGCATTTCTTTCGTGGCGACTATGGTACTCTTCCTGATCCTTGGTTCTTCTATCTTCGGCTCGAAGTGTTGCCATACTCTTGGGTTGTCGGCAATCCCGTGAGATCATAGGCGTGCACAGGGTCCTCCTATAGGGGGGGCCAAGTTTCACTGCGGCGCCCCCCCCCCCCCCCCCCCGTCTCACCGAGACCCTTACGCCGTAGGGGTAAGGTGTTCTAGTGTACCCTAGTAGGAGTGCACTAGAACACCATCTTTTAACCGCGAAATATGACTTCCAAGTTTACTTCAGTGTCACCATAAAACTACCCTTGAGTTTACTCTCCCGCAGATTAATTGGAAGTCTAATTATTGCGGTTTACGAATGGAGCCCGGAGAATGATAAGGCTTGAAATATGTTTGAAACCTAAAAATTAAATCTGAGCTGTGACACCGAACATGACGTAATGCCACAAAACGTCATACTTTATAATGTCACTGTTCAGACTTTATTTTTACGTGTCATCGTATCCATATCCTCGTAGACCGCAGTAATTGGAATTGCGAGTGCTCTGCGTGAAAGTGGACTTAATTACGTGCGCTTTGAAGGGTGGGAGAATAGAGAAGATGAGATAACTTTTCTAACAACAAAAACGATTTACTGCCAAACAAAAGAGGAAACCCCCACGATAAAGAAACCACAGCTTGCACTCGTAGGGCACAAGCACCATCACAAAACACAAAAAGAAAATGAATCGCACGAGGGCTCAGACGATACACAATTTCAATTCACAAGCGGTAGACTCTAAAAAAAACATTCAACACAACACAACAACAGGGCTGGTGCAAATGAAAACAGTAACACACAGTAAGATTAACTACACTATACAAAAGAACTATTCAAGCTGAGCTGTGCAAAAATACTATTGGTGTGAGAGGCGAACCTTAGTTCGGACGGAATCGGCTGTAAAGCACCCTCTTTCGCCGGCTGTCAACCAATTAAGAATAAAGTAGAATTATGTGACATTGTAGGTTAATGCGATAGCATATCATGCGAAATTAAAACATTCATAACAAAAGTTTGCGCGTTTTAGTCGTAAAATGCTTTAAGATATTATCAAAACTGATGGATGTTGCTAGGTCCTGCTCCACAAAGGGCAGCATCAGCCAACGCAGCCGTTCCTGCGACATCGTGGATCTTAAATTGGTCTTTACATGTGCGAGCTTCGAAAATGTTTCTTTGCACGAGCAACTGGTTACAGGAATCGTGGATAAAAGTTGGAAGAGCGCGAGAAAAGTCCTTGAATACTGACTTGTCCAACCCATTTTCTTTGAGTGAATCCAGCCAGTCATAGGCGGTCATGCTGTTTGCTTTTTCGTCGCTGGTTTGGGACTTCAGGAGCTGCATTTCAGCACGCAAGCTGTCGGGATCTACCTCAAAAAAGCTACAAATAAGAGATATTTGTTCGTCGCTCGCAGAGAGACCCAGAAGGTTCTGGACAGCACACGCAAGCTCAAAAGTTTCTTGTGTGAACCTTTCTTCGATCCCTCGAACAAAAGGAGTCAAGCATCGGAAAGAAAACACCGAAACGAAATTCCTCCTCTTTTGTCGCATAAAAACATTAATTCGCCCAGTTTTGGTTAATTCGCTTCGATACATTTGTTCTTCGAACTTCGGGAATCTCGATTTCATTCATCTCGCAGATCGAAGAAGCTTCCGCAAACATCTTTTCAAAGACTGTCCCATCTTTCCTCATCTCTCGCAGCGCTTTTTGCAGATGCCTGACTTCATTGAGTGCAGTGGTAAGGTTAATTTTAGGGTCCTGAAGAGCTCGGCTAACCTTCAAAATAAGCTGTAGAATAGGGTGAGCTGTTTCCATGCTGCAGACAAATTCAAAGCTCACCAGCTGGGAGAGGAGTTCCTTGCCTTTTGCTTTCGTCTCGGGGTGCTTTGTGGAGTCTACAATCGTTCTTACTGCACTCGACAGTTCGCTGTAGCTCTCACGAACGGCCTTTACTGCTTCAGCACGACATGCCCATCTGGTTGTAGACAAAGACTTCAAAGTTTTTCCTCTGTGTGCCGACAGTTTGGCAAATTCGCTCAAAAACAGCATGGCGCACAACACTGTTTTCAATAAAGTTGTACGCAAGCTGCACAACGCCAAAGAAATCAAACATCATTCTGTTTCCTGCTCGGGACAAACATGCATCGAAGGCAACAGTTTTAAGCAGTGGGCATAGCAGTGAACGTAGACGAGTTTGTTGTTCTGCTCTTCGCACTTTGCTTCAACGCCAGCAACGTGCCCTGACATAGTAGAAGCCCCGTCAAAGCAGACGGAACTCACAGAATTCCAAGAAACATTTATGGCTGTGAGAACTGCTTGCAATGTGGAAAACACAGAGTCGCCGTCTAAGTTTTTAAGCCTTTCGAGAATAAGGAAGACCTCCACTGGCCTGTTCTTAATCTCGCAGAAGTACCTAATAACAACGGAGAGTTGTTCATGATGACCGCAGTCCCTTGTTTCGTCGCACATGAGCGAGATTGTTTTCCCTTCAATGCGGTGGACAATCGAAGAAAAAATGGCTGCATGCAGTGACTCTAGGATGTCATTTTGTATTCTGTTGCTGATGTAGGAGGCGTTCTTTGGGCCTGACTCTAAGTGGCCCCGCAAAACGGGGTTGTACTTCTTTAAGATATTAACTATCTTTGAATATAGACCTTGCTCTGCGCTTTCCTTATTTTCACTGTGCCCTCTGAATGGCCTTCCTCCCTTTGCGAGAAGAACAATGATGTCAGTAAGGGGCTTTAGCACCTCACGATTTTGTTTTCGTTTTTATTCAACTTGAGACGCTCGTCGTTCAAAGCTTTCATCCAGCATTGAAGCAATCGATCTGTTTGCTTTGGAGCAATTCCATGACACGACACTGTTAAGATGGCCCTCAGATCTTTCATGCTGAATAAACCTTTCTATCGCTTTCTTCCAAGTTCGAAACCCAGTTGAAACAAAGGATGGGTCTAAATGTGCTTTGGATATACCACTCCCCGGCGGAAACGCCCGACAACAAAAGCAAAAGGCTGCATCTTTTGCTGGACTGTATTCAAGCCAGCTGAACTTTGCAAACCAGTGTTCACAAAAGCTGCGCTTTCGATTATTCGTTTCTGTTTGGGCATAGCTGCCTAGATGAGGCTGAAAAGGACCCCGTGCTTGCCCGGCTTGTTTGTCCAGGTCGCTAGTCGGCATTGGCAGCGACGGGTCGTCGTCAGACACTTGGTTCTGATTGGTGGAAAGCGTTGAGCAAAATCTCGGAGGCTCATCTGGTGCATCAACGATGTGGCTTGGCGTCGTGGCACAGCTTGGCATCGGCGCACAATGTGGCGTCGTGGCACAGCATGGCGAAGTGGCGCAGTCGTCAGCTTGCTGGTGGCTGGACATCTTTTCCGGTTCATTTTGTTCATGCTGCTCTTTGCAGCTTGTTGACTGTGCTGCAAACAAATAAGAGAAGTATAACTTTTTAGTTTCCTTTTTACCTGTTAACATGGCTCTTGGTACACGCTCGAAAAGAAGTCTGAGTAAACAATTACAGGACAACTGCGCCAATAATAAATATATATTCCTGGAAATTTTACGACAGCTTTCTCATTGACAGCTCAGCATAGTTCCTCCAAGCTAACAACAGCAACCGCTGCTCGGAGGCGTGCCAAGCACGGCCTGCTGATTGTGTTTTCTACGTTTTAACGTAAACAACCTTTTTGAAAAAAACTAGGTTGCTAAAAAGCTAGATCTTTTTTTTTATGTCGGTGACGTTAGTCGTGCTAGAGTTACTAGTGAAGCCTAGGAGCACTACCTTCTTTGTTCATCGCGACAGAAGTTCGCGCCCTTCTCATATAGTTAATAATTTCGAGAGAGATATTCGTGCATAATCCTGCACACAGCGTATACACGACCCAAGCATTTTAAGACTGCGTTTTATTAATGGTGAGCACTGGCGCTGGGCACGGAAATTCCCCGTCCCCGAGTTGCTGAGTACGTCGGTGAAGACAGACGGGGCTCTAATAGAAACGGTGCTAAATTCGTTAGACGCTTTTTCCTTTGTGAGGACTTAAACATTCATGAGTGGGTGCGTCTCTCACTCTCACTGTTGCCTTCGTTCGTGAGGCGCTTCATTTACCTCAACAAGATCAGTCATTTTACTCAACGGGGTCCTGTTGAGGAGCCACGCTATCCTCTGCGAACAGACTTTGTAGAATAATGACACCGGCACGTGCTGCTATATCGAGACTTCTAGGGAAAAGGGTATGAATAATTTAACCAACTAAACTGAGCTCTGGAATGAATTTAATTGTGCCTTCAACGACGAAGAAAAATACAAGGTCAGCTTACTCGTTTTTTCTTGGAAGGATCGCATTATGTGAATGAAACGGCCTCCAGGAAGCCTTCATACAAGCAGGCGTACTGAACGTCCCTGAATCGACTCATCCAATCACCAAACCAGTACCGATGTGCACGGTGGACCCCTTCTTTCGTTTCTAATCCACTGCACTGTTCTCCCTTCCTATACTGCTCCGGCAATTTATGGGACTCTAAAATAGCGGTGTCGTTTGCAAGGGCACCGACAGGATCTTCTTTCTAACATTTTCCACACATTCAGTTTTAATATCCGGCCACTAAACTACCAGTATATACCCTGGAAAAGTTTAAATGTAAATATTTCCACAAGTTGGACACTCGAAAAAACTTCAAAGTAAAGTGTTCAGATTACGCTGTATGAACACCACCTGGACTCATCGAATCCTGTTTATTACCTACGTCTTCCTTACGAAACATCATTACACTACTACGGCGTCGACTCGTCGATTATGCACCGAGTGTCCGCCGAAACACGTATTAGACACGAGTCATTGTCGAACGCTGACGTAGGAGTAAGACTCGGATTCACTTTGTAATTTGTACCCGCTCTCGGTCGTGGCTTCACACTTCAAGTGCACGAGCATTGCCATAGTAAAGGCGGTAAAGTACAGTTTGAACACGGCCCGGCAGAAGACAGAAATATTTGCGATAATTTTTGGACCTTCTGCATGCAACCAAGATTCCAGTTATACGGCGTTTTCTTCGGAATAAGCCTCGGCCGAGATTCGAACCGGTTAAAACAGTGATGTATAGGTGGTGCTAGCTGTACTAATATATATATATATCAGAGATCCGTACTTGCGGAGTTGCTATGCTAGGAGTTTATTGTACGTATTACGACAGTTTCGCCGAGAGGCTCGGCTTCGTCAGAAGATGGCATCTCGGCGAAACTGTCGTAATACATACAATAAACTCCTAGCATAGCAACTCCGCAAGTACGGATCTCTGACTTATTACATTTTCCCGGTCCATTGTTCTCAAGCTACTCTGCCTCACCTCTATATATATATATATATATATATATATATATATATATATTGTTAGGATGGAACCTTTACTGTCCGTCCTAAATCCCAGAACCTCACTGCACGTTCCCCCGGTCCGTCCTCGTCGTCTTTCCCATTCCGTGTTTGTACTCTCGCGGCACGTGCGCGGCACGTGCGCCTGGCATAGTCCTTCGTCAGACACTCCTCGCAGGTCTCCCCCTCTTGAGACGTGAACCAGACGGGAGTATATCTGGAACTGGCTCGTGGTACGGTGTCAGCTGGTCCGCGTTAGCCACGTGTCGGTTTCGCCCAGTAACTGGGTCCTTAAGCACAAAGTCGTTAGCACCCAGGCACTGGACCACACGGAAGGGCCCCGTGCGGCGTGGAGCAAGCTTCGCAGTAATGCCTTTGGCCGCATCGCTCAATGTGTGGGCATCAAGGAGGACAAGGTCACTTTGACGTATTGTTGCAGGCTTCCGGTGCCGGTCGTAATAAGTTTTCTGGGCCTGCCTTGCTTTCTCTTGGTGATCCCGAACGAAATCGAGTGCGTCGTGCAGGCGCCGAGTGACTTCCGCCGCAAAAGCATGACATTCTGAAGCTGGTGGCTCGCTGTCATCCTTGAGTCCCGCCACTTCCCACGGGGTGCGAAGCTCTCGGCCGTAGCAAAGGAAGGCTGGGGTGAATCCGGGGACGACGCTTTCTGCCGTGCGCATCGCGAAAGCGATTTCAGGAATGTGCTGGTCCCAGTCTCTGTGGGTGGAACAATATGCTCTAAGGCTCTCCTTCACCGTGCCATTGTGCCTCTCTACCATTTGTCCTGATGGCCTGTATGGCACAGTGTGGCGGTCGGCGATCCCCCAGTGGCTTAGGAGACCTCGCCACAGTTTACTGACGAATGGCTTGCCGTTGTCACTGGAGATGGAAACAGGTGTGCCGTGCCGGCAGAAAACTTGCACCATGCACTCTATAATGGTTTTGCTGGTTGCTGTTCGTAAAGGAAAAAGTTCGATAAACTTTGGGAATTTGTCGATTATCACCAAAAGGTGTTTGTTGCGTCTAGGTGTGGTGGGCAGAGGTCCTACAATGTCCACACTTAGCTCCTCCATTGGTGCAGTGGCCCACTGGCTGCTCATAAGCCCTTGTGGCTTCTGGCGGCGGGCTTTAGTGCGTTGGCACACTTGACAGCAACGAACGTGCCTGGCGACGTCAGCTCTCATTCCCAACCAGACAAAGCGGGAAGAGACGCGTTTTAGAGTTTTGAAAAAAACCTGCGTGAGCGCTTGTGGGATGGTCATGTGACATCTTAAGTGCCAATTGGCGAAGATGGGTCGGGAGCCAGGGCACCTTTCTTTCCCCGCGTAGTTGAACGAGGAGGCCGTTGGCTTCTACTTCGGTTGTTTCCGCCAAGTCCGCCAGTAGGCGCCGGTCAGGGTCATCATCAGGAAGCTTCATGCCTTCTTTAACACTCAGGAGCCTCGACAAAAGAGTGTCCTGGGGGGCTATGTTGCGCTTTTTGCACTCCCAGGAGACTAGGGAGAGGGAAGTGACGTCAACGACACAGCAAACGCAGATTGGGTGTTGACAGAAGAAAACGAAATCAACGTCCAATCTGCGTTTGCCTCTGTCGTTGACGTCACTTCCCTCTCCCTAGTCTCCTGGAAGTCCAAAAAGCGCAACATAGCACCCCTGGCTCCCTACCCTAGCCTAACCTGGAGGTGCCAGATGAACTGATAGCCCGCCTTTTGAGACAAACCGACGGATCCGTGATGCATCGGGAGCGAGCTTCTGTTCATCTGGCACCTCCAGGTTGTCCATCTTCGATCCCGGACGAGCCCCCCACTTGTTAGGATGGAACCT
Source organism: Ixodes scapularis (assembly GCF_016920785.2). NCBI lineage: Eukaryota > Metazoa > Arthropoda > Arachnida > Ixodida > Ixodidae > Ixodes > Ixodes scapularis. The sequence continues at coordinate 96,943,741 of NW_024609846.1, forward strand.
TTACTGTCCGTCCTAAATCCCAGAACCTCACTGCATGTTCCCGCGGTCCGTCCTCGTCGTCTTTCCCATTCCGTGTTTGTACTCTCGCGGCACGTGCGCGGCACGTGCGCCTGGCATAGTCCTTCGCCAGACACTCCTCACAATACATATATATATATATATGTATATATATATAGAAATTTAGAAAAATAAAAAGGATAGCAAATGCGAAGTCTGTCACCTTACCTGGTTTCGTAAGCCATGTTAGTAACCGCTTCCGCTGGGCTTCATTCTCTGCTGACTTCTTTTCCCGTAATTTCTTGAACTCCCGCTCCAGAGAGTTTGCTCAACGACGTGACATTGATGTGCAAATGGCCAAAGTAGAAAATGAAGAAGAGAAAATGATGGTGGGCGTATTCACGCAGTGGTCTTTGGTAGGATGCGGTTGCAAGCAGCGCAGGTGGCTACTTAACTTGCTCGATAACTTGAAGCCTTAGCAGCACTACTCTACTTTAAAAAAAATTACTGAAGATGAACGTCGTCATACCTACTTTTAAAGAGAAAACGCTGCCACGTCGTCACCTTCGACAAACGAGGGGCAGTCAGTTCATGACTAGTAACGACATGGTTGCCTTTTTTTTTTTTTACAGAAAGGGCGAAAGAAATAAAGGAAAAGGTATTTCGGAAAGAGTATCCTCTTCGACTTCTAAATGACCATCTAGGAGACTCCTAGATGATCGGCTTTGGAAGTTACCTTCTCAGAGCTTTAGGGGCAGCTCTAAAGGGTGTTGTTCTTCCCCAAACTATGTGTCCGGCTGTCAGAAGCCCTCAATCTGAATATTGCTAGCAATCCGCATGTTCGTGTACTTTTCCAAATTCCCAAATCCCTGTCTATTATCCTGTGAAAACTACGTAGTGTGTGCTAAACACGAGGATATCTCGATGGCCCTCTTCCATCGCTAACTCCCCCCCCCCCCCCCCCCCCCCCCAATGACCTTCCCTACTCTACAATACAACTGCTCTTCCCCGCCCTAGGCTCTAGCCCGAGCCAAGAAAGCTTACGAAAACCGCTTAGGCTTCCTGATATAAAGAATTGCAGATTGTGGGCAAATGGTCACCGCAACCTTATCCGCTCAATAACCTGAACCATTTCCTGATATTCCTTCTATCCGTTTAACCTTTTTGGTTTTTCTTTCTTCCAAGCCAGGTAGTAACTTCTTCGGTAGAGAAGGCCCACATATCTCCCTACCCACTGACAAGATCTCCCATTTTTAAACCGGAAAGTGGGTTGGCGTCGTTTGCATTGGACAACAAGCTGGTCATAATTGACACAGAAGATTGACACCTAGCACGAGTCCTTGGCGATGACGTCTTTAGTCCCCCTTAGCCGAGTAGGCAGCTGCCTAGAGGGGCCAGGCTCTGGCAGGGGCAGACCCAGACGTCCATTTTAGGGTGGGGGGGGGGGGGGGCGGTTCCTCGGTGTAAAACGGCGGGGGGGGGGGGGGGGGGGGGGGGGGGGAGTGGGGAGTGTTTATATTTTTTGTGGAGTTATCGTTTTTACTAAACTCTGATAACATAACATAGATTTTAAGAGCTTTTGTATCGGTTTACCTGTCGGGGATGAACTCTTTGAATTAAAACCTTTCGGGTGACCGCGCTAGAAGTAAGTATCTAGAAAATTGTGGTGGCACTATCCTTTCTGAACACCATAACGCAAGGAATTTTGTAGTTCATAGGAAACGGGATTACTCCATTCGCGTGGCTGCGCGCTACAAATAGAAAAAAAAAGTTTAACTACTGGGGATGAATGTTTGGTGCTATAGCGGCTGTGACAATTGCAGACAGTGTAACTTGATGGGTCAGATATCCCCGGCTGTGCTACAACTTTTTGGTTCCTTTTGCTTGAATATTTATATATTCTCGTTACACCCGCAGAGTATGTACGGAGAGCCAGCCTTTGCCAACTATACGGAGGAAGCTCATGCAGCTAATGACAATGCGAAAAACCTTTTAATCTAAAACTCGGCTGTTCTTTAAGATTAAGCTTGGCATAGTAAAAACGTGGTTTTAAAACATACTTTTCATTGTCGCCGGTTGCTTCAATGAGCGAGTACGTTGCAAACAAGCGACAAAAATGGCCCGGCGGCTTCGACGCTGCTCGCGGCGTCAAAACACTGTTGAAGCAGCGATCGAACCGAACGCTGCCAGGCAAGTTCGTCGGTTGTTCGCCGTATATTTGGAATGTCCAGAGCGCAGCACATGCGGCATTGCCAACCCAAACTCGTGTTTTCACGTGTTCTGGATGCAACTCGAGAGAACGGGAGCGGATAATTGTTGAATATTTTTGAAAGCATGTTGCAGTTCGGCAACTATAACTTTTAAACTTAGACAAGACCTTCAACCAGTAATGGATCCTTCCAAATTATATTCAATTGCACTTCGTCTGGATATTTTCTGTATGAAAGGAATATTTACTTATTTCTGGGTAGTTAGCTCATTCGTCGGTCTTTAAAGGGATACTACAACGAAATTTCGGCGCTCATTTTTTAGTGTATATGTGTTCAAAAAAGCAGCACCACATCGAACATACCAATATCTTAAAAAAGTCACAAAAGGATTTTTAAAACGAATTAAACGATTAGCAAAGAGTACCTGGTGGATGCCGCTAACGCCTCGCTTGTAATACCCGTCTAGGAACCTTGGCAGCTAGTGACGGAGGTTGTCTCGCCTCCGGCCACGACGAGAGAAGAGGGTCAGGAGGAACTCCCCTCTTCCCGAGAATGCCTTTTGTGTGTCACAGAAGTCGCTATTGTTTCCCTACAAGATTATAGAAGATTAACCCGTCACTCAATATTTGTACAAAAGCAGCCGCTTCGGTGGCTGGAACGACTAGGCCATCCTCTCGACGTCAGCCTCGCCGTAGCTTTGCTCGTCTTGAGACGTCCTACGTCACGATTGCGTTGGATGTCACGTGGTCTCCGCTGGGCCTTCTCCGAGCGCTTGCCAGAGTGGGCCGTTTATAACGAAAAATACAGCCACCAGGCTCAAAATACAAACGTGCGATTGTCATTTACGGATATTGTAGATCATATTCAACCTACTTTTGAACACGACGGGAATATTTCAAATTCCGTTGAAGTATCCCTTTAAAGGGCAACTCCGCTTCATTTTTGGTTTTGAAAAAACAATTCAGTCCTCTTCAGTATCGCCTAGAAAGACCACACGTGACATCTTACGACGCAGTTCTGTCTAAATGTTTCTTAAACGGTCCGGCAAACTTTGCAACTCGCCAAGTTGCCGAAATCGGCTGACTTGAGCGGGCGAATTCAGGCGCAACCAACAGCGCAGTCAAGGCTACGGCATGGGCGGAGCCAACATTGAGCTAAACGGCATCTACATGGCCCCCTTTTGCTTGTTTTCACTTCTTCGGGCGAGCGTAGCGCATGACGTCAGCAACGTTGCCTCTCGGCGCTCAGCAGTGTCCACGTGATTGGCGTAACGCGCCTGCGCAGCGCGTTTCTTAGGAGCCGTCCGGCCGCCCGCCGTTACCGCCGTCTTCCGCGTCACAACCGCCGTCGTCGTCTCACCGATTGTGATTATTGTCTCTCGGAGTTTCGTCCACACTACGGACACCACGTGCGCGCACACTTATGCCGCAGCTGTGCAGACGTCGTCGAATGCCGTAGACACCAAAACGTGGCGAAGAGTGCGGTGCAGACGACACTCGCGCCTGCCACGCGCCCGCCCCAATCCCGCCCGTCGTTGGGCCGAGGATCACGTGACATCTCGTACCACGTGATGGCCATGTACTTGGCGACCCGAGGCCAATGTTGCCGGGCGAAGCCAAAGTTTCGGTTTCGATTTCCGCTCGTGTTTAAAGTCAGATTTAAAAATATATATCCCATTTTTCGCGAAGCAAACGACGTAGCGTGTTTTACTAGGGCTTTTTAATTCGAAATCAATCATTATCCCGAAATCTTCGGAATTGAGCGTGTTGCCCTTTAAGTACATCTGCCACACTCCCGTCAGGTTCTGGTCGTGGCCGCAGGTTAGAATCTCGCAGCTCTGACCCTCCCAAGCCGGCAGGCAAGCCTGCTTGCGGAGCTCAGGAGAGCTGTGCTCCTGCCCTATCCACCCCCCCCATCTACCCCTGAGTCTGACCAGGAGGAGATGGAGTGGCAGAATCCAAAAACCAAGCAAAAAACTAAAAAACCTGTGATCCCTCCGAAGTGATGACATCTCTTTCACTCTTCACCCGTGTGCTCATAATTTCATATCTTAGTGATGGTTTCAGTGCTAATGCACTGGAACTGTCGAGGGCTCCTAAGTAACCTGAATGATGTGGAGTTTTTGCTGGAGGAACACAAGCCACGTCTGCTTTGCTTGCAGGAGACTCATTTAAACCCCAGCCATACGAACTTCCTCAGACGGTACCAGGTATTCCGGAAGGATCGTCCGCGCTGTGTCAGTTCTTCTGGAGGAGTTGTGGTGGTTCTCCCGAGAGAAGTGCCCTGTGTACAGGTCCCACTGTCTACCTCACTGGAAGCAGTGGCTGTACGATTCATGCTTCACAAATCTCTGAGAGTGTGCTCTTTGTATCTACCACCATCCTTTACTTTGAAATCCTCAGATTTTGATTCATTTTTAGACCAGCTTTCTGAGCCATTCCTTTTGATGGGCGATTTTAATTGTCACAACCCTTTATGGGGGAGTACACGTCGTGACATCCGAGGATAAATTATTGAGTCTGTCTTATTCTCGCGAACACTTTGTCTTTTTAACACTGGTGAGCCTACCTTTTTTAGCTGTCAACACTTTTCTTCATCATGCATTGATCTCTCTCTTGGGACTGCCACACTTTTCCCTAACTTCTCATGGCGTGTGCACCCTAACCCATAGTGTAGCGACCATTTCCCCATAATTTTAAAGTGCACTGCTCCTTCATCCTCTCTCATGACACGTTCGCCACGCTGGAAGGTAGACCAGGCAAACTGGGCCATGTTTGAAAGTTTATCTGAGATTAACCCTGAAACTTTAGTTGGCTTGGATGTGAATGATACCTGCAAATGCCTTACTGCCTCTATTATCGAGGCAGCTCATAGAGCTATTCCGCAGTCTTTTAGACGCCTTCCTGCTAAGCCAAAACCTTGGTGGGCTAAGGAGTCCAGTGAGACTCGAAAAAAAAAAATTGTTCATGGGATGTGCTACGCCGGTACTCAACCCCTCCAAATGTTTTAGCCTTCAAACGGGTTTGGGCGAAGGCTCGATATGTTCGTCGTCAATCAAAAAAGACGACATGGAAGAAATACACCTCCTCCGTTAATAGTCACACCAGTGTAAAAGTTGTCTGGAAAAAAGTGCATAAGATTAATGGGGATTATCGAGCCTTCTCCATACCGCTTTTTGCTCTGCCAGGTGGTGTACTGCCTAGCCTTGAGCAGCAGGCCAATATTCTAGGGGAGCACTTTGCATCGGTGTCAGGTTCATCGCATTACTCGGCAGCATTTTTAAAGCATAAAAGTGTTGTAGAGAAGAAGAGAATAAATTGTTCTGGAGGACTACGAGAACCATATAATAGACCATTTACTTTTCGAGAGTTACAGGCAGCATTAAATAAAAGTAAAAATACGTCCCTTGGAGCCAATCGGATCCACTACTGTATGCTCAAGCATTTGCATTCCAATACCCTGCAGGCGCTTTTAAACTTTTTTAACCAGATCTGGAGAGAGGGTGTCTTCCCAGATTCTTGGAAAAGAGCTGAGGTTATCCCACTCCTCAAGCAAGGAAAAGATCCATCATTACCCTCAAGTTACCGGCCCATAGCCCTCACCAGTTCCTTGGGGAAAACCTTTGAACGGATGGTTAACTCAAGTGGTAGTAGTAGTAGTAGTAAACAATATTTATTTGCCCAAGCATGGGTTAATGACTGAACGGGAGACCCCTAGGGTCGCCCCGCTAGCCACCCCTCAGACGGCGGCCTGAACCCTCTGGGTTTTGGCGGCGTCTTCGGCCAGCTGGATATAGTTGGTTCTGCACCGAGGGGTCGGAGCAGAGGAGTAGGGTTTCCCAGCTCTCCTGGTTGACGATCTTCTCCAGTAGGGGGTGAGACTTGCGGTCGATCCTGCTGCACTCCCACACCATGTGTCGGAGGTTGGCGTGGCCGCCGCAGAGCTTGCAGTTTGGCTTGTACTCGTCGGGGTACCATTTATTGAGTAGGGAGGGGCTCGGGAAGGAGCCCGTCTGGAGGCGGCGCCATGCCACCGACGTCCTCTTGTCCAGCGAGGGGTGCGCGGGTGGATAGCGTAACCTCTCGCCAGTGTAGTGATCGAGAATGTCCCCGAATTTGACCAGCCTGTCACTCCCCGAAAAAAAGGCCAGAGAAGAGTCCAGCGGCTCCCCGGCCCGGTGAGCGAGTTCTCGGGCCGCGCCGTGTGCCTTCTCGTTGCCGGGGAGCGACGAGTGCGCCGGTGTCCAGATGAGCTGTACTCTCGTTGACGTCTTCTCGGGGTCGCCCAGGACCTTGAGCGCGGCTGTAGAGATTCTTCCTTTGGCGAACTGCCGGATGGCTTGCTGCGAGTCGCTGACGACGATGCGTGCCCCCCGGATTCGGATCGCGAGGGCGAGGGCCACCTCCTCCGCGACTTCCGGTTCGGACGTTTTGATACTGCAGCTCGAGATCACTTCTCCCTGTTGGTTGACCGCTGTTGCGACCATGGCACCCCCGCCGGCTCTAGCAGCGTCCGTATAGTGGACGCCCTCCGCGATGCTTAGCCGTTTCTGGAGCGCCTTGACTCGCGCCGCTCTGCGTTCCGCGTGATGCGTCGGGTGCATGTGCTTTGGGATGTTTGGTATGACGAGGGCTTCCCTGACCCGCCTAGGGACGTCGGCCTTCTCCCCCGTTTGCCTCTCGTAGCGGATTCCAAGGCTGGCCAAGATGTGGCGGCCCGTGGCACTCTTCGTCAGCCTCTCTAGCTGCGAAACACACTGAGCTTCTATGATCTCTACCGTGTTGTGCAGACCTAAAGCCGCGAGCTTCTCGTTCGAGGTGGTGTCCGGGATGCCGAGTGCTCTCTTGTATGACTTTCTGATGAGACAGTTGAGCTTGTTCGTTTCCGTGAGGCCGAGTCTTAGGAAAGGGAGGACGTACGCCAGTCTACTGACGACGAAAGCGCGTACTAGGCGCACGAGGTTCTTCTCCTTCATGCCATAGTTTCTACCGGCGATTCGGGAGATGAGGCGCGTAATTTGGTACGCAGTTGCTTTTAGCGACGCTATCGTTTCGGAGTTGTTTCCGTCGGCTTGTATCCTGAGGCCTAGGACTCGTATGCTCCTGACCGTGGGGATTCTGTTACCCTGGGCGTACAGCTCGATGTCCGACGGCAGCTGGCGGGCACGGACCGGCTTGAGGAGGAGGAGTTCGGACTTCTGCGGGGAGCAGGCAAGGCCCCTTGGTTCGACGTAACTTTCCACCGCCCGAATCGCTTCTTGCAGCGTGTCTTGTATGAAACCGTCGCTGCCGCCGGTCACCCAGAGCGTGATATCGTCGGCGTAAATGCTGTGGTGTAATCCGCCGATCGCTTCTAGCTTCTCTGGAAGTCCGATCATGGCGACGTTGAAGAGGTACGGTGAAAGGACCGAGCCCTGGGGCGTCCCTCTTCCTCCTAGCATGATGTCGTCTGACGTGGCGCCTCCAATCGAGATTTGCGCCGTTCTGTCGTTGAGAAAATCCTGAATGTAATCGTGCGTGCGAGCGCCCACTCCGAGCATTTCCAGGTTCTCGAGAACGGCGTCGTGCTTGACGTTATCAAAGGCCTTGGTAATAGGAAGTTTTAGAATAACGTACGCAATTTTAGCGCGCGCTAGCGCTAAATTTAGCGCTTGTATTAGAGCACACGACGCGAGAGAGTTTTAGAATAGCGTTTCTCCGCCGCGACGCAAAAGCCGAAGCATCTCGCGCTTGCGACGCCACCAAGATACAGTAAAAATTTTTATTTCACACACGAAGTGATGTAACTTCAGAAGAAAACGAGTTTTTTTGTTCCAGAGTAGCATTTTAATTTGTTTAAACATTAGAACGCGACGCGAGCGGTTGACTGGTCGTGTCCGCTTGCGTCGCCTCGGCAAGAGAGGTCTCGTGTACTGACCTTCGCACATCGTTCCTTCGCCGTGAAATGTTCGCGCGTCGCAAGCATCAAGTTGCCGGTGATCGCTGCCAAACCGAGTACATTGTCGTCCTGTATTGAAAATTGCTGTCGCGAGAACGCCGCCGACGTCGCACTCACGACGCCGCCAAAGCAGCCGCCGACATCATCCTGGAAGCCGCCATTTTTTTTTTTTTAACTCTGCTCGTCTTGGCTTAAGCCAACTTCCCATCACGAATCCTCCTTGGAGAAGCCCAAAGACTCTTTGCGTACGCACGCTATTTCCGAGAAATAGCGCACGCTAAAATTGCGCACGCAAAGCGCGAAACCTGGTTTGCGTTCGGAGCATGCGCAGTGGCGACGACGCTATTCTTTGCGCACGCAAAGCTTTAGCGTGCGCTATTCTAAAACTCCCTATTGTCAAGCCCTAATATCGCTCTCGTGTCTAGGCGCGAGCTCTGCTCACCGTCTATGATCTGATGCTTGAGCCGGAGCATGATGTCTTGCGTTGATAGCTGTGGTCGAAATCCGATCATGGTGTGTGGGAAGAGTTGTTTTCGTTCCATGTAGTTGTTCAGTCTGTTTAGGATAACGTGCTCCATCAGTTTTCCCACACACGAGGTGAGGGAGATGGGGCGCAGCGCATCGAGCTGGGGCCTCTTCCCCGGCTTGGGAATCATAACCACTTTCGCCGCCTTCCACTGCCTGGGTATTTTCCCGTTCTGCCAGCACTTGTTCAGAAATCGCGTTACTGCTGCGACCGCCTCCGTGTCCAGGTTTCGAAGCATCTTGTTTGTGACGCCATCGGGACCGGGGGCCGACTTGGTCTTGAGACCGCGTATGACGTCCGCGACTTCGTATTCTGTGATGTCTTCGTCGAGGAGGGCGTTCGCCTCTCCACGATAGGTTGTTAGCTGTCTTCTCGGGTAGTCGCCGATGTATCGCTTCCGGACGTCTTCTATCAAGTCCGCCTCTCCCCCTTCGTGCCTCCTGATGATTTCGCACAACTTGTTTCTCTGCGCAGTCTTGTTACCCTCCGGGTCGAGCAGGTGGTGCAAGATGTTCCACGTCCTAGGCACGTTCGGCTGCCCGTCGAAGCCGTCGCACGTGTCTTGCCACTGCTGCGACGGGACTTGGTTAGCATGTGCTTCTATGGTCCTGCTGAGTTGAGCTATTCTTCTGCGCAGGCTCCTGTTTCCCTTCTGGGTCCGCAGTCTCTGCTCCAGCTTCGCCTTTGCCTCCCAGAGGTGTAGCAGTCGGCTGTCCGCCACCGTCACGTTCGCCTCTTCGGGAACGACCTTGGTCGCCCGTTCGGCTGCCGCTCTAAGGCTTTCCGACCACTCTTCGATATTTACAATGTCTTCGGTTCCGTATTCCTTGAGTATTTCCCTGAACGCGTCGCGTCCCATTCCGTGATCTTGCACCGCTTGCCTTTCGGCTTTGCCGGTCCCGCTGCAGTCGTGATGCAGAGGACGAAATGGTCGCTCCCGAGATCTTCCCACGTGTTGGACCACAGAGCGTTTTCGGTGCCTTTTACAAAAGTAAGATCTGGGGTCGTGTCTTGATTTCTGTGGTTACCCCGCCGCGTCGGTTGGTCTGGATCGGTGATGAGAGAGAGGCCGTACTCGTGCGAGTCGTTCCACAGGTTCCTCCCTTTGATTCTTTCAACTTGATACCCCCAATTCGGGTGTGGGGTGTTGAAGTCCCCCGCGACAAGAAGTGTCTGCCCTTTTGCGATGTTCGTGGTCGCCTTGAAAAGGGGGGCGAATCTGTGCCTCTTCGAGGGGCTGCTGTAAATGTTCAAGACGAAGATGCTGCGCCTGTCTTTCTTTTCGTGCGATATAATTTCGATCAGGACGTGATCAACCGTGGATACCCCGGTTTCGTGCTCTATGACCGGGATGTTCCTCTTCACCATCGTCGTGACCAGTGTCTTGTCTTGCGCGTCCTTCCCGTATGACTTGTAGCCAGATAGTTTTGCTAGTCTTTTTGGTTCTTGTAGGGCCACGACGTCCGGGCGATCCCCCTCTTCCTTGTGATTGATGTACTGCTGCAGATTGCCCCTCTTTTTTCCGTACCCGCGGCAGTTCCACTGCCAGATGACGTACTTCCTACGGCTCCGATCCATCTTCGTTGATCATAGCCTCAGTCTCTGGTCGTGTGATGTTCCCCGTGACTCTGGTGTAGTGCGCCCAGGCGTCGAATGGGTTCGGCGTGCCCTGTGCCAGCCTCGAGGCGCGGCTCTGCAACTCGGTCAGCATCCTCTCCATGCATCCTGTGATCGCGCTCTCCAACATGTTTTTCGTCACGAAGGTCTCTTGGTCCCCGCTAACGGGTTTTGCCTCGCGTGCCTCTCCTCTCGGTCGCGCCGTGACCCGCGCCCTCCGCTTCAGTGGCGGTGACGCAAACTCACCACCGTCAGACTCCGCGGAGATCGTCTCCTGCGTTGCGTACGCAACCTCTACTCTTTCACGCGTCCCCTCTTTAAGCCTGTTTAGCTCCTGGCGGAGCGCCTTATTCTCTTCTAAGGCCTGCTTCAGCAAAGCCTTAATCTCTGCTAGCTCGTTCGCCTGGCTCGTTTCTGCGAACGCGTTACCCCTCTTGTTCTGTGGAGCCTTACGGGAGACCATCTCCGCCCACCTCACGTGGCGTTCTCCGCCGCTTCTGGATCCCGACTGCCGTCGTCCGCCCGTCCTCGAAGTCGACCTGGATCTCCGTCCCTCGGCACGGCTCCTCGATCGCGAGCGGGAGGCGTCCCCTAGCAACTTGGGAAAGTTCTCCTCTCCCTGCTTCAGGAGGCCCTGCTTGTTCCGTTTCTTTTCCCAGCTTCTCTGCAATACGATGTACGGCGTCTTGAACTTCGTTTTGCACTTTTGGTCGCCCGTGGGGTGCGCCTTGCCGCATACCCTGCACGCCGGCGTGCACGCATGTTCCGCCGGTGGGTTCAGCGTCCAGCAGCCTTTGCATCTTCTCTCCTCCGGCCTCGGACATACGTCAGTGCGGTGTCCGACGCGACCGCACTGCCCGCAGCACTCTATCTTTTTTTTATGCAGGAAGCATTTCTTTTCGGTGGCCCCATACCGGACAAAGTACGGGACCTTCTTCCCCTCGAACACGATGACCACGGAGCCGGAGTGTCCCATGCGCCGCGCCTGGAGGATCGAGGGATTCCTGGCTCCAATCAGGTTGCCGTTGATGTCTTCTTCCGTGTCCTCCTCCGGTATTCCGTGGATGACCCCCTTGGCGGTGTTCTCCGGTGGCGTCGTGTACGCTGCCACCCCGAACCTCTTGCCGTCCAGCAAGATTTCCACAATCCCCCTGTACCTCTGAGCGTTTTTGAGCACTGGTGTGCTCACCACCATGATGTTCTGGTCCTTGTTCACGCGGAAGACTTCCCCGCTCGCCTCCTCGGTGGAGATCTTCGCCGCCATCAATATTCCCCGTTGAATTTTGACTTCGTTCTGCCTCGAGGTGTCCAGGCCATCTCTTGGGCGGATAATGACCTTTATGTCGTCCTCCGGGAGCCTCGGCGCCCTCGGCCACTTGCTTCTAGAACGTTCTCGAGGCCCGTTCCCCGTTTTTCTATCAAAAGTGCGTTTTGGCGGGAAACTGGCAGTTAGGCCTAGCACGTCCGCCCGTCGCTGCTTCTTGACATGGATGTCTATCCAGTCTCGGCTGCTGGCGTGAAAGTCCTCCGGCCTAATAGGCTCACCTTCAACTTCGACGACCCTCATGTCGCCGGTCCAACGGGGATGGACGTCCCTTTCGCCCAAGTGAATGGAATCCATCTGCCCGAGTCGGCGGCGGCCGGCGCTACGCTGGCTCTGGGTGGTGCGTTAGGCCCAGGGGGGCGGCGGCCCTGCTTCGCTTCGGGAAACGGTGATAACTCACGAAAAGCGGTCCGCACACCCGAAAAGCGGGTATCTACTCGTTCCTCTCGGGTTCTGCCGCACGTTCGTGGTCGATTCCAAGATCCAAAAGTAAATGGTCAGCCAAAAATTTTGATGAATCCCGCTCATCGTTAACTCAAGATTGTTTTTTTTTTTCTAGAGGAAAATAACCTCCTCGACAAGTTTCAGTGCGGTTTCCGTGCCCACAGATCAACGGTGGACCACCTAGTCCGACTTGAGAAAACTATTCGTGAGGCTTTTGTTAATAGACAGCATTGTGTTTCCGTCTTTTTTGATATAGAGAAAGCTTACGACATAACATGGAGGTACGGAATCTTGAACGACCTTGTCTTCGTATGGAATTCGTGGCCAAATGCTCTCACTCATCAAAAGCTCCTTGGAAGACAGATACTTTCATGTCAAGCTTGGTACAACCTTCTCTCGTAGTTTTGTCCAAGAGAATGGAGTTCCACAAGGTGGTGTCCTTAGTGTAACACTGTTCTTAATAAAAATGAACTCTATTGCAAGGTCTATCGCACAGTCACTTTCCTACTCTCTTTACGTGGATGACTTGCAGATCTCTTGCTGTTCGTGTAACTTTTCAGTCTGCGAGAGACAACTACAGCTGGGAATTAGTATTCTGATGAGGTGGGCTGATGCCAATGGGTTGAGTTTTTCAACAGAGAAGTCAGTATGTGCAAAGTTTTCATTACGTAGAGCATGGTCCTAGAGCCTAGTCTGACCTTAAGGGGTCAGGCAATTCCTGTTCGTAATGAACACAAATTCCTAGGAGTGATATTTGATAAAAAGTTAAATTTCCGTAATAATATACTTAACCTGAAACAGAAGTGTTCAAGGTCAATGAACCTCCTAAAGGTGCTTTCACATAAGTCTTGGGGTAGCGATCGGGAATCCCTCCTTCGTCTCTACCGCTGCTTGGTTCGTTCAAAGTTAGATTATGGATGCGTAGTGTATGGATCCGCACGCCAATCTACGTACCCTTCAGGTGTTGGATCCGATTCACAATCAAGGCCTGAGGCTTTCCACTGGTGCTTTTCGGACGTCCCCTATACCTAGCCTGTATGGTGAGTGTAATGAATATTCACTTGAAAAGAGACGATTTTATTTAGGGTTCCAGTATGTATTAAGAATTCGCTCTATCCCTTCTCATCCAATCGAAGAAGCAACCCAGGATTCTCGCTACGAAACCACATTCCATAACAAGCCATCTGTGGTACCCCCTTTTACGCAGAGAATTAAAGCATATTCACAGGCCTACAACCTTGACAGCTGCAGCCTAGTTGCTCAACTCCCACCTGCAGTAGCCCCTTGGGAGTGCATAGCACCCATAATCAATTTTTCTTTAATTAAATATAATAAGCGGCAAACTCCTGTTCCTGCCCTGCAGCAGGAGTTTTTCCAGGTTGCTTATACGTACAGCAAGTGTAGGAGCTTCTTCACAGATGGTACTAAGAGTGACTCTGTTGTTGGTTATGCTGTTATAAGCGAGACATGGAAGGTTGTTAGACGTCTTGATGCCAGAGCCTCAATCTTTACTTCAGAATTATATGCTTTAATTTTGGCTGTTGAATTCATCATAGAAAACTCTATTCAGTATTCTGTTATCTATTCTGACTCTCTCAGCGCATTTAAGGCACTTGCTTATTTGGAAGTACCAAAGAATACCTTCGTTACTAGGCTCCGGAACATTGTGCACATTGCAGCAAAATAACCCCTACACATCAATTTCTGTTGGATGCCTAGTCACGTCGGTATTCAGGGAAATGAGGATGCTGATAGAGCTGCTAGTACGTGCATTGAGAGGCAAGTGGATATCAAGGACATTTCGTACACTGATTACAAACACAGTCTTAAAAGAGCAATCCAGAAAAACTGGCAGTTAGAATGGGACACAGAAAAAGACAACAAGCTTCATTGCGTGAAACCTACCCTGCGGGAATGGGCAAGTTGCCGACACAGGGAGCGCTTTTTTGAGGTTGTGCTCTGTCGTCTGAGACTGGGACACACCCATCTCACGCATGGGCGCCTCCTACGGGCAGAGGCAGCTCCGAAATGTGAACACTGTAACGAGCCGTTGAGTGTCTTGCATATTCTTATCGTATGTCCTAAGTACCATCACGGACGCACCACTTTTTTCTCTTCCTTTTTCCGCAATCGCGTCCCGTTCCACCCGGCATTATTATTGGGTGACGAACCTCTTGTGCCGCACCGTCAAGTTTTTTAAGTTTTTAGATAGCATTGGCATCCTACATCGGCTATGAATTTTAGTTTGTTTTCTTTTCTATTACGTTTGCCTGAAGATTAGCGGTGGCAGAGAGCCGGCGATCTTGTATCGTCAGCACATTTTCCCATACTTCCTAGCGTGAATGAAATTCCTTTAGAGTGCCTCTAGTTAGTGGAGCATTGGTTAAAATTTCTGAAGGCCTTAATAGGCCTGTATCTTGTAAGGTTTTAAACATTCATTTCCCATAGTTTTAAGATGGAACTATTTACTATAGGTCTTTTCAGTATTGCCTTTAACTCACCTTGTGTTTGGCACACTATGGCCTTAGTTGCTGCTGTGCCATTAAACACCTAATTTTCTTCTTCTTCTTCTTTTGCAATTAACAAGTTACAGTGATAATTATTTCTTACGAGTGTAGTACTTTCGGTAGCTTGGCCCGTTTTGTGCTCATTAATGTCAGTGTGCTTTGATGTTATTATCATCTGTGTAGTTTTAAGTATCCTCTCTGCAATGCCTACAAAAACCCCTTGGGGGAATAAATATTAAATAACATTTTCACATCACTGGAGTTGGTTTTTGGATACACCACATGTTCAGGAGAGGTGGAACGAGTGCAGCCCCATGCAACAAGTCTGCCAGTCTGGTATGTCCCATTAATTAATATTGAAGGGTCAGAGATGTAAGTGTCCTCTAAAAGTCTAGCGCGTGCATTGAGCACAGTTCTTGGTGTATAGACTCTGAAGGCGTAAAGGCAAGCGGAAATATGTTTATTTGGTTAGTGTATCAAATATGTTTATTTCCACTTGATTACATAATTATTGTTTCTTAGCAGATGGTTCCATAACAAGTTATTTCTTCGACAGTCTCGTGTCAGGCGTTCAGTCGTGGTACCTGTGTTCCTTGACGGATGGCGCTCCTGGCACGTTTAGGATTGCCACCTGCCCAGTTTTTGACCAGCCCGGCCGGTTTTTAGACACCAGGCCGGTTGCCGGTCCGTAGGTAAGACACGCCGTCATTGGCGGCGGGTGTTTTGACAGCCGTCGAAGCGCGATTGCTTTTAGCTTATTGTTCTGGCGTCTTTAAGCGACAATTCAGCAACTACGACGTTAAATATTTGTCGACGAAAAAAAAAAGTTTAAAATTACTCGAACACCGTGAGGACACGCGATTACAGAAAGTACGCGGGCGAGCGCGGCAGGAGAACTCCCAAATACGGGGGGAGGGGGGGGGGGAGGAGGAGGAGGAGGAGGAGGAGGAGGAGGAGGAGGAGGAGGAGGAGGAGAGAGAGAGAGAGGTACGGTCAACGCAAAACGAAACGACCGCTGGGAGCGCGGTGAAAAGCTGGAAAGCAGGAAAATGAGGGAAAGCGAGAAGACGCCGGCGGGCAACTCGGCGACAGGCCCTCCTAGGGAGCCATCTGGGAGGTGTTGGCTTTCTTAACGATTGTCGGCATCTTGACAAGGACACGCACGGTGCTTCATCCGTGCACTTGTAGTGGGAGGTCCGTGATTGAAGGGCACGTTCGATGTTCGTCGCCCCGGTGACGAAACCTTTGACTGTTGTCGGAGTGCTCCGGACAAGTTTGCCGAAGATGTTTTCCCTCACGCCCCCCATGATGACGCGCAGTATTTTCCCCTCGTTGGCTTGAGGGTCTGCACGGGTACTCAGCCGCGCAACATCTGCCACAGAGCTCGTGACGCTTTCGTTGGGTGCTTGAAACCTCAACTGGAGAAGATCTTCGGCCCAGTCCCTACGATGCTGATTCATGAATGTCCGCTTCAGCTCGGTGACGCAGGTGTCCCACAACGTCAGCGAATCCTCGTGGTTCTCGAACCAGTTTCTTGCAGTTTTCTCCAAAGAGAAGTAGAGATTTTGTAGGCGCTGTTTCGCAGTCCAACCGTTATGACGGGCTATGCGTTCATAATGTTGAAGCCATGTCCTCCACATCCCCATGGGCCTCACCATGAAATGGCGTCGGATTGCGTGGAGCGACAGACATAAAGACGACGGATGGAGCGGTCGAGGTCTGCGGCGACTGGTTGTTCATCGTCGGCCTGTTTGATCGCTCGGTCCTGGGTGGCTAAAGTCCAAAATCCGGGTGTAGACCTTGAATACGGCGACTTAATCGGGTCTTGGTAGTGTCTTCTTCGGATCGTCGTGGGCTTGCTGTCGGACTTGCGCTGCGGCCCTCGGAGGGGTACGCTGCAGGGTCATGCGTTGCCCCGCGGCTTCACCAAAATGTCACGAATGAACAGGCGAGGGAGCAAAGAATAACTGGGAAAACTGAAACGTCTAATGGGGGTGGACTTGTGCCCAAAAATAAAAAAAAAGGAAACAAAAGATAACAGCAGAGCGTCGCGGGTGTCGAAGTCGGCAAAAGAGCAGAGTCGAACGCTGGGGCGAAAAACTGACTCCGGCTTGACACGCGGAACCCCTTTGTACCCGCGTGGGCTTCTGGAACATGCGGCGTAGAAGGTTCGGTGTGTAGAACATCCTAACCTCAAATCAGCCAAGACGGTTCTCGAATTTACCAGAACATCACATTACAGCATCATCAAAAATGTGTAGATGCAGCCAGGAATCGAACCCTGGCCTTCTGCGCAGAAGGCAAACGCGATACCGTTAGACCACGGGCGCGCTGCCTACTTGGTCAGCTGCGCCCGCGGCAATATTTCTGTCCGTTGGTTAAGCTCCCATCAAGTCCTACTTTCTGAGTCAGGGCGAGGAGGAGTGCGAAAAATTAATCTGACTATTTATTGGCAACCAAGCCGATGGACCTTCGGAGTGTATCACGCTTCTGGAGTGCTATCGGCACTTCATGAGCTCGTTCCTTGCAATGTTTCATTCAACGATCCTCACCCTCGAAAAGAGTCATCTTGAGCCGACAGAACTTTACGCTGTAATGACTAAGCTCAGGAAGTAGCTGATTAACCGGAAGGATGATATGTTCCTTGGTGTCAAGGTTAATCGGGGACTTGAAACCCTTCCGGGCGTACAGGCTGCAACGCTGGACTTCGTGAATGTTTATGACAACGCCCTTGCGTACCTTGGAAAGTGGTTTGACTTAGAGAATTCCCCATTTAAGAGGCTCGCCGAATTGGATCTGCGCAAAGGTGCACCCAGCATGTCAGTCGTAATGAATGCGGGACAGCTTTTTGGCATTATTTTTCAAAAGGAAGGCGATGAATTGTACTCAGAGCTTTGTCTTTTGAGGGATACTCTCCCTGGACTTCTAGGACACTGACGAGAAATCGAGCTCGATCTGGCTCAAATTCTTGAGAGAGGTCAGGTGCCCCCATTTGCAGAAACTAATGGAGCATGTTTTCTCCATTCCCTGCAGCAACGCGTTTGTGGGACGCGTCTTTAGCGTGATGGGGAACTTGTGGACGGATGAGAGAAATCATGCTAAGCGTCCCAATGGTTAAAGCGGAGCTCTGTGTGCGGTATAATTTGGTGTACAGCTGTGAAGACTTTCTAAAGATAGCGAGAGAAAACAAGCAGCTCATCCGAGTAGCTAAGTCGAATTCGAAATGTACGTTCAAGTTCCGCAAATAGAAAAAGGCGAGCATATAAAATGTAACTTTTTAGGTTTTTCTGCGTTTTGTGTATTGCATATTATTGCGCGTGTGTGTATATATGATAACATCCCATACATTGTGGCATATGCACTGTATACTTTTTAACGGACGTAGTATGCCACTGATTTGGTGGATTTAGTCGCGAAGAGCATTTTATGGACGAAGTATGTGCGGTTATTTTTCAGTGCCGCACATGGGGAGCCAGTAATTGCAATTTCTCGAAAGGGGTCTGCGAGTGGCGAGGCAGCATGTTACCTTTTTTTTGTGTTGGTAGTACGTTGTTTTTATGGCTGTCATAAGCGGTTATGTGAATTTTGTATTTTTGTATCTGTAGTATGTTGTTTCCGTCACAAGACGTTATGTGAATTTTGTATTTTCTTTAACATAGATTAAGAAACGTTTTATTTCAAAATCACGTAGAGTATCCTCCCCTTTGTACATATATCTAATGTGTGCATGTGGCTTTCTGTCGTACTGCCAAACTGGAGACGGGCACCAGACTTTGTCAAGCTACCTCTGGCAGCTTTTTGTTTCGGGGCACCGTTGGCTCAAGGCCATAAATGGAGTTGATTTGATATGAAGAGATGTGATCTACTCGTCCAAAACCCCGAGCTGGCGAATTTAGAAAAAAATATGAATTTGCGCTCAGTCTACTCAAGCGTAATGCTTTCTAAGAGCAGCAACAAAAACCTGTCACTTTTAGTACAAATGTTATTTCTTTCACTGATATTTTTATGCCAACCAGCAGACTAGTTGGTTCTCCATCTGCTATGCTCGGAAAGTTAGTCAGAAATGTCTTTATTTTTCACTAAAGATGGCATATAATTGCACATATTATTGAGCTCAGTGCTGTGTATTTGTGTACATGTACATTATGCTAATTCCTCTCTAGGAAATCATTCGTTACAATAAATTGCACTGCCTGTCAAAGACGAACATGGCATCTTCCTTTTAACACAATTTCAATATAGCCCCCCCCCCCCCCCCCCCCCCGTCGAAGAGCCGGTTGTTTTTTTTTTTTTTCGGGGAAAGGTGGCAACCCTAGGCACGTCGGTGTTCAGTTTGGTCGAGTGGCTACTTTGACTGACTGATGCCGTCTTGTAATCATACGTCATGTGCGGCCACTGACATCTGATGAACTAAAGCTGCGGAGCTGGCCTCTAATCTGCAAATTTTCCTTGTAGTTTTCTGCGTCAATGCAACAAGCTCGGGCATGTGTTGCCTATAGGGTGACCACCTTCCTGCTAGGGAAATGCGGTACAGATAGGGCAGGGGGGCGGAGAAAATTTATTAACACGCACACCACGAACCGAAGCTTTGTTCACACATTGAATATTCTGTGCTGTTTATACGCCTGCTAATTGTATTGCAGCAATTAAGCTAAAATAAATTTCACTCCCAGTGATATATTGCTTTACGCAAAACATGTTATTGAATGTGTCGAAGCTGAAAACATAAAAATCGACTCTGGCAAAACTCAATCCATCCAATGGAAATAAAAAAAAACAGTAAATATTTTTCGGGTTATTGTTTCCTGGCAACGCTTACTTTTATCAACATGGTCCTACACAAATTTTTTAACATTATGTTCTTTTTCGACCATTGTGAGTTGCAGGCTTTTTGCCTTGTGTGGCTGTCTTCATTAAAAACAAAATTCACAGCAACCCTTTCTCATTGATACAGCGATTTGAAAATAATTAAAATATTTTATATTTAAACTTGTGGCGAGCAATTTTGTTTTTCAATCTTTTGCCATCAAGGGCAGAGGCAGAACCTAGCATGCGGGCCACATCTCCTGCAAGAACACCGGTCGCTTCCCGCAATGCTTGGATAGAAAATGGCATACCATCACGGTTCACGTGATTACCAGCGACAACCACGATCCCCCGTGCCCCGTTGCTTGGCAGCACCATTTATTCATATACCCTTAAAGGCCCTCGTGCAAGGGAAAATAAATGTACACTCATTAACACGAGATACGGTCTGAATTTTACAACTGATATGCGGGACATTTTGAAGATTTTTTTAATTTCTCGCGGGACGCGGGACACGAGCCCTCAATGCGGAACAGCCCCGCGAATCGCGAGATGGGTGGTCACCCTAATTGCTTACGTGGCTGTGCCTTTTGCTGTAGCGTTGACTTGATGGCTGGCAACAATGTTTGTTTGCTATCAAAGCCATTTCACTTCCATTTCGTAATGACAATTTCTTCTGCATCCCGCGACCACTGCAACTTGTCTAAGTCTCGTGTGGCAAAGTGAAGTGGGGTGATGCTTGGTGTCCACTTTTGAGAACAACCCAACCGTTCTATTTCTTCAAGTCACACAGCGGCATTCTCCCCCAAAGTTGGAAATTCGTGGAGTGGACACAGATAATTGGTGTCAGCAAATTATTAGGTATTGTCCTTGGACGACAACCAACGCCAAATCAGCTGTCATTGCATTGCCGCTCACCTGCTTTGTCGTGCTTACCTCCCGTCGAGGTGATAGGGATCAGGAGCTTCGGGGTAATGTCGGCACCAGGGACAAAGGCCGCCGAAGCTAATCCTCAATGTCCCGCGGTCGCTCCTCGAGACGTGGTCGAGGGTCGTTCGGCACAAACCCTCGCAGGCCAATTCATTGCTACGGGCAGCTCCAATAGACATGTTCGGCCTCATGCTGTGGTAACAGAGTGGTTTTCGGTCGGCCATTCGCAACACCTCCGTTTTCCTCGGTGTACTTTGTTCAGCGCAGACCTACACCCGATGTCGGGAATGCTTCGGCGTTAGAGTGTCTCACTCAATTTGCATTGAATACTAAGGGGCAGCCGGTGGCGGTCGTCGTGCCATTGTGACGTAAGTCGCCCTCGGTTCGTCAGATGTCGCTTTGCTCGCAGAAGTCTCCAGTGTATATGCCTGTCGAACTTGTTCCGAAACAATCTCGGCAGTCAAAATAAAAGCCGGGCAGCTAATGACAGGAAATAGCTTCCTGATCTCCTCCCGGACAACATCGTGGATGATGTCGCAGATGCTTGGGAGGCTGGCGTCGAAGTTGCAGCTGGACGCCTAGATGCCGGAAAGTTGTTGATTGTGACAGGCTCGGGCATGCAGTGCACGTCCAATGATAGAAGCCTCGGTGAGATGAACCCCTCGAACGTTGTCGGGGAGTTGCGGACAAGGCTGCCAAAGGTGTTGTCCCTCACATGAGGGACATAGGATTCTAAGCTTCTTGTCTTCTGTAGCATAAGGATCGGCGTGGGCGCTCTATCAGGCGCAAAACATCCTCCACGAAGGTGGTGACGCTCACGTTGGGGCCGTGCTCTGGACAGAATCAGTAATGCGGCTCTCTCTTGTCGATGTTGGCTGACGAACGTGCGCTTCAGCTCGATCTTGCGAACTTCCCACGACGTTAAGGAGTATTCATGGCTCTCAGACCAGTGCCTGGCAGTTTCTTCGACGAGAAATATAGGTTTTGTAGGAGCTGGTTGGTCTGCCCACCCATTGTGGCGGGAGACACGGTCATATTGTTCAATCCAGTCCTTGACGTCTTCATACACTTTGCGTGAAAGGGCGTCGGAGTGCGAGATGCGACGGGCATGCAAACAGTGGTGAGAGCGGAGGCGGCTTGTTGCTACAGGTTTGTCATTGTCGGCTTAGTCAGCTTCGGTTTTTCTAAGAGACCGAATTCCGGTGGTTCTTGCTGGTAGCAGCGACTGCCTCGGATTTCAGGCTCTTCGTAGTGTATTGCGAGGTTCGTTTTTCTCGCTCGTCTTTCGGATTTTCTGCCGGACTTGGGATAAGACTTGGTTCACGGCTCGCCGGGGGTTTAAGATGGGGGATAGTCCACCACCTGTGTCCGTTTTTAGGCAACTCAGCTGAGGAGCCGCCTGAGTGCACACAGAGTGAAGGGCTATGGGTAAAGTACCCAGCAGCTTCACCAGAACATACGATGTCAGCCGAGCATGGCCTGGAACTTTCCAGAATAGTAAATATTGATAGGACTGGAACAAGCATTCATGACAATATAACAAAACTGACAGAAGAGAGTCGATCCTGACCACTAAAGAAGTTGCATCGCTTTAGTGGCATTCTGTCCGAATAAATCCTCTCCTTCGGGGTTTGTTGACTGCCGCATCACTTTCAATCGTTTCGGATAATAAAAAAACAAAAACAAAAAAAAAACATTTTGATGTGTCAGTGCCTCTTTAACATGGAGGCTAGAAGTCTGGACCTTGATGCTGCTGTATTCCGTTTCACCCTAAATGGACCCTAGTGGATGCTGGGATCGTCCCAGTCAGTCCAGCGCTGGGAGAGTGGCATGTGACCTGGAGTCTCCGCGTGCCGCTCCGCCCAACTAGAGTACTACTGGATAGGGATGCCGCGAACTTTTTTCGAATCGAAGTTTCGATGATCGAATCAAGCGGTTCGAAAGGTTCGAAAGATTTCGATTTTTCGAATTGTCTATATCGTAAAATTCGACGGAAGTCGAATTTTCGACCTTGTGAAGCTAAGAAGTTCGACGCATTTCGAACCTTCGAACTTATTACGCTAAAAAAAATTGATCTTTTTCGAACTTTCGAACTTATTGCGCTGCAAAGTTCGATGCTTGTCGAACTTCCGAACTTGACTGACCAAAAAATCGATGAATTCGAACTTTCGAACTTATTTATCAAGAGAATTCGAAAAGTTTCGAACTTTCGGATCCTGAAAAGTCAGAAGTTCGACGACTTCGAACTTTTAGAGTTAAAGTTCGACATTCGTCGAACTTCGAAAGACCAGCGGACGGTTTCATTTGAATTCAAGTAGTGAGGTACATTCGTAATTTTTTTTCTCGAACTTTTACACGCGGTGCTGCGTTCCTTACGAAAGACAATGCCGTTTATTTCAATGTTCTGGCATGCTTAGTTTTAAAGAAATTAATTCCCAAAGGGGCGAGGAAGGACGACGGGTTTTTGACGATTATCGTTTGTGCCAGATTTGAAGCGCGCTGTAGCCGAGTCTATTTGTGGTAAAGATGTTATACTTTTTTAAGAATGATCTATGTATAGCCTAGGTAAGTGCCGTCTTAAGATGTGATTATTGTTATTCAACGTGAGTTTCGAAGAAATGTCCAAACATGTATCTACATGTAATTATGCCCTAAACTTGATATTTATTTTCGTCTAAGTTGTTTGAGGTACCGCATTTAAATTAACACCACAGACATTGCATATCATTGCCACCTGCGGAATACAAAATAATGTATTAATTGTTTTTTCACGTTAAGGAATAAATTAACTCATGGGAGAAGATTTCTAATAGTGTTTTGAGCAGGTCATTTAAAGAAAACTTTTTTTTTTCGCTTCCCGTTCCCCGGGACGTGTTTCTTTTAGCCTGTACACATTTTGGTTAAAGAAACTTGTTTCGAAGTTCTGAATCTCTGAATATGCAAGAATACAACACTTCCGGCAAATTCTTGATAGTTTCCCAGACAGCACACGACGTCGGGCCAACATTGGTATTTAATTGGCAAACAATGGTCCAATATTGGGCCAATGTGGCCATTGTAGAACCAATAGAGAGAGAGAGATTTTGGGGGTTTATGGCGCAATAGCTACGAGGCCATCTGCGCCAAACTAATTGAAGGTTTGTACTATAAAACAGGTTTTACAAAACGGCTAACCAAAAAGCTATAATCGGTATAAAAGACCAATACTACCAAGAAATTCTATTACTCGTTCAAAAGAGACCAGAGGATTCTCTCCCAGAAGGAGAGCAGGATGAAATGGGATATGATGTTGAAAAAATTCAGGGAAATGAATGCGGCGCTTGGGCTCAAGACCAGGGCACAACCACAAGATATGCAAAACAGTGAGCCTATCACCACACTGATCGCAGACTGGTGGATCTTCTCCCGAAAGCAGATGCCTATGGGTTACAAAAGAGTGTCCGATTCTCAGACGGCACAACAACGTTTCATGGAGTCGGCTCTTGCATGAAGAGCTTTCCCAAACTCCCAAAGCCGGTTTGGTAACATGAAGCTTGTTACCACACTCCATGTCCCATTCCAATTGCCAAGAATGAAGAATTGAGGACTTTACCAAGGGCTTAATATCTTGATAGGGTAAACAGGACAGAGATTGTGGAAGGTTACCGGCAGACCCTGCAAGCTTGTCGGCTTCTTCATTGCCATGTATGCCAATGTGACTGGGTACCCAACAAAATTTTATATTTTGACCTCCATGCAAAGCAGTGTTAAGTTTATATTGAATCTGTTGTACAAGCATATTTTTAGTGTCTTTAAGAGAGCAAACTGCAAGAATCACACTTTGAGAGTCAACAAACAGGACCGCCCTCAGTATTTTCCTATTGATAATGCATTCGATCGCCATTGATACCGCATAGAGTTCCGCCGTAAAAATGCTGGCGACACAATCGAGTCGTTGAACCTTGGAAAAGCGTTCTGAATACACAGCGCAACCGACAAAAGAAGAAGTCTTGGCACCATCTGTATAAACATGAAGATAACCATCATACTTAGTTTGCAGTTCACCAAACTCTTGCATAATTACAGCATGGGAAATGCCGTGCTTGTTGAACTTCGCAAGAGACCAGTCAGATTCAACTCGCTGTGCTTTCCAAGGTGGAATACCGTTGACTTTCCTAATGAGGCCGACCTGGCCCAGAGGAAGGTGCAGAGAAGTGCGAAGATGTTCAATACGGAAGCTTAACGGAGTCACAATGCTTGGTTTATTTTCAAAAAGGCGAAAGAACCTTGACCTTGTAAGTGAAGAGTATGTCGGATGCTGGGGGTCGGCCAGAATCTTATAAGCATATGTTAGACTAAGATATGTACGTCGTTTGTTCAGGGACAGCTCATTGGATTCTGCATACAAACTGAGGACGGGCGATGTCCGGAAGGCTCCTGTTGCCAGTCGCAAGCCGAGATGGTGAACTGGGTCCAACATTTTAAGGGCAGAAGGCCGAGCCGATCCATACACTACTGCACCGTAGTCAAGACGGGATCGTACAAGGGCGTTGTATAACTGCAGGATACATTTTCTATCAGACCCCCAAGACTTGTGAGATAAAACTTTCAAAAGGTTTGTGGACTGAAGGCATTTTTGCTTCAGAGCTTTAAGGTGGGAAATAAAGTTAAGCTTTTTATCAAATATTACACCAAGAAACCGGTGCTCCTTTTTAACTGGAATAGGTGTTCCATTTGATTTCAGGGAGGGATCCAAAGACAGCCCGCGTCGCAAAGAAAAAGGAACACAGACCGTTTTTGAAGCAGAGAACTTGAACCCATTTTCGTCGGCCCACTTGGACAATTTGTTTATGGCTAACTGCAACTGGCGCTCACAACTAGAAAGGTTACAGGACGATGATGAAATCTGTATATCATCAGCATAAAGAGAATACGAAATAGATGGTGGCAGCAGTCGTGCGAGTGAATTCATTGTCAGCAAAAACAAAGTCACACTTAAAACACCCCCTTGAGGGACTCCATTTTCTTGAACAAAGGAGTCAGATAGGGCTGAGCCGAGACGAACTTGGAAAGTCCTGTCTGTCAGATATTCCTTTATGCTTCGTAGCATACGGCCTCGGATATTACAGGCATACAGGTTTCGGAGAATCCCATACCTCCATGCTGTGTCATACGCCCTTTCTAAGTCGAAAAAAACCGCAACAAAGTGCTGCCTGTTTACAAATGCCTCACGTATCACAGTCTCCAGGCGAACTAAGAGGTCAAGGGTAGATCGACCTTGGCGAAATCCACATTGATTGTTATCAAAGACCCTCTGGCTTTCTAACATGTAGACCAGTCGCCTGTTTATAAGCCTTTCATATGTTTTCCCAAGGCAGCTTGTGAGTGCAATTGGGCGATAGCTTGATGGTTGTGAGGGGTCTTTGTTAGGCTTTAGGAGGGGGATGATATGTGCGTGTTTCCAAGCCTGAGGGAAACATGCCTTTTCCCACAAAAGATTAAAAAACAGGAGAAGGTTTTCAAGGGATTCTGTAGAAAGGCGGCGCACCATTTCATAATGGGTTCCATCGGGACCAGGGGCAGAGAGCTTTCTCACATTAAGAGCCATCTCAAGCTCGCATCGCGTAAATGGTTGGTTATACGATGCCGAGTTTCCTCCTGACATGACAAGCTTTTGTCGTTCCGCACGAACTTTTAACTGTCCGAAGGAAACACTGTAGTTGGCCGAACTAGATGAATTATAAAAATGTTCCCCGAGTATGTTACCAATATCTTTTAGAGACGAAGAAGGAGCATTAAACGTTGGAATGGCAAAGCACCTGTAATCCCCATTTACTTTCCTGTATCTGTCCCAGGCCTCCTTGGCTGGGACAAAGCTGGTTAAAGAAGAGAGATACTTCGTCCACGACTTCCGCTTTGCCTGCTTCCTAGTCCAACGAGCCTTGGCTTTTCGTCGTTTGAACTCAACAAGGTTGCTTGAAGTGGGGTACCTGCAAAATCTGCCCCACGCCCTATTTTGGTCCGCCCGGGTTGTGGCACACTCCTTATTCCACCAAGGTTTACATTTTTTGGGTATATTACCGGATGTTTGGGGAATGGACTGCTGAGCAGCCTTTAGTATCTGCTCAGTAACATAAAGTGTAGCGTTCTCAGGGGACATAGACGAAAGAAGCGAAGGATCCAATGTGGAGTGAAGATTAAAAAGTGCCCAGTCTGCCTTGTCTAACTTCCACCTAGGAACCCGCTTTAAAAGATTAGGCAATGGAACGGTACTTTCTAAAACAACTGGATAATGATCACTTCCAAAAGGGTTATGGAGAACCTTCCATGAAAAGCAAGGAAGTAATGAAGGTGAAGCGATAGAAAGATCAATAGATGTGAATGTGTTGTGTGCCGCACTAAAAAAAGTTGGCTCTCTCCCGTTAAGAAGGCACAGCCCAGAAGACAATAAAAGACGTTCAATTACACCACCACGGGAGTCCTGACGGGTACTACCCCACATGGGATGATGAGCGTTAAAATCACCTAAAATTAAAAACGGTTGAGGAAGCTGTCCAACAAGTCTCTGCAGCTCTTGAAGATTTAAAGGAACATTTGGCGGTAAGTATAAAGAAACAAGCGTTACAAGGCGGTCCACGAGGAGACGCACTGCAACTGCCTCCAGATGTGTGCGGAGTGGGACTTGAGAGCAAGCGACTCCACTCTGCACAACTACTGCAACGCCACCTGAAGGAGTGGAAGCGGGACGGTCTTTCCTGAAAACCTGATGGCGCCTTAAAATGTTAAAAGAATTAGAGTGAAGATGGGTTTCTTGCAAGGCAAGAGCGATGGGTCGAAGCTCATCCATGAAATGATTGACATCATCAATATTTCTTAAAATACCGCGACAGTTCCATTGCATAAAATGTAACTTCGTCATCTATTAAAAAAGTGTGTAAATATGTAAATATAAGAAGATAAAACCTGGTAAAATAAATAAAGCTATGGAGAGCCAACTCGAGCTAGGTGGAATATGTGACCACAATACGGCAGCTATTGGGGTCATCACTTGGGCGCTACTACAGGTTGCTTCTTTTTAGATTTACGAGAAGCTGTCTCCCATTCCATACCATCCTGGTCGGACCCAGGAGTAGACTGACTGTCAGCATCAGTTGGTATCTCCATGTCCTGCGAAGTGTCCGATGGATGGAGTATGACGGAGCTGGTCCGGCCTGGTACGCGCGGGGGAAAACCCCGGCCACGACCGGATGGAGGAGTGGCGGACGAACTGGGCGAGGGGTCACCCAAGTTCGTCTTGACACCTCCTTTCACAGGAGCTGCATGGGTACCATGCTGCTCCTTCGGTAGGGGGACCCTCTCCACCGAGCAGGAGCGAGAAGCTCGCTCCTCCCTAGGAGGGGACCTAGGAGAGGGGGAAGGCGCGGCTGCTGCCGGCCTGTCCTTGGATGGAGGGGCAGCACGCGTGCCACCACCAGGGGCTGGAGGAAGCTGCTGCTGCCCCTGTCGAGGAGCTGGGGCCCTGAGGTCGGCCGCCAAGGTCTCGGGAGAGACCTGCGTGGCCCTCGACTCCGAGCGTGGTGCAGGGCCCCTGCGCACCACGTCGGCAAAACTCCCCTTTGACACAAAGGAGAAACGTTTTTTCGCTTCCGAATACGAAATGTTCTCCTTCACTTTAATGGCAAGGGTGTCTTTCTCTTGTTTCCACGAGGGACAGGTACGATAGTAAGCGGGGTGTGGTCCACCGCAATTAACACAGTGGGCCACAGCCTCCTCACAAATGTCAGAAACATGGCCCTGACTGCCACACTTTGCACATGTCTCCTTCCCTCGGCAGCTGCGTGCTCCGTGACCAAAACGTTGGCAACGGAAGCACCGCTGGGGGTTGGGGACGTAAGGGCGAATGCGGCAGTTCAGGTATCCTGCCTTGACGGTCTCTGGGAGTGTGTGCTTTTCAAAGGTCAGGATAACATGTTTCGAAGGAACCTGTTCACCATTTTTCCGAAACATTATGCGTTTAACAGCGACAACGCCGGAACTTTTAAGTCCCTCGAGAAGTTCTTCTTCGCTTGTGTCCAGAAAGTCGTCTTCAGAGAGGACTCCACGAATGGTGTTAAGTGTGCGGTGAGGACTCACCGACACCTTCACGTCAACAATGGTGGTGAGGTTGAGGAGTGCTTCGCTTTGCTTTTTTGTGTTTACCTCCACAAGGAGGTCTCCAGAGTACAGTTTTTTTGCCTTGTAGGAAAACCCTACAAGGTGCTCTAGAACTTTGGCTACAATGAAGGGTGACATCTTTGCAACTGTCTTGTGTTCATCAAGAGAGTGAACAACAAAAAACTTTGTGAAGGATTCTACCTCGGGATCTTTGTCAATGGTTTTGTGTTCAAGGCAGCGCCTTTTAAGGGCGTGCCCTGAACGGGGTTTAGAGGGGCGGGGCGCCATAGAAGGGCAAAGAATGTTCGGAATCCGCGGTGCACCGCCCACCACCGAGCCCAACAAGGGGTTAGGTAACGCACCATAACAAGATGAGCTTGGCTGGAGACGTTACACTAACAGTGCTGCCGGGAAACTATACCCAAGTGTGGGTCAAGACAGAGGTCTATTGCCACCCAAGGTTAGCCCTTGCCGCCAAAGAGGGGTGAAAAAGGAGTAAAAGAAATGAGAGAGAAGTAAAAGAAACAGGAAAGGTAAAGGTGAAAGATTGGAGGGGATAGTAGAAGAAAAGGCGACTAGACTGAATCATCCTGGCCGGGCCTTACCAGGACTCCCGTCTACGAGAAGCGGGGGCCGAAGTGGTGTATTGCCTCACCCGGGGGGCCCCGAAGGGTCCAAACCTACCCCGGGCTCGGCTCAACCACCAGGATGCCCTTTTCCCCGGACACGGGAAAGCCACGCACAGCCAGACGTGGGCGGGCGAACCCGCATGGCTCGGGGTCTGTGGAGACGCCACTCTCCAAACACCTGCTTTCACAGGTGCCCCCTGCGGGGATTGTAGAACCAATATCGGTGGTACACTGGAATATACTGGCCAACGTTGGCCTGACTTGACCAACGGCTCACCAACGTTGGTATTCGATTGGCTTAGCTGGCCAACATTGGTCTATGTTAGCCAATGAGTTGCCATCATTGGTAATCGATTGGCTAAGACAGGCCAGCTTAAGCCAATCAATTACCGACATTGGTAATCGATTGACTTAGGCTGGGCAACATTGGCCTGTCTTAGCCAGTGGCTTACCAATGTTATATATAATTGGCTTAGTTCTTTTAATATGGATCTTTCGATCTACAAATATGGAAAAAGATGGGAGGAGCTTCTACTACCTGTCACCGACTATAACTAACACGCGTCTTCCCAAAACTGATAGTTATGCTTAGTAAATTCCACACGAAATACAAAATGCACGCTTCCTTCGATTTGTGTATATGTTTATACGGCAAAAAGCATAGTGCCTCTTCTCTTATGCCCATTTAGCGACGCAGCCGGGAAACCTTTCCCGGTTGCGTCGCCGGGAAAGCTGGAGAAAACAATTGTTTTCTCCAGCTTTTTATTCCCGCATTTATCCTTTTTTAACTATTGGCACAGGTATTTAGGTCGAAAAGGCATATTATTTGAACTTCCGAACCACTAAGCATGTGACGAGTAGTGCCTTCTGACAACGAGTTTCTAACAATGACCATCTACGCAATCTTTTATGCAGTGAAGAGCGACAGTAGCTATACCTACATATCATCAAGATTAGACCATTCATGCAAGATCGCCCGTCCCAAGTCATCAAGTGAAGCACACCAGCATTCCCTCATCCCTGAAGCAGTTGTGGACTGGAATGACCTCCCGGACGCCATAGTCACCATACCCGACTCCAAGCAATTCCGACTAGCCCTTCAAAACCACTTGTACTGACCCACTCCCCTCTATAACGCCCCCGAGGCATTGAGGGTATGTATAAATAAATAAATAAATAAATAAATATGCATAAATAATTTCAGATTAAAATAAGCTCGACCACGCCCTCTTTCCCCGTATTGTTTTCTTTAACAGTTCGAAATATCTGGAAGGGAAGAAAGAAACTGAAGCCCCCCCCCCCCCCCCCCCCCCCCTTGCTACCCTCTTACCCCCCGTTTTTCCTCTTCCGACGCCACTTGTATGGTAGAACGCTCCTCGACCTGGAGTTGTGTCGGCTTTTTGCGAGGCGATTCCTCCGTCCCAGAAAATAAACCTCCAGGACAATTACAAACTTAACTTACTATATGCCAGCGTCACTCGGGCGGCGTTCGATCGGATTACTACCAGCGTGCAAGAGGTGGCGAGGTAGTTTGCCAGGTCGCTTCAAGGTTTTTCTGAGCCTCAACCTCCTGCTCGTCCCTGGCCGTTTCGAACTGGACGAGTCTGGTAAAACAGTGTGTTTGTGTGATCACTACTGCGTGATGCAGATTAAAGACCCCCCCCCCCCCCCCCCCCCCCCGGGCTGGCGGTCACAATTATTGATCCATGGTCACACGCCACTCTGCACTGGCAAATATTCCAGCACATCCGGGACACTCGTCGTCATTTCGCAGAATCTAGATATCACACCCTAACTTTTCTAAACTTAATTTTGTGAAAACCAGTGAGTCGTGAAAACGTTATTTGAAACAAACTGTGGAGGAACTTGAAAACCGAACTTCGAACTCTGAAAACTTGGACTAGAAAGGAACTCAAAATCTTCAAAGTTTTTTTTTTTTTTTTTTTTTTTTTTGAATTTAGCGTTAAATGAGAGTCGAAACCTTCGAACCTTTCGAACTTCATGCAGAAAGAAATTCGAAATTTTCGAATTGTTCAAACTTCATGTCTATAAAAATTCGAAGCGTTCGAAGTTTTCGAATTTTATTTCCAAAGAATTTCGAAATCTTCGAATTTATCGACCTGAAGTAAAACATTATTCGAAATATTCGAATCCGAAATTTTAGAAACCGTGAAAGCTTCGAACTTTTCGAATTCGAAACTCCACTGTGATCGAAAGTTGCGAATTTTTCGATTTCGAACCTCGGTCTGTACGAAAATATCGAAATTTTTCAAAATCGAACCTCAGTTCGCTTCGCAAATATCGAAACCTTTCGAAATCGACCTTGGGGTGGTTCGCGACATCCCTACTACTGGATTGGCTGGGATGGCTCGTCCTATTCGCTGCGGTTCATTGGAAGATCGGGAAACGGAGCGTAATGCCCAGTGAAAAGCTTTTTTTTTCTTCTTTTTCTACTAAGCGAGCGCGTGTGTCTGTGTGCGTATGTATGTGCGTGTGCGCTCGTGCCAGCCTACATGTGAGGTGAAGAAAAATTGGGTTGTGTGTATGTTTATACAACCTAGAACTTTGTCTGCCTCACAGGGGCGACGAGTCTCCCAGCTGTAGATGAGAAATTTAGCCAGTGCAGTACAACCGCTAGCCTGGTTAAGAGCCTCAAAGTGCTGGCGAAACTCTGGCTTGGAACATCCGGCTCATTTCGAACGTTCAAGAACAAGTCGACGCCGTCCCCGCAGGCAGCGCTGCTGTACAAGTTCGTTCAAAGCTTCAGTCCGTCTTGAGCAAAAATAGTGGGTTTTCTGTACTCAAATAAGTCTCAAAAGTTCTCACCGGGAAACACTTCAGGGTACCGGAGGGTGTGGAAGTATTGAATATTCCTAAATACAAGTACGCCCCACTCACATCAGTTGACGTGGAACGCTCTTTCAGGGGCGAAGCTCAGGGTCTAGCCTTGTCCGTCCGGCGTCCGTGCTCAGATCGATTGCCATCCCATCTGTCTTCTTTAAAAAAAAAAAAAAAAAAATTGCGCTGTTGACAGGATTCGAATCTGTGCGGGGAGACCACAATGGATTTCTACCACGACTGCGGGACGAGTAGGGATCGAGCTCTGAGATCTGGTAGTAACTCAAGAGCTCGGGATGTCATGGATGAAACGTTGCGTGTAGCCGCTCAACGTCTATACAGGAGAGGGCGCTGCAGTCAAATGCGTATATAATCGCTTTAAACTTTGTATGCATTGGCTCAACGTTTAGAGACGAGAGGGCGCTGCGGTCAGATGCTCAATTGCGTATATAACCACGTTCCATACCACACATTCTCTTTCTGACATGGACCGTTGACTTAAGCTGTGGAGATGCGCTCCCACGGCTTCTAGCGGATCCAAGCTGATCCGCTAAAAGAACCACTGGCTCTTCATTTCACCGACCATAAAGCAGTAATAATCAAGTCGAAACGGCAACGAACTCAGCACTACCTATGAGCAATAAAAAAAATCAGCACCATCAGCACTACTTATGAACAAAATCAGTATCATCAGCACCACGAGAGTTTCGCTCCAGTCAACATCATTCACCACGTGGAGATGCGGTCATTTTTCAGGGTACGAACTGGTTCTAAGCGACAAGGGGCAGAAGTTTGAACCCAAGACTCTTTAGATGGTGCTTGTTCGCTATTGTTTTCATAATTTTTCCCATTGTTTCTCGTTGGACTATGTACAGCATGGGATAGCTTAGTACCGGTGTGGGCATGAGTCGGCATTTTTTTTTTCAAATGTTGGAAAAATTCAAGTGCAATTTCTATTGTACCACTTTACTATTCTGTCTTTGAAATGCAGAGGCCTTGAATGCTTTCAAACTCATCCTGTGAATAAAAACTGATTGTGCCTATAAATGCCTATTACGAAGTTTTTTTGTACGAGATGAAAACGCGAGACCTTTGCACATCGCAAAGCCTGACGTTTTCGTCATGGGATGCGCGTGCCGGGGAAAAATCCCCGGGATTTCTCTCTCGTGTGAATACCCCTTAAAGGGATACTGAACCGAAATTTCGAGCTCACAAAACAAGGCCGGGCGGATAGGCGGTAGCTACAAAACCAAAAAATATCACTCTTACCGCGATATATCTAACGAATCGCCGTATTTTTTCGGAAAAGAAGTGCGCCATTGAACCCGGCCGACGAGGCCGACGAAACAAGGCACGTCACGATTCCCATTCTCTCTCGTCCTCGGTACGCCCCGTCAAGCTGGTGAACCGAAGCGAGGAGGAGAGAAGCGAGGCCGCTTCTCCTCATTCTCAAATTCTCCCGGAGGACTGTTACGTCAAAGAACTCGCTTGATCGCGCCCTTCGTCTCCAAAAGTACGGCCATCCGTTTGAGATATCGATGTACGAGTGATGTTTTAGAGTTCGTAGCGTCCCATTCAACACTTCTGCAGCTTTACTTTGCGAAATCTAAATTTCGGTTCAGTATCCCTTTAAACATGCAGCCTCTATTAACAAAACAGTGGCCGGGGACTTTTCAGGCATTTCCCCATCTAGTACTGTTGAATTTGTTCTGAAGATTGGGCGGGGGGCCATAATATAGTTTTATTGGAAATGACCGATTTTCCTTCACCCGTTACCGTTCTTACGCCACTACCCACATCATATCAGCACAACGCAATACACGCCTAAAATCCTACACCTGCTCTAGTTTCTTTCTTTTTTCGTCAATAAAACTATTTAACCCGACAAAAAATTATCGCCAAGTTTTTTTGTGTTTTTTTTTTTTTTTTTTTTTGAAAGAGAGGGAGTGGGGGTTTGATGGTTTTTGGGATTTCCCTGACTTTCAAGTTGGTAAAAGATTAATAAAAAAATCCCCCCCCCCCCCCCCCCCCCCCCACACACACACACACACACACACACACTGATCGCATCGCCTGTGTCCGGTCCCCGAGGCGCCAGTACCGTTTAATCGTAAGTGCGCTAACCAATGCTAATTAATTTTTTTTTTAATAAAAACAAAAACATTTGTTTGAAATTATTCTAATTCCGAAACCAGAACCACTAATATTTCCATAGACCCGTCGAGACTGCCAACACGCCAGTGTCACAACAAAAAGTTGATAACTTCTAAACCACTCTGTTCCAGTTTCCCGCGACAAAATCGCGCCGCACCAACGTCTTCGTACCTCCGGACCTCGTGGTACAACGACCGCGCCTTCGCACGCAATACGCTATGGTGGCTATTCCGGCTATTCACCTAACCTTTTTGCTATTCACGCACTAGGAGTGCGGCTTAGAATCCACCGCTGTCCGTACTCATAGTTCGAGTAGGGAAACAGTGGCCGCTAGGTAGCGTATGTCATCGTCCAACTCCAGAGTTCGCTAGGCTTTATTGCTTTAGCCATCTATTTCCCCTAAAGAGAAACAAAACAGAAAGCTGGTAGCGGACGTTTTGTTTAAAAATAAATGCGGAAGAATTTATCCTTCACTAGGTCAATGGCCTCAGCGTGCCTCTCGCACACACTTGCTTTATAGCAGCGGAGGTACTACCGGTACTACTACGGACTGCGGTGAAGTTTTTGCGTAAGCGTCTTTCCGCAAACGAACACCAGTCGCCCGCAGGCCCTCAAGCCAGCAAATGCACGTGTGCCGGTGATGCTTCGTGGTAATTATTCCCTTCATTTCCAAAATTAACTAGAGTCGCAGCCAGTATGCCCGAGCAGATTCA
Source organism: Ixodes scapularis (assembly GCF_016920785.2). Lineage (NCBI taxonomy): Eukaryota > Metazoa > Arthropoda > Arachnida > Ixodida > Ixodidae > Ixodes > Ixodes scapularis. Next base: position 96,978,506 of record NW_024609846.1, read on the forward strand.
CCGATGAATGCTCTTTACGACTTCTGAGAGCTTTGTACTAGCGTAAGGTAACCGTCGTTGGGAGTCGCTCCTCCCAACTCTAATCGCGGGTTCAAATTTTGTTTTTCTTTTCTTTTCTTTCTGTACAGTAGGCTGCGTCGATTTTCATTCATTGGTTTCTCAAGAATCCAACGCTAGTTTCCGTCGATTTACGCCGATTCTGGGGCGTCTGCCTCGAGAATAGCGTTCCGATCGAGTGATTTCGTAGCGAGTAATGCCACTTCTTGCATTGGACCGCTCAAACTCTTTTTCCTATAAATAGGCTATCAGTGGACTATATCGCGGAGTTTGCGGCACAAGCCGACTCGACGTTGAAGCGACCGGCAGCTCGCGGCACGAATCATTTGGTAGCAGACGATCGGGGGGGTCTACGTTCTCGTTCCTGTAGCTTGTTGCCATAGCGCCGCTACGATTTGACTTCTGCTCCGACTTGAACTGCTTGAACGTTGCACCGGTTGCTGTCACTTCTCATCGGATCGCCGTCGCGCTCACCTCTGCAACTTACGGTTTCAAACCTCTTTGGGCGCTTTTCCTTCTGTTTCCAAGGGACGCAAGTAGCTCTGCACACATCGACTTTAGTAGCACGACAAAGCGAGTTTTAGCAGACGAACGCTCTCTCGTTTACCTAAAAACAAATTAACGTCTTAACTCGAAAAAAAAAAAATCGATACTGGTTTTTGCAATTTTCCAGCATACCTTTTTATTTGCCGTCACTCTTGAGCATGGAATTTCTGCTGGGCGGACTGGCCGCGTGTGGTGCTGGCTTTTTCACAAATCCCCTGGAAGTGGTCAAGACACGTATTCAGTTGCAGGGCGAGCTCCAAGCTCGCGGTCGCTACACTGTTCACTACCGCAATGTGTTTCACGCGTTCTACGCCATCGGCAAGCACGACGGGCTCCGGGCCCTGCAGAGCGGGCTCTCGCCCGCTCTCTGGTACCAGTTCTTCATGAACGGCACCCGGCTCGGCGCCTACCACATCATGGAAGACCTGCACCTGACTAAGAACAAGGACGGCAGTCTCAACGTCATCAAGAGTATTGCCGCGGGCGCTGCGGCCGGCTGCGTCGGCGCCTTCGTGGGGAGTCCTCTCTACCTGGTGAGTGACTACGTTGCTCTTTCTTTTCTGTCCTTATATACAAAATAATCATGAACAAAAAATACAGCGCCTTTTTTTTTTGTTTGAGAGTCTAGAGTTCCGTCCAGACGGAACAGTAGCAGACGCCCTAGAGTTCCGTCCAGATCAGGGGGGTTAAGGTGGGTGAGGAGGAGTGGAAAATCACGTACGCCGACATCCTGGGTCCCAAGTGAAAGATCGCGAAAGAGCGACAGAACACGAGAGAAAGAAACCAATCTTGCCAGCTGAAGGACGACAGTCGCAATGGTAATCGCGAAGACTGAAAACTCTCAGCAATATAAATAGTGATAATTTAGCGTTGTAAACTAAATTTTGAGCTATTCTAACGCTTACAAAAAGCAGTATATTCATTACGCTGCATTAACTTCCCTTCTGTCGAAATCTCTGAAATCTGGTGGTTGCGCGGTTTCGTATTCCTGGGGCGCGGCCATCCGCGAAGCCGGTGATCTTGGTTATCTGGTTTAGTTTAGTGTTGACAGAAGGCCGTACATCTATGCGCTATGCAAAAAGAAAGCTTCGAAAGGAACGCGAATATCTTTCCACCAATAAGTTTGTGTATTGTGGAAGTTCATGAACCTGCTTTGATGATATAACTATATTTGTGAAATCGAAGGCAGTTGGTAACCATGTGTGGGACCCCGAGGGTCTGCCTGCATGCTCCGCTGCTTGCGGAAGCCAGAATGCATGGAAAAATGGCGGACCTTTTTCTTCTAGAGTTAGTATGTATGATCTCTATGGTCCATATGGAACTATGGCAGGCCCAGCAGAGTTCCGTCCAGACGGAACAATAGCAGTTCGGCTTCCGGAACGACAGCAAGCCTCATAGAGCCCCGTTTGTTCGTTCCCAAGTGTCCAGTAGAGAGTATTGTTCCTTTTCGTGTCCATGCTAGAGGGACGATAACAAGCTCGGGCAATTTTTCGGGATGCCAAGGGTGTTTGTTTTTTTTTTAGAAATTATTCACCAGGTGGAGCCACAATACTGGCTTCTTATTATGCAAACCTAATTACAAAACTATGCGCTGCAATCAAGGAGAAACGTTGTGGGAAGTGGAGACTGGGAGTACTCCTTCATTACGACAATGCACCCAGCCTCAGGTTTTGCATTCGAGTGGTTGTCATTCCTAAATAAAGCTTTGAAAATGATATCTACTGCATTCACTGTATCTGGCTCCCTGTAGCTACAAATTCTTTAAAAAAAACAAAAAAAAACAACGAAAGAAACACTTGTCTGGGAGGAGATTTTTAATGTGTATATGGAGGTAATAGAGGCCAGAGGATGCAAGGTTTGCAGAGGTTGGATAAACTGTTTTCGAGGAAGCAGCAGAAATGTTATGGGATTGCTGGGACAAGTGAATTTAACTTGAAAGACTAAATTAAAATTAGCTTAGGAACATTGCCAGCTGTTACTCTGGAAAGAGTCAGGGGTTGAACATGTAGACCAACACACGGCCTTGACGTCACGCGTCTGTGGAGGCGCTGTCGACGGCACTGCGCATGCGCAGAAGCTTCACTTCACGCGAATCCGGTTTCTGCGCATGCACAGTGCCCACACCTGGTGTGGGCAAACGCGGGCTTGTTTGTAAACAGCATGTCGGTCTATAGGGATCAACTTCCGTGCATGCTGGATGGAGCTTCAGTGGCGCGTTGCTCTTCTGTCTGGACGGAACTTTAGTGGTGGCTATAGTTCCCTCTGGACGGAACTGTAGTGGTAACAGTTGTTCCGTCTGGACGGAACCCTAGCCGAAGCCTTTTTGTTATTACAAAACGTAAACCATGCGTTTCCAAACGCTCCGTCTCCCTACTCAAATATAGCCCTAGCAGTCCCAACCAGATGCCTAAGTGTTGGAACAAACCGTTACCTTCTTATAACTGATCTTCGGAAGTTTTCAATGGTAAAATGGCTTTGGCTACAGACAGGGATGGGCAGAATACATGCAAATATGTATCGAAATACAAATACAAAATACTTCGTCAAAAATGTATTTAATTACAAATCTAATTACATTTCCATAAAAGCATTTAAATACAAGATACAAATACAACAAGATGTATTTGGTCTCCTCCAAATACTTTTCCAAATACATTCCTCAAACTTTGCGTCAGCGACTTCAGGGCATCTGCAACGGGTTTCTGGGTATCTCATTTTAATTTTGCATCGCACACTCGGGAGTTAGTGTGCGAGGCTTTAGTGACGTAATAGAAATATAATCACAAAAAAAGTAATCAGCTTGGACGTAATAGGTGAAAAAAGTACAGAGATTCAGCAGCTTTTTTTTGTCGATTACATTTTGGTATAGACCAACAAAGAACCGAGACGACCAAGATGCGCAGCACTAGCTAGAGAATTCTTTATTGTTGCAACTAGCACCAGTTACGAAAATATGGACGACCCGCGCATTTAGAATGTTCCAGACAAAAATATGGATGGAAATCAGGCTGGAAAGCATCACAAGTTGCCACAGGCACTTATTTAGCCAGTCCTGTGAACGTCGATTTCACCACTATTCTTGCACTGGACTAGCACCGTAATCACAAAGTCACTAAACGCTTGTGGTTGATTGAGAGACACTGCATTCGGTGCAGAACGCAGTTTTCTTCCTGCACTGGACAGTGACAATAAATTTGAGTGATGTATTTCCGCCCACAAAATTGTATTTAATTGCAATTGTATTGGAAATACCCACGTTTTAGTATTTAAATACACACGTCAAATACATTACCCAATTCGTAATTAAATACAAATGCAAAATACACAAAGTATTTGAAATACGTATTTCAAATACTTGTATTTGAAATACTGCCCATCCCTGGCTACAGAGGTAACAATGTGTTATTAAAGGTCGGAGGCTTGAAATCGAGGTGGAGCATCTCCAGAATCCTGACTGTAAACTGTATTTCAAGTTAATTTACAAACATTAAAACTAAAAAAGAAAAAAAGGATTGTGACTATTTTGAAGTTTTCCAGAGGTACATATTCACTGTTGCTGCACCCTCGAAAGGAAGGGTGCACAATGAAACTGGTTATATCAATTCAGCAGTGTACTTATAAATCTTATCACCTTCATTTCTGTTGTTCATTCAAAGGCTTGGTACTACGTGTTTTCACATGCGCTTGCCAATTAACAACATTCACAACCTACCAAACTTCACTAGCAGTACGGTGTAGCAACCGTCAAGAGCTGGAAGATGTGTTTCGCCATTGTTTCATGTGCCACGGTATGAATGGAAAAAGAAACACTTTTAATGGTTGTGAGCTCTATACCCATTTTCACCTCAAGGAAAAAGCAAGTTTTGAGCATCGTTCATACCCGGCACGAGATTCGGTTGTGGGCGGAAAAAGTGTTGCATTTGTAAAGTGTACATCTTGATGAGATAATGTATATTTAGTCTAAAAATTTCCTTCATATATCTCAACTTGCCACATATAGGGGGAAATTAGTAATGCTCTGCTATAGTCGGTTGCAAGCTAAGAAAAAAACTGAAATGCCTTTCAGAGGGAAATGTAATCCTACGCCGAGAAACGCCAGCCAATCGTTTTCATGACGTCACGATTCCGTGGACCAATCGCGATCCTTTTGAAGAAAAAAAAAGCTCAACATGGCTGCTTGCCTTAGCAACGCGACGCTAGTTTCTCGTGACAATTATCCTGCTTTTTTGCACCGTGTTTTACGTGCCCGAGGTTACGTCGCGAAATCTTAATGGTATCGGCTTGCGTTTGCAGCAGTTTTTGCGCGACAACGTGAGAATCCAGTGACGCTATCGCCAACGAAAATTTCGAAGCGGGCGCGAGGCTTAGCACTGCTGGCCGCTGTTCAAAACCTGACCTTGCTTGTGCTTCTTGAAGAACCGCTTTGGTGTCGCCGGTAAGGCTGCACCAGGCTGTTTCGTCCAAGAAGAATCAGGGGAATCGCTTTCCGATGTCACCTCAGTGGGATCCATGACGGAAGACAAAGAGAGCGGGGCGCGGTGGTGGTGTCGATGACTTGGAAGGGTGCCGATTTGTCAAAACCCGAAAAGTATAATTATTCTTGTTTTCTATTCATCCAACAAAATAAAGGCACACATTTCGTGTGCAAAGCCCACAAAACTAAGTAAGTCACTAAATATTTATTATTTGCAGGAACTATAAGTGCTTCGCTTTCCCTCAATCGAAGGCGCTGGAAGACGGTATGTTAGACAGTATCTTGGACAGAAAATGAATTGGGAAGACGGTACATTGGACATGACTTTCTTTCTTTACTAAACAGCTATTTCGTTAACAAAAACATATTCTAACTTATTTAAATGTCCTGAATGAATTAAATAAATATGGTAGTAGTTTAAGACACGTTTCCTGGAGGAAGAAAAAGCAACGTTGCTAGCGAACTACTTTCTCAACGGCGGAGGCACTTCAGATGGGCGCAATGCGCTTGTGGGTATAGCTAAAAGATCGTTCTCAGGTTGCATCCGACTATAGACGCTTTACACACACGCCAGAATACAGCCGCCATTGCTGACCTTCTCTTGTTTTACCGAGATACCGAGCCACTGAAATTGGTGTGGACGAGCCTCCACAAATGCCTATACTGGGGAGAAAGACAGAATAAAATCTAGGATGGCAATGACCTAGCCTGCTATGGTAATAATGAAGTGAAGTAAACGAAATAAGGGGAAACAAAACTGAAGGTCAGTTATGGCGGCACCCATGCACAGCTGCTGCAAAGCGTCTATAGAAGCCGGACCTTTTTTTTACTATGGTTCTTGAGGTGAAAACTGGTATGGTTGCCCTCAAAGATGTGATTTGGTGGTCACTGTTTTTTCTGTTGAACCTGGGATTTCAAGAATCTGTCTAAGAGTGAAATGTGAAATTATAGTCTAGTTCATTTGGGCAGCAGGATTGGGCTTAAAAATGACATGTGAAAGCAACACCTTTGTGTGAATCTTGGTGAGTCGAAGCAGCACTGCTTGGAGATTTGTTTTATGGGCGCACATTTCAAAGGTTCGGAAAATATTCACACGGATGTCATGAGTTTTATAGCCCCCATGAGTGTTGCTGTTGAGCTTGTATGCTGTGTAATCTTTATTTTACATTGTAGAATTAGTTGAGGATTGCTCACGGTAAAAGTATGGTAGTGTGTGTGGTGTCATATGAAAGATATGCATTTTGACATAGCCTTGAAATTTGTCGCATACATTAGAAGGGCATTTTGTAGATGTTACATTCCTACTGCATGCTTTTTTAATGCTTTGTCACTGTGAATGCAAATCTTGTAATGGTGTGTAAGAAAGAGCTTAAAGGAGCTGTGCAACTATTTCAGGGCTTTGCTTAAATAATTGTGGAAGTTGATGCCTTGCACTTCTGCAGTGAACTACAGAAAACAGATTTTGCCTGGATACTCTAGTTTTTATTTTAAAATATGAAAAAGATCCAGGTTTTTGCCGCCTCTCAACTCGTACATCATCTTCCGGGTCACGTGCGCAGTGACATCACTTGAGTAGGCGCGGGGTTCCGGAAAAGTTCTCTCTTTAGAGCCATCAGCGAGCAGCGAGAACTCATCCGCTCGCGACCGCGTGACCACGGGCTGGCGGGCGCCTCGCGAAATATACGGTGAAAGGAGGAGAGTCTCATCCGGGTCCGGCCATACCCGTCCTTGCCCGTCCGGCGCTGTCCCCCTCCCCCTCTGGCTTCTGGCGGCTATTCGCGGTTTTGTGGACCTAGGATAGATGGCGCCACTAAAACTCCGTATAATAAAAGTTTTGTCGATGATACCAGGGTTTTGACGCATTTATATATATATGTTGGAACGACAAGATTTATAGAAAAGTTACCTTTTATCGAGCAGGTATTCGCACAACTTGCTATATTTTTACAACTACCCAAGTGACGTCACGCCGCTTGTTTCTCATGGCCGCCGCTCGCGGCTGCAGGTCGGGAAATATTCTAAGTTTTGCCTCGCTATTACGCGGCGGAATCGCAACATTTCGATGAAAGGAGGTGTGTTTTCTGCCATTTGTGACACAGTGAACAATATCAAAAGCAGAAAATGCCAATTCTTTCAACGTTAAAATCGTTGCACAGCTCCTTTAAAGAACCATGCTATTTCTGAAACAAATAGAATGGTAAATTAACATGCCTCGATAATAATGACAATTACAGTTGTAGTCACGATTATAACCTAATAACGAGCATTTGTGAGGTGGGGTCATTTTATCGACTTTATTCAGGATAACGCTAGAGTAATATTTTATGTTTGACGTTTAAACATGTAGAAATCTTCGGTTATTGCACAAACTAGGGGTTCGACCCTCAAGGTTCCACATTTTTAGGTTTTATATTGACCAGATATCAGAAGCTAGAAATATGATTTTGTTTTGTTTGAAAAAGAAAACTGGAAGAAATGAAGTATTTATGAAAAATACTATGTTTTTTTTTCAGAATAAAATTTAATAAATACCGATACGCTATGTCAAAATTAGCTTACATGATATATTTTTGAGCTTGCCACACATATTCCTGCTCCTGCAAGGCCATTTGCCTTTAGGTTCCTTATTTGTGGTTCCTGACTCACTGTGGCTGCTCATGAATTTGTAAATAGCTTTTTGTTTTAATTAGAATAAATATATATATATATATATATTTTTTTTTTATTTGGGGTATATTTATCGAGTGAAGTTGGGCTTTACTTGAAAACATCCTACTCTGTTCTAAAATGTGGGCCATTTGTTTGAGAACAAAGCACATGCTTCAGTACATTGTTTCCTTTACCTAAATTACTTTAATAATCTTTCTGGTCAGCGAGGATTCTTAAATTTATTTCCTAGATGTATTGAACCGAATTTAAATTTCTAGCACAGTCTGCACCAAAAAGATGATCAAACATTAAATATTTTTTAAAGAGTATATGTGTGGTGTGTTCATTATTGCACCCTACCAGCCAAATGAGAAGCAGAGTCTTTGCTTTCATTCTTGTAGTATCTGAACTATGCCTGGAAAATAATGTTTATAATTATCCAAGTTTCTGCCAGTTTTTCGACTCTCAAGTCATGCCAATCCGCATAGAGTTGCATCACCTACCCCTACCCGTTTGTCAGAGAGATACACTTTCTTGTTTATACTGATAAAGAAATTCTCAGTCAAGAGAGAGATGTTGTTTTCTGCTACCTCCTCTCCCCTTTGCAGACCAGTGAGATATGCAGAATCCAAGAGAGAACTGCACTGTCACCTTGTTGTGTGTGTATATTCCTTCATATCTATATCCAAGTGAGCAGTCTTATCTAAGTTGGCTCTGCTCCCCTCCTATATCAGTAAAGATGTCTGGAGTGCTTTTCTTTATCAGGCTGCAAGTTGTGTTTGTAAGGAAAAAAAAATTTCTGGACTATGACAAAGCAGAATTGCAATATCTTCTTTACTTTTCTTTTTTGTTTTTACACTCCAAAAAGTAGACTGGAATCTGCAAGAATGTTTTTTGGGATCTTATTATACTTCAATCAAAAGCAAGAGCCAAGTCAGGGTGGAAGACGCACTGTAGGCAAAGGGCTAAGAGCTCAATGTCACATGTATTCACTAGGCTTGATTTGCTAGCTGAGGATGAGGAGTGCCCTGCGGAAAAAGGGGGGGGAGGGGGAGGGGGAGGGGGAGGGGGGAGAGGAGAAGGAGAGGAGAAGAGGGAGGGGAGAGGGGGGAGGGGAAGGAAGGGGGAGGGAGAGAAGGGGGGCGTGGGTGCGGCAGTGATGATGCATTTACAGCACAGGCAATACTTTAGCTTGAGTAATGGGTGCAAAGTGAAATCTGAACCTGTACATTCTTCATTTAATTCTATCCAGATTTCCATGTTTTTGCTGCTTTTTGAAAACAAACCTGGTGTAGTACAACCATTAAAGAAATACTGAAAAGAAAAAAAAAAATGTTATTTTTAAACAGTCTGGTTGGGACACACATGTCAACAAATAAATTTTACGCAAAAAGAAACAACAAAAAATTTTAGAGCAATATTGACAGCGTGAGACGCGTTTTAGTCGGTAGTCACCTCTTTCCACTTGTTTATTTTCTCGGCATTTCGGGCACGTGGAGGAGAGGTGGATCAGCTTGGCCATCACGTTGAGGTGGAGGAAATGTATGACCATCTCAATGAGGTGGAAAAAGTGTATGACCATTCTGTGACGTCATGGACTTTGCACGCAGAATTTAAAATAAATCTTGCGCCGTCAGTATTGCTCTAATTTTTTTTTGTTTCCGTAAATTTTTTTGTGTGTGTCCTAATCAGACTGTTTAAAAAAAAAATTTTTTTCTTTTAAGTGGTTTTTTAAGCCTCCTGCTTCAGAGCATTTCTGTCTCCCTGCAGCCGGCTTTTCCTGAAAGTAACTTGATGAAGGAAACCCAAACTGTTGCCCCTTGGAAGGCAGCAAGATTATCATATGACTGGTTGCTCACGTAATATAATAAAAGGTCAGTTAACCATCAGGTTCTTCACAAGGAATTTCTCGCATTACAAGAGAAATATCAAGACTATGTACAATTCTTTAATGATGGGGGCAAAAGCTCATCTTTCGTAGGTTCCGCAGTATATTTGGCACACTTTAGTAGAGCGAGACATATCGGCAGTGTTGCAAGTCTTTTCACTGCTGAGCTTTACGCTGTGCTCATGGCACTTGAACACATCTTAGAAGATCGTGTGAGGAAAACTATTTTGTTTGTGGGATTCCCAGGGTGCTCTACTTGCTGTATGCTTTCTTAACGTTACAAAGAATTGCCTCGTACAGCAAGCGCGTGTTCAGATGAATCGTGCTCTCCTACTTGGCCTTAAAACTATGCTGGGTGCCAAGCCATGGGGATATTCCAGGTAATGAAGCAGCAGATAGATTGGCTGTCTCTGTTAATGGTGGCCTAAATACATTGGTTGGCCTACCCTATGAGGATTTTAAGCCAGTTAGAGAAATATTCAGTTTATGAAGTTAGGCAGTTAGTGTGGAATTAAGAAACAGACAAGAAACTACATAATATCGCACCTTGTTTAGAATTATGGGAGAGTTCCCACCCGAGGAACAGTTACCACGAGGTTTTGATGTGCCGCTTCTGTGTTGGTCACGCACGTTTAATGCATCTATATTTTCTTTAGGATGACGATACCCTGCAGTGTGAGCATTGTGGCAAAACGTTGACTGTCGTGCATATTCTGTGGCACTGCAGGTACTTGATCAGAAACGATGAGCATGTTTTGCTTGTATTTTTGGATCCCATCTTCCATTTCATCCCATATTGTTTTGCTAGGAGATGAACCTCTTTTGCCATGTATTTATTTGCATTGCAGATAATTGCCTATTGATTATAACTTTTATTCTTACCTGATGTCCATATCTTTTACACAATTCACATTCACACTTTTAATGCATCACCAGCTACTATAGCTCTGTCTTCTCCTTAACCTTTTTTCTGCAATAGTTTATGCACCTGGTGCATTTTAGCCTAGTTGCTCTCGTGCCATTAAACTCCAGTCAGTCAATGAACTGCAATATTAATATTTTTCTAAGCGTTTATTCCGGTGGGTTAGCCCTGTTGAGCACACTTCATACCGAGCACCGGTGCACTGCGAAGAAGCACACTTAACGGTGTAACCCTCTGCAATCAACACTCGGGAAAAGTATGAATATCGCAATTGCATGCTTGGGAAAAAAGCAAACCTTCAAAGCGGGATAGTGCGCGCTCGCGCCTGGTGTATTTAAAGAGAAACGGAAACTTTGGGAAAGTTGATACCTACATTGGAGTAAAATTTAAAAAAATAGACTATGGGAAGTTAAGCTATGATGAATGATGAAGATAGGTTGCCCTGACAACCTGTGTACATCATTTCGAGATACTTTTTTTGTTTTTAATTTGAGATTGAATAAAGAGTATTAGCATATGGCAAGATCAGTAAATCCACTCAGGTTTAGCTGGGCATCTCTATAGGTTAATTTTATATGAAATCCTTGTTTACTTGCCATCCCAAAGTATAAAACTTTCTGAGGTCACGGTCGATATATGTAGTTAGATTAAAATTAGCTTATAAATGGACAAGTGGAAGCTCGGGAACAACCTTCACGAGCTTAGCTGGGTTTTAGTTTAAGGATGGTGCAACAGTAGTGAAAGGCTCGCAGAAACTATTCAATATTCAATTAGAAAATATTTGGCCAAAAACCGCTATTCGCTTCAAACTCAAAATCCACTATTTGCACATGACTACAAATCTTGGATCATTGAAAACCGGGCCTTACCGTTTATCTCGTCAAGCTTCATTCAGAACAACAGGTCATTGTACTTCTGGGTCACGACAAAAGCCACTGCTCCAGTTTCCAGCCTAAACCATACAATTTATGCTTCTTGGGCGGAGGAGGGGTTGTCTTCTTGTAACGGTGAGCTATGCACAATGAAGATTTCATTGAAGGGGGAAGGGGGCAGTTGAAGCTCTCATATTACACCCACTCCACCTCGCGCAGCCACAAGGTAGGGGATGGAAAAGGACGGGATGAAAAAAAGCTTCCCAGTGACTAACTCCAGAAGTTCAGTGACTTTAAGGTATCAACGTTAATCGAAGCAACACTTGTTTGCAAGTTTTGCCGTGAAATAGATTGGTATTACCAATGGCATGGGTGCCAATGTCAAATCCAGCTGAAGAAATATTATTTGATGCAAGTGCATTCTTTGAAATCTAGCATCACGTTTACACAGGATATCATTTATTTTTATTTTGAAAATAAGAAATGCTACCTCGAAATTTCGGAGAATTGTATATGCAACAAAAAAACTGAATTTTTGGCAAGAAATAGACTCGGAAATACACCCTTCGAATTTGACCAAAAATGAACTTTGAAATGCAAAAACCTACATATGTTCCACACATATTTTTATCATTTCTTGGCAGAAATTCAGATATAGCATACTTTTAGGCTTTCCATTTTACGGAAATTATTTTGTTTCTGAGCAAAACATGTTGAATAAGCAGAGTTTAAATCTATGACTAGCATTATTTTTGTCATGGGAGAAACTTTCTAACTGCAGCCTTTCAGCATTTCCCTCAGTCTGAAGTAAACTGATTTTTCAGGAACTCTTTGCAGTTAACCGAAAGCTTGAAAACTGGAGCCCCAAGAGGAAAGGAGGAATTAATGGTTTTCACAGGTGTAGCTGAACCATTATATTTTATTATTTCTAGATTTAGCTTTTCCTTCCCCTAGAAGTACAGGTCAGTGGGATGTATACTTTTCAAATTTAAGTATTTCATATTGTGGAAACTATGCTTGGCAGCATGTTCCTTTTTGGTCATAATATATAAATACATTTTCTTTAAACCTTTCACCGTCACAAGACTTAAACTATCCTGCATTCTGTTCAGCATATCACCAAAAGATTTGACTTCGTTGCTCTACACGGGTGTTCTACTACATCTGTGCCGAGGGGTGCTTACCAGGAAGCCGCGAGCCATGCTTGGGCTTGTGAAAAGCCGCATGTGTGTTGCAAGCCGCAGTTTGGCCACCCCTGGTTTATAAAGTTGCTGCTCCTCCTCCAGGTGAAGGTGCAGCTCCAGGCACAGTCCAACGCCCCGATCGCAGTGGGCTACCAGCACCACCACGAGGGCATGCTGACGGCCTTTGTGCGCATCTACCGTGAGAACCGGCTCTGGGGCCTGTGGAGGGGAGCCAGTGCGGCCGTGCTCCGCGTTGGCTCGGGGTCGGCCGTCCAGCTCTCGACCTTCTCCAAGGTCAAGGCCCACATCAACCAGTTTGCAGTGAGTGGTGTAACCCTCTCCCCAGTGCACTTTTCCGTCTAGAGTTGGGTGCTCTTGACGCCCTATGACCTTGGCAGTTTCTGCACTTCTAAAATGGAAGCAATCGATCAATTAACGAATCAGCCTTGTGCCCTTCAGGTTTAGCTCTTGCAAAATACTATGTCGGGCGACAAGGAATTACCTCGGTTGCACCGCCTATCAACAGGGATGACATGTATCAGACCTGGAATTGTGGGGGAATTTGGTCGGCTCGCAAAATTTTGAGGGTAAAAGTAGAGAATATACAAGTGGAACAAAACGAGAGTCGAAGATTTGTGAGTGGCGTTTAGTTCACTGTGTGTTTTTGTTGACCTGATGGGCTCCAAAGATTTAAACACAAACAACTTTTAGGTGTATCCATGGTTTAATAAATAATTAGTCGACAATCGTGCAAGTGTCATTGGAGGCTCTGAAAGCAAAGAAGCTTGTTTTGTTCCATACTTGCGGTAGGTCACGAGCTGCATCGTAGCATCATTGGAGTCGTTCGTGATGGTGGGCCATTCTCTTCAAAATATTCAGGGAATTTTGATTAAGCGGTTAAAGAAAATGGGAGGGAATTTAGAAATGTAAGTATGCTAAAGACTGCTTGTTTTTGGCAGCTAATAGTATACCATGGCTTTTGTGTGGGGTCAGCATTGAGCTAGATGAAAACTGGCAAAAGGCATGTCAGTACAGTGTAGGTGGTGAAACTTGTGACCCAGTGATCGGGAGACCTGGTTTCACATCCGACTAATAACCCATTTACTTCTTAATTGTTAATTTTTTTTTATTATTTTGCACATTCACATCTTTTCATTTACATCATTCATCATCTTTTCAGGGCCTCTGAAAAGGCCCTGAAAAGATGATGAAGGTGCACTTTTGACATGCATATAATTTTTATATATATGAAAAGTGTGCAAATTTCAATTATAAATGTCACAGGACACGTCCAAATAACACCTCGCAGTGCCCTGAACTGTGTTTATCCTTTAAACAATCGTTGACGCGCATGCTTTGGTAGAAGTTGCAGACATAGGAGAAGTGGTTTACCCGAGCGTGGAACAGTGCTTCATTAATAAAGGGTCTTACGAAGAAAGGAGTCAAACCTTTGGGAACCATACGTAATTGTAAAATAACAGCTTGGCTAGAAAACATTGTCAAATTATAAGCAGTTGTAAATCAGGAAAGGCCTTTAAAGGATGACAGCGGAGAGAGAACAAACAACATTCCCAGTTCCCGAGCATTGTGTCTGCTTTTTACCGGACAATGCTTGGTCACATACCTTATTCTAGCCGTGTTTTCATGATAGAGACAGAACTGTTCTTGCCTATGCTTTTTGCAGTTTGAATCTTGCCTCATTGAACATCTAGCTCTTTGGGTGCTTGAATGCGTTTCTTGTACTTTAGGAGAGAAAAAACTTGCCACCAATAAAGATGACATTGCATCTCATAGAGAGTGGGTGTACAGGCAGCCAAAATGATATTTTTACATGGAATCGGGAATCTATTGGACTGACAGTGCCATTGAATTGCGAGGTTAGGGAACTACAAAGTATGTAATCTATATTGCATTCATTGAGTTATATTTTAAATTAAAATTCCCCTCATATTTAGGCATGGCCTCGAGCAAAAAGTATTTGCACAAATATTTGTCTGGTATAAATGCTTCTTTTCACGAATTACAGATAATCTTCAGGGGTGGAACGGCTGCGCCATTTGCGCCATTTTGCGCCAGACGCATGTGTCTGCGCCATCCTGCGCCATGTTGCAGAAACTGCGCCACAGACAATATCTCGCGCCATTATGCGCCAAATCGCAAAACGTGCGCCAAAAAAACGTTTTATTTTGTCTTGGTTTCGTTTTATCGACTCGATTGTCAACAATGAGGGCGTTTAGCCTGGTCGGCCTTGCAATGCCTTGTTCTGTTTATTCCCCTTGTCTATCCCGAGTCGGAAGCGCGCGAAAAAACTCTGATTCTAAGCGCTACACCACCTGCGACTGGATTCTTACTCTTCAACCATAAGCGGTAGGGCAAGTAGGCCGAGGTGAGGTCGAGTCGTTAAGCGTCAAATTGCATGAGGCTCTGCGGCCCAGGATCCGGACGTCATCCAGTCGAAAGCAAATGAGCAAAATATTCCTTTTAGTGCTTCATCGTTAGGAGTTGGAACCGCATTCTTGCAAGATAAATCGTGATTTGATAGAAATGAAACGCGGTCCGATCCGAAACCTTGCCTCTCAGCAGCTCTACTTATCTGCTCGGCGTACTTTAACCTTGCTCCTGCTTATCGCTTCGAATACGATAACTCCGTTAATCGTAGTCTGCTGCTTCGATATCGAGTTGCACAATAGGATAAACTCGAAATTTGTTGCCCTGTTCCTCCGTGCAACTGCACGTCGGTTGTTTACGCACGTCACGTGGTTCGCACATATAATTACTATGTCGAGCACGTGTGGGTTGTGCGATAAGCAGAGCTGGTTTGCATCTTGAGCGTCTGAAGGCCACTCAGAAAATATCAAGGACGCTATCTTCAGAAACATAGAGTACTTGCTGTTTGATTCTCATTAAGGTTCACAAAGATTCAAGTTTTCGCATATATTACACTGTTATCCCCTCTACCTAGGTCCCTAACCGCTCATGTTCATCTCTGCTGCTAAGCACAATTGAAATTGCTTTCGTGCTTGTCTAAGATAGAAGCTAAAGTGCAATGCAAACTGATCTGAGCTGCTCCTAGCCTGCTCCAGAATGTAGTTTTAGCTGCTCCCAACCTGCTCCAAAACAGCTGTTTCAGCTGCTCCCGTGGCTGCTCCCAAGTACATTTCATGAGTTCCACCCCTGATCTTTCTAAATAGTTCCTACATGAACCCCCCAAGATGATCAGTGATGGCATGTCTATGGAAAAATTAGCAGTACAAATCCTAGTACTAGTTGAGGTTGAAAGGTGACATTTATGGTCTTTCGGTAATGCTCTGGTCTTGTGATGTTTTATCTTTATGCCCGAAATACTGCGTAAGCAAGCATATGCAAGAAAAGGAGAGGCGTGCCATTTCTGCACAGTGGAGAGGGGTGCCGAGGGACGAGGGCGTTGTCCTAATTTTATGCTGATTAAAACTCTCCACATGCTGATGGCGAGGTTATGCCAGGCAGCTTCCACTCGTGTATATGTGTGTGAGATACGCCTGGTTCTTGTGGCAGGTTTATGAGGCTTTGTGTGTTTGCTAATGCATTCTCAGCATGTCTTGCACCTGAGTGACCCGTATGAGCAAAGTGCTTAGGGACAAAGGGGTTATTTTTTTATGTTACATTTGTGTTGTTGCACATATCAAACCTGTATTCTGTGGGAGCTTTTAACCTCCCAAGGTGGTCGCTAGAAATGATAATCTTTGCATATGCCATATTTCATGTTTAAGACACATTGGGAGTCAAAATAGTGGACATTATGTCAGACCTAACATACAGAGAAAGTAAACAGTGTTTTTCTTAATTTGTGCTTTATATTGCAAATCAAACAAATACAGTATTAGAGAAGAGTCGTACTTCAGTCCCAAAAGATTACCACGCTCTTCTAAAAGTTAGATGCTTCTCGTCTCTGTTTTGGAGAAAAATTTTTGTACCAGCGTTCATACAGTTTGCGTGGCGGAATAGGAAATTTGAGCTTATCTACGAGAAAGACTATTTGTTTGACAGCTTTTTAGAAAAAGTTATTTTCTTGCATTCACTATCATAATGTATGTTGGGTGGCTTATGACAGCTGGCACACTCACCTGCTGTGATGGGTGGTAGCAAGAGATTTTGGTTTGGGGTTTGTTTGTGCATGTCTCAGAACATGATTGATTTTCAGTAAAAGACCTGCCTGTGTTGAGGGCATGTAGAACGGAATCTGTGGTACCACCATCGGTTTAAATGTTATGCTGTTGAAGTGTTGCTGGGACTGAGCTAGTAGCACTGGTTTAGTGTTGCTCGTATTGCAGATCACAGTGTGCATGAGTGAGAATCAAAGCCGAGCCAATCTGCACCAAAACACACTGAAATCTGGTTCACTACAACTTTTTTTTGCCCATTAGGCTCTTCGTTGAGCCTGCGCTATGTCATAGCCGCCTATACAGGTGAAAAGCCTGGGAGTCGAGCGCGAGAACAATAGCCCTCTCGGCAGCTGTAAGAGAGAAAGGAAAATGAGAGCCAACACACCCAGCACTAGGAAAAGCGCGGCGGCCAATTGCTAAACAAAACACCTCGCAGTGACATGCGACCTCATGGCCACAATCACAGGCTCTGTCAAGGCAGAGTGCTTCCCAAAACTGCCGCTCTGGTGCAGTGCCCCTGCCTGCCTCGCTCTTTCTCTCCCAGATTTGGCAACCAGTTCTGGTGTTGACCTCCTGTCTGAGGCACCCAGAGTGGTTGCTAAGATGTCAGAATTGCAGTCATAGAAATTCTGTTTGTGAGAAAAATTAAGGTTTATGCTGGAATTGTATATTTGCGCAAGTAAACTAACTGTCTTTGGGTATCTTTACTAGCCTTCTATGGGTGTCTTTGTTCTGTTCTTTCCCACCTTGAGCTCATAATGTTGGAAGATTTCTTTGAACTTATGGGCATTTTTAGCAAGCCATTAGAGTGGAAATCTCGATTATCTGCAAGTATGGTAATTGAAAGGCCATTCATATGATTGCCTCAACATTGTTTTTGACTAAATGACTTGAGACCCGTGTACAGCAGAAGTTGTAGATTCAAGAGCCTCCATTTTCTGACACCTTTTCTTTTAGATCTGAATTGATCTTTGCTTCCTTTTTTTAAGCTGGGAAGTCTGTTTGTATGTTATAGATTGACCACATCCTTTAAGAAATTGGTTCTGCTAGAGCACATAAAGAAAAGACCAAGGGAAGGGGTTTTGTCAAACCTAGTGCAGGCTCTTTTGTCTGTTTGTTAAAGATCAACTACATCTGCCAAGAAAGCACAACTCAGCCAGAGCAAAACACGATAGGAACAAAGGAAGGTTGATCTCAGAGTTGGGACTAGCTACTCCATATCTGTAACCCCAAAGAATGAAAATGCGGATCTTGTACACTTCCCAGGCGCCAGAATCCATAAAAGTCCTTGGCACATTGATAGTTTACCCCCATGCTGCAGTACAAAAAGCTCCGTCCAAATTGAGAGCTAAAAACATACTTTTGTTTTAGGATCGTCAAAATATTAGGTGCTGGAGAAAATCGCCCATCTGCGTCAAGTTCTTATTTTAAACTCTTTTTGTTCCCATTCCATTCATTGAAAAGCATAGTGAAAGATCCCAAGCATGTACCTGGTCTTGCCACCACGCTGTCTCCTTCCACATGATAAAGTCCGTTGATATCGTCAGCGTTGCCGTGGTAACCAAGCTTCTCTACGGAGGAATACCCGAACACAGCGTCTGAAGCCAGCAATAACAGACGTCATCTTCCAAAAGTCGTCTGCTAATGTAAACCTCGCAACGCTAGCCAAAGTCGGATGGGCCGTCGTATAGGTTGACGCCAAGAGTGGAAAGCGGTCACCTGCCGTACCCTTGACGGTTCCAACAAGGCTTGTTGCACTCTCGGGCCTAAGATTATATTAAAGTTTCCTCTGAGTGAAGCGAGGGGTGTCTATGCGCAGCGCTGACTGTTTGCTTCAAAGCTGACTTGGAGCCCAAGCTAGCTTTGCCGCATTGGTAGCGAACGGCTTTGGAAAACCCCGTAGCTGTAGCTGGCTTCAGATGCTGCATTCGCGTGCGTGTTTATAGACATTCGGCAACCATAGCAGACAGACTTTATTGTGTGGGAGGAAATGGTAGTGGTATCGAGATCAGGTGCATACTTGGTGGGCTCTTTCGCCGTGCTTTTCAATGGGCAGAATGTGAACGAAAAGAGTTAGAAATGAGGACTCGACGCAGACGGCCGATTTTGTCCGGCTCCTAATATTTTATCCAGCCTCATACGAAACGCATGTTTTGGCCATCCAACGGCTGTATCTTTTTTTTTCTTCTTGGAATGTTAGGTGAAAGTATCAAACTGCCAAGTCCTTTTGCTCGGCAACATTACATCGTCCTTTTCTTTCCCCAAGATTCATTTGTTGTGTTTCGGTGTGTACACATTTGTCACCCTTATGTCACGGCGTCTGGATTGCGTCTCCGACTGGTGCGTTTACCGTGTCCCGAAAAGTGGTCCTTCGATTTCTGCCCGACGTCATCGTAAAAGTGTCGCGTTGTCGCCGGCCACGACCCTGGCGGCGTTGCAGCGACGGTGGTGTACGTGGCAGACGCCCGCTCTGCTGCAGGTCGCTCTCCAACTTCTGAAGTTTTGTAAAAGCTTCTGCGGCCAGGAGCTGGGGACTCCGCGTCGACGACGACACTCGCGTTCGCTCTTACTTTTTGCCAGGACTCCTAGCACTGACCGTCGGGACCGTTGCAGCCTCTGCGACATTGTTTATTGCCACTTCGGCGCCACTTCAACGTACGGGCGGGATGGGACGCTCGATGCGTCGGTCGGAGACTAGTTCCAAGCACCACACTTACGCGATGTCTCTGCTTTTTCGTCTGTGACGTGCGCGTGTATCTTGCGTGGGAGTGAATGTGTTCGCCCCCTGCAGGTGTTTCACGAGCGTTCCTGGCTGAATGCGCTGGTGGCCAGTTCTGCGAGCGGAGTGGCCGTCGTCGCCACCATGACGCCCTTTGACGTCTGCTGCACGCGGCTGTACAACCAGCCGACCGATGCTCGGGGCAAGGGGATCATGTACACCAGCGTCTTGGACTGCTTCTTCAAGGTATGTGCCCGGCTCGGAATAGGGGAAACGGAAGACTTTTTTTGCTCCTCGCCGATTGATTTTTCAAAAGCCTTTTTGAACGACGGGTGTCTGTGGCTGCGTTTCCGCATTATGACTAGAGCAAGTTTTGCTATGCATGTTTGTTTGTACATGTTGAAGGTTTCACGTTTTGTGCTTATAGATTGACACGCTGTTTACAAACAAGCCCTCGTTTGCCCGCACCAGGTGTGGGCACTGCGCGTGCGCAGAAACCGAATTTACGTGAAGTGAATCGTCTGCGCATGCACAGTGCCGTCCACAGCGCCACCGCAGCTGCGTGACGTCATGGCCGCGTGTTGGCCTATATTTTAGGAGATGAATATGAGGACTTTTTAGCGAAATTTTAGGCTGAGTGTAAAAAGAATTTGCTTGACACATCATATTGTATGCCATTGTAAAATCTATCAAAGAGCAAACCTGCAATAAATTAAATTTACATTGCTATTACCGGTATGAAAATTTTGTCCAGTGAAAACTATGTGATGACTTTGTATTGTTCTTGTGCTTTCCTGAAAGATATGCCGTAATATGCTGAGACATAGCCCACCTAAAATCGAAAGCAAATCGGGTGAAAATAATGAGTAGACAAACTTTCGGTATGTGATAAAAAAAGTAAAAAAAAATTATAGTTTTAGATTTTGTGGCTTGCGAAACTTGTGATTGCAGGAAGGGGCGATAAAGCAAGGACGACCGTCCTTCCCAGTCATCAGTGTTCGCTTATCTCCCGTCTTGTCTAAGTGACACCATTTCTGCTGAGGTCACCATTGCCAGGGTCCTGCAATTACTAGAAATGAGCTGTCTTCTGGTGTTTTTGAAAAAATAGGAAATTCTGCCAAAATTGGCCATCTTTTGGGGGTGGGGCATCTCTCTGAATATTGTGGTAGTTGTTTATTTTATATTTGCGACTCCAATTCATTATAGGTGGCGCCACTTGTTCTCCAAAATGGCCGTTATAGTGAGGGTCAGAGATGCATGCCGGTATACCAGTTGCTCAGCTGGCTTCACTGAGCAGCAGAAATTATTCCTGCTTAGACGAGAAAGCTAAGGTATTATGAGCACGGGTCACCTCCCTATCCTGAAGAAATAAACACTGTTTAGCGGAATATTTACGTCGGAGGGACGTTTTAATTATGGAACGAAACCAAAACTAAACTCTATTTTGAACTTAATTTCTTGGTATAGATGTTAATTTCGGGTCTCTCATAAATTAAAAAAAAATTGGGTTGTGTGTGTGTTTATACAGCCTAGAACTTGGTCTGCCTCACAGGGGCGACGAGTCTCCCAGCTGTAGATGAGAAATTTAGCCAGTGCAGTACAGCCGCTAGCCTGGGGTCTTTAACGTGCATCACGCAGTAGTGATACACGCCGGTACGATGCTCATCCAGATCGAAACGGGCAGGGGTGGGGCTCGAACCCAGGATCCCTGGGTTCTGCAGCGCGAGCTTTCGCTCCACGTGCTCCGAGCTGGTGTGCGCTAGACCACTCGGCCACCGATCCCCCCGTTTTCATAAATTAAGATATGTCTCACAGTGTAATTATTATACTAAAGGAATTGTTTGCGTAAAATTTATTTTGTGACGTACGTCTCCGATCCAGGCAGTTCAAGATATTTGGAGTCCACGGTCTCTCTAAAGACGGGGCTTTTCATACCCCTTAGAGGTAACATAGAGTATTGCGTTTGTTGAAAAATATCGGTGCTGGTAATTGTGTGCTCCTGCTACCATTTCTCGCTCGGATAATTGTCATGTGAAATAATGAACTGCGGGCCTTTTAATGGGTTTGGAGGTATTTATATGAAAAATTGCTTTAACATTATTCCCAAGCACAAGAATAACAGAATCAATCTGAACTTTACAAAATATTGTTACAGGTGATGAGTAGATTATGTTCATAAAAAATTTAAATTAAGAAACGCTGTTCTCACTGCAAAACCCAAAGACGAAATTGGAGTCGGACAGCAGAAGTGTTTGTGTTTTTTAAAGCAACGCTTATATTACATCCAGCTTTGACTGTTTGTCTATCTTGATGACGATTTCATAGTTTTTATATGCTAAAAATAAAACAAAATGAGGCCTTTCTGGTAGGACTGTTAATTTTTAATAATTAATTATAATACAATTAAGATATTTTAATACATAGTTTTTCGAGCTCTACTATAATTTTTTTCTTATGATCTAATTTCAAACGCGCGAACAAGTATGGCACTTAAAATGTGCAAATTATCCTCACTGGTGTCAATTGGAACCTTTTTAATTAACAAGTCATAACCCCCCCCCCCCCCCCCAATTAAAAAAAAAAAAGTAAGAAAATAAACAGATTTTTTTTAGTTACTATTCTTTTTAGAACTATATGCTTCTTTAATTTTCACGCACTGTCTTTTTCCAAATTTCAGCCTTTCCAGTTCAAAGGGACGCTTACCCGTTTGCCCGTCTGCATGTTTCGTTGGCGTTGGAAATTGGTGAAACAGTACTGAGTTTTAGTATTGTGTATACGAGCGATAGCAAGCACTGTGTGTTTGTGTTGCGTGTTCTACACTGTGCGGGCACAAAAAGGCGGACTTGAATTGGAGCTTGGCGACGACGCGCATGCACAGCGTGGAACACGCAACTCTAATGCAAACGCACAGCGCTTGCGTCTGCTTCTGCACGCAATACTAAAACTCTGTTATAAGTTTGATTGTTGTAACAGAGTTTGTTATAAGATTGGGACAATGAAGAGTGTTGTTTGCATTTGGAAATGACATTTCGCGAGCCACGCGAGCCACGATCGTGAGCAGTTCTGCCGTGCCTGCTGAGTAGGAGAACCGAATGACTCTCTCTAGAGCACTTCCTTTTTTCGCCGCGGGAGGGCAAGTAACGAGCTGGAGACGCGAATACGGTCGGACGCCTTTATAACAAATGCCTCTAGTACAAAAACGCCCATTTAACGAAGTAAAATAAAAGTCCCGGCCAATCTCCTATGTGTTCAATATATTTCTCTGACCACTACAACGAATTCCTGTTTAATAAATATATCTGTTTATTGAAGAAATTTCGCGGCCCCATGAAGCAAAAATGACCGGTATTACGAATTTTCTAAGTGAAGAGTAATCGACCTCACATAAATTATCGCTCAAGTGACGCGCGTAGAGAAGAGAAATACTGCGGCAGCGGCAACTGTTGAAATTGCCGTTGCCGTCACTGTGCCGCCGTCACTGCAATGCCACGCCGCATGTTGTCGGTTTTGGGTCTAAATACAGTGTAGACCGCATATAACGTATGTCGCGGCAGTCGCGAAAATCCGCACTATAAGCGGTACCGCGCTATAACCAAAACATCAATTTTTCAGGCCAAAATACATGCCATCAGACAACTTACCTTTGTAAAAGAATTAATTTCTATGTTAGATGAAAAATAAAGCTTAGTTTGAGGAAAGTCTTTATTTCACCAGACTAGTACACTTGTCTCTCAAGTGTCACACATTCTGAAAGAAATGAGCGACTTTTACCTGGCGTAGCTTTTTAACGGCGTCGCGGGCTGCGGACGGACGTTGCAAGCGTTCGGGAATGCTAACCCTAATCACTTTTCTCCGGCGATAAAAACGCGTAAAAATTCGTATCCTTTATACGGTACGCGCCAGTAATACCTTCAACTTGAGCACAGGCACGAAATGCTCCAAATAAGAAATCCGGGCGATGGTCGAAAAATGCACGCACGTGCGTGCGTGCGTTTAGAAAGCACCACTGTAGTCGAAGTAAACAAACACGACGACACGGGCGTTTCTGCCGTCTTGAGAGTGCCGCCACAACATCGCCGCATGTGTAGGTGGATCTTCCCTTCTAGTATGTGCTGGGTTATCATAGCGACACAAAACGAAAATTCAGTCAAGGTTAGCGCTTTTACGCGGAACGATGAACTTCCACCATGTTTCTACGACGGCGGTCACCACCGACGCCATGTTCGCGAATAGAAGCCGACCCGCGCGCGAACACTTCTCCTCGACCTGCGATTGGTCTGTCGTTGCGGTTGTTTCCAACACAGCAGAGGGATGCACGCACGCACGCACGTGAACGACACGTGCGTGCGTCCCTCCGTCGCTATGGCAACTGAAGCCTCCCACTTCGCCTCTCCCCGCTTTTTCGAGCAACCTCCTTGCCCCGCGAGTGCCGCTCGCGGCTAGCGCTGTTATCTAGTGTCGGCGCAGTCGGCGGGCTGTTCGAGAAACCGCACTATAACCGGTATTTCCCTTCGCGCGCCTGCATTTTAAGCGGTGTGTAATTACATGGAGTTCTATGGGAGGCGAACCGGTGGTTTAAAAAAGCCGCGTTATACCCGGTACTGCACTATAAGCGGTTACGTTGTAAGTGGTCTATACTGTAATTTGTTAGTATGTAACCTTGTGTCTAGATGATACAGGTTGCTGCGTAGAAAGCCTGCACGCAGCTACATAGGCACGTAGTGCCATCTATACAGAAAGTGGCACACAAACAAATTATTTCGACCCAAAATCACTGATCTCCATGACAATAACTGGATTGCGCCTTCCCGCTTCGCAAGTGCGGCCACTGTACAGCCATCTTGAGACACTGAAAATCTACGTTTTGGAGCATTGTGGAGGTTGGGTGGCAGCGTGTTGAAGACACGTTTTCTGCTCATTCGTCGTCATTCGCTGAAGACGTTTTTTAAAACCTCCTGTAAACGGTAAGAATTGCCTTTGAGAACACGTGAAAATTTTTACGAAAGCGCAGCACCGCAGAAAAAAGGCACAACTTGTTGAACGCAAGTCTTGCCGGTATTCTTGATCGGTATCCAAGCGTGCGAAGGCAGAGACGCAGCACTTGGCATGCCAAGGAAGCTTTGATCACGCTGCAAGACCGGCGAGACTTGCATTAGACGAGCTGCACCATTTTCCTGCGGTGCTGCTCTGTCTTACAAATTTCCACATCTTTTCAAAGGCAA
The DNA here is from genome assembly GCF_016920785.2 of Ixodes scapularis. Taxonomy (NCBI): domain Eukaryota; kingdom Metazoa; phylum Arthropoda; class Arachnida; order Ixodida; family Ixodidae; genus Ixodes; species Ixodes scapularis. Next base: position 97,003,181 of record NW_024609846.1, read on the forward strand.
TTCTCTCCGTTTACATGGGGCTTTGACAAACTTAGGCGAATGATGACGAACAAGCAGAAAACGTTTCTTCAGCACGCTGCTGCCCAGCCTCCACAACGCTCCAAAAAGAAAATTCTATGTGTCCCAAGATGGCTGTCCAGTGGCCGCACTTGCACTGCAGCAACGAAGTGGGGATGCGCGATCCAGCAAATTTTCATAGAGATCAGTGCCCGAAACCGAGAACGCCCGGCGTGTTGGCGGCGGAAGCAGTGCAAGGGAGGTGGCGTCGTGCCTCTGCCACGTGGGCTCGTGCATACTTTCGTTGCTTTCATTTTGCTCACGCGTTGAGTTCACACCACTCACTGTTCCAAGGTCAGTTTTTTTTTTTTTTTCAACGTTTCGTTTGGGCAATATGCACACTCTTTTTCTTATATTGAAAGTATGTCAGTGCATTTATAAAAACCCGCGCAAACAAAATCGCATAAAAATTTTTTTTTTATTATTGACAGTTGCAATTTTTTTATACTGTCTTGGCATTTGCTCGACCAATGGGCCGATCTTTGTGAGGGTCCAAGATTTCCAGTCTTGCTCGATCGGAGGTCCAAATTGTTCCACCTTGTAATGTGTTTGCACGATTCTAACACGCAGGCAGACTTAGCTCCCAGAAATTCAAAAAGTAAATTGCTGCCAATTCTACCACGCAGGTAAAACAATGAAGGTTGAACACGTACCTCCGTAGACCAGATTTTATGAAATGCGCCCCAATGTAAAAATAAATACCGTGCACTAGTAGCAGTTGTTGGAGTCCGACGATGGTTTTTTGCTGTTCACAGAAGTAATCCTTGCTTTTGTCTAAAGCATCTTAGGTGCCACGCTTCTTGCGCCGCTTGTTTGAGTGTGCAACCGTCACCTCTGGGAGGGTGGTCTTCCAAACAACTTTGCGAACTCGTCGGGTCGCTGGTTTTGCCAGGTCACGCAGTGCTACTCCTTTATTATCTCTTCCCGCCAGCATGATGGCCTTTCATTTATATAAAGCCTCCTAGTAGAATTTTTTTTTGTTTTTCACTTTAAAATGGCGGACATGAGTCTAGTTTTGGTTTTAACGCGCATGTATCTTTGGGCACCGATTTTGGTGAAAAAACGTGTGCGTTCGAATCGTGCAAAGTGGTAAGCAATTAAGGAATATCTGCGACTCCACCCATGACTTTAAAGTTCAAGCGAAATCAGTAGAACCGCATAGAAAGAAACGAGCTCTCTTTTTGGTGCACCGCTACACGGGCTGCAGCTGCCACGTGCCGAGTGCATAGCTGAATCGGCCGTGCTGCTGTATGCTGCCATAACACCCAGTGTTACCAGATTGAAGTCGGTTGACAAGCTTGTCAACCGACTGCGCTCGGTAATGCTTGCTGCACTATCAGGCGGCCCAGTGGACAGGAGCTGCGGAATCGGTGGAACATTGGATGCAGGTTACCTCCAATGGAAAGAATTCTATCGGGTTTTTATGCTAAAGGTGCAAGAAGAGCGTCCTTTGAAAATGGTTCTCCTTCGTTGTCCGTGGAGGCATCAACGTCGGCGGCACTAAGAATGATATCCGCCCGCACCTGCTCGCATGCAGGCCACAGAGAAGAACAGTTTTCGACCGCCGCTTTGATTATACATGTAATTGAGGGCAACACAGCTGCTTTGAGTGCTTCCTTTGAATGACATGTGGCGGTGCAAGCCGTCGCCCAGTTACCGAATTAGGAAAGGCCTAACTTACACAGTCGGTGAACGCCTTCGCTGAGTGATGGGGGTAGATGTGGGTGGTTTAGTGATTGTCCGTGTCGTTGCGCTGTTTTTCATTTTTAACCATGAAATACCAACTAGCCCGAACGTCAGTGTTAGTCCACTTGAATTTTTTATTGAACCGCATAGCCATTCGTCCGAACCCTTTCAGCTCGTCTGAGGGGGAAATCATTCTTCTTTTTCTCGAACCCACACTTCATCTTGGTCGTGGCTGTTGGTTGCAACGGGTGCTTCCACCCTTGTGAGGGGGTCCAGAAGATGAATGAATCAGTTACGAAGTCTGGCTTGAACTGTACATGACATGTGAAGGCTGAGCTTATTGTGGAGCGCACTTGGTGCTGCTCGAGATGGAGCTGCTCGATTCTGTCAAGTAATTGTCATCCTAATGACCTTTGGTGAGCAATGTGAAGTGCATTATTTTACATCTCTAAAGGGTCTAAGTTTAGAAGGTGAACATGTTGGTGGAATTATATGTTCCTCAAAGAACAAACACAGGCAAAAACTTCGTGTGAATTTTGCGGCGGTTTCTTCGCAGCGTATGTATAAGTAAAGAAGTACTGTTGATACCGGTTATAACGAAGTCAAAGGGAATCAGAAATCGCTTCACTATATCCACTTCTTCGTTATATCTGAACACCATAAAAGTAACACGCAAAAAAAAAAAGATAACATGAGCTGTCACAGGCGCATGTTTATCGTGCCTGCAAAAACTGGTTGAGGCTTTCCTGCATGCATTCTCTGCTAGATCGAAGCCTCTTCTTGCCAAATGCGAGAAGCTCCGATAGAGAAAAGATCCTGCGAGCTATGATGGCCCCTGTGGAGGACACCGGCGGTGTAAGGCATTCTTTACGTTTAGGAGCACTTCATCGAGGTTGGCGGTACTCTTTTGTCTTCCTCGTCGATGGGCAAACTTGTCATCGTTGAGTGGTGGTGATTCGCCGAATCGGTGCTTGTGCAAAGCTCAGCTTTCGTGCAGAGGGCGACCACACCAACTAGTGACGCCGACACGGAACACTAAGCATACAAAGAAGCACGCACGGCATCGAGTTCGGGCTCAAGGTCGTGTTTCGTTGGTATAGAGAGCCTTGATTGCGGATGGAGGCAACTGCTCAATTGGGATCACGTGGTTTATGGGCCGCATTTGCAAAAAGAGCTGCAGCGTGCAAGGAGACACCTAGTGCAAACATGTCCGCCTCTCCGCCTGGTTTTCTCACCACGCTGGCCACGCGACAACCAAATGCAGACGCACTTGTGCCAATCTGCCCAGGAGGAGTCAGCCATTGAATTGTAAATGCTCTCCGTGGTTGGAGTTGCTCTCTCCATCAGTACCTTGTTGCTAGCGCTCGAGACGCCTCTGTCGGCACGCCACGACGGCTTCTCTGCATGTGATGCGGAAAAGTCACTTCTTAGATAAGGAGTGAAGATCAGGCAACAATCCAGGGGCAAAGTGCGGCATTCTGCGACTTAGTAAATTTTTCATATTTTATTATTTTTTATATTGTAAGAATCTTTTTTCGCTATATATTCGCGTGAGCTGCTCGATTTCCTTCGCTAAAGACGTTCAAATACATTGAAAAAGTGCAAACGGCAATGGGAAATTGTTATCGCTTCGCTATAGCCGCTATTTCGTTATAACCGACTTCATTATAAACAAGCGCAGCAGTATTGTGGAGCAGACCAGGCTGTGGCGCCCCAAGCGACTAACTTTAGAACTACACGGTTGGGAATAACAAATAATAATGACTGAGCGCTCGGCCGACGTGCCGAACGCCGCGTCAGCGTTCGGCTGGAGTTTGTGTTCTCCGGTCGCCCGAGGGGGAGGAGGGGCTCTTTTCTTACCACTCTGACCTGCATAAACAATGCAGCATGCACGGTGCATATGCCCAGTTAGCACAAAAGCCGAAGTGGGTCAAGCTCGCATTCTCCGAGTGCTTTCGGGAGAGATCCGGAACTAACTTTAAACTTCACTTCGTGTATTGTTAATATTTCTATGTCACACTCTGCCCCGCGCTCTATTGAAAAAGATAACGTGGACATGCCTACAAAAAGGCCTGTGGGCCTATCCACGGGCCTTGTGTTGGGTAAACACTGAGGTGTGGGGACAACAAACGGGTTAGAGCGCCCTCTATAGTTCAATCTCCTCGCCAATAGCGCGGCAGTTCTGAGCAGAGTGTGTGTTAAAAATATCTCAGGAATGCAAAGAGGCACGCTATGCACCATATATGCCGTGCTGCATTCTAGATTGCTTCTCAGAGATTTCCTTATTCACAGCATGCTGAATCGAGTCATGGTAGTAGCCCTCTCTACATCAGCTGGTTTCATGTGGATTTGGTGGTACACTTTCACCAGTTCCACCTGACCAAAGGTGATTGCTCCATGCATGACACCGGTGAAATCCCACATCTGGTATTGGTTTGCAGTCGGAGACCGTATTCTGATTGAGGGGCTCTGATCCCTGCTTGGATGCAAGTCACCACTCTTTTTGAATGCCACCTGGAGGGCCGAAGATCGAGAACTGGAGGAAGGCTAGATATAGCCAAGTTCAAGCATGTGTCCAAACTCCCGTTTCACTATCCGTGGGCGATCGGTGTGAGACGTCGAGGTTAAGTGAACACCAGGGGTCCTGTCGTCTCGACGTACTGTCAAACCCACTTATAATTATAATGCAATTAAATGCAACGGTGCAAGCGAGCTGGACAAAAATGACGAAAGTACTTTCGCCACTTATAGTGAACCCGATAGTTCCGCGAAAAGTGGTTGTTTTATCAGTAGTTCGTTATATCTGGACTTACCTTTAAAACACGCTATAAAGGAGGATGATAAACCTGGTATTGGTAGTTTCACTCCGCCAGCTTTTTATTTAAAGGAACGTTTTGCACAATTCTAACGCGCAGGCAGGTTTAGCTTTCAAAAAATCAAAACGTAAATGGCTGCCGATTCTACCGCGCAAGTAAAATAATAAAGATTGACCACATACCTTATAGAACAGATTTTATGAAACGCATGGCAACACAAAAATAAATGCCGTGCACCAGCCCGACAGTGGTTCTACGCTGCCCACAGAGGTAATGTGGACAGCGAAGAATTATTGTCCACAAAGGGGACGATGGTTCTTTGTTGTCCACAGAAGTGCCGCGCTTCCTGCGCATGTACGAGTGTGCAACCGTCGCCTCTGGCAGGGTAGTCTTTCAACCACTTTGCAAGCTCGTCAGGTGTCTGGGATTACAAGGCCGCGCAGTGCTGCTCCGTTGTTATATCTTTGCACCAGCGTGATGCCCTTTCGTTTAAATAAAGCCTCCTAGTGGATTTTTTTTTCTCTCGTATTACAATGACTGACACGAGTTTGTTGACGCGAGAGAATGTGCATGATAGGGATACCAAAATGGCAAACATAAACAAACGCTCACGATGGTGATGGAGCTAGCCACCTTACACTGAGCATTGAGTTTTTCTTGAGTTAAATACAGAGTTTGCAAACATATGGTGAATTTGCATGGTTCTTTCTGCACGCTCTCGAGCGCGCTTCCCAGAGCGCGTGAGATCGGGTGGTGGAAAGAGAGTGCTGTTGCTTGATCGGCTGGTTCATTCTGGGACTCCTCTCCCTCTCGGAGCGCTTCCTAGCACTCCGTCGGTAGCTGTCGGAGTGCGGAGCGGCGCAGGCGTCACGTGATACTTGGACGGGGATCGCGTGGTTTCGTTGACGATGGCCGGCAGTGGTCTGTGGTGGTGTGTGGGGTCCGACATGACGGCGATTGATAGGTGGTTCTACAAAGTGCTTGTGCATTTGACGGTGTGAGGATTACAACGGACGGGACGACATTCGTTTGTGACCATAACAGGAAAAGTCGACGTGTGAAGTGTTCCCAGTGCTTTCACGAGATCGTTCATTTCACAGCGGTGAATCCACTAAGCCTAACCGACGAAGAAAGCTCGCAGAGCTGGCGGCTGTCTTACCGGGTTTTGCGGTCTCTTCAAAATATTTTCAGGTTTGTGTTGTAAAGTAAAGGGAAAGCCGAATATAATGCACTGTGATTTGTGTCGCATGGCGATATGTGCTATATCCTGCTTGCACAATATTTTGCCGAGAAAAAAATGTGGTTTATTAACCATTTTATATTTGCCTGCTCTGCCGTACGCATGACCACTATCGCAGCGCGTTCACTATCGAAAACGCGACGAGTTGACAACTCTTTCCAAGCATTGGCTTTCATTCCGTTCTGCCAAAATCAATTCGCATACTGCTGTTTTCTTTTTTTACATGCCGATGCTTAAAACAATTGACGTTACAACCATTTTTTTATCACGTTGGCGTAAATTTTGCTCAATCGCCCACCGTGTGCTGTACAATCGTTTTTTTTTTTATGCATTATAGATGTTAAGAAGTTTTACTTCCGTGACTGGTCGGAGAATGTCGGAGCACTCTGAACCCATCAGTTGTGATTGGCTGAAAACGATCCCGAGTAGCTCTGGCGGCAATAAGGGGGCGTTCGGCTGAATCAGGATCAGAGGATAGAGGCAACCACCCGAACTCATCAATAGAACGAACGAACGCAGCACGGCGTGAGAGTTGACTTTTTCCTTCTCCTCGTCTTCTCCTTCCCGTGCTCACGCAGTCGGGAGACTACGCCAACCGGGAGGGCGTTCTTGCTTTCGTAGTTTTGTTTCCTCCCCTGCCATGCGGCCGTGAAAGTTACTTTAACCTTTTGGGGTCATGTGAGTTTTCCCCTTGTCGGCCCCTCAGGTCAGAATTAGTTTATGCAAAAGTGATGCAAGCAACAAGTGACTTGAAATTTAACGTTTTTATTTTAATATAGTAATATGTTCAATTGGAAATAACTCTGCATTTTCCTGGGTGCTTTCAGTTCTTGAAATGCTAGCGGTACTTGCGCAGCGTGTGGTACTTTTCAAAGCAAGCGCCAGGGTGCAGGCCAGGTTGACAAGTGCAGGTTTTGCAGTAGAACACTGTTTCGCGCCGTTGCCCCTTGGTTTTTCTGTTCTTGCAGATGGCGCAGTCCTTGTTTTTGCTTCCATCGAGTTTATAAATAACGTGGTTCTTTCCACTCAGTCTCTCTTCACAGTCTCCATCAGAAGAGCGCCCCCGTTTCCTTGGCTGGTTGCGGACATTTCCAACAAGGTCCTTTATCAATGCCTTCCAAAACGTGAGGTGCTGCGGTGCTTGCTCGCCTTCGCTGAGTTTTTCGAGGCAGAAGTGAATGGTAGCTGTTGACTACTCCCACTTCCAGCAACAAAAAAAATAGGCATGCGCGGTGGCGGCGGCGCATGTCTCCTCATCACTCTCGGTACTGTCACCATCACTCTCTGAGGACTCATCAGAGACTATCTCAGAGGCCTCCTTTACATCATAGGTGTCTTCTCCACTAAAATCACATTCACTGTCACTTGAGTCACAAGCCTTTCCGTAAAATGCGGACGGAGTAAAGGTTGCCATGATGAACTCGTAAAAGGGCGCGCAGCATTCCCGCCCGCGCAGTTCGCAAAAAAAAAAAAAAATGTGTAGCGTCACTTGCAGCACCTTTCGAAGGTCGAAGAAGTCTAGTTTACATTCCCGATGACAGATGGCGCAAGTTGACATTGTCGGGGCGCGCCCGACACCTGACCTCAAAGGAGAAATGGGCCTGTCGGGGGAGCCCCGACATTTGACCAGAACCTGAATATTTTTTTGTCGGGGGTCACCCGACACATGACTCCAAAGGGTTAAGCGTCTCCCGGAGCGCCGCGCCCAAAATGTAACCTTTTAATCTTTTTTTTTTTTTTCTTTTCTTCCGAGAGCAGACTTTGTGTTCGTTGTAACAGTATGATGTTTTGAAAAACTGTTGTTTTATCTGAACCGATTTTAATGGGTAGGGCCTTGAAATCATATATTTTCTGAAAGCTGGTTGTTATAACCGATGGGTCGTTTTATGGGGGACTGTTATAAGTGGGTTTGACTGTAGCGGGTCATTTTTACATGTGTGTCCATTGAGGTTGGACGAAACACATTAAGAAATTCTTCAGAATGTCCTTTCGTAGGGGGGCTAGGTGCTTCTGACATTCCTGTGCAGTAAGACGAGTCTTCGTGTCGTGGTGGAGCCTTCCTCTAACGTCCATCGTGAGAGCGGAGTGTTGGAGAAAATCCACTCAAACAATGGGCTGGCGGACGTCGGCAATTAGGAAACGTGATTAAGTTTTTACCATGCGCCTTGGTTGGTAGCCCACTGATCGCTAGAAGTGGTGGGGTATCCTGCCAGTGACATTGTGCTTCCAGCGTTGAAGGTATGACGCAGATTTCTGGTCCCTGACCTACGAAGTAGCGAATGCTGGTAGCTCGGTTGGGGGCAAAGAAACGACCGCGGGACCTTAGGCCTGTGACACCATCCGCCTCTAGCATGCAATCCTGCCGTTACCCTTGTATGTGCTCTGTGGTCGACATTTTGTGGCGTCGTCACAATGGCAGTAATAACACCAGTGCACTCTGCATTTGGCAGCAGATTAAAAGCACTTTCGGTGGCAACCATAGTTTTTCTCTCTCGTTGAGCTCGAGGGTGTGAAGCGATTCGTACAGAGGTCCTTGAGCTCTTGCTTGAGTTGGTCTATCCTATCTCTCATTTCCAAGTTGGGAGACAGGAGGTGGGCAATCTTGTCCTCCAGGGCCGGAGATGATTGTGCAGTGGGTAGGCTGTCATCATGGTCTTGGACAAGAGGGATGGTTGGAAAGCCTGCATCCATTATTTGGTTGGAATATCCCACCTAAATATTGCACAGGAGAATCTGCAGAGAAGCATTCATGCAAGTTAACATGTTCACTTCTGTAGTTAAAATAGTTTACAATGGCAAAAAAAGGCCCCTCAGACAAAAGTCGCCTTTCGCATTCAGTTTAATCCAGTTTCCCAAAAGGTAAACGGTAATGATGTTATGTCATGCCACAACATCAGTTGGATCTTTTCAGGGATTCTTTAAATGTTTCGCTAAATGCGGTTTGGGATAAAATCTTGATGGATATGAAAGAACAGAGTACTTATTAGTAATGATGGACCGAATCTGCCAAACTTTGAATTCGGCGAAAATTTGGCAAACGTCTGTGCACGCGCGATAACTCGACAGGGCCATGGATTGCAAATGGATGCTGTGCAGTCGTGCGACCACCGCTGTACAGTGTACTTTTACCAGCGGTTACAGCGAGGTGCGGTGTATATGGTAACTGTGTGTTTGTCAGCCTTTGTGAGTGTGGTTTTCTTCAATATTTTGTGCCTCAAGAACGGAAGATCGGCCAGGAGTTGACGCAGTCCCACAGAGCAAGTGACAAGTAATGCGGTACATTTTGGATAACGTGATTTTCACTTGATCTTTCTGGTGAGGCAACGAGGTAGTTTCAACACTGACTGACAGGTACTTTGAAGCAGTCCTTGCCATTGTAGCAATCCTGTTTTCAGCTCACAAGTAGTCTGTGCCAAAACAAAAGAATATTGCTCCTTAGTTAGCATTATTTCATGGTTTTCATCTGTCCACATAAAACCAAACACAGAACTATCATGTTCGACACTACACGTCCAACATTCCTAACTCGTACCACCTTCCTGAACGTCCTCGCGTGTCCTGACATCAAAAGCTTGCACTTTAAAAGCTAAAAGGGGGTGGTTGCGAATACAGCGTCAAGTTACTCAAATCGAAGAGCTGGCATACTTACAATAATATTATTTCTTCTGGTGGAAGCTCAGCAGCCTTTGAATTTGTTTTTGTGTACGAAGCAACGACTCAGAGAGAAAATTGGAGCACAGTGTTGCTACCTTTATCTTAACAATGTACCGTATTTACTCGCATAATTTACACTTTTTTTTTTTAAATATCCATCATCAGAAAGGGGGTGCGCGAAAATTGCGGATATTTCGCGAGCACATCTTAAATAACACATCTGCAAAGGCTGTAATCTACCGGGTGAAACAAGGAGACGGTAGGCTCTTTAAATCGACCGGAAAATTCGGTTTCTTAACCTATCGCGCTACGACTTTGTGCAGCGTTGCCCACAGATGGTGCATTTTTTTTGTAAAATTTGCAAAGAGCGAACTTACCTGAGGAAAAAGTAAAGAAAGAAAAAGGCTTAGCTCCTATGGAAACGCAGCGACGCCACCGATCTGCAATCAACACGGCGCCGTTTTGCACGGTAGACAAGAGATGGCGCAACGAACGCCGCCAACGAACGAGCATACGGGCGCCGAGAGCCGGCCGAGGTATTCCTCAAGGGCTCTTTAGCAGACGATCTTTTCGACTCAAAAGCGGCGCGCGTTCCGCAGGCGGCGACAGTCGCAGAAACAAAAAAGACAGGCGCGGTAACAACAAGGAACTGCGGTTCCTCGGCTCTCGGCGTCGTCTGCTCGTTCGTTGGCGGCAGTTGGCGTCGCGACCGCTTGCGCCATCTCTTGTCTACCGTGCAAAACGGCGCCGTGTTGATTGCAGACCGGTGGCGTCGCTGCGTTTCCATAGGAGCTAAGCCTTTTTCTTTCTTTACTTTTTCCTCAGGTAAGTCCCCTTTTTGCAAATTTTACGAAAAAAATGCACCATGTGTGGGCAACGCTGCACAAAGTCGTAGCGCGATAGGTTAAGAAACCGAATTTTCCGGTCGATTTAAAGAGCCTACCGTCTCCTTGTTTCACCCGGTATAGTATAAAAATACAAATATAGAAACGGCAAAAGTGTTTTTTTATTCTACAAAATACACCTGCTTTGTTTACTCCGAGTCGCTGGTGGAGCTCTCGCACTCGGTACCATAGCTGCGATCGTCGTGGTTGTCGTCGTCGCTTTCGTTCCAAATAGCATCGTCTTCAGTTCCGTCAAGCGGGTTTGATAGTCCCATCTACTGAAGCTTGACTCGACAATGCTGGGAGAGACCATGTCCCACACTGTTAGAACCCACTCGCTGACAGTTTCCAAGGGTGGCCTCTTTATCCTTCCACTGGGAGTGAGGCTGTGTTCTCTGCTGGCCATCCATTAAAAAATAGAGTTTGCACACATAGTCTTTGAACGGTTTGTTGATTGACACATCCAAGGGCTGTAAAACCAATGTTAGACCTCCCGGCATGACAACAAGGTTTGTTTTCATGTCTCGCAACTTTTGCTTCACACTGTCGACAAGGTGACCTCCTGAAGTTGTCCTGTACCAGCAGCGATGGCAGTCGCAACAGAGCGCGTGGTCGTTTTCCCCAAACAGTTTCAATCCAGTCTTGCATTAAAGCTTTATTCATCCATCCTTTTTCATGGACACGGATGTGTATGCGACCTTGCAGTTTCACTTTTGGCAACGCCTTCCGCTTAAAAATGACGAAGGGCGGGACCTTGCGCCCATCAGCAGTTACCGCCAGCATGACAGTGCAGCGTTGCTTCTCACAGCCAGTTGTTCTTACAGGAACAGCTGAAGCACCTCTTTCGCTTACTGTAGTGTTAGGTGGCATATCGAAGGTCAGCGGCGTTTGATCCGCGTTCCCGATCTGGGACATAATGAAGTTGTCCGTTTTCCGCAACGCGATCATGAACCGATGAAATGCCAACACCTTCTCTTCATAGTCTTCGGGCAAACGCTGGCAGAGAGTCGTCCGTCGTCTCAGAGACAAGTGGTGGCGTCTCATGAAGCGTGTCACCCATCCTCTGCTAGCCTTGAACGTTGCTGCTGAGATACCTTTTTCTTGTGCAATCTTTCTTGTCTGAAACTGTAGCATCTCGCACGACACGGCGTGACCAGCCGACCTGTGATCACGAAAATACTGTAGCAGTTCATCTTCAACAACAGGAAAGTTCCCTCGTTTCGGCCCCCGAAACGCTTTTCTTCCCGGTCTTGCACTTGCCAGTTGCAACTTCTGTCTTCGCCAATAACGTACGTGGCTCTCGCTCACCCTAAACTGCCTGGCAGCAGCGTGGTTTCCATTTTCCTCAGCAAACTTGATCACGAGAAGCTTCAACTTCGCTGTATTGTTATTGTAACCCATCGCAAGAGCAATCGTCGAGAAAACTGTTGACGGCGTCAAACTTGAGCCACACAATGCAAACAACGGAAAGCATGCGCTTTGGCGTCGCAGATGTCGCAGACTTCGCGCCACTGCCACTCCAGACGACCGCAAGCGCACACCACACGACACACAGACACACACGACAGTTTCCACATCCGGGAATCTCAGCGTGATGTCATGGTCCCTTGCAGGCCAACCACCTCGCAGCATTGAGCCAGAGGTGCGCGCGCGCGTCCCGTAGCTCGCGCAGGGAAGCGCAGAGTCGCATCTTTCTCTCACTCTCGCCTCTCACGGTTGCGCGGAATTTCCGCAGCTTTTCGCTCGCGTGCCTGTGGGGCGTCTGGAGAAACGGTTGGCTTGCTGGTGCAGAACGGTGCAGGGCACGCAAAATACGCAAGCAATTAGTTTTTTTCTAGAAATCTGGGCCTTAAGTTAGGGGTGCGCAAATTACGTGTGGGCGCAAATTATGCGAGTAAATACGGTACACACTTGTACATTTGTGCTGTTAAGGCCTCAGAACTGAAACTCTCGTATCATGACTGTGGCCACTACTACCCAACCTCGTTTTCACACCACTTCTGCAAGAAATCAATATAAAATTTGTCAGTAAACACACAAAAATGACACCAATACAATTATCTTGTAGAATATCACCTTATTTAGTAATAACTGTGTCAATATGCAGTATATGTTGTATTTAAGGAATAAAAAAAATGAAAAACTTCTTTTGCCAGAAAACAACAAAATATCAACTTTTAAGTCTGGCAACAATGTATTTTGGCGGAATCTTTAGAAAAGATCGGCAAAACTTCGGCTTTGCTGAACCTCAATATTCGACGCCGAATAGACCATTTCCGAAATTCAGTGCCATCTGGTGGTTCGTAAAGCAGTTTATGTTTTGCCATATCAATGGCGGATATGAACTTCTACCGGCACCATCACTTTAGCAAGTCAACGGCATGCGAGGACTTGTTTATTGTGAATTCTTTCTCGATCACTTTCAGTTCGATGGTGACCAAGAACCTGCATTCAGAACAAAGCACCAACCCACTCAGATGGCTCGAGAAAATTCTATACACCAAGGTGCTTTAAAGCCGATTGTGTGCCGCCCACAGATTGACTGAATCTGAGTTATTAGAAATAAACGCTTACGTAGCTCTTGTGTTCCTTTCCTACGTCGCGTCGTACTGACCCCCCGAATGTACAGGCCTTGCATCATCCGCTTAGGAGCATCTTCAACGTCTTCCTTTATCAGTCACTACAAGGCCGCCATTGGTATGGCACAGATGCCGTTCCACAGATGATGGTAGTGATCAAAGTGGCCAGTCTGAATTTCGGAAAGGGTCTATTGCCGATTCTTCAAAAGTTTGGCCCATCACTACTTATTAGTGTTTGTTTCCACATGGGAAATATAGAAAAGATATATTCATGGGAAATATAGAAAAGAACTGCCGAATTGAGTGGCCTCATGTTAGATATGACGACAGGCATGAATGTGAACCACACAATGCTGCACAGGCTTAAAGGGGAACATTGGCCTTGGAGCTTTTTTCTTATTTTATGACGAAACCTAATGAAACCGCACAAGTTTATTCAGCTTTTAGGGCTGATTTAAAATATCTGGTCATTTTCTAAGTTAGTAGATAATTAAGTCGTCAAGTGTCGTCAAGATAATTAAAGCTCACCTGCATTTGTTTGGAGGAACAATAGGGAAAAAAAACTACTGAACAAAATATCCTTTTTAGCACATGGCTAGATACTACGAAGTGTAGATAATGCAATGTTGGAACCACTTTCAAGATTAACCTATTATTAGTGATTTTATGACGCATTGAAGTTCAGAGCACTATATGTGGCTAACTAATAATAAAACAAAATATAAATTAGAAAAATTTCTTAGACTTATATTAGATATCTGCTCTCAACATTGTATGCTTCACACATTTAGCTACTTGTTTTCGGAGAAGTTATATTTCTATGTGCCCTAGATGCTGAGATATCCATCCTGCAAATTTTCAACAAGTTGAAAAATTGTGTTTTGTGAAAACACAATTTTAGAGTCGACTTCAACGCACATTCAGCCTGCATAGACATTATAAATTGATGTATAGCTCAAATATTCATCCACGAAATTGGAAACGTGTTAGATTCAGAAAGGCGACAGCTGTAGAAGTCAACATTGCTATTTTCAAAAGATTGAGGTTTTAGGAATGTTTTGTTTCCAAAGACCCATGTCCTCCTTTAAGTTGGCTATAATACAGGAATGGACAACGCTGTCTTTTCATGAGCTGTGGTATATGGACATGCGACAATATTTCAGTGCTTATTTGACGGAGATAATGAAGTAGTATGGGTTTGGTGACAGAGCAAAACCACGGAGACCAGACAAGTGATGGGCTGTGATCAGTTCAACTTTTCGAGATTTTTTTTTCAAGGAAAGGGCTGCCAACAAAAAAGAAAAAGGGAAAAAATACATGTTGGTTGTTGAGAGCTCAGCAGAAGGGAAAAGCTGTTCCTGTGTTGGGTGTTTAGGGCAGACAGAATTGGACAAAACAGCTTGCCAGAAGGATTTCATTTACACTTCCAGGGCTAAATATTTGCTGCAGTCAGCCTTTCTCTAATTGCGAGGACACTGGACAGGTTATGATATATTTATTTTTATTTCAAAATGCCGCGAGCCCCTTCATGGCCTTGTGGTGTCACTACGTGAGGAAAGAATCGGGGAATAAGTCGCAGAGAAAAACTTCAAGGCAGCCTATCTCAATCTGTTCGAAATTAATTGAAGGCCTTGCTACCAACAAGCTCGGACAAAAATTATACTATATCTTGCTTTGAAAGTTGCTCAGGTAATGTAATGGCCGTCCTAGTCCTTTATAAATGCAGAAAAAATTGTCTGCATGAAAACTTTTGTGCGACTTTCCTCGTACAGTAGGGAGTACCTCTGATTTACTTGCTAATTTGTACACTTTTCTTTTTGAATTTCGGTACATCAGAAAATGGGGGCACAAATGATGCGGAGATTTCACAAACACGTCCCAAATAACACGTCTACAAAGGTCGTAGGATGCAGCACACAAAAGAAATGTCATACCAATGATTTTATATATATATTTTTTTTTTTAAATTTCGCGAGGCACTCTTACTTTGTTTACGCGGAGTTGCTGTCTGAACTCTCACTTTCGGTACCATGGTGGCCATCGTCGTGGTTGTCGTCATCACTTGCGTTTCAAATATTATTGTCTTCAGTTTCGTCAAGCACATTTGACAGTCCCATCTTCTCAACACGACAAAGCTTTCAGAGACCATGCCCCATGCTGCCAGAACCCACAGGCAGACTGTTTTCACGGGTGACCTTTTTATTCTTTTACTGGAAGTGGGCTGTGTTCTTTTCTGACCATCCATTCTGAATTGACCATGCAACCCTCTTCGGCAGCATAAGCAACAAAACATTGTGGTAGTTTTGTAAAAATGTTGAATAGATATGCAGCCTTATTTAGTCTTCAAAAGTGATAAAAGAATGAGTCATTTAATGCTGTTCTTGTAATTAAATGTACATCACATGTTTGCAATACAGTTTTGGTTTCGAACACAGGTGTTGAAAAAGAAGACAAAGTTTTTAGCCATCGACTGAACGGATCCTGTCGAGAAACAAACCCAGTGTACAGGGCTGTTAAAACTGAAAAGTCGGTCCATCTAAAGAATTTATCTGAAGCAGATGGTCCTTTTCGTTCTCCTTCAACTAGCACTTTCAAATGCACAACAATGTATGGATCTGTCTGGACCTAGCCATGCTGCTGGTCGTTCCGCAGCTCGCACTCGATGTGGAATATGATTGTGTGGCAGATTGACAATAATGAAGCAGTAAAATTGAAAAATGGTGTCGATCATAGCCTGCACAACAATTTTAACGTTAAGAGAATTTGCATTTTCTACTTTTTACATTGTTTATCTAGTCACAAAGGGCAAAAAACACATCTCCTTCCTTTAAAATGCTGTGATTCCGCAACGTAATAACGAGGCAAAAATGAGAAAATTTTACGATCTGCAGCTGCGAGTGGCGGCCATGAGAGCAACGCGGCGTGACGTCAAAAGGGGGGGGGGGGCTTGTAAAAAATAGCAAGTTGTGCAACTACCTTTTCGATGAAAGGTAATTTTTCTATAAATCTTGACATTTCAACATAAATATAAATGCGTCAAAACCTGGTATCAGTGACAAAACTTTTTGTTATATGGAGTTTTAGTGGCGCCATCTATCCGAGGTCAAGAAAACCGTTGGCTCTATATGCTACCGCGAGGAGCCGCCAGATGCCGGACATTAGCTGGACGGCGTAGGGGACGGCGGAACCCAGTTGTGCACGTTGGCACTTTTGTCCTTTTGCCATGTTGATCATGCGGCGCAAGCATAGGGTCATTTTGTTTGCAAGTGGGTGAGTTCTCGCTGCTCACTGATGGCACTAGAGAGAGATCTTCACCGGAACCCCACGGGTCCCCCTTTCACGTCACAGCGCACGTGACTTGGAAGATGGTGAAGGGGGTGAGAGGTGCCAAAAACCCCTATCTTTGTCATTTTTTAAAAATAAAAACTAGGACATTCAGGCAAAAGCGGTTTTTCGTTCTTTACTTCAGAAGGGTCGAGACACCAACTCCAACAATTATTTAAGCAAAGCACTGAAAATGTTGCACAGCTCCTTTAATTATTGGTTTTCAATCTTCCATAAATTGGTCATGTAATTTCAGTAGTGTGGTGGGGGAAAAAAACTATGAAAGTCTGGACCATGGCTCCCAGAGTGCATAAGCAATCTACTAAAGCTCCCTAGTGTATCAGTTCCAGTGTAAGCTCCAAGCAATCACTTTTTGTAGTTTGTGAGTCTAGACCACGGTTGAAGAAGGGAGAGGTGTCTGAACTGCACCGTTTTGCCATAGAACGAGTGTGTCAAAGATTCGCTATAATTTATGACAAATGTCGTAGGATGCGCATGTGACGAGGATCTCGAGGAGCTTATTTGCTCTCACTTTTCAGTGCCGCACTGCGCGCAACCGCACCTGTGCGGGAGTCCCAAACCGACAGCGCCCCTTCTGGGAGACGTGCAAAGCCCCAGTGAATTTTTGTCCCCTTTTCTGGTCTTGTTCAAACACCCGTCTCTTCTTCCACCGTTGTTTGGACATTGAAAAATGTTGCTAGGGTGCTCGCACTTACCTCTAACCTAGCGATTATTTATTTTCAAAGGTGTTCAAGACTGAAGGCGTGATGGGCTTCTACAAGGGAGTTACGGCCAGCTTCCTCAGGCTGGGACCTCACACGGTACTGAGCCTGGTCTTCTGGACAGAGCTGAGGCGGAAATATGCCATCTTCAGCGAGAGCGGCATTCAAACCGCCTAGGCCCCGACCCGCTAACCCCACGTCGTCTGCAAGTCTGCGTCCCACCGCTCTACTGTTCAATCTCGCGTCACGCTCCGCCCGATCGAGTGAAGGACTCTGCTGGATGGATGGATGTGGCACGTTTTTACCACTGGTTGTGTCTCACAATTTTGTGACACATTTGTAAGGGGAACAGAATCTGTCTTTTACGACAGGAAGGGAATGTTTGTACCTCTTGATATGGTCTGTTTGCCGTTCGGGCTGTGAAGGTTTCAGCATGTTTAGCGGGCGACCCGTGGTGCAGCTGTAAGAGTTAAGGCACACAGGATATGCCTTTATAGGTTCTGGTTTTGTAAGAAGGTGCTGTAGAAGAGAGAACACTGGTTCGGCAAGTGTGCTGAATTTCGTTGAAGCAATGGTTTTTTTCTAAGACTGAGGCATTTGCAACCACGACTGGACTTCAACCGTAATGCAAGGAGAGGGGCGCTAAAAGACAATGGCACCATCATTCTTGACTTGCTGTTTTTTTTTATTTGAGTTCCCACATTTTGTCGCGCACCTCATAAATTTTTTGCGCACAAGGTGTCTGGTGTTCACGTGACTCAACGATGTAGCATTTTGTGTACCTAGAAGTATTTATTCTTTGCATTTTAGTACCAAAAGATGGTATTTGCCTAGTTGTACATAGATCAATCAAGTTTGAGTTGTTTTTAGGTTTGGGTGCTTTACTGTGCAGCATCTAACATGGATTGCCACTGTTGCTGGCCTATGTGAACAGGAACTGCACAAAGAACATTCACATGCGTTTCGTTTCTCGGCTTGATTGGGAATGGCCAAACACAAATGGGAGCCTCTCAAGCTTTTTTCTTCCGATTATTATTCTAAGATTACAGTTTTTCTGGTGAGACAGTGTAACCCTCCTTTCACTCAGCTTTAGTTTAACCAGTGCAGGGGTTATCTTGGTTCACAGCCTTGTATGTTTTGTTTACATGACAGTGGCATTTTCTTGAAGGTTCCTACATCGAGCATGAATGGCACAGTTATGTTGTTTTATTTGGTTGTTTAATCTCATTTAGCACTGTGATAAGCAACCTCTTGTGCAAACTCGAAATATGGAATCTCATCTGTATTTCTGATATTTTCTATTTAAAATTTTGTGGGCATTCATTAGGGACATGTGTTAAATTTTTTATTGCGCATGCACTGGACAAGTGCTCTGAGTTACCATTTTTATTTTTTTGACTATATGGAGACACTAGGTGTCATGCCAGCAGTAGTGTATGTCAGTTCCCAAAGAAATGTTTCTTAATAGGTTTGAAAAAGGTGTTGCCATTGAACTGAAAATATTGTGAAGCCTTGTACATAGAGCCTGTAATAAATACTTTGTTTTCCACATGAAACCAGCAACAAAAAGTGTCTTTAGGGCAGTGTTTGCTTTTTCACCTTTTTAAAAAGTAAGTACACGCGGGTTCTTCGTTTTCGGGTAAAACCCTTTTTGACAGGATTTACTCTACAAACTGATATAATCAGATTGACAATATTTTTTAATGATGAAGAATGGGCTCTCCCAGCCCATTTTCAGAACTATTTGGAGACTTAAGCACCAACCCTCTGCTTTAAAACTTTTGGAAAATAAGCAAAGGACATTTAAATACCGACCCTGAAATTCAGATCCCGCCTAGCTAACAGCTAGCTAACCCCTTTGCGTCAGCTGCTTCTCCAAGCACTCCGGTGCAGAGCAGTGGAGCCCACCCTATTATGTGCCCGTTCTGCATTTATGCTTTTGTACCTAACAATTGCCTATCCCCCTGTGTTTTAAGGTTATCTTTATAATTTTAAAAGCGGTTGCTCAGTTTTTTTGGTTTTTTTTACGGTGAAGGAGTTGCTAGTGTCAGACAGAAACACCGGCAGAACTCCAAATCTGTGAGAAACAGTTTTGTTAAAACACCCGAGATTAGGTGAGAACATCTTGAAATAACCAAAGTAGAAGAGACTGAGAGACGTCTGAGAGAGAAGTGTTGAAAGGAAAGGAAGCCTGGAACTTATTCTGACTACCTTCCCTGTCCCTTGTTTTGGTTGTTCCAAGATTTTCTCACCCAGTCTTGGGTGTTTCAACAAAAAAAAAAAAAGTGAGTTTACACTAGCTTGCCTGTGCTCTCACTGTGCTTTCGTGAAACGATGCATCATTACCTAAATCATGTTTAAGCTAACAGGGTGCCATCGAGTGTCTAATTGGTAAATCCCGTATATTTTCAAGCTGCAAATCTCTCCAAACCTCCACAACCTTCATTTATTTTTTTTCTGCCTCTTTCTTTTTCCTTTCTGTATATTGCTATGTCGGGTCACTGACGTCACTCGTGCTTCCTCAGATCGACCCCTCAAGCCTCAACCCTGCCACCCGTCGTTTGAAGCGCCATTCTAGAGGCTGCGTTTCAGAACTACTCTTCAGGGACTACGGCAGTCCCATGTAGACGCTGGTCTTCAAACCCTGTGTATTCCATAGAGTACGCTGTTACCGTAGCAGCCGTCTCCAAAACAGTGGCGCGTCGAATGACGGGAGGCAGACCTTGGAGGGAGGGAGGGGGCTTACATTTTCTGGAGAGCTGCGCGCTGCCATCCGTGCCTGCTGGGTTGTGGAAAGCGTTATGAGCGTGCGCTTTAGCTCTTCCACCGAATATCGGACGCCGCAAATACGTTCACAGCCAACTGATTCGGCATTTTTCGCCCTACGGCAGTTGAGCGCTAACTTCTTGTTAAAAAATGAACGAAGAATAAAACGCTCTGTGCAAAAAGTTTCAGCTTAGAAACTTATTTCTAAGATATGTTAAAAAATCGCCGAAAATGCTTAAAGGGGCCCTGCAATCATATTTAAGCGCCTACCTTTTTTGCGGTTTCCACGTCTCTTAGGGGTCGGGCAAGCCAGCGGGCACGGAGAGAGTAACTAAATATCAGTGCGTCATATTTTAACTGGACGACGCGGAAACCTCCTCCACCGACGAGGGCGACCCACGGTACCGAAAGCGCGCAAAATGTGACGTCTTTGGTCCTGAGCTTATTACTACTGGTCAGAGCCGCTAAAAGCTTCTTTTTAGTCGAAATACAAAATATAAGTGGCGCTGACCGTTTCAATTATTTATAAAAGTAGTTTTTGTTCAGTATTTTAGATCAAAAAAGAAACGAATGCCGCAACATAAAGTACGGAAAGAAGAAATGACCCATCGACATACCCGCCACCAAGCGGTGGAAAAGGCGGCGCATACTAGAAAGAAGTAGTGGGATCAGGCGCCGACATGGAAAGGTCCCGGATGTACGCAGCGGCGCTGCGGTCGTATGGGCAGGAGGATCCGACCGGCTCCGAGCGTTCCGAAGGCCTTCGGCGAGCTTTGCCTTGCGGTTTGGCCGTTTCGCGGTATGGCAGCGCAAAGTAGCTCCCACTCTGAACTGATCTTCACACCGTGTTTGCTGTCGTTTGTGGCCAATGAAGTGTCATGCCGAATTAGTGTTTAATCGCGCAGCAAATGCAATGAGAGCCGCTCTGGCTGCCCGCTGCAAACAGCCTATCCAGACCACGCTTTAATGGCGCCCTCTCGCGCCGTCGACACGGAGTGCGGCAGCCGTGAGCGCTCGATAAGCTCACTACCCCTCCTCTAGTTCACGGCCACTCTCAAGCAACCAAGGACGTCATGAGGGAGGTTATTTTTTGCTTGTTTTTGTACTTTTAATTTGCCTATAACTTTTAAAATAAAGAGAATTTCAAGAAAGGAAAAGTTTCACTAAGTTACTACGTTCAGTGCGCTCAGGTTCGGTGTAAATTAAAAATTAGTAAAAAAGTCATTGCAGGGCCCCTTTAAATGTAGAAGAGTTGTACAAGAGGCCAAGTTTGTCATTATTTTACTTAAATTACAAGATTAAATAAGCATGATCCTTGGGAAACAGTAACCTTTTCACTTTTCTGTTTTGGCTTTCTCTTATATAAAGTAATAGCTTTAAAGGGACAACTGCGGTCAATGTTTTTGAATTTGGGATTACAGCTGTTCGGCTAGAGCAGTGTCTCTGAATTACAAAGTATATTTTTTCCCCCTTGATATTGTGTGTAGTTTTATAAATATCACGGGGCTCAAAGTTTGGTTTCGGGTGTCTACGGCAAAACCGAAACAATCTGCTAGAGGGATGACAACACTGACCACCAACCGTACGGCCGCGACGTTGCTGGCAAGGTTAGAAGTAGGGGTGTCGCAAACTTTTGTCGAACCGGATTTTTAGGTCGAACTTTCGGGGTTCGACTGGGTCGAACCGGTTCGACGAACCTTCGAAACATTTAACCAGATTCGACCGGTTCGACTTTGTGGACAATGTGGCCAGACCTTGATACAAGCATATGTCTAAGTTTGGAAAAAAAATTTTTATGCAAAGGGTTATTTTAATTTTGTGAACAGCTGCAATTAAAAGTAACTAATTTTAATTACTGAAAAAATTGATAACTTAATTTTTTGTACTGTATTAACTGAAATAACCAATCAGTGCTGCCCTTAATTCATCCTTTAGCCATCACCATCCAATCCGAAGCCAACTGGCCAGCCTGTCGCGCATGCGCACACGAGTCGAACCTCAACACCAGGTTCGTCGAAATGTCCACTAAAAGTTCGAAAAAGTCGAACCTGGTCGATTTCGAACCTCGGGCGGTTCGCGACACCCCTAGTTAGAAGTAGGGGTATCGCGAACTTTTGTCGAACCGGAATTTTAGGTCGAACTTTCGAGGTTCGACTATGTCGAACCGGTTCGACGAACCTTCGAACTTTGCACCAAATTTGACCGGTTCGACTTTGCGGACAGTGTGGCCAGACCTTGATACAAGCATGTCTAGGTTTGGAGAATTTATTTTTATGCAAAGGGTGATTTTATTTTATGAACAGTTGCGATTAAAAGAAAACAATTCTAATTACTAAAGAAGTTAATAACTTAAGTTTTTGTACTGTATTAACTGAAATTACCAATCAACGGTGACCTTAATTTATCCCTTAGCCATCAGCATCCAATCCGAAGCCAACTGGCCAGCCTGTCGCGCATGCGCACACGAGTCGAACCTCAATACAAGGTTTGTCGAAATTTCCACAAAAAGTTTGAAAAAGTCGAACCTGGTCGAACTCGAACCTCGGCCGGTTCGTGACACCCCTAGTTAGAAGTATTAGAAGGGGGCACGTTGCAATATTGGTGAAGCCTAGTCATAAAAAGTTTAAACGATGTTGTGTGTCCCGAAGCTCAAGGAGACTTGACTTAGTTGAAGAAAGGGTTGGTCTCCGCTTCTCCCCAACGTAGAAACTCTCGCCCTCCACAGAGGGTGCACACACTGCATCCTCACTAAAAGGAGGTAACAAAATGCAGCACCAACTCCGAAACTCATCTAGTGCTCCCATAGTTTGTGCTGAACTCGAAGAATCGCGTGCTTAAGGGCAACGGAAAGATTACCTTTTTGCCGTTGCCTTTCCTCCCAGAACTCATAATATGCAAGTCTTCAAAGATTCAAAGATCGTTCGAGAAACCTGTAGTAATTCCCCCAACGTTTTTATATAAAAACTATTAAATAAGCAGTGTTGGGAAGTACTCTATGTACATGGTACTTAAAGGGACACTGACACCCCCCAAAAATTTTTTTTTATTTTTTGCCAGGCGCTTCATTATGGTGTCGGAGGACTACCCAATTAATATTTTGCAACAGAGTAGCGTATTTCTTTAATAAAGCCAAAAGACGCAACTGCTCGAAACCGAAACCGAAACCCGACGGAGGTCGGAGAAGTGGAGAGAAGAGAGTGACTGGCGGAAGTCACGTGGCTACACACGACCGTGCGGTTTTTTTTTTTTTTTTTTTTTTTCTCCTTTCCGGTAGCAGACGACACGACATGCGGCGTGCGATGCGGCGTGCGGGAACTGCTTGCCGTGCGATTCTTTTGCAGTTATGTTTGTTCCGCTCGTTGTTCTGTACTCCAAGATGAGTTGTTTTGTACATTGAGGAGTTCGAGATGAGTAGTGAGTGCCCGTGGTGAATTTCCATGATCGGCTCCGAAAAGAATAAACCCAAGATGTTGCGTGAAGAGCTGGCTCACATGTCCTGCGTCCGATAAAAAGTGGCATTGTGCGACAGAGTTTCCGAAAGATCAACGGGATCGGGACCAATGGCTGGCTGCAATTCCTGTAGAACATTTACGGGCACCTCGGAGAGCGGACGCTACCTGATTTATATGCTCCTTGCATTTTGTGGAAAGTGATTACATTGAGTTCGCAGGTGTCAAAACGGAAATCCCATACCGTTTAATTCAGCGAAGTATCGTCCACAACATTTGTTTGTTATCTTTTTGTTCGTTTCTTCAGTGATGATTGTAAAAAAAAAAAGAAAAAAGATATGTAAACATCGGAAAATGTTTGAAAAAAAAAAAAAATTCACCTGGGATCGAACCCGGTTTTACCGCGTGTGAACCGGACGTCTCTCCCACTGAGCTACTGGGGCATCTCGTTCCTGGAGGATCTCTTTCCTTAGTAATAATTCAGCCGGTGAACTGTAAGTTTGCTGTCGATTTTTCTCTAGCAAAAGCACTCCCGGGTCGAAGTCGGGAAGCACCACGCTTTGGGGACATTCGCACCTAGTAAAGAAATCGTACGCGTGCATATTCAACTCGAAGTAGACACGTCGTGCTTGACGTTTGCGCGAGCATTGTCTTCAGCCACGAGAAGGGAGCGACGGCTCGGCGACGTCTTCGTGCAAATCGGCTTGGTGGCCGGGCGTGTCGTACGGGATGAGTACCAATTCTTTTGATCAGTCCCAAATTTCTCTTTTAACGGTAGACAGAATTCGCCGGTACCGCGAACGACAGTTCTGAAATAGAGGTCCCACGCCTGTCGTCCGCTGCCATCGCCGTCCCCGCGAGTCCCACGATACGCGAAACGACGAACGCACAGAATGCTTCCGGTTGTCTGTGGAACTTTTTTTTTTTTTTTTTCAATCAACGTATTTACAGCTTTTTAGAAGCCACAAAAAATGGGTTTCATATTTTTTTCTATTTTTAATATTGAGTGTGTGCCTTCAGTGACCCACGACTTTGATTAAATTTGGTGGTCGCATCGATACCTTAGAAAACGGCCCGTGACCGCGAAAAAGAGAGTGAGCGAGACTCGAACCGGCCAATTCTTGATCGGCGGTTTTCGGGCGGAAAGAAACCGAATTTCGAGCCGCAAATTGTGTTCTGGGTAGTTGAGCTCTCATATGTCACGTACAACTAAAAACCTCGGCGAGCATAAATGCCCTGTCAGTGTCCCTTTAAAGTACTACTGTTTAGAAAAATTGCACTTTACTTTAAGTAAATTTTTTGAACATGTACTTGTTTTTTTTTTTTTTTTTAGGAAAGTAAAACTCCCGACTTCAATGTACGATACCCAAATTTGAAAACAAAAGATGACGGTATCGTCGTCTGAAAACGCGGTCTTTAGAGACGTCATCTGGTCATTTGTTTGAGTGAAGTAATGGCGGCTGTAAGACCGAAGGAAATAGGTGCCTTATAAGTTGATTGCGTCAAATAGCTCGTCAGCGAGAGTAAAACAACTACTCTGCCGCGTCTTTGCCTTATACAATATTTACTGCCATTTCCATAAAAACTGATGCACCTCCGATTACCCCTGGAGCAATGCATACCAGTTAAAAAAATACACGGCATGTATAGGGAATGAAAGCGCATCATGAAAGATTGTGTTAAAGATGCTTGTACTTTACCTTGAAATTTATTGTATTTATATACGTTACTTCGAGTATATTGCACCCTGTGTACTTACTACTTTACTTGAAGTACATAACCTCTCAATCACTTTGCACTTTACTTCAACTACTTTTAGATGCACTTTACGCAACACTGTAAACAAGAAAACACTGTCTAAAAAATCAAGGTCAAACAGTGCTAAACCTCAAAGTACAAATGACACATTCGCAGTACATCACTGACCAAACAAACCAGGAAGTACAAAACAATTAGGCACGCAGAAGCAGAACCGGCAGCATTTCTGTGAAAAAAACAAGCCGATTCATATTTGGCTAGCACAATTTCGCCAACTCATAAAAAAACCTGTGTACTTTCTTTTTACCATAAAAAAACATATAAAAGTAACTTCAAAAGTAACTTCAAAGTAATTCGCTACTTTTTGCGGTAATTAGTCATTTTATCAATTACTTTCTATTTGAGTAATTTCTACTCTACTCAAATTACTTTTGACGTTAATACTCAGTAACTTAATTTAATTACTTTTTTGGGGTAATTTGTACATGTCTGGAGCGTAGCCACCTGGTGAGGCGACGGAAGAACCGCGACCAGGAGGACGTAGCCTCCACCGGCTGGCCAGCGACTCGGCGGGTAGCACTTACATCGCATACTTTTGAACACCAAGTAAAAGGAGGAGAGGGAAGCTGCTTTTGTAAGAATTTTGAGTGACACGTTAATCTTCTATAATCTTCTGGGAGGAGAATAGCGACGCCTGTGCTAATCCAGGAGGCACAAAGGAGGATCCTGATAAGAGGGGAGCTCCTTCTTCCCCTTGTATAGACCTTTGTCCGGAAGTGCTCTTTTTAGCCTCGACCGCAAGGAGCGAAAGCGAACAATAATCTCGAACCCAGACGCTCACGGGGAGGGGGGGCTGCGTCGGCCTGCGCCGCCGGCTCCCGTTGAGGGCTTCTTCGCTGGTGTGCCGACTGCCGTTTCGCCGGCATCGGTCCTGTTTACCGCAGTATGTGAGTATAGTGCCCGTAATGTGAGAGCCGTGTGTCCATACGCCACTTTGCCGTTGTTGGTTTTCGTCTAGCCGAGCCAGAAAACATCTCGCGACGAGTTGACCGCGCCGCGAGTGACGAAGAAGAAGAAAACATGGCGACGGTTTGTGCGATTGCTTTGGTGGCTCCGGTGTTGAGTGTCTTCAACGTCCTCGTGAGAAGGTTCCCCTGCCCTTCGAAGTTATTGCAAGCACCACGAAAGATGTGGAATCATCGTCGTCTCAACTACAAATAAACAGGCCTTCACGAGCAACAACACTGCCGAGCAGGCGCTCGGCACAATTGTGTCAGGCTCACGCAGCCAGCGGCACAGCTGTATTGGTTGTGTCGTCAGATGTTCAACAACGCCGAGGTATTTTCATTTATCATTTGGAATGGCTTCAAGAGTGGTAAATTAATCTATTTCGCGGATTGTTAACGCCGAGGCGAGTGCCCTCCGTTGCAGTGCCGTCGTCGCACAAAGTGCAGAGAAAACCGGGTGGCGATGGCGGCGGTGCTCTTTGATCTTGCGCCGTCGGGTTCATGAAGTCCGGGAGTAAACGTACGTACGTGCGTCTGCTGGATCGGTGTTTTGGACTTACTCAAAACTCTTTCTCACGCGCATTTTCCTTGTGAAGCTTAGTAGCTCACTACACCTCGTCGTCGGCTGCACTCATTTGACTACGACGGACGAGCCTGCGTGATGTGAATTTCACTGCCTAAGATCCTTGGTGTGCTGTAACGAGGGCTAATAAATATCACCGCGAACTTCTGAACAAACGAGTCGAAGTTTCGTCTGCTATCATAACTGATCGCCTGTCACAATATTAATCAGTAGCGTTCCTAGACTCCGCCCCCACAGGCACCGTGCTTCGTTGCCCGATAGTAAGTGTCTCCTGGTACCTCGTAGAATTCCAGCTCCCACTTCAAGTAAGTACCATCCTTTAGAACTGGCAATTAATAGTTTCGAACCCAGACGCTCGCAGTGTGTGATCGTGTGTGTGTGTGTGTGGGGGGGGGGGGGGGGGGGGGGGGGGGGGGGACGGACGCGTGCTAGCATACTCGGAGCCCTCGTTTACGCCGCTTCGCAGCGGCAGACAAGGCGCCACATTACAAAAGAAAGCTAATCCGAGCTGTCTATGTAACTAGACCCATTCGCTAGTCATTCGCTGAAACGTCGTGGTCTCGTTTTCATTCGCTAAAACGGCGTTCGATCAAGTTAACGCCTCCCACTTATTTCGGCTCGGCAGAGCCGTGCTGCCGCAGAAAGGCAAGCAGATCGCGAAAATCGGTCTCGAACGTGCCACGAATGTAATGTCGTATACAAGAAGCCAACAATCAAGCATTTGAAAGCTACAAGAAAGCGGTAGCGAAGTATTTACTACGCAATGAACCCGGACTGAAACGCGGATGTCAAGGGTCAGCAAACACCGAGAACATTTAAGACAAGAAAGGTTTTCTCTTGTTTTCTTGATCGAGATGGGTTCTCGAATGTTCACGACATCTTATCTGTTGAAGAACGGGTCGCGGAGGCTTCTGGTGAAGACATCGTTCACGATGTGCCGGTGCATTCGGACAGCCTGCCGCATCCAGCTCCCCAAAGCAACGCCGCCAACGCAGCCCCCCCCTCCTGCCTGCCAGTTCTCTCCGCGTGGTGGCGCGAGCGTAGATAAAAATGGCGGCGCCCTGGAATTGGCGCGGACACTGGTCTATACAATGTTGTCCGGCTTTGCCACCGTTTCGGTTTCGGTTTGTGATCATGGCTAGAGTAAAATTACACGAAAAATATTTTATTTTTCGCGAAACAAAGGATTGGAGATTGTTTTTCAGTGCTTCGAAAAGCAAAATCGGCCACTATCTCAACATTTTTTAAATTAAGCGGAGTTGCCCTTTAACGCGTAAGTGGAGTAGCGTCGGACGGCCTTTGAACGCTCTGCAAAAGTACCGTCGGACGGTACTCTAGTCACTACGAATCTTCTTTTGCAGCAGGAGTGACCGACGGCACCGGGCGAACGAAATTGGAAAACGCTGTTTCTGGATTTCGGCAATTGATACGCAACAAAGCGCGACGAGCACAGGTGGCACGTCGACAACACACACTCACCGACCGACCGAGTTTCAAAATGCAGTCGGCGGCATCCAAAATAAAACGTGTTTACGTCAAAGAAGACCAAATATGATTTGGACGTCCGTGATGTCATTGGCCGCGACCCCTGGACATCAAATCGGTGCCGAAAATACGCACCCGGGATGCGCGATCCAGCAATTGTGGCGCGTTAAGTTAGTGAGCTCCGGACTCCGGACATCTGCGCTCGAGCGCGCGGGTTCGGAGCGTAGCTTAACCGCTTAACGGCGCACTTTGGTACCGAGGCGCCATCTGACGCCTGCTTTTTTAACGTTTCCGGTTCCGGCTTTCCGGCGCGCGCTTGAACATGGCTCCCGTCCCGTCGAAACATCGAAAAATCGAAAAAGTGTTTGGTCGACGAGGACTTCGATGAAATAAGTGCGCGGAGACGGCGGCAACAGCGAGAGCTTGTATTTATGCTGCACGCTGTTGGTGCGGCGATTAAAGGTACGCCGAACGCCTTCTGAATTCCAAAAAAGCCTGAAAGAATGACGGCTGAATGGCCGAATTTATTGGATCGCCCGATTCTGAAAATGCGGTAAGGTACATGAAGAACTTCGACAAGCATTTAAATGATGTATGCATACCTTTCTACACCAGCACCATGCTTTTTTTTTTATTTTCCACGATGACGGAACGACTACACGAGCTGCCAAGCGATCGCCGTCGAAGTATCCACGCATCCAAGCAGGCGCGACCTGCGCGTCGGACGGAGTCCCTAAAGACTTCGGCGCAAGTACGAACAACGCCGAGAGCTCCGAGCACTGCATCGTAGCGCAGAACGAGCAGCTCCTACCCACGACCGGCCTACCTCAGTGCCGTTCCTGGCTAGGCCGGAGCCTTTCGGCCGCGGGGTTCGGTTGGTGCGGTCGCGGTCGGCGAAGTTTGGCGAGGCGAACGCGGTGGCATCCTCGGAGCGTTCGGAAGCGAACTCGCTCGCCAGGGATTGCGCACACCCGACGCCTCTGGTCCAGAGTGGCCCGGCGGCCCGGTCCGGAGTGTCCGGAGCCCAAAACGCTTGGGTTTTGATGATTCTTCCGTCTCGTGCGAGACCACCGCACCACCGTGTGAAACCGGTGAAACCACGACCACCGTGCAAAATCGCCGCGAGTAACCGCGAGACTGGCCGCGAGAGCGGAAACGCCGTCATCTCACCGGAAACCAACCTGTTCGAGCTCTCGCGCACCATCTCCGACGATGGAGCTCGCGGAGCGCGCTCCGCCACCGTGCACCGGAAGTGAGACGTTGTCGTTTAGTTTAGCTCGAGTGCACTCTGACCGCTGGAGCGCGCTCGAGCGCGTTAACTTAACGCGCCCATGGGCGCGTTAAGTTAGTGAGCTCCAGACTCCGGACATCTGCGCTCAAGCGCGCGGGTTCGGAGCGTAGCTTAACGGCGCACTTTGGTACCGAGGCGCCATCTGACGCCTGCTTTTTTAACGTTTCCGGTTCCGGCTTTCCGGCGCGCGCTTGAACATGGCTCCCGTCCCGTCGAAGCATCGAAAAAAAGTTTGGTCGACGACGACTTCGATGAAATAAATGCGCGGAGACGGTGGCAACAGCGAGAGCTTGTATTTATGCTGGACGCTGTTGGTGCGGCGATTAAAGGTACGCCGAACGCCTTCTGAATTCCCAAAAGCTGACGGCTGAATGGCCGAATTTATTGGCTCGCTTGATTCTGAAATTGCGGTAAGGTACATGAAGAACTTCGACAAGCATTTGAAGGATGTATGCATACCTTTCTACACCAGCACCATGCTTTTTTTTATTTTCCACGATGACGGAACGACTACACGAGCTGCCAAGCGATCGCCGTCGAAGTATCCACGCATCCAAACAGGCGCGACTTGCGCGTCCGACGGAGTCCCTGAAGACTTCGGCGCAAGTACGAACGACGCCGAGAGCTCCGAGCACTGCATCGTAGCGCAGAACGAGCAGCTCCTACCCACGATCGGCCTACCTCGGTGCCGTTCCTGGCTAGGCCGGAGCCTTTCGGCCGCGGGGTTCGGTTGCTGCGGTCGCGGTCGGCGAAGTTTGGCGAGGCGGGCGCGGTGGCATCCTCGGAGCGTTCGGAAGCGAACTCGCTCGCCAGGGATTGCGCACACCCGACGCCTCTGGTCCAGAGTGGCCCGGCGGCCCGGTCCGAAGTGTCCGGAGCCCAAAACGCTTGGGTTTTGATGATTCTTCCGTCTCGTGCGAGACCACCGCACCACCGTGCGAAACCGGTGAAGCCACGACCACCACCACCGTACAAAACCACCGCGAGTAACCGCGAGACTGGCCGCGAGAGCGGAAACGCCGTCATCTCACCGGAAACCAACCTGTTCGAGCTCTCGCGCACCATCTCCGACGACGGAGCTCGCGGAGCGCGCTCCGCCACCGTGCACCGGAAGTGAGACGGTGTCGTTTAGTTTAGCTCGAGTGCACTCTGACCGCCGGAGCGCGCTCGAGCGCGTTAACTTAACGCGCCCATTGAGATCAGTGATTATCCCCGTAACCGCGGGACTATGTGCAGTCCCGCAGCTCCCCACACTTTTCGAATAAACCGGCTCTGTTGCGACATTTTCTTCCCGGGACATTATTATTATGTCATCCTTACAAAATATTGCCGCGCGTCAAGCAGGCAGCGCGGCGATCGATGCACAGGGCGTGCGTCGTCCTCGGTAACGATGCGGTGCTTGGCAACCGCGGTTTGGCGCACCTTCGACGACGTCGCAAAGCAGTCGCGGTATTCGGCGAGGAGGTTAACCAGCTGACGCCGTTTAGGGTCCGGAAGCTTAGGGTCAATGTCGAGCTGCGCTGGCGACGTACTGTCTTGCTGGGGCGGCGAGGATTCGTCAGTAATCGCGGTGATTTCGGCGGGGTTTCGGAGTTTCTCGACGTGGCCCACGGCTGCACCTTTCGTGAGGTGTTGCGTTTCGTTTCGGAAGTTCGTCACGAGGGCCACAGTGCGCCCATCCTGAAGTTCAGCTACTCCCCTTGCGACGCCTCTTCCCAGGAGCAATTGGAGGCTTCCCCCGAGAAGAACTTCGCCACAGGAAGCTTCATCGATCCCGACAACTACGAAAACACTCGACCGCGGTGGTAGGTTTACGTGGTTTGCGAGGACTCGGACCGTGGGTGGCGTCGCTTGGGGTTCCTCCGCTGGTGGAGCAGGTTTTCGTAGCGTCAGCCGGTTTGTTCCGAGGTCGATGACGGCGCCATACTCGCAGAGAAAGTCCATTCCGAGGATAACGTCCCTCGAACAGTCTTGCAGAACGACGAACTTGACAGGGCACGTTTCACCGTGGATCTCGACGCGAGCAGTGCATCTCCCGACTGGTGTGATGAGATGTCCTCCGGCGGTTCGTATTTGGGGTCCTTCCCACGGCGTCATGACTTTTCGAAGGCGGCGGGAGAGCCTCCCACTCAAGACTGAGTAGTCTGCTCCGGTGTCCACGAGTGCCGATGCGTCGTGGTCGTCGATGACGACGTTTAGGTTGTTGGACACCGTTGCAGGCGCGTCGTAGCGATGCGTGGCGTCGGGAGAGTGGGAGCGCTCCGGCGTTCTTGGAGGCTCTTTACTCGGGTCGTCTTCGGCAACGGCACCTCCAGGCGTTGCCGCACTTAGTTTTCCCGACGAGATAGGGGGGACAGGCTGTCACGGCGCGACCGACGGAAAGGCGACGCGGAACGTCGGGGGGATGGAGAACGGGAACCTCGTGGTGCGGTGGGCGCTGGTGACGGAGGGCGACGGAGGTATTCCTCGATGTCCCTTGGTCGTTCTCCAACACGAGGTCGACGGTCGTTTGGAGCGAATCCTCGCAGGCCGAGCTGGCGGTAGGGGCACCTCCGGTAAACGTGGTCAGCCTCCCCACAGTGGAAGCACACCGGGCGTCCGTCATCCGTGCGCCACACGTCGGTCTCTCGAAGTCCACGCTGCTCTTGGCGCGGCGCGTACTGCGGCGAAGAGACTTCACGTCGGGGTGCAGATGGGTACTGCCGAGGAATAGGAGGCTGCGGACGACGAACAACGGCGGCATAGGTCACAGCTGGTGGTTCCGGTGCGGCGTCGGCGAGAACGTCTGGCTGGAGCGCTTGCTGGACCTCTTCTCGAACAGTCTCGGCGATCGAGAGTGAAGCTGGACGTTAGGCGGCAGGTATCAGCTTCTTCAGTTCTTCACGGATGATGTCCCGGACTAATTCTCGGATCCCCGGAATATTGGAGCTGAGGGCGCAGCTTGACGGCGTGGGTGCAGCGACGGCAGGAGCTCGATGGAAGTGAGCGGCTCGTGCTTGCAGGGCCCGTTCAATGTTGGTCGCCTCTGTTACAAACGTTTCGACGGTGGTCGGCGGGTTGCGGACGAGGCCTCCGAAGATGTCATCTCGTACGCCTCGCATCAGGATCCTCAACTTCTTTTCGTCGGTGGCTTGAGGGTCGGCGCGAGTGACCAGGCGCAGGACATCCTCGACGAAACTGGTGATGGTCTCGTTTGCGCCCTGGGTTCTCATTCGAAGAAGGTCCTCGGCCCTCTCCCGCGATATTGGTTAGTGAAAGTTCGCCTCAACTCATTCTTGCAGGCGGTCCACGAGATCAACGAAGTCTCCCGATTCTCGAACCAGTGCCTGGCCGTTCCTTCGAGCGCGAAGTAAAGGTTCTGCAGCCGCTGGTCGTCCGTCCATCGGTTGTGCTGGGCCACCCGCTCGTACTGTTGAAGCCAGTCCTCGACGTCTTCGTGGGCGTCCCCGTGGAATGACGTCGAGTACGGGGTGCGACGGGCAGGTAGATGAAGGCAGGAGCGGCCGGGGTCTGCGACTGGTTGGCCATCGTCGTCGTCTTCGGCTTGGGCTTGTCCAGTAAAGGTGTATCCACACGACGGACCGGGCCGCGGACCGATAGATCACGTGATGCGCGGCCCGCGGGCCGCCCGGCTGCAATGAGCATCCACACGGCGGACCAAAAGAGCAGACGACAGAGTGAACGGGCCGGTCTAACCCTCGACCTCACAGCTCCGCCAAACGCGTGCAACGAGCTGCTTTGAGGCTATTTGTAAGGAGCCAAGATGGAGGTTGAACGAAAGAGACTTTTGGCCGCGGTGGCTTTGGCGTTGACTATTGAAGACGAGGAGGACTTAAGTGAACCGGAAAGGGCATGCATCTATTGTCCCACAGAGCGGGAAATCGCTCCACGAGCGCAATGAAGTAAAAAGTTGCATCGCTGCACCATGCCGCCATCGTCGCACAACAAAAGGTTTGTCGTCTTCGTCTTCAACAGTTGGCGCCAAAAGAACACGACTTTGAATTTGGATTCCAATCCAAACAAAAGTCAGCTTGTTGCCAGACTTAGCACTTCAATTATACTAAAAACGCCGCGGTCCGCCGCCAAGGTCCGGGCGAGAAAACTGGCTTGGCATTTCTCACAAGCGCGGGCCGCGGACCGCCGGCGGACCTCGAAAAGCGGTGACGTAAGATCACGTGATGCGCGGCCCGCGGACCAAAACAGCAATTTGGTCCGTCGTGTGGATACACCTTAACGAACCGTATTCCGGATCCTCTCCCTTGGTGCGCCGGCTGGTCCGGGTTTCGGATTCCGCGGGGACTGGTCTCCTCACTGGGCTTGGAACTGGACTTGCACTGCGGGTTCTTGGAGGGGAACGCTGCACGGGCATGCGGTACCCCGCACCTCCACCAAAATGTCACGGGTGGTGACCAATAAATAAGAGGAAATAAACAGGAAGAAATAAACGTTTAATGTGGCGAACTTGTGCCAAAAATAAAAGAGTACAAAAGATAATAATAGAGCGTCGCGGGCGTCGAAGTCGGCGTGGCAGCAGAGTCGAACGCTGGGGCGAGACTGACTCCTGCTTGCCAGGCGGAGCCGCTTTTGTACACGCGTTGGCTTCTGGAGCATTCGATGTAGAAGGTTCGACGCAGAGAACATTCCAACCTCGAATCAGCTAGACCGTTTTTCGAATCCACTAGAACATTACATTACAGTGTAAACAAAAATGCGTAGCCGCGGCCAGGAATCGAACCCTGGCCATTCGCGTGCGAGGCAAGCGCGATAACCGTTCGGCTACGGCCGCGCTGCCTACTTGGCGCGCGGCAATATTAAGTCTTGCACACTATTTCAGTGGAACGCACGTGGACTTTGTTCAAAGCTACCTGATTTCCGTCAGCTAATTAGGGAACATCAATTTCCACTTATTACTATTTCCGAGTCAAGAGTTGCTGACTCATTTCGCGTAAATGGCTATCAAATGTATCATTCCGAAAGAGGCGGGGAGCAAAGTAGGTTATTCCTCGGATGCCGAAGTGACGTTACAGTAGTCGAGCACATTATTGCTCCCCATCCAAGAAACGAATATGTCTGCGCCACAGTAGGACTTGGGAAAACCAAACTGACTATAATCACAGCCTATATCCAACCGAATGTCCCTTTCGATTCAGGAAGACTTGATCAAATTTTGCAAACTACTCCAACCCCTCACGTCGTCTGTGGAGATTTCAATGCCCACAATCAACTTTGGGGCAGCAGAAAAACAACGTCACGAGGTACAGCCCTTGCCGACCTCATGGAAAAATATGGGCTTCTTTGTCTTAATGACGGAAGTGTAACATTTCTAAAAAATGCGAAATCGGGAAGCTGTCTCGATGTTTGTTTCGCATCCAGTGACCTCTTCAACAAAATGTCCTGGCACACGGACCTTGAAACGCGAGGAAGCGACCATTATCCAATACTCATGGCATTAGAAGGAATACCCTTAAGGAAGAAGCAAGTACAATCCATCAACTGGGACAAATATAGAGAAATGGCAAACCAAGGCATAACAGCTGCGACAAGTGATGATGAATTAATTCCAACTTTATCATATTCCCTTACTGAGGCAACATTTTTTTCATTTGTGCGTCAGGTTGAAAATGCATGCGATCAAGAATACTCAAGACTACGTGCTTTAAGACGGAAAGCAGAGCGGAAAGCTCTTCGTACAAAAGACCCGGTAGATATGCGAGCCTCACGACGGGCACAATTACACATTCGGAGACATCTCGAAGAATTAGCAAAAAAGAGGTGGAGGGAGATATGTAGAAATCTCGCTGTTCGTAAGTCATTTACATACATATGGAAAATTATCAGAGGTCTAAGGAGAAGCCCCCAGCAGCGATATCCATTTAAAGCACTCTCACTACGTGAAAATCAAAGTGAAGTCGATACTGCGAACAATTACTGCGCTTTCTTAACAAGTGGTGGTACACATAGTAGTACTATCTCGACTCCGGGACCTACCATACCTGCTGCAACGAACGAAAGTCTAAATTTGCTCTTCACTATTGATGAGCTAAATGCAGCAATTCAAGGTGCAACTAATTCAGCGCCAGGTAGAGATGGCATTACGTATAACGCCGTGGTACACCTATCCCAACATTCCAAACTCAGACCTCTTGAACTCTACAACAATTCCTGGATCAAAGGAGCCTTACCACAAGAGTGGAAAATTGCAAAGATTGTGCCGATTTTGAAGCCTGGTAAGCCGCCCACTAGTCTCGAATCTTTCCGACCCATTGCACTCTTGAGTTGTATAGGAAAGCTAATGGAAAAAATGGTACTCGGTAGAATTTCATGGTTTTTTAGAACAAAACAAATGTTATTCAGAACAACTGAATGGCTTCCGCCGCGGACGGTCATCCACAGACTGCATCACTGATCTTACAACGAGTGTCGAAGAAGGTAGAGCCCAAGGTCACACGACCACTGCACTGTTTTTAGATACTACAGCAGTATTTGATTCTGTTCAGCATGAGGCAATATTAATGGCTCTCGCAGATCTAGGACTTGGAGGACGCATTTATAAATGGATATACGATTATCTCAAATGCAGAAAAATTTACATTGATACTTCAGAAGGAAATTCCAACTATTTTGATGTTGTCAAAGGAGTACCTCAGGGTGCAATACTAAGTCCCACTCTATTCAACATCACACTGATAGCATTAAAAAAGCATCTTCCCCGAAGAGTTAGTATTAGCATATACGCAGATGACATCTGCGTATGGTCTACTTCCCGCTCTAGGCTAACTGTAAAGCTGCGGTTGCAAAAATCTCTCCATATATTGGCAAGTTTTCTAGGTTCCAAAGGCCTCCAGATCTCTCCCAAGAAAACAGTTTCCATGGCGTTTACGAAGAAATCTATAAATAAGTATTCGATCTTTTTAGGCGGACATACAGTTCCTTACGTCACAGTACATAAATTTCTAGGGATCAACATTGATCGAAATCTCTCGTGGACGAAAGAAGTTAATTCTCTAAAAAAGCGAATCACGGGAGCAACCAATGTTCTACGGTGCCTCGCAGGAACAGCTTGGCGATGTAACTGCACTGTACAAATCTCTGGTTGAAGGACTAATAAGGCACTCTATTCCACACCTAACAAATATAAGCCTGACGAGTAAACGACAGCTTCAAGGGACGCTTAACAAATGCATTCGAATCTGCCTTGGTCTACCAAGAGGTTCATCTGGACCTGGCAAGGTAGCAGAAGCCAGATGCCTTCCTTTGGAAGTATTAAAGAAACAAGAAATAGTACGAATTCATTTACGCCATAAAACTCAGCATAAGAATCACTATCTTTCTAAAATACACATAAAACGTCCAAACTCCAGCCATCGGGATACTTTAGGTCGAAACATTGACAATATTCCAAAGCAGGCAACTTTTACTGACTACTCCAAAATACCTCCATAAACGCTTCGAAAAATGGATATTAAACTAAACATCCCCGGAATCCTCGCAAAGCACCAACAGAGTAGCTTAGTTATGCTACAACTTGTAATGAGTTACATCACTCTAAGAAAAAAAAGGGTGTAGTCGGGTGCATCAGGCGCTCATGCAGCCTTTTCCTAAAAGACGCACCCTCCGTTGCCCAGCCAGTGTGCTTGTACACCGACAATGAGCATCCCCCTCTCCCTTAAAAACATCTAGGTGTACCAATGCACCGCCACGCTAGCCACGCGCCCCGATCAGCTTGTGCTTGGATTCCCCCATGGGGGTCACTCTTTGGGATGGGCAGTTTCTTAGGAAGTATGGAGCTATCGTGTTCCCTCGGTATTGACGGTAGAGTGGACGCTATGCTTGTTTTAGTCCAATCGGGCCTCCGGGTAGGATCACGTGACTACAGTCTCCAAGCTAGAGATAAGGCAGAGCACGGCACCAGCCTGAAGGCCAAGGCCACGGATAGCATCCACTGCACTATTAACTTTGGGTCCAACTTTCAAGAGGATATAAAAAATATAAGCGACAAATCCTTTCATTGTTCGGTTGCCCCTGAAGATAAGCCTTTGCGAGGGTGGCCCCTTTTGGCCTTGAAGGAGCTTCAATTTTCATACTCATTTCTTTTTCTTTCTCTCCCTAAGCTGAAAGCATGGAAGAAGGCGCGCAGTTGCCGGACCAATGAACCGAAGGCTTTTCTTTATCAGTCGACTCCTCTGTCTGAGCGCGGATAGGGCAGGAGCGTGATCATGTGGTTAAGGTTTCACGGATGACGTAGTAGCTTTTTTCGACCTCGGAATGTCTGCTTCCCGGCCTAGTTGCTTGTGTGCTGCGCTGCGACCAGCGGGGCTGCCGTAGATTTCGCCCGCGACAACGTATTCGAGTGTACCAATATTTCCACTGTTTGAAAAGTCCTACGCGTGTATCGGCAACAGGGGTTTTCTTCAAAAAAGCCCAAGGAAGTTATGTGATGTGTTTAGTATTCGGTTCGGCAAATTACCGCTTCGGCCACATCGTGTTGAATCTTCACGGACCCCTTTCTTTTCGTTTTTTGTGTTTGTGTGGTTCTGCAGTGCCCGTGTCGACATATATATCGGATTACATATTTCAAGTCCGGTATTTTCATCGTAAGTGCACTGCAACCTACTCCTTTGCGACAACTGACCGTTCCGTTCCGGATTACCTCTAGAATTAGGCAGTGTCTATTTTCTAGCAGCCGGGAGAATAATTTCCCCAAAATTCTATCGACAGTCGCCTGCCATTAGCTGTATACAAACATGTGAATACTGCAGGTGGAATACTGACTTTCTTATTCTCCTGGCGTTTTGTGAAAACACGTTTTTGTCGATTCACGTTTTGTAGACACGTTTCATCGACACTAACGTTTCATCGTCACTCGTTACGCAAAATGCATGCTGTAGGGACATTTTGTCGCGCGTGTGTCTCTGAGGCGCGTGCTCACCGACCCAGCCGACCCGTTCGCGCCGCTTCGTGGCGACAGTCTGCGGCGGCTCATTACAAAAATGTTAGCCCACCTGTCCCACCCATACACGTCACTTCGCGGATACATTCTGGGGCGGCTCATTACAAGAAAAGAAAGGAGAGAAGCTAAAATAGAAAAGCTAATCTGAGCTGTCGATGAAACGTCGTTCGATGAATTAACGGCGACTGCCGGTGAATATTTGTGGAAATAATTCTACGGGCTGCTGGCAGGATGGACACTACATAAGACTCACCCCCGGTTCTTGTTTGCTTAGTAATCTTTT
Source organism: Ixodes scapularis (assembly GCF_016920785.2). Lineage (NCBI taxonomy): Eukaryota > Metazoa > Arthropoda > Arachnida > Ixodida > Ixodidae > Ixodes > Ixodes scapularis. The sequence continues at coordinate 97,041,715 of NW_024609846.1, forward strand.
CAGTTGTGTAAAAGCTTCTTTGTACGTTTTCAGATATCACGGATTGCTTGCAAGTTTGTACTTGTTTACGGAATAGGCTGTCTAATAAACTTTTATGAGATTTGAAAACAATACCGTGTGTCCGCTTACCTGCCTTTTTTCAATCACCGGGGCGCGTACATTTTTTACTGTTTTCCTTGATGTCTTAAATAGGTTTATGAAGTTATGAAACGGGTGCATAAAGTGGTGTAACCATGCACCTTTGAATCGGGTGCATCTGTGTTCTCTTCGAATTCAGCGAGTGTAGAAAGAGGTGTAACAGTACACTACTGAGCGAGGTGCTCCTGTGTTCCCTTTGAGAGCAGTAGGTGTAGAAAGGGGAGTAATGGTACACTATTGAGCGGGGTGCGTCTGTGTTCCCTTTGAGTGAAGCGGGTGTATGAAAAGGTGCAATGGTACACCATAGAATGGGGTGCATCTGTGTTCCCTTTGAGTGAAGCGGGTGTAGAAAGAGGTGTAGCCGTACACCATCGAATGGGGTGCACCTGTGTTCCCTTCGAGTGAGATTTCTGTAGAAAAAGGTGTACATGTGCACCACACCAACGGGTGTACACGTACTCCCATATTTGGGGTGCACTTGTATTCCCCCAAAGGGTGTAGTATATGTGACAAGCACTTATACCCCCTATGGGTGTACCCCATGACACCCTTTTTTTTAGAGTGATATATGAAACTTACACTAGAACAACGCACATATATACCGATGGCTCAACAACGGCGACGACTTCATCATCAGCATTCTTCGTTCCATCGAGATTTCTTGCAAGATCTTGTCGTCTAAACCATCATACATCATCAACAGCCGCTGAGCTTTACGGAATTAAGGAAGCAATCAAGTATATATGTCAACAACCACCACAAAAATGGACCTTATTTACAGATTCGAAATGTGCTTTACAGTCGCTCAGTCCTATTGGAAAAAAATCAATGTATTCGATTTATTCCCTAGAAATAGCCCGATGGCCTTCCTTTGCGACCTAGCATTCGAATACGGTCACCAAATTACCTTTCAATGGATACGAGGACATTCCGGTATACGGGGTAACGAATGCGCTGACAAATCAGCCAAGAGGGCCCACCAGCACATCTCAACACGAATGGTTCCTTTTACGAAAGGCGATTGATTGCACATCTCTGACAGGACAAATTGCAAAAAGTGCACGTGAGATGCTTTGGTTCTCACCAGATTCTAATTACGAATTTCTCTATGACATAGACCCTTTATTAACAACACAACTACCAAGCGACCTACCACGAAATTTAAAACCCTTATACATAGACTTCGCCTCAACTGTGCGTACACGAAGAACTATCGCTTTAAAATAAAACAACGCGCGACCCCGGACTGTGAGAAATGCGGTGCGCCGGAAACCATCAGACACATTCTACTCACATGTCAAGCATATGAAAATGAACGCAAAGTTTACAAAAATTCTACGAATGCTCTGGACTGTAGACCTTTTGATCTACCAAAGCTTCTAGGACCTTGGCCTGATATAAGACACATCGAGCAGCCTTAAAAGCTCTCTTTAAATTTCTCGAAGACATTGACTTGCTGACAGTGCTTTAATTATTTTTCTCATCTTTCTCTCATATCCCATCCTGACACTAGACACTATAGCGTGTATATATTTTAACATTTCATCTCATCATCATTGACCCTTTGTCGATCGTCTTTCTGTCCCCCCTCCCCTTCCCCACCACAGAGAAGCTTGTTAGAGCGCAAAGCTCAGACTAAACTCTCTGTTTCAATAAAGATATTCTCTCTCTCCCTGAAACAGGCTTCGATTCTGGTAAATTTAAGTTGTGTGTGAACTGCTGACTGTCTGAAAAAGAACGCTGAGACATTTCAGAAGGGAAGGGAAACGAAAAAAAAATCCAGTCATCGCCGCAGACAGCGCACACGAGCGAGATGGGTCGACAACGCCGTTGCTCTCGTGTGTGGTTCCTTTCATACTTCTTTCCGTCGTTTTTCTGTCGTCACCGCAGTCTCGTGCAGCTTTTTTTTTTTTTTTTTTTTTTTTTTTTTTTTTTTTTTTTGTTTGCTTGATATTACGGCATTTACGCGGATTCTCGGAACAAGTCCTGCTACGGTTTGAGTGAGGTGTGGCAACTAGTCAACGATGACACTGGCCGATTATCGATAGACCTCTTTTTCGACAGAGAGACTTGCTGGAGTTCGTGTTCAAATGTTTTCGTGGAGGATATTGCGGGACGTATGGATGCTGTCGACAAATGAGAAACAACCTATTTACGGGCTTTCTTGGTCATGCAGGACGCGAGTAAAGTGCCGCAATCAATTTTTTTTAATCGTGATAGAATGGAATCTTGCTTTTCGTCGTTATCCGTGTGCTGTTGCGTCGACATTTGTAAATATGCGTGGTAATATTCTAGTTTTCACTGGAAGGTGAATAACAAGTTTGTGTGATTATTGAAAGTGCGTTGTTTGTACTTATGTGTTTGTTTATACTAATGTTTTATTGCCTTTACCGCATTTATATTAGAATCTTAACTGTATTAAGGTAATAGTATTATTGTATACAAAATAAGTTATATTTTGTTCTAAGGCAGCTCGAGCCCACAGGAAGAAGTAAATTAGTTGACTGTAAATAGAAAGTTTAGTACCCCTGCCTCACGGAAAAGTTAATATATTTTCATTAAATGATATGGGATTTAATCAGCTCGCGATCTTGAGGGATTATACGAGCGTCGCAAGCTGATTTGTCGACTCCATAACGTCATTCGATCGAAATTACGTTGCTTGTGCCATGTGGCCAGGGTATGATGCAAGGATTCCGTGACTGCACGCGATAACATCGCTTTCATGATCGTAATGTGACACTTATCTAGCCGTGTCCGCGTTAACTACATCTACCTGATTTTTAACTGTGATCTGTTTTGCTGTGTCCAATCACTGCGTGTCTCGCCATTTTGTCGGAGTATTTCTGTATAAAATATGCATTGCTACAGCAATAATTGCGTAACTCAATATTTTCTCTTATACGCGCCTATTCGCGACTCCAACTAACTATAGGTGGCGCCACTCATTTTCCAAAATGGCGGTTATAGTGAGGGTCGGAGATGCGTGCCGCTGTTGAGCCTGTCTAGTGTGCTGGCCTTACTGAGCGACACAAATTATTTTTGGTAATACGAGGGAGCTAGGGTGTTATGGGCGCAGGTCACCTCTTTACCCTGAAGACAAAAACGGTGTTTAGCGTAATATTTACGCAAGGATGCGCGTTTTAATTCTGGAGCGAAACCGAAACTGATCTCTATTTTGGATTTGATTTCTCGGTATAGGTTTTAATTTCGACTTCTTTCATACCTCAAAATGTGTCTCACATCGTAATTATTTAGTTAAAGAAGTTGTTGGCCGAAACTTTATTTTGTGCCATACAGTTTTCAATCCAGGCTGATATTTGTAGTTGTTGAAAAAATCAGTGCTGATATTTGTGCGTTCTCGCTGCCTTTTCTTGCTCAGATAATTGCCATGGGAAATAATGAACTGCGGGCCTTTTAATGAGTTTATAAGTATTTAGATGATTAATTGGTTTAAAATTATTCCCCGCACAAGAATAAGATAATAATTCCAATTTTTACAATATGTCCACAAACCATATAAATTATTAAACGCTGCTCTCACCGCAACAACCCAAAGACGGAACCCGAGTCAGACAGCTGAAGTGTGTGTGTGTGTGTGTGTGCGTGTGTTTATAGCAAGCCGTGACGCATAGAATTTTATATTACATCCAGTGTTTGACTATTTGTCTATCTTGATAACGATGTTAGAGTTTTTCATATGCTAAAAAGAAAACAAAATTATACCTTTCTGGAAAGACTATTATCTTTAAATGGCGACGTTTTCTGATCTTGGCGTAAATTGGGGGCATACATTGCCGCGACTGGTATTAAAAATAATATTAAAATTCAGATATTGTATTACGTAATATTTTTCAAGCGTTGCTTAAGATCTAATTTCAAACGCGCGAACAAATATGACAACCAAAAGTGTGCTAATTATCATCACTGGTGCCATTGCAGCATTTTTAATTACCAAGTAATATAATAAAAAAAGTCCAAGGTCAATGAAAACATTTTAGCTAATGTGAGGGATCCATGTAAAATACATTAATTGTGGTTAAAGTATATTTTTGTATCAAAGACGCGACTTTTGACAATTGGCACAACGTAAGTCGCCGGCGATATCCTTCTAGACTCTAGACCAAATGCCCAAAAAATATATTTTTTAAATAATAATTTTTTATAACATTTACTTACTTTCACTTTTACGCTCCATCGTTTTGCCAATCTCAACCTTTCCAGTTCGAAGGAACGCCTACCTGCTTGCACGTCTGCTCACTGCAGCACGTTTCGTTGGCGTTGGAAGCCGGTGGAACAGTAGTGAGTTTTAGTATTGCGTGTACGAGCGAACGCAAGCACTGTGTGTTTTCGCTAGCTTTGCGTATGTGTTCCACACTGTGCGTGCGCGGAGCGCAAAATTGCGATCTTGGATGGCGCATGGCGATGAGGCGCACGCACAACGTGGGGCTTGAAAACAACTCTAACGCAAACGCACACCGCTTGCGTTTGCTTTTATGCGCAATACTAAAACTCTCCAGTAAGGACAATCCCATACCGGCTGCAGCACTACGTTGGGACAGTGAAGAGTATTGTTTGCATTCAGAAATGATATTAAGCGAGCCATGATTGCGAGCAGTTCCGCCGTGCCCGCTGAGCAGGAGAATCGGGGGACCCTCACTAGAGCGCTTCCCGTTTCCGCCGCGGGAGGGCGAGCGTCGAGCTGGAGACGCGAATACCTCGTGCAATTTCATACCGATTATTTAGCGGTGTAATATTTTGCCTGGGTAATAAAACGTTTTCTAGACCCGTTGCTATGTGCTGCTTTCATTTTAGCTAATAAGACGCGCGTATGTGACTAAAAGCGCGTTACGACGGTCGATCCACGCGCGTTGCCTACGCTTCGACGCGTGCCCCCGATGGCCTTCCTTTGCGACGTCACGAGAAGAGCGCTACGGCCTTCTCTTCTAGAAGGTGTTGCTTGACGCCTCGTTGGCGAACGCCGGCGGGCGTCTGGAGGCATGATCGGAGAGGCTCATCTCTAAAAAATAAGTTCTCAGCAGCAACAAAAGTTCCTGTTTTTTTTTTGTTTTTTTTTTTTATGTTGATGAGATGAGGTCGACTAAACTTTTGGCTATTTCGAAAGTTTCAGGCACCTATGTCCATATTGCTTTTTCTGGCTCTCAATAAGGGTGTTTCTGCATAAACTAGTGATTTTATCATTTTATTAAAGCGCAACAAAACGGTGCTCTGGAAATTTAGCACGTGTAATTCAATTATTAGTTTTATGACAACAAACAAGAAAAGTATTGTAGATAAAACCCAAATCAAAGCTGATTAAAAAAAAAATGTCATGAAGTTTCTTTTATTTTTTTCAAGCTCCTATTCTGACTCGAAGCGGCGTCTTTCAATGTTTGTATTTTACTGTAAAATAGGGCATGTTATTAAGTAATTAGGCGCCCACCTAAATTTGTGTAGTACTTAACCGTTTTTTCACAATGTTGTTTCTTAACTACTCGGAATTTATGCAAATTGCAGATATTTAGAGCATGAGTCTTGGGGTCAGGATCCCGCAGGAAGGATCCCCAAGCACCTGGTTGCCTGGCTTGCTTGATTAAGCCTTGATTCTTCGAGTGAAGAAGCAGCTCCGGGCACCCCCAGAGGATGTGGTGGAGTGTGGCTGGAGAAGGTGTCTGTCTGGTCTTGACGGGGGATGCAGGATTCTGCCTTGCTGAATGCTGAAAGTGCTGTCAGCCTCTGGGTAGGCTGGGCGTTCTACTCGGTAGTGGTGTAGCACCCCTAGAAGGTGTAGGGGTTGTCGTGGCTCCACGAGGCGAAGGTCCAGTGCTCACTTGGTGTGCTAGCCAGGCAGCGACCCCGGAAGTCTATTTTACGTGGGGGGGGGGGGGGGGGGGGGTTAGTTTAAAGGGGGGAGTGAAAAAAATAAAAATAAAAAAAGCTATGATCAAGATTGTACTGTTTATAAAGGTTTATTATCACTATCTATATCGCTTTCCATACATTCATACCAAATTCCTGTCACGAAGCAATGAGATGTTGAAACAATCTGATCCAATAGTAGTAGCTATACGGCGGCATCGATCTACGGTGCAGATGTAAAATGCACTGGAAAATCGGGCGCCTGCACGTAGAAAGCTGACATTTAAAAAAAAGCGTGGACAAATTCCTGCGAAATTTCTCGGCGCGGCTTCGTTCCTGTTAAGGAACTAAGCCGCGCCGAGACATGGAAGGCGCGGCTTTGTGCCTTAATAAGGAAGGTTCCCTTCCATATTAAGGAATGCAACCTTCCTTAATATGCCTTTCATTTAACATAGATTTTTCGTAAGACATTGCGTTGTTCACAGTAGTGAATCAGATTTTTTGAAAAACTAAGATTTTTCTAATAACCAATATTAACATGTTTGATACTTCCTAATTCCATTTTTACCATGGATTGCCAGAGCTGGCAGTAATGTAATTACTGTAATGAAATTACAGTAATTTAATTACTTGTTCCAGTAATTAGTAATGTAATTCATTACTTTTTGTAGCAGGTAATTTAGTAATGTAAGGAATTACTCCAGCGACGGTAATTGTAATTTAATTACCTAATTACTTTTTCGCACCAGGCCTATGTTTGTGTCCACAATACACAAGAGCGCTTTTCTTTTTATTTTACTTTTTCTTTTTCCTCTACACCTTTCCAAAAAACGCTCTTCGGCCGCCGCTACGTTGCTGATGCTCATGCGGCTGGTGCGACTCTCGCGCCCGCCATCAGCTAGACATTTTCTGCCACTCTCTTGAACTGTGAAAACCCGCTCAGCGCGATTCTCTACCTATGTTTTGCGGTTTTGCATTCGACGTTTTCTGGCCCCTCTTGAAAGTTCCCGCTTACTTTTTCTGATGCATGCTGCGTACCCTCTCTGTGTTATCTTCCACTGTGAGAAATAGGGCTGGTAAGTGCCTGCCATTCGAGCTTTTCTGCTCGACATTCTCGGGAAACGAAGGAGGGGAAGTAGGTCGGTCGAACTAAGGCCCCTGGTAGTTGTCCGGGTTGGGGTGGGAAACGGATCAGTCGCGTGCGTTACTCTGTCCATCGGTAAACATGCAACAGAGAGTTCTAGCTGTGTGCCATGAACTGTGTAAATAGTGTAAATAAAGTTATCTGTAAAAGGAAGTTATCAATAGCTCCTTTATATTTAAAATTATACAAAAGTAATGCGAAAGTAATGACATTACTTTTAAAAGTAATTTGTAATGGTAATTAATTACTTTCTGGCTGTGGTAATTTGTAATGTAATTTAATTACATTTCAGCAATTTTCAGCAAAGTAATTAGTAATGTAATTTAATTACAAAATATGAGTAATTTGGCCAGCTCTGTGGATTGCTTCCTGAACGGGTAATCTACTATATGATAAAGCATTTATGGTTATTTGGCAGAAATAACAGGTGAATTTAGTTTTTTCAGAATGTTAACAGGTACCTGCTGATGATCCATAAAGGACTTCAAAATTAAGCGCGACCACGATAAGCTAAACACAAATACAACAGCGCCTCGAGATCTCGGATATATTCAATCATGGTGCGAGTTTGTACAATCGGTCATTTCGAAGTTCGAATTTCTTTGGTGAGGCATAATGGGACGGAAGCAATAAACATCGTCCATATGTCAAGTCCATAATAATATAAGTGATACATTGCAATCAGCTTTGTAGATGTGCCACTTCAATCCACTCGCCAATCGCATCCTTTTTTACTGCGTGCGCACAATCTTTCATGAAACCAGACTTGTGCCTTTCTCAAATACTCTACTCAAGATACTGTATTTCAAATACTTTTTGAAGCATCTTGGTATCTTGCAGATAGTATTGATCGAGAGTATTTCATACTCTATTTTAATGGCATTTCTTAGTATAAATTACTCATTATCTCAAATATTATTTTTTTTTTACATTCCGCCATTTTCCGTGTTTTTCGGTATGAACTGGCGTGGGCGTGGGGCGTGGCACGAGGAAACGTGAACATTCTTTCGAGCAACCAAATCCTGTTGCTATACTTCGTTTCAACTTAGGTCCAGACGCAGCCGACGGTACGAGCTAATCAGACTAATTAAGATGCGTCAGAAGCGCAGGTCACTGGGCCTTTGTTTTGTTAATGATTAGTTCAGCAATGATAGAACACATACATGACGAATACCAGGATGGTGCGCTTTTGACGCTGTCTGATTGATTGTCTGATCAGCGTCGGCTGCGTCTGGATTTACGCTGAAACAAAGTATAGCTCCGATTAGCTACCGTGACTTTGATTGAGCTCGTGAAAAAAATGCATCCCTTTTTGCCGACTGTGACTCATATTTCAGCCCAAAATTCGTACAATTTCTGTACCAAAAATGTTTTGTAAGATGTATCAGCGATATTACCACGCACGCTGCCGAGCGCGAGGGCATGGCCGAATGGTTACAGCGCTTGGCTCTTCGGACGGAGCCTCGGGGTTCGATTCCAGGCAGCGAACTTCTCTTTTGTTTATTCTTTCAACTTGACATTCTCGTAAGTTCGAAAACCTTGTCGTGCGATCGAGTTACGTATGTTCTACGCGCCGAACGTTCTACGCCGAATGTTCCAGAAACCCACTCGGGCACAAAAGGTGCTCCGCGTGGCGGTCCGGAGTCAGTCTCGCCCCAGCGCCTGTTGTTTCGCCGACATCGACGCGTGCGACGCTAGCTTTTCTCTATTTTGTTTTGGGCACAAGCTCGCCCCATTAAACGTTTAGTTTCTTCAGTTATTCGCCGCCTCATCATTTGTCATTCGTGACAATATCCTGCTCCTTATAGTTGAACTGTATAAAATAGCGCTACGATGTGTTTTTGTTTTTCTTTTTTTTCCGTTTTGTGTTGTTACGTGTTAATACACCATTCTGGTAAATCAGATTTGTGCAACTGTATAATTTTCGTCGTCACTGACGTCGATAGAAATTACGCAATGCCAAAGTATCTTCAAAAGTAATCGAATTACATTTCTAAGTACTTGTACTGTACTCAAGATACTTTACAGTGAAAGTAACTTGAGTAGTATTTTAAATACTTTATGAAGCAGGTATTTAGTAACTTAACTTAAGTACTTTTATCAAGTACGACACTGCATGAAACACGAAGCTGCCCTTGAAAACATGGAGAGCAATGCAGCGGCAACATTCCTTCGTCAAACCCGCTGAACACGGCAGCGGTGCAAAAGAAGCACTGATCGAGGTACAAATGGCCCCTGCGTGTAGAATTCCAAACGGCTTTTGCGATCTTTTTTCCGCCACTTCCTGACTAGACCGGGCACGTTGCACTCTTCCGTCTCACCACCCCAACTAGAAGAGACCACCCGGAAAGCCCACGGCGTGAATATCCACAAATCAAGTGATGAATAGTGCCTCTGGTCCCGGCTGAGGGCGGTCTTCCAATTTCAAGAAAACACACACACTAGCTGAACGACACACACGGTTCGAGCAAATACTCTTTCTCAGGTGACAAGACCCGAGAAGGGACAACTTGGCGACGGGAGGCAAGGCCGGTAATTGGGTTGCAAAAAAGGGGGAGGCAGAGCAAATGGGCCTAAAGTCGAGACCTCGCAAGAGTGCATCTGGCAGTTGGACGATTCAAATGAGAGGGGAAGGAACCGTATGCTTGGCGGCACAAGAGGAAGTTCAGAAAATCGGTTGTCTCGTAAGCCTGCGGGCGTTTAAGATGACAATCACCAAGAACTGGCCTCCGCAAAAAGCATTTGGTTCCTCCGCCGGACGAAGAAAAATGAAACACTTTGAAGATGCCACGCTTTGTTACATCTGCGTGTGCTGTGGGTGATGCATTATACAGGGCGGGTACGGACACAAACGTCCCCATCATCCCAGTAGGCAAAACCAGCTTGGCGAAGCAGGGTCACCACAAAATTTAGTAATCTTTATTTTTATTTTTTTTTCTCGATTGCCAGGCGGTTTCTACAGCAGTTTTTGCTGTGCCCTTTCCGTATCAGGACTTTGGACTTTCTCATGCAGTTAGGCGGTCGTGTTGGCAATATGTTTGCACTTAAACCTGAGAAATAACTGAAACGACGTTACTCTTTAGAGTTACTTTCGAAAAATAGTAACCCTGTTAGAGTTACAAGCTATTTTCACTAAGCAGTAACAAGTTACAGTTACAAATTATTTTCACTTAGCAGTAACCAGAGTCTGTCCAGGACGGTTTTCAAGTAGTGCTTTACTCCGTGCATCTTGCCTTCCTGCTGGTCTATGCGTGTGTCTATCTCTTGGTTGGTGGTATCCTGTTGCATGGTCGCTCCTTCATCCTCCGTGGTTGTGTCCGAGGTGGTAGAAGTGAGCGGTGTCATGTCGCGGCGGACAGCTCTCCTCTTGGGAGTTGGCCCTGGTTCGTTTCTCTGCAAGTCGAGTTGCGGCTGGAGTGCGTTACACTGAACTTCGGCCTCCTTCCTTCGTCTTTCGAACTCTGAAGTTCATAGACAAAGTCATGCTACTGTGTCCTGAAGGTTCTCCACCATGGCCTGCAACTCTGCGAGCTTGGTGGAAGCTGTTGTGTCTGGTGGTTTAAACCAGAAAGGAGAGACTGGTTATGTAAACTGATAACCGTCTTTATTGGTGTTGCTGAAATAAATTCCCCTGGATTCGCTTGCCTTTCTTTGGCTTACAGACGGCTTGCTAAAATGTCGAAACTGAAATCGGAACACAACAGAAGCCTTGTCTGCAGTGCGTGAGGTTGGCTTGGCCTTGGGGTGACCGGCTACAACCTCGCTCCACCAGACGCTGGGTCTGGCCTTTGATCTTGACCTCGACCTGCTGGGCTTGGCTGCTCGACGTGGAAATCTGCTCCGTGACCTGGATCGGCTCGTCGATCCCGTCGATCTCCGCTAAATCTAGCGGAAAATTTTCCCCGCTAGCTGAAAAATTTCTCCGCTAAATCTAGTGGAAAAATTTCTCCGCTAAATCTAGCAAAAAAATTTCCCCGCTAAATTTAGCGGAAAAATTTCCCCGCTAAATTTAGCGGAAAAATTTCCCCGCTAAATTTAGCGGAAAAATTTCCCCGCTAAACCTAGCGGAAAAATTTCCCCGCTAAATCTAGCGGAAAAATTTCCCCGCTAAATCTAGCGGAAAAATTTCCCCGCTAAATCTAGCGAAAATATTTCCCCGCTAAGTCTAGCGGAAAAGGTTCCCCGCTAAATCTAGCGGAAACACTTCCTCGCTAGATTTAGCGGAAAAATTTCCCCGCTAAATCTAGCGGAAGAAATTCTCTGGGGGTTCACGTGGCCCCGCGGCGAGGTCACGTGACCCCCCGCCCCCCGAGGTCAAGTGACCCCCTGAGGTCACGTGACCCTCAGTACCCTTCCCTCCTCCTCCTCAAGAGCTGCGTTCTAATTCGGCGTTACAGGGAGTTGTAAACGGCTTTCATTTTTTCTTTTTTCTTTCCTAGAACCTTGATGTTTTTCGAACTTGGAGTACACCGGCACTCTCGACAATGGACTGGTAGTTGGACTTCCGGTAAGGACGATTGGAATAGCCAGCACCATTTTCTGCCGCTCTTCCTGTAAGCCTGAAATTTTATGCTAATCTGCTCAATTTGGCTACTTCAACATTCTTTTTCGTAACTGGTCCCTACGGGGCTATTACCGGGCACAACCCTGCCGCCTAAAAAGCGACCACTTGCGACAGAGTTGCCCCGCTCCAATGACTCGATCCACCAGACATTGACCTCGGACGCTCAAATGGATACCGTCGCGACTACGAGCCACATTTCTGCAGCGGAAGCGCGTCAACCACTACAAGAACCTCAACTGACGGCTAAAGACATCAATGACGACATTCCATTGAAGAAACAGTGCGTGAATCTTCCCTCGGAACAAATGGACGACGACAGGACATCCAACTACTCGTTTCATGACGGCACTCCTGGAGACGAAGACGACTTCACTCAAGTCACAGTGCGGAAAAATCGCCCCGCCGGAATCCCACTGATTATCAAGCCAAAAGAACAGGGAACCTCGTTCTGGAAAATCAATCCCAACAGAATAGCAAAAGAAATCGTGACAGTATCCCAAGAGAAATTACTAGCACCTCGCATAAGGAAAGATGGCACAATCACGGTCAACACGGCGACGCTGAACTCAACGAACAGGCTTCTTATGATGAAATCTCTTGTCGGAATAGACGTGACAGTGACCGTGTCCGAGTCATACACGCGCAATGTTGGCAAGGTCAACAACATTCCTGTCCAATACTCAGACTACGAACTGCTAGATATACCTGAAGGACGCCGGTGTCATCGCAGTCCAACGACAAATTGCATACTCAAGAAAAGAAGACGGCAGCATGGAGCAACAACCAACAGAAAGTGTCCTTCTTCACTTTCCACAGAATCACCAAATGCCTGCACGGGTCCTATTGGGCTTCACCAGTCATCCTGTGATGGAGTACTTTGGAACCCCGGTACAGTGCTTTCGATGCCAACGACATGGGCATCTCGCAAGACACTGTCGCGGCCAACAGAGATGCAAGGTGTGCGCTGGACCACACAGCTACAAGGACTGCATGGACAAAACTAATCCAAAGTGTGCAAATTGTGGAAGCAATCACTGCGCTTCGTTTTCAGGCTGTCCTCACAAAAAGGCAGCAGCTGCAGCCAGAAAACATGAAATCCTAAATGGACCAATACAAAATAACCGTTATCCTTCCCCGAATCTTGAGGTCACACGCACCCCGCTGCCTCCTCTACCACCTTCTCGCCCACCTCCACTTCCCCCTCGTCCCTCTACATCATCAAAGCAGACACAAGTATCTCAACGACCTCAAAGGCCGCAGTATTCTGACGTGTTAAAACGCCAACTAAACGCCCAGATCAACTTCAAGACTCCATCTCACCTAAACTCGACGATACCTGGTCAAACGCCTCCAGGAGACCGAGCATCAAACCTCTCCCCTGTGCCAGCACCCCGCACACAGAAGCGTGATATACGCAGACGCGATCATCGGGAGGATTACTTTGAAACACGGCAATCGAGCGACGTCTCGCATTTGCTAGTACCGATGTTTTTTACGGCTCTAAGGGCCATACTCAGCGCCGTGCCCGCAGCCAACAATCTTCCTGAGGTAACAGCTTTATTCGCTATGGAAAGATTACTTAAGTCTTCACGAACATCGATGAACGAAGAGTATTCCAATGCCTGATTTGTACAGCCATATAGGAATATTTCAGTGGAATGCCAACGGATTACGGCAAAAGTCTGGTGATTTTCGTCAATTTCTTAAAAAGAACACCATACCGATACTTGCATTAACCGAAGCTCGCGTGGACGACGACTTTCGCCTCTCAAACTACGTGCAGTACAAATCATCTCGTCAAAATGGTCAAAGTCGAGCGATGCTAGCTGTACAGAAAGATCTGGTATCAGTACGTCTGTCCTCTTCTACGAAAGATAGTCCAGAATTCGTCGCCTGGAAAGTACGGTGTGGTAAGTCTTCAGTTACAGTTGTGAGCGTGTACATCGAACCGCAAACTCCAATAACTTCATTTGGGTTTTCTGAAATATTTCGTCACGTATCTGCTCCTTTCATTATATGTGGAGACTTCAATGGACACCACACAATGTGGGGGAGTGACCATTGCGATCGACGTGGAAATGTCATTGCCGAGTATGTGGACAAGTATAACATATGCGTCCTCAACGACGGATCGCCGACCTTTGTTCGTGGCCCTACCTACTGCAGCTGTTTAGACCTGACTCTATGTTCTCCAGACATTTCACCTCAAATGACATGGATGACAGACAGGGAAATCCGAGGTAGCGACCATTTTCCCATTCTCGTACAACACCCTCTTCTTAATATTCGTGGGCAGCAACATAGAGCACGGATAACAAACTGGCAGATGTTCAGACATTTAAATACTTTAAGACATACCGATTTGAAAGAGCCCGATGATTTTGCGAACTCGATCTTGCTTAGTTACGAACGGGCAACGCGTCTTGTACCTGTACCTAACGGACACGTTGGTGTCAATGGTGAATACGAAAAGCTACGCGCAGAAAGACGAAGAGCAGAGCGCCGCTATAGAAGATCAGGAGATGTTGAAGACTATAACCAGGCCCAACATATTCACAAGCTCATGCGTCGAGAGCTGCAAATTCTTTCAGTCCGCCGATGGAGGAAGTTCAGCGGCAATCTGACCCCCTTCACACCGATTCCAATAGTATGGAAAATACTTCGTTCTCTTCGCACGCCTGTTATGCAAAAACAACCCTTCCGCGCGCTAGCGCTTCTGAGGGGCATATCGGAAGTAACAATCGCGGATGAATTTTTCGCTCTGTTAGCACAACAAAGCGATGTGGTAACAACTTCCCAATACAAATCTTCCAAGACGCAGGCTACTCGTACCCTCGAGAACAAGAGGCATCTAGTGCATGCAGAGCTAGATCATGAAATCAACATACGTGAAATTTTTTGTGCGCTTCACAACACCCGCAAGTCTACAGCTCCTGGTCTCGATAAGATCACTTACGATGCACTAGCAAATCTCGGCCCCAATGCCACCAGCACTCTTCTCGAAATATACAATCAAGTTTGGAAAACAGAGACAATACCGGAATCGTGGAAGTTAGCTAAAATAGTTCCGCTCTTAAAACCTGGGAAATCACCACTGAGCCTGGATTCCTTCCGCCCTGTAAGTTTAACCAGTTGCGTCGGAAAGCTGCTCGAGAAGATCTTACATAACCGCTTACAGTGGTGGTTGGAAACTAGTAAAGCGTTTCCCGAAGAAATTACAGGATTTCGTCCACGTAGATGCACAATGAATGGTATCTTAGACCTGACCACCTGTGTAGAGTACGAACGAGATAACGGAAACATTACAGTGGCAGTGTTCCTAGATATTCGCCGGGCATTTGATACGGTTAGTCACGCTCATGTTCTTGAAGGACTTGTGCTTCTTGGTGTACATGGACGCATGCTTCGCTGGATACAAGAGTTTCTTCGATGCAGGAGCATTGTAGTGTGTACAAATGATGGAGACAGCAAGCATCATGAGCTCCACCATGGAGTACCCCAAGGTAGCGTGTTGAGCCCTACTCTTTTCAATGTCGTAATGGCGCAGTTACCGCAGAAACTCCAGCCACCTTTACGAATATCTATATATGCTGACGATATTTGTATTTGGATCTCTGGCTCGTCCCCAGATATTTTAAAGAATCAGTTACAGGTAGCCTTAGACACGACAAACAATTTTTTAAGAGAACGAGGAATGGAGCTATCTGCCACGAAATCTGCATTTATACCATTTACCAGAAAAAAGCTTCCTGGTTTCGAACTTAATGTAAATGGAGACTCAATTCAGCGAGTTCAATCATACAAATTTCTTGGCGTCCTACTGGATCAATCCCTGACTTGGTCCAAACATATAGATATGCTGGAGGGGAGAATTAATAGTGTAATTAATGTTTTTCGATGCATCGCGGGTGCAAAATGGGGAGCCTCAATTGACTCAATGCTCTCATTCCACACAGCGCTAGTGCGACAGGCAATTGCCTATTCTATACCTGTGTTACAGGGGCTTTCCAACACATCAGAAGCTCGCCTTAGTTATATACTTGCAAGAAGTCTAAGAGTATGCTTAGGTCTTCCGCGAGCAACATCCAGTGCGCTTAATTGTACTCGCTACAGCCAAAGAACCACCAGTAACTATCCTAAGAATCCAGGAAGTATGTCGTAATTTTTTTAGACTTTCTGCGCGGCCACTTTTTATTGAAATTCTTTCTCGCAAAGGGACGAACTTTCTTCGAACATTAAATTTCGTGCCCCTATTAATCCCTGAACAAACACACTGGGTTCAGGACATTCATAAGCCACCATGGAAGCTACCATTACTAGACGTCCACATGAACATTCCAGGCATGGAAACAAAAGCCTCGGTCAATACACACGTTGCAAGGACATTGACTCTTGCACATCTACAGCATAAATACGACGACAACATCCACGTGTATACCGACGGATCAACCAAGGATGAAGGATCAACATCAGCATTTGTGGTACCCCAGTTCAACCATTCGTCATCCTTTCGGTTGTCACATCATACTTCTTCAACTACCGCAGAATTGCATGCTTTACTTGCGGCTGCAATATACATCAAAAATAGCTCGACAGCGAATTCCTGGGTTATATGTACGGACTCCAAGCCAGCACTACAATCCATTAATACCCTGAACACTCGCAACGAAAATATGGCTCTTGTGTACCGAATTTGTGAAGAACTTGGGGAAGCAATAAGGATTGGACATACGGTACACCTTCAATGGGTTCCTGGACATAGCGGTATTTTAGGAAACACCCAAGCTGACCAACTGGCTACGGATGCATATACGAGCAACAACGTTCAGCTCACACCTTTTACAAAAAGCGATGCCAAGCGTACCGCTTGGCATCGCTTTTTGTAAAAGGTGTGAGCTGAACGTTGACACGCACAAAAAAAATACACGGTGAGAGAAGCGATTACGCAATAAATACATATGTACATATGTACAATAGATTACTGTAACATAGTAATAAACTTACTATAAAAAAACGCAGTTATCTTTTAAGGGCGCATACATTACTTGATCTGTACATTACTTGATCTGATTCGTTGTCTGAGAAACATGATGTCCCCTGACACATGGCTCAAGAGCATGTCGGAACAGAGCCTACTCCTTCTAATTGATCCAGACCTTCGGTGCCCAGTCCATAATTACTTGAGCAGACCTATTGAAACACTAATTCATCGCCTACGACTAAATGTTGCGTACACCGGCAAATTTCTTTACCGAATTCAACAGGTGGAAACACCGAGCTGCACGTGTGGCCACCCCGTGGAAGACGTCGAGCACATAATAATGAACTGTCCCAGATACGACCAGTGGCGAACTCGATTACGAGTTGGACTAAGCATACTCGACAATCGCTCTTTTTTTTTGGCCAAAGTTTTAGGACCTTGGCCGGACTTAAAAAGCCAGAAGAGGGCATCAACTTTACTACGTGATTTTTTTACTGACACAAAGATAGTTTACAGATATTAGGTATCATACGAAGGTCAAAACACGCACAACGCGCCCTTAAAAGATAACTGCGTTTTTTTATAGTAAGTTTATTACTATGTTACAGTAATCTATTGTACATATGTACATATGTATTTATTGCGTAATCGCTTCTCTCACAGTGTATTTTTTTTTGTGCGTGTACGGCAACTGAGAGTATTATTCATGGTGTTATCATTTTATATTTGGATGTTATTCATCATTCATACTGTACATTACTTGATCTGAAGTAGCCGGTCCCAGGATATGGGACCAAACTCTTCAACTCATCAAATAAACATTGAATTGAATTGACTGGTAGTTTCCTTGTCCGGTCGGTGATGCAACGACCGGTTTGGCCTATGCAGCATCGACCGCATGATAATGGGATGTTATTTATGACTTCTTTTTCACATGATGCATACTTTATCCTGTGAGCAATGCCACAAACTTCTCCTTTCAATTTTCCCTCCTGGTTTACCGTGCGACACATAGAATATGCCTTATTCGGCGCAGAGCAAACCGCGTGGACACCTTGCCGTCCAGCAATCTTCAGTCTGTGAGTGATGCCGTGGATATAGGGCGCAATGACTATAGGGTTTCGTGTATTTTTCTTTTGCCATTTTCTCCAGGGTTCCGCTTAATGTTGTTACATATCTTTTTACACCTCGATATTAATAATGCGGAATATAAATACTAGGTTGTAAATACTGACAGTAGTGAAGGAAGAAGAAGACTTTAATATAGTTGATAGTCCAGCGGTTGTAAAATTTCTGTTTATTACTGTTCAGCTGGCACCACCCAAGAATATGAGCTCCAACCAGTAGTAACACATTTTTGCACACAATTTACCAAAAACTGCGGAGCCCATGTGAAGCCTGCCAACAGCGACGACCCGCCTCTTCTTCTTCTTGATTAGGGTGATGACATCTGGTCATTCTGTTCTGAACGCTTATTTCACTGTCTTGCTCTAGAGCGCGTGAAAGAGCGACTCCCTGCAGGTGCTCTTGGCGTTGACTGTTTGTTTTCGGTGATTCTTTATATTTTGCTTGTGAGCGAGTGTTGTCGGTATCGGGCACTACAAAGGATGTTATCACCCTAAACAGAGGGACATTGAGGCACCCTAGAGCAGGCTTATGGCGCATTCACACTGGAAACGAATCCGCGTTCGCAAAGCGGTCGCGAGTGCGGTTGTATAAAGGTCTAGTACAATTGCACTCGCATTTAATGTTGTCAAGTGCGCGTGCAATTGTACTGCATCTTTATACAAGCGCGTTCGCAACCGCTTTGCGAACGTGGATCCGTTTCCAGAGTAGATGCGCCATTAAAGGAATACTGAACCAAGGAATTTAGTGTCCATAATAAGTGGCGCGCGTTCTTTCCACGAGCCAGTAGCTGCCGGTGTGCGCGAGCACACGCAACAAAAATGACGTCAAAAACCTCCATTCGCGGTTAAGATGACAGTGAAATGTATGGGCTTCGGGCCAAAGGAGAATAAAGACAAGTTTTTCATCTATACAGTGGTGTCTGGTGTAAAATGTAAGCGATTAATTGGTCTAACAAGCACGTAGCTTTCACTTGTAGGGATGAAAAGCCTGTCTTTATTCTCCTTTGGCCCAAAGCCCATACATTTCACTGTCATCTTAAGCGCAAATGGAGGTCTTTGACGTCATTTTCGTTGCGTGTGCTGGCGCACACCCGCGGCTGCTGGCTCGTGGAAAGAACGTGCGCCACTTATTATGGACACTAAATTCCTTGGTTCAGTATCCCTTTAAGCCCCCTGACGTGTTTCGGTTTGTCTTTCAAGTAGCGTCTGGTAGCGTCAAATGCGGCAGTGCACGAGGACCATGTCTCGAGCGGCCCTTGGGTGCAAATGGTGCCGCAGAAATTGAAATGAGCTGCCTTTGGAAGCGAATGGCGGCGGAGCACTCGCTCGTGGCACGTGTTTTGCGCGTTTTCACAACAATGGTTGGCGGTACTTGTAGGCGTGAATTTTATCGAGGAACTTTGATCAGACCTGCGCGATACTCTACACACCACGTGCTTTTCGAAAGTGGAGAGCATTGTGTTGCTTGCTATCTGTCTGGTGACCAGTTTGCAATAGTGAGGCATGCAGGCGTTTGCACTACTGACGACTAGATAGTGGGAGCGAGCGGTTTGTTAACTTTCTCGTTGCATGCTAATCTATCGCGGGTTCTGTGTACACAGGGATCAGGTGAGAGCGCAATACAAACACAGCAAGCCAGCCGTCCCAGCCAAGGCGCCTTAGTGTGTGCGTTTGGCGTAAAGTGAAGGTGTCCCTTGTTGACCTTTGTTGTATCGGCTGGCTCGGGCGTGTATCCACATAAGCAAGCGTATAAATAAACTAGCTAAAACAAAAAATGGCCGCCAAGTTACACCGGCCAGAGCTACGCGCTTGCGGGGAAGACGCCAGGACACGTTTTTTTTTTGGCATCTCAATCATTACCAATCGGACGCTAAAATGAACGAGATGCATGTCATATCACTCTACAAAAGCGCGTGTGTATGAAACGACTCCATATATTAGTGCCGTGATTAAAACTCTCACACCAGGGGCGGATTTAAAGGGTTGGGCGGGGGTGGGGGCGCCGCAACATCTTCTTTAATGAAAAAATTTATGCGCACCAGCCAAAAGTTTAGACTTTGGTGACATAGCAAATATTGGGTCAACAAACAAGATCTGGGCAACGTTTCGGCCGTAACGTCATATCTCAAGAGACACCCCTCCGACGCTAACCGAATGCCTTCGTTGAGGTAGCTCAAGAAATCTGTGGAGTACCCCTTCAAAGCAACAGTTTTGCCTGTTAGAACCGAGCATACATTTCTGGACGTCATTTTTGACAAGTACCTCGCTTTTATCTCACCTGAAGTCTCCTAAAGAGAAATGACTTCGAAGTAGGAAAATTTTAAAAGTTTTAGCGCACAAGTCGTGGGGTAGATTGTTGGGCTAGTTGGTTTTGGAATTTGGAATACATTTTAGCGCTCAAAAAACAGGAACAAGAGGCGAGAAACAGACAGCACAGTGCGCTACTAACAACTGATTTTATTACATGAAACGACACTTTTATACCATCCGAGTTTCTGATTTTGCCTCACTATAGCCAACCTGGTGCCAGGCCGCGTCATTGAGGAACGCTCGCTCCTTGTCCAGTAAATCAATTGAGGCCACGCCACGCTGACACATGCTGCACCACCCTTCTTAATCTCATCTGCCTCGACTATCTCCCTCACAGTTTTTTCCTTGTGCCGTACCAGAGTCTTGCTCTCGGAAAACAACGGCATACACTTGCAACTTTGACAATGATCAGACAGATGACCGTCCCGATAATTTCCTACCTGAAGTTTGTGTTCCCTCAGCCTATCATTAACACACCTACCTGTCTGACCTATATACTTGTTTCCGCATGATAAGGGGATCTGATATACTACTCCCTCCGCACATTCAACAAAGGGATCCCTGTGTTTCACCGCGCAGCCAGAAGGGGCCTTACGAAAAGGATCTGTCATCCTACATAATCTACTAAGTTTGTTTGGTGCGGAAAACACTACTTTCACGTTTGAACGCCCTCAAAAAATCATGCCACCATGTGATGTCAGAAGGCCTGGGCACGCAGTATAGGCGGTTGTTGGCAGCTGGCTTTCCGAAGAATGTAGGGGTGTCAGTTGCAGAGATCGCATTAAAAAGATTGCGTAGTGAAGATTGCCCTCGCCCAGTGGTTCTCAGAGATAAACAAAAGGTCGCGGGTGATACCGTACATTCACAAAGCGGCGCATGGCTTGAAAAAGGTGGCCAATAGATCAAACGTGCTTGATCAGATATATAACAACCAATATAAAGATAAGAACCAGCGGGACAAAATTTTACTCCAGTTCTGAAATGAGACAGAGCGAGCATGGCAAGCTAAGGGAACCCGCGTCGAGGAAATATGGAAAGTTACAATGGCAGCTAACCCTCTGGTGGTAGTCCCGCCGTGCTGGCTTTCCAACACAGCTAACGCAGCTTTAATATGTCTTCCACGGACCACAGGCCGGGAAATGCTTCGAATTAATATTACGAGCGAAGACAATTTTGTGCAGAAAATTAGAGTTTTAAATTTTAGCAGAGGCCAACTTGTGGTAGCTTTTAAAAACTTGTATAAACGTCAAATATTGTTCAATATGGAAATAAAAAGGTATTGTTCATTGCTGTGACTTGCAAGTCACGCGCAAGACAGTGCGCGTGACTTGCGTGCACTGTCTTGCTGTTTTATTGTGTACGGTACATTTATGATGCCAAAACTTGTCTATAAAATCGTTTTGCTTTTTTTATCTTTGAGAGAATTATAAACGTAGTGGGCTGTTTTGTTGTTTTGCCGCGACATAAACCAATTTCTTTTTTTACTGTGCCTGTACATATTTATAAAAATGTTCTTTTTTACGTTAAAATTACTGATGCATTGTACTTTTTAAAATATTTGTCTCATAAAAAATGTGTGTATCTTGCAAGCTGTATTTAGCTCTTTCGTATATTACTGTGGGACCTCCCCCCCCCCCCCCCCCTTTCCCCTTGAGCGCACACGCCCAAAAAGGGCTGTCAGTTTGCCCCCCCCCCCCCCCCCCCCCCCCCCAAGACAAAATCCTGCCGACACCTATGATTTAACCGCGATTTATTTGTATACTCCGTTTCACCTTATGTTGTACCGCAGAGAAGGCTAGAAGCGCAAGCTCATAGCGTTGGGAGCTGCTCTTTAAGCACGAGAGCTTCTGCCGCCGAGATGTGCCGCAAGGAGCTCGCGCTTGTAGCCTTTCCTGCGGTTCATCATAAGGTGAAACAGAGGATAGCTTTTTCCTCATAGGTTGCGGACAAGTTTTCCGGAACAAACGAGTTGCATGTTTGCAGCTGCGCATGCAGGTCGAGCGCTCGGGGTGAGCCCGGGCCACGTGCTATTCGCCGCCGATTTAGGCGAGCAAGATTTTGTTTTCCCGGCGTAACGGCCGGCGCGGAGCACGAGAAATATAGTAAGAACATGGCTTCGATTTCCAACTGGCTTGGAAGTTGGAACCACGTTCGAACTAGAGCCACTAAATGAGCTACGCTTACAGTATCGGCACTCTGCTCCCTATAGACGCTTTGCACACGCGCCAAATTACAGCCGCCATTGCTGACCTTCTCTTGTCTTACCGAGATGCCGAGCAACTGAAACGGTAGTTGACGATCCTCTACAAAGGCCGATGCTTTAGAAAAGGACACAGTTGAATCTAATATGGCAATAAGCTGGCCTGCTATGGTAATGATGAAGTGAAATAAATGAAATAAGAGGAAACAACAGCTGAAGGTCAGTTATGGCGGCGTCCATACACAGCTGCTGCAAAGCGTCTATATTGTTCTGGACGCCGCCATCTTGGTGCTTGTACAGAGCAAGCAGACGCAACTGCCAATCATCATGATTCAAAAGTGCGACTTCCTCAGTATTAGTTTCGGTGTTAGGAAGCTCATGCAAAATTGGTTTGCTCTGTCGCGACTATTTAAACATTTCCGAAAGACAAAAAAGGTTTTTTTTTTTGTTTTTTTTTTTGCGATTTCAAATAAAGCTTTAGATACTGGATGATCTTAAGCCATAAGATGGACAAGTGTCGTTACTCTGAAGCGTAGCTTATTCAGTAGCACTAGTTCGAACCATTCAAACGTATTATGTGAACGCACTATTTGCTGGTGTTGTTGTGCGTCGGCTTGTGCTCGAGATTTCGGTGTTTGCAAGTGCGTCTTTTGTGTGCAGATGAGGTCGCTCACGCAACCGACGCCTTGACATCATGTATTTGGTTTGGCGGCGTTCATCGCTTGCTTGTCGCATTGAATTTTGTTTCCGACGAATACGCAGCGGCGTGCTGTAATAGAGACTTGCAGCGCGAATTTTGCAATCTTTGCTTCACTGTGTTCAGCCTTCAGATGTGAGCCTGTAGTGACTAGCGTCAGATCATGCACGAGTCCCGGTCGTAGGTAGAAGAGAGCTTCTGACCGTGGTGCCATTTTCAGCGCTTGTACGTACAGGGCATGCTTTACTCGCTTTCGAAATCGACGACTACGCGCGTGTTGAGCTGTGAAGATCGCATGCTGAGCAGTGCCATCGTCACAGCCCAGAATTTTGTAAACAAAACTTCTGGCCGGTGCGACCTTCAGCGTTTGCGCGTATGGCGAGTGCTTTGCTCACTCTTCGAAACGACGAAAAGTCATAGCAGTCATGGGCTGTGATTTTCTAACCATGTAAACAGTTTATAAACATCTTTCAGCATCTTTCAGGATCTGCTCATCAGCGCTAATAAAGCGTAAAAAAAAGAAGAAAAAAAAAAACAGAGTGAATCATATTTAGCGTTTTATCACAGCGCAAACAATGGCTTCCTTTCGGTTTTATTTTTTAATTCTTATTTTTATTTCGCGTTTATTGCTCGCGTGCAACGTGAGCGATAATGCTGAGGCGCGGGGCATCCCCTAAGAAGTGAAGAGCGCGCGTGTACATCTTTAAGCGACTTTAAAAGCTGCGTGCACCTGCACGGGCGCCTGTAGCATTGGCTTCATAGCCAGGGAAGTTGCGCTAGAGTGTACGAGAAAGTACGAGTGGGACGAGCTACAGGCTCCGCTCATGCTTTCAGTTGCACCTCAAAATGTGGAAAGCGATCAGGTGGAACCAAGCCACTTAGAGTGCCTTCATACACACGCGCGCTTTTGCTTGAGTGGTGACATCTCAGCCATTTTTCCGCTCAATCGTTTTTTTTATTCATTTTGAAGTGCGCGCAATCCGGTGCCGCTCAGCTCGAGCGCGTAGCTTTGGCTAATGCATAGACGCCATTTTACCGCCCGATTCACGCACCGAGTGCGCGAGAACGTCACGCGCTGGCACATTCAGGGCAACAATGGATGTCCTCACCCTGACACAGACAGACATCTAGGCACCCTAAAGCCACTTCGATCGCAGCGCCACCTTCGCTGCGTGCGATCGAGCAACGACACAGGTCAAGGTCATGTGGGAAATGTAGCCTCTTAGGGGCTATATTGTATTTTTTACGATTTCGACGTCAGAGGTAACTTCAAAGCACCACGACACGACGACATGACGTTACGACGTCGCCACGACGTCATCGTCGACTACGACGTTACGCGACGCCAAGATGCTGTAGTAAGGCCGTCGCGACATCCCGTCGCGTCGAGGACGACGCCGTTTCGCGTCATCAAGTCGCCGTTGTAACGCAGTCGTGACGTCGCGTTGAGGACAACGCCGTTAAGCGACATCAATTCGCCGTTGTGACGCGGTCGTGACATCGCGTCGCGTTGAGGACGAGGCCGTTACGCGACGTCAAGTCGGCGTTGCAACGCGGTCATGACGTCGCGCGCCGCGTCGAGGATGACGTGGACGTGGTCGTCGATGCAGACGTTGACGTCGACGCCCCACCCAATGTCAAACATCGCTATGACGTCACGTTAACGTCGTCCTGACGTCATCGTTAACGTCAACGTCACAACGAAGCCTTGACGGCGTGTAACGTCGCCGCATTCGCCAGCATCAACGTCGACGCGCAACCATAAAGAAGTCTTGACGTCGGGTAACGTCGTCGACGATGACGTCAACGTCGACGTCCTGAAGTTGTCGGGACGTATTCGTGACGTCGAGTTGAGTCATGTCGACAACGACGTCGACGAACTGACACCAAGCGTCGTTATGACGTCGCATTGACAAGCACGCCGTCATCTTGACATCCCGTGATGTTTTCGTCGTCGTCATCAATGTGAACGTTGACATCGTCGTCGTTGTCAACGCAATATGACGTCAGAACGCGGTGTTGATGTCGTGTAACGCACGTTGTCAACATCGATGACGACGTTGACGTCAAGGCATCGTCCTGATGTCGCATGGCGTTGTAACAACAAGTCAGGTTGCGGTGACTTTATGCACGTGACGACTGACGTCTAGGCTGTTTGAAAATATAGTCCGGCGTTCTAGTGTTTATATGACCTTGACTAGTGTGCCGGTCGAGCTTGGTTTTGGAACGAAACGCTTTTTTTGGTAAAAAACGGCTAATCCAAACCACTTTGCTCGTAGCGCCCGAGGGGGCCCTACAAGCGAAGTGGCTTGGATTAGCCTGTTTTTTCCACATGCGGAGGTACCTAAATAGCACTCCGGTGGCCCCACTCGTCCCTTCTAGCACACTCTAGTTGCGCTACATTTGTGCCAAGCGAATGATGCACGGCACGCTCCATACACCTTGACACCGGACGCGGACGAGATCGGTTTTGCCGGTTAACTGCAAGATTTTCTTGCCGTCTAGAAAATTGCTTTGAATAAAACCATCTAGAACAATCAAAGCCTCTGCACTCGAATTTTGATGTATTTATGATGTATTTTGACTTTATATACATTATGTATGTACATAGCAAGCTTAGCGGTCCATAGCCGGCCTGGCTGGGGCTGGATGCACGAGAGTCTGTTCGAGAGCCCGAGCGCTAGCGCGTGCTCGTGTCCGGCTTCGTGGCAGTCTTCACAGTTGCCAGCACATAACATCCCTCCCCCCTAGGTCACGAAGTCCTTAAGGCAGTTAGGACGTCGACGTTGTCGCTGGGGATGACTCGACCGTTCCTGCACGGGCGCTGAAGTTGACAACACTGCTTGGCGCCTTGGTTCTGAAGTAGGCGGAAGTTGTGAAGAAGGTCTTGCCACTGGTATTTCCCCGGGAGTGGTTGGCTCCGCGAAAAAGTCCGCCTTACTCGTTGAGAGCGGACGCTCTTCCACTGGCTCATCCAAAAGCCGTGGCTCGCATGACAAAGGACGCTGCTGTTGTGGCAGCTCTGTCGCAGGCTCCTCCTCCAGATACGTACTCCACTCCCGACTTCGGATTTTGTCTACGTGTCGCTTCCAAAAACGCCCGTCGATGGTGAGAACCTTGTACGACACCGGGCCAGTGACCTCAGTGACGACACCGGGTAGCCACTTGGGGCCTGCTAGATAATTGCGGATGAAGACGGTGTCTTGCAGTCCCAATTCGCGCACACCTTGTCTTCCCTGCAGGGCTTGTTTTTCTTGTTTGTCTACCATCTCTGTTTGTAGGTCTGCGTGAAGCCGGTCCAGCGCTGCAGAGTCTTCGACCCATCAACAATTCTGCAGGACTCTTTTCTGTCGTAGAGTGCGGCAGAATATGTTGGCTCAAAAGAAAACGTGCCAACTTGGTGGCCATGTCACCTCTCTCCATGCACCTGAGGACCTGTTTCGTCTTTTGGACCATAGGTTCTACTTGACCGTTAGACCTTGACGTGCCGGATTTTGTTCCTCAGCGTGAATTCTTCAAATTCTCGCGAGACAAACGCCGTTCCATTGTCGGAGACTAGTTTCCAGAACACCATGTGTTGCAAACAACGCTCGAAGCTTTTGACAAACTGTTGCTGAAGACATGGATGCCATCTGGATGACTTCCAGCCATTTCGAGTGTGCGTCCACCACGAAAAGAAACACTTTTTCTTGGAATGGCCCTGCAAAATGGATCTGGGACCAAGGGTTCCTGGCAAAGTCCCACGGATGCAGCCTTACGCGTGCAGGTTCCGGCCTAGTCTCTTGGCAGGGTGGGCAGGTTCGGACCTTCCCTTCGATATAGTCTCCTGGTAGGGTAGGCAGGTTCGGACCTTCCTTTTGATATCTTGATGGATGCCGGGCCACCAAACTGTGCTTCTAGCCAGCGCCTTCATGCGGACGATCTCGGGGTGCATGGTATGTAACAACTCCAAGACCTGATCTCTGGCTTGCCCCGGAATGATAACTCTACTCCCCCAGAGTAGGCAACGCCGATACTCTGACAACTCATGCTGCCATTGAACGACGGGCTTGAACTGGTCCGGCCGTTTCTTTTGAGGCCATCCGACCACCGTCCATTGTAAAACTCTGGCCAAGATTGGGTCCTTGCGGGTGCATCTTGTAATCTTTTGGGCATCCCAAGGAATCTCCGGCGCAGACTCCAGCATCTGGACTTCAGAAAGTTTCTGGTCAGGTGGGCTGTCCTTATCAGTTAGAGGCAGTCGACTCAGTGCATCTGCATTCCTGAGCTGATGAGCAGGCCTGTACTCCAGCTCGTAGTCGTAAGCAGACAGCATTAACGACCAACGCAACATCCTCGGTGACAGGACCTAAGGCATTGGTTTTGTGTGATGCGTAGTCCCAGCAGAGGTTTGTGATCTGTCACAATCCCAAAATGCCGGCCATAAACGAACCTATTGCTAAGGCTTCACGTTCTGTCTGTGCGTAGTTCCGTTCGGCAGGTGTCATTGTTCGAGATCCATATGCTACTGGTACCTCTCGGCCTTCGCTGTCGACGTGGCTCAGCACCACCCCAAGTCCATATGGAGAGGCATCACAGGCCATAACTAGTGGTTTGTGGACACTGTAGTGGCCAAGGACGTCCAAAGACTGCAGTAACTTCTTGGCCCGCTCGAAATCTTCCGCTTCCCGCATTGTCCATTTCCACTTATGGCCGTCATTCAGCAGCCTGTGCAAGGGCTCCAAAATCTGTGACACTCCCCGCAGGAACCTGTTGTAGAAGTTAAGTGCTCCTAGGAACGCTTGCAACTTCTTCTTACACTTCGGCTCGGGTGCTCCATGAGTAGCCTTGACTTTGTCATCCGTCGGCTGTATTCCTGCCTTGCTGATTTGATAACTCAGAAATACGACTTCATCTACTCCAAAAGTACACCTGTCACGTTTCAGCCGGACACCGTTGTCTTTAATTCGTTGAAGCACTGCTTGCAGACAGGTGTTCTGCTCGACATCATTCTTACCGCCTACGAGAATGTCATCTAGAGAAACTTGCACCCCTTCCAGTCCTTGCAGCAGCTGTTCCATGTATCTCTAAAAATTAGCAACGGCAACAGCTACTCCGAACGGCAGGCGCGTGACTCGGAAATGTGCACGGTGTGTGGTGATGGTGAAGAGGTCAGCTGTCTCACTATCGACGGTCACTTGCAGGTACGCTTGGTCTAAGTCAAGCTTGGAAAACTTGGCACAGTCCGTCAGTTTCGCAAAAAGCTCCTCCGTTGTGGGCAGGGGGTAGCTTTCCCAACGAACGACAGGGTTCACCGTACTCTTGTAGTCGCCACAAGCTCGCAGTGTTCGATCCTTCTTGATCACAGGTACTATTGGAGTCGCCCAACGGGAATGTCGTACGAGTTCTAAAATGCCTTGATTGAGAAGCTCGTGCAGGGCTTTATCCACTCTTGGTAGTAAAGCAAAGGGAACTGGACGTGGTTTGAAGAATTTGAGCTGAGCGGTCGGTCTAACTTCGACTCGGATTGGTGGTCCTTTGCTTTTACCCCGACCCGGTTGGAAGACCTCGGCGTGACTTCGCAGCACTGCTGCTGTGGACGTACTCTGGCTCTTCGATTCTCATTGCAGTTGATTGACTTATAACTTAATCCCGAGAGCCTTAAACCAGTCTCGGCCCAGCAAGCCTACGCCTGCTCCCTTGATCACGACGAGACGCAGTCGTTCTTGGCGCCCTTTGTAGGTGACCTGGACCATCACAGAGCCTAGCACCTTCAATTCCTGCTGGTTGTACGTGCAAAGACGCAGATGACAAGGCCGCAGCTTGTGCTTGGAAAACCGCAGCTGGCGCATAGTCTCTCGTCGATAACGGAACACACGGCTTCCGAGTCGATTTCCATCTCGAGAGGGTTCCCGTTAACCTCGACGACGACCCGGACTGCAGGCTCCTCGGCAGTTACTTGGAAAATGCCGAACATGTCCGCCGTTGCACCGTCGCGCCGCCGGCCACCTTGGTATGGGCGTTGTCGCTTGTCGGCTTAGGTGTCGGTGACGCCTACTTCGCTTTCCGTCGACAAGCCTTCACGACGTGGCCCCGCTGCTTGCAGAAGTGACACTGGGCGTGTCGGAAACGACACTCGTCTGGTGTGTGAGTCCCCTCACAGCGAAAACACTTGCTTTCCTTTAGCTGTGACTTCGGCGCAGCTGCTTCTCTTGACGTTGAGGAGTCCAGCTTAGTGTTCGGAGTAATGTGCGTACCGACCCGGCACACATCGCTGCCCTCGGCGGGCACCGCTCCCCGAATCTTCTCCGTCTGACGGTGGACGTACTCTGCTGCAATCGCCTTCTCCTTGGCTACCGAGAAGGATAATTCGGGCTCAGACAGAAGCCGTCGCTGAAGGGACTCTTCCCGGAGTCCGCAGACAAACCTGTCTCCGAGCATGCCATCCAACGTCGGCCCGAAATCGCAGTGTTCCGACAACCGACGAAGCTCGGCAGTGTAGTCGGCGATACTCTCCCCTTGACGCTGGTCGCGTTCTCAAAACTGGAAACGTTGGGCGATGACAGACGGCCTCGGGTTGAAGTGGGCCGCCAGTCTCGAGACGATGTCGTCGTAGCTCGTCTCGGAGGGCAAAGCCGGGGAGCAGAGCAAACGGATAATCGCGTATGTTGCCGCCCCGCAGACCGTGCAAAGTATTGCACGCTTCTTCTCGGCTGACTTTGCCTCGTTTGCAATAAAGTAGAACTCGAGTCGTTCGCGGTTAAGTGGCCATGCTGCACCGTTGCTCAATTCGAACTCACCGACGCAGCCAAGTGCCGTCGCCGCTGGTGCCGTCGCTTCCGCCATGGCACCTCTAACAGCGCGCTGGTAGGTTCTTCAATTTGTCGCCAATGTTATGTATTTAGACTTTATAAACATTATGTACATAGCAAGCATAGCGGTTCATAGCCGACCTGGCTGGGGCTGGGTCCACGAGAGTCTGTTCGAGAGCCCGAGCGCTCGTGTCCCGCTTCGTGGCACTCTTCATAGTTGCCAGCACATAACACCAACAAAAAACAATCGAAGCCTCTGCACTCGAATTTTGATGCCATCACAATGATATCGTGCGCAGACACAAATTGGACACGAGCGCAGCGTCAACGTTCGGCTAGAAGTCATGTCTAGCTAACGCGTCGAAAGACGCTCCACGTAAGGCTCGGGCCCAATGAGTGAGTGGGTGCCATTCGAGTGTGACGACGTACCGTTGAAAAAGACGTACCGTTGAAAAGGTTGTTCACAGGCTTGTCTAAGACGATGAGACGATGCATGTATGACGTGGCCTTGACAACGCGCAATGCCTCAACGCCACGCGCCTCCCTTTCACTTTCAAAACCGACGCAGCAAGCAACGGCAGCGAGCTATCCGCGAGCAGGCTGGCCCAGGGCTCCAATCGAGCTTGCTTTTTATGTCATTTCAAGAATGCGAAGAGTGCACGTGTACAAATTTGAACCGCGCTCAAGCTGCGCGAATGCACGGACGCCAAAAGCTTTGGCTATAGCCTCTTATTTTATGGGACTCTGCATTGGCTTCGTAGCCACAAAATATAGCGTCAAGCAGGAGGCTATTAGCGACTAAAGTCACTGGATTTATTAGCGACGAGATATTTTAGTGGCGTCCTACTGTGGTTCCCTCTCGTGACGTCATTACTCGCAAGTAAGAAGTTCGACGGTGTTTGTAATTAGCATGGTGCAAGCTTGAAATCATTGCACTTTGAAACCAACGCTGCCAACACCGCCAAATGTGAAGTTCTTCCATTCCTCTTATTTCCGTCAAAGAGAAATCCTTTCCTGACGTCACAGACAGCATTCGTCCAATCGTGGAAGGCCGATCACAGCGACGCTTTTGATCGCGCACGTCGTTTGCTTGACACCGGATGCGGTCGAGATCTGCTTTGCCCAACGGTTTTGCTGGAGAACTGCGAGATTTCATTGCCGTCTAGTCTTCGAGAATGTTTTGAAGACGATGCATTCAGGACGTAGTGATGCCATGGCAAGGCGCAATGCCTTGTTAGCGCTGCCGCGCGCCTGCCTTTCACTTTCAGGAGTACCGCGGCCGACGCCGCGAGCTCTCCGGGAATCACAAGGCAAACCCGGACGGTCACATCCCCTTAGTGCTGGATTGACTCTGCATGATGGATTGTAGCGTCCTCATGATACATCTCGGCTATTCGGTGGCCCCCGTTTTATGTGTTTGCTGATTACATGGACATTTGCATCTCTCGACAACTGTGCATGTCAGCCGCCATAAAATATACCTTGCGTTTTTGTTTCCTCCTTATCCTTATTACTTCACTTCATCATTGCCACAGGTTACCGCCATTTTAGGTCCCACGGAGTCCTTCTTCGCAGCATTGGCCTTTGTGAAGAGGCTCGCCAACGCCCGTTTCAGTTGCTTCGTATGTCGGTATAGACGAGAGAAAGTCAGCAATTACGGCTGTAATTTGGCGCTTGTCTAAGGCGTCTAGGTACTCAAGGATCTATTTCACCATAAGAGCAAGCGAAGCCCAAGGCACGAGCTCAGTGGTTTCATGGCCCGTACTAACGTCACACTAGCTGCCATTGTGGTGGCATTGGTATCTTTTGCAGCGCAAACTGTGTACCGTCGCTTTTTCATTAATTTTTTTTGCAAAAGGAAGTAAAATGCACACCGACACGGTGAAAGAACGTTATGTGCAAGCTACGTGAAGCGATAACTCTCCCGAACTTTGCGACTTCTTGCCTTTTGAGCTACGCGACGCCGTAGATTCAAAGATCTGAGTTGGATGACCACATTCACGGTTGTCACGGGATCATCATCAACGCCCGCCTTGGTTCACGCACGTAGCGAATGTGAAAAAACATGGCATTTCTATACAGATAATTAAATGTAATATGGCCCGAGTCTCACGTTCTCACGCACCCATGATGCTTTTTTTTTTTTTTTTTTTTTTGCAAATATAGCGTAGGCTAAAAAATGACCGAGATGTGAAGAGGCAGATAGAACCAAGGAAGTCGAGCCAGCGCTGTGAGCCAAAATCCCCGGATAAAAATCACGCTTGGCGTTTCTTACAAGAACCGAAAATCGCTAGTGGCGAGCGCGTGGGAGAGGCGTACCACGAAACCACGAGCGAAGCCGCACCACTGTTTTTTGTTTTGTTTTTGTTTTTCAGTGGCCGCTCCGTAGTCGCTCATTTTAGTGCTGCGGTGCCATTCGCTTCCTTAAGTGTTGCATGCGTACTTGATGATTTGATGATGGTTGCGAGACATACAAACACATCAAGGGGCTTTACTGAGGGCGTGTGACTCTTCGGTGTGACCTAGGGACTCGCGGAGCGTGTGGTTCCTTTGCACGTGCTTACCGAAAGATAGGCTGCGTAGGTCGTGGCATCGGCCGCGTTCACTCTAAAATTGAAAGTGAAAACTCGTCGTGGCGGCGGCGAGACATTGCACGTTTCATGGACTAATTTGCTCCTTTATTTATCTATTTTGTTGGTAATTTTGTGGTCCTTTCATTCTTACGCAGTGTTACTTTTCTTTTTTCTTTGTTTTTGTGCCGCGGAGTGTTTTTTTGTTAACAACACGTATTTCATTTGGTCTCATGGCCCCACATACCAGCAGAATTCTGCTTCTGTGAGCCAGCTGTTTATTTTGTATGTCTTGATTTAGAATAAATATTGGATTGAATTGAATTGAACTCCACGGCATCGGTACTTCATACATCTGTCGCCTCTCATTGGTCCTAGTTTTGTGTGGTGCAGCAGACCGAAATGTCACACAGACCGTTCTCCGGCAAAACGGAAAAACTGATCTCGGCGGTGAAAAGACGAGTCGCCGCACAAGCAAGCTCGTGAAAACAGCAGCAGCAACAACAAATGCTAGTAGTAGTAGTAGTAGTATGCGTTTTGGGGAAGGGGGTTGGGAAGCCGACTGTTGTTGGGGCGTACTTAGACGCCCATGTCAGAGTCTATAACAAATGCTCTGGCTTGGGGCATTTGGTACTGCATGGTGCCATCTCGTTGAACCCATTGAAAATAAATTTAGCGAAAACGTCCTTCTCAAATTTATTTACACAAATACGCAAACACTGAGACATCTAGGCTTCCCGTAAGGGTCTTAGAATTAGGATAGGAGATACCTCTAGTGCGTAATACCATTCGTTCTGTCAACGCGTTGTCATCTAACTGATTTTAATTTAAAAATTGCCTCAAAATGCGCTCAAAACAGTCAAAAGGGTCATATTTGTGGATTTTATTAAAATTCTCCCGCGCCCTCAGGGGAAAATCTAAGGGTCGTACGATCTTAATTACATCTTCATGATAAACCTAAAAAATAATCAATACCCAGGTGTATTCCTGAAACGCAGGTTTGGGTAGCGAAACTTTCCCATTAAATGACGAACGCGTGAATCCCCTTATACCCGTGTCACACGGGCAACTCGAATGCCATTTGCAAAGAATGACATTCGTGTGATCGACGAATCAGCTCGCAATCTTTCGCGCGTGGAATGCGCTACGCCCGGAGTGTCGCGCGCTGATTGGCCGTCCGCTCAAATGTCATTCGTTGTAAATGGCATTCAAGTTGCCCGTGTGGCACGGGTATTATACCTGCGCCACGCGGGCAACTCTAATGCCATTTATTCCCCTCGATGGAGTGACACTCCTTCAGCCAGTTCACTGTATTGCGCCCTGGAAGAGACTGCCAGTGTGTTGCGACTGGTCTCTTGCCAAAGTTAATAAGCACACTGCCGCTTCGACCGTCATCTTTCGAAAAATTCAAGAATCGCAGCGAAATATACTGGTTATTACCAGTTTTATACTGATGGTGCTAAGGCTCCATCATTTGCCGGATGCCTCATGCACTCTGTGAACATTTCTAGGGTTAAACACTTGAATTCAATTGCAGGTATCTTTACAGCGGAACCGTATGCAGCATTTCTAGCAGTCGATTACATTAGGCTGAAAAGAATGGCAAGGCCGATTGTATTTGTAGGCTCGTAAAGTGTAATCGCTGCCATTATCTCCCTGAAGGACACCAGGAATACGCTCGTACAGCTTGTGCGTGCCATGATTATTACAGCATTGCAGAACGAGTGCCAAGTCACGTGGTTATATTAGGCAACGAGAAAGCTGATAGGCTCGCTTCATCCTTCAAGAACCTGCGGCAATCAGCTGCCTCGATACCCTACCAGGACATTAAACCAGTCGTGAGGGCGTCAGTTTTCGATAGGTGGCAGAAAGAATGGGAAAGATAATCTGAAAATAAGCTTCACAAATTAAGCCCATTCTTAGATTGTGGGAGATTACCTCTTTCAGGAATCGGGTCCACGAGGTCCTTTTATGTCGTCTTCGCGTAGGCCATTCGTATACGATCTACAAATATCTCCTCTGTGACGAAGTTCCACCACGCTGTGAACACTGCGGAGATATTGTGTCCATCACTTTAGGCGTTTGCTCGAGGACAAACGACGGCATCATTTTTCCGAGTTTTTTTAGATACCGTAAACCCTTTTACCCTGTTTTTTTCTTCTTTACTGGGAGATAACCCTCTCATCTTATTTGATCGTGTGGTGAGTTTTATTTTTGGCACTGGCCTTTTACACCAGATGTAATACCGCACATATCTGTAAAGTCACAACATACTGAAAAAATATAATATATAACCTAGTTTGGCGCTTTTTGACCTAAGTTGTATTTTGCGCCATAAAACCCTTAATCATCATCATCATCCTTATGAATCACTGGAACAGCTGTGCTTCGAACAACGCGTGCAAAGAGATGTCTCGGTGAAGGGCGATTAACACACTTGCTTGATTCCGACCGAGTGCGGCTGCAACGGCTTGCGACGTTATTGCTTTTACGGGTTGCTATGGCGACGGGGTCTTAAGCCGCTTACAACCGCCCCGTTGGCGTAGCAATCCGTAAAAAGATTAACGTAACAAGCCGTCGCAATCGCACTTGGTCGCGGACTTACGCAAGTGTGTGAACCAGCCTTGACTCTCGCAGACGTAAGCTCCCGTAACTTAACGTAACGTAACGTAAGAAAACGCGGCTGTGTGGACGGGCCTTTAAGGTTGGTTCACACACAGCACCGTTTTATTGTGTTACACATAACTCACCGAAACATCCGTGTCTCGAAAATCGCATGCCGGGCCATCTCCTTGAACTAGTAACCACGCTTATATGAAGCGGAGGTGTCCCGGTGATTTGTACGTAAGCTGTCATAACGAAACGTAAGCGTTAGAAAACAGGGCAGGTGTGAACCAGTCTTTACTACAGGGAACAGTAAAGCGTCCTCCAGACGCCGGTCTTCAAAACCTGTGTATTCCATAGAGTACAATGTAGTTACCATAGCAACCGTCGCCAAATTGGTGACGCGACGATCGACAAAAGTCGGACCTTGGGGTGCTGGTGGGTTTCGAACGTGGAAGTAGAGTCTAAGGGCAGCCCCGTAACTGAGTTTATCTAGTAACGTTGGTGCCCATTATTGCATTGTCACAAAAAGTTGCCGTCAAGTATAAAAAGGAGTGCGGCATCGAACGACGCGGTTACGCATGCGGGAAGAAAGACACACGGACACAAGAAGAGTTCCTAGGAGGTCGCCCAGGTATCAATGTGTAATGTACAGCTCATGACTTAATAAATAGTTAATGCGTGGAAGGAAAATGGCGGAGAGAGGGGGCTCTTGGTTGCCCTCTTTCCTTGTAGGGAGGACGTCGGGAGGGTGGGCGTAGCCGAGTGCCGCGCGCGCGTCGCTGTCGCCGCCTGAGGTTGGCCTCTCTGGAATGTTGGGACCTCGCCGACCAACGGGGTTCCCGCAAGAGTGTCCGCGCGTAGAGTCGTGCCGTCGTCTCGGCCGCGGACGTCCGCTTGTCCGGTGACCGCGTCTTCCGGGAAGTCCGGATGCCGGCCCCTCTGGCGGGCTCGTGCCTTCTAGCTAGGGTCCGTCGCGAGATGATGCGGGCAAAGCGGGGTCACTTGGCCAGGTCGTCGCCCGCCGGTTGGCAGCTGTACACGTAACAGGAGATGGCCACGTCGTCGCGGTCTTGTCGACAGCTGGTTCCCTCCGGACAGGAGCAGCTGCGGTAACAAGAAAAGACGCGACAGAAAGTAAATTTGGGGACCGATTCTTCGTTGGTATTATGGGGATCAATAGAAACTTTTTCTTAAATACCATGAAAAATTCCATCGGTCATGATTTCTTGGGTACGAAGTGTGTGAATGGATCCGAGTCCTCGCCGAACCACTGACGTAATACTCGTTCTCAATACAAGCGCAGCCGAGCTTACACCGGACGCTGACGCTGCCCTCGTGTCCAGTGCGTGCACCCAAAGGGTGCACGCACCCAAAGAATGGCGTACTGGGATAACTGGTGCAGCAGCTACTCGATGGCGCGCACTCTTGAAAAGCCTCTATTCCTCGTTGTTTAGCCAGCTTGAAGCCCCTCGATCTCCGTCGATGCGTTGCGTTTCCTTCGCTTAAGCGAAATGACGACGCCCGTTTTCATCGCTGATATGTGTTTCGAAGTGACCCGAAATGAGAACGAGCCACTCTCGAAATGGAGCGATCAACCTATTTCATTGGTATAGCCCCAGTGCAGACATTTGCGTTTTGAGTGTGATAAGACTGCGTTACGACGGCTTACGACCGCTTTACGGCGCGAGTGTACACACACTGAAAGACTGGCGCTATCGGTATAAGATTGCGCTGGAAACGCTTCCGTCAAGCGTGTAACTAGACACAAGTTTTAGAACTACATTTGCGAGGTGGTCTACGGCCTATGACAAACTGCCGCTTGTAACGCTGCCAGATTTATTTTAAGCGCGGGATGAGAGAATTGACGCGCAAACAAAATTAGGAAATCTACGCTATACTCTGTTTCACCTTCAGTCCGAGCGCAGCGGACGCTAGGAGCCATCTCAGCCAATCCAGCGTTGAGAGAGTGTCGTCGGTGTCGTGTGACCTTGAGCTCCCTGTGGCGCTCTGCCCAACCGAAAGGTCACGCGATTTTCTCCCGGCGGTGGATCGGCTGGGATATCTCGCGGCGTCCACTGCGCTCGGACTGAAGGTGGAACGGAGTATAGTCGGCAATGTTCCGGGGCTACCGGAAAGATGGCGCCAGTAGCAAGCGGTTACAAGTAGAGAGCGAAGATTTGAGAGAGTCTCCAACTGCTCGCTCGGGGTCACGTAGTTTATGGGCCGGTGACGAAAGCATTGATAGTCTGCAAGCGTCTCGGTCTCTCCGCCCGATTTCCTTCTTGCCACCGTCCAACGCAGCGCATTCGAACTTCCGATCAATCGGCGCGGGAGGTGTCCGCCGTTGCAAACGATCCCCATGGTTTAATTTGTTCTCTCTCTTAAGTCGAGGCTCTCTAGTTACAAGCGTCTGAGTGTGGCAGGCAAGGCTCGCCACTTGAAGATATAAGGGAGTTTTAGTAGATCGTTCCGAACACTCCGATCACGACACCCCGCGAAACTCTGCCGATGCTTTTGAGATGCATCATATCGTTAGCGGAGGAGCGATCAATACGAAACCTTCCCGTATTCACCATCCGCAAGCCACCTGAAGCACAGGATCGTAACGTAAGTCGTACAGTAAAGACCTTTTCAGCGACGATACTCACACTTCCAGGTACTCGACCGGAGTTCTGTTCACTGGATCGTAGACCGACCAACCGCAGGGGGCATTGTCTTGACACACCGCAGGCGCCCGATTCATCGCACTCCTCTGCGAACAGAGAGAGAGAGAGAGATAAATAAATGAAATACATACCTTCCTTTCTAGGTAACAATTTCTGTCTTAAGCTTATTCAATCCTCCGGTAGATAAAACCCTTGTCCGGTTTGTTTCTACCTAATTCAGACTTATAGAGATGACTGAATAAGCGCTGCAGGTCAGCGATTGCAGCGTGGGAGGGGGGGGGGGGGGTATGCTGAATGTAAAAGCGAATGATGATTACCGTATAATCTCGAACGAACTCCACTACCGGAAAGACCACCCATTTCATGTTTCTCCCTTTCATCTCTTCGCGATGGGTGGGCGTTCATTCGGGATTTTACGGTTATTATTCTTTGCTCAGATTTTACCGTGAGGCCTTTGCGAACAGTGATCTTCCTATGCAGGGCCAAGATTGAGCGTGCGTCTAAGAGCGTACCTCTATCAATAAGTCGTCGAACGAAGAGCAAAATTTTAACAATGTAACAGCGACAAGGATTTCATGAATATTTCGAATGGACGTGTATGGTATAAAAGTTACGAGTTAATATGTTTTCGACGCCTTAAACGGGGATCCCTTATTTCAGTCTGTAACTTACCCAAAGATAAACCGATACCGTAAACCTGACAATAGAAAGTTTTAGGGAACCGTTTTTGCACATCCCGTATGGTACAATGGGCCCTCCAGTACGAACTGCGCATGTGCGAGTTGTCGGTGGCAGCGCATGCGCAGTGCGTATCGGAGGGCCCATCGTATCGTATGGGATGTGAAAAAACGGTTCCCTAAAACTCTCTAATGTGACAGCAATTCAATAACACGCAAAAACAAAAGGAAAACGCAGAGACGTAATGGTTTTCAGGTATTTTGAGGAAGTTGCACCTGATAACGTTTCTAGGAATGAAGATATCGTTGAAAGGAGATTTGCGCGTGATATTGGCACATTTGGAGACACAACTAGTATCGCCCGGTAAAGACGAGAAATACTGTAGGCCCAAATGCGCTTACTTACGCTCTAATCAAACCATTAAGGAAATATGTTTTCCCTTAGTAGTTAAAGGACTGTACCCAGTGGAAGGTGTAGTCTCAGCAAGCACCACAGAGAATGCCGGGAACACGCGCTGACAGCACTGGCGTCTGCAGCTGTGACTGTTTGAAAGCAAAAAAATCTAAAACAAAATTTACTTGGCACGGGCGTGTTCCTTAACGCGTTCTTTTGAATATTTACTTGGAATCTTTTATGCGAAAAAGACGAGCGCGTCCAGCGCATGTACTTAAGTATCCAGCATTCACTTTGGTGATGAGGTAATTTAGCGAAAAATCCATTGCTGAGACAGTATCACCGACAAAAGTGCCCCCCTGGCGAAGTGGAGGCCACACCAACACACCGTTTATAAACAAGCGCGCGTTTGTCCACATGTCGGCACTACGCGTGAGCAGAAGTCAGATTTGTGTGAGTTGAAGCGTCTGGGCATGCGCAATGCCGACAGTAGCGCCACCGCAATGTCGGGAGTTCAGGGAGTTGGTGTTTGATCACTGACAAGCCGAGGAAGGAGCCTCGGTTGCCCAGTCTCCAGTTCGAACATCAAACCTTCGACAATGCTCCGACCTATCGTGCACATCGAGCGCGCGTGCACGGTCAAAAGATCGCGGAAGACGTGGGAGCACGTGCTGGATGCCGGGCGTTCGAAAAACAGAATGCGTGGTTTACTTAATTAAATTAAATATGCCCTGTTCAATGGTGATGATTTGTGAAGACGGCTTCACGAGTTCTGCGTTTTGATAAATATGACAAGTTAAAGTAAAATAAACTTTGCGCTAGCCGCTGTCGATTTAGTTGTGAAGGTTGTGAAGAACTAGACCATACGAAGAATAAATAAATAATACAACTGTCAGCACCAGTGGGGAAAAATACATATGCAAAGTGTACAAAAAGCGTGCACCTGCTGTTTTCCTGCTTCCCGTTTATTGGCGACGTGAGCGATCGAAAGCGTCGCTGTGGTCGGCCTCCTTCGATTGGCCAAATACTGACTATGACGTCAGCAAAGGTTTTCTCATCGACGGAAATAACAAGAATGTCAAAATTTTAATTTTGATGGTGATGGCAGGGCTGCTTAAAGAGCGCAATGCTTTCAAGGTTCCACCATGCTAATTACAAACACCATCGAACTTCTTGTCGCAAGGTAATGACGTCACGAGAGGTAACCACACGGGGGTGCTACCAAAACATCTCGCCGCTAATTAGTGGCGAGATGTTTCGGTGGCGCCCTCTTGTGGTTTCCTCTCGTGACGTCATAACCTTGCGACAAGAAGTTCGATGGTGTTTTGTAATGAGCACGGTGGAAGCTTGAAATCATTGCGCTCTCAAAGCAACGCTGCCAACACCGTAAAAATTCAAGGTCTCACATTCGTGTTATTTCCGTCGATGAGAAATCCTTAGCTGACGTCACAGTCAGCATTCGGCCAATTGTTGAAGGCCGACCACAGCGACACTTGCAAACGCGCACGTCGCCAATAGGCTGCATCTTCGAAAGATCATAAAAGCACTGTGGAGTAGACCGATCTCACCAGCCAGTTTGACTACGACACCGCTGCCGCAATGCATCGAGGGAAGTTTAGTCTTTCTGCGCGTGCGACAATCTCGCTGGAGCTCTACGCTTGCAGGGCGCGAACAGTCTCGTGCACTGCCGAATGCCTCCTGTGAACTAAAGTTGTGGCTGCCTCGCTCATGCGCCAAACGCTTTGTGAGATTGGTCTATTGCGGCTGTTCAAGAGACCCAGATGCGTTTGTTTTCTCAGTCCCGTTAACTTAATAAAAATAAATGAAAGCTGCTATCTTTTTTAGAGAAAGTTGTTTATCAAAAGAGAGACAGAGAGGAAGAGAGAGAGGAGGCGAGGTCACTCGCTTCCTCTCTCCGTTCGCCTCTTTTCCAGCGTTCGCTCTGCTAAATTGGAAAGAGTGGAAGGCTTTGTGGGTGAAATGAAAACGTTAGGATTGATGTTGGGACACTTTTATTTGTCCATCTTATAAACCAAGAGTTTACGGACGATGTCGGACGATTTATCCAACTGCATAATCATTGAATGAAGCTCAGTACGATCTAAGCTAGACGGCGTTATGCTGCAATCGGGGCCTAACGCCACTGGTGCCGACGGCACCGCCTGTTCGGATGCCGGGACGGAGACGCAAACGTAAATACATAAAAGTGACGCGACGTAAAAAAAAGAGCAAAACAAAAAGGACGTGTGAACGCTGCATTGGGTTGGTAACAACCGCAGCGAAATCGAGTGACGCCTTGAATATTAAGAAAAAAAAAAAAGGGTTATAATCGCAGG
The DNA here is from genome assembly GCF_016920785.2 of Ixodes scapularis. NCBI lineage: Eukaryota > Metazoa > Arthropoda > Arachnida > Ixodida > Ixodidae > Ixodes > Ixodes scapularis. The sequence goes on from NW_024609846.1 coordinate 97,082,776, forward strand.
AAGTGCCAGTAAAGCGTTAGTGTTTTCCAGGTGCAATTATATTCGGGAACAACGTTTCTTGGCATTTCCAGGGAGAGAAGAACCCGCGCACAGCTTTATTCAACGCTCAAAATGGGAGAGCGGACACGTGCCTGTACCTTCCTCTGCATTGCCAAGAAAAGTTGTCGTCGAGTATAGCATACTCATGAAGAGTTCGACGTAGTCGATTCGCGACTTTGTACTTGTTATTTGTCTTAACTCATAATTCAACTAATCAATTTGCCCTTAATGACATCTAACATTGGCATTAGCGTGTATAAAAGTGTGCGTATCAGGAGGCGGGCTTTTCCTCAATTTGTTTTTTTCTCTTGTCCCGTACTTTCCCTTAACGCAAGTCATATAAAAGGTTAAATTCATTAGTCCTTTCCGTGTTCTTCTATCGAACACCATGAGGACAGATTTAATACCCCAAGGGACGTGTTGAGTATTTTCAACAAAAAGCAAAGGCACAGTGTACTTATTGCATATGACGAGATGTTGAACAAAATTTCTAGGTGTTCTGCCCGACAGAATCGTATTCTGCCGGGCAGAAAACCGGTTCCCAGTTTCCTTCTCTCCACTCCTTTCCGCACTTTTGTCTCCTCCTCTCCCAATGGGGCGGGTTTTTGAGAGGTCAGAAAGGAGAAAGGTCTTGCTCTTTCTCGAATGGAAAGGAGGAATCGAGGGTGAGTTTCATCCTTTCTGGCAGCTTGTCAGTCAAAAACTAGGGCTGGGCAATTGATCGATTAACCTACCGATTAATAAATTAATGCTTTAATCGCGATTTTTTTTTGAATCGGTGAAATGTTGACGAATTGATCGAAAGTAAAAATTAAACTCTCTCACCGCGCAAATGTGGACGTGTACACCTGTATGGAGTGCTATCTTTAGGTAAAACGTTAACCTAAAGTGAACTGTAGGGGTAGGGTCTGTAACTCCTGACAAGTACAGAAGGTTACAAGTGTCCCGGCTACTTCAATGCCATGGGAGTGTCCGTTTAGTTCAGCAGAGACTATTGTGAACCACCAAAAAGGGTCGCTCTTGCCGGAGAATATCTTTGCCTCGTCAGCTGAAGTAATGTTTTGTGAGCGTGAGTGTCTTTCAACTGTTAACTACACATATAACTTGATTCATAATCAAATTCTATATTGCGCCGTTTAACACACATTCAGCACAAACCAAAAATCATATAATTTTTATTTTTTAAAATATTATGAATGTAAATGAACGAGACCGATTAATCGATTACTTAATTCATTAAAGAATGCCGATTATTCGGGTTGAAATTTTTCAATCGACGCCCAGCCCTAATGAAAACAGAGTACCATACGATGGTCTTTTTAGGTTCCCGACTATATGGCTGGCGCAGGCAATCACGGCGCAAAAGAACTCGAGCGAGCTGGAAAACGCCACCTCCTCGTATAAACCTTTTCATCTCAGTAGTTACCCGACCGGTGGATAGAGGGCACTGGCGCACTCGGCACCACTGGGTGGCTTCAATTTGGTTGGTTTCGGTTTCAGCGCGCTCGCGGCTGTGTTTACGTGTTATGTCATTTTCGCCTAATTTCGTGATACAAATGTTCCGTCTATAGCACTAAACTAATAAAACTGTGGTATTGAGCCAGTTTGAGAAGCACAGAGTGGTATCGAGTAATATTCGCGGACTTTTTTACGAACACTTTACGATGCATCTATCTGGTCATGTTCGTCGTTAATTTCGGTGAGGTTCGTCGGCGAATTGACTACGATGCACATGGAGGATTCCCATCATCTACGGCAGTACCCACGGACCCTTTTTTTTAATAAGAATATACTAATGAGGAGAATAATGAGTAGATGTTTAGTAAAAATGCAGGTAGACAACCTGATTAAAAACCTCCTGATTCGCGAAAAACACACGAAGTCGCAGGTTCAGTGCTCACTTTCTGATTTTCGGGGACACCAACTTCTTGTGAACTTTAAAGACCCGAAATGTCCCCTATAATAGTGCAGATATTCAAAGAAATAAGTGATATTGTCTCAGGCTGTTTTCTTTAAATAAATTAAGTACTTGAATTATATTTCGATAGTTCGTCCTACAGGTCGGGTGGGAAATAACTTTAGCGATTGACCCTGCTAAAGTACTTATTAACAGCATTTCACAACGTTGGCGTGAGAAAATGAATCATTTGTTTTACTGACATTGATTACGATGGGTGCTTGGCACATGATATAAGTGACAGGCCCATCAATTGAAGTCTGAAGTTTTGTCTTTGTATAAACTTTGCCAAATAAAATTAAGGGGCCTGAGAGAAGTGATCTCCCGTACGTTTGGCTGAAGTCGAATGCCAAGCACGACTTCATGAACCTGTGTAAAGATATCTCCACTCAAACAGATGCGATGTAGAATCAACAACGCTGAACTCGGGTGATTTCCATATAGATGGCCTCTTTTCGGCATCACATAATGCGAGTCTGGACACCCTCAAGCTGCCTATGACCGATTTTTTTTTCCGCAGGGGTCTTTGTGTTGAAGTAATGAAAATAAATAAATTAAATTTTGTATTAAAGGTATGAACACCAGTCAACGACTGCAGATTATGGGACCGAGCATAGTGTGCATTTATCTAAATTTATAAACAAACAAATGAAGCAAACGTATTTATATTGCAAAAACGATGAAGTAAATCTAACCGATTTAGATGTAATGTCGTGAACAAACAAATCGCCTGATGTGGACGTTATCATAATCCCAAGCTTCAGATAAAATGTGAAGTAAACGTTCGTTACTTGTATATCTCATATATCCTATATAATCAAAACAACTATTTTAAATTTGTTACGAAGGCAAGGCCGGAGGCTTTCAGGAAACACATAGCAACATATACATTGCACTAGACTTATTTTGAATATTCCGCCGCTATCACTGAGCAAATTTCAGTTGACATAAATAACTGCAGGCTCAATATGCGCAAGGGCTGACGCTGATTTCTCTGCCGGTGACGGTGAAAAAAGTAAAACATATATGGTTACAAAATTAACTGCAGATGTCGTTGTGCACATAATGATGGAATGTAATTAAATCGTAAATGTAAGCATTGGGCGGCGATCTACAGTAAGGCGAGAAACGCTTTTAAACGCGACGAAAAACGCGAATGCAACCTCTTCGCCAAGGCGAGGAGGGGAGGGTATGAGCGACGAGTTCAAGCGACACAACCTAGACAAAAAGGCCTCCGCACGCGTCATCCCTGTCAGATCGATCGAGGCGTGAGATTGGGCCCGATTGCCGTGTCAGTGTTCGGCTGGGGTTCGGGTCCAATCAGCGCGTCGAAGGTCGGGCTCGGGCCCAATTGCCGAGTTAGCGAGATCCGGCTCTGATGACGTTCCATGAAGGGAGAGGAGGCGATGCGGAGGCCTTATAATAGAACAAAAGCAATGTTGAAAAGGTGACACGGAAAAAAAGCTGTAAAAACAGCTTGACGAGCCCCGAACCACCTAAACCAGAGGTCGCGGTGCAGGCACCAAAGATGTACACAAAAATAAAACATGACATGTGTACTACATGTTTGACAAACTTTACAAGAAAAAGAATTAACGTTATGCAAGATAAGTAGCATATTGATACAATTTACACAATAGTGAAAACATACTCAGAACGTTAGAGCATCACTGAAATAAACGCGAAAGAAAACATCGATTCGAGAGATTTTAGCGCTTATTGCGGACAATTTGGCTCGAAATAAACATTTGAAATAAACGTTTCCCGTAAGATGCTTACCGATATATTGGTAAGCTCAATGGCTTGTACTAAGCTGGTTAAGGGTAGTCGGCAAAGTATATTTTAAACTTTGGTGGCCGTAGTTTGTTCTAAAAACGGGTACTTCCCAAGGTTCTTTATATTCGTGTTGGGTATCTATAAATTTTATCTGTTAGCTTCGCTAAGTTTTTAATGTGATATTGGGATAAATTTGTTTCTATTTCATACCTTGCACATAAACGATATTTATATAGAACTAAAATTTTCATCGCACCAATTTTACTAAAAAGATCATCGGTTGGATGTTCTCACATTAGAGATACTTCTTAATATCTTTTTTGTAACATAGAGGTTTTGTGAAGGTTGGTATAGGTAGTAGTGCCCCATATGGAGTTGACCATAATTTAAATGTGAAAAAATAATGAATTATATAATATAAACTTTGTTCTAAGTGGTACAATTTGTTTGTTACGATATAGAATACCGACGATGCTGAACAATTTTGATATGATATGATTAATATGGTCGTCCCGTGGACAAGTTTTTTTGAAAAATAACACCCAAAGTTTTAAACGCAGGAACAATTTCTGTTTGAGAAGAATTTATGAAAATATCCTTCGTAATAATAATGTGTTTATTCTTAGGTCGGAATATGACTGCCTTCGTCCTAACGGCGTTTATTTTTTAAGCATTATGTCTACTCCATCTATTAAGCTTTTCTAGTGTTTTGTTCGCGTTATCCATAAGCTCCCACGCATCATCACCATCAAACAATGAGCTTGCATCATCTGAATAAATAAAAAATTGAGTTGACTGACTAATATTTACGATATCATTTATATATACATTGAATAAGAATGGCCCGAGAATGCTTTCCTGGGGAACCCCCCGATTCAATCGGTTTTATTTCAGTTGAGAGGCCGTTTATATGAAGATATATCTGCGGGTGGATAAAGGGATAAATAGGAAGTGGAAGTTTCGATATATGACCACGACATCCATACATATCTTACTTCTTTAGTTGAAAATTATGATCTAGATTGTCGAACGTTTTAGTAAATTCTACAAATAAACTGAGAGTGTGTTTCTTTTTTTCAAAATGTCTAAGTATATGTTCTTTTTCCGCAAGGAGAGCCAGTTCTGTGGATCGATGTTTTCGAAAACCAAAGTTGCGACGAGCTAATTAAGTCATGATTATCAGCGAATGTTGTCATTCGAAGTAGTATAACTGTTTCTAAACCCTTAGAGGAAACAAAAAGAGTTGAAACAGGTGGATAATTGCCCAGTTCGTTTTTATTTCCTTTTTTATATAAAACTGTTACCTTCGCTAGTTGAATTTGACAAGGAAACAGACCGTTTATGAAACAGAGATTGAATATGTGTGCTAAGGGAAGAGAAATACGATATATTACGTATTTAACTGGTTTGATCTGCAATCCATCGGAGTCGCAACTTTGGCTATTTTTTTAGTACATTCAAGACACATATTACCTCTGGAGCCGTAACAGGCATAAGAAACATAGATTGATTATTTCGAGCATTGATATATTTGCAAGCATCTGACTCTGGACGTTCTTTAACTAGACTTACATAATAGTCATTAAACGCATTTGACAATGCTTGTCCTGACAGCTCTTGACCATTGTGGCTGATCTTTAAAACTTGTTTCGTGGCGCGCGAACGCCCCAATACAGAGTTTGGCCTTTTTCCACACAACGGCGACTTTGTTATTACAAGAAAGAAAAAAAGTCACAAAAATAAATTTTCTTAGCATTTTGGAGTTCATTGTTTAATTGGTTTCGATAACGTTTAAATACTGTTAGTTGCTCGATTGATTTAGTTTTTACAAATCTTTTATATAACGCATTTTTAGTACGAATTTTCGTGAGCAATTGTTTCGTAATCCATGGTTTACGACTTTTTCTGTGCGTGCTTAATTTTTTATACGGAAAACAACTTTCGTATAGTTTTTTTTTAAATTGGTTGAAGAACAAATCATATGCTTTATCTGCGTTCGTTTCATGAAGGACATCATCCCAATCCAGACAAGATAGTTTTTGTCTGAACTCGTTTATGTTATTAGGCGTTATATTCTGAAACTGTATAGCTAACTGATCATTATATTTTATGTTTATAGTTTGATTTTTTTCTTTATACACAAAAATATACCCAAGTGATCGCTTATATCAGCTATCACCACGCCAGATTTGATATATGATGCATCGTAGCTTGTAATAAATAAACCTAATAATGTCGATGATTCGGGTGTAATTCTTGTAGCAGTATTTATCATATTTTCACATCCGTTTGATTTAATGAACGTATCAAATTGTAATTTACATGTGGTATCAAGTAGCATATTAACATTAAAATCGCCTCCCACGATTACGTTGTATTCATTTTCATTCGCGAACACGAAAAAACGCTCTAAGTAAGCAAAAAAGGAAGACCAGTTCTCACTTGGCGGGCGATAACAGACAGCTATAATGCTCTCTCCTATCAGTAAAGACAGCATCTCGTAGTCTTTGTGAACGCAGCTGTCTGTCTAGGTGGTGTTGGTTGAAGCCACCTTATGGCGGCAGCATCACGTGATTCCAAGATGGCAGCGCGCATGCGACAGAAGCTGAAAAGGTCTACAGAAAGCCTTAAGGGCGAAAGTTGATACACATTGTATCCGGCGAAATTTCTAACTGGTAGTACGCTAAGAGAAACCTATACACGCACTGCTATCAGAATCACGGGCAGGAGGTCGTAGCTCCGAAATACGTCTCGTTCGGCTGAACACTTCCGCAAGACAGACACGAATCTTTATCTCGCCAAACCATCGACCGTTTTTCAAGCGGTCAACGATTGAGAAATATGCGTGGGTTCGAAAGAAGCATAAACAGAATCACAAGGTACGGAAATTCCGGGCGCGCTTATACCCGATGGCGGTCATATGTCGTCCCCTTGAAGCAAGGCGTTCCCGCGCGACAGCTCAAAAACAAAGGACTCTCTATTCTTCCATCTCCGGACAGGAGAAGTTACGGCCACCAAATAAGCAGCTTACAGGCCAACGGAGTGCACCTACATTCTAGACATGTACAACATTGCGACACTGTTAGCGCGAACACGACGTCGGCGCATTTTCGCGTTTTACTTCTAAATAGTATTAACGAGCACGAAATTTTATCGCTTACATTATAGGACTAAATGAGCTCTTTTCGTAGCGATAATAACTTGGATGACATCCCTTGGTTTTAAAGAGAAAAACTGGAAAAATCGGCGATCGCTCGTTCGCGGTAACAGTGCCGCGCTCTGTACGAAACGCGTCACTAGTAACGAGCTGCTTCTACCTAGTTAATATTTCGGAAACAAGCCACCTACCTAGCTTTTTTTTTCTGTTTTTTTTTTTGTAGAAGCAACGAGTAACGTACTTAGTTCCTTTTAATGCCAAGTAACGAGTAACGGCATTTCGTTACTTTTGAGGATTAACGTGTAGAACGACGTTTAAACAGCCTATAGTTTTCATTCTAACCTGAGCACGCGTCTATTGTGACAAAGACAGATGGGCAACCCGAAAAACGACTTAAACTGTATGACGGTATACCAACGTTTATCGCTGAACACGTCAGTCGTACCCTATAAAGCGGGGAATGTCCTTCACCCAGCGAACTCATTAAGATTCGTTGGTTGAACCTTCTAAAATCGCGTACAGACCGAATCTAAACCCAAAGGTTGACAACACGGGAAGCACTTGTCAACTTCGAACTTTAGAACCAGAGAAAAAAAAAAAAAAAAAGAGGGGAATCCCGTATTCACCAGCTGTTCCTGAAGCACAACCCTGCCGTTCTTTCGAGCGCGTCGGTAGAACGACTTGTCAGCGTCGCCGGAGATGTATTCTTAAGGTGGAAAGCTAACTGATGAAAACTTCGAGAGGCCGCTACTGCTTAAAGGCCAACGCACAACCTCGGTTTTCTGCAAAGAAGATGATCCTCTGCGTTCCCCTCTCCTATATAGCGAGGGAAGCCAAGTTGGGGTCAGTGTTGTAGGCATTATCGAAAAAAAAAGTAACAAAATACGTTACTCGTTACTTGAAAATGAAAGCAACGCGTTGCCGACCTACGTTACTTCAGAATAAACGGAACGTGTTACCGTTATCGATACAAGGTAACGCAGGTTACTTTTGCGTTACTTTTTTAATTATGAATTAACACGTTTTACTGCTTTGACGGTACAGGTATGCGTACGCACCATGTTTCAAGAAACATTATGTCCAAGCATAAACTAAACATAATTTATTTGTCTCTTTTACGGCTTCACCTAAATACTCACAAAACGTCGCAAATAAAAAAAAATTACTTCATTTGGCGTTTAGAAAGAAACAAGAAAACAAATTGAAGTTTAATTTTTTTTTTTAACTTTGGGAGGAAAAAGTAACGAGTAACGTAACAGCGCTACCTGTTACTCGAAATATGCAACGAAAGTACTTTACCCATCACTGTTTCTAAAAGGTAACGATTACGTTACACGTTACAGAAAAAAAACTGTGCGCGTTACCGGTAAGGCCGTTACGCGTTACCGCCAACACTGGTTGGGGTATAAAGTAGAGAGGGTATAGGAAAGGAGGAGGCGCGAGGTGTACAACGGCTCTTTAGTGCAACGACTACTGAAAAGAAAACAAACAACCGCGAAACAAAAGCAGTTGTGTATTTGGTCGTCAATGTAACGAAAGAAGTAACTCGTTTCCTTTGAGGTAATGTAACGCGTTCCTTTTGAGGAATCGCTGACGAGTAACGTATTTAATTAATTATTGAGCGAGTAACAAGTAACGATATTTAGTTACTTTCGGGGGGTGACGGGTATTCGTCTGTTACACTCTTTCTCTTAAATAAGATATTTTATTTTTACGAGGACTACCAATAATGCAGGCGTGCGAAAAATGGAAAGTAGTGTTGCGAAATATTTTTTCAAAAGATCAGAATTGTTTCTACTTGACAAGTGTGCGGGAAAAGTAACGTGAAAGTAATTCGTAAAGTAAAGAATACAGTAATCCGTTACTTTTCAGCGAAAGTAATTTGTAACAGTAATCCATTGCATTTGACTATCGGTAATTTGTAATTATAATCTATTACATTCTTTTTGTTTTATGTAACGGGCAGAAGTCTGCTAAATAGCAGCAAACCGTACTCACGTGCTGCAGCACGTGCAACGGCCGAGGCAGAGATTAGCGGCCATTTCGAGGTCACGAGGTTTCGGGTCAATGTTCGAGCGCGTCAGCGGTGACCGGAGTTATCATCACACTCACAGGGGGAAGTCCTCCTTGTCTGAGCTTCTCTTCCTCCCTGCCCTCCCCCCGCTCTCCTCCCACAACGATACGCTGATAACCAGAGAGCTCGCGGAAGGAACCGCTTCCTCGTTCCGTTCAGTCGAGGACTCGAGATAGTGCTCGTTTTTCGTTTCGCTGGGTCATCTTCTCGGCGTCACTGAATCGCGGAATCGTGGCGTTAGGGAGCTTTAGGCAACCGTTTCTGTACATGTGATACGGCATACGGTGGGCCCAGAGCCGTATATGCAGAGAGTTTGGCCATTCGTTGGGAAGTATAGGAGACAAATGAAGTGGCGCCATTGGCCGAAAGCGGGCTGGGCGTGTTCCAGGGCGTCTTCAGAAATTCGAATGTGACCAACCAGAAGCCGGAAATAATACCCTGGCGGTGGTCGCGAGAAACAAACCTGATAACTGCATTGGAGTAACTCTCGATGGGTGAAAATATGGTACACGTGATGTTTCAATCACACTCATCTAAAATGATGGTGGAAGAGTGCGACTAGCGGAAAGATCGACATAATCCTTACGCCAAACGCCGAGCGCCGGGAATCTGCCGTCAGAGCGGTCACACTCTGTCCGCGCAAAACAGAGTCTAGCGGCGCATTCGTTTCTTACATCTTTCTGCATGATCATGATGAAACAAGACGTGCACCCTATTTTCAACCACAAAGAGTTACTACTCTTCACTCTTACGCACTTATTAAGACCATATACGAACAGAGACCTTCGATGATCGATCGGCTCAGAACTGTTTCTCGCTACCACCGCTAGGGGATTCTTTTCGGCTTCTGGTTGGTCAAGAGAGCATGCCAAGCCCTCTTTCCGAGTCTGCCGCACGCCCTGGCTCTGCCCGCGCCTCCCATTGACCGAACTCTCTACATATACGGCTCTGGGTGGGCCCTCCGGCACGCACTGCGCGTGCGCGAGTCTTCTGCGGTTGCACATGCGCAGTACGTGCCGGAGGGCCCTTATCGTGCCGTATAGGATGTGCAAAAATGGTTCCAAAAACCCTCTACTAAGTCCGAACGCTGCCAACGCACCGATCCGGAGGAGCCACTGTTTTCTCTCGTTCTCAGTCACGTGGGCGCCGTATCTGGTATTCGGAATGAAAAAATAATAAAACACTTCAACCTGGAATATGCGAGAAAATATAGGTGAGGCAAAACAAGAATGTGTGACAATCACACATTTCTCGTAAGTACCTTCCGGCGGTGTACAGAAATCGAAACGATGTTTTACAGGCTTACCAGAGGTGGCGACATTCAAGATGGCTGCGCCCTTGTGGAAAAGGTGTATACCTATCACGCGGAATGAAAGTGGCGTGATGCTGCGTTCATTGAAAGCGCCCACGTGCTTGTGTTTAAGCCGGAATCACACTGCTTATACGTCATACAAAAGACAGTCAGCAAACATCAGTCAACACGATATTTGTAGTTCGAATGCCGCCTGCCAAGGTTTTCCTTGAACTCGTTGCCACGGGGCATTTGAAGCACGGATCTCGTGGTGACTTGCGTACGAATCCATTTGCAGATTGTCTTTTGTATGATGTATACCCAGTGTGACCCCTGCATTAGCATTCAATTTAACTATGGTATAACGTTTCGCTTACCGAACATCGCGGTTGGTATGTTTTGCTGTTCTTCCGTGTGACAGCTTTCTCAGCAGACCGCGAGGCAGAGCACTCTGTCTCGTCAGAGATAGTCAGAGCTATCGTCTGATTGAGTCGAGGACACAAAGTTTGCTGTCGAGAACGTTTTATCTTGGCCAGAGTAACGGCGGAATATTAACCGATAGAGTATTAGCCGAGTCGAAGAAACTTGCGTCGACTAAGTCATGCGCGGCTCAGCAGCACAGTTCGATCTTCTTCTGAATAGTACGCTGGTGATTTCAAAGTACAAATGAAGCAGACAATGTCTCGCAACTACGGTTCCTGGAAAGCGTCATGAACTGGTGTGCTTAGTGTCCTATCTCGTCCATACATCAAAAGTTGTCCGGATACTGCAGCAAATGGCGTCGCACAAGTCGACGTGTTATAGGTTGTCGGACGTCGCGATCCTGGTGGCTGGTTGTTGCCGTGACACCATGCACTCCCGGCAAAAGGTACGAGCGAACGCTACTGTCGCTGCCGTCGGCGCGTCCCAATTGGCTGCAGACACTTGCATAAACTGTGAAGCTCGAGAGCAACCTGCAACAGTACAGGCGCCTGCTTCGTCCACCACCGCCGTTGTCACACCGCCAAGATCACGGCTGGCGATAACATGATACTTCTATGACGTCATCAGGCGGAAATCGTGGAACCACGTTTTTGAACGCGGTAAACACACCAGACGGAGACGCGTTCTACGGCATTATACTCGTGTCCCAATGGCTTCACAAATGAAAAACCGGAAAACGAAATGACGCCATAGATGACGTGATTCGTGTTGTCATGAGTCCCGTGACAAGGTGACGCCACCACCCGAAAAAAACTGGAGTTATAGCGCAGCCAGGAAACGCTCGAGAAACACCCCGTAACGCAGCACTATTCGCAAGGGCGCGCCTGCGGAGTATTGGGTATCGTTATCAGAGTGAAGAAACAGTGTTTAGAAACTCTCAAGTGACGGGCACATTGTGAGTTCAACGAGTATTCTCCGCTTCTTTTTAAAACCAAAGTGAGAGTTTTTTTTTTGGTGTCCGCGCATATTCCCTCTTCACTCTCGAGGCACTAAGAAAGTATTTAGAGTTTGCAATAGCGATAGTGTTGGGGATTCGCGAGATGACATGCTGTCACCTGATCCGTCGTCCGAGCTATATCTCAGACAGTCTTGAGGCGACCTCTTATCTCGTGTGTGCGTTTCTTGTGCGCGAGGAAAAGTGAGGGATCCTAGAAGCAGCTCTCTTTACCTCCCGCTCTCTCTTCGTTTTCATTTCCGCGATTTATGGGTTCTTCCTTCGCCCCTGCGGATGTCCTGATAATGCTCACTCTACAGTCAGTGACAGCGTAAGGAACGCTTCTTGCGTTCAGCCTCAGTCTCATTGGCTGTGGAGCAATCCTTAGATGCTCGGTAAGCACACCGCCCTGCTTGGCGGAGTGAGTCCTGAGTGCCAATGAGATCTCAGTGGCAGATAATATTGGTTGTTTCCTTTTTCTTTTGTATTTTCAGCAACTGCCGATGTACAAAGAGAAAAATGAACGCGCATTCTTTGTTATATCAATGATAATAATAAAGAATAATAAAAGAAACTGTCCAACTAGTATTTCCCAAACGTCCACCCAAATCCGCAGTCGGTCGCACACGTCACACACCGTACCGAACGGATTTTCCGTTAACTGGCGCTTGAACTGCCGTTCGGCCGTAGTGCAACGACAACTGGCTTCCTGTCACTCTGTGGGCTAGGCACCCTAATTTTTTTTCAGCCGCGTCCTTTGCCCCTCCCTCTTCAGCTTGCCGCGCCCGCCGTAACCGCTTCTGCGTCGCATTTGGTAAGCTTTGCTGGTACGCGAAATCTGCAAGCAGGAGCCTTCATAGTACCCGTAGAACTCTTTGCTGCCGCCGAGCACACACTGAAGTCCCCCCTCCAGGAGCACATGCCCAATGCACGCCAGAAGCTCTATCGAGGCCAGATATATCCCAGGCTCGGACACGAATACGCCAAGAGATGACGCTACAAATGCCACGCATTTAAAAATCGTCGCGTAGCCCTTTTATAGCACGACAGTTTGGTGGAAGTTGGGCGTTTTCCGGTTCAATGCACTGTGCGCACTGCATGATCTGGCCCTCGAAATGATAACACTCCCAAAACCACAGTCACGTCCTGGTCAAGCTTGGACTGCTTAGGCCAGCTTGAACCTATTCGTGTCTTGCACGTGACGTCATGGCATCTTATTGGTTGTCATTCCTACTTGTTCTTGCCGAGCAAACCAAATTTGATGGTGCGAATAGTGTGTTCCGAAAGGCGCGCGCGTTCAGCAGCAAGGCCAAAACGGCAGATCTAGGGTGCCTTCATGTGCGCTTTGCTTAGGGTGGTGGCATCTCGCCATTTTGTCACACACGTTTATTTTTATTTTTTGTTCAGAAGCGCGTGAAAGAGCGTGTCCCTGCACGCGCTTGTGGCGCTGTCTGTGCTATGGCGACATTTTGTTTTCGTCGATTTCTTTGTATTTTTCCCGTGAGCGCGTGCTGTCGGCATGTGGTACTACAAAGGGTGGCATCACCCTAAACAGAAGGACATTGAGGCACCCTAGGCAGATCTATTCACCCAAGCACCAAGGAGAATACCGGGAATGTACAAGGTGTCACAAAAAAAAAATTTACACGGTCTTTTTTACCGCAAAAATAAACTAGACATCGCCAAACGCTCATTCTCCGCCCCAAGGTAGAGCTAGAGGTCACAACCAGATGCCAAAGTTTCAGCCCGATCCGATGAGTTAATCAAGAGTTATAAGTGATTTTCTGAAAATTTCAATGGGAAAATGGAGCCCATTTTTGGCCGTTTTCGGTTTCTGGTGCCATAGAGCCCCATGTGTTTCAAAACTCCGTCGGCCGCCATTTTGCCAGTGAAATTTTCAGAAAATCACTATTAACTTTTGATTAAGTTATCGGATCGGGCTGAAACTTTGGCATCTGGTTGTGACCTCTAGCTCTACCTTTGGGCGGAGAATGAGCGTTCGGCGATGGCTAGTTTATTTTTGCGGTAAAAAAGACTGTGAATATTTTCTTTTGTGACACCCTGTAGATCTAGGCGCCTGTGCTCGCTTCCAAAATAAGGCATTGACGAACGCGCGTGCAAGATGAAATTTGTGTTAGGTTTTTGCTTTAGAATAGTTACTACTGGAGATGCCAACACCTATAGAGTGAGTGTATAACTACACTTGCAACATGCTCCTTGGTGCTGGGGTAATTCAGTAAAAGGTCTATTGGACGTGCACGACTCCAGCAAAACGGACGGCACCTAGCGGGAAAACAATGAACCGAACGGAACAGGCCTTTTCGCGATTTCCGCCGGTCCCTTGTAGCTTCCTCGATTGCATGTCGGCGATTAGCGCCATGGAACAGTTGTCTCGGTGACCGGGTTGTTACTGTCGTATCAACGTGTTCCCCAGGTCGCTTTCGACGCAAATACGCATCCGCGTGAACCAGACAATGTGCGTTCAGCAGTCATTTCATCGCTTCCTCGAAGTATATATCTTTTTGAAACTCGCTTGCGCCAACTCATCGCCGCATTTTTGAAACCTGGCGAATAAAAATCAGGGCAAACCATTTTGAGTCGATGCTTGCCTGCGGAAACCCGAGCGTTGCGCGTTGAGCTGCCACATGGCACGCATAACCTGTTTTAGACCGCCATAATTTCCCGATAGTGGCGACCCCTGTTAGCGACGAAATGTTTTGGTGGCGCCCTCCTATGGTTCCCTCTCGTGACGTCATTACCTTTCAAACAACAAACTCGATGCTGTTCGTCATTAGCATGGTGGAAGCTTGAAATCATTGCGCTCTCGAGGCAACACTGCCAACAGCCTCAAAATGAAATATTTCTGTCCATGAGCAATCCTTCGCTGACGTCATAGTCAGAAATTTGGCCAATCGTGGACGGCAAATCACAGCGACGCTTTTGATCGCGCACGTCGCCAATAGGTGTCTGGAGTCGCAAATACTCCATGCGCAACAAACGTTCGCTCTAAAAAGACGCTTCCAAAAAAAGATGTAAAAAATAAGCACTTATATAAGGAGTATTCACTGGCAGCAATAGTTGTCTGCGCGACTGCTGAGCGCGTGTTGACGGCGACCTTTCACAGCTCTTCTGCAAAGTGCATTCCGCACCATCAAGATTATCGCTCTGAGCAGGCGCTCTAAACATCGCCCTCAAATATGGCGTCCAGTGAATACTGTTCTTTTACAAATGTTGCACCCTCTGGCAGTGGCGTTTCAAAACTGCACGAAGGTGCTGACGCTGGCCCACTGATCTTCGTGACAATAGACCAACGAGGGAGAGGGGCTTACAGCGATAAACTGGCAGCTGAAAGTGACCCCCACCCCGCCGCCACCATGTGGCACATCTTTGACTGCTAGACATGTGACCTTATGGTTTTACGTGTAGATTTTAACAAACTACCGTGCGCAGATAATTACTTATTGACCTTTAACAAAGTGCCGACGAGATAAGTTACGTTTCGTCGGTATTAAGTCCAAAATGTGCTTTTACGAAAAAACGGGCAGCTTCGCAATGGCTCCGCTAGATGCAGCCACAGTGATGTACTTTCGGGTTTTTATCAGAGCTAGACACTGATCTCTGGGCCTAAAAGTATTGAAAAATAGCTTAATATGTATTTTACAACGATCGCAATACAAATCTCGGCTCAGTTTTGCGTAAAAACCTCAGCATTCGGTACGATCACGTGTTTAGTGGTCAAAATTGTACAACGTGGCGGCAGCCAGGGTGTGTGTGTGTGTGGGGGGGGGGGGGGGGGGTCACTTTTGCCTGGTAAACGGGATATTAGTTTATCGCTCTAAGCCCTTCTACCTCGTTGCAATAGAATAGACCGGTCTCACCAGCCAGTTTGGTTTCGCCACCACTGCCGCAATGCATCGAGGGAACTTGCCCGTGCGACAACCTTTTTAGAGCTCTGCGCGTGCAGAGCCCGAGACGGTACGAGCCGTCTCGGGCACCAGCGCCGGCCCCATATATAAACTAAAGTTATGGCGGCTTCACGTATGCGCCAAAAACTCTAAAATCTGTCTATTTGCTGGATCGAGCTACCCCGCTCCGCGAATGGGACCACCAGAAGTTTCAAATTGGCCATCTTGAGCCTCTGTAAATCTGCCGGTTGAAGAGCTGCAGAGACTGGGCGGCTGCGTGCTTAAGGAGTCATTTTCTGCTCGTTCGCCGCAATTCGCCAAAGAATTATTCGAAAACCTTGTATAAGCGGTAGTAGCTGCCTTCCATAACCCGTGAACATTTTTACGAAGACGCAGCACCGCAGGCTAGGTAGAACTCGTCGAACGCGTCTCGCTTTCAGGCGGCGTGATCAAAGAACCTGCCTTGGCACGTCGAAGTGCTGCGTCCGCGCGCCTTCGCACGCTTAGATACCGATTAAGAATCGACGCCATGTGGGTGTGTTAACCCTCCGGTAAAGTTTTCAAAGCTGTGTCGCGCGTACATGTCTTTGCTGCATACATATCCGTCGCGGAGTTCTGGATCGCCCATCTGCTCTGGCGAGTTACTATATATGATTAGTGGTTGCTATCAGTAAATAAAAAATAAAACATGGTTACGCTTGAAATCTACTCGGATGCTTTCGATCTACTCACGTCACATGACAACAGATATACCAACGCAGTGGAGCAGCGCTGGACTTTCGATCGCCACTTAAGCATACTCGTTTCTGGCCCCAAAGTGCCGAAAGTTACAAATACAGTCGTCGAAATAAAGTAAAACACTGCTCCAGAGGCACGTACACCTTCACGCACGTTGCACTCGCGAATTTGTTCCCGAAGGGCTAACACGGCGTTGACTCTTCATCGGTATCCAAGCGTGCGAAGGCACAGAGACGCAGCACTTCGGCGTAGGTATTTATGTATGTTTCTATTTTTATCACGCCGTATGGCCGCGAGACATACGTTCTACGAGTTCTGCCTTTTGCCTGCGGTGCCGCGCTTTCGTAAACATGTCCCCTGGTTATTAAAGGCAGCTACGACCGTTTACTCAGGGTTTTCGAAACCTTCTTCGGCGAATTATGACGAACGAGCACAAAACGTGTCTTTTAGCACGCAGCCGCCCAGCCTCTGGGATGTTTCACCCATCAGATTTGCACAGGCCCAAGATGACTGATTACGAACTTCCGGTAGCCGCACTTGCGCTGCAGCGACCAAGCGAGGATGCGCGATTCAGCAAATTGTCATATAAATCAGTGGGCTGGAACAACGCCCCCCGTATAGACCTTTCCAGGGCTTATCACCTGCGCGAAAAATGACGAGTCACTGTGCTGTAGACGCATGCGCAGCGTTCCATATACCGCACAGCAGATCAACAGCGCATGCTCTGAAGGCGTTCCACATCCCAGCAGACAAAGATGGCAGCGCGCAGGAGGTGATTTGTGGAAAGGTCTATACTCTGTCCGTTGGACTGAGCAAAATACAATACAAAATACCGGCAGAGAAGTTGCGCGCCGCCGCGACGCTACTCAAAAAGTGCCTTTTCATTTCTTCGTGTCGCGCCACTCTCTAAGCAGTGAGACGTGAATGATAATAATGGGGACAAGGTGAGATAACGTGTTCTGCGAATCAGTATCAATGGAGTGATTCTATCGCTTTCAGGAGAAGGGAACGACCCGCAGCTAGCAGTCGTACTACACTAGCTAAGCGGATGAGACGCCCTTGATTGCGGCCTCCTTCCTAAAGATACATGCAATACAATTGGTTTAATATACCCGCGAACCACACATAGACTCGCAACTTTTGATTGTCTTACACTGGAGGAGAAAATGTTTGTGGGACTTTGTTGTACTAAAGGCGTCAATAACTTCGCGCGCGCGCGCGAAGTTATTGACGCAGCATGTTATTTCGCGAAGTCAAATAGCTTCGGCATGCCGCAGCATGCCGAGCCTTTCGTTCGTTTTCATTTATGTTAGAAAGAGAATATGTAATATGAAACGTGGTTATATACGCATTTGAGCATTTGACCACAGCGCCCTCTCCTCTATAAATATTGAGCCAATGCATGCAACGTTTAACGCGATTATATATGCATTTGACCGCAGCGCCCTCTCCTGTATAGACGTTGAGCGGCTACACGCAACGTTTCATCCATGACATCCCCAGATCTTGAGTTACTACCACATCTCAGAACCCCCTACTCGTCCCGCAGTCGTGGCCGAGTGGTTAAGGCGATGGACTAGAAATCCCCGCACATGTTCGAATCCTGTCGACTGCGCAAACATTTTTTTTCGTTTCGTTTTTTTTTTTGCCCTACACGAGCACGTGAGCACGAGCAAGATCGATGTGAGCAAGGACGCCGGACGGACAAGGCCCACCAAGGAGCTTCGCCTCTAAAACAGAACTACGCTTTGTTTTACACTTACTCGGAGCAAAAGGAATGCTACGCACCGAAGCCATAGGAGGCTCCAATGCAGCGCTCGCGCACTGGAATAAACTGCTAAGAGCTCGTGCTCTGTACCTTAGTCCCTGCTCTGTGCCGTCAGTGTGGATGCTTCGTCTCCACCCGCACTGTGAACAGATGGAATCACCACGCGCATTGTAGAAAACCAGGAGCAAACACGAGCACGCTTTCCCTAACTTCAATCTGGGTCTCGTGGCCAATACAATGCTGCCAGAGCTACCGGCGCGAGCGCGTGGTTTCATCCATGGCTTCGTTGCGAGAACGCGTGCATATGATCTGTCAGATCAAACCTCATGCTCGAACCAGCAGCTTTGACAGCGTTATTAACTAAGTGCGAAAGAGAGTATAGAACCACCGCATCTTTCCGGAGTACCGCAGTCCATGATGTCTGTTCTACCAGAACTTGCCAACCAAATGGCTCAATTAGGTAGTTATAACGACCTATTTGAGCCATCTGGTTGGCAAAGGTCGGTCATGTTGCGCTACCAAATAAAGAAATGAAATAAAAAGAAAGCTCGTAAAGCGCGTTTGCAGTGGCATCCTGAACGGCAACCGATGGTTAACGACCGCGGGCGATTTCTGTTCGATAAAAGTTTTTATGTCAAGTGGCCCATTATAATCAAGGCCGCGGAAGGAGAATTCCAGCGCGTTTGTCCGTCCTTGTACTCGGTTTTGTATTCCACAAGCCCATGGCCTCGGTTTGGGTCACCCCCACCGGGACTCGGGGCGGGAGCAATATAGACCGCTTCCTAAACCCCACCAAGCGACATCGGCGGCCGCCTTTTTTGGGCACAAACTGTGTGATTGAGTCCGGGTCCTCGCCGAACGCAAAAGCAGCCCAAAGCAGTCCGATTCGTGGCTTAGAGTGCGTGCACAAACAATGATGGACTCGGAGGATTGATGCAACAGCTACCAGACATAGCGAACTTTTGAAAAGTGTCCATCGATGCTCTATCACGAGCCACTTTCTTCGGACGCTGTTCCTCCCTGGTAATGGAGCAGACGGGGGAAGCTTCGGGCGCCGGCAGTCTTGGAGGCCATGGCTTCGGGGTATTACATATCTATACTTCGTCTCACCCTACGATGGACTAAAGGCAAAAGCTACGGACCGCCAGATCCAATCACGAGCCACTTAGAAAGTGTGCGGTATTTCGCTTCGATGCACGTATCGGTGCCCGCGTCTCGGATCACTGATGAGGGGACGGGTGGACAGTGGTTTGAATCGAGGAGCCCTAAGTGACTGAACAATTTTACATTGCAAAGAAAGCCACGACATATAGGCTCTTTGCAGGGTCGAAGCTATAGAAATGATGCGGAGCTTTTGGATTCGAGCATTATTCGTCCACGCCTCATCAATGTTAAGCGTGTCATAGTTATAGCGTGGAACGTGATTGGACCTGGCGGCCCGTGGCTTTGGCCTTTAGTTCATCGTATAGGATGAGACAAAGTATAGTGGCTCTAAATAAACCTCGTCAACTTGTTATTAAGAAACGCAGATCGTGGCCTATTATGCTCCCGTTTCTTGCTTCGCGATTTGCTCTTCGGCGTTCTTATCGGTGAATGTCGCGATCTCATTGGCCGCGATAACGAGACGATGGGGATTCGCCTCGCTCTTTGTTTCTTAAGTTGCCGGTTACATATGCAGGATATTTCAGGTAAGAGAGACAAAAATTCCTACAATTAGTGTAATCGAGGTAAAAAGATAATTCTCTCGAGACCGCATACTCGTGGTGGCGTACGTCAGAAAATGCGCCATACTTACTAATAAGTTAGCTAATTAATTAAAATTACAAATTAACCTTTGAATTAGTGAAAATAGACATAGGGTTCCAATTACAAAGTTTCTGATCGTCATCGAAATCCACTAAATCAGCAAATTTCAGAAAGACTTGGAGTGCGTAAGAAGCGTATGTAGTGGGCTAAAGTTACCACTCAAGGAGCATGGTAGAAGGCTGGTACCCTCCTAGGAGACCGAAAAATCGCGCGGGCGACTTACCGCTACCGCTAGGTTTGTACCTGCTCCGCGAGCAGTAAGTTTAGAGCACTACCACGCTTTTTACGCGCTCAAAATGTTTCTGAAAATTACTGATTTAGTGGTTTTCAATGACGTTCAGCAAGTTTCTAATTGAAACCATATGTTTATATTCACTAATTAAAAGGTTAATTAGTAATTTTTAATAAATTAGCGAACTAATTAGTAAGTATCACACATTTTCTGTCGTACATCACCACGAGTAATGCGGCCCCGGGAAAATTATCCTTTCACCTCGAATACGGAAATTCTAGGAATTTTTGTTACTCTTACCTAAAACACACTAATAGTTTGGATCAGCCAGCCTGGAGCTCGTTGCGGGGCGAATGGAGAGTGTGAAACAATATCTCGAAGCTTCAACTTTTTTCTAGGAAGAAATATTACTTTTTTTTTTTTTTGTGACATTGCGTATATTAGGTCAAAATAGATTTGGGCAACGCTTCGCTCGTGACATCCTCTCTCAGCAGACCCCCCCCCCCCCCCCCCCCTTTACACACACGCACACACACACACACAAGCCTGACCGATGAACCCGCCCCTAGTAACACCTCGACTTGCCCACACCAATGCGCAGAGAGCGGGTTCAGGTGATGAAAGGGAGGCTGTTGATTGGTCCGGCTAACGCCTAACTCTCACCGCACTGTCAGCCCAGAGGTGACCAGAGTCGAGCACACTGATTGCGACCTTCGTTTCGCGCTTTTCGAGAAGGGCTCCCCCGGGATATCTGTCGTCGCCGGGCTCGACGACGTCACTGTCAGGCGACCGATTGCGGGGCGCGAGGGCGGAAGTTTGCGTGCCGCCTTAATCTCGCTTCTCTCCCTCCTCTGTCCCAATGCGGTGAGCGAGATCTCGAGCTCTGCGCTCGCTCTCCGGGTTCGTCATTCCCCACACTTTTGCTCTCGCGCCACTGACAGCGGCGAACCCGCGCCGTTGGCAGCTGCCTCCCCAAGAGAACGACGTGTGGTCACTTCCTTCTTGTTGCCCCGCCACTCACCCGCACATATTTATCGCCGACGTGTACAAACGAAGGATCGCCTCTTTGAGTTAGCGCCGCCAACCGCCGCCGCCTTCGTTTGACTCAACGTTCCCGTCAATCATCCGTTTTGTTTGGCTTCGGGGTTTGCTTTTCTTGAGCGCGTGTTGCACTGCCTGGTCGCATTCCTCACGTTCTCCACGGATCGGGCCGCGAATAGCGAGAGGCTGTCGACCTTCTCGGAAGATCACGGACGTGGGTTCGAGGAGTGTACGTGCAGTGACACTACGCTGCCTGGAACGCGTCTCAGACTGGTGTGCGTCCTTTGAGGAGAGGAAGCCGTCTGCTTCTTGGGCGGGAGTTGCGTTGACGTCAGAACGACGCCGAGCTCTGATTGGTTGTGATTGAAAGGATAGTGAGTAGACCTCAAGGCTAGATGCCTCGAGGTCTACCCACTATTTGTTTCCCATCAGCCAATAAGAGCTCGGCCTTCCGACATCATTGCAACCCCTGTGCCATAAGGAGACAGACTTCCGCTCCGCATACCGTTCATGCATCCATGCAAGAGGACAAGTCACCTTGTCCCGTCTGTCGGGTGGGGCGATTCTGCCGGTTCGTCGTGGAAGTTCTGGAAAAAGATGCGGGATAACGCGGGTGTCGCTGTCGTCGCAGTGTCCCAACTCCTGACTGCCGAAGCTTCCGTGGAGTGTCAAGCTGGAGGGTGACCTGCGGCAGAACAGGCGTCTGCCGCATCCACCTTCGCTGCTGTGCGACCGCCAGGATCGTGGCAAGCAACAGCAGCGGACGTCATCGGGTCGGAACTCGAGGGACCACATTTGAGGCCGTGCAAAGCACACCAGTCGGGGACGGGTTTCACGCACCATAATGACACCAACGGAGCTTCCATCTTACGCCACAGAATTGGTTTGCCCCACAAGAACCGACGACGAGCCTCTTTCTGTATTTCGACAGTGCGGGCGTCATGACGGAACGTCTTAAACACGGTCTGAAACTGAGTAGCGACATACCCTGCTTGGTATTGTCTTACATGTTTTGTTTTAAACCTCATCATTCCAAGTTAAAATCTTCAACGTTCTACCTACATATCTAAAAGAATACATAGCTGCCTCTAAAAACGCCTCAATATACATTAACTCTACCCAGGGTGAAAAGGAGGGTTTCCTCCAATGACTATACACGAGATGGAAAAGAAAAGATACAGCGTTTTAACTTTTAGGCTTGTGCTTCCGGAAAAATAAGCAAACTCCACTAATCCCTGACTGCTGAGCTCATGAAAAAATCAATGCGGGAAAGAGGAACGCTTCGAGCATGACAGAGTACGCGTTTAAATGGCACTCTCCATTGACGGAATGGTAGACACGTAAAAGAACACTGAAGACTCGCATACTGAAGTGGCCATTCAAGTAACGCGTGTCTTAGTTCCCAGGGACGCCCATGTCAAGTAATCGATTTAAAATAAAGGAGGCAATCACTTAGAACGTTATTAACACCGCAGAAGCTGCATCATCCACATCTCCACTCGTATATCCCAATATTTATGCCCGCTTTCTCCCCACGCAGCGTTGAGACTAGTGCATCCCTCTGGTCATGCGAAGCACTCCAGGTTCCTTTACGTTCTCACTTCATTCATACTTCGTGAGATGGTGGGCACAACCACAAAGAAATGAAGGCCTCAGATATTCCTGCCATTACCGTAAAGTACAAAAAAAATTGTTTTGTTTAGCAAATAAATTACGGCGACAGTCGTTTTCAAAAACGTTTGCTCACGATTTATTATAAATATAAAAACTGTCTCTGAGATGCTCACCACATTCTTTGCATGTCGCACACAGAAACGTTCCTGATCTACTATGCGCCAAGAAACCGAGGGAGAGGAGGAGACGTGAGCGCGCGGTCGTCAGAACCCCGAACTCTGGTTCGAATGATTAGTGGGTAGACTTAAAGCCAGACGCCTTTGTTCCACTGCACTCGTCGAACGCAACTATCGAATGCGAGAGCCAAACGCCGGACGCCGGCGTTCCGCGTTCTAACGCGTTCGACGACTGTAGTGGAAACAAAGGCGTCTAGCTTTAAGTCTACCCACTAATCATTCGAACCAGAACTCAGGGTTCTGACGACCCCGCGCGCTCACGTCTTCTCCTCTCTCTCACTTAGTCCACGCAAAGCAAGCGTATAAGTGTTTTTTTTTTTAACGTTTCATATACTTACTATACTTCGCTTCATACACTTTATGTGCAACTCATTCGAAGTCACTCGCGCGAGCATTCAGCATCTAATTTGCACATAAGCACATGCAAAAGAATAGCAAGATAAGGGCCGGCTTGCTAGAAACAGCGCCCAGCCGAGACTAAGTGAAAGAAAGATATTCAAAGATTCAGCACCAACTCTCCCAACAGTGAGCATCGATTGCACAGTACGTGGTCTCGCATGTTTCGCGTCGAACGGAAGAAAAGATAGGCGTTTAGTGGAAACGCCTTTTGGAACAAGGCGCCGTTTTTTCTAGCCAGTTGCTTAGGAGAAACACCTGCTAACTAGATTGAAAAAGAAAACAAACAAACAAAAAACCTAATAAAGTTATAGGTTTAATGAACTACAAGACACTTAAGACTGCTAACGTGTTGGAACGCGAAACCATTCGTATACGTAGCGTATCCCTACGAGCTGCGCGCCGCGCTGAGCCCGGACGGGCTACCTCTGTGGAGGCTGCTCGGCTGGGCTCTGCTGCCGGCCGCTCTGCAGAGCCCGGCCACCCTCTCCCTCTTACCGGCGGCCGGGCCGCTGCGCCACGGAGAGGGCTTCTCTGTGGGGTGGCGTTCCTTGGAACTATGGAGCCAGTGGGAGTTTATCCATCAGTTCGCGGCTATACAGACTACAGGCTTCGCTCCATGGGACAAGGGAATTTAGGTGCCGTTTGGAGCTGCTTCAAAAGCTGATAACGCTGGTTCGCTCCATGGGACCAGTTAATGCTTTCGCATTAAAAAGATTAGATCTCAGGTAACGCATATACACACTGAGAGAGGTACTGCACATACGAGAGCTTCTTCAGTTCGGCTTGCCTCATTTTGAACTTCATGAATTATTCCTTCCTCGGTTTGCTGTCATTCGAATAATAAGAAAAATTATTTCCAGTTCGCCATGGTAAGTGACGCACTGGGGATAATAATAATACATAAACATCTCGGTGCTCCGACATTTCAGCACCACAAGCCCTTCCGCTGAGTTACAGCAATAGCCTGACTGCATCTTCAACGTCACGCGTGAATCGCGTGATGCCCATGTTGACAAACACGAATGATGGTCACATGTAGTGTGGCAACAATGAGGAATCGCCTGTACAAGCGTCTCTTGTGAAACATCCGGACTTTATTTGCGTCATATTCTCTGACCGGCATCTAGTGAATAACGAAACCGATGGGCTTCTACACATTTATGTGGGGTATATGAATTCGTTGGTTTTGTAAGCGAGAACGACTGAAAAGCCTCTTTTTGTCTCCCGTCTGAACCAATAAACGACGACGTGCGACGACATTCGCGAGGTCTTTAGGCCCGATAATCTCGAAGTTCCCCTTATTTGTTTAGAACTTAGGGCTTCACGAGAACTATTATTCCCACAGCCTGTCCGTGGCGGGACACTTACGAACAGGTCAATAATGCCTATCTATGGCCTTCCGGTTGCCCGCGCTCAGACCGCGTTCCGGAGGTTGTGGCGATAAGGGGGTTAGGAGTCGGCTCTCGCTGGCTGGTTCATTCCTTTGAGTATGAGCCCGACTGGGTTCGTTGTGCCCGCTTATAACCGCTTAGGACTAGAGCACGCACTGGCACACTGGCGCCATTTATCGCCCTGGAGCACTTCCCATCTCCGTATATATAGATGGAACAAAATCAAGCAGCACCAAAAGTGCATCGTCACGGCGCTCGTTTTCTTCGTGCCTTTTCAATCGCCGGCTAAACCAATCAGGCACAGGGAATGCCGGCGCGATCCTGCGCTCTTTTTCTTCGCGATGATTGGTTTAACCGACAGAAGCAAACGCACAAAAATGACGAGGGCGCCGCCACGCGTTTGGCGAGCGCTTCAAAACGAGATATCGAAGAGCGCGAAGCATCTCGGTAGATCCGGAGCGCCCTCATGCCGTCACCCTGTCATGCGGGGTCAACGTTATTTGATTAGCTCAGTTACAGAACTATAAACGCTCACCACAACTCACCTCCCGCAATTCTACGTACCGGACGGCTGCTATGCTGCAGTGCATTCTATTGAATATGCACGTTTCGAAGCACAGAGTGTAGATGGCATTTTACCGTATTCTATGGAACACACAGTTACGAAACGACAATCTAGATGGCGCTTCAAACGACGGGAGGCGGACTGAATTGAGTGAGGGGGGTAACCTTTCCGCGGGTGTTCTACAACTGAGGTAATTTAGTAACGTTGTGAGGGGCCAAGCGTAACGTAGTTGCGTGTTTTGCCACTTGGAGGCGTCAACGCGTTGTAATCTCGCTCAGTCGAAGTACCCGAGGGCTGTATAGCACATATCATTGGGATTACGGAGCCGGCGGAGCTGCGTCGTGTGTGTAGAGTTGTTCGACCAACGCGACGAGAGCAGTGGTTATATGATGACATTAATGAGGGCGGAGACGCCGCCGCATCACTAGTGGCCAGGACGATCGAGAAGCGAATCGGCCCAGGGCCGTGTTTGTATGACCCGTCTGCCTGGTCGTCGTTGTCCGTAACACGATACGATCTTACTACGAGAAAGGTACGTACAATAGCTAAGAACAAATCTGTGTTCACGAATCAAAATAATCGTAAGCCGAGGTGTCTTACGCGCTTTTTAAGATCCAGTCGAACTTTAACGATTACGCTTCGCCAAAATTCAAGTTCCAATCGCACACACCTGAAATTGGGGACTCGATTGTAGTTTCGAAAGAAGTTTTTCGTCTATCTTTTTAAAGCTCA
The DNA here is from genome assembly GCF_016920785.2 of Ixodes scapularis. Taxonomy (NCBI): domain Eukaryota; kingdom Metazoa; phylum Arthropoda; class Arachnida; order Ixodida; family Ixodidae; genus Ixodes; species Ixodes scapularis. Next base: position 97,108,914 of record NW_024609846.1, read on the forward strand.
AATCGGAGATAGTGAAAAATAAAAAAAAAAAAAAATAAAGCAAAGTTGGAGGGGTGCGATGAGCGGGATAATCGCGATAATTAATACTTTTAACGAAATATATAAAGAATGACCACCTGGGACAAGCTCCCACACCAGTGTGCAGATGACGAACACCCAAAAAGGCATTTGGAAATGCACGGCTGCCGTTTTTAATTTATCTTTAATATGTAACTTAAGGCCAAAAAAAAAAAGGACAAATCTTTTTTTTTTTTTAATTATGCTCGCGTGCCCATGGAATTTCAGGTATGTTCGTTTGGAATACGAATTTTGCGAGGCGTGCCAAATGTGTCGGTCCTTACGGCCGCGCCCTGTACAAACGCCAGAAGCAAGCTGGAGGCAGCCAGAGACATATGTACTTGCAAACAACTTCTGTAAGCTATAGGCGTCTTTCGAACTCAACAATAAACCTGGGTCGAAATCGTTGCGGTCGTTCTTTAGAGTCGCATGACGCAAAGAACCGGTTTTCTTCCGCCACCACCGATAGCAGCTGACGGTCGCGTGTTTACCTAAGGATGACCCCATACCGGAAGACGAGGATCCGAGACACCGCCGCCGGCAGCGAAAGTGGGGCCTCGAGATGTGTGCCATGACTACGTGCTGCGATTGTCGATAAAAGGATGCGCTTTTATCGGCGAACGAAGACCTTGAGGGCGGCCGTGCAAGGTCCGCGGTCTTTAGAAAGACGGCAAGGAGAGGGCGGGGGCTGCGCCTCCCTTTGTCGCGGCCTCATTCTTCAATCTGAATCTTAATCTTGATTTGCACGAGCCTGTTTGACGCCAGTATTGTTATACTGGGATTCCATAGTTGGACGCGTGAATAGTAGGGCTGGGCACCTAATCGATTAACCTACTAATTAATCGATTGATTGTTTAATCGTGATTAATTTTTTGAACCAGTATAATCAGTTACAAATAACAAAAAAAAATCAAAAATTCAGCGCTTTTGCTGCGCAAACGTGGATGAGTATAGACCTGTATGGAGGCAAATTTTAGATGAAATTTTAACCTAAACTAGATTCTAGGGGGAAAATTTGTATCTCCTATCAAATCGAGAAGGTTATACGTGTCCCGGTCACTTTAACGCCGTGCAAGTGTACATTAAGCGCAGCACAGACTATTATGAACAATTTTAGGAGTTCGCTATTGCCGGCGAGTATCAACGAGCCCCTTTATTTCTGCGGATGAAGTAATACTTTTCGAGTGGGTCCGTCTTTTGACTGTTCTCAACTGCTCATCAAGGTTGATTTAAAATTTAAAATTAAACATTTGGCCATTTATCGCCTATGCAGCAAACGCAAAGCATGTAATGTTTACTTCTTAAAGGAGCGATGCATAAATTTTTGTACTGTGCACAAATACCGCTTAAATCGGATCCTTAACGTTAATGACCTATGAAACACGCGTTCGTTTTTCACCCCACGCAATAGAAGTCCCAGAAAAAAAAAATTAAGAAAAACGAGCAGCGTTCACCCCCTCAACTCGCAGCCAGAACAAGCGGCCACGCGATCTGGAGCCGATTATATGCCGCCAGTGTTGATCATAGCCACGCGCTGGGGTTGGCAAAGCGCAGGACACGCGCTGAGTTCCAGACATTGTTATGGCTCGGCTGTTGTCGTCGTTGCAGCGATTGGACACGGGTCACTACCCGAATGCTTCTCGAGCTAGCTAGCAAGTGTCACGAGCCCAAGTCGAGTGCCCACGCAATGCTCGTGTCCAATCTATGAACCGCATTCAAATATCGTCACTTGGGTGTACTGCGATCCCCGAGTTACGTCATCAAATTTCGCAAAGGAGAGATTGAACGAAAATAATTGCTTTTGTCCTTGAAATTTCGCCGCAACAAAGGAGTTTCTTGGCCAATGGCGTTGCGTGTGAGTATCCTTGAGTCCCAGGTGTGCCAGTAAGCTCGTGTAGAGAGAAAAACATTCCAATTGAATATCGTTGCACAGCTCCTTTAAAAAACGATTATGCATGAGAATGAACGAAACCGATTAATGGCATAATTATTCGATTAAAGGGTGGCGATTAATGTGGATAAAAGTTTTAATCGACGCCCAGCCCTAGTGAATAGTAATTCTTGTTCATGTGTTCACGGGCAACCTGTACACGTCCGCCATCTTACGACGTAGTTTTCTTTATCGGCGAATTTCGCGCTGCTTGCCGCCAAACGCCAAAGGCAGCCCTCGTTTTCTGTTTTTTTTTTTTATATAAGCTGAAGGGCACGAGCGTGTTGGGTGTTCACGCATTTGTTTCTCCCGTCCAACGTTGGTCCGTCCGAAAGAAGTGCGTCATCTCCATACTCCATCTCAAAATCACCTGCAGTGCGGACAAAGGCATAGGCACGAGCGCGTTGCTTTGGAAATTGCTTCCTATAGATCTTTTCTGCGAGTACGCCGCCATCTTGAATTGACGTCACTTCCAGTATGGGCGAAAACATTGTTTTGCCTTTGCCACGCCAATAGAAGGCATTTAGGATATAAGCGCAACCGTCACACTTTCTCTTTTTGCCTCCCCTTTATTTTTTTACTGTTTGCAGGTTGAAACGTTGGATTATTTTTTCGTCGCCCATACCGGATATGCCTACTAGGTGGCTGGGGACGAGACTACACAGAAAAGGTCTATACACGGGTTTTCGTACAAACGAAAGAATTCTGCTGAGCCCACGCGCCTGTGGCTTTGCCTTTAGTGCAGACATTCGTGAGATGGATTAAAGACCTTCCCCCAAAAAAAGGGCTCCTGGCCGATTCTATCTTCAGTGTTCGTGCGTATGGCGCGTAATTTGCTTGCCTTGCGAAGCGACGAACATGCGCGTGCTGGGCTGAGGAGATCGGAAGCTGGGCTGAGGAGTTGTAAATATTGGAATGGTGTATGCGGAGTGCAAGTTCGTCTGCTTCCTGCGCAGGGGTCGCAGTGACATCAGAACGCCTACCTCTGGTTGGAAGGATAGTGGGTAGACGTCAAGGTAGGGAGCGTTGATGTCTACCCACTATCCTTTCAGTGGGAACCAATGAAAGCTCCGCGTCCTGACGTCACTGCAACCCGTTTGCAAGAAGCAGACGAACTTGCGCTCTGCATAGACCTTTCCGAAAAATTGCTCCTGGCCGGTTTCATATTCAGTGCCCCCCCCGTGTAGGGGTGTATATTCACACGAAGGAGAAATGCCGGGGATTACTCCCCGGCGCGCGCGCATCACGAGACGAAAACGCGCGGCTCTTGTGGAGAAATCCCTGGTATTTCTCCCTCGTGTGAATACCCCTTTAAGGTGCGTGATTTGCTTGCTCCGCGAAACGACGAACATGTACGTGCTGGGATGAGGAATCGTGAATATTGGAATGGTGTATATTTCCCGAGACTCAATAGAGCAACAAACGGAAACAGCCGAAATAAACGCGCCTCAAGCACGTGCAGCACGCATGCGAAGATGTCTTTGGTAGGCTTGCAATCCCTAGTGTTTAAACACGAGCCCGCTGAGACTGCGAGCCTGACAAATATTTGCTGCCCAAACCACCTTCGCGTGCATGCTGCACGCGAAGACTTGCCGGGTTCCGATTGTTTCTGTTTGTCGCTCTCAGGGAGGGGGGGCTCGGTTGCACACTGTGCTCGGGCCTAAGAACAAGGGCGGTAAGTGTTGCCGGCTTCCACGTGCCCCCATTCATCAAGAGCAGAGGAGACAGGCTCCCTCCCCCGAGTCTGAGAGTACAAGACAGAGCTTTGGCTATCGTCTGCTTTCTGAAACCCGTGCGAAAAAGAGGCTGGTCTTTGTAGGGCGTGCAAAGAGGAGTCTTCAGATAAAGAGCTAGAAAAGAAAAAAGAGAGAGAGAGAATACGAGCTCGTAGTTCACACGTCAGAGTGACGTGTCTCTTTGCGCTTCGTCATCACTTTGTGTATACTTTGAGGGGGAGGGGAGCCGAGTAGAGGCAAAGCTTTCGACGCCCCCCCCAACTGCAATCAGGAGGAAGGACCCTGACGAGGGTTTGGTTTCCGAAGCGTCAGCGTGCTCTTCTCGCACCCCTCCGACAACTCTTTGCTGAGGCGAGGTGAACGGCCTCGCCGCGGCTCGTCCTATCATTCCACCGAGGAGGGGGCTTCCCCCGTGCAGATCACGTGGCGGGTTGCCCCGTGACGTCACGAACTCGAGAGGCCCCGACCGAGATGGATGAGGGCGTCGAGAAGGAGGGCCGGGGTTGCCGGACGCAGAAGAGATCGAGTTCCTCAGACGGTATATAAGGGTGGTTCTCATTTGAACCCGCTCGCATTTCTACCTTCTCGTTTTCACCTTCGCATTTCAACCCAGCGCAAAACGACTTTCGATTTTCTCCCTTTCTCACTTAAACCGTTCTCAAAACAAACTTTCGGGCTTTGACCATTCTCAAAATGACTTTTCTCATTTTAACCGTTCTCAAAACAAACTTTCGAGTTTTGACCATTTTCAAAACGACTTTTCTCATTTTAACATTTCTCCTTTCTAACCTTCTGGTTTTTACCATTCTCGAAAATACTTTTCTTCTCGTTTTCAACTTTCTCATTTCAAACTTACTAAAAACATTCTTCCTTGTTTTGACCATTCTCAAAACTACTTTTCTCATTTTAACCGTATACATGATCAGGCTAGGGAAAAGCAATAATTTCAGCATACAATCACGGCAAACCGAAATAAAGGATCCAATGACATTATGAAGTCCAGGCACCTGAAGCTTTATTATAGCCTTGAAATGCTTCTTGGAGAATGACGTCTAGAGTGCATGCCAATCCATGGCATGACGGACGACGCAAGGCAAATGTACAATGATCGTAGATCTGTATGACCACTCCGACCCCGGTTGTAAATAATGCAATATCCTCACAGGGCATGCCAGGTGAGCACAATTTGCATCCAATGATTCATGACTAAAATGAAAAAAACTCTGTGACTGGTAAGAAAGCCCTCAAGGCACGCAACATCGCACCCGCACATTTCAAAAAAAAAAAAAAAAAACACAAAAAACAAACAAAAACGCTGCAGGGTTAGCTTGCTAGTGCCCATCATGCCGTATTACACCTGAGGCTGCGGTGGAAGAAATCGGAAGAACTTTCAGTAGAAGGAACAAACACAGAGAACGTCTCATTGAGACGTTCTCTGTGTCTATTCCTTCTACTGAAAGTTCTTCCGATTTCTTCCACCGCAGTCTCAGGTGTAATACGACATGATTAACTACCACCAGCTCGCCTGCACTCTCACCGTCTTTTCACTTGCTAGTGCCGTTATCTCCCTTTGTGACTTTCCGAGGACGAAGGCATTCTCTGGCCCTTGAATGGTCCGCGTTCTGTTGCTGCGGTCATCTTAGATAGTTTGACGAATCACCTACGTTGATAATGCTTTTAGGAACAAAGCTCCAGAATAAAGTCGAGCATGGGATCGCATTGTGGTGCGATGACTAACTTTGCAGCAAAAAGTGGTTGGTATATACGCCTCGAGAAGAGTCGTTCAGCAGCCTAACGATTAGCGAAACGGTTTGAATGGCATAATGCTTTGCGAATCGCTTGTAACGTGACGGTATGGAAAACAAAACATTTCTGTGGACATATTTCGAATGCAATAGATCCTATGAAAAAGGGTTAACATTATTCATGCGGGGGTGGGCACAGGATCGCTGGCCGCACCCTGCTGGTGGTGCTTTTGACTGGTTGCGGCGGCGCTTTGTGAGCGACGAGGTGCACAGTAGAGCGAGAGACCCGCCGCGGCTGCTGCTTTGTGATGTTGCCGGTGCAAGGACATTGAGGCACCCTAGCCGGTGCGGGCGGTAAGCGATCGCCAGCTAGCCTTGGTGTGGAACATGACATTAAGTGTTCGCATCGGTGCAGTCTGGCACAGGTAGACCACGAAAATGGATCGACAAACATGTTTGAATTGTAATAATATGTACAATGGCAACTCTGGCGGGATTTTGTTTGTTTTGTGCGCTTGTTTTGTTCTAGATCCGGGTATTTTTTTTATCAAATAACAATTGCTATGGAGCAGCCGGCACTGTTATAAGAGTGCCAACATCTCCATTATTTTTATTCATTTATTAACATAGAAAGAGAGAGACTGGTTGAAATTCCAAGAGCACTCTAAAAGGGATGACACGCAAATTGTCAAACCACATGTTTAAACGATGCAGGTTTAAACGCCAAGCATAGTGTTTTGAGACGGAGTTTAATTAAACAATAAGGATTTAAATGAGAGCGGGTTCAACCGAGAGGGGCGTAAATAAGAAAAGGGTAGAGCGCAAAGAGCGTTAGGCGATTAGTTTTGAAATACAAGGCTCAAGTGAGAATGGGTTCAAATTAGAAAGGGCCGAAACACGAAAGGTTAAAATGCAAAGGATATTTTGGGATTGGGTTCAAACGAGGAGGGTTCAAATGAGAGTAGGTTCAAATGAGACGGGTATAAATGAGAAAGAGTTGAAACGCGAAAGGTTAAAATGCGAAAGGCGTTTTGCGAATGGGTTCAAACGAGAAGGGTTCAAATCAGAATGGGCAGTTTCGAGATACATAGTGGCGGTCCATGTGTGGGAGCTGTCTGAAACGAGACCTCGCGACACTGTCAGCGCGAACAGGACTTGGGCGCTTTAGCGCATTTTAGTATAGCTGGCGGGCATATACGCCGCGGTCGCGCTGCTCACCCATCCTACAAAAGGCAGTATGCGGACACCGTCTGAGCCATGTTTGTTCCTGCCGGTCCTGTGTAGACGGGTCATACAAAGACCGTCTGCAGACGTGTTGCAAGCGATACATATTAAGCGCTTTGAAGATTCTTGGGGCTTGTCCTCAGGCGTAATTCTGTCATCGTGTCATGCAGCGAACATTGCGTCTTTGGTATGACCCACGAGCAGCGTGACTCCGGCTTTAGGTTAGTACCCGAACTGGGCACTTTTCGCCACCACTATAGTAGTTTCGATGGCTCTCCTCCGGTATTCAGAGAAAAATAGAGAAAACCGACGAGCGTTTGTTAGAGCTGACAGTGTCGCAGTGGCGTGAGGTTTTTGTTTCTCTTATTAAGTTCGACGAGAAAACGGTCGATCGAGAGCGCGTTATTTTATCAGCCGCTGAAGGGATGAGAGCGGCAGGGGAGGAATTTCAGCTGCCCCGCCTGCAGCGGATGCTTTCTACCTTCGATAACGCTTCGACTTCTAGTGAACCTCGAGCGTGCGGGCGCGACCGAAGCACGCGCTAAATCCAACAGGCGCGTACTGGAGGCCCAGCCTTCGAAAGGGACGCCCCCTCGTTCTCACCTTGTCGGTGACTAGGCTGTCTTTGCTGGCAGCTGGAAAACGTTTATACCAAGACTTCATTGGGAATGTTCCGTGTATCGAGATCTCTCGTATTGGTATAAATTACCCGCCTTAACCCGTCGTGAATTAGAGGAAATCGTATATAGGTTCTACCCACAAAGCTAACAAGGCCGTGACGTAACGTGCTCGGAGCTATACAAGCGTGTTTACGAACAGCTTGAAAACTGACAAACTAATGACCGTGTTTCTGGGCTTTTAAACAAGCGCGAGAACAGCTATTAGCCCCGTGCACGACCGAAAGTGTCGCTGTGGTCGGCCTTCCACGATTGGACGAACGCTGACTATGACGTAGGAAAGGGGATTTATCATCGACGGAAATAAGAGGAATGAAAGAACTTTAATTTTGACGGTGTTGGCAGTGTTGCTTTAAGAGCTCAATGATGTCAAGCTTCCACCGTGCTAATTACGAACACCATCGAACTTGTTGTTTGCAAGGTAATGACGTAACAAGGGGGAACCATAGGAGGGCGCCACCAAAACATATCGCCGCTAATTCTAGTAGCCGGCTAGTATGGGCGCAAGCATGTGAGTGGTCTTGGATATGAAATGAAATAAACTGGGCGGCGGCTGTGGTTTGAGTGCCTGTGTGTCGGTCTAACGCCTATAGTCAATGAAAGAAGGAGAACGACAGTGAGGTGCTTCAGTTGTCCCGCCCCCAGCGTGAGCTTCGAATACCTTCGATAACGCTCGGGCGTCTCGTGAGCCTCCGGCGTGCTCGCGCAGCCGAAGCACGACGAAAGGCAGCGAGCGCGTGGGCCGGGCGTTCGAAAGAGATGCATTCCCGTTCTCGCCTTGTTGGCGACTCTACGGCGAGAAATCGGGGGAGAGGAGGAGGCGAGACCGGGCGGGGACGTCAGAACACCGAGCTCCAGTGGGAACGTTTAGTGGGTAGAGGCAAAGCTAGCTGCCTTCATCTCAAATCACTCTTCGAACACGTTCGAAAAGTTAGTAGAGGTTAAGGCAGCTATGGGGGTGTGATGATGTGACTCAATGTGGAAAAGAAGATGGAAACGAAGAAGGGAAGTTTTGGGGGTGCGTGCAGAGAGCGCGTGAAAGGGACTGGCCGAAGAGAACGTGGAGAGAGCGGAACGACACTATCGGCCAGGGCAATCGGCGGCCTCCTACTGCTGACCAGCAGCCTGTTCCAGCGAGGGCAGCGCATAGAAACCTACGCTGCCCGGCTTCCTACTGCGCGAGCACTGGTTGCGGTGACTTTTGGGACCGCCGACGGAAGCCAACCGCACCCGCTCCTGACTTCCAGCCACAACCGTCGGCCGACAACGACAGCTCCAGACGCAAGACCCGCTGCTGCGCATGATGACTCAAAGACATGGTGACAGTTGCGTTTTCCTTGCTTCCATTTTTTTTCTACTAAGTTTTCCTTTTTTTTTCTTTTAGTATAACCATATGAACTCTTTGATTTCTTTTGTAAATACATGTTTTAAGAAAAACGAAGGACATTGTATCTTGTCAATTATTAACCACAAAGAACCCCGTGACAGGGGGTTTGCGTCTAACCACTAATCGTTCTCACGTCCCCACCCGCTCTCGCCTCCTCCTCTCCCTCGATTTCTCGCCGTAGAGTTTATTATTCTTGAGATGCACACGGCAAGACTTTGGCACTGCATTGCTTACGCAGTGACCGCTACACTATTAAAGTTTTTTCGGTACATCCCACCATGTGTGTGAAATGCACCGTGAAAGTTTGGGGCCACAGGATTCTTAAAAGAACACCGTCAACCCTTACAGTCTCGGAGTACGCGGGTCTCGGTCGACGACAGCTTGATCCCTTTTAGGACGTCGTAGTGAGCGCTTGGCCAATTGCGGGAAACGGACCACAGCGACATTATGGAGTTCTCATAGACCGCGTTTCCTTCTCCGCTAAGCTCTCCGCAACGAAGACGTCGTTACTGCGCCTGCGCGACGATGGCCTTGACTCTGGAGTTCAGGGTATCGTAGCGGGTTGCGGAGAGATTTGCGGGACGGTGAAAACGATACACGAAAACTCCCTACTTTTTTGGTCGCGCACTTCGCCAAAACTCCATCTCACGTCGTGAGTACGACGGTAGGCCCAAGTAAGCGAGCATAGATCTGCAGAAAGCTCTGTTTTCTCTCGCACTCGCACAAGGAAATGCACCGTCTAAAGATACGCGCACTAAGAAAAGAAAGAGAAGGAAAAAGGCAGAAATTGCGTGTTTTCCTCCCTGCTACTAACACGCCCCCCAAGTGGACTCGAAAAAAAGGGAGGAACAAAACGTTTTCCTCCTTCTCCGGGCAGACGGGAGAAAGCTTCCGGCCTCCCGCCCCATCTTCTTTCGGTTTTGTTTTTCGGGCACCCGTTGCGTTAAATAAACGCTGTTGATGATCGAGCGGCAACGGCGGCGAAGGTCAACGGTAATTCAGTCTCGAAATTCAAACACGTAGCACCTCGGCCACATTGAAGTGTTTATTACTAATTGTGTGAAACGAACAAACAAAGCCGTTAGTAGCAGCGAAGTTTCAGAACAATGCCAGCAGCGTTACGTACTCTGGGCTAAGATGACCGCCTGGTTGCGAGCGTCGCACGCGTGGTCTCGGTTGTTTTGTCGTTATGGCAACGTCGCTGCCAAGACTGGCAGATTCCGCTGCCGTGTGAGGTATTTGCCTGTCCGAAAACTATGCGAACTCCTTTCCCTTGAATCACGGCAGCTTTCCGCGTAAAGACTTTCAGCATGCGACCACAATTCACTCGATTTAAAGCCGTCATTTTGCGATGCAGACGAGGGAGGAACTTTGCTCCACCGTTTGCAGGGACGAACGTTGCACCGTTTCTAAAGGAACATGAGGGACAATATGTACAGGGGGAACAGCGCACCCCCTAACAGTCACTCAAGTCCACGCACACAAAAGAAAGATACACTTACGCAGCGCTGACTAACAACTCTGGTATATTTACACTGTTTTCTTCTTTTTTCTTTTTGTGGATTATGGACTAGGGCCAGGGAGAATAATTGGTCTTTTTTTTTTCTTTCAGTGGGAAGCTAAACCGAAAACTAACTAAATTGAGATTAATGTAAGTCTAGGTAGTCTAGTCCTTTTTTGTGATAAGGTTAAAGACAGAGTACTCTATCATTATGTCTTGCGATATCTCTGCCTCAATAATTTCTCTTGTTAGCTGATTGTGGTGCTTGCCTAGCACGACGCAGTTGCTCAGCAGCACTGAGTAGCCAACGTCTCGACAGTGAATGACTAAATGTCCGGAGTCTTTGTTGGTGAATCTGTTCTTATGTTCACGTAGGCGATCGCTGAGACACCTTCCGGTCTGACCAATGTATATTTTTCTACACATCCCCAGCCATTCCTGGACTCGGTCTCCTTGCACCCTCTCTTCGCTATTCTCAGCAAAACGCAGTAAAATGATTTTTTCAGCCAAACTACTGCAGAAATTCCTACGTTTTCCGGGATATCTATAGAGGGCACTAATACACTCTCATTTAATACCCACTTGAACCTCGGGATTGTATACTTTTTATTCCTGGGCCCGATATACTATTGTTGCATTGGGTCCTATGGGCCACTTTGACAAAATTTTAAATTTCTTCTCACTGAAATGAAGAATCGTAATGTTCCCGAGGAATACAACAGCTGCCGACTCATAGCACACATAGAAGTTAAAATTTCGGTATTTTAATTAATACTTTATATTCCTCGAGACTTTCAAATTCGGCCCGGTTTTTGCCCCTGTAAAGTTAGCACTCCGCCGTGCACAAAGAGGTTCGCGGCCAAGCTACCTTTACATGGGCTTATCGAAGAAAAGATTTGTGCGTTGCGTTTGTGACAGCATATTGATTAAGAATGTGGCGTTTATAATATGACAATATATTATTTAGATGCTTACAATCAAAATTTGTGCCCTGGATTTCAAATATAAGCAATTGGTATAAAGGGACGTGACCGCACAAATTATGGCCACTTGACCATCTGACTACCATTGTCCCGCTATTTCCAGGTTCTGACAAGGCAATGGTCGCGTGAAAACCCATGGAAAATGGTCACGTGACCACCGATTAACAATGGTCACGTTCCCTCACGGATCATAGCCATATGACAATGGCTGCGTTTACATGGATGCGACCGCTGCGCATCGAATCGAGATTTGACAATTTTGGTTGGTACCAGATAGGTAGAAGAGGAAGAAGCAGGAAGACAAGCTGCGTGCGATTGGTCCCTGCTCGATTTGATGCGCTACGATCGCATTCATGTAACCGTAGTCAATGTGGCCATCACTCGAAACGGGCAGTGGTGGGAATTGAACCCAGGATCCCTGGGTTCTGCAGCGCGAGCTTTCGCTCCACGTGCTCCAAGCTGGTGTGCGCTAGCCCACTTGGCCACCGATGGGCGCACTCCGATGTCAGCGTGTAGAAAGGCCGTACATTTTGAAGAGTCACTCGCCGGTAATGTCGGCAAGATAAACCGATAATCAGCAGGAAGTTCCAAAGCCCTATCTCCGCAATCAAGCATGGCCGCTTGCTCAGCACCAACAGAGCCCATGATTCAGCGTTCGATTTTGACGACGTTCGATGGAATGGCCACGAAGACACGCTTGCACGGCTTGACAAAAAGCAGGGGTTTATATTTCGCTATCGCGTTCCACTCTTAAAGGCGAAGATTAAGCGTCCCCCTATAATTTTTCTTCTTCGTGGAAGGCATGGCACACCACCACGAGAACGCCAAGTAAACACCGATGCGACCGCAAGCCCCACCGGTTTAGGAGCCACGAATAAGGTGTTTTAGAAGGATCATAGAAGGGAAAATATGTTCTTGTACACCTTGCCATGGAGCAACTTGACCGCGTACGGCGCCCCTATGTACAGCGCCAAATTTACTCCTAGTGGCATCAACCCGCAGAGGGATCACACTGCCCAACCGGAAGGGACCGCGCTTTTCACTCCTCCCCTTTGTTTCTTCTTTTTGTTTAATATATCGGTGTGTGTATGTTTATACAACCTTAACTTACCCCCAAGTTCGTAGATGTGGCTGCCCCCGAAGCCGAACATCGACTTGCTCAAGTAGCGCGCTTCTGGATCCACCTTAACTTGAGACGACATTGAACCGAGCTTCAAGCGAACGTGAAGGGCCAAAATTCGAAGACTGGGTTTGAACTACGTTGAACGCGACTTCGTAGTCAGTTCAACTTGGCGGCTTGACGATGTGATTTCGCACATGGGATCGCCGCGTTCGACATGTGTCCCCTTCACTTGCGGCGTTGCCTTCGGTGATGGGTATTTTTCGCCAAGAGAAGCGGTCATCTTTATGTGATCGAATGCATCCCACCGGGATGTGTAGTAAGGAACGACAACGGCGCGGTAGCTGTTCGGCCGCAGCTTGACCGAGTGATCCGAACGACGACAACAGGCGGCTCCCGCCGATACTAAAGCTGTTGCTCGTCACGCTGCCATTTTTCGCTGGGCAAAATATTTTTATCTGTCGACCTTTCACAACTGACGGCTGCCGTGCAATCGGGAGAGTGACGCGTCTCACCGCAAGACATCCGTCGCTCCGACGGCTCGTACCCGTTGACTTTCCTGGCGCTCCCGAAATCATCCGTCTCCCTGAAGTAACCGGGTTCACGCTCGTGTGAATCAAGAACCGGGGGGCGATTATGCAGACAGTTATCAGAACGTCCAAAGCAGTTTACTGCATAAACTATCAGGTGGGTTTCCCCGTTTACCCTAGCTGTTCCAGAGCTTCTGACGTGAAAACCTTGAGCAAGCATCTCTGCTCTGCAAGTACGTTTACTGATGCAAGCTCTTGACCCCGTATATGTAAAGTAGGCTTCCTGTATGGATACTTACAGTTTTTCCCAGTTTTGTCTTGTCTGTGCTGAATTACTCGTTTTTGTTGAAAGTATATGATGTGTACTTGTCCCTTGTGTATGCAAAATAAATATGGAAAATCAGTAATGCTTCCTACAGATTGGTGCTGCCAGGCGCTTCAACCTCTCAAGTCATCTTAACATTGTCAAATTACTGTTTAGAACAGAATTGGTCATAGAGCTGTTGAACACCCTCCCTGATCTATGAGACACCTTCTACATCTTACAGTTCACACACATTTAGACAATCTTTGACGTGTTGCTTCATTACTGTATTTTTTCGCTAGCTGTTTACCACTAAGCATCACATTTATCGAATGACATCTCCCTGATAAGTTTGTCGAATGGATTTGCGGAAGGAGACAAAATGAGCATGTCTTTTTCTTGATTGTTCACTTGCACTAAACTAAATTTCACACCCATGCTACAACGTTAACTCAGAGCAGAAACCATTATCTGCATGCAACTCCTGGGTTCCTCAGCTCGAGATTTCGCTCTACGTGCTCCGAGCTGATGTGCCCTAGACCACTCGACCACCGATTCCCCACCTCCCTATCTAGTACTCCCCACTATTCTCCCTACAGTCCCTCTCGGCTTCACTGCACACCCTACAGTTGGTAAACTTCATAAACAATGTTTTAGGGCCCCTGTAATGTAAAATAGACGTGCCTCTGTTTCTTCAGTAGAATATTAGAGACATTCAAGGTTTTATATAGCCCTAGCTAGTTTTGCAGCCTTAGCTAGGCAAATAACGACACAGTCAGTTGAAAGCCTGTGACTCGGTCGGTTTATATGGTCACGAGAGCGCTCCCAGTCTCGAAACCAAAAGCACGCGGTAGCTCGTAGCGCTCGCAGGCTTGCCCGCCAGCTGTGTCCCGGCATATACATCACACTCCGTCCTCCTTAGACGTAGTCACCGTATCTGACTGGTGCTCGACGCGCCCGGGAGCTCAGCCGCGTCGCAGGTGACGCGGAGGATCCCACTGACGGCGAAGGGCACACAGGGTGAACGTCATCGTCTGTTTAGTGCTGTCTAGTTTGTGCTTGGTCTGGACCGATCACGCCCGAATGCATGCCATGGCGATCTTCTTGGGACCTGTCCCAAACTTGTTGTGGCGGTTGAATCTTCCAACAGCTCGTATTCGAAGCGCGATGTCGATTATGATTCAAATTCTGCCTGATTTGACCCCGCTCGGTGTCGACAATCCAAGATGGCGGTCCCGCGCGGCGTGCTCTGATGCCCGGCACCCACTTCCACTCGTTTGGGAACTGTCGAATCCAAACTGTTGTCCATGAATGAAGTAGTGGATATATACATTTTATTCTGGGAACTGCTTGAAAAGTGATGACTTCAGTCGATTTAGGGCCGAAGGCAATTCCCACCCGTACATCATCTACGAAGGGGTCTTGCCGGTCGACACGTGCACTGAAGTGTGTTGTTTGAGTAGAAAACGTGACAATACGCCTGGCAGGTCTTCCTTTCCTTTTTTAGTTAGAGCTTGCTTGAGCTCCCGCACCATCCGCTTAGCCTGCACATTGGTGGCCGGGTGGTAGGGGGCGCTGGTGATTGCCGTGATATAAAGCCCCTTCATGTTTTAAAAGTAGCGCAAGGTGCGTCGATGCACGAGGCTCGTGCAACGTGCAGCCCTTGGAAAGATCATGCCGGCACAGCGCAGCACTGAGCTAGATTTCACACGCCATGTTCATCCCAAAAGTGGCGCGCGGCACGTGTCTGGAGCATTTCCACAACAATGAGTGGCGCCACTTCTCCCAGGATAGAGAGGCTTTACCACGATATTATTCAAGCGATAGAACGTCGTAATTTCTTCTCAAATGAAAGCGGCTCTGTTGTCGGAACAAACTCTTTTCGGCACTCCAAAAGTGGCGAACAATATCCGTAGCTTCTTGATTACTGCGCTTGCCCTAGTAAAAAAGCCTTTTTTGCTGAGAAATTTGTAGTGTCCAGTAAACACATATGAATCATACAAGATATATAAGAACATATAAGAGCAATATAAGAACTATACAAGATATATAACAACCATAAAAGAAACTTATAAGAAACTTCGCACAAGTTTTTTATGTGGTTCTTATACGTACATATATATGTTATATAGTTCTTATATGGTTCTTATATATCTTGTATAATTCATATGTATTTATTGGACACCCTTTTTATATTAAAACTTATTATTTCATATCCGTTTCATATGTCACATATCAGTTTAAGCTAGGCTAAGTGGCACTAGGTACCGCCCAATTCATGTGCTACAAAAATATTTTTATTTGCTCACGCTACTCTGACGCCACCATGTAGATACATTACGCATGCCACTGTACTCTATTTCACCTTATGATGTACCGCAGGAAAGACTACAAGCGCGAGCTCCTTGCTTTGGGGCGGATCTCGGCGGTACAAGCCCTCGTGCATTAAGGGCAGCTGCCTACGCCATGAGCTCGCGCTTCTAGCCTTCGCTGAGGTACAACATACGGTGAAACATATACATTGAGCAATACACATACACGCGAAGCGGTCGCGCGCTTCGAATGTGATGCGGTCGCGCGCTTCGATTTCTCTGTTTATCTTGCTCAAGGTTGATACGCTACGTTTCGTAAGAATCGGGAGCAAAAACAGCATGTCCCAGAATGTTGGCCCCGAGAGAGGAGAAAGGAGTACACCACCCACTCTGTACAAGGGACAAAGGTGTTATGGTGCTTCTTTTTGCAGCCGACAGTTGTAATCGGTGGAGTATTCATTTTTTTTTTTCACAAACTTTGTTAGTAGTTCAGAAGATGACTTCCAAGTTTACTCGGTTAGCTTTTTTCTTTAGTGTGTGAGGAAAAAAGGAGACAGAACAAAGAAACCCATCATTGTGCCATATATTCATAATTTTTCTCACGGTCTGAAGAAAATAGCTAATTGAGTTAACTTGGAAGTCATCTTCTCAGCTCCTAACAGACTTTGCAGCTTGTGCAAAAACGTAAATGTCGCCTGCAAAAAGAAGCATAAGAACACTTTTCTCCAATGTACAGAAAAGGTGGTGTACTCCTTTCAACTCTCATGTAGAAAACTATACATTGGTCAGACCGGAAGGTGTCTCAACGATCGGCTTCGTGAACATAAAAACACATTCACCAGCAAAGACTGCGGACATTTAGGTATTCACTGTCGAGACCGTACCTGCTCAGTGCTGGTGAGCAACTGCGCCGTTCTTGGCAAGCACCACAACCAACAAGAGAAAACATTGAGGCAAAGAATAGCGCAAAACATAACGATAGATGTGTTGGTACTCCGTCTTTAACCTTATCACAAAAAGGACTAGACTCCCTAGACTTACATTAATTTCAATTTAGTTAGTTTTCGATTTAGCTTGCTATTGAAAGAAGAAAAGACAGGCCCCATACTCTGTCTCATCTTATGATGTACCGCAGGAAAGACCACAAGCGCGAGCTCCTTGCTATGGGGCACATCTCGGCGGCACAAGCTCTCGTGCATTAAAGGCAGCTGCCAACGCTATGAGCTCGCGCTTCTAGCCTTCGCTGCAGTACAACATAAGGTGAAACGGAATATAGTCCATAATACAAAAGAAAAGCAGAAAGCAGTGTAAATATACCAGAGAGTTGTTAGTCAGCGCAGCGCAAGTGTCTCTTTCTTTTGTGTGTGTGGATTTGAGTGACTGGTTTGCGTGCGCGCTGTTCCCTCTGTACATCTTGACCAACCAGCTAGACCGAACCTCTGTGCTAACAAATGAGGGACAAGAACGTTCCTCCCTTTATGGAGGAATATATAAACCCTTTTTTCTAGCAGTGTGCGCTCAGCAAAATTCCTCCCGTAGCTCTTGGAGACGAAGTATAACTAATGAGTTCTGATCTTAATGCTACTTATTTAAGCGGATCCACATGGTGCGACTTTCCTTGCGATTTCACCATAGCCACAAGAGCGACTTCGCAACTACGAAATCGTAAATGAAATTGCGTCACGCGAACCAGGGTTTAAAAGAAAGGATTTTACGTGCCTAATTTCAGACTTTTGATACAACAGAAGCTTATTTAAATCTGCTAAAATTAAATTTTCAACTTTTTAAAGCTATTAGAATGAACGAAACCGATTAATCGAATAATTAACCGATTAAATGGTGGTGATTAATCGGGTTAAAATTTTTAACCGACGCCAAGCCGAAGGGTAATGTCAAAGAAGAAACAGCCCACCGCAAGCTCACCTTGAGGACGAAACCGTGACCAATGGGTAAGGTAACTGCGGCGGCGACGACGACGAGGGCGACCAAGGCACTGCCGGCACAGCGACGAGTCTGCAGCGTCATCTTTCACGTGCTTTGTTGTTGTTCTCTTCGGAAGTAGCACTTTTTCCCCGACCGTCCGGCGCTATTGTTGACACCCCTTATATATAAAAAAAAGTTCCGGATGAGCGCACGAGTCACAGCGAGCGTAGCGCACCGATCGCGAGTTGCGCTTTCGAGGGGCGCTCCATGCGGCGCGCTTTTTATAGGGACTGCTCTCTCTCTCTCTCTGTCTCTTCCTCTCTCTCGCTGCGATAGAGGGGGGCAGACGCGCGCTATTCGTTATTGGTCGGCAAAGAGCGCCCCGTGATTTCTTTCCGACTCTGTTTTCTTCTCTCTGTTGTGGGGGCTCCAGCGATGCGCGTCGGGGAATGAACAGAAGAGAGATTTTGCTAACTATTGGACGCCGTCCGCATCGTCACGCCCGCTGCGGGAACGTCGCCTGGATAACGAGACTTTGGGATAGGCGCTGTGGCTATGCCTTCCGTTTCCCCTTACCATAGAGCGCAGGGGACGCTATGGGCCAAATCCAAGTCAATCCAGTGGCGTGCGAGTGTCACGGGATCTGCGGGGAGGGACCCCCAGCGACGCGCGGGGCATGTAGTCACGTGACAGGTTCGAAGAAGCTTGATTGGTTCGTAACGTCAGCTGCGGTCTATCCTAAGGTGAATCCGAGTATAATAATAGAGCGCCGTTCTCTGCCGCCTTCCCGACCTCTATCTAATCTCATTTCTTTCTACTGATCTTTTACTCCCACCCAACCAAAGATAGTTAGCACGACTCCCATCTGAGTGAGTCTACAGGGCTATCTCTTCCTTTCCAAACTCCGTCTCTCTCTCTTTCTCTCTAGGTTGTGTATGGGCCCTCCGTCCAAGTGAGAAATGAGATGGCGGGCCCTAGGGGGGTCTGCCGCCGAGGTGGCAGGATGTTGTTCTAATGACTGGGGTCGTTGGTTCAGTTTTATGGTGTTTGATGCGACCGGATAAAGGCAGCGAAAATAGGACGCAAGAAAAAACAAAACAGAAAACAATTGTCGTGTACAATTTGTAAAAAAAAGAACAAAAAAAGAAAAAGAAAAAAAAGATTTTATGCGCGTTGCGTTTTGTTGTGCTGCGTTGCCCGCAGTGTACCCAAGCTTGGTGGTGAACTACGCTTTTAGGGCACCATGCCTCAATTTGTTAGTATTCATTCATCCAGCACCGGCTTATATTTTTGCACCGATTCACGATTTTAAGAGATGCTTCTTCTGTTCCGGTAACAATCGAGATACGTTATTAACGCAGCTCTTGAACACCATAGACTATTTCTCCGTCCCGCAGTAATAATATATCTGGTTTTTAATACATAGCTTCGGATTTTCGCAGACTACGATCCCGTCGCCCCCTTGCCCAGCCCTGTCATTCGGATATTAGTGTACCGTCGTTGCCATTAAGTTCGAAATCAAACAGCAATGGAAGAAAGCCTAACGACAAGGGTAATTCCCTCCCATAAAAAGGAGAATAAGGATTGCCTGATACATTATGTGGAATATTCTGGGTGGATTCAAGCGATCCCCAAAACCGTTCTATGTTCGCGCCTTGGGTGCTGTAGATGCGAACGTGCGCTTGCACGCCCAAAAATATACAAAAAAAAAAAAAAAAACGCTTAAATGCCGATTCAAATCCGCCGAGGACATTCCTCGTTAGGCATTCCCCCGCCTGAAACTCCATACATCGCGACCCTGGAACAATATAGGGTGCCTCAATGACCTTCTGTTTAGAGTGATGCCACCCTTTGTAGTACCCGATGCCGACAGCGCGCGCTCACGGGGGGAAAATACAAAGAAATCGACGAAAACAAAATGTCGCCATAGCACAGTCAGCACCACAGACGCGTGCAGGGACACGCTCTTTCACGCGCTTCTGAACAAAAAATAAATGTAAAAGTGGGAACAAAATGGCCAGATGTCCCCACCCTAAGCAAGCGCACATGAAGGCACCCTATAGAGCAATGTATTGTGTACGTACCACACACAATCCGATTCGATTTTATTTGTGAAACGCGATGTCTTTGCGATGAGAAGCTCGCTATTAGCGCCGAGGTGTTTCGGTGGCGCTCTCTTATGGTTTCTATCCGTGGCGTCACGACTGGAATTTGCCTCGCCGTGGCGTCACCAGTTGTTATCCTGGCTACTTACCATAAGGTGCGACGACGAGTTCGGTGGTGTGTTTAAAAAGCACAGTGGAAGCTAGGAGCCACCGAAATCCGAAACTAACATTGTCAAAGTTGACAACCTGACAATGCTCATATGCCCATGGTTTGGGCAATCGTGGAAAGCTGACCGCAGCGACGCTTTTGGTCGCGTACATGCCTAATAGAGGCGCTTGTCCTTTCATCACTATGGGCAGTGCACATGCTACCCACACGGTTACGTTTTAATTTTCATAGCGCAGAAAAGCTTGGCATTGCACGTGCTTGCACCAGCAGAGGAAGTTGAAGTATCCTCACTCTGGGTTGTAAAAAAATTCCGGTAGGCGGCGAAACTTCTCGCCGCGAATATACTAGCGCATGTGAGTCAACAGGGATGGCTGTCGCTTTGCCACACTCGACGTAATATCGAGCATATATACCCTTTCAATGAAGACATGTTTTATAATAAGTTTATTTTTGGACACAGTGTCGCCGATATATACTCCATGCAGACGGCCAGCTTAACGGTACCTTGAACACAGGTCATTTTGCAAACGGCGAATCAACCCGCGCTCATGGGTCGTGACTCGCGAGAACATGCCACGTGGGGAGAATCGCAAACTGATTCGCCGCATTTAGAAAGGTCCCATAGCTAAAGAGACCTTAAGTAGGAAACGGAGTATAGTCTCACTATACTCCGCTTCACCTTTCGTTGTACTGCAGCGAAGGCTAGAAGCGCGAGCTCATAGCGTTGGCAGCTGCAGCCCCTTAATCCGCGAGAGCTCGTGTCACCCGAGATGTGCCCTAGAACAAGGAATTCGCGCTCTTAGTTTTTCCTGCGGTACATCATAAGGTGAAACATTAGTGAAATAGAGTATAAAGCGACAAACAGAAACAACCGGCACCCACTGACCTCAAGCATGCGCACTATGCACGCGAATGACGTATATTCGGCAGACTTGCGATCAGTCGTGCACTCATGCTTCAGGAGCACCGAGCGACTGCAAGCCTGCCAAAGGCACCTTCGCGTGCATACTGCACGTCTTGAGGTTGGACAGTTTTGGTTGTTTTTTTTTTTGTCACCCTAATGAGATTCGGGTTCTGAAGGCTGGATGGACTCCATGGGGCGAATATGCTCCGAAAAATCGTCGAAGTTTGCCCGACGGCTTTTGCTCTGCGCGTGGCATCAGCACAGTGGCTGCTACGTAGCGCGTCAAGCGAGCGTCCCGTCGGGCGAAGCTCGTGAGTCGTCGCATCCTGCGTTTTGCACATCACCAAAGCATACAAATGGGCGCAGGTGTTCAATCCCAGATGAAGGAAGTACTTGTGACAAAGGCCCTATTTCTTACTGTTGCTGTTTGCTTGATAAGTCTGGTTCAGACATCTGCAACGAGCGTGCTAGCTACGACTGCATTCGCTGTGATCAGAGCGACTGCAAGGACAGCTCTGCGCCGCACGTACACACTGCTGCAACAGGTGGAGCAACTCTGGCAGTCACGGCGGTCGTCATCGTGACGGCCGCCTCTCCTCCGCCATAAGCTGTCTCCGCGGTGCCACTCACTGGCGTAAGAGCAATCGAACAGGCAGTTGTTTTATAGAATGAACGTTTATTTTATTTTATATTACCAGGATACGGCTCGCAGATTTGAATAAATGAAAAAAAGGAAAGAAAAATAAGCAGTACGCCCCCTTGGACGATCACGACATTAAACACGACTTTACTATTGTACAAATTTCACCACACGCTTTTTTTACAATTACAGAAGACTATGGAACTTTAGCAGTGATACAGCAACATAGAGATATAATTTCTGGACGACATGGACGTTGCGGAAGTTCAGGAAGGCTACCATCAATAACGTTGGTTGGACGATGAGAGAGCCTGAAAATACGCATCGTTCAAACACATCTTTCAAAACAGTACGCACTAGTGATACCTTCAACTTGAGCACACGCATGAAGTACACAAAATAAGAAATCCGTGCGATGTTCGAAGACAGAAATACAAAGAGAGAAAACCAGTGTAGTCGAGCTACACAATCTCAATGGCACGAGCATTTCTGCTCTCTTTTCTGTGATATGCTGGTTTACCATTGCGAAACACGACGAGAATTCACAGTCGAGGATAGCGCTTTACGCGAAGAACGATGAGCTTCCACCAGACCGACCGTTCCGACGATCACCCCCGACGCCATATTTCTTAGCAGATAGCATAAGCCACGACCGGCATGCAACGCGCGCGGCCGAGCTCTCGTGGACCCACAATTGATCTGTCGTTGCGGTCGCTCCACTCGTCCCCAAAGTATCAAAAAGGTTCAGCTTTACTGAACTATTTGCGTCGTGAAAAATACGCCAGTTTGACTCTTCGTTGCCATGGTAACTCTTCGCTCCTACCGGTCGCCTTCGTGCCTACTCGTTCTGGTCGCTCTGAACGCAAGTGTCTTTCAACCTAGAAGATTCGGAAATCTTCTTCGGCACACCATACAGCGACCACTTTAAGCTCGATTCGCACGCTGCGATTATACTTGGGATTTCGCAGATGCGACGCGGCTCGTGCGGCAGGAAAAGCGTGGAGGAAGCTGCGCTTCTCAACGGCGCAGCTGCGAAATCACGAACTCATCATGTGAATCGGGCTTTTCCCGATAAAGAATCATTTGGCGGCTTTACTTGACGCTGAATTCAGGGTTCCTGTCCAAGGGAAAATTTAGAGAAAGAGAACAGCTTTAATATTATGAAGTTAAGAATTACAGTTAGTAATTAACTTCGTAATTCGTCAATTTTGAGGTATAATTTTAATTAAAAATAGTGAGCATCGTCGAAAACTATTTAATCCACCCACGTTATAAAAGTAGGGCGGATCATCAATACGTTTTTCCTCCTAGGCTGTAGTTTCTTGATTCAACGATGGAATGGAGACGGGTTACATTCAAGTGAAAGTTTGGAATTGCCTCTTCCTCAGGAGCACGTATATCATTCCAATGTAGTTCCCACCGGCGGCGTTTCACTTCCGCTACCGGTGCACTTCTCTCCGCATGCCGTCGTAGATGATTGAGGACGGCTGTTGACGACATAAACGGCGCACCGCATCGCTAACGTCCTCGTCGAGAGCAAACCGTGTACCCTTCAGATGTTCCTTTATTTTGGAAAACAGCCATAATTCTGATAGCGCGAGGTCCGGGCTGTAAGGTGAAGGAGGCAAAACATCTTGGAACTGCACCTGTTTACTTCCAAGATAGTTAATGCGTTCTTTTCGAATCGCCGTAAATGGTAACGGGTAACAGTATTGAGTTATACTTTATTTCAGGAACGTGTACATGCCTGGTTCCGACCAAGCAAGCTGTTTACATTTTACGCTTTTGTTGTCGGAGCTTTTGTTGAGCTAAATGGAGCGTGACCGCGCGCAGCGTAGAACGAGACGACGATAGAAATGCACAAGCCCCAGAAAATTTCGGATCTGGATGGTAGAGAAAGGGCTGCGGAAACACGATTGCTTCAGTGATTCGATTTACGCGTGGTAACTCGGCGACATCACTGGCTCGATGTGAATAAAGGGATTATTGACCATAAGGTGAAACTGAAGCGCCGTTCGCACTCTTGCGACCGAGTAAGACCGAGAGAGACCAGACCGGTTTTTAAGCCTTTGGCGACTTGTTAGGACCGGATGCGCTACAGCGGAGCTGGTCCTAAGAGATCGCTAGAGGCTAAAAACCGGTCTGGCCTTTCTCGGTCTTACTCGGTCGCAAGAGTTTGAACGGGCCTTGACAAAGCGACAGCGGTGTTTCCCGCTATAGTCCCTTTGCGATAGGTTGGTTTGTTGTTGGCTTTTGTAAAAGGTACGTCAACCTATTGTAGCAAAAATAATTTTAACCAATGTTACCGAACATTGAACGGTCCTGAGGTGTGCTTTCGTTACATCGGGCGCCCCGAGGTTTCGTGACACAAGAAGCAAGAGCTTTTTCCTTACCGCGCTCATCTCCGTTACACATAAACCGATCCCGGAAAGCACAATTTCAATGTTTAGAATAAAGTATATATATGGTCATTGCAGCCGCATATTTAGTTCCTTACGTGTTCTCTAGTGTACTAAACAGAGATTGTAAATGAAGGAGGACTCGCCTGAAACTTTGACAGCTTCGGTCTGAATGAGTGGCTGTATCAAGTTGGGGAAAAAAACAAAAACAAATTGATTTGAATGCGGAACCGTGCTCCCGCGGTTCTCTCTAGGCACAGGGAGGGATACTGCGAAAACCGCCTACTTGACGCTGCTATTCATAGATGGCGCAACCTAACACCCAAACGTCACTTTTGAAACGAGTATACGAAGGCAGATCCATTAGATCCGAACGTGTGTGGCACGATCTATGAGTAGCTACGTCAACCAAAAGTTTTTTAGCTTTTTTTTTCTGCTGTTTTCTTTTCTGTTTATATAGAAAACAAAAACGTTTTTTTTAGGCTTAACATTTCTTTTCTGACACCTATACTCACAAAAGTTTATCAAGATAAAATACACCATCAGAAGACACCTTCACTTTAAAAAAAGAAGCCCGTGCGTCTACTTTCCCGCACAGCACTCGGAAAGCCAATCGCTGCAATCTACGGAGGCAGCTCAGCGAATGACGATGCCGAAACATATGTTTAGACAAAAAAAAAAAAAAAGACACAGTTCGAGTTATGACATTAAGCAATGCAAAAAAGTCACGCTTTTATTGCTTAATGTCACAACTCGGACTGCATTCTTTGGTCCAAACATGTTTCGGCATCGTCATTCGCTCAGCTGCCTCCGTAAGTTGCGGCGATTGGATCTCCGACTCTTGTGCGGGAAAGTAGACGCACGTTTTTTTTAGAGTGTTTGTAAAAAGTTCCAAAGCACTCCGTTTATTGGTTTATTTATAGGATTTTTTTATGCCCGAATAATCAAGAACATCCAACAGTGGAACAAGCTGTCGAACAAAACAAGCAAGCAAATGTGTTCTGCGAAATTTTTTTTTTTTACTTTTGCAGTAACGTTTTTGGAAAAGGCGTTACTGCATCTTCTGAATAAAGAATAGTGGAAAATGAAAACAGATCGTGACGGGTTTTCACAATGATATATGCTAAAAAAGATACAGCGTGACAAGTTATTAAGAAAAACGTTCACCGTAGTATTTTGCTTTGTTTTTTCTTCGTATACATCAATAGTACTTTATCCTGCTCTCCCTGTATGTACCTAGGTTTTTCAATGCCTTTCTTTCGGAGACCAAAAGGTCGGTTTAAGCGAAGTGAGAATTATGTATTCCGAAAGTCAAAAATTGGGGAGGGCAATGATTTCTTTCCTTTCTTTCTTTCAAGGCGGGAAATTAAATATATATCTAGTCAACAGTAATTATCTGCCTGAAAATATATGTAATTACTACCTTCTTATTGAGATAAAAATACTTAATAAATCGTCACGAGACGAAAATCTCTTTTTACCAATGTTAAAATAAATTATTATTATACTTACGAAAGTAGCGAGATACTGATTGCGGAAGTCAGTAATTTGCTGAGTTACTATTGCGTATGTGTTACTCATACTTTGCTTAAACTATCATTTTCACGACGATACTCAGCAACTTCACTACTTTCTCTAGTTAACTGCATATGCGGGGGAGGGGGGGGGGGGAGGGTTGCTCTTGCTGTATTAGGATTTCTTACTTGCCAACGTAACGTAAGCGTGCACCATCACTGAGTTCTGAGGTTTTTTACCTTTATAATCATGTCCACCGTGTCAAACGATGGTGACGTTAGCTAGAGTTTCAATTTGTTTGTGCAGAGTTCTACCAGGACTTGGCTCTAAACTCTTCGGCCTTCTTCTGTCCCAACAGAGCCCTCGATACTTGAGTGCTGCCATAAACGCCGAGTGAATCTGCGTCTGCTCCTTGCGCAGAAAGTACAGTGACGTCAAGGCACAGAGCTCTGTTCGAAAGTTATAGTGGGTAAACACAGGCGGAAGTTCATCTGCTCTTAACTCGCGGAGTGCTGTGGGTCTAGTATGCCGAGCCGCCTGGTTACGGCTTCGTCCGCAAGTCGTTGAAATGCGCTCGTTGTTTTGTCGACCGACAACTACCAGACGAGTTACAGCCAACGAAAAACTCGCGGCCGAGACGTTTTTTTAGTTACACGAAGGGAATGAAATCTTAGGGTACGGCTTTGTCGCGCACTTGATTACACCTCCTCAGCCTTTTCGCGCCTCTTCCTCTCATGCGCAGAGGCTCCTCGCTGTTCCGCGCATCCTCCCCGATGTGCGAAGGAACGCGTTATAGTGGAGTTGGGGGCTCGCCGTATAGGATAGAGTCACTGTATGGTATTGGCAACGTCAGTCTCGTTTTTCACCTGACATACGTGAAGGCAACGAAGCCCATGGATTGTCTTGGTGCATATATATATATACCCATGATGTTGTTCAGCCTGCTCAACTTTAGCACACATACGTAACCTACTCGGGCGAATGAACACTGAAGCGAGCAAAAACAAAGATGCTACGGCGCGAATTTGCGCCAGCGAAGCTGAGCAATGCTATTTGCACTGCAAACACAGGGCGTGTCTCATTGTGGTCATATGCTCTTTGCTGCGTGATTTGTTCTTTGACATTCTTATCGTCTAATGCTGCAATCTCACCGGATACGGAGCGCTAATAAGATGTCATAGATTCGCACGGAATAGGAATTCAGTTGACCTTGACTGCGTTTGACCACGTTGTGTAGGGTATAATCAGTATAGGACTGCGAGTTACACGCGGCACCAACTGGTGGCGGTGGTGCTTCGCGCTCTGAGCTCACGAAAAAAAAAAAGAAGCAATCAACATGATCGACCAGGTACCGTCCTCGTATTCCCATAATATAGGTGAAAGATGACAGAGACGCAAGAGGTCTATGGGATCGCCTATTTAGCCTCGCTGTCCCACAGTTGCATGCTGCAGCGTCGGATACCTTGGCGCCATATGCAAATAACGTTGGTTGTTTCCAAATCGATGCCAAGCTGAATTAGATAAGAATTTACTTTTAGATATGCGAACTTTTAAGTAAAGGACAAAGTCACAACGAAGCCGTATGAACGTGTAGCCTCGGTACCGTGCGTGCGTGTCGATGCGGCGGCTATAGGAACCACTGTAACCGAACGTCAGCTGGCAGTGAGATCAGCGGCCATCAACATTTGGTTATCAGCAGCATAGCTGAGCACAGCGCTGTCGCAAATGTCAAGGGTCAAATAGCGGCCTGAGCTCCCTGCCGTTTGAACACAGAAAATGTCCATTCCCAAAGCAGTGGCCCCTGGGGCGTGAACGTAGAGTGGGACATCAAGCTGCCTCTTCGCGAAGTCGCTGCTTGTGTTGATCGCTTGCAAGATTTAATATTCAGCTACAAAATAAGTAACGTGAAACCTAAAAAAAAACAAAAAACAATGCTTTCGTACTATTTATTCCGACAAAGGCAGGGGTGGCACTGGGTGTATACTGTGCGTTGCTTCGTGGTAATGTTGAACAAATGAACTTGCATTTTGTGCCTCTACAACGCGAAGATCCTTCTGTATAGCGTCTCGCAAAGAATAAGTATGGCCTGCCAAAGCTGTTGCACTCTAGCAGGAGTGAAACACGAAGTTTGCGTCTCTCGCGGTTCTACATTCCAGCTTTGAACCCGCTACTTCGCCTCTCGCCGTTGTCTTCGAAATACCCTCTTTGGCGCAGTTTTTTTTTTTTTTCCTTTCTAGCTTTTGTTCCGCGTGCTCCGTGGAGCGGTGCGGCTAACACACTCGGCCACCAAACCCTTCCCCTCCCCCCACCCCCCCCCCCCACTCCCCCACACACTTCTCGTATACATACCGATTTCCAAATCGCCGACAGGTTGACTCCCCCACACACTCCTCGTATACATACCGATTTCCAAATCGCCGACAGGTACACAACACAAGAAGAGCTGCAGTCTTACGTCAAGTGACATGGCCATGGTTAAAGTTCCACAGAGGCCGAGCATTATTTCATTGAGACTCTGAAGCTCACGTAACCTGAGAAGTCAAATAAGATCACCCTATGGCTCTAGATCTCGAGAGAACTCGAAATGACAGCGCCAAACGGCGCGTCATTCTTCTTTAGGCTCTCGTGTGACGAATAGACCGATCTCAGAAGCCAGTTTGACTACGCCACCGCTGCCGCAATGCATCGAGGGAACTTTAGTGTTTCTGCACGTGCGACAACCCCGCTGGAGCTCTGCGTGTGTGGAGCACAAAACGGCATGAACCCTAGCATGCACAGCCGTCTCCCTCCTGTGAACTAAAGTTATGGCGGCGTCACGCATGCGCCGAACGCTTAGTGAGATCGGTCTATTGCCTCCCTAGCAATTGATTGATTGCAGAAACGCAAAGCCAATAAAAAAAAAAACGCAGTATCGGGAACGTTGGAGGATTTCCTGTACCAACTTTTTGCCCTCACGTGAATCAGACACGCGAGTCATCTGCGGAATACGGGACGACATCCGTCTTGTCAAGCTACAAAAGGACGTTCGAGATGCAAATCCCGCTATTTCGAGTCTGTACTACTTGGCGAGTTCTTCTGAAGACAATTTTCGGCGTCACAAAGTTGCCAGCTTGCATACACCAGGTACTCTCGAGCCCTAAAGCCACTGCCACACTGTTAATACATCGTAGAACAGACAGTCTGGAGACAGTGTCTGAGGTCTTCCTTGTATGACGTCACTTTGCTCGTAAAAAAAACTGTCTTTAGACATCTTCGAAGCATACATATGTATTTATTTATTTATTAGAACCTTAAAGGCCCTAAAACAGGGCATTATACAAGGGATGAGCAGCTCATATTTGTAGGTCAATAATAAAAGCATATACACTCATAAACATCAAAACAAAAATAATGAACAAAACATTAAAACCAAAGATGAAAAAAAAGTTCAAACACACTTATATTCAAAGGTACTAGTTAATTGTAAATTTTAAAAGTTCGCTTAACATTTTTTTTTAAATACATCTATATTGTTAGCTGTGACAATGTTGTTGGGCAACGCATTCCATTCAATTATTGTGAAAGGTATGGAATAGTTAGCGTAAGAAGTTGTGGGATGCATATCTGGGCTGTATTTTACAGCTGTAATCTAATCTCGGAAAAAATGAAGTGGGAGGAGGAAATAGTTTATTTCTAATTATGGGGGTTATGGTGGTAAATCTTGTAAAGCAGTGTCAAACAAAATATTGTACGCCTTAAAGTGAGTTTAGGGAGGTTTGCTCGTTTACGCAGTTCAGACGCGCTTGTGTAAAAAAAGTAATCGGAATAAATAAATTGTAACGCTCCTTTTTGGATACCTTTAAGTTCATCTTTCAGATACGTTTGCCACGGAGACGATGTGGATGCAACATATCCCAGTTTTAGGCGTACTATTGTTAAATATGCCATTTGTTTTACTTTAAGGGGGGGGGGGGGGCGAGTCTTAAATTTTGTCGCAGAAAACCAAGTGTGCTGTTCGCCTTAGCGACAAT
Organism: Ixodes scapularis; assembly: GCF_016920785.2. Taxonomy (NCBI): domain Eukaryota; kingdom Metazoa; phylum Arthropoda; class Arachnida; order Ixodida; family Ixodidae; genus Ixodes; species Ixodes scapularis. The sequence goes on from NW_024609846.1 coordinate 97,138,085, forward strand.
GTGATTGACGTGGGTGGTTCATGTTAAATCGGGGGTTATATGGAGGCCAAGGTGTTTATAAGATGAGGATGAACCGAGTATAGGATCGTAAATGCTGTAGTTATAAGAAGACGGTGACACAAGGCGAGAAAAGGAGTACTTTGCATTTATCTAGGTTCAGCGACATCTGCCACTTACCACACCATTGTGCAATGGATGACAAGTCAGTTTGAAGGGATGAGTGGTCGCTAGTGCACGATATGGCACGGTAGATTACGGAGTCGTCTGCGAGAAGGCGGCTTGTTGAAGAAACACAAAGAGGGAGGTTATTGATGTAGATTAAAAAAAGAAGTCGACCGAGCACGCTTCCTTCAGGAACGCCAGATGTTACGGTCGTTTTGGATGATCCTGAGTTATTAACGATGATATATTGACAGCAATCACAAAGAAACAAAGAAATCTAAGTAATGATAAAGTGGTCAATTTTTAACTGGTGAAGTTTCATTACAAGGTGGTTATGAGGTACTCTGTTGAAGGCCTTCGAAAAATCAAGAAAGATAGGGTCAGTTTGTTGTTTATGGTCCAGATGAGAATGAATGCATATTATTTACAAATTGGAGGAGTTGGGTTTCGCAGGATAATTCTTTCCTGATTCCGTGTTGGTTAATGGTAAGAAGGTTATTAGATTCGATATATCTCATAACATTAGAAAATATTATATGTTCCAAGATTTTTGAAGGAATGCTGGTTAGGGATATAGGGCGATAATTTGAAGGCGAATTTCAGTTTCCGGACCCATTTATGGTGATGACACGGCTAATTTTCCAGTCGTGAGGGATGTTACCTGACCACAGGGATTCACGAAAAATGTCGGTTAAGAACAGAGTTGATGCATGCTTCGTATTTTTTAATATTTTTGAGTCGCTGAGGTCATCGCAAGTACTCGAGGAAAGTTTCTGATTTTCACTAACGTTGATAACCCCGGAAAAGTCGATGGAAATGGTTTCCAAAGACGGATGGGTAAGGGCAAATAGTTCCGGAATGTTGTTAAGATTTTCACTGGTGAACACGGAAGAGAAATAATTGTTAAAAAAATCAGCACACTGGCCATCGGAGAGAACTAGACCTTCGTAATCTGTTAGTGCAAGAGGGGTGAAAGGTTTCGGATTGATTACGTCCAGAAATATTTGGGTTTGTCGGCCAATACTTGTAATAAATCGGTACCGTAAAATTTCGATTTGGCTTTTGTAAATTCGTACCGATATCATTTTTCGCATTCTTCATATTTATTTCGCGCCTTTATGTTTAAGGGGGGACATGGGCCCTTGGAAACAAAGACCTCCTAAAACTGAATTGTTTTGAAAATGGCGATGGCTGTTGTTTTTCTGAATCTAACCCGGCTTCTAATTTCGTGGATGAAGACTTGAGCTATAAATCAATTTCTAATGTCTATGCGGGTTGATGTGCATCGAGGTTGACTCTAAAACATTTTTTTCACAAAACTCAATTTTTTGGACTCGTTGAAAATTTGCAGAAGGGATATCTGAGCATGTAGAGCAAATAGAAATATAACCTTTCCTGGAATGTGTAGCTAACTGTGTAAGGCCTACAAAATTGTGAGCAGATTTTTAATATAAGTCTAGAAAATTTTGCGTTTGATATTTCGTTTTATTACTTGTTAGCCATGCACTGAGCACTGAATCAAAAATCACTAATATTGAGTTAATCTTAAAAGTACTTACAACATTGTATTCTCTATTCTTTGTAATATCTAGCTATGTCTCAAAAAGAATGTTTTGTTGAGCATTTTTTGTTCTATAGTGCCTTGAAACAAAGGCAGGCAGGTTTTAATTATTTTGAGGACAATTCTGACTGAGAAAATGACCAAGTATATGAAATCACCTCAAAAAGTTGAACAAGCTTGTGCAGTTTCATTCGGTCTGGTCATAAAATGAGAGAAAAAAAATCTCCAAGAGCACCCTATTGGAAAACCCCAATATGAACAGCGTATTATGGATATTGGTAAACAATATATTTTTATTGTATTACAATACGATATTTATTTATTTATTTATTTATTGTACTTTTCCGGTGCTCCTAAACAGCCCATAGGCCTACATAACGGTGCACCGTTGACAGTGTATTGGTAAACAATACATTTATTGTATCGTATTACAATAAGGGTTTGTTAAGGGATTCCAATATACATTACATTTATTGTATTATAATAAGGGATTCTAATATCCATAATACGCTAGAAACATTGGGATCGCATACCATGTAAACCCTTAGTTGATCCCCATGTTTCGTATGGGAATCCAATAAGGGTTTACGATTCCAGTGTACTTAGCAAATTATGGATATTGGAATCAAATATATTATATTGGCTACCAATAAAACTATATACGAGTTGGAATATCACGTTCAGCACGACGCCTCGTTGTATGCATTTCTGAGTGATAAAAAGATTGTTGCTGTAGTCAAATTATGAATAAAGGAGCAAAACACTGGGCTTATCCATACCAAATATATCTAACATATTCCTGAACTGGAGAATCCAGCATTTACTGCAAAAGAAAGTTAATTGTTTAAAACCCCCATTCAAAAAATTGATGTTTGAAAACAGAATGTAAAATACTCATCTTTTAATGAAAGCAGCACCTGCTAACTGCAGCCATATAGAAACTACAAGATAAAAATTTGTGATTAGTTTGTGACAAGTAGCAATTCCTCACTAAGCTGGATAGACTAAAATTGATGTCCGCGTTTATTGCGGAAGAAAGAGTTTCAGTGCAACTGCCCCGAGTCATTCTGAGCTCGGTCAATTAGATATACGTATCCGCTCGTCTGACTTCAGTATTCCTGCTTCGCACCAAACTAGAGTATTTGGAACGCTGACCTTTGAAGAAAAACGAACTGGTGCTTGCTGGCTTGCAGGTCGTGGAAACTGGGAGAGATTTGCAGTTAGTTGCGTCCAAGTAGCAATTACTTTGAGTAGTCACGTAAAGTACACTAAGTCGGAAAGATTCAAAATTACTTGCGCGGGACATAGATATCCTCTTGCGACGTAACTGGGCACATGTCAATGTCGTTCGCGTCTGTTACAGAAAAATAAGCTTCAATGCAGGAGCCGCAATCGTTCTGAGCTCCGTCAATTAAAAATACCGTACTGCTTGTCTTGCTTCATCATTTGTTTTTCGGACCAAACTGGAGAATCTGGAATCCTCACCTTTCAAGAAGAATGAACTGGCACCTGCTGCCTTGTGGGCTATGGAAACGGCTGGAAAGATTTGCGATTAGTTGCGTCATGGTAACAACTTTTTTGAGCAGCCGCCTACAGCCCACTCAAAATTACATACCCCGGACATAGATGCCTCATGCGACGGAATCCCCTTCATCATTGTTTTCTGTTAACTCTGCTCACCTTCGCCGCGTGCCTCCAATTTCTGTGCTACTTCTTTAATCTCGATTTCCTGGTTCGCAAAGGCCATGCCTTGTCCTGCACCAGGCACGGATCTGTCAGCGCCGCGACAGGCGCTATTGAGGCAAGGACGCTACGGCATCTGGGCGTTTGATGTGTTCTTTTAATATTTTGGGCCTGGCTCTTAACAGGTGAATGGGTGTCTCGTATGTCCTTTGCTTATTTGCGATCATTCTGAAAACAGGGGGTAGGCGCTTCTGCGATCTGGGCGCATGCTCGGTATTTTCCAATAGTTGAGATTGAACTCTGCAGGAATTTTGAAGCATAACAAACAGAATGTGCATGCCAAAAGGCATAGCAAATGAAACGCCCACAACCTATCTATTTTCGGTTCTTGTCCGCAAGAAGCTGGCGTATATGTAGCCTCCCTCGTTTACGCCACTTCTCCCTTGTTTCCCGGTTGGGTCTCGTCCTGATGAATCGTCGGTGGAGACCTGAGGTGTGAACAACATCAAATTAGACCTTTTGAGTCATAATCTATATACTTTTCGAGAGGAAGTACACCTAAACGAATCTCAGGCATGCCATTTATAGTGCGTTTTAAATTGAGAGGCCTCATGTAAAATGAGACGTCAATACTGACGCATCCCTCTGGCGAACCTAAAATTTTGAAAGGAGTGCTTTAATAGCAACTTTTACTCCGAAATTTAAGGAACAGGTGGGATTCTATCAGCATAAAAAAAAAATTAACAATGGGGTCCAACGTTGATAACAGTGTGCCTTTTGGGGGATGGCACCACTTCACTAAAAGCAGATAATAGACCCCGGGGCGATGTGTTTGCAACTGGTTGGAGTAATCACATTTGCTTCTATTTATTTTCATTACATCATTAACACTAACATGGATAAAAAAAGTTTGGAAAAGATTGCAGGGTTATGATTTTCAATCCGATCAATTCCTGCTGCCATTGCAGTTTCTAATTATGACATCTTGCATCACCAAAAACAAACTATTTTCGATGTAACTAGGTTGTCTCCGTTGCTGAAACGCTCCAGAACGTTTTTGACAGTGTTTGGAACAGAGACTGAAATCAAAGCATTGTGAAATTGTAACTTCTATACTTTAAGTTAGCAATACTTCGTGGCAACGGGCACATAACAAGAAACTGGTGAAAGCCTTTAAAAGCAACAGTATTCCCACTGTATCGGATCCAACCCCTGTGGGCGATGCGAGTTTGACCACCCTGCTATCGTCAATTTCGCTCCTACTTCGCATAAGGGTGTGCGAATATTCGCAATTTTCGAATAACGAATCGAATATAGCCTTATTCATATCTGTATTTGAATCGAATAGGGCTATAAAATAGGTATTCGATTCGGTATCTAAAATCAAATAGTTGTTTCTCAAAGTTTCGAACATTTTTCGAAGTTCTGAAAGAGCCGAAAACAGAATCGGCACAATTTAGCGCCGCAAATTTTCTTTAATAGACGCTTATATACAGCACGCCTGCCACATACGTACTGTAAGATGTCACTTCTCTCAAGTCGTCTGCATACTCGGCAAAAGGTTTGTGCCCCTACTGTTCAAGACAGATGATTACCGCTAGCAGTACCGGCGTGTCTATTCGAGCGGCGTCGTTTATTTGTCTAGTGCAGCCCCTGACACTCTTTCTCGCGACACTTATAGCACGCACTGAATTGCACGCCCAGCTGCTTCTATCCCCGTGTGGTTTGTGGAGAGGTATGTGAATACAAGTAACATCTTTTTTTTAATTTTTATTTTAACACTGTCTGCAATCAGTGATGCCCTATAGACGCTTTCAGCGCGCGCCAAATTCAGCCGCCATAGCCGACCTTCTCTTGTCTTACCGAGATGTCGAGCGACTGAAGCGGGCGTTGACGAGTCTCCACAAAGGCCCATGCTGGGGAGAAGGACACGGTAGAATCTGGAATGGCAATTACCTGTCCTGCTGTGGTAATGATGAAGTGGATCGAACGGAATAAGAGCAAACAAAAACTGAAGGTCGGTTATGGCGGCGCCCATGCACAGCTGCCTGAAAGCGTCTATAAGCTCACTTCGGCGTTTTGACGTTGTTGGGCTTTCTATAGGAGAGCTCGCGACGAGGACAACCCAAGATGCGCGAAGCGTAGTATTAAAGGGATTGTCCGGTCAAATTTTGTATTCGAGAAAACAATTGAATATCATTGTTATTGCCTCGAGACGCATCGTACGTGCAATATCTGAATTTTATATGGCCCTCTGCGTGAGTAATTAAATTTATACTGCTCCAATCGCATTCTAGCGTAAACGCGGTTTTCGTTGGCAACATTGAAGCTCTAACGTCACAAAACACAAAGCGAGCATTTTTGTCTCGTCGATTGCCTGTGAGTGAACGCCTCAGCGTGCTTCGTTTTTTTGTTGTGCTCGACTTGTTTAGTGGTTGGGTGAGATTTTTGTTGCGTGGTTTGGTGCCATTAGGTGCCATATCCACCGGGCAGCACGTGCGAGCCAAGACATGACGTTCCACACTTTTCCGCGAGACGTGCAGTGACGAGCAAAGTGGATCGTCGTCGTGCGTAGGGAGTGGGTTCCCGTCAAGATCGAGATCTCGCTTATGCAGCAATCATCTCACAGAAGAAAGCTACGAGCTGAGCTCTAAGCGGACAGAAGGGTTGTAAGCTGAGGTGTGATGCTGTGCCAACGATATTGAACTACGTCCACCCACTCCTCGCCCAAATCGGGCCAGTCAATTTAGGTCTGTTCGATTCCGCTGAACTGGCTGAACTAGTTCAGCGTCCATGCAGAGGCAGACGACAAGAGCAGACGGCGATAGCAGACGACAATCCTCGTCCGCCTCTGCTCGCGGTACCATTTTTCGCAGCTCTTGCTCAAATGTCTGCAATGTTTAACAATAACGCCGATGCGGAGGTTGCATTTCCTCTCATTTATGATAATAACGTACCCGCGGTGGATGCGGAATTGAGATCATAACCGAGGGTAGGAATTTGCTTGATTATGATATTCTGAAAGCGTTTTGGGCACCTGCTCGCGTAGGTTTGGCTTCCTGTGGTGAGTGTTGAAATATTGGCTCGCGTAAATTGTTTCTTTTTGATGCTATGCGGAGATCCAAAGTGTTGATATTCTTACTTACAGACACAGGAAAGGTATTGCCCTCATGATAGTCCCCGCCTTCAGTTGCTCTTGGATGCATACTGAAGATCCGATACATTTCAGAGGTCTGGGATTTAGTGCGTTGACACTCGCATGTCCCCGTAGCTGAGCATAATACTGCATGCTTTGTCCGCTGGTATCTGTGGACGCCCACCAACGGGCCTGAGAAAAACGCCGAGAATCGGCATTTTTGCCGATTCTCGCTTCAACTTGACGCCGAAGTTACGGTCGTTTATAACTGTCTTGGCCAAGACGCTACCGTAAGGCCTTCCTCTTCGAGGTGACCGGTATACCGACCGCGCGCTGCCGCCAGCGACTCCCGACGTAAAATCATACTGATGCAGCGAACCTATCGTCGAAATGCAAAGATTCCCTTTGAGGGGCTTTTGCCACTACCAGAACTTCCTGGCTGAATCGAACAGACCTTGATTATGCAGCGAAACCGAAACCAACAGTTAGGCCATCTCGAAATGATACCAGAACTTGTATTTAGCACGCGTGCAGCCCGATATCTGTTTGACCCGCGTGTGAAAATGGAGCGTGACATACGATTCACCAAGCTCGTCCAAGTCAAGTGACGACATGCATTCGAACGGTTCGCCGTTTGCCTTCGGCCCGCGGACATCGCCTCTGGGGAACGACCCGCAGCCTCATCCCCGATCCAGTGGATCCGCCGAAATATGTGCCCAGATGCCGCTTCGTGTACCTAGCTGTGCCACTTCAGAGGCGAAATCTGCATCCTTTGCTTTGCAAGCGCCCCTAGTTCGATTGGCGTCCGTCGCAGTTGTGTTTGCGCGAAACAGCATACGTTTTCTCGAAGCTTATGGCTGTCTGCGAGTAATATCCTGCTAAAAGGCGGGACTTTTTCTGCACGTGCTTGGGAACTGCATTAGAAGAACCGTGTTTCAGTAGGGCACTACCTAGGAGACTATATAATTCGAAACAAAACACAAGACACCCGTCGACCAACGCTTGTTATCCCCACCATCCGACCAACCTTTGTGTGTTGTGACGTCACGCAGCACCTACGGATGTCAGCCATTGACACTGGCGAAATTTAGGGTGCAGTTTCGTACATAGGCTCATGAAAGGTTTAGTTAATAACGGGAGATCATATACCAAAATAAAAATGACGTTTGTCTATATGAAGGCTCCCTCAATGTAACGAGCGCAACAGCTTAAGTACTTCCGGTTTCGACCGGACAATCCCTTTAAGCTCGAAGAAACTTCTTTGGGTGCACTGGCTAGATGTTCTGAAACGCCCAACGTAAAGGTATTTCATCGAGCGCTGGTCCAAATCGCCCTTGTGAAACTTATGTACCGTATTTGAAGAATGGGTGATGTGATATTGGTCTGTTTCAAAGGGCCTACTTAAGAAAATAATGACGTCCTGTAGAATTAGGTTCCTAATTACTCTTTTAGAGCGCAGCTCTTAGGCGCCCATTTTCGGCTTGAGCGGCGTCGGCGTAACCGCGCAACGACGATGACCATGAGGATGACGTCATCGTCACTGGTGACGTCACGTGTGAAGTTGACGCTAAATCTAGCGGAAAAAATTTCTCCGCTAAATTTAGCGAAAAAGCTTCCCCGCTAAATCTAGCGGAAAAAATTTCTCCGCTATATTTAGCGGAAAAAAATTCCCCACTATATCTAACGGAAAAAATTCTTCCGCTAAATTTAGCAGAAAACTTCTTTCCGCTAAATTTAATAGGAAAAATTTCCTTGCTAAATCTAGTGGGAAAAGTTCCCCGCTAAAGTTAGGGGAAAAATTGCCCTACTAAATTCCCGCCAAGTTTACACACGATGCTCTCACCAAGATGTGCATTTTCTCTGACTTGCGTTAAGCACACGTCGATCCACATCCATGTTAGTAGTGGGGGACTTTCCACCTTTTCCCCTCAGTACCCTTCCCCAGGGGATTGTAAACGTCTTTCATTTTTACATTAAAATTTCGATTGGTACATTCAAGAGAATTGCTCGAAAATATGCAAGGCACGCTCATCGGTGTCATAGCCAGGAATTTTATTCGGGGGGAGAGGGGGGACTGGTCTTCTCCCCCGGCTACGCCTCTGACGCCCAGCACCTTACAACGTTAAAACACGCACACGCACACAGAAACACACACGCAATTTCGGCCTGTTCTTAGGTTTTGGTTTCCTATATCGCAGCGGCATCTCTGCTATACAGCGGCTCTGCTTCTCCAGGCCAAAGCGCGAAACTTTTTTCTCGCGTCCCTGTAGGAGAGACGAGAGTGTGACGCGAGTTAAGGAAATGAAATGCTGTGCTGTTGAACTGACATTGTAGGAATGAACTTTGATCCTTGGCTTTACATTCGGAATGCGAAGACTGCGTGGCGGTGTATTTCAGTTTGCCGCTTTGGCCATGGGGAAGCGGGACCGCTGGTGCAGAGGTACGTTTTATAGTAAACCGAAACCGCAGGACCTTTTCAAAGTGCGTGTTTTATTGGAACGCTGTATAATGCTTCGCATGCCTTAAATTTTTTTGTAAAGTGCGCTAATTTGTATTTAACGGTTCTCGGTCACTATATTCAGACTAACCCACTTTACAAAATTATAAGACATGTGAAATATTTCACAGCGTTCCAACAAAACACGCAATTTGCACGTGCTCTGAAGTTTCGGTTTCCTAACAAAACATATCTCTGCGCCTGCGTTCCAATAAAACACGCAATACGTGCTTTTCGCAGGAGCGATTTAGCGAGCGTTTCGTGAAACATCATACAAGCTTGAACAAAATATACTGGGTGCTTTTCCCAAGACAAAAAAAAATACACTGCAAATAAAGATGATTACTTTGGGATAAATTTATTCACAGCAGCGGACGTCAGGAGAGTGCAAGGTGATAATTAATGAGTTAATTACGTCGCTCTTCAAGAATGGCAGAACATCACTGGAAGAGTTAGAGAGGCTGGAGATGGTCGCCCGACCTCCGTTCGTCTTTCAGCGATGTTCTGCCGTTCTTGAAGCGCCAGTGCCACTCGAGACACCTCGCAGGACTCACTGATTTTTCGCCCTAAAACTGCCGAATCAATTCATAGGTCTGTGCTCCAGATTTGCCGAGTTTTACGCAAAAAAGAAGCTCGCTCTTCATTCTGGTTTGAAATCCGTGTTGAAACCAACGATGTGCGCGTCTACGAGGTCGCAAAAGAGAAATAACTTCATTAGTGCGTTAGCATTAGTACCCACATGGCAGGGTGAAGCTAACGGTATCCGCCTGTGGACAAACCATTGGAAAGGAAAGCACGCCGCGCAGACAAAGGGAGAGTAGTGAAGGTCAAAGGCGGAGAGAGGAAGGCGACGTCTCGGGGCGGAAACCAATGCGCGCGCAGATGCTGGGGCGAGTCAGACCTTGCAGGTGTGCAAAGCGCGTATGCTTTGGTTTGTGCTGCAAAATGGAGTGTGAAGCAAGCACTAGCGCTGGTCCAAGTAGGTGGAAAATAATTAAAGGAAGATCCATTAGTGGATAATCGAGGAATGCGTTAGCATGACCCTTGGGAAACGCCACAGGCGTCCCCCTTTGGCAAACGCTTACACTGAACCCGTAACAAAGTAAAAAAGAGGCTGCGAAAATAGAGGAAGCGAAAGATAAAGCCAAAGCAAAAAAAAAAGTGAAGGGGTCAACGTTAGCGTTTCCAAAAAGAACGACGTGTGTGGCTTTTCCCAAGGGTCACGCTAACAAATTCTCTAAGAATCCACTAATGGAGCTTCCCGTTTTTTTAAAGACGTCCCTGCCCGGATTGCCTGACCGGCCCACGTCTCGCGGATAGATTCCGTAAAGTGACCGGAGGGGTCGACGAGTGCATGAAGTGCGGAGAGCACGTGAGTGCGCTGAGGTGTATTCAGCCATTCCCCCAAAAGAAAAGACGTCGGAGAGGGATGGGTGGGTGCAGACCTAGTGGGTGGATGGGATGGGGGGATATTTTTGATAACAAAAATTAGTGCAGCGCGGAACCAAACGTTTACAGAACGACGCCCTTTGGTAAAGTGACACATGAAGGTTCCTGACTTCGGAAGCTCCTTTCTCTTTTTTACACCATGAAACTGATTCCGAAACTGTCCTATTGCATCTATAGTTTTAACACTTTTTGTATCAAAGCAGACAAAATCTTAAAGTAGATAATTTTCAGACGTTGTCTCTCTACCTTGTTTTGCATTTGTTTTTTCGGTTTCCTTACCAGAGATGTCGGGCTGTTTAGAACCGTGGTAAATTTCCAGCAGTTCATGCGCTCTCTCCCGTTATTTATTTTTCTTGAAAATTGTAGAGTTAGGATAACCACCACGTTTCAGAACATATCCTTGGATTCAAGTACCGTAGCTAAGAAAACTATGGGAGCTCTCTTGCATGCACAATTATGAAGTGTGTCCATCAAAATTTTGATTCGACATTTTGACGAGCGGAGTGGGAGAGATAAAGTAAGAACATGAATGACGTTGGACAGGGTTTGCAGCCTTACAACTGGCATTAACCGTATATTTCCTCTTCCGGTCATTCAGTGCGTGAATCACGCACCAAACGATTAGCAGAGGGGTATTTCTCGGCAGAAGAAATACCAGAGGGACGTATTCCATCGTGGCTCTCTGACGTTGCTGAGATATCGTTGTTGAGATATTGCTGGAGGCCCTTATCTTGACGAAACAGCAATCTTTATGGCGTGCCCCCAGTGTGTGAAACATCACAACTCTATGCGAGTGTCTTTCTAGGCCATCGAGTGTGAGTATATCAATATCTCGTGTAGATAACTAGAAGCCCTACAGTTTCGAACTTTCTTTGCGAAACTGCGGTCATGGGTTAGAGTATTTTCCCCCTTCCTCGACAAACATGCGACATCTTCACAAGGCGGTCTAACGTTTCGCTTTCTGCAGCTCCAAACAATATTTTACCTGCTTATTTGTTAGACAGGCTGGAACAGCGCGTGCAGATTGAAGTGAACGATTACGGTAGCGCTGGATCTAGATGGAAAATTAAGTATGCGAGAGTTCCCTCAGCTGCTCTTTCGACGCATATTAGTTTTTTTTTTATTATTATTCTCTCATATCACGTGCTGTGAGGCTTTCTCTTTGTTTGCAGGTTGCTGGTGAGGTGTGTGCATACATTGGGCAGCGTTATGCCGACGAATGCATTATCCTTACAAAAACATATTTGTCAGTCTTCTAGAAATGCTATCTACGTTTTAGTGACCCTTTCAACTTCGTATAATCACATCGCATCGGCCGTTTTTAATAAATATTCTATAAACTTTCTTTCGATACAAATTATAGAGTAAAGATGATAAAAATGCCATAGCATTTCTATCGCTCCGTCTCAATAAACTTTTTGTCATCCTTTTTTGTATAATTTTTGTAGACTAGACTTGACAATATAATAATATGTAGTGCGGGGGAAACGACATTAAACCTAATTTAAAAAAGCAGCCTCCTTTCGGAGGCTGCTTTTCCCAACTGGGTCAAATAATTATCGCTTCTAGCAGTGCTTTATAGTTGCAGATACAGTTCAGCTAGCCTTGGAAGCTTAGAAACCACAATTCATATAAACTTATTGGGAAACAAGACCCATCATACTTGTAATCTTTTTATCTGCTGGTGTGGCCCTCGTGCAAGTGATTACCTTTGAAGTATATATGGCGGTGGAGCAGTCAACACTACTGAATTACTAGTGTTATAAGTGCACTTGTGATATCTGCGTATGCGCACAATGAAAGTGGCGACTGCATATTTCCTTGAATGTAATGAGAAAAACCTAACGTTATTATTCAGGATTTTGTTTTTTTGAAAAACTGTCAAAATTGTTTTTAGGAAGGAAATAGAAGCGTAGTTAGAATTTGTATCGGTTTTCTATAAAATTATTTTATACAATCTCTATACGCAACGTTTTATAAAATGTCGCAGAAAAAGAGGCCGAAAAGTTATAAACAGTAGAAAAAAAAAACCGAATCCATGTTCTTTAAAATGTGTATTGGATTTATAAACATCTTTTCTACAAAGATTCTATAAAAACTGGGTAATTTTTTTTTTGTAATGGTAGAACTAATTTAATTTAGTGAAATTAGTCGGGCGAGAGTTGCCGAGGCAAGCTCCATAAAAATGTGGCACTATCGCTAGGCAAAATTGCCACACATTTATCTATAAGAGGAGCTCTCAGATATCGAAGAAGAAAAGTCCCTCGAGCCCATAGGCAACAAGGACGCCAGTCCCACATTTCCTGGGCCGTTTTATTCACCTTGCGTTTAACAGCACAAAAATGGTCAGTCGGCGGTCTTAATCCACCCCGCTTCATTTTGTTTGTTGATTCCTTAAGGCCATCTTCCAAGAGCATTACATAAGGAGGGGTTTTGTCAGAGGCAACAATGCGAAATCAAAACAAACAATTTTTGTTACGTGTGAGATGCCCCCCATTGCTCACTTACTGCGTTAAACAAGCGATCCAATATTAGTTCCGAGGCACTTTCCTCAGAGGTAGATACTGGCCTACGAGTTTCCACGAATTGCTGAGACTGTTTCGCGTCACTCTTGAAACGGTACATACTTATTGTATTTATTTTACATAACAGCATGTATGTTTCACCGCTCAATTCATCTGCGTCCTCGTAACAGTCCGCCTGCATAAAAATTCCTAGCACGTACAAATATGATTGAAAAGTGCGACGTACTGCGAATAACTTCCGTAAATCCTAAAAATACACTGATAAAGAACGAAAATATATAAAAGTGCCAAAATAAGTATGCTATATAAAAAAAAAAGATGTTCGCCTAGGTTCCGGCCAGACTCTTGTGAGCGAAAAATTCCTCCTGGCAACAAATGCACAAACACACGCACACGCAGGTCTCAAGAGCGCTTTAAACCGTCGTAAAAAGTATTTGTATAGGTCACCCCCCTCCCGCGCGAAAGTGGAGCAAAAACGTGCGTTCTCCCCTAAATTTAGCCCACTTATGCCCTCCTAAAATTAGCGAGACGGATAAACGTGCCGTCCGTATTTAGTACATCGTTGTACATACACCGCTTGTGCACTGCATTCCGTCGTAGTTATTCACACAACATATATATATATATATATATTTTTTTTTTTTTTTTTGAGAAATTGAGCACAGCTTTCATCCCTAAACTGTAACAAATTCAGAGGGGGGTCGTCAAACAGTTCGGGAGCTTGAAAAGAAAAGAAAAAAAGAACCGAACTGGGCTTTTTTTGTGTTTGTCTGTGTGTGCGTATGGGGGGGGGGGGGGCGTCGGTCAAAACAAAGTGCAGGTCACAGCTTCACTGCGAATTTTAATATGAGGGATCCAAACTCCACCCTCCTTTTGAGAAACTGTGCTCCCACAAAGCCGCTCCCTTTAAACTTGAAAAAGAGTAATTTCTGCTGGCAAGCGTCTTTTTTCTCACACTTTGCCTCAATTTACAAGCACAGTTGATTCATCCGGGCTATAACAAAATTGAGCGTCAATTTGTATGTATGCTGTGCATGCATTGGAATTAAAAAAAAAAAAAAAGTTTGTGGCATTGCGAGAATCGGGGGGGGGAGGAGGAGGAGGAGGAGGAGGAGGAGGAGGAGGAGGAGGAGGAGGAGGAGGTGAGGGGGAAGAAAGAGAGGCTCGCGACAATATTTCATATTTTTGATGCGTCTCACGAGAGCAGAGTTTGGAAAACAGTGTACTGATGAAGTGATAGAGCAGCGAAGAGGAAATTTCGCGAGAAGGAGGAGGTGGCTAAAAAATTCCGAGTGACCTCTGCACGACGGAGAGTTGAGTCGGCCAGGTTTTTATTTTCATTTACGTTTTTGTGACCTTCACAGGTTCATGGAAATAGAAAGCAGGTGAAACAAATTGTCTCACTTAAGCACACATCTGTGCTTAAGTGAGAATCGTCTCACTTAAGCATACATGTGCTTAAGTGAGACGATTCTGGAAAATGTATTTGAAAGAAACCTGGAATAAACTATTCTCTTCTATTCTATTCTATTTCCCAACGACGGCACACCTTGTGTTGCGTTTGAAGCTGGTAGCCGTTGGGTTGCTGAAAGCTGTCCTTTAGGAGCTAAGTGTTCAGTAGAATGGTTGTAGGAGATCTGCTAGGGAATTGAGCAAAAGCAGACTTGAAAAGTAATCCGTTACAAGTAACGGATTACTTTAATTTGTTACTTCTTAAAGTCATTTTGTAATTGCCACGTTACTTTTTTGCGGCAGTAAGTGGCAATGTAATTCCGTTACAAAATTTTGGTAACGGATTACTTTAATTACTCGTTACTTTTTTTAAAATATGAACATAATAGAGAAACTGTAGCAATATCAGTCCGAGACAAATCGATCGCTCGACCAAAGCTCAAAAACGAGCGCTCGCGCTCATCCATTTTTCAGTAGTGTGTACGGGCGACGTGCGCGATTGAAAGCGTCGCTGTGGTCGGCCTTCCATAATTGGCCGAATGCTGACTATGACGTCGGCAAAGAATTTCTTTTCGACGGAAATATGAGGAATGGAAGAACTTCAAATCCGGCGGTGTTGGCAGCGTTTGTTTCAGAGCGCAATGATTGCAAGCTTCCACCGTGCTCATCACAAACACCCAGTGGCGTATCAACTTGTTTTTGAGTGGGGGGGGGGGGGGGGGGGGGGCAAACCAACCCCCCCCCTCCCCCCCCCCCCCCCCGGGTCGCATATTTTTGCTAGTGATGGGGCCGAACTTTTGCCGGACTTTTCTAAAGATTCGGCAAAGATTCGGCAAAAATACACTGTTCATCATCATCATCATCATCATTTATTTTCCTTGAGGGCCCGTGAGGCATTATACAAGGGGGTGGCAATAGAACAAAAACAAATAGCACAGTAAACACAATTATAAAAACGTAAGGTAGCGAAGTACGTTAGGCAAAGAGAGGGTAATGGCTTCAATAAATCTAGTAGAAGCACGTATAGGAATGATGTTACGAGGTAGCGAATTCGAATCCTCCATGGCCAATGGTAGTGTGGAAGTCTGGTGAGAAACAGTTGATGATCGAATTGGACGTAATTTACATACGTGATCTAGACGCGGGAAAATGCGATGGGGAGGTGATAGCAGTGATAATTTGAGGTGGCTATTGTGATAAAAAAATTCGATGTAGGAGAGAAAGGCGTGATACTCGGCGGCGAAGGGAAAGTGAATGAAGGTTAGATGATTGGCGTAATCCTGATATGCCGGTATATGGTGAGTAGTTGTTATAAATAAAACGAAGGGCTCTGTTTTGGACGGATTCTAGATTATTTGCAAGGTAGGTCTGCCATGGGGATCATATAGATGAGGCGTATCCTAACTTCGATCTTATAAGAGTAGTATACGCTAGTCATTTTGCGGAGCGTGTTACAAGTTTGAGGTTACGGCACAGATATCCGAAAGAACAGTTAGTATCAGAAATAACAGAAGTTATGTGAGTAGTCCATGATAGGTCAGAGGTAAGATGGACACCCAGGTATTTATAAGATGAGTATGCTATTACTTGAGTGTTATTTAGGTAGTACGGAAATGGTGTGGCACGCGAATAGCGGGAAAATTATAGGGATCTATATTTATTGAAGTTTAACGTCATCTGTCATTTTTAACACGAATGGATTACAGACTCAAGGCCTTCCTGGAGAGCATGATGATCATGGTATGAAAGAATTGGTCGGTAAATGACACAATCGTCGGCGAACAGGCGCACAGAAGGGAAATACCTGACGTTACGGTAGAGGTGGGAGATTTTACGTTGTTAACGGAGGAATATTGCTTACGGCTAATTAGGAATTCAGAAATACACTTAACAACAGAGGGATCAATATTAATATCGTTAAGCTTTGTTAAAAGACGTTGGTGTGGTACTTTGTCGAATGCTTTGGAGACGTCAATGAAAATGGCGTCGGTCTGAATATTCGAATCGAAGCTTGAATAAATATCAGTAAGGAAGGCGGTTAGCTGAGTTTCGCAAGAGTAAGGTTTACGAAATCTGTGCTGATGTTTAAAAAGAAGGTTATGAGAGTCAAAAAAAAGTTTATTATATTTGAGTAAAGTATATGCTCCATGAGCTTAGATAGAACACTGGTGAACGAGATGGGACGGTAATTACTTTTTAGTTGGCGATCACCAGTTTTGTGAACAGGTATTACGTTAGCTATTTTCCAGACTTGACTTTGATATTTAGTTTTTTCTCACAAAAAGATTTTTTTTCTTAACTTAAATACAACATGGAGTGCCTATTGACACAGTTATTACTAAATAAGGTGATATTCTGCAAGATAAGTTTATCGGTGTCGGTTTTCTGTCTTTACTTGCAATTTTAGAGTCTGCTTCCAGAAACTGGCGTGACAACGAGGTTGGGTAGTAGCCGCCGCCGGCGCAGTCACGAATCAGGCTACCAGAGTTTTGATTTTGAGACTTCATCAGCGCACGCCTGCGAGGGTGTTTACATTGTTAAAATAGAGGCAATCATTGCGTTCTTACTTTCTCTGGGAGTCGCCGTTTTGTGCGCGAAAACGAATGCAACGGCTGCTGAGCTTTCATCAGAAGAGATAACAATATTGTAAATATGCGTGTTACTCGATTTGATTCACTTCACGTCAGCTTTGCATGAAAGTGCGCGTTCCATATTCACAACCTGCCGTTTTTAACCTTTAAAATTTTTTTTCTGTTGTTAGGACACACACGGACGTTTAGAATGATGAGGAGCGTTAGGAATGTCGTATGTGCAACGTCGAGCATGATAGATAGTTCTGTGTTTAGTTTTATGCAGATACATCAAGATCGCGAAATAATTCGATGTAAAAATCAATATTATTCTGTTTTGGCACAAACCACTTGTGCGCCGAATATAGGATTGTAATAATAATAATAATAATAATAATAATAATAATAATAATAATAATAATTTTATTTGCACAAACTGGAGCGGGCCCATGTGGTGGTGTGCGGCCCGTGCTAGGCAGATAGGTGAAAACCTTTACGCAGAGCGCCTGCCAGCCCGCCACCACATGTGAAAAAACAAAACCGATATATAAAAGTGCGTAAAAAGGAAAGAAAAGAAGGAAAAAAACATATATCACATTATGACGAGGATGCCACCTGCATCCCATACATTCTGGCAAGCTCTCGTGACTCTGCCCCGTTTGACGGCAGTGGGCTGCGAACACTGAGTGTAATTGTCAGTTGTCAGTCAACGTTTCAACTACCTCGTTTCATCGATGGAAAGGTCAAATAAAAATAACGTTATCCAGAATGCACCGCATCATTTGTCACTTACGCAGTGGACTGCGTAAATTACTGGTCGATCCTCTGTTCTTGAGGCAAAATGTATTGAAGAAAACCACACTCGCAAAAGCTCACAAACACTAAGTTACCGTGTCGCCTACTCCACACTTCGCCGTAACCGCTGGTTGTACTAAACTGTACGATGGTAACCGCGCGACTGCGCGGCGTCCATTTGCGATCCATATGGCCCCGTCGCGCTCGTGCGCGCGCGCAGACATTTGCCAAATTTTTGCCGAACTTTCCTTCTAAATTTCGGCACGTGCGGAACTTTTCCCAATCTCAAGTTTGGCAGATTCGGTCCATCACTAACTTTTACGGTGCAGGTGATAGACCCGCTAGCAACGACGCTCACGCTGGATTGGCTGATTGGCAACGCGCGGGAACTTAAATTTCGGATTCGGACAGCGCCGTGTGTATACCCCCCCCCCCCCCCCACCCCCCCCTCCTCCCGCCTGCGTTTTATAAGCGTCGAATACTACCTGCAACTGTGCACATGCGCGCGGAGGAATATGCAACGTCGCCTGTTTACGCGCCTCGTGCATAAAACTACCCGTCAAATAATCAAATACACTCACTTGTATCCCCTCGGTTAAAATAAAAAATTGCGTGGTGCTCGGTTGCCTTGCCAGCACGTTTCTCATTTATCACATAAATTAGTGCTTTCACGTTCTCACGCGCAAGGTACACCCATGAGTTCACTCTCACAGCGCGTAAGCTTTGCCGCACACCCGCGGGCGTACCTTACTGCGTGAGTTACAAAACAAAGACAGAGAGATCCTTCAGCAAAACCTTGTAAATACAAGAGACATTTTTTTTTTGTATTGTCAATAATTTATGTTTTATTAATCACAAGAAAATTCACATACAAAAATGAAGACAGGAAAATATCTATTGCTACGAAGCAAAATATTGCACATTCGGAAGAGGTCGGTGTGAAAAAATAAAGGATCTGCATATGGCTTGAGTTGCTTGAGGCCAGTCTTCGCCAAGATCACTGGCACAAACTGATTGTTCATCGAGTAATCCTGAAAAATAAATGCTGCATCGAATATTTTTAGTTGCCATTTGCGAAGCACCAATCGCGGAAATAGTTTGCACAAACAAAATCGCGAGGTGCTCGATCGTTGGTGACTCTCCTTTCACTGACGTAAGATGCCACGCGGTACCACTACAACCCTTTTTATTTTAGTGGCACCCTAGCCTCTCGCGCACCGTTCTAAACTTGGCCGACTCAAGGCAAGCGAGCTAAGAGTGAGCGAGTCAGTTTCTATGCTCAAATACGCGCGAAAAGACGTGTCTAAGTCTTTCGTGCCGGTAATATAGTTCCGCGTTTGTCTTCTCTCATGACCGCACTACGCTATCTTCATCGGCGAGACCGAAAGAGACAGGTAATACGATTCAGAGTTTGAGAATGACTTACCTCGCAAAGTCTCCCTCGGAGGCACTCGAAACTTTTCCGACCGATCCGGTGGAGCCATTGTCTTCGCCGTAGAAGATTTTCCTCTCCCGTCGGGACGGCAAAAAAGCTTCTTTCCTTTCGCAATGCTGTTTGTGAAATATACAGCGCAGCATGATGACATCGCGTTGCCGCCGAGGTTGTGGTAAAATATAAAAGAACCGACGGCCGGGCCGCGAACAATAGAGCCGCCGCTACGCCTGGCCCAGTGATGGCGTTGGTTTCGAGTATGATGCCAGGAACGCGTCTCCGACTGATGTGTTTAGCGTCCTATCCAGCCCATACATCAAAAGTGGTCCCAAAGTGGCAACAAATGACGTCACACAAGCCGGAGTGTCATGCTGATGACTGTCGCGATCCTGGCGGTTGACCGTAGAAATGCTGGCGAAAAGCGCGAGCGAACGGGAGTGTCGCTGTCGTCACGGCGTCCCTGGCTTCCCAACTTGCGTGGAGAGCGACCTGTAGCAGGACAGGCGTCTGCTATAGATGTCACAACTGTTGGGACTCCAGTTTCTGTATTATGTTCACATTCTTAGGAAGTAACGAGTAATTAAATTAATCCGCTACCAATATTTTTGTAACGAAATCACATTACAAATTACTGCCATAAAAAAGTAACGCGGCGATTACATAATTACTTCAAAAAGTAACGGTTTAAAAGTAATCCGCAAGTAACGGATTATTTTCCAAGTCTCTTGCTTGTGCGTGGGCGTGCGGCGATAGCGACAGGGAGAGAGGGATAGCGCAGCGGCGCATACGAAGAAATGCCTGCGCGTCTACTTACCCGCAAAGCGCTCGGAAGAGCCAATCTCAGCGATCTGCGAAATCAGCTCAGCTAATGATGAGGTGGAACATCTGTTTAGACCTCAAAATTAAGTCTGCGCTGTGGCATTACGCAATGCAAGCATGACCCTCAGCATTGCGTAATGCCACAGCGCAGACTTCATTTTTAGGTTAAAAACGAATGTTCCGCCCTATTGTTCGCTGAGCTGATTTCCTAGATCGCAATGATTGGCTCTTCGAACGTTTGGCGGGTGAGCAGACGCGCAGGCCTTTCTCAGAGTGCGCCGTCCTTCTTTCCCCGTGATGGGTTTTTCCGTACGAACGCTACCAGATTTCTCCCGATTCTAGGAATGTTTTTTCTCGATCTTTTCTAAAGTCACGCAGCGCTCTCCGCTATTGTTAAACGGAAGTGAGTAAAATGTTTTTTTTTTCTATTAATCACTTTTATGGGAAGTACCTCTTTTATTGCCTGCATATTTGTTTGCAAACTTTCTTTGCGTATTTGTGCGTATATTTGTGAAGACGTTCATATTTCTACTTCACATTTTCAAGCCATGATGTCTGCTAACTGTTAAAGATACAAAAAATAAGATAGATTCGCTACAAGATCCGGATTTTTGCAGACAAGGCTTGGCGGCGGGGTTGCGCAATGACCGCTCCTTCGTTGCGGACAACGTCGGAGAGACAAAAACGGCCTACACAAACTCGCTACTACCGGTATACCGCTAAAAAAAAAAGCAAAAAAAAAAAAAAAACGGGTAAATGAGGATTTTTTTAGTTACCTTGCCCACTCTGCCCGCTAGTCAGTAGTACCGCTTTAAACGGGTCCCGTTTCCACTCCCCGTCTTCTCGCTCTTTTCACCGGTTCTTACTCTCTTCCCTTTCCTACTCTCTTCAACTGGGCCAAGCGCCGAAAAAAAAAAAAAAAAGAAAAAAAAAAAAACAGTTAGGCGCATGCTGCCGGTCACGTTCGCACCTGAGAACGGATGATGGTGTTTATCCTTCTCTCTCTCCCTCGGTGAAAGAGAAGAGAGATCGCCTGGGCCGCGCAGCCCTGGTCCCCGAAACGTTGGCGCAAGCAAAAAGAGCGGGGCTGTATTTTGAGACGATGTGTTTGCACGTCTCTGCCGTGCGGTGATCACGTCCGCGTTTAGAGTGCCAGAGAGGCATGCGGGGCCTCGGGCCTTGTCGCGAATAATATGATATAAACCAAAGACTCGTACGTCACTCACTGCGAAGGCCTGTTTTCCGTGAAGAGAGCGCGCGGGACTCGGGGGGGTGTCTTGACAGATTGTACGAGGGACTCAACAAGACGACGCAACGTCTGTCTTTCCCTTATACTCCTGCGGAAATTCACTTGCTGCGATCAGGTGTAAGAAACGAGGCGGACGATTCCATATAAACATGAACTAGCGGTTGATTGGCGAATTGTGTGACTTTGCGGGGACTACGGATCCACACGAATATTCCCCTTCGGAGAATAAATAGGTTATTTCACACGGCACATTGTTTGCACGGATCTCGTGTCGCGAAACCTAATTTCGCGAAACAGATGGACCCTCTGAACGAGACGGAACAAGGGGCGTGCACCCGAAAAAGGATGCGCACACTTCTCGCTCTTGGAGCCAGATTTTGCTCAATTTTCACCGATGTTTGTCAGTCACCCTAAAGAGAAACGCGGGCGCTGCCAATGACCTCTCGACATCGCTCTGTCCCTCCCTCGTTCTTACTTCTGTGTCGCATATTATTTAAGGAATCAATGCAATCTGCTTCACTGAACTCGGGGGTAGCTATGTCCTGCTGGAAAAGATTCAGACTGATAGCTTAGAAGACCGTTTCTGGAAGTACCGCCAGCTGGCTGGCTCGTAATATCACGTATCTATAAGGCAGCTCTATGGAGGTGCGAATAAACTGCGACTGCAGAGTACGTTGCCGATAATCACTTGTGAAGACAAGCGATGGGAGGAGCTTGAAAAAGAAGAAGACACGTCACGGTCCAGCTGCCACATAGTCCTTTCAGAAGAGGCTGTATTACAAGCGATAGATGAGACCCTCCCAGTCCTATATTGCCGTGGCAGGATACGCACTCTATGCCGCTTTGAAAAGTTGAAGTGTCAGAAATGCAGAGCAGCGCCGACCACACAAGACAAAACGGCAAGTTTCACCCAGGCGGGAGAACTACTCTATTGTCAAGGAATTGTATCGAGAGGGGCTTTTTTTATCCAACTATGTTCGTCGTTCATGCTGTGAGACACAACGTTGTTACTCAAGAACTTTCCGAACCAACGCCCGTTCGTCACCGAGTTCAAGATGAACTATTGCCTACCAACGAGACTTCTTGCTTCGACGCCCTTGAAAAAGGACGCACAGGTGAGGTCGTGCTGGAGCACTTGTGGTGCAGCACGAACTTTGTGCTGGAAAACTATTGGGGAAGGGTGAACGGCCAGAATCACGAGGCTAATTCCAGGTCAGAAAAAAGAAAATGTGAAACCCTAAAATTTAAATAATTTATTTATATTCAGCACAACAGTTGTCATAACATCACCATTGTGGAACGACATTACAGTCTACATGCGGTACATGTGCTTTACCTTAGTGTCGAGAAAGCTACAGAACGACATTTAAGATGCTTGTGCTCGAATCGTGTCAAGATGGATACAAGAAGAAAGTACGGAAACACGAGACGAGAAAGTTTGAAGCTTTCACATGTGAGAGAACTTCTATTCACAGCTTCTATTCGTAGTGTGAATTAACGCAGGTAGTTGCGTGACGCTCCCACAGATCTGTTCCTTACTAAAAATTATGCTTGAATTTTGCTGTTTGCCTGCACACAGCTCAAAAATTGTATGTACCTCTTGATTTAGACGGTCTCTGTCCCTCTTTTTCCTGTCTCTTCTGCGTTAAATTTTTTGCTTTCATGCCCCAGTCTCGGATTAATTACTTTATGATAAACATTCCCCAGCTCGCCTGCAGTTTGTTTTTAAATTATTTGTTTACTAATCCTAAAAATATATTTTAACTCATTACATGTTTTCGAACTCCAAAAGAGCATCAGTTTACAATTTTTAAATTCTCTTCTTTTGAATAGTATTAAAATTTATTTTATTTGCGGTTATTGTTTTGTTTTTGTTCCCCAGTCTCGGATTAATTACTCAATGAGAAACATTCAAGAGCTCGCGTGCAGCTTACTTTGAAATTACCTCTTAACTTCTGCTAAAAATTACATTTAAACGCGCTGCATTTTTTCGAACTTCAAAATTAGCATCAGTCCACAATTTTCTAATACCCCTCTTTTAGTTAGCTGCACCAACGAATTCAGTAACCACACATCCGCAAGCAGCACGTACTTGATTGCTGCTGTTATGCATTTCGGCGGGTCCCTTCACTTCTTACAACAACGTTCCAGGACAATTATTTTATGTTTTGTTTATGTCTACTCGCTTTTGGAGGTAATTAAAATACCAAATGGGTTGGTTGCCTAAGACAAAAACTTATCTTTCTCGAAACGTCGTAAACCTTGTTCTTGCATATCATAACAATAAGTCTACGTCATAATAAGCTGCCTGTGTAATCAAATGTGCTTCCCAGTCATATAGGTGTTTATAAATCTCGTTTTACCTATTAACGAACGTTTGGGTCAATAAAAATGGCATACTAAGTCAGTAAATTTATGCGCGACAGCTTCAGTCCAGCGCTTTCCCCGGAACTCGCCAGCCGACTCGTGTGACGTCACCAGAGGAGCGCTGCGGCCTTCAGTTCTGTAGGTGGTGTTGTCTAAGGTCCCCGCACGCTCTCGTCCCGTCCTCTCCCTCAGCAGCTTGGCGCATAGGTTCGTGTTTTACGCATTTGGAAGACCATAAAAGGAAACATGACCTGCTCTATAGTCGGTTACAAGCCAAGAAGGTAGCGGCAAAAGCCCCTCAAAGGGAATCTTGTATTCCTCCGCCACCAATCGCGTCCCGTTGTTTCCATGATGTTACGACCTGCGCGAACGAATCTTGTTCTTGCAGTCAAATATTTTCAAAATGGCTGCCGGGCAGATTTTTAGGACTCCAGCATCTCGCAGCAATTATTCTGCTTTTTATCGCTGTTTTTCACTTACCCGAGAGTTCGTCAAATTTGGGTTGTGTGTATGTTAATACAGCCTAAAACTTGGTCTACCTCAGCGGGCGACGAGTCTCCCAGCTGTAGATGAGCAATTTAGCCAGTGTAGTACAACCGCTAGCCAGGGGTCTTTGTGCATCACGCGCGCAGTAGTGATACACGACCGCACGCCGATACGATGCCCATCCAGATCGAAACGGGCAGGGGTGGGGATTGAGCTCAGGATCCTGGGTTCTGCAGAGCGAGCTTTCGCTTCACGTGCTCCGAGCTGGTGGGCGCTAGACCACTCGGCCACCGATCCCCCCGAGAGTACGTCACTAAGTCGTAACCGCGTCCACGTTTATTCGCAATAGGTTCTGCGCGACAGCGTGAGAATACAGCGATAGCATTGCCATCGGAACGCTCGATGCGGGAGTAAGGCCTAGCGTCGAACATACGTCGGACGCCGTCTGCTTCGTCTGCCTCAGGTTGCTCCTCAACATTGTGACGGCATCGGCTTTTCTTCGCAGTGGTTTCCTAGGAGCGACGTTACAATGCAGCGGTCACCAAACTTCTTTATAAGTGTATAGTGGGCTCAACGAGGTAGAGGGGCTTAGAGCGATAAACCGGGGTTCCGGTCTGCACTCGAAAGTGACCCCCATAAGGAGGCTGCCATTGTACGCAAATTTGACCACACGTCACATGACCAAACCAAATACGTGACGTCAGAGGAAAGATGGCAGCGCCATGCAGCGGCTGGCCCCAGCTGGGCCGGAGCTTGTCGAATGCTTTGTTGGTTGTCGTTCGTCTCGGCGAGTTGATTTCAGACGCGGAAGCCGTCATATGAGGCCGGTCGAAAGCGAGTTCAGAGTTCAGCGTGGTGTTTGACGTAGGTATAACGTGAAAATACGGAGAAACGGTGTGCATTTCGCTGGTGACCGACCGGGATATTGCCACGGAAGAGACAATCTGACCTACGTTGCTCGGACCTCGGATTGATTCGGATGCCGCTAGGATAAAATTTAAGGCGACGTTTCTGTGCTCTCGTTGACCATCGGAATCTTCGAGGTTTGCAGTGAAGCGTGTGAAATATATTTGGATACACAGTTTAGCGACGGAAATTGCGTGGGCCGTGCTTGGCGGTGTGCAATCGCGGTGCAGCTTCGATCAAATGACCCAGGGCTCACTTCGGTTGTGCGGCGCACCGGAAGGCTGCCTTGAAGCTGGTAGTTCCCGTGCCGTGCTGAATGATGCTGTGCTGCTTACAAATTGTTCCGGCGTAGAAGTGCACTTTCACGGAGCACAGGTGTGCGGCGCACCGAAGAGCTGCCTTCAAGCTGGTAGTTCCTGTGCCATGCTTTAGGTGATGCTGTGCTGCTTCCGAAATTGTTCCGGCGTAGACGTGCACTTTCACGGAGCACAGGTGTTGCAGTTGGTATTGATCCCGCTGGTCTGTCGCACGTTTCGTCAACACAAACGTTTCATCCACACTCGTTACGCGAATTGCAAGCTGTCCGGACATTTCACCGAGCGTGTTACGTACCCAGCTCACGCCGCTTTGTGGCAACAATCTGCAGTGGCTCATTACCAGAAAAGTGGTCCCACATCCATTTCAGTTCAGTTTGTCCACGGCAGTCGCCAAACCCCGAAGGAGAGGATTTATTCGGACAGAATGCCACTAAAGCAGTGCAACTTCTTCAGTGGTCAGGATAGATTCTCTTCTGCTAGTTTTGTTATACTGTCACGGATCCTTGTTCCAGTCCTATCTTCTATCAATATTCACTATTCTGGGACACTGCAGGTCATGCTCAGCTGTAATCATATGTTCAGGTGGAGGTGCTGGGCACTTTACCTGTAGCCCTTCACTCTGTGTGAACCCGGCGGCTCTTCAGCCGAGTTACCCGATAATGGGACACGGCTGGCGGACTATTCTGCGTCTTATACCCCTGTCGAGCCGTAGGCAAAGTCCTGACCCGAGCCTGGCAGAACAACTGCAAGACGACCGAGTACCACAAGGAGTAACCTCGGAAATACACCACGAAGCACCTGAAATCCAAGCCAGTTGCTGCTACCATGAAAAACCACCGGAATTCGGTCTCCTGTCAGAAAATCCGAAGCTGACTAAGCCAACAATGACAAACCTGTAGCAGCAAACCGTGTCCCCTCCCACCATTGTTTGCATGCCCGTCGCAAATCACACTCCGACGCTTTTTCACGCAAGCTGTATGAAGACGTCAAGGACTGGATTGAACAATATGACAGTGTCGCCCGCCACATTGGGTGGACAGACAACCAGCTCCTGCAGAACCTATACTTCTCGTGGAAGCAACTGCCGGCGCTGGTCTGAGAACCATGGATCCTCCTTAACGTCATGGGAAGTTTGCAAGATCAAGCTGAAGCGCGCATCCGACAGCCAACATCAACGAAAGAGAGCCGCATTCTTGATTCTGTCCAGGACACTGCCCTAATGAGAGCGCCACCACACTCGTGGAGGATGTTTTGCGCTTGATCGAGCGCCCACGCCCACGCCGACCTTGATGCTACAGAAGACAAGAACCTAAGAATCCCATGCGCCTCACGTGAGGGACAACACCTTCGGCAGCCTTGTCCGCAACCCCCCAACAACAGTCGAAGTGTTCATATCACTGAGGCTTCCAACATGGAATGTGCACTGCATGCCCGAGCCTGCCACTATGAACAACTTCCCGGCGTCTCGACACTCGAGTTGTCCAGCTACTACTTCGACGCCAGCCTCCCAGGCATCCACGACATCACCCACGACGTTGTCTGGGAGGAGATCAGGAAGCTACTTCCTGCCATCAGTTGCCCGGCTTTTATTTTCATTGCGGAGATTGTTTCGGAACAAGTTTGACAGGCATTTCAACCGAGACTTCTGCGAGCGAAGCGGCATCTGACAAACCAAGGGCAACTTACGCCACAATGGCACGACGACCGCCACCGGCTGCCCCTTAGTATTCAATGCCAATTCAATGAGACACTCTAACGCCGAAGGATTCCCGACATCATGTGTAGGACTGTGCTCAACAAAGTACACCGAGGGAAACGTAGGTGATGCGAATGTGCAACCAAAAACCACTTTGCTACCACTGCATGAAGCCGACCATGTCTACCAAAGCAGCCCGTACCAATGAATTGGTCGGCGAGGGTTCGTGCCAAACGACCCTCGATTACGTCTCGAGGAGCGACCACGGGAGATTAAGGATTACCTTCGGCGACCTTTGTCCCTGATGCCGAAGGTGCTGAATCGAAGATTCTGAATCCGATTACCCCAAAGCTCCTCATGTCCATCACCTCAACAAGAGGTAAGCACGACAAAGCAGGTGAGCGGCGATGCAGTGACAGTGGATTTGGTGTCGGTTGTCGTCCAAGGACAATACCTAGAAATTTGCTGACACCAATTTTCTGTGTCCACTCCACGAAGCACACAATTTCCAACTTTGAGGGAGAATGCCCCTGAGTGACTTGAAGGAATAGAATGGTTGGTTGCTCTCAAAAGTGAACTGCAAGCATCACCAGACTTGGATAGCAAACAAAAATTGTTGCCAGCTTTCAAGTCAACAGTACAGCAAAAGGCACAGCCACGTAAGCAATACATGCCCGAGCTTGCTACATTGATGCCGAAAACTACCAGGAAAATTTTCGGATTAGAAGCCAGCCCTGCAGCTTCAGTGCACATGACGTATGATTACAAGACAGCATCAGTCGGTCAAAGTTGCCACTTGACCAAACTGAACACCGACGTGCCAGGAGCGTCATCCGACAACAAGGTCCACAGGTGCTACGACTGAACGCCTGACACGAGACTGTCACAGAAAGAACTCGTTATGGAACCATTTACTAAGAATCAATAATTATGTAATCAAGTGGAAATAAACATATTTGATACACTAACCAGATAAACGTATTTCCGCTTGCCTTCATGCCTTGAGAGTCTACACACCGAGAATTGTGTCCATTGCACGCTCTGGACCTTACGAGGACACTCGCTTCTCTTACCCTTCAATATTAATTAAGGGGTCATACCAGACTGGCAGACTTATTGCAAGGGGCTGCACTCGTTCAACCTTTCCTGAACATGTGGTGCATCCGAAAACCAACTCCAGTGATGTGAAAATGTTATTTATTAATTTATTCCTTCCAGGGGCCTTCGTAGGCATTGCAGAGAGGATACTTAAAACTACACACATGATAATAGCATTAAAGCACACTGCTGTAACTTGTTAATTGGAAAAACAAACACACCTCTGAGCATATAGTTTAATAGTATGTGTTGATGCATTGTTATGTAGCATGACACTTCCTATATGTATGACACAATAGACCCTTTGCAGAACCTTATCAAGCAACACAACCGTCACCATTTGTTTCGGCGCAAAGCACACGAATGGGCCCCAGTTCACGTCGAACGCCAATGCAGCATTCGAGTCCAATAGGTGCTGAGCCGAATTCACAGGGATGGCTGACATAACATTCTTGTCGAACAAATACCCAAAGTATGAAAGCCTGGGGTAATTACAGTAGTAGCTACTGCAATTTGTTTCATCAGAATTTGGCAGACGGCAAAGGCTACGGTCTCGGTGAGTCAATACACACATTGGAGAGAGGCACATGACAGCATATCACCAGAATGCTCGTCTGCACAGATTTGTCACACACCTTCGCTCCGTCTCTCTGATTGGCTCGAGGGGGCTGTGGCGGTTGGCCTTTTCCAAGTTACGGTGATGCGGAGTATAGACAGCCCAAACATTTAAAAAGAGTCTATTGAAGAGACCGAAAGGAATGGTAGTCAACATTTTTCAACAAGACTGCTCTCCAGGAAAGGGATGAACACAAATATGAATCATCTTATCCAGGTAATTAGAACAATTAAATAATTGACCGACTAATACAATGCACTCTTGATGGAAAAGAGTATAGCTGCAATAAATCCTACAAAAAAGAAAAAAATGCGCAGTTAATCTATGCATGCAAATAGCTTTGAAGCAGATGCCTGCAACGATTTATTCTTCCCCATACTCAATAAAACGCCAACCTCGTAGCTGAAAATAAGGGTGCACTTCGCACTCACACACACAAAAAAAAAAAGGAAGAAAAGCGATCGAATGTCGAATCGTGGATTAGCACAAAAGGTTAAAATCGCAGGAGCTTCCTCGCTAAAAGTTGCTATGGTTGTTCGGTGACGGAGGGCTGAAACAACTTCCCTTAGGACCTAACGCGACGTATACATTTCGCGTAGATTCTCAGATATTTCAACGTTCAAACAAAGCTAAGAGAATGCGAAAATTTCATGTTAAAAGCACTCAAAGTTATATCGATCCTCGGACACATCCCGGAATCCGAGCACCGGTACGGCGATGCAGAGCTGATGCTGTCTCACAGGCGTTAATATCCAGATGATCCAGAGCGATCTTGCGCAAAAACGATATAAAGTCTCATTCCTTCATATTTTCACATTATACCTGCGTCAGCGAGCACGAAGAAGCCCGAAGTCGTCGGAAAGCAGCTGCACATCACGGCTACCGCGCACCGAACAAACTCGCATCCACCAGCTCTGGGCGCTGCCATCTTACCTGTGACGTCACCGTTCTAGGGAGGTCACGTGACGAGTGGTCACATTTGCGTAAAATATGGCGGCAACCGGGGGGGTGCCACTTCCGAACTTCCGGTTTATCACTCTAAGCCCCTCTACCTCGTTGAGTGGGCTGTACGGGATGGACCTAAGTGAACCGTGAACACAGTGAGTGTCTTCACCCGATCAATAATCTATCTTCTGAAATGACGCCTTCGAAGCAGTGTGTATTCATCTGTGAAGCGTGGCGTCGTTGTCAAGTTTCTGCGTCGCTATCAGTGGTACGGTAATCTAGGAGTGCGATAGTACCCACGGATGCAACCTCGTTCGCCATAATGAGCTGCTACACACACGTGGCATACAAATGATAAAGCCAGGGATGAATATGTTACAAACAATTAATCGGTATTGTTTTGGACGGTAATAAGCTGATATATTGAAAAATTTCAGAAAATTTGAGGCAAGCAGATTTGATTTTCTTAAATGCTTCCGAACATTCTGCTTGATTTCAGAGGCCCTGTCAGTGGTTTGTTTATGCTTCGAAACCCGGGTACGTGAAACGTGCACCCCCCCCCCCCCCCCAAACCCCCGTCGCGGCCTAAGGTAGTACCGCGAAACACGCACCACCTTTTCCAATATACTTTAAAAGGAGGATTGTGTTTAATACTTTGTAACAGCTGATAAGTATGCACATAAAAATTGATTGCAAGGGTAGCTTCCCTCCAATTCATGAATTGTGGCTTTCTTATATGCGAAATATTTAAAAATTCAAAAACCTACCGAATACCCAGATGTGATCTTGGTCCCAATGCGAGCGGCATAATGGTTTGTCTTTATAACAATAAAACCGAAAATGTTTTAATCAAGCAACGACAACGACAAAATAGATGGAGGAGACTTAAAAGAAAATAAATTAAACCAAGAAAACGGAAAATAATATTGCTCCTCAGCTCGAACCGCCTAATTACGTTTCTGACGTAATCTCTGCATTATACCATGGGTCGTAAGCGCGAGCGAGATCTTCAGACTTCGCACTCCTCATTGTCAGAGCTTCCATGGAACCATCGGAAAAAAGGGTCTTTGTTGTTTTATCGACACTCGTCTCATCGACCAATGTTTCATCAACTTTTCATTGACACTGGTTTCATCGACACTGATCTTTTCATTGGGGGGATCGGTGGCCGAGTGGTCTAGCGCACACCAGCTCGGAGCACGTGGAGCGAAAGCTCGCGCTGCAGAACCCAGGGATCCTGGGTTCGAGCCCCACCCCTGCCCGTTTCGATCTGGATGAGCATCGTACCGGCGTGCGGTCGTGTATCACTAATGCGTTATGCACGTTAAAGACCCCAGGCTAGCGGCCGTACCGCACTGGCTAAATTTCTCATCTACAGCTGGGAGACTCGTCGCCCCTGTGAGGCAGACCAAGTTCTAGGCTGTATAAACACACACACACAACCCAATTTTGATCTTTTCATTGACACTACCACACCGTACTATGAAGTTCCATTGACACACAAATTTCACACTGTGGGAGCATTTCGTCGTGCGTTTATCACCGGGGCGCGTCCCACCCAGTTCTCGACGCTTCGCGCCGACAGTCTGCGGCAGTTCATTATAAAAATGGGAACCCACCCGGCCCACCCGTACATGCCGCTTCGCAGCAGCGTGTACGGGTGGTCGCGCCCCTGTGCATGTACTTGTACCCTCGCTCACCAACAGACCAGCGTACCCCTAACCGAAAAAAAAAAATGTCGTCGACGAAACATAGCGAGATATGCCATGCCATGAAACGAGTGTCGATGAAACGATCTGTTGATAAAACGTCGCAGCGTCGATGAAACGAACTGTCGGGGAAATGTCGTTCGACAAAACGAGTGCCACCGCACAAAAAGCCTATTTCCAAGCCGCGTTCCTTCAACACCATCGCAACTAGCATAATTTTTAAAAACCTATTACCAAAAAAAAAAAAAAAGAAACAACGCAAAACAGCATTTTAAACAGAAAAAAAAGCGAATGAATTTTACGTTCCTCTGCTGTTAAAGCTCACGACCTGGAATTGAATAAGGAGCAGCTGGTTCGTCTCCATCAGGCAAATTGAAAAAGGTTCTGGACTGGACAAGAATGACTCGTTATCGGCGTTATTGGTGCAACATTACGACGTCTACAGCGGGCTCTTTCCTGAGAGTTAAGGGTTAATGTGGGGCTTCCTAAGCCGAGTGGTACGGCGAGTGCACACTTACAGTGGAAAGCGACCACCTCCTATTTGACCTTGTTGCAAGCCTTACGACCTCAGCCTTTTAAGGGCTCTGCATGATTCCTCATATGGGATGAGTTCACAGCAGCCAGTTAGACAAATCCTACGATTCTGCTCCAACAGTACATCCCCAGGCCTTCCAGGAGGCGACCCACTTGATCCGGGTGTGAGAAGAGACCACAAATTGTGACCCGCACCTATGTAACCTCTGGGCCAGCTAACGGGGGCACTACAGCAGTACCAACGGAAAAGTGGATTACGCCTGTTACAGACCACAACATGACAAAACCTAGAAACACCACCATTTGTTCTAAACCAGTTTCAGAAGCCACCCAATCGGCACTCCATACCGCATTTCCTTACTTCACAACGCTGTCCTCGACAACAAGTCTGGCTGCAATCTGTGCATTGTGGTACTTATCGGCTCCAAAAAGGTTCGATGTAATCATCTACATTGCACTGGTCCGGGGGCTCAAAACTGAGGTCATTGTGGAAGACCGCTTCACTTCATAACAGCGTTCCTGCAAGACTGACGATATCAAGCTTAAGTCGGACTGAACTATGCCCGGTTACCGGCATCAGCATTCCCCAGATCTTAGTCCTCTCACCCATCCTTCATCAATAGAGAGTTTTAGTAGATCGTTCTAAGGACTCCGATAACGACACCCGATACTCCGCCACCGCCTCCTTTGCGCATGCATAGTATCGTTATCGGGGCTATTGGAGGTATCGGAACGATCTACTAAAACTCTTCATTGTTGTAGCAGACTTTTTCTTACGTCAAGCAATCGGTACTGATTTTACGACATATTTCAAGCGAGTACAG
The DNA here is from genome assembly GCF_016920785.2 of Ixodes scapularis. Lineage (NCBI taxonomy): Eukaryota > Metazoa > Arthropoda > Arachnida > Ixodida > Ixodidae > Ixodes > Ixodes scapularis. The sequence continues at coordinate 97,170,913 of NW_024609846.1, forward strand.
TGGCACCTTTAATTCAGAAAATCTATGCCACGCCGACTCAGAGCGCACCACGGCGCACAGGGTAGCCTGCTCCTCATCCACCCCGAGGTGTTAGATGACTCGGCGAAGTGCGACCCAAGAGTCATAATGACCGTCGACTTCAGGATAGTTTTCGACGTCTCGATTATGCTTCGAAACAGAGCATTAGCACTGGGATTTTGCTCTTCATTGTCCTAAAAAAACTTATTGTTATTCTGATGGTGGCCTCAGTCGTGTGAATGGCCACAGGCGTCCCATTTATTCTTCGATCACTGGCCGTGAGAGCTCGCTGCCCACAATGGTGACACACATTATTGTGATTCTCGAAGTGGGCTCGGTTGTGTGAATGGCCACAGAGGTCCAGTTTATGCTTCGAAATGAAGCACTGGCACTGGTATTTATCTCTCCACTGTGCTAACACACGTCATTGTTATTCCAAGAGTGGTCTGTCGTGTGTGTGGCCACAGGCGTCCTGTTTACGCGTATACTTCGAAACAGATCACTGGAGCTATGATTTTACTGTCCACTATGCTTCCACCCGTTACTGCTATTCTCGGAGCTGCCTCAACCGTGTGAATGGCTATGGAGTTCTTGTTCATGCTTCGAAACAGATCACTGGCAGTGAAAACTCGCTGCCCACATAGCTGAAACACGTATTGTGATCCTCAGAGTGGCCTCAGTCGTGTGAATGGCCACAGACGCCCCGTTTAGGCTTCGTAACAGATCACTGGCAGTGAGAGCTCGCTGCCCACAGTGCCGACACACATTATTATTAATGTCAGAGTGGCCTCAGGCCTGCGAATGGCCACAGACGTCCCCTTTAGGATTCGAAACAGAGCACTGGTACTGGGATTTTGCTCTCCGCTGTGCTAACACAAGGTATTGTTATTCCCGGAGGTGCCTCAGTCACCTGAATGGCCACAGACGTCCCATTTATACATTAAAGCGGAGCACTAGAAGTGATGTGTTGTGTCGTTTTTCTTAGACAAAAAAGTGCTTATTGGCAATCAAAATTCCACTTGTTGCGTAGCGAAGATTTTTAGACAGCGGGAAGCCAATATCGCATCTGATGCCTCTGCCGTAGATGGGTTGCAAACTTTTGCTTTTGCGAAGTTGAACTCCATACGAGTGATTCATGGCACAGTGCAATATATAGACCAGCTTAGACATTATCGCAAACAAAAGAAACGTTTGTCTGGTGGCTCCCATATCGAAAAATATTATACGGCAACGAAGCAGAGAAGCATGACAACATGAGACACGGAAGGTCAGTCGTGTTCAAAAACGACAATCCGATTTTACTGCATATGAGTGGTCCTTAAAAGAGCCGTTTTGTGATCTGAGATGTTGCTCACTTTCTCTTAATTGTGGTGTTCAACTTCGTCAAGGTACTCGATATCAGACGGGTGACTCTCGGATGGAATGTCCTCTCCATCCAGCTAGATGACGATGGGCTGAATGTGGGCACTTGTGGAACCGCCTCGTCTGAACGTTTCTTCAGTGTCAATAACGTGCCTCACAGAATTCATCCAGTTCTCAGTGGTGACCTTGCCAACTTCTTCGTTGAAGAGTGTCCCCACGTCGTTGATCTTGAACGTCGTAATTCGTGCAGCAACACCATTCTTGATCTCGGCCCATATCAGTTCAATAGGATTGAGCTCGCATGCAGTGTTACGTTGGGAGCCTGACCATAGTGCAGCCAGCCGTCTCGGCAGCAGCGTCCACTCGATACTTTAGGTGCTGTGCATTCACCAAGGCCACAAGGTCGAGGAGCTGCTTCTTCAGCATCTTGGGGTCCCATGAAATGTTTTTACACGTCAGCCATTTCGAATGTCGTCCTTCCGGGAACTCGTCGTCGGCACTGCTTCCAACCGCCATGAATGGTAAGAAGAGTTGTCCAATACGATAACGTTTCCCGTCGGCAGTTTGTCGAGGACACCGTCGAACCACTTCGCGAAGCGTGTGCCATCCATTTCCTCGTGGTAATCGCCGGTCATTTCGCCACGAAACAGTAGTAGCCGTCGACGAAGCCTTCATCGCTGCCGATGTGGGTGACGGTAAGACGCTGGCCCTTCCTCGATGGCTGCTCGAGGCCCGTCGAGAGATCACGCATGAGGGCGTCGTGGGACGCGGCCACGGTCGTGTCTACCCACACCCATGAGACAGTGTGCCCTGCCGTCACCCACGTCTCGTCCAGGTAGATCTGCCGACCATCTTTTCGTTGACGGGCGATCAAATGCAGGTAACTCTGCTGCCAGACGACGATGTCTTCTCGTTCAAACAGCAGCGAGTTCCGTTCCCTCTTGTAATGCATAATCCGATGTCGTGGAGAAGGCGACGCACAGTCAAAGCTTTCAACGAGAGAAGTTCAGTGCTCGTGCAGGATTCGGCCCTTGTCTTTTTGACCGTGGGGACCTCGTTCGGTCGGATGAAACGTTAGACGCACGATCTCAGCGCGCACAACGTGAAGTCACAGTGTCTGACTTTGCACCGCCTCTTGCTTTCACTTGCTGGGAGCTTCCGAGAAGATGTCACAACTTGTCCCTCGGTTGCTTTAGTCCACTTCTTGATCTTGAGGATGGTCCGTACGCCAACGCCATGCAGTGTGCTGACTTCGATGCAGGACTCCTCCACAGTGAGGCCGAGCTGGCCGGGCTTGGCGGGCATTGCGTGTCGCACCTGAACGTACACGTTCGTTATCAGCTGCCGTGCAACTCGGTTGAGGACATCGCCGCTCTTATGCTTCCTGTAAAGGAACCTTGGCGTAGACGGCGGGGATCCACCAGACTCTCTTGGCGAAGAAGAATCAGAGAAATTGCATTCCGCTGTCTCCACGTTGGGATTCATAACGGAAAACAAATATAGGACACCTTCCGATTTGTCAAAAATCGAATCGCAGGGGTTTTCAAAACCCGAAACGTGAGTGTGTTCAAAACCTGAAACGCAGGAGTATTTGGTTTTCTCCGCTTTCTATAACGCCTCCTGGTTTAAGGTGCAACCCCACCGTGCATGACGTTTTGGTGCTTTTCCGACGGCTTATAACTTTCTTTTTATGTATCTTACAATTATAAAGTTAGTGTCAAATTAAAGAGCAGTTTCTCAACAATGCTTTAATGTCTTGATATTACGATTATTTTTAGTTGTTAGTTAATTATTTGGCTTTTAATAGACCACAGTCTCTACTACTGAAAAAATTATTTCTCGAGTTATAACGTCCCATCGTCCACGATATTTTACGTGAGCGTTCGGTTAGATGTAATAAAATAAAAAAGTAAGCAACGAACTGTACAGATAATGTATATTTTAAAATAAAAAATAAAGTTTAAAATTGTAATATTTTATGGCGCTATAAAAACGGAATCATGTCAACTAATCAAAATAACGAGACATTAAATTATGAAGCATCCTTCGATATTACATTTTCCAGAACTTTCATATCGATATATTACACGTTAAGAATGTTATAAGACCTCAAACTTTTCCCATTCAGTTACGGCGAATTGTAGTTTGTTAATATAAAGTACAGATGGCGACACGTGTTCAAGAACAGCTTGATGTGCATTTTCCGTCCTGTGCCGCTTGGAACGCCACGTGAAAGACAGAAAAAGCGCCAGATGTCAAGGTGTCAGATGCCTGGATGCCCGCAGTGAGCGAGCCAGAGATGTGAGAACAACAAGTTCGAGGCTGCGGGTGCACCACAGCTACTTTTGCGCGCGTTCTACTGTGTGAGAATCGGCCCCGCCATCACCGTGGGTGGACGCGGGAACAGGACCGAGCTTCTTTTTCTTTCCATTGCGTGTTGGCGTTTGCACGTGCGCCCCTGTGTGTGGGTGAACTGGCGACGCTCGTGCGAGGGGGGCAGGGGAGGCTTGGAGAAGAGAAGAAGACAAGGACAGCGCGTGCGGTAACCTTTTGCGAGACATTCGAAAATGAGCTTGGCTTGTAAATAGGCGTGTTCTTTTTTTCTCCTATCCGCGGAGTCCTGTCTGGTTTTCTCTTCCGTCAGCGACCATCAGCTGCCTCCGTCGTCGGGTCCCGGCGCAATCTCCAAGAAAGAACATCTTCACTGGCGCAGTCGACAGGATTGCGTCAGCGGACCACGGCGGCGTGATCTTCACAACGGAATCGGCGGACAGCGACTTGACGCGGCTTTGGTGGAGCCTTCTACAGAGAAGACTGGACCACCGAGCTCCTTGAAGATTGGACCACCGAGCTACTTCGTGGTGACAGAGGTACCTCGGACCTGATGCCGTCCCACTCCAGCGAGGAACGCCTGAATCTACAGCTCGGACATCATTTTCGTGCCTGACTATTCTGAGCAGCGGGCTGCGTCTGTGATCCGGCGGCAGTCGTTGACCTTACGGTAAGGTGATTCTTTGACGTGTGCCCGCCATGGATGCAGACAGTGCAGAGCGGCGGATGCCGGTTCTAATGCCCGAGCAGAATAGGGGTCGGAATAGGGATGTTGACGGGCCTGGTGAATCGTCACCTTCGAGTGGATTAGGGGCAAACTCGCAGACACAAGGGGAGGGGAACGGAGGAATCCGATCAGGCAGCTTAATTGAAAAGGAGATAGAACTAGTGAGGGAGAAAGAACGGCTAATACGTCTCGAGCTAGAGCTAGAACATCTACGCTCAGAAAACCGAAGGCGAGCCAGCGGAGGCGGCATGGAGTTCAACCTCCGAGGTGAAGTTTTTCGCTTTTCGAGATTGATGAAGGGAGTGCTGACTCCCATGCCGTCGTCCGACATATTAGTGCCGAGCTGGTTTGATGGCGTAGAAAACGTCTTCGAGACACATGAAGTCCCTGAGCGGCTCAGAGGATATCTTGTGCGACCTTATTTCACGGAGAGCATGCGTGCACTAGTGAATAGGGTGAACACGGGCGAGAGAAGTGGATATGGTGCGGTCAAAGAACAGGTATTGTTAGAGCTCGGACTGTCGAGCTGAGGTCTGGAGGCCCTTTATTGAAACCACCACTTCTCTCAAGGAAAAACGCGAGAGCCCAAGGCAGGGCATCGTACCGGAAAATTATCGGGTGAAGTGTTTTAAATGCAAGGAATTGGGGCACTATTCCCGCGAATGTCCCCGGACGAAGACACCAGAAGAACTTCTGTTTCACAAGAAAAGAGTAGACGCCAAGAATGTCACCGTGGAGGAAGATTCCAGTCGTGAGCCCGACAAGGTGACGACCGAGGTGGGCAAGACCGACGGTACCAACTTGGACAACCAAGATCAGAAGAGGTGGGACCCATCGGTCCGCGAGGTGCCTCAGATTCTGTTACAAGCCGACGACACGAAACGGTCGTCGAAGAACAATCGCTGCTGCGTGTCTGTGCAGGCGGACGTTGACGACAGAAATGAGCTGAACGTCTCGCGTGCCTGGAGGACGTCACAGCGAGCCGAGGATGACCACGACGAGCAGGTGAACGTCGACGACGAAAGGCCGTGCACTTGGCCTGGGCGGCAGGCGTCCCGGCGATCTGAGGACGACCCATGTGTGAACTTCGACAACGTCTTGGCCGGTCCCGGCATCTTACCTGGGTTGCACAAGTTCCTACAAGCCAATAACGACGACGTTGAGAACGTGGGCGCCGGTTACAAAGAAGAACCGAGGGTATCTTCTGGGAGGCGGAAATGCCGGCAAGTCAAAGATGACGACGGCGAAAACGTGGACGGCGACGAAGGACCGAACTTATCGTCTGGGCGGCAGGCGTTCCGGCAAGCCGAGGACGACGACGGCGAGAACGTGGACGACGAAGGACCGAACTTATCGCCTGGGCGGCAGGATGACCATGACGAGAATGTGAACGTGGACGACGAAAAAGAACCGGATATTTTGCTTTGTTGGCAGACGTTCTGGCAAGCTGATGACGACCACGGCAAGGAAGTGGGTGTCGACAAGAAGTCGGACATCTTGTTAGGGTGGCTGACGTCACCACCGGCCGGTGAAGGTGTCAGGGAAAGCGGGGACAGTGACGAGGACACCGTCTTCGAGATGAAGATGTCCCAGATTATAGCTAAGGACGCCGATGAAGACTTGACCACCTGCCAGCCGGCCACGTATGAGAGAGCTGGGAGTGTAGAAGGCGTCGACAACGGCGACCACCTGCGAGGCCCTTTCCTGATTCGTAAATCAAGACAGAGTATAAACTGTCGTCGCTCTTGCGCGGAGAAATTCCGGAAACAGCTACACACCGTCCGATTCAAGCCCCGCCGAAATCTGGGTGGCTTGAATAACCTGTCGGCAAAGAGGCCTAGGCTAGGAGGCTAGATGCTGCGCTAGTCTCGGCGCGAGATTTGTCGCTGCTTTGGAGCCTTGGCGGGCACAGTAAGAATCACTTTACTAGCATATGATTTGCATATTGGGGGAAATTTCTCTTATAGTTTGGATTCTTGCGGGTCGAGTCACAAACTCTGTGCAAGGTGTGACTGATATGCGTTCCCGTTTGAGTTTAGATGTTATATATATTATTTTTGACATTTCGGGTCTAAAAAATATACTTAGTCGGGAGGTGTGAGAATCGGCCCCGCCATCACCGTGGGTGGACGCGGGAACAGGACCGAGCTTCTTTTTCTTTCCATTGCGTGTTGGCGTTTGCACGTGCGCCCCTGTGTGTGGGTGAACTGGCGACGCTCGTGCGAGGGGGGCAGGGGAGGCTTGGAGAAGAGAAGAAGACAAGGACAGCGCGTGCGGTAACCTTTTGCGAGACATTCGAAAATGAGCTTGGCTTGTAAATAGGCGTGTTCTTTTTTTCTCCTATCCGCGGAGTCCTGTCTGGTTTTCTCTTCCGTCAGCGACCATCAGCTGCCTCCGTCGTCGGGTCCCGGCGCAATCTCCAAGAAAGAACATCTTCACTTACTGTGCGTCGGTACACATGCCCGACGCGATCCAAATGAAATGGGCGCCATGAAATGCATTCTGCCATTTCAGATTCCACCACGTATACGAAAACATTTTAATGTTTTTATCACTTGCATAATTCTTTTACGATATCAAACTCTGCTTGTCGGAATGGTTCGACTATATTTTGTTTCAGAAACCACCTCGGTGGCTCTTAAGTGGCAATGACATTAAAACGTCTCAGTTCCTCTCAGCCAAAGCGCTGGCCAATGAATCTATATTTGTCGGGTTTAAATATCGGCCGAGGTGCCCGCAATCCGACGGAGGCCGATCTGAGATTTCGGCTGCACGTCAAAAGATCTACGGTTAGTCAAAATAAACCCGCAATAATTTTTTTTTTTATTTGGGCGTGTTAAGTTCTTTTTGTTGGTTTGGCTTGTGAAACCCTAAGATCTGAATATTTGCTTTGCTTTACCTTAGTTTGGAGCGCAACCAACGCTACGGGCTGATGAAGCCACTGAAGTAGCGCCAAGAGTCTGAGGTCAAGCTGTTCGTTCTCTTTCTGTGCTTATGCGGTCGGGCTAAACTAGACCCACTAAATAAGCTACGCTTCATACAGATATGTATGCTTAAAATGATGGTTGTCAGTTATCTGAAGCTTTATCTGAAATCACAGGAAACACTTTTCCTACCTCCACAAATGTTTAAACAGTTGGCGACAAAGCAAAGCAATATTACGTGAGCTTCCTGACACCGAAACTATTGCTGAGGAAGTCGCACTTTTGAATCATGACGACCGGCAGTTGCATTTCATTTTTTACTAACCACCAACATGGCGGCGCCCAAAACAATATCGGGGGAAAAATTGCCGTACTCTAAGTGTAGCTCATTTGGTCTAGCTCACAGGATAAATCTAGAGATAAATCAAGTGCGGTGGGGGATCGTTGGCCGAGTGTGTTGTGGCACCGCAGATCAGAGCACGTGGAGAAATGCTCGAGTGCGAGCTCCGTTCAAAGCACGGAGCTCCCGCTGCAGAGCGTGCAGGGACTAAATCCCCTCGATGTATTTGCGTTGGTCTTCCAAATAACCTGAAAGGTGCCAGTGCACGAGGCCCGTGTCTCGACCGGCCCTTGGACACAAATGGCGACGCAGCACTAATACACTCGAGTTGCCCGTGTGGCACGCGTGCCACACGGGCAACTCGAATGTCATTTACAACGAATCGGCTCGCGATTTGTCGCGCGTGGAACGCCCCACGCTCGGAGTGTTGCGCGCCGATTGTCCGATCCTTCAATTGTCATTCGTTCGAGCCCCACCCCTGCCCGTTTCGATCTGGATGAGCATCGTACCGGCGTCCGGTCGTGTATCACTACTGCGTGATGCACGTTAAAGACCCCAGGCTAGCGGCTGTACCGCACTGGCTAAATTGCTCATCTACAGCTGGGAGACTCGTCGCCCCTGTGAGGCAGACCAAGTTCTAGGCTGTATAAACACACACACAACCCAATTATTAATTCAATTGTCATTCGTTGTAAATGGAATTTGAGTTGCCCGTGTGGCGCGGGCACCGTGGGCACGGGTATATAATGACTGGCCCCTGAAAGCGAATGGCGGCGGAGCGCCCACTCGTGGCACGTGTCTTGCGCGTTTTCACAATAATGGTTGGCGGTACTTGTAAAAAGCGCCTTTATCAAGGGGCTTTAGCAGGGACCCTGGGTTCAGTCGCCAATCTGCATCCTACCGTCGTGCAATCGTGTATAACATATACTGCGTAATTCACGGTAAAGACCCCGAGCTAACAGTTGCACTGCACTTTTTATAACCTTCATCGGTTAACAATGTCGTCCTACAAAATTGCTGCTCTCTAAGAAACTAACGACTAATTTTGAATGCGCCGTTACATCGAATATTTATTGTGCGTTCGAGTTATTTTTTATTTTTATCTACATCTTTGATTATGTGGCTCTTACTTATAATGAAACAGACTATAGTTTCTATAGTCTGTTTCAATAGTCTGGTCGATATTACAGACTATAGTTGTCAGACTTCTAGAAAATATTATATAACTAAGAAAATGGCACGTGAACGTAAAAGTAAAAAAAAAAAAGCAAAACGCATAGGCGCATTTAATAAAAATAATTGAAATAATAGAATTGATTATAATTGTGTTTTCAAATGTTTGAGCGCCCCAAACGCTATAAAAGCGAGCTCGGTGCTTTGGATGGTGCGCTTGTTCACTGGAAGTGTAGTTCAGGACAGTATGCTCGCACTCGTATGTTCCTCTTCGCTTGCAGGATAAAACCAAGTACTTTATTGATAATGTATTTAGTAAGACAAAGCTTACCTTCTGTATATGTGCAATGCCCTCAGTTTTCGCGTGATTACACGCTTGTTTATCATTATTGTTTTCGTTTCCCACAGCGATTCAGTTCGTGCTCTTTTGTGTGCTACATGAATTATTAGAGACCAAGGTAACCCAAGAGCATTCTTTTTCGCGGATTCTAAAAAAAAAACAAAAAACAAACAAACAACCTATGCAACTTGCTACGTGTGCCACAACCAATAGAAAATATTCTAAGCTTCACATATGACCGCTTGCCTGACTAAACATTGTTGCTTTTATCGTATGAAATCACGTGGGAAAAACTCGTTCTAGGCACGCGACTGTTGGCATGCAGTGAATACTCATAATCCAGTGATGTGATTGGCCTAAGCCATTTTGGAGCACCTTTTGGAGCAGCCAAAACAGTGTTTTGGAGCAGCAAATGTGTACTTTGGAGCAGCCAAAACAGTGTTTCAGAGCAGAAAAAGTGACGTTTGGAGCATATATTCTTAGAAAAATTAATATTTTTTTTTAAGTGCTGGACAAACGAAGGCCACTTTGTGTTGTGTTGTGATGTGACGTGTTGGGGCGGAACTCGCTGCTTGTGTTTTTGGTGCTGAGACATCCCACAAGTATACAAAGCTGTAAGCGTTGCCAAAAAATTCCGAAAAAAAAAAAAAAAAAAAAACACTTGCTATCGTTTTACTGGTTCCCGACGTGGCAGATTTTTATAAAAAGTAAGCAAACCTAAAACAATGAATTGCAAGCGTCCCGGCTGGTGCCTCTCGTGCAATCATGTTCACATGCACGTGAGGGCAACTTCGGCAGGCTTGCAGTTAGTTACACGTGATTCGCCACGCGAGCGGTGACAACAGCTGTTCGACCGAAACCGAAACCATGGCACCAACTAGTTCCCAAAATAGTATGCAAAATGTAACTGTCCAGCAAACGACAATAAAAAGACCAGCGGCGCGTGCTTGCAGGCCGGCAGGCGAGGTACAGGCTAAACTCACAGGAAAAAAGAACCTGAGAGTATCGATGCAAGACATTACGAATCAAGGTCAAGAAGTTCTTGGAGCGCTTTGTGCAACGACTGAACTCGAGACAAACAAGCGCGCTGTGCGGGTTCAGCGTGCATACATTGCCTTCGTTGCTTTAGCTCGCTTCTCGTCATCAACTTTCTTTCGCGGCAGATTTTTCACGTACCGGGGTCCCTCTCGATAGAAAGCCCACCGAGAGAAACCTAGGTTATCAAAACTTCGCCAAGCATTAATTGAGTTAAAGAGGGATTTTTATGGCAGCGTATGATTTAAACAAGAGCAGGAATGTCGATGCGTTTCAGTTTAGAAAGCGCCATATCTGCAGCGACGTGGGGACGGCAACACACGACGTCGCGCGACCACGGCGACTGTGGTCGCGCGAGCGCTTCAGCTCACAAAGTAACTCTCGCCACGCAAAAACGTGGTTTTGTTTCACAGCATGACGGCATGGCTGGAACCCGGCACACTAACGTCGGAGCGTCCGCACACGCACACGTGTATCGCTAGAAAAAAAGAAAAAAATGAAAAAAAAACGTGACACGAGATTTTCGAGACGACGAGAGCGCGAAACGCAAGACGACGGGAAAAATCATGCAAGACCGAATAGGCGATTGATGCAGGGTACTTTGTGTCGGGCGGCGTCTTGTGCCACCTAGCTCATGCATGCTCAATTACGGTTCTTAGTTTTGTTTTGAAAGGCGACCAAAATTGCTCCCTTGGCGCAGGCTTGGCGCAGATTAGCCATATTTCGGTGAATTGTGGCAGGATGTAGCAGGGTTAGCCCCTTGGCGCAGTTTGGCGCAATTGGCGCAGCAATCACATCACTTATAATCGGGGCCGAGATGATTGGTGGCCGTCAGCAGGTGGAGTTTTTCTACCAACGCAGAGTTAGAATGTTTCCTTCTTTCTGCTTTAAGCAATCAGAAGACAACTTACACCAAGTCTGAGGGTAATAAATTACTATGAGCATTCAAACACAATGGCCTGAGCAGTATATGCGTACAAGCTTTAGCTTTTGATGCACCCTTAACTTTCGACACGCTCAACGCTAGTGTAAAACGTAGGGCAGTTTCATTCTTAATCAGCGTACCATGTGCGTGCTTACACTATATTTTATACAACGTCAAAGCCTACCCGTTTGCATCGTTTTCATTTTTGCACACCACTACTTGCGCGCATGAATCACCAAATTAAGACTGGCACAGGATGTCACAAAAACAATTTAAAGGGTTGTTTTTTTACCGCAAAAATAAACTACGGATTGCCAAACGCTCATTCTCCGCCCAAAGGTAGCGCTAGGTCACAACCAGATGCCAAAGTTTCATCCCGAACATTCAAAAGTTATAAGTGATTTTGTGAAAATTCCAATGGGAAAAATGGAGCCCATTTTTGGGCCTGTTTTTCGTTTCTGGTGCCATAGAGCCTTATGTATTCGAAAACTCCTTTGGCCGCTTTTTTCCTCACTGAACGTTTCAGAAAATCACTTATAATTTTTGAAGAAGGTGTCGTATTGGGCTGAAACTTTGACAACTGGTTGTGCCTCTAGCGCTACCTATGGGCGGAGAATGAGCGTTCGGCGATGCCTAGTTTATTCTAAAGAAACCCTGTATTTTTTCCTTTTGTGACACACTGCAAGTTGCTTAAACTATGTGCAAAAGCTATTAACAGACCCAGAATCTTTGCATGGTCAGTCATTGCATTTATCACCGAATTCGTATTAAAATTTATATTTATTCTTTATTGCTGTGAGTTTGTTTTTAAACTCGGCATTTTTTATTATGACCCCCGCACCATTCCTACTTTGGGTTTACCAAACTCAACATCTAAACCTGAGTGTAATTTTTTTTTGTTTTCCAGTCTCGTGGTTTGGGTCAGAATAAACACCCAGCTACCTAAATGAGACACCTGACCGCCCAACAAATCTAGTCTTTTCTTTTAGGTAGTTAATTTCTCAAGCTAGAATTTTGGAAACCAGACTATGATGTCATCACGTTCTGCTGGAAATCCACAAAGATCCAAACACATGCACAATAAAAGGGCCGGCCCGTCATATTGCCGCCCGCAGAGCCGAGAAAGCAACGCTCGGTCACGGACTTCTGGAAGATTCGCGTTCATTCTTGCACCAGACGGAACTTTCGCCCTGTTTTCTTGTCCTCGAAAGTGCCAGTTCATCCTCGCCCCGAACGCGCGACGCTCGAACCTTCTTTGCCGAACTTTCGAGATGGTGACGTGACGCACTCTAGATAAGCAACTGCCAGCGACCTTGTCGAGTCAGTCTCGTTCTCGCTGTTTGTTACACTGCCGAATCGCCGCCTGCTTTTCTGCTGCCTCAACGCTCTTTGTTTACTTTTTTTTTTTTTTGTTTGGAACAAGTTCGCCGATTAAACCTTTATTTTTCAGTTCACTGTTCGTCCTCTCGTCACCTTCATTCGTATCAGTATAAATCTGATCACATTGTAATATGTATCATTGGCCTCTGAAATCTCCGATAACGGCGCACAGGCAATTTTATATTTTTCAACGCGTCGGTAGTTTTGTTGTGTTTGTCCCGCCATTTGGCTCAGGACGATTTTCGCGTTTTGTTCTGCCTACATTTGCTGAAGACGTGAGCTCGGAGCGTGGCCACTGGCTCCCTTGCACGAGAACTGGCGCAGCCGTGCGCGTTCCAAAGAAAGCTCGTGCAGAGAAAACCAAGCAAGGGACCAGGGATGTCAAATTCTGGATATAGAAGAATATCCAACAGTATCGAAGCGCCACCACACACAATTTCTCGCATTGATTTACAGGCCTGGAAGGCGATCCCACCGCCATCTGTTGGTTCAGAATCACACTAACCAGGGGTGAGGTTGCACCTTAACAAACGCAGCGAATGCACGGAATGTACCTAATTCGTGTTGGAAGGTTATCAAGTTAAAATCAAAAACGGTATATGCATTACACAAAAAAAAATACAATTTACATTTATTTGCGTAGAAATAGACACTTCGGATCGTCTCTTGTTTTATATAATTGCACTACTGCTCCAGCTCAGTTCCGTAACAGACGGAAATTTTTCTATTTATTTAGTAATGAACAATTTTCTTTGCCACTAAAGTGTTCTTTTTACTTCAACCTTCCGGAGCCAGTAATGTAAAAGTCTAAAATCCATAATTCACCTCGGCTAGGTGCGCAAGGTGCCGCCCGCTACAAGGTCTGTCTGTAGCTTATAATTATCTTTTGGAGCAGAAGGGGCGTTTTCAGCGAACTATTAGAGAGTTTTAGTAGACCGTCTCCATTTTCCGCTCCGCTCTGACGGTGCCAAACTCCAAACTGCGCATGCGCGGCCTGCTTCGCCGGAATGGGAAGCGGAGGTTCAAAAAGTGAAAGCCGCTTACAACTCCCTGTAACGCCGAATTAGAGCGCAGCTCTTGAGGAGGAGGAGGGAAGGGCACTGGGGGGGGGGTTCAACTAACCAGGGGGTCACGTGACCTTGGGGGTCACGTGACCCCCAAATGCCGATGATGTCATCACTGACGTCACTGATGACGTCATCAGTGACGATGACGATGCGGATACCGATGACGTCTTTAGTGACGTCACTGATGACTTCACCAGTGATGATGACGATGACGATGCGAATGTCAGCAACGTCATCAGTGACGTCACTGATGACGTAATCAGTGATGATGACGATGCACATGCCGGTGACGACATCAGTGACGTCACTGATGACGTCATCAGTGATGATGTCGGCGACGATGCGGATGTCGGTAACGTCATCAGTGATGATGACGATGCGGATGCCGGTGTCGTCATCAGTGATGATGACGATGACGATGTGGATGCCGGTGACAACATCAGTGATGATGACGATGACGATGCGGATGCCGGTGACGTCATCAGTGATGATGACGATGACGATGTGGATGCCGGTGATGTCATCAGTGACCTCAGGGGAGTCACGTGACCTCGGGGGGGGGGGTCACGTGTCCCCCCACGAGATCACGTGACCCCGGTGGGGGGCTCGCGCGGTGCATTATGGGAAATTTCCCATGATGCACCGCGCGGTTACGCCTACGGCGACGCCGACGCCGCTCAAGTTGGAAACGGGCCCCTAAGAGCTGCGCTCTAAAAAGTGGAAGCCATTTACCTGTAACGCCGAATTAGAGCGCAGCTCATCAGGAGGAGGAGGGGAGGGTACTGAGGGGGGGTCATGTGACCTTAAGGGGGGGGGGGTCACGTGACCTCGGGGAGTCCCTGACCCCCCTCCCCGAGATCACCGAAGGTACCGGAGGTCCTACCGAGTTCCTGGGGGGGGGGGGGGGTCACGTGACCTCCCCCCCGAGGTCACGTGACACCCCCCTCCCTCCCGAGGTCACGCGGCCCCCGAAGGAACCCAGGCCCTTCCGAGGTCCTCCCGAAGGAACCCGAGGTCCTCCCGAGGTCCTGCTGAAGTCCTCGGGGGGCGGGGGGGGCGGGCGATTACGCCGACGCCAACGCCGCTCAAGCCGGAAACGGGCGCCTAAGTGCTGCGCTCTGAAACGCGTTTAGTGAACCGTCTTTCTTCAGCGTAAGAGCGTTTTGAAAGCGTTCAAAAAATTCGCTTCCTTAGCCCCACAAGTGGACGTAGTGCCACTAAATAAGCTACGCTTCAGAGTAACGACACTTCGCCATATTGTGTCTTAAAATCATGGTTGCCCGTTATCTGAAGCTTTATGTGAAATCACAGGAAACGCCTTTCCGCCCTCCACAAATGTTTAAACAGTTCGCGAAAGAGCAAAGCAATATTTCATGACCTTCCTAACACCGAGTCTAATGCTGAGCAAGTCGCACTTTTGAATGATGACGATCGGCAGTTACGTCTGCTCTGCATACGAGCCAAAATGGCGGCGCCCACAACCATATAGGGGAACGGAGTGCCGATACTCTAAGCGCAGCTCATTTAGTCGCTCTAAGTGGACGTTTAATAGGTAAGACAAAAAAACTAAACGTTAACACCAAAAGAGTGAAAGGGAGCGTGTTTGTAGAGGTAGTAAAAACGAAGGCGAGAATAATGGACACAAAAGAGTTGGGACACCACCGAAGAATATTAACCTAAAAAATATAAATATAATCGTTCCACCTTGAGTGCGAGTGAAGCCGAATGTATAAGCATCAGCATGTTGCTTTAAACGGTACTTACACTGCACGAGCGCGCGTGCTGATCAAGGACGCTAAAAGGACGGCACTCGCGCTTGTAGCTTCTGCTCCACTCGAATAAAAAATGAAAATGATTGACGCATTCGAAGTAGAGAAATGAAAGAAAAGGACGAAGTTTGCGCATTGCGAGTACACCCTTTTGCGAAGTACGAGGACAGTGTTGCACAAGGTTAAGAAGGCACCTGCACGATCAATCCCTGCTGTTCTCAGGAAAGGAAACTTCTACTAACGAGATTAAGCTATTGAGACATCGAATCTCTGGTTTGTATCACTCATGCCATGAAGTGGCGAAGCTTTCTTTCCGAACGCGATCTGCTGGACATTGCCAACGTAGAAGAGAAATCCTTTAGGAGGCAATCCCGCTTCCAGAAGGACGGGTGCTATGTTGCTCTTTTTGCACTCCCAGGAGACTTGGAAGAAGGAAGTGACGTCAACGATTAGAGCAAACGCAGATTGGATGTTGACAGAAGAAAACAAAATCAACATCCAATCTGCATTTGCTGCGTTGTTGACGTCACTTCCTTCTCCCTAGTTTCCTGGGAGTGCAAAAAGCGCAACATAGCCGGCCAGGCATGGACGATTCTTCCTACAGAGCGTAAAGTAGAGCATAGAGGGCTCAAAAAGTGGCCTACTAAAACTCACAGATTACACACACGCTCGTCATGACTTGTCCTGACACTGCCCATGTACACCTTGCTGTTTTTTCGTGTCGAAACAAAAATAAAGACGTAAATTATTGGCCTATCAAAAAGAGTAACTTTTTACCAGACAGAGCAGCTGTGCTAGATACAATGAAACCCGAAATTTACATAAACCATGCAGGGCCTCACCTGTGAGCACAGCTCCAGTTTCGCGAGGGTCAACCACCTAGGTTTGTTCATGTCAGCGAGCAGGGGTGCTATGTTGCGCTTTTTGGACTCCCAGGAGACTATAGGGAGAAGGAAGTGACGTCAACGACACAGCAAACGCAGATTGGATGTTGATAGAAGAAAACGAAATCAACATCCAATCTGCGTTTGCTGTGTCGTTGACGTCACTTCCCTCTTCCAAGTCTCCTGGGAGTGCAAAAAGCGCAACATAGCACCCCTGGCCCGCTATGAGTTGGAGCGTATATATAGTTAGCGGAGTGAGCGTGCGCTCCGCTTCACAAGTTTGCAGAGCGGACTGCCCTAAGCGTCCTTAGCGTGATCGCTTAGATCTCAACATGGCTGCTCTTACTCAATACGCGTCGGTGTTTTTCACCATGACCACTGTCTGAAAGAGACCGAATTAAGAAGTAAAGCGTCCGCCCTACGCGTGAAAAGAAAACCATTTCATTTGAGTTTTATGTAAAACAGAATAGCATAATCAAACGAAGTTAACAAGTATCACTTTGCAACCAGCACGTTGTCGGTAAAGTCGTCGTGTTTTTGTGAATGCTCTATGGCTATACTTCGTTTCAGCTTCGGTCCAGACGCAGCCGATGCTATAAGCGCGAGCATGTGGCCCAGAGCAGTGCTCGCACTGCACGAGCGCGCGTGCTTGACAGGGATGCTGAAAGCCCGGAGCTCGCGCTTGTAGCTTTGGCTGCGTCTGGACCGAAGCTGAAACGAAGTATATGCACTCAGATGTACGAGAGCGCGTGCTTGAAGGCCGATTATACCTGTGCACGCACCCTCCTGTCAAAAATGCCACTGAAAGTTATCCACGAGCATAGCGCTTGCAAGCCGCACCAAAGAAACCGTTCCGCTCAACTTTATTTATTCACATTCACGCGAAATTTAATTTCTAAATTGTTTAAATTTACTCCGGAAATGTTCGCCTTGAATTTCCTTGGTAGATTTAGAAAATAATGGAGACTTGAATACAGCCTTTTTAAAAGTGCATGCCATGTGCCGCTATTTTCCGAGGCCGCCTTATTTTGGCTAAGCGTCTCGAGAGCAAGAGAGCTGCGTCATTGTTTGTCGCGGATGCGAGTCTAAATGTATTAGACACGAATGCTGCGTCAAGGCTGGAAATGAAATCGGTTCTATACTTCGTTTCACCTTATCTGCGAGCGAAGCCAAAGCTAAAAGCGCGAGACCAGCGCTTTTTGCGTTTCTTCCCAGCTCGCGCGCTCGAGCAAAGCCTGAACGCACGGAGCTTTCGCGCTCGCGCTTCCAGCTTTGCCTTCGCTCGCACATAAGGTGAAACGAAGTACAGTCACAAGTCTCGCACTAAAAGCGATGCCCAAAATATGGCGGCCGAATATGTTGCCCGGTGGTGTTTTGAAAAGGGTTACCAAAAACGGTCGAAAGAATATTCCACGTCAATTTTTTGTCTGGTGAAAACCAGACAGGCGTAAACAATGCAAAATTTAGCAAACACAACGCTGGACTTAAAAGCAATAACGGTAGATTAGAACGCTTTTCAGAAGTTTCGTTTTGAATTCCGGCGTAGCGGGCCTCGCGTGCGCAGTTTGACGGCCTCAGAGCTTAGCGGAATTAAGGAACAACTAAATCTTTTTTTTTTTTTAAATTTACGATACACATTTTTTTACAGCCTTTCCATGGAAATACGCTTTATCTTATATGAGTAACAAGTCCCATATCACATGTTTTGGTAGTGTTTAAATACTGCCGTCTTGTAAGAGTGCCCTTTTGTTCTTTTTATTAGGCCGTCAAAGACAAGGGAGCACTCCTGGACAACTGTTGGGGTTTCATTGACCAGACGGCACGCCCATATGCCGTCCATCAAAGAATCAGAAGCCATACTTTTCTGATACCGAGATGGTGCTCGTGGTGCAGTACCAGGCAGTGATGTGCGCTGACGGCATAATTGGTCAGCGGGGCGAACGCTACGAAGACCATCGGCATGATGCAGGGGGTCTAGAAAGTTTTTGTTTTTGCTCTTGTTTTTTTTTTTTCTTTTGTCTGGCTCAATGTTTGAATGCGTAAACTGATCACAGTGAATCATGTCCAAGTTTTTGTACTGAGTTAAATACTCTTCCAACTGGGCTGAAAGGCATCTATAAATATTTCAATAAAGCGACATTTACTAACGACTGTCATTTTACTTCTCAGATATGCTTGTGAATATTGCATCTAATCAAATTACAGTGTTATTGTTGATTTCAGCATTGTAAAAGTAGTCTGTGTTGCGTGGCTTTCTATTGGAAGAAAACACCGTAGCACAAATGAGGCTGAAACTAGGCAGGGGCTCGAGCCGAAAAACGCACTTTAAAACACACACAAAAGAAATGAAAAGAAGTGTAGCCAAGAAAAATAGTTTCATGTCACCCTCCAAGGCAGATACATACACTGCACTCCAGTGTTAATACAAACACGATAAAAATCGCTTTTATTTGCAGTTTATTTCTTTGACAGCTATTGAGAGAGCTGAAAGTTTGTCGCTCAGATTAGTGCCCCAAACGAGCGCTTTATTCCACACCAATAGATTGATGTCAGCCCCTCGACTTTAAGATAAAAATTAAAAACGATATTGATTGTTCTCGCTAATGGTGTCGCGCAGTGTACATAAACACCAAGGTACCCTATCACGAACCGAAGCATATGAAGAAGAAAGAACTCATTTCTTTAGGAAAACAAAAAAAAAAGTAGAGATATAAATGGAGCACTCTCTTTCGCTAATTGGCACTGTCTTGCTGCCCAAAGCAACCTAACAAAATATCTGTCCGTTTTCCGACTGCTCGCATAGAAAAATCGAGCCCGTTGGCTTAGACAAGGCAGCACCTGTTTTTACCGTTCAGGGGCCGTGAAAGGATTGCGGCCAGCGTCCTCCCGAAGCAGCCAGAGGTTCTCAACCACCGTGAAACGTTATCTTGAGGGCGCCGTTTCAACCGAAGTCTGCGCAGCCATCTAAGTGCAGCGAGGTTCATAACGGTCAAGCGCGCTTCCAAACATGCTTTAAGTGGTAAGCACCCATTTCGAATTCCCTTCCAGAAAAACACCGTCTACTGAAGCTTTACTGAGAGTGGAACGCGCTTCCTAACATGGCGAGAAAAGCGGAGCTGACGCTCCACGCTCAAATCCCAGAGCGAGTCGCGCCTGCGCGATGGCGACTCCGTTTTCCATAGAGCGGAGCGAGAAAGCGAAAACGGCCTACTAGAACTATTTTTTCTCCGCTGCGGAGGCGTTTGAAGCGAGCGCATCACTTTTGCGGGGAGGAGCATCTAATATGTTCTTGACTTGTAACCAATTTTAAGCACCTCAAAAAGACGGACCACATTTTTTCCAGATAATCAGTAGAGAAAATGAAGAAATGCTCGCTGCATTTTTAAGCGAGTTTGCGTTAGCGAGTCATTAGGGAGTTTTCATAGACCGCGTTTCCCCTTCCGCTAAGCCCACCGCAACGAAGAAACCGCTACTGCGCCTGCGCGCCGATGGCCCTGACTGTAGAGTTCCGGGTATCGTAGCACGTTGCGGAGAGCGTTGCGGGACGGCGAAAACGATACACGAAAACTCCCTATTCGTGAGGAATCCTTAATACGGGCCGTTTTTCAGGAGTGATTTGTGATCCTGCGAGTAACGCGACACATGAAGGTAATATACCCGAATATTTCTACCCAGTAAAGTAGCATAACAAACCCAAAATCACACCGATGACGTTGTTAGCAATTGGGGTGCAGATTGCTTACACGTTGCAATGCAGCAAAACCGCGACGATATATTGAGCCGTGAGCAACACCGAAAGCGTTGCTCTTCCGGAGCTTGCGGAATATCATGCACCGCGCATCCGAAAGAGCTCACAGGTTTACCTACAATTGGCGTGAGCGAGTTTTGTTTTGCGAAACAAATGTCGGGGAACAGATGGTACAGATTACGTCGAACGACCCCCCGACGACGGGTTGTGTCGTCTCCGATGTGGCTGAAAGCTCGGTGCAAATATCGTCCTTATTGATAACGGGTTGCTTCTCTTTGGTCGTAGAAGCACGAAGCTTTGGAGGGAAGCCAGATGATTTATTTTTTCCTAATGGTCGTCATTGAGATGTCAACTTGCTGTCACTTACCGAGCGCCCAGATCTACGTAACGCCATCATCGAGTATACTATAGCGTTTAATATATTTTTTTGTTAAATCTGGTTTTATAGGGTGAAATTGGAGCTGAATGTTTTGGATGTTTTCCTGGAGCAGTACATTGTCTGATCGCCTGATTCAAGGACGTCAGAATTCGTCTAGCTGCAGAGCTTGTAACTTCTGTTTGGCATCCTCTGAGCTTCAGACATTCTCTCGCGAGTATATATCTGTGCATGAACACGTTTATTTGTTTATTTGTCGTCGTTATAGCGTAAGTCATCCAGAACGCTTTTGGTTGAATTCGAAATTAAATTTGCAAGTTTTAGGAGTTGGTGATATGTATAAATCCATTTCATATTTGAAACCGAGAGATACGAACGTGCTTCTGATTCTATTCTGTGGACTCGTATTTTGATTGTTTATTTGGTTTTGATGTCCTTTTCAAATGTCATTTAAAACTGACACCGTTTTAGGAGCCAAACTCCTTAGGGGCTAGCCATGTCCGTATGTCCGTCCGCCGTCGGGTGCACGTGATCCTGCTCGTGAGCTGACGTGCTCACGAGCACGTGAGCACGTGCTCCCGTGCTCGTGAAGGGGAAAAAAAGAAAAAAACGCATCTCCACGTGGTGAATGATGTTGATTGGGGCGAAGCTCTGGTGTTGCTTATTTGCGTAGACGGTGAGCTGCAGCATGCCGAGCCTTTCGTTCGTTTTTATCCATGTCAGAAAGATAATGTGTGGTATAGACCTTTCCAATGTTTACAAATCCACAGCCCAGCGTGCGATCTCCACAGCTCAGCACGCGCGTGTGCGTCGCTCCGGAAAACGAGCAAAGCACGCGCCATACGCACGAACACTGGAAATGGTACCGGGCATACGCTCTTTCTTGGAAAGGTCTATGGAACGTGCTTATATACGCATTTGAGTATTTGACCGCAGCGTGACATGGATGAAAACAAACGGAAGGCTCGGCATGCTGCGGCTCACCGTCTACGCAGACAAGCACCCACCAGAGCTTCGCCCCAATCAACATCATTCACCACGTGGAGATGCGTTTTTTTTTTGTTTTCAATTATACCCTGCAATAAGGTATGCATAGGTCCAGTTTGCTTGAAACTTGAGTGAGAGTGAGTTTATTGAGCAAAAGAAAAAGGGGGTAATGCGGAACGAGAGGTTAGTCTCCCAATAGCGGGGTCAGCTTTCTCGTTCCGCTTGGGGAAAGGGAAACCAAGAGTGGTTAAGAGGAGGAGGATGGCTGACGCCCGTCAGTACAGCCTAGAGGCGTGTTGAGAGGCCAGTCTCTTGGAGGAAAAGAAGGATGGCTTTGAATGTTTGCACCCTTAGTGCTTGTGGTCCTGCGGGAAAAAGAAGACTTCGGGTATCCTGGTTACTGCCGTTCGCAATAGATTTTTTCAGGACGTTTCTTGAATTGGCGTTTTGTGGGCATGTCCAAAAGATGTGGTCCAGATCTTCTCTTTCATCACATGCGGGACAGTTTGGGCTAGACGCTTGTCTCATGAGATGTAGACGAGAGTAGGTGTTTGCACAGTTGACTCGTAGTCTATGTAGCAACGATTGTTGCGGTCTCGGGAATTTGTTTTTAGGAATGGTTGGAGGAGGTAGTCCAGAAGCCGTTCCTGGGTGGGGGTGATTAGTTTGTGCTTCATTATGGATTATGATTCGATAGTTGTTGTATGGATGTATTTCTATTACTTGGGATACATTATTGTGGGCTTCATTTGCAAGGGCATCTGCTCTTTCATTTCCATGTATACCCACATGCGAAGGGATCCACTGAAAGTAGATGATTGATCCTTCTTTAGCCATGTGGTGTACGAGTTGAACAATGGATCTTGCCAGAGGAGTTCCCCTTCTCAAGTTTTGGAGCTGTCGTAAGGCTCCTTTCGAGTCCGTGAAAATAGCCACTTTTTCATTTTCCGAAAGTGTTATTAACTCGGAGAGCGCGAGCCATATCGCAGCAAGTTCTGCTGTGGTCGTGTCGGTACAGTAGCTCAATTTGGCTGTAGAAGATTGATTAGATTCTGGTATGATGTAAGCAGCTGTGGTGGATAAGTCTTTCCTGCTTCCATCGGTATATATGTGCTTCATGCTTGAAACTTAGAAAATGGTGTTAAGAGGGTCTTAAAGGAGTTGTGCAACGATATTCAGTTGGAATGTTTTTCACTATACACGAGCTTACTGGCACTCGTGGGACTCAAGGATACTTGCACGCAACGTCACTGGCCAAGAAACTCCTTTGTTGCGGTGAAATTTAATGGACAAAAGCAATTATTTTCGTTCAATCTCTCCTTTGCAAAATCTGATGACGTAACGTGGGGATCGCAGAACACCCAAGTGACGATATTTGAATGCGGTTCATAGATTGGACCCGAGCCCTGCGTGGGCACTCGATTTGGGCTCGTAATAATTACTAGCTCGAGAAGCATTCGGGTAGTCGCCCGCGTCCAATCGCTGCAACGACGACAACAGCCGAGCCATAACAATGTCTGGAACTCAGCGCGCGCCCTGTGCTTTGCCAACCCCAGCGCGTGGCTATAATCAAAATTGGCGGCATATAATCGGCTCCAGATCGCGTGGTCGCTTGTTCTGGCTGCGAGTTGAGGGAGTGAACGCTGCTCGTTTTTCTTTATTTTTTTTTCTGGGACTTCTATTGCGTGAAGTGAAAAACGAACGCGTGTTTCATGGGTCATTAACGTCAGGGATCTGTTCTAAGCGGTATTTGCGCAAAGTACAAAAATTGTTGCATCGCCCCTTTAAGGAAGAACTACTAGAAGCTGGCATACGAGCGGGGTAGCACGTGAAGATCGCGTCTCGTGGTTTTTGTGCCGAGGCTAAGGAACGATTTGACTTGATTCTGCCGTAAATATAGTCTTACATATTTCATTTCAAGAAAGCCTGCCTAACTTAGATCAAACTTTACGTGAGTATAGGCTTGTATGCATGCAAATACGCATGCCGGCATATTATAATTTTCTTATGAACGAAATGCACTTGTCTAGCCACAATGCCTATATAAAATTAATAACAATGATCGTTGACACGCCAGGGGTAGGGTGCCTTCATGTGCGTTTTGCTTAGGGTGGAGCACGGTGTAAGATAAACTCTTTAGGTAAGGACACGGCGGGGCTGAATGTACGGCGCGAGGAATCAGATAGGGTTCTTCCGACTGGCATCCGAAAGGCTGCATCATTCCACGGCCATGCCCGTAGACTGGTGCCGTAAAGCCCCTTCATATTTCAAAAGTAGCACAAGGTGCGTCGATGCACTAGGCACGTGCAACGTGCAGCCCTTGTGAAGATTCAGACGCCATGAATCTCCCAAATTCATGGCGTCTGAAATCTTGCTAGATTTCAGACGCCATGAATTTCCCAGAAGTGGCGCGCGGGACGCGCCTCGAGCATTTCTACAACAATGAATGGTGCCACGTTTCTCAGGATAGAGGGGCTTTACGTGCCCGCAGAGCCGTTCTGCGTGCCCGCGGCTGACAGTGTCGCCGGCGGCCAAACGGCGAAACTGTGTGAGAGCGAAATCTCGTTGCCACGACACCCCGGTACACCGTGGTCTTTCTGCACGTGCGACAACCTCGCTAGAGCTCTGCGCGTGTGGAGCATGAGGCGGCACGAGCCGTCTTGTGCACTGCTGCCTGCCTCCTGCACCGTTCCCACGGGTCGACGAGTCATCTGCCGGAGCCGCTTAAAGGGGCTGTGCAGCGACATTGGGTAGGAATATTTCTTACTTTACACCAGCTTGCTGGCACTAGTGGGACCCAGGAATACTCGAACGCAACACCACTGACCAAGAAGCGTCTTCGTCGCGGCGGAATTCAAAGGATGAAAGCGGAGCTTTTCTTTTCAGTCTCTCCTTCCAAAGCCGCCTTTTGCTCCTTCGCGAAATTTGATGACGAAGCTGTGGGGACAATGGCAACAGTACGATTCCCGGGAATGCGTCATCGAGCTTTACGGTGACGATATTCAAATGCTGCTCACACAGTGGACGCGAAGACTGCGTACGCATTCGATCTGGGCTCGTGACGATCGATGCCTCGACATGCATTCGGGTAGTGGCCCGTGTACAATCGCTGCAACGACGACAATAGCCGAGCCATAACAATGTGTGGAACTCAGCGCATGTCCTGTGCTTTTCCAACCCCAGCGCGAGGCTATGATCAACATTGACGGCATATAATCGGCTCCAGATCACGTGGCCGCTTGTTCTGGATGCGAGTTGAGAGAATGAACGGTGCTCGTTTTTCTTTAATTTTTTTCTGGAACTTCTATTGCGTGGGCTGGAAAACGAACGCGTGTTTCAGAGGTCATTAACGTCAGGGATCCGTTTTAAGCGGTATTTGCGCAAAGTACAAAAATTGTTGCATCGCCCATTTAAAACCATAGTGAGAGAGAGAGAAAAAGAGAGAGTGAAAAGCGAACTTTATCGGCACGTCACGAGGAGCTTGCTGTCTTTACCTTGGGGTGGAGACATCTGACCATTTTGTCCCACACTTTTATTTTTATTTTTTGTTCAGAGGCGCGTGAAAGAGCGTGTCCCTGCAAGCGTTTGTGGCGCTGACTGTGCTATGGCGACATTTTGTTTTCGTCGATTGACGAAAACACAATGAACGAATGCTGAGCGCGTGCTGTCGGCATCAGGTACTACGAAGAGTGGCATCACCCTAAACAGAAGAACATTGAGGCACCCTAGCCAGGGGTATTGTAAACCTATGTATACATTCAGTTAGTACGTTATAGGAGCCTATACACGAACTCATCTCTGTTACGTCACGGCGCGGTGGTGGCGCGTCGGACGCACTTCCGGTCTGGGGCTGTGGGCGGAAGTGCCCATTTGAGTTGTGTATTCCTGCGTTGTATTGAAAGGAACCAGACAAAAACCAGTTTTCTCGTCAAAATTATGCGACTGGGGCTGTATCAAGAGAGTCGAGAAAGGTTTGAAGGTCAGTTTTCATGCGCTCGGTTCGTCCGAGAACGCGGATATGTGCCGTGAAAAGGGAAAACCAGACGCCGTCGAACCACGATTGCTTGGACGGGAAGCATTTTGGTGGATACTTGGGCTAGTTGGTGGTTGCTATACATAATTAAACAGCGCACAAGGAGAGGGACAGAAAAGGAAGACAGAACAGGCAAGCGCTGACTCGCAACTGACGATTTACTATGAAAAGGAGAAGGAAGAAAACTACACACATGAACATATATCGGAAAAGAGAAAGATGTGAAAAAGCTATTAAATTAAATAAAATTACACCTAAAATAATTATAGCTGAAAAGGAAAACAAAATAAAATGAAAATCAATCTCTCAAAGTCCTAGGCATGTCCAGTGCCGGCACTCCGAAGCCTTGACCATACACCTATTTGTGCGCAGCTGCCCCCATAAACTCATACTCGCTGTCTTGTAGTGTTAATGATGGCTGGCTCACACATTTGGATTCGAGCTTTCTTATCCAAAAGGCTTCCACTATTTCTCTTGTTGTTTTTTCTTTATGGGAAGCTAGAACAGTTGTTGCACAAAAATCTGGATCACATCCACAGGTTCTGCAGTGGATGGCTAGGTGGCTTCCAGTGGTGGTTTGAAGAGACTGTTTATGTTCCCTCAAGTGGTCGTTGAGGCAACGCCCAGTCTGTCCGACATAGGTTTTCCCGCAGGACAGAGGAAGATGGTAAACCACTTGTAGAATGCAAGACACAAAGTGCACCTTGTGGTTTTGTCCTGCTGTCACCAGGTGACAGCAAGCCCTGCTGTCACCTGGTGACAGCAGGGCTTGCTGCATGAAAAACCACAAGGTGCAAAAACCACCGGCCCGTACACCAAACGTGGGCCCGGTACTTGCAATAAGAATTAAGTGCAGGCCTGGTTGGTAAGCAGGCTCGAAGTAAAGAGAAGATACAAGGAGATGTTGATCATTGTTACCAGTGGCCTTCACCGACTTGTTATGTTTGATTCACTTGCTTAGATTCTGCTGGCGATTTTCAGTATCGACGTCGACCATCTCAGCTACGGTTCACGCTTTTGCAGTCCGAGCGACGTCGCTACTGAAAATTGCGAGCGAAATCTCATCATGTGAATCAGGCTTTAGCGTACGTTCTGCGGCGTCCACGCGGAACGAATAGCCTCATGTCAGATTATTCACGCGAAGTTTTGCGGTGTAGCGAGCCTCGTTAATTTCGCTGACGCTGCTCAAGTAGTCAGACATCGTTAGGAGGACGTAGAATAAACAGTTCCAACGCGAAAAAGAGCGCGGGGACTCAACCGGCGCCGACAACATCGCAATTCAATGGTTTTTTTATGGGCGACGGCGTGCTTTTTGCCCACACCCCCATCGCGCATGCGCGGCGCCGGTGGCGTCCGCTAGGAGCGCTCCGGGCGCTCCGGTTTGTTTGTAAACATGAGTTGGTGTATAGGGGATATATTATATCAGTTTAGGATGCGCGTGATGGTTACTGAACTTTAACGAGAAAGCTCAGGGTTCGTCACAGCCGAACAATGTTAAGCCTGTCCTGCTCCTTGAGGATGCTATGAAAGCTGAAACAGGTTGAAATAGTCTGGTTAAGGAAACAGGATGCTCTTTCAGTACTCTACCCTAGAATTTGCTTTCGCGATATTCAGTACACAACAGAACGCTTAGCGAGTGCGAGGGGAATAAGGCATGTGACCTCGAACGGTTTACACCGTTTCTCGTCCCGTGATGATGGAATCAAGATAAGACAAGTTGGCGTAAAGGGTTGTGAGAAAGTGCTCGAACCTATCTGCAAGCATTTTATCTGCACAAGGAGGCTTTGTTTGGAAAAAGCAGCAACCACAAGCACTCACAACGTATCTGAGTAGTTTCCCCTATCCCACTATCGTGCTGCAGCCTATGTACTAAACACGTGGACAGGCGCGAGCCCCGAATCGTGTAAACGATTGCTACCACCCGACCTGCGCGTTTCCGACTCATCGGCTCAGCCTGACTAAATGTCTGATAAGCGGCCGTACATATAGCCTCGCCTGCAGCTGTGCGTGCGGGCGGCGCCTTGGAGCTTTAAAAGGTCCATTCTCTCTTGTGGCTGGAGCTAGAGATAGCGATTCACCTGCATTGAACAACTACGTTTCTTAAGGCTTACTGCGGCTTCCGTCGAAACTTGCATTTTTTTTCGAATAAAATCAGACTCGAGCTAGTTCGGTCATGGAGCGAAATATATTCAGAAGCCCAGACAGTTTCCCTAGCAATTATTTCAACCTTCCGATGTAGAAACGGGCATGCCAGAAACCCACAACAACGTGGAGCCTCTAATTGAACGCGAGAAACAGCTAATTTAAAAAGGACGGCTCACTTGTGTCTATGCTATTTGCGCCCCTCATACTGCACTAGCTGACTTGACTTCCCGTATGAATGATCCCTATACCATGCAGGTTTGCATCTGAATCCCACTACAACGTTGAGCCTACAACTGAATGCTAGACACAGCTAATTTAAAGGGGTGGTGAACCGAACATTTCAGTTTCTATAATAAGCGGCGCACTATCTTTCCATGAGTCAGCAGCCGCCTATGTGCGCGAGCACACGAAACAAAAGTGACGTCATCATATCCCCCATTCGAGCTTATTAAGCGTGAATATGATGATGTCAATTTCGAAATGTCGTCTGCTCTTTCAAACTTGTCTGTTTTTTGTCGTCTGCTCGTTCAAACGACAGCGGCCCGTAGACCAAACGTTTGCTCGGTCATTGCGACAAGAAGTAAGGGCCGGCCTCAAAATACTTTTAAATTTGAATGTGGGTTGGGGTGAGTAGGCTCGGTGTAAACAGTAGATACAAGGAGATCTTGATCACTGTTACCAGTGGCCATCACCGACTTGTTATGCATGATTCACTTACCCCTATTCTGCTTGCGATTTTCATTATCGACGTCGACTATCTCAGCTACGGCCCACGCTTTCGCAGTCCGAGCAACGTCGCGACTGAAAAAAAGCGAGCAGAATCTCATCATGCGAATCAGGCTTTAGCGCCCAATCTGCGGCGTCCTCGCGGAGTCAATCGCCCCATGTCACGTTATTCACGCGACGTTTTGCGGTGTAACTACCTTTATTAATTTCGCTAAGGCCGCTAAAGTAGTCAGACATTATCAGGAAGACGTGGAATCAACAACTCCAACGCGAAAAAGAGCACGGGGACTCACACCGACAACTTCGTCTTCCAATGATTTGTTTATGGGCGACGGCGAGCTTTTTGCCCATACTCCATCGCGCATGGGCGGCGCCGGTGGCGCTCGCTAGAGGCGCTCCGGTTTGTTTGTAAACATGAGTTGGTCTATACCAGATTCACGTCTGAAACCAACTAGAACGCTGAGCCTCCAACTGTACGCGAAACAAAACTATATCAACAAGGACGGTTCACTTGTGTTGAGGCCATGTGCGCCCACCACACAATGCACAGGGTGTCTTGCCTTCCCGTATAAATGATCCCTATACCAGATTTACGTCTGAAGCCCACTACAACGTGGAGCCTACAACTGAATGTAAGACACAGCTAATTTTACAAGGTCGGCTCACGTTTCTTTAAGCCATAGATTTTACGGTGTTTATTTGTTGATTTCCGGTGTTTATCACATCCACAGGTTCGGCAATGACCTGACAAGCGTCCCGTTGATGTACTTTTCACCGACGCTGTGTGCTCCCTTGCTGTGTCGTTTATACATCGGCCAGTTTGCCGATGCAAAAACGTTGAGTGGCAGGCTAAAAGGTTGTTTTAAACGTGTTTAACCTAGAAGAGAGGGCCTAGGCTGGGATGAGGAAACAGTGCAAGTCAGTCGTTAGTCAACGGTGTGATTGTCCAGTCCTTTCCTTCGTGTTCTTGTTTTTTCCGTGTTCAGCTGACCTGATTGCCAACAGTGTGTACCAAGTACCAACTACCTCAACTAAAACTCGTGACTTAATAAGTGCGTCGGAGTAACTTTCCGTGATTGAAAATATCGTGCACGTGATGTTCCAATCACGGCCGTCTAAAGTCATAGTGGAAGAGTGCGACTAACGGGACGATCGACATAATCCGCACGCCAGGCTCCGAGGGCCGGGAATCTGCCGTCCGAGCGGTCACACACTGTCCGAGCAAAACATAGTTGAGCGGCACATTCGTTTCTTACATCTTTCTGTATGATCATGATCGAAACATTACGTGCATCCTATTTTCAACAATAAAGGTTTACTACATTTAACTCTTACGCGCTTATTAAAATGATTAAAACTCTTTCTCGCTACCACCATTAGGGGATTCTTTTCAGCTTCTGGTTGGCCAAGAGAGAATGTCAAGCCCTTTTTCGGCGTCTGGTGCACGCCCTGGCTCTGCCCAGAGCCGTATATGTAGAGAGTTTGGCCATTCGTTGGGAAGTATAGGAGACAAATGAAGCGGTGCCATTGGCCGAAAGCGGGCTGGGCGTGTTCCAGGGCGTCTTCAGAAATTCGAATGTGACCAACCAGAAGCCGGAAATAATACCCTGGCGGTGGTCGCGAGAAACAAACCTGATATCTGCATTGGAGTAACTCTCGATGGCTGAAAATATGGTACACGTGATGTTTCAGTCACACTCATCTAAAATGATGGTGAAAGAGTGTGACTAGCGGAAAGATCGACATAATCCTTACGCCAAACGCCGAGCGCCGGGAATCTGCCGTCAGAGCGGTCACACTTTGTCCGCGCAAAACAGAGTTGAGCGGCGCATTCGTTTCTTACATCTTTCTGCATGATCATGATGAAACAACACGTGAACCCTATTTTCAACCACAAAGAGTTACTGCACTTCACTCTTACGCACTTATTAAAACCATATACGAACAGAGACCTTCGATGATCGATCGGCTCAGAACTGTTTCTCGCTACCACCGCTAGGGGATTCTTTTCGGCTTCTGGTTGGTCAAGAGAGCATGCCAAGCCCTCTTTCCGAGTCTGCCGCACGCCCTGGCTCTGCCCGCGCCTCCCATTGACCAAACTCTCTACATATACGGCTCTGGCTCTGCCCACGCCTCCCTCCCATGGACCAAACTCTCTCTATAGGGAATATTCACTGGCCGCCATATTTGTGGGTGCTGTTTGGAGCGCATGCTCAGAACGAGCTCACATCAATAGGCTGCTAAGTCCGGCAGTCTTGATGGTGCGGAATGCACGTTGCAAAAGAATTGTGGAAACTCGCCACCAGCACGCGCTCAGCATTCGCGCACACAGCTGTGGCCGCCACTGAATACTCCCTATATACACGGCTCTGCGGCAGCAGGGTCAGCGCATGCGGACTGCCGCGACTTTCTGCTGCCCTGTCGACTGCAGCGCCGCGATTGTTGTCTAGATGCGCAGCCTCACAAGTTCCCATTGTCGAGTCGCGCCAGGTCCAAACACTATCCCATATTCTAGTACACTGTACTATAAAGGCCTGTTCACACATGCAGCGGAGCACTACAAGCGTTACAGGCGCACCGCTGAGCTCGCGCTAAGCGCGTGCTGACGATTTCTTCAGCTTTGTATCGCACCGTCAAAACTGTCGCTCCCGGTTCTCACATGCAGCGAAGCGCTGATTTAACGTTGCTCACGTGTCTTCAGCTATGTATCGTCTGCCATGAGCAACAGTTCTGACGGTGCGATACAAAGCTGGTGAAGGCTACAGTCAGCACACGCTTAGCTCGAGATCAGCGCTATGTTAGTTGCACTCCGCTTTTGTTTCGGTGACATGACAGGCTCTTCCGACGTTTTATTTGACAAAATGTCGAATGACAAAAATCAATTTGCACCTGGGCTCATTGTTTTAGAGCGCAGCTCTTAGGGGCCCGTTTCCGGCTTGAGCGGCGTCGGCGTCGCCGTCGCCGTCGGCGTAACCGCGAGGTCACGTGACCCCTGAAGTCACGTGACTTCTGGGGTCACGTGACCTCAGGGGGTCACATCACCCACCCAGGTCACGTGACACCCCTAGGTCACGTGACCCCCCGAGGTCACGTGACCCCCTGAGGTCACGTGACCCCCTGAGGTCACGTGACCCCCTGAAGTCACGTGACTTCTGGAGGTCACGTGACCTAAGGGGGTCACGTGACCCACCCAGGTCACGTGACCCCCTGAGGTCACTTGACCCCCTGATGTCACGTGACCCCCTTGAGGTCACGCGACCTCAAGGAGTCACCTATCCCTCAGTACGCTTCCACCTTCCTCCTCAAGAGCTGCGCTCTAACCGGCGTTACAGGGAATTGTAAACGGCTTTCATTTTTTTTCTTCTTTCACCCGATGAAAACATTTAGGGCGTGGCGGGTCCCGAGCGGCTGATCATAGCTCTGCCGCCAGTCAGATTGCGGCGTCAATGGACAAGAGCACCGAAGGTCGAATTACAAAACCCCGCGTCTCTTCTCGTGGTGACTATGAGCTACGCGAATGTTCGATTGGGTCGCAGAGGTTCGCCGATGTCTGCATCGGAAAATGGCACTGGCATTGATATCGTTACAAGTCCTTAGAAGAAGGCCCATAGGCGTTTTATGTAAACAAAGTTTGTAAACCCCCCTCCCCCCAATTTTTTTTTTTTTTTTTAATACTAGCTACGCGTTTTTGAGTGCTCATCCTCCGACCATGTGTAGCGCTAGCTTTCCGAAACAGTTGCCAGAGTTTCACAACTGACCGTTATCTCAATCAAAACTAAATTTATGAAAATTTCAAGAAAAAATAAAACGTGATTTTTGTGTTATTTTTTTTTTCTTTTTTCCCGCCCGTTTGCGGTAACTGGCGGCATTCTTCTCCATATGTAGTCGAGAGCTCCGTCGGCTACCATTTTCCTGTCGAATATTTCAAAAAATCACTCGTAACGTTTGAATAAGATAAAGGTATTAACTTGGATTGAGCACGTTGGTAATAGATTCAAAAATATACGTCAAAAGTGATCCCCAAGTGGCAACAAATGACATCACAGAAGCCCGAAGTGTCATGCTGTCGGATGTTGCGATTCTGGCGGTTGGTCGTAGAAATGTTGGCAGAAAGCACGAGCGAACACGAGTCTCGCTGTCGTCATGGCGTCTCAACTTCTGGCTGCTGAAGCTTCCGTCACATCCTCCTCTGTACTCAGTGCTCACAAAGCCAGGCAGTTCGACGAGAGAGTCATAGAATACCCGGTCGCAGATTTGGAGCGCGAGGATTTGGTAGCACAAAACATCAGAGAACCATTTCTCGGGAAACCTGGACGTAAGTGCACAGCTTTTGCAGCGGCCAGGGTCAGAAACACACTTGTTCGCCCATGAGAAACGTGTCTCGGCGTTTCGCCGCAGCGGGGTGCCAGTCACGTGGCTCTCCTCTCATCCGTTGTCTGCCGCTCCACCTTTTCCATTTCGGCGGCCGCTTCTCGTGGCTATCTGCCAGCGTTTGTCAGTATATAGGAGGCTATGCTTTCGTAGACTGTTACGCCAGAAAGGGACCTGCAGCAGAACAGACGCCTGCTACACCCACCAAAGCTGCTGAAGCACCGCCAGGATCGCGACCGGCGGCAGCATGACACTTCAATGACGTCACCAGGCGGAAATCGTGGGACCACTTTCTTGAACGCAGTAAACGCTCAGTTCGTGCACTGTCTTTGGCAGTGCTTTCTTTCCCTCAGTCTCATCTAAGGCGCTGTTTATAGCAAGTCGGCTCTATAGTGTAGACCACTATTGACGGGAAGATCCATAGCCTCCTATATTCGCGTCCTCAGCTCGTGGCTCGCCCACCCGCAGCGGAAACGGAAAGCGCTCTAGTGAGGGTCCCCCAATTCTCCTGCTCAGAAAGGACGGCGGAACTCCTCGCGATCATTTCCGAATGCAAACAACACTTTTCACTGTCCCAATGTAGTACTGCAGCCGGCATAGGGTTGCACCTTATTAGAAGGTTTTAGTATTGCGTATAGAAGCAAACGCAAACGCAAGCGCTGTGTGTTTGCGTTAGAGTTGTGTGCTCCACGCTGCGCATGCGCGTCATCGCCATGGACCAATCCAAGACCGCGATTATGGGCTCCGCGCACGCGCAGTGTGGAACACCAAACCAACCAACCAACAAAGCTTACGTAAACACACAGCGCTTGCGTTCGCTCGTATAGGCAATACTAAAACGCACTACTGTTTCAACGGCTTCCAACGCCAACAAAACTTGCTGCCGTGAGCAGACGTGCACGCATGTAGGCGTTCCTTCGAATTGGAAAGGCTGAGATTGGCAAAACGACGGAGCGTAAAAATGAAAGTACCTAATGTTATAAAAAAAATTAAAGATTGGCTGTTTTTTTTTTGTTTTTTTTTTCTATTTGGTTTGGAAAGATATTGGCGGCGATCTGGGACGTTTTGCCGATCGTCAAGTGTCGCGACTTTGAGAGCAAAATATACTTTACCCACAATTAATGTAATTTTACATGGATCTCTTACATTAGGTAGAATGTTTTCATTGATTTTAGTCCATTTTTATCTTATTACTTGGTAATTAAATTTATGCAGTTGATGACGATAAAAGTGATAATAATTAGGACACTCTTCATTGTCATACTCGTTCACGCGTTCGAAATTACATCGGAAGCAACAAATCGCATTAGAGCTTGAAAAATTACGCATTAAAATACCTAAATGTAATATTATTATTATTAATACAGATCGCGGCAACGTACGCCCCCAATGAACGCCAAATTCACGAAAATACCTCATTTAACCATAATAGTTTTTCCAGAAAGGTATACTTTTGTTTTCTTTTCAGCATATTAAAAATTCTCACATCGTTATCAAGATACACAGTAAAACACTGGATGTAATATAAAGTCCCATGCGTAACGTGTTGCTAACACACACACACACACTCACACTCACGCAGACACACACACAGACACCAACACACACACACACTGCAGCTGTCTGACTCGGATTCCGTCTTCGGGTTGTTGCATTGAGACCATGCAGTGTTTATTACGTTTCATGGAAATATTGTAAAAATTGGAATTATTCTCTTATTCTTGTGCTGGGAATAATTTTTAATCAATTAATCATCTAAATACCCAAAAACCCATTAAAAGGCTCGCAGTTTATTATTCCCATGACAATTATCTGAGCGAGAAAAGGCAGCGAGAGCGCACAGATTTTTTTCAGCAACAACAATATTTAATGTTTCTCTAAGTTGTATGAAAGACCCTGTCTTTAAAGGTACACTGGAATTTCCAAAATATTTTGAAGTGCCTGGATCGAACGTGTATGTCGCAAATAAAGTTTCCGTGAACAACTTCTTTGACTAAATAATGACCACGTGAGACACACCTTGAGTTATGAAAGAATCCGAAATTGACACCCAAGTCGAAAAACTAAATCTAGAATACGGGTTAGTTTCGGTTACGCTCTAGGTTTAAAACGTGCATCCTGGTGTAAATATCATGCTAAGCACCGTTTTTGTTTCCAGGACAAAGAGGTGACAAGCGCTGATAACACGTTAGCTTCCTCGTATTACCAGAAATAATTTTTGTCGTTCAGTGAAGCCAGCACACCAGACAGGCTCAGCAGTAGCATGCATCTCCGACCCTCACAATAACCGCTGTTTTGAAAAACGAGTTGCGCCACCTGTAGTTAGTTGGAGTTGCGAATACTGACAAAGCCTGGCAGATCGCGACGAGAAGCGGCCGCCGAAATGGAAAAGGTGGAGCAGCAGACAACGAATGAGAGGAGAGCCACGTGCCTGGCGCCCCACTGGGGCGAGACGCCGAAACACACTTTCGAGCGAACAAGTGTGTTTCGGGTACCTGCCGCTGCAAAAGCTGTGCGCTGACGTTCAGGTTCCCCTAGAGTGCCTTCATATAAACGTGTGCTTTTGCTTGAGTGGTGACATCTCAGCCATTTTACCGCCCCATTATTTTTTTTAATGCATTTTAAAGTGCCCGCAATCCGGTGTCCCACAGCTCGAGCGCGTAGCTTTGGCTAATGCATAGACGCTATTTTACCGCCCAAGTCACGTACGAAGTGCGCCAAAGCGTCGCGCGCTTGCACATTCAGGGCAACAATAAATGCCCTCACCCTGAGACAGACAGACATGTAGGCACCCTAGGTTCCCCGAGAAATGGCTCTTTGATGATCTGTGCTACGAGATCCCCGTGCACCATATCTGTGACCGGGCACTCTATGGCTCCGTCGTCGAACTGCCAGGCTTTGTGAGTACAGAGGAGGCTATGGGAGATCGAACCATAGGGGGCACTAT
Organism: Ixodes scapularis; assembly: GCF_016920785.2. Lineage (NCBI taxonomy): Eukaryota > Metazoa > Arthropoda > Arachnida > Ixodida > Ixodidae > Ixodes > Ixodes scapularis. Next base: position 97,206,521 of record NW_024609846.1, read on the forward strand.
GCCCAACTTGTTTTCCTCGGAGTCCCGCGTTAAAGTGCACTCTACCTGCATTTACGAAGACGAGGCGGGTGAACTGGATTCTTTACTTCGTTTTTCTCGAATGAGCGCGAGGCAAAGATTGGGCACAACTCGTGCGAATTTTTTTTTTTTTTGCCTCGTCCGCGTTCCGTTTTACTGATTTCACAACGAGCCACAGTTGAACGCTGACGAAACCTTCGGCTTCGTGGGTCGTGCGCAGCGTCAAGACACAAACAAATCATCGATGTTGTCGTTCTTGCCCCCATTCGTGTGGCTCTCAATTTAGCCGGAAACAGCCAGGTAGTGCCAGCAGAGTAAGAGCCCACGCAAATCACGCGCAGCGAATGCGCCGCGATCCATACGATTATTCTTTCGTGTGATTGGTTGATAGCCGGTTGTAGAAAACTCAGGAAGACGACGGGCGCCGTGAAAACGCGCTTTCGGCGCTACTTGTCCGACTTCATCGGATCGTGGTGTCAGGCTGCGCTCAGACTTGGTTACAAGATCCTGTGTACGGTGCACCGTAAAAAAAGGAATCCACACTATTTTTGCGTTATTAGTTTTAATTTGTCCGAGGATTTGATAGCTGGCTTCACTTTAAACTTGAAATTCCCGATACGCGCGAACCCGGCCCGCAAAATCGTTCTTCGTGAAAATAGCGTTGACCCCGACGCGACGGAACACTGCCGGAAGACACGGGAAAAATCCCGCTCGGTTCGTTGCGCCTTCTCCCCTGGGGCACGTCCGAGCCTGAAAGGAACGTCGAATGATGCAACTTTGCGTCATCCATGAAAGCACGGCCCATTCTTTCGAGATGACCTTTTTTTATTTCTTTGGAGCTGGGAGGGCGAGCAAAATAGGCAGGTGTTCCACTATCATGGAACTGAACAACTCCGTGTGCAGCGTGGCACTCGTATAGTATTAATTCTTTCCCTCTTACCCCCTCTCTCTTATTTTGAATCTCGCGTATTAGTCGGAGTAGGCACGAAGAGAATGGATGAATGGATGGCTGAATAAATGGGCGTTAACGGCTGTACCGTCTATATACATGTGTGTTCACACGGGGAATGCGTTTCGGGGAAGGATGTGCGTGACGTCAGTGATCGGCGGAACCAGCGGGACTCTTTGCCCGACTCAAGCATTCGCACGAACGACGGGGAGCCGAGAGGGATCCCCGTCGCCCCTAGTTATGAGTCCATATATTATGCTCAAGTTGTTAAAGTTCAAACGCTAGAAATGTTCAGGCACTGCGTGGCGTCTAAAAACTGGAATGTGGTGCTCTCAAGGAACTCGGCTGATGAAGCGTACGATTACTTCATAGATCAATTTGATGCTATATATAAAGAATGTTTTAAGCCTAAAAAAGTAACTATATCTAAAAAGTCTAAGAAACCATGGGTCACCAAAGTCATATTAAGAATGATAACTAAAAGAAACAAGCTCTATGCACGTTTTTTGAGCACTAGAAACTTAGATGTGTTTCAAAAGTTTAAGAAGTGTCGAAACGAGATAACCAGCATGCTAAGGAAAGCAAAATGTTCATATTATTACAGAATGTTTCACAGTGAAAATAGAAGTGACGTAATTTGGAAAAAAGTGAATATTTCATTAGACCGGAATGATCATGATAACGTTATAAGGGAACTTATAATAGAAGGTAATAAGTTGAGTGGAGTTAGCAAATAAATTTAATGATTATTTCACAAATTTGTTCTCCCCTGCGCAAACAAGCGGTTCCCTGTGTTCAACTCGAGGAATTTCACAAAAACTGTTTTCTGTTTCCTACCGACGAGAGCGAGGTAAGCTCGGCATTTCTGAACCTCAAAAACAGTAATTGTACCGATTTTAATGGCATGCAGGTGCAGCCAATAAAATACATGCTTGACATTATCTCGCCTTGTCTTACACATATCTTTAATTTGTCGCTCTCGACTGGTGTTTTTCCTAAAGGTATGCAGATAGCTGAGGTGTCTGTCTTATACAAGTCCAGAGACAAAAATAATATGTCCAACTACAGACCGATCTCTCTTTTACAGCAAAAAAAAAAAAAAAAATTATCTTAAACAATTTTGAAAACAAGTGTCTAACTTTAGGAATATTTATTGATTTTTCTAAAGCCTTTGACCGGCTGAGTCATAAAGTTCTGTTAGAAAAACTATATTCTTATGGAATTCGAGGGTATTCCCTGGCTCTTATAGAAAGTTACTTGAGTTTCCGGCATCAAGCTGTTTAAATAAAGGGATATTCCTCAATGCTGAAAGCAGTTCAGACAGGAGTACCTCAAGGTAGTGTCTTGGGGCTATTGCTGTTTGACCTATTTATAAATGATATAGTTACTATCATAAGAAAGGCCTCATTTGTCATTTATGCAAATAATACCAGTATATTTTGTTTCAGGAAAAGACATTTATAGTTTAATTACCGATGCAAATATATGCCTTGAAAAACTTAGTTGGTGGACTATCTCCAATTCGCTGAAAATTAATGAAAGTAAAACAAATTCAATTATCTTCAAACCGAAAGGTACAGTGTGTAAGGCCACCACAAAAATAATGATGAATTCCTCGGAGGTTAAGTTTGTAACTACTGTTAAAACATTAGGCGTGATTTTCCACGAACATATGTTATGGGACTCGCATGTTAAAAATCTTACTCTGAAACTTTCAAACATCATAGGTATTCTATATAAGAATCGCTATATATTACCATCTCGTGTAAAGCTTTTAATTTACAATCCATTATTTAATCCTCTTATTTCATGCTGTCATCTAGTTTGGGGAACTACGACAAGTACTAACGTTAATAAATTGTTTTTGCTGCAGAAAAAAAAAAACAATTCGCATCGTAACTAATGAGTCTTATTGCGCACATACTGAACCTCTTTTTTCTAAACATAAAGTAATGAAAATCAAAGAATATTTTAAATACAAGCTAGCAACTATGTACATGGCATCACTTAAATTTCCTAATCATTCATTACGGACACTTTCCAAATTGACTGGCAAAAATATTGCAAACGATATGCGCAGCGCCGGAACTTTGAGAGTACCACGTCCAAGAACTAATTACGGTCTACAGATGATTCAGGACACGCTTCCAACAGTATTGAATTTTTTCAAAGGAAAAGGTGTCTTCATTGAAAATGTAAACAAGAATAGATTGCGTGAAATATTATTCTCCTAATATCATATTTTTCGGTGTGGTGCATAAAAGTTTTTTTTTTTGTTTCAAATGATGTAATTGTATCCTGCTGACCGATCTACCTGTAAGGGGCAGGAGCTTCGTCAAGCTGCATTTCTGCAGCTTTTTCTCCTGCCTAAATCGCCCATTTTGTATTATGGGAGTAAATAAAATGAATTGAATTGAATTGAATTGGATGTCAGTGTTATCAGGCGCATTTGGCATTCGTACACTCGACAACAGCGCTCGGTGCGGCCTGACGAGAGTAGAAATAACGACGATACGCGATTACGGTAGCAGCCCTGTTAGAAGCAGAAGACGATGAACTGCTTCCCAGTAAAAGAAACATGCCTTTGAATGGGTGGATGCAACATAAAGGACACGGAATTAAAAGCCAGTTTTATTTATGGGATTTATGAATTTCGAAAACTCCTTCGGGTGCCTCGCACGACATCCGCTACAGCGCATGCGCCACAACATGTTAGGCGATGCCGATGTCAGTGCCGGTATATCTAGAGTTGCGCTTTCACCCCCGGAGCGCCGGCTTTCCTGCATGGCATGCGGAGTCTGCTCCTCACGTGACTGACTTCGGCGAACAGCGGCGCCGCGCGTTCGAGGCGGGGGCGCGCTCAAAAGCAGGGGAACGTACGCCGGGGGGCGCGCGCCGTCTGCTTTCCTGCACGACACTTGATCCGGCTCCTCACGTTATCGGATCTCGGCGAATAGCGGCGCGGCGGCACGTGTAAAACAGACGCGAGACTTTCGCTCCCGTAGGGAGCCTATAGACCTTTCCAATGTTTACAGATCCATAGCCCTGCGTGCGATCTCCACAGCTCAGCACGCACGTGTGCGTCGCTCCGGAAAACGAGCAAAGCACGCGCCATACGCACGAACACTGGAAATGGCACCGGTTATTCGCTCTTTCTTGGAAAGGTCTATACAGGAACTTTAGGTATATCGATGAGCAAAAGTTGCCAGACACACGAAAAAAATACTCGAGTTGCAAAGATTTCTCACGCCAAGGAGGGGGCTGTTTGTGCAGCCCTAGCAAAAGCTCCCCCATCCCCCTGGGATGTCTAGGTCAGCGCGGCTCCGCGCAGAAGCGTGACATTGTTTTGTTCTTCTAAGCCAATTAATTTTTGTAACAGCAACTTGTTGCACGTTGATGTTCATGAACCAAATCACGGTTTGTTGAATTATTTTCTCAAGCACGCTGCACAGAAGACACTGCTCTTTCAAAGGAGACCTTTGCTGCATTTTAAGAAACTTGTAAAGCTAAACGAGCTTTCTGCTGTTATTCCAGAAGGCACGCTATTGTTTGTACCCCGGAGAGAATCCCTTAAGACTGCCACCTCGACGCAACAATAAGTCATTACGTGTGGCGCCAGCTGCATTATAGTTGCGTTTACTGTGAAACTGAATTAAGCTTTACTAAAAAAAAAAATAGTTCGTAATACGAATTTTTTGCGTGCGTTACAACAAGAGAAACGTAGAGAGAGTTAACTGAGGGGTCCCAAATTGTTTCGTCGAAGCACGTTCCACAAAAGCACGTTTTATGGAAACAGGTTTCGTGGACAACGTTTTACAGACAGAAGTTCTATTGATGGGAGAAACATTCTGTATCGCGCTGTACGTATCTTTTTACTTGCTACAAACTTTGAAGGGAAGAGCCCCAGTTTGGTAGACGTTGGCACTATCTTCTTACCAATTAAGCTTGGTCTGTGGGAATACAAATAAATTTCCCTCTTTAATCCTTAGTATTAGAGAACCGAGAACAAATCTACATGACTCGGTCGCTTGCATTGTTCCCTTTGAAGCAAATAAAAACTAATAATATGCAAATAAACACAACCGTTTTTGTAGCATATTGGTACACGTATTTGACAGGCAAATGCATTTAAAAGAAAAGGGGCGAGTACAGATAGGCTCGTCTTTGTCGTCGTAGTCTGTCCCTCTTCTGCATTTCTGATATCCTGTTCGAGGAATTTATGTGACGTAATGCGCTCCCACCTGTTCCAAGAATCCGACACGCTCTTGCAGTGATACAGCAGAACACACGTGTCGCATCTAAGAGCTTAAAGCCTCGCCCTGACATTCCTAATGACGTAGTTACGGCAACATCTTGATAACGATCGCACTTGTTAGGTCCGTTGGACGCCCTTCCAGACTTTGAGGTGTACCGCGTTCTCTTGCCATTATTCCGTAGTGACGTGTCGCTACAGGGCTGTCAAGATGGAGTGTTTCCACGATAAGAAGATTACTGTAGATTGGCCGAGGGTCTTCCTCGAAACTAGCTGGGCCGGTCGGCAATTACGATCGTGAATCGCAACCCGGCAGCTCAACATAGCAGCTGAGTCCCAACCACGGAAGCCTTTTATTTCTCTTTGGATATTTGTCTGGTTTCCCTTTGTATATCTGTTTCGTATATTTCTAATTTATTAAAATACGTACAAGTCACTCGGCTACGGGAGAAAACCATTATCGTAATGCAATTTCTTTGTTTTACTAAATCTCGAAGCCTGAAGGTTATGTGAGCTCAACAACAACAGCAACAAGAACAATAACAACAACAACAACAAAAACAACTACAACAATAATAATAATAATAATAATAATAATAATAATAATAATAATAATAATAATAATAATAATAATAATAATAAATTTTTATTGAAACACGGATTTAACAAGGCAGATACACGGGCCTGTCAAAGCCAGAAGCGGCTTGTGGGACAGCACCCTACAATTCATGCTTGAAAGAGTCCCCACAAACAGAAGTTCACAGCTCAAATTCAACTACAGATGCAGAACAATGTAGGTGATGATGGTCATTCCAACATATGCAAACAGAAACATGCAGTCACAACTTCTCCCTAATACCTTGAAGTGATTCTTTCAATTTTTTTAAAGAATCCACAGCATAGATATCATCTGGTAAATTGTTGAAAATAAATGGAACGTAAAAATTTCGCACTCTTTTTCCGTAATTTGTTTCTACGAAAGGCACTTCAAACCGCTCAACACGCCGAAGAGGTCTACATAAGACACGAGGCACCTTAAAAGTATCGCTCCAGAAATATTTTAGAACAACCGTTTGTACAAGTAAAGGATAAAAAAAAGGCAAACCCAAGCATGTTAGCATTTCTTCTTCAGTTTGTGACGTTGCACCGTACATTGTGCTTTTAAATATTGTTTTTAAAACTGAGTCAATTTTTTTGCCCCATAGTCCTGGGCTGTGACCAAAAATAGTTATTCCGTAGCGTAATACACTGTATGCTAAAGCGTGAGTTATTGTCTTTTTGGTTGAAATGGGTATTAGAGATTTGGCATTATACAGAAAACAGGATACTTTTCGCAGTTTTCTACAAAGTTGGGATAAATGGGCTTTCCACGACAAGTCACTCTCAAATTGTATTCCTAGATAGTTAACTTGATCAACATAAGACACAGGACGACAGTCGCAAGGTGTACACCGAGATGTATGCATATAAAGTGGATAATCGGTAGTTATAAGTTTAAGTGGGTTATGAAAGCAAACAAGCTTAGTTTTATGTATATTGATCGTGAGACAATTAGCTCTAAACCAGTCATGTAGGTGACAAGTGTCGTCTTGGAGTAAAGTGATTCCTGCAACATAATCAAGGTGTTGCGATAGCAATACCGTGTCATCAGCGTATTGAAATAATTTACATGAGGAAACTGCCCTGGACATATCGTTTACAATAATAATAATAATAATAATAATAATAATAATAATAATAATAATAATAATAATAATAATAATAATAAAACATTTTGACGGCTTGCATAAATTTGCAACGTAGCGAGGTAGTAGGGTTTCATGTACTTGAGATTTTGGCCCGAATTATGTCGAGCTGGTTGATGTAAAAAAATCGCGTTGAAGGGTAAGAAAAAAAAGTTAATATTATATATCTATATGTGTAACCGCAATATCGTTATCATCATCACTGCCTTTGACGTAATTAACGAATATGGACGTTTTTAGCTCAAATATATTTAGCATTTATGTAGTTTCTGACTAAGTTATAATCTCTCTATTCGTGCATCATTACCAAGGCGTCAACTATCTATGAGCACAAAAAATAAACAAATGAAGGAAACATAAATGAACGAATCATCATCATCACATGCCATCTCACCATCATAACCATCATCATCTACGACATTTTCTCGACGTCGCAACTGCAGCGAGTTAAATAAACATAAGCGAGTAGACCGCTTTGTGTGCCCGCTCCACTCTTTGGAGCAGAACAATCGTCACTGCGCCTGCGCAGTTGGGCAGGCTCGGAGCGGAGCGGAAAGTCAAGGCGATCTTTACTAAAACTCCCTAATACTACGCTTACTGTTGTCGCTACTGCCGTTGATTATGGAGAAAAAGAAATCGTACGTTGTGCACTGGATGCGTACAATATTCAGAGCGAAAACGCGTTTTGTACGTGAAATCCCTGCCTCTTGTCTGATCCAATTTTGGAGTACGCACTGAATTTGTTTTCAGTCAAGTTGTAATTGCTGGCTCATTGTATACATGGTGGGCTCCTCTAAACTGACTACGACTCCTTGCGTTACTAAGCTTTAAACTGCAATTATATAGAAAAAAAAAACCAAAGAGGAATTGATTTTTGACGAAATTCGGAACAATTTGAAATGTTTTTAAATATCAAAAGGTTGCTGAGTAAGACCTTCGCTAATTCCCCTTGCCTAAAAAAACTTCCACTTCGCAGACCAGCAAAACAACACGCCAATATTAAAAGCTGCTGCGACAGATGGACAACCTGGAGAGTTAATTGTTTGATAACCCGCACACTTACAACCACTTTGCACTCACCTAAGACGAACTTACTCAATATTATTTTGAAAAAAATACAACTTAGCTGATTAGTTAAATACCAGATATGGCCGTCCGGAAATATTTGTAGGGTGCAAGTTGTTCTTGAAAATGTTTAAAATATTGCAGCTTCAGTTTATAGTACTACTGCTAAAGAGATCTAAGGAAAGAGTCAAGAGATGGTGGAGGCAATTATTGAGAACATTTGTTTTGAGTACGAGTTGCGGTGACTGTCATCCTTATCCCACTTTATCAAAGTGCAGCACTGTTGTTGTCGCAGAGTTTATATGAATTTGGATACACTTAATATCGGTCATTTATTGATCCTTTCAGTAACCTGCCAACCCAACCTGGTTAAATGTATTTTCGAGTATTATTACTATGATCGTCTAAAAGGAAATACTAATTTGTCAAAATGATCAACGGATTTTATATTTTTCCAAAGCCGAACGCAATCGAGACAGCGTAGAGCAAGCTCGGACCTGTGACTCGCTCTCAAGGCCAACAGTCCTCTGCTCACCTGATACCGTGTGATAAGGATCCGTCGGTTGGATTCCGCGGGCTGAGACAGGATTGATGCAAGCTTTGTTTGCTTTAGTATGAGTCAACGAAGCATTGTTTAGAAGACAACAAGGTCGATGACGGTGATATCTTAAGTCACACGGTCTTGATCCTGGAAAGACGAAATCCTGTGAGTAAAATGAATAGAAATGAATTGCTCTAGTCTACTCCAAGTAAACATAGTTTGGCGAGACGTTGGTCTTAACACCCTAGGTCTCCTAAACTGTCAATAATTTATTATTATCTTTATTTTGTTTAGTATTTCAGCTTTCCCCTCCTTTGGGGTTTCTCATTTTCTTCTCCCTTCCTCCTTCCTCCGCCGCATTGTAATTGGAATGTAAAATACTCACAAGGAAAAATAAAAGACCATTCTCAAATTCAGTGCAGCGATCGGACATAAAAGGGTGCAGTAATGTTTCTTTCATTTTTCACGTGACAAAAGGCAAACTTTTCTATTTTTGTTGTCACTTGCCCTCTGCGGTTTCTATAGGGTAATAGTCTTATAGTAGACCCTTTTCCAAAGGTAGGCGCCATCTAGTATCTGCTGCGCTAAATATTAAAGTCCGCATATCTTTGGACGCGTACTCTGCGCGTGTATTATCGGCTCAGCTCGTATCGAGAACGAGACTGCGTCGGCGTTCGGCGAGGATTTGGATCTAATCACACGCTTCGCGCGATTTGAATGAATGGATGGATGAATGGATGGATGTTAATAGCGATATCCTTTGTAACGGGTAGCTTGCACCACCTAGCCTAAGCCTAAAAAATAGAAATGGCGACCGCCAATATTGCTTGATGTCGTTTTGAAAAAGGTATATATAGTATAAAAACATGTTTCTGTTCCTGGAGCCGCTCGTAGGCGTTGCAAAACAAAAGACCTTCATTGGGGCCCGTATTGTTTCGTCGAAATATTTTACGTGAAAACACTTTTCATCGACAACTTTTTATGTACACACGTTTTGTCGACACTGAACACTGAAGGCTTGCGTGCGATTCAGTGAGGCCTATTTACCTGAACTTCACCCCCCCCCCCCCCCTCCCCCTCCCCTTCCCCTCGCATTTCTCTCGTCCGCCATAAACCGTGCGAAACACAAGCAGTTTGTTGCGAAAACAGCAGGGGTCTATTCGGCGAAACGTCGCAAGGTGTGTCGATGGAACGAACGCGAAAGACTTTCGACGAAACATTCCTTCTATGAGATGACTGCCACCGCCTACAGAGCGGTCTGAATTTCGGTGAAGAGGTATAGTGTTATCCAGACTTGTACACGTTACTGAAAAATAGTAAGGAATTACATTTACAATTACTCGAGGCTAAATTGTAATTTATTACAATTACAATTACCCCCCCCATGAAAGTAACTGACCGTTACCCCAAAAAGTAATCCGTTACTTTCGTGGCGTTACTTTTATCATTATTGTCCTCAAGTAAGAAACAAAGGGAAGAGGGTTATTCAAGTTCTTAATGTTGCCACCTGTTCCATTTAATGACCTTGGGTATTTTGAGGAACAGCTGGCTCTCGAAAGTCTCGTCAGACATGTTGCGTTATTTGTTACTCAATATGTCGACTGCTACACTGAACACCATTTGAGCTGAGGCACTGGAGGCGAGTGTCATATTGTTCCTCCCGAATGCTTCATGCTCTGCATTGAGCTTTTTCAGCGAAGCAAGGGAAGTACTATTTACCTCGCTCGAATGTAGAGCAAAGCTTCGTCGTTGCAGCCGTTGCCATGCTATTCGAGAGATTTAGTAGATCCTTCCGACACCTTAGATACCCGCGATATCGGTACCCGATAACGATATGATGCATACGCAGAGACGGCGGCGAAGTATCGGATATCGTTATCGGAGTCATTGGACTGATCTACTAAAATTCTCCATTGTCTAAATCGCTAAAGAAGTCATCAATAGCAAAACATAGTTGTAACAGTAAGGTTGTAACAGTAATAATAGTTGTAACAGTAGTTGTAACAGTAATAATAAATAAGGTTTGGCTCGATATTCCTCCTTTGGTTCTGAACAGTTCGAGCCTCACTTGAGACGTTGGAGGATAAAAAAAGTTTCGAGTATATAAATATAAGTAATGAGAAAAAGAAGGACATTCTAACAACAATTAATTAGAACTTCGGTTAAAACAAGGAAATGTAAACGCACGTTTGCCGTGTGTACCTTTCTTGGTGCCGTTCAAAAACGCATGGAGCACGAACCGAGTGCAGTTTACTCCGGTGTTTTCCAGATAGACGTCCGCTGATGCCGCGGGCAGCAAAGGGTAGAGTACTAAGTAAGCCGCGCTATGGCCCCACTCACGAATTTCACTCTGTCCTCAAGCCCAGGGTATCAAGCCTACGTCAGCCACCATTATGTTTTATTTGTAAAAATATCTGCTTGAGAAAAGACGCATCCTGCTGGGGCAAAACAGGAAGAAGAAGAAAGGAAGAATATTATGCATTTCCTGAGTGCTCGCAAAAAGCTGACTCACAAAAAGGGTAGGGTAGACGGAGCGTTGTCTCGTGTTGTGGCATTATGAAAATGGTCGTAGTCACTATAACCGAGAAGGACATTGTTAATTATTTTCAATGCCCTTACCGCCTGGAGCTTCTCAAAGAGGCGCACAATCACTTGGTGTCCTCCTCTCCCCGTCTTCGATCGCAAAGAAAAAACAAAGGGACTAAAAAAAGCGGATATAACTTGCCCCCCCCCCTTATTTTTTTTTATTTTGTAGAGTTGTTTATTTGGATTTTTTTACATTGATGTTAGGGTCTAACAAAAAGATAGATTCAGGGGCTTGGTGTTGCAAAAAAAGGCTTTGCGGAACTGAAGAGTTCCAAGCCTTCCTTTGCGCTGGTCGATTTGCGTGACAGTGTCAATGCGCTCGACTTTACAAAAATGAAAAAAAAAATATTTAGAATTGGGGGGGGGGGGGGGGGGGGGGTCGGTTCTGACGAAAAAAAATGTAACGGATTACAAGGAATCCGTTACGTCAAAAATGTAAGGGAATTACTTTAAAATTACTCTAGAAAATATGTAATTATTCCGTTACTAAATTACTGATAAATGTAAGGGATTACAAGTAATTTCGTTACTTGTAACGGATTACGTACAAGTCTGGTGTTATCGGCGAATAAGAGTGTTTTCGTTTTTTTTTTGTCAGCTAGCCATATTTTTATACAAATATCGCATATTCAAAAATGTGCCTTTAAAAACAGGCAGAGCTGCTAATGCAGGTGCTCTGCCACAGTAACCCTGGAGCGCTGAGGTGTTTAGAGAATTGAGGTTCGAAATGATAATACGTTTATTCTTTCATAGAATAACATACAACAGTCAAGAATATTTGGAAATATTTGCCACAACTCCCTAATGCTGTTTATATCCGCAATGGCTCTTTGCTTCGTAAAGCAACCGAAGACCGCGAAGTGAAAACTCCCTTACGTCAGATGATTACCGGGTGACCAAGCGAGTTACATAATTCGGGCTTGCGACGCACACCCGATAAAAGGGTTGATGGAAGAAACTAGGTGAGTGTTTACCGAGCACCCTTGATAGAGAGTTGATCTTTAGTCGAGGAGAAATCACGAATTGCGGGGATTTAACCGTGCATTTCAAGCAGTGTTAGACTCTAATCGTGAATTGTTTTACGGGTTAGCTTTGATGAGATAAAACGACGACATAAAACATTAATCAGATGGACTGAGAAAGATGACGAATGGTGCAGCGGAATGCATCTCCGTTCCTCTGCTCTGAACCAGTTTGAACGCAAGAGCCTTGAGAACTGCGTCATTCCAAAATCACACGAAAAAAAAAAAGAAGAAAAGTAGGAGAGCGGGAGAGGGATATTTACACGCCTGGCCATCTCCGAAAGTATGATCATGTGTTACCAGTTGATCGATGTCCTTAGAATTTCCTAAGCAGCGCTGAGCAACAAAAAAGAAAAAAACAAACAGGAGTAGACGGAGCTATGGTTTAAAATATTCTTGCTCGGCAATTGCAGCGACTCGGGATTGTCAAAATGCACGCAAAAGCCTAAACATATTATTATAGGGTGGCTCTTTCCTTGGAAAAGTTGATCGACCTTGTTCTCTTCCGCTGTCGCAATATCTACGCGTCGTTCAGTGATCTAAGTACAAAAACAATAAAAAAAGTCACAAAATGAAGAACGCTACGATAAAAAGTAGGCAAAAAAGAAAAAAGGAAAAGGCAGCAAGCAGTTGAACGGGCCCTTGCACCCGAGCAACCGTCGCGTCTCCTGAGAAAGGACCCGCTTCCGTCGAAATTCGGGGCATTGAAAGAGGCTGGCGCAATCCCGACTCACTGTTGCATCCGCCTCAAATTCTCGTTTCCTTCTCTCACCCTCTTTCCCTCATTGCCTTTCTCTCTTTCCTCATTGTTGGGTTGAACCGTCGGAACAGTTAGCCTCCATTCTGTCGCGCCCTCTTTTTCTGTCGACGCATAAGCAAAAAACATTAGCGTCGTGCCTGTCCTTCTGGGGGATTCCCCAACCTTCGTGCGGCGCACCTGTGATTACTCGTGGAGGCTACCTCCTCCTTCTCCTCCCCTCCTCATTGCTCCTCCTTTGCCTCTTTTGCCACAATCTATCTCTGTCTCGCTTTTTTTTTTTATTTTATCAATACCACAACCTCCCTCCTCTCTAATTTTGCATTAATTTCTACCTGCAGTGTTCCTAGTTTGTCTCTCCACTCCATACTTTCGCAGCGGTTGTTTTTTATTGTTGTTTGTATACTATTCTCTTTCCACCTCTTTTTCTCCTTTTAAATCTTTATTTTATCGGAGTCTCCTCCTCCCCTTGCCTACCCCAATGTAATCTCTCCATCTCTCTCTCTCTCTTTCTGTTCCTTGCGGTCTGACCGAGCTGGAACGTGTTTCTGGTTCGGTCAGTTTTCTTGAGCGTATTCCTTTTCCCCTGACATCCGGAGTTCGAGTCCTCGGGTTGGGGGGGGGGGGGGGGGGGGGGCTTGGTCCTTATTCTGGGCTCCAAAGGCCGCCGGGTTCAAGCCAGGGGCCCGCCCTGCTCCCCCTTTCTTTTTATTGCTTCCCCTTCCAGACGTTGTCTGTGTCGGGGCACCCAGATACAATGACTCTTTTTCCGGAAAGAGCGAAAGTGGGACGCAGCAGTCTGAAGGACGCAGCAATGGGATATGAAGGTCGCGATCACGTGAACAATGTGTAGATATGCGTGGCAGGTCCCAGACGACAACGAAATTGGGTCGTCAGAGTGTCGAGGCTAATATGCCACCACACCGACACGAATGTATAAATTAGTGTCATATATACTCCAAAATACGCAGATGAAGGAAACATGCTGATCGAATGGAATATTTGTAACGAAGCCGCGGAAATATCTAATTATTGCCTGCGCCGGGAATATTGGGGTAATATGATTTTATTTCGGCGGCTTTCTAACAATTATTTTATTCGATCAGCACATCTGCATATATTCAATTGTTTCCTCTTTACAGACCACGTAAGATGATGAAAATGTATCGTGAACGTCATGTACTATACTACACCACTTGCAATATAAGTAGGCTACCCATGTGAGTATATTACATTCGTATAAAGGATTCACAAATTCGCTTTCGCACTCAGTGGAAACGAGCAGGCTGATGTTATGTTCTTAGATTTGGTCGAAAACTTTGAGCATCACCCACAGCAAGAAGTTAAAAAAAAAAAAAACTCTATGTTGTACTGAAAGTGCCAAAATCATAAATCGGCTGATTTCCTTTTTATGAATTTGCTCTTAAAAATAGACAACAATTTGTTGCATTAGTGAATTTAGTTTCGGGTGGTTGAAACGTCACGCCCGGTGTACCACAAGCTTCTAGTCCTTTGATGTTGTTTATATTGTTTTGTATAATATTTGGTCAGATTTTGATATATGAGATTTATTCGAATTTGGAAAAAAAGAATCTTTAGCTTATATTGAAAGTGTGATAATCATAAATTGGCTTATATCCAATTTATGATCTCGATTTTGAAAATAGACAGCGCTTTGTCGCATTAGTGACGTTTTGTTACGCATATTTGCAGCTTTACGTCCTGTGTAGCACGAGGTTCTTTCTAGCTTTCCATTGATGGTGTTTAAATTGATTTATGCGATATTTGGTAAGATTTTGATGTCAACAAGAAATAATTCGCTCAAATTTGAATAATATTGAGTCTTCGGGCAGATTAAACATGAAATATATATATATATATATATATATATTAAATCGCTCTGGTGGTATATTATTTCGCGGGCAAGTATGACTTCCTCCGAGATGTGTACCTCTTGTCAATCACAATAGTAGGGGAACACAAGGGCTGGCTGCCTTTGCCTGTACCCTCTATATCCAGTCTAGTCAAGAGCGGTCTGAGAGCATCGTGTGCTCCTCGTGCAGGGTCTGGCGTTCCAACACGAAACTCTGCGCGAGGGAGGAACAGACGACGCTCTTGTCCATTCTGTTTGGAGGCGAGACAGTGTGCAGAGACAACGGCAGCTAGCCTTTGCGTCTATTCCCTAAAGGCCTGTTCACACATACAGCGGAGTGCTAAGTTCGCGCTACGTGAGCGCTCCAAAGAGCGATTATGTAGCGCTCCCTAACGCGTGACTTAGTTCTAATATAGCGCGCGATTAGCCCTTTTATAGCGCCTTTTTAGCGCTTTAGTAGCGCCTTATTAGCGCTTCAGTAGCGTATTGTTAGCGCCTAAGTAGCGCCTTGTTAGCGGTGTACGGCGGTTATTGCTGCGGGTTAGCACTGCGGTTCCGATTCCTGTGGTTGGGTGTTGCATCAACAGTACCATGGCGGACATGTGGGACGCTGAAATAGAAACGCGACAAATGCTCTTAGATACGCAATTAGTGCATATGTGCGTGAACGACTTAACACCCAGAAGAGCCTTTTGGGTGCTTGAAATCTTTCGCCACCGAGATAACGACCGGTATCCGGCGAACCTTGTCCCCAAGCTGAGGGACCGAGACACGTGCACAGAGCTCTTTCGAAGGTGATTATTTTTTAACTGCGTGTCTTTGAAACCAGAGTCGCGCCTATCGAATAGAAAGCGATGAGGTCGTACCCGATCAATTAGTCGTTCAGAGTCCATGACTCTGGATCGTCTGCTCGACCCTTTGCTTGGAGAGCGGCTCTTTTACTTCATCTTCTTTCAATGCCAAAGGAAAAACAACAACAACGGAATCGCCGCTCACGGGCTGTTCCGCAGCAACAAGCACGGCACAAGGAGCGTGAGTGCGCTTACACTGCGCTGCTGAAGCGCTAACTGAGCGCCTACTGGAGCGCTTCAGGAGCTCTAAAACAAGCGTTATGTCACGCGCAAGCCGGTGCCACATGAGCGCTGCTTCCAGCGCGTGTGAACCGGACTTAAGTTTTCCAATCAAAGCTTGGTGCTCGGACGTTTCCACGCCATCTAAGCTCCTCCTCTTCCTTAGCTTATCACCGTATAGCCGGTTTATGTTTTTTTTTTGTTGTTTCTTGAAGGGGAGAGGGGGGGGGGGGGTAATGTACAAAGCACGTTTTTTGGGTAACAAAGAAACCCACAAAGTACACCTTGTGGCTCGAACTGGTCCTGGTGTGCCGAACTTTGCATGTTCGAGCTACACCACAGGGAGAAGAAAAACAACGATGCGAACACGACTTTTATGAGACGCCCATGCAAATAGCACTGGATAAGTGCTTGAACGTCTCCGTCAACGCGCGCGCTCCGCTCTGTGGTCAACTGCATCCCGCGTTTGCAGTCTTGCACGCAGGGATTTATGGAAGGAGTTTACTGAATTATCTGCGAAGTTTAAACGATGCTTCCCAAGATAAACGTCTATTATCCCCAAACAAACCTGCACAAAGAACGCCGAACTACGAAATAATTCATCTCTTAAACTTCAAAAACTTTCAAAAGAAAAAAGAACATATCATTAATAATAATAATAACAATAATAATAATAACTTTATTAACCATGCAAGTATAATGGGAGCTGATAAAAACAAGTGATCCAAGTAGCTTGACCGGTCCTCAGTCCCCTACAAAAAAAGAGCAATGGCGAGAAAAAGAAAGTAAAACAAACACAAGAGGTTATAAAATAATACAAGCTGCTTTCATCACAAAAAATTACAAAATCCCTCAAGAAAGTAATAGACGACAGTGGCATTTGCCCACATTAAAATAAAATAACCGTGAAGCCGAACACAGAAGGCGAAACAAAATTCAACCACAAGATATCAAGAACGTTCACTCTACCGGATATTTATCTAATACACATTTTATACAAAGCCCCATATAAGGTAAGCATGTACACTTTACTACACCGGTAAGTATGTAGTATTTTGCCGCAACGCGACTTGGTATATCATAGCGAAATTCGTCTTAAAGTGGCCGTCAAGGCTGGTTCACACAGTTGTGGTGCGACCGCAACCACTTTCGACTTGTTAAAGACTGTTTACATCGAGCTGTTGATATGGCGACCCTTAAGGCAGACCTAAACAGGGCGTTTTCTCAACAAATTTATGCGCGTTTCAGCGGGTGTAATCAAAGCATTTGACTTGCGCTTTTTGTCACAGAAGGGAAAAGGGGGAGGTCGCCAAACCACACACAGCGCTTTTCGTCGGCGTCTCCTCGGCGTCTGGTGCAGTGTGGTCAGACTCGCTCTTTTTATAAAACAAGGCAAAATGTGAATTGGCTGCTATATTATAGCCTTGCACAAAGGGACAGCAATAATTGAATGTTACTCGACAACGGAAACCTTATTTGCTACCGCTTGTCTCAAAAATGTACCTTGCAATCGCCAAGTTGCTAACAAGTCCCGGCAGGAGGACGGCCACGATCTCTGCTCAAAACCCTTCCTTTTATCATTTTTTTCATATCACCCGCCACATACTGTAAATGACTTAAATTTCGCGAAGACCTAATTTCCGCGAATTTCGGGAATCGCCTACAATTCGCAAAAAATAGGTCTCGCGAACAAGTCCGGTAAAATGTAAACACATTGGAATCTAAATTGAGATCCCACTGCGTCGTGAAAATTAGAGCCTGCGAATTATTCCAAAACTTCAGCTTTGACCTAAAACGCGAAATATGGAGCCCGCGAAAAATAAGTCGTTTACAGTATAGATGGTCTTTTCTTCTTTCTGAGTCGGTCATCGCTCGCTCACTAGAGATATAGCGGTTGCGCACAACTTGCCGATGAGCCGGTGAACGCGACAAGCAAGCGCCCATTTGGGCCACTGAGTCAAGCCAGCCAGCCGGCTGCAAAGCTAGGCAAGCCAATCTTTGAGCAACTTCCGGATGTCAACATGCGAGCTGATTGGCTGGCACCGCGCCGTACGCTTCCGGGTTCGGCCTTTAAAGGGCGATTCACACACTTCCGCTGAATTCGACCGAGTGCGAGGGTAGCTATGGCGACAGCCGCGTCGGCTCCAGCCAACGTTACTAGAACCCTCAGTTGGGAAACTCACTGTTGAAACCTGGGCCGCTGGCGTCCACCGAGACCAAGATAAATACGACAACAGCGCCACCCTTTATCATTTGTCTTTACTGTGGTCACCTTGAACTTTCAGACGCATGTTTTTGCGTAAAAACCAACGGGAGAAAAACTCTTTTTGTAGTAACTTTTATTGGAGTTTTGTGTCAATTGAGAACGCGTGATGTTTTCTTTAGTATTTAAGGTTTTGCAGCACAATTAATATTGTTTTTATACAACAATCCCTCAGCGGTGATTTCAGGTAGCGCGTCCCGACCTAGGTGCATCTTAGGTTCGGTAGTAATTCGCGGCGCGTCCGCTGGGGAGACGGGGGTGGCGCCCCTGTAACCTCTTCCACCGTAACTGTTTCGGCGTCATAATGGCCGATTAAAGCCAAAATGGAAGTCACGTGCAGTTTCTGGAGTGGCCGCTGCGGTAGAAATGGTGGCGTTGTGATCGACATTAGCTCGGTTCTAGAGGACGGGTCGGTGCCACTTTTTCAGAGCAGTCTCTATGGCAGTTTGTCAACTGAGTGGTTTAGTAACGTTGGCTTTAATAAAAAACGGGGTGAAAACCTTTTTTTAATGTTGCAACGCAGCGCAACACTGTCTACGCAACTGTGGGAACGAGCCTTCGAGCATCTGTCACTGAAGCACTACGTAGGAATGCACATCCATGAGATGATATGCTCCTTTCTTTCTTTATCATTTTCTTTTTTCGTTTTGACACATGTTGAAAGGAGACACACCTCCCGGGCTTATCCAGCTTATCTCATTCTGCGCACTGTGGCCCCCCACTTTCCGTTGTGAGATAAAAAAAACCGAGTGATGTCGCCTTATCTCCACCGCTTGTTCCTTCGGCTCGTCGCCCTTTACACGTTTACACACATCGGCCGTGCCTCTCGGATGCTTTCAAGAAGGCGGCTTATCTCTCGGATAAAGAGCGCAATCGTGGCTTCAGATTTTGATGGTCTGACTCTTGTCGTCTCTGCTGCCTGGACAAGAGCTCGCGTGGTTATTGCGACTCGGAACAATCCGTCTCACTTTCAAGCAATAAAAAAAATAGTGGAGTCGCAGGTTGTTTTTTTATTTGACAGGACATGGTTTTGTTTTAAGGCACCCACGTAGTTACTATACTTTGTTTCATCCTACGATGGACTAAAGGCCAAAGCCACGGGGCCGCCAGGTCCACTCACGTTCCACGCTATACTATGACGCGCTTAACATTGATTACGATTGGACGAATAATGCTCGAATCCAAAAGCGCCGCACCATTTCTATAGCTTCAACGCTGCAAAAAGCCTCTATGTCCTGGCTTTCTTTGCGATGTAAAATTGTTGAGTCACTTAGTGCTCTTCGATTCGAACCACTGTCCACCGTTCCCTTATCAGTGATCCGAGACGCGGGCGCAGATACGTGCATCGAAGCGAAATACCGCACAATTTCAAAGCGGCTCGTGATTGGATCTGGCGGTCCGTAGCTTTTCCCTTTAGTCCATCGTAGGGTGAGACGAAGTATAGCCTCCGTGCAATCACGACTGCGAAATGCACATTCGAAAACAAAAGTTTAGATTTTCACTTCTTGTGGCGAATTTTCTTACCTAAAACGAATATATGAGAGATCATATTTCAGAGCAGTTATGCCAATTTTCTGCTGTGAAAGATTAAAAAAAAAACCTTTTACTTAATTTTATTATTTTTGTATGTTGGCCTGAAACGCCTTAGTTAACCAATTGTAAGCACTTCAAGTCCCTGTATAGATCTTGACAAAAAACAACAGTGACATGAGTGCCGAAGAGCACCCGTAATACTTGTTGACCATTATATCCATAACCTATCTTTCCTGTAAATTCTGTTGAGTCTTAAAAAAAGATCTTAAATCAAGAAATTTTAACAAAAAAGGCAGCAACTGTTTTGAAGACTTTTGGCACTGCAGATGTTGAATCCAGATAAGCAATCAAACCTAGCCGGGCATTTAATTTTTATTTTGCTCGCAGAGCGAAGTAACTTCCACTTACTTCATGCAAAACTCTAAAAGTGCTAAAGTTGAGGCTTGGGTGAGTTGGTACATACTTCGGAAATTAAAAACAGCGCGGAAAGACGAGGACCAGACAAAGAAGTGACACGGACGTAGTGCCTGCGCGTCTACTTATCCGCAAAACACTCGAAGATCCAATATCTGCGATCTACGAAATCAGCTAAGCGAATGATGAGTCGAAACATCCGTTTAGACCTAAAAAGGAAGTACGCGCCGTGGCATTGCGCAATGCAAAGCGTCATGCTTGCATTGCGCGTAATACCACAGCGCAGACTTAATTCTGAGGTCTAAACAGATGTTCCGCCTCATCACTCGCTGAGCTGATTTCGTAGATCACAGAGATTGGCTGTTTCGAGTGGTGTGCGGGTAAGTAGACGCGCAGGCATTTTTAAGAGACAACGAGTAATGTTAATATCCGACAGCTCAGCTCGCCAGTATTTGAAGACAACTAAACCTTTGGTATTTCCGGAGCCATCCTTCTACTCGGAACAGCCTGTGCATCGCTGCCTATTAGTCTTTTGTTGGATGAGCGTACATATCTTTTTTGCAATGTTTGAACATAAACATATGCACTACTAAACTGATTAAAAGTGCTATAACTTAGGAAAAATGTAACTCAGAAACACAATTTCAGGGAACTTTAGATATGACATTAGATTTGTCACTGCATTTGCCTTGTCATAAACACCACGTTATCCTAATATTTTATTTTTAAACAAAAGGTGCTTTGCGAAATACCACCGCTGATTTTATACTTTCATCGCATGTTTATGGAAATCATAGGTAATTATTATATAGAACCGGTTAATTCATATGTGTTCTCAGGCTTGTTTTAAATATTTTCCGTGCATGTCAGCACATTACTAAACTCCATCCTGAATTTGTAGAACTCTTGGCTGAAAAAAAGAGATACTCTAACGTCAATGGTGCACTAAGCATCCTTAGCGTGCGACATGCATATAATTCCACAAGATTGACCTCTGGCAAGTATACTTCCGTTATCGAATCAATGTGTGCTTAAACTCTTTGTTTTTAAAGTTTCCCCTATTAAATGTTTAGCTTTCTTCAGTTTTTGTCGCCTTATCAATTCTCATCCGTGACATTTTGTTGGAAGTGCGGGGTACCGCATTCTAAAAGGTACCCCCCAGAAGATCTGTCGGACTCGATTTTTTTCAAGTCTCGGAAAGCTGATCCACGTCGACGAGCCCGAAACCCGAGCCAGCCGCCGCACCCAAGGACCGCCCTTTGAGTTTGGACTTCTATCCGAGAAGTCGAAGACCAAGACGACTACGATATCCCAGCAGTGCCCGGCCGCCCATTTCATCGTGCACCTCCCCCTCGCTGCTCGTACGCCGCGGCTCCCTTCCGCGGCGAGATATACGAGGACGTCGAAGACTGGATCCAACACTACGAGCTTGTGGCGCGCCACAACGGATGGACTGCGGAGCAGTGCCTGCAGAACCTCGATTTTTCCCTGGAGGGTACTGCGAAGCACTGGTTCGAGAACCACA
Organism: Ixodes scapularis; assembly: GCF_016920785.2. Classification (NCBI taxonomy): domain Eukaryota; kingdom Metazoa; phylum Arthropoda; class Arachnida; order Ixodida; family Ixodidae; genus Ixodes; species Ixodes scapularis. Next base: position 97,228,134 of record NW_024609846.1, read on the forward strand.
AGGCTTCATTTACGTCGTGGGACATCTGTGTGGTCGAGTTGCAGCGGACGTTCGCCACCCTACACCGACGGGAGAGTACAGAGGATCTTCTCCGGATTCGATCCCAAGACCCCAAAGAAAACGTCACCAATTTCGTGGAAGATGTCTTGTGTCTGAGCGCCTGGGCCGACCCACGAGCCACAGGCGACAAGAAACTGCGGATCCTCATGCGCGGGGTGAGAGACGACATTTTCGGAGGCCTCGTCCGCAACCCGCCGGTCACCGTTCGAGCCCTCGTCCCCGAGGCAACAAACAACGAGCGCCCTCCAAGTGTGCGCTTCCCACTACCAGCGACATCCGTCGCTGCATCCGCGCTCCTTAACGGCAAAAACGCTCCTGGTTAGCCGGACATCCGCGAAATTACTCGGGAGGTCGTCCGGGAGGAACTCGAAAGGTTGATGCCAACCGCTACCCTTGCAAAAAAAAAAAAAAAAAATGTTGCCCAGTCTATTAAAATCCTTGCGACTTCTTAACGATCCTTGCGACTTTCTTCCCTGCCCACTTTCTTACAACCTGTTAGTATACATTGTGCGTTCACCTTTTTTCAGACACGAGTCTATACACTGATGTGGTTAAAATTTGTATCGATATTGGATTCATTACTACCGCCCGCTTTGTATATACTTTTTGTCAATGGTATTGTTCCGACTTTGTATAGACTTTGTTGAGGTAAAGGTGTGTACACTGCAGTTGTTACAATGTGTATCAAAATGGAATTATTTTTTATAACCCGCTTTTTAAATACTTTTTAATAATTGTAGTCTTCAGACTTTGTATGGCCTTTGTTGGTACGAAAGCCTATACACTGCAGTTGTAACAATATGTATCGAGATTGGATTAATTTTTATGATCCACTTTTTATATACTTTCATCCAATGGTAGTGTTGAGACTTTGTATAGCCTTTGTTAAGACAAAAGCCTATACACTGCAGTTGTTCCATTATGTGTCAAATTCAGATTAATGTTTTATTCGTCATTCTTATATACTTTTTATCAACATCAGTGGTCTATAAAGCTAGAAAACTTGAGATATCAGTAAAGTATAAAGAAGTGAGCTTCTTTTCACTTTCTATGAACACGGAAATCATAAATACACAATGGGTAGAACTATGTTCTTTTTAACCAAATGAACTCACATTTTACAAGATTGAAGCTTACATTGAGATTATATTGAACCACTGTACTGTGTAAAGAGCAACGTCCAAAAGATGTGGACGGAAAGCCTGCTTTGGACAAGACCAGAGTGGACGCTGTTATTGAAGTGCAACCATTCTATTATTTTGGCCATTATAGATTACTTTGATTTTTTTTTTTTTTTGATTTTGAAATTTCTGTTTTTTCCGTGTTCCGAAATATCTGCCCCTAAATTTTCTACTTAATCTGCCTTTTTTTTTATTCTGCTCACCTCCTGCAAATTTTCGCTATGATTAGTCGGATAAAAGTGCAAAGTTTGGGGAGCAATATCGCGGAACACACAGTGGTTATTCGAATTACACAAAATGAAGGACTTGGCATACGACCACCTCAAAGTTTGCAATAAAAATGTATCCTAATTACGGTAATCAAAAAGTTAAATACCGAAGTTTAGTTGACTTGCCTGATAATAGTGATGGTTATATTCCCATCTAGTGTCCCTCCCCTTAGCAAAAAGAGGCCGTACTTCAAACAAAGTTGAAATATATTTAGTACGAATATTCATTTTGTATTTATTCTGTATTATTTTGGCCGCATTCGAAATACGCGCGTAATGGATTCAAAATACATTATAAATATGAATCAAAAAATATTTTAGATATACCAAAAATATTATTCCTTCACACTCAAGATGCCATTTGTGCATTAAAAACCGGTTACACCATTTTTTTTTATTTTTGATTTTGTCAGCAAATGGTGTCCCTGTGGTATTTGAAGGCACTACTAAATACATCTCACAAAGCTACATTAGAAACGAACACAAACGCCATGACGCACTGAACAGTTCATTCACAATCTCGTTGACTGCTCTAGAGCCTTATATAGCCTACATATTGAAGGTAATCATTTTTTCGGTGACCACCTATGCGCTTATTAAGGTTCCAAGTATTCGATCTTCTCCTCGGGAGTCTGTCAAAGGGGAAACAGTGTTTTGAAGTTCGTGGACGATATCTCTTACTAAAAGGCATTTGTACAACTAATAACAATTCGACACAGTCCCTAAAACAATATGCACACAAACGGCTCATAAAATACATGTTATTGCTTCTCTGCGTAGCACCACTCAGGACGAAGCGAATCAAGGCAGCTTCTTCACTTTAAAATGCTGTAAACGACTTTATTTTCGTGAGGACCTAATTCTCGCAAAGTTCGCGAATCGCCTACAATTCCAAAAAAAAATAGGTCCCGTGAACAATTCCAGCAAAATGTAAAAATATTAAAATCTATATTGCGATCCCAGCGCGTCGCGAAAATTAGAATTTACGAATTATTCCAAAACTCCAACTTTGACCTAAATCGCGAAATATTGAGCCCGCGAAAAATAAATATTTTACAGTAGTTGTTTTGCCTTTCCTTTTTAGTAGTTGACTATTTAATATGGTAGTTAATGTCACTGCATTAAAGTCACTATTCACATGACGTACAATGGTGAGTGTACACGTTCAGTGAACTAACATTGTGCTAACAAAACCACGCCAAACGTATCTGTTCACAGCACCTACTGAAGCTTTCCAGCATCAGCAAATGTTGTGGTTGTAGTTCCCGTACCCCGTTTGTGATTGGTGTGCAAGGAACTGATCAGGTGTGTTCTTGATAGAAAAAAGGAAACAATAACATAAACTGGGCTGATTTATCAGTGCGATGCTGCGCAATTCAATTGACAAACTAATCAAATGTTGTATCTGCTTGAAGTGAACTTCAGAAGGGGAGCTTTTCATTATTTTGGTAGTTTAAGTCAAACTACCAAAGTATTGCAGTCAAAAGGTACTTGGAGTATAACACAACAGTATTTACGATTTTCAGGTATTTTAAGAGTATTCTGCACGTATTTGTGATTGCTCCATTTTTTAGGGTTGGAGTATATTTTGCATGAATTAAATAAATATTTCAAGAAATATATGTGAAAGGTATTTTGTGCCTATTAATTTAGTATTTACATATTTCAAAACGCATGAAGGGAACTTCAAATGTAGTTTAAGTAAAGGTATTTTAAAATGATTTCTAGAAGTATATTTTAGTACTAAGTAAAAAAAAAAGAAGTTTATATTTTCGGTATATTTTTCGTCTACTTACAATTATGAACTGTATTTCAAATACACTCAAATTAGAATGTGGTATATTTCAAACGTATTAGTTTTCGCTAAGGGTCAAGCCATATAAACACGCATTGAAAACCGCATTCATTTTATTTTTCTCGCCTTTATTTCAAATCGCAGCTAAAACAAACACTGTGTTGTAACGTTTAACACAGAATCCCAGATTCGGGACGAACTCTTTCGTGGAGACAAGAGCGTCCTTTCCCACGGTGACTTCTACCGCGCCGTACGTGACCCCCTGGGGTCGGAACCGGTTTGCAGGCACGAATGGGTGCAGCTTCTTCTTCCCCCATTGCCTCTGGCGGTTGGAGTCCTCCTCTCTTTCGAAGAGGGAGGCGAGGAAAAGAAGGACAATGAGGAGACGGCCAGAACGCGAACGCAAACGAGTCTCTGCGCACGACATTTTGACTATTGAACGAAAGCTGTTCGCAGCGGAGTTAAAAACATAGTGTTGTGGTTGTTGTACTCAACGTAGCGCCTCATCTGCCAACAAAAGAAAACAGCTGTAACAGAAAAATTGATGCTGGAAAACCGGGATTACAGCACTGCGAACACTTTGAACGCCAAAAGAAAAGTGAGTGATTCTTCCTTCTATTAGGACGACAGCATGGAAGTTCACAAGAAAAAGCGCAAGGCGATTCGGTCACAAGTGACGCGGCTAGTGAACGACGTTGAGGCGTTGCTGCAGTCTGCGCAACCCAACAGCGAGGACCTAGAGCTACTCATCGAACGGCTGATCCTGGAGCAGGGTCAACTTAACACCGCCGACACCACAATCGAACCACTAATTTCGGAGTAAGACGGAGACCTTGAATTCACCCACGTCCTCGAATATGCGGACAAGATCGTGACCTACAGACAAAGCTGAAAACCCAGCTAAGATGCAGTGCGGAACGCGACAATCCATCCAACGAGAGTAACCTGATCGGAAGCACTAACAGATCACCAACGGCAGCGAAGTCGAGAATGAAACTCCCAAAACTTGAACTTCTAAAATTCAACGGTCAACGGAAGAAATGGCAGCCGTTTTGGGAACAGTTCAAGACCGCCATCCATCTGAACTCGGACCTATCGTCGGCGGAAAGGTTCAACTACCTGCGATCAGCGCTGAGCGGCGATGGAGCAGGTGCCGTTGCTGGCTTAACAGCCCACCACACAGTGGTACTCCGACGCCGTGGACCTCCTGCGGAAGACGTTCGGAAGCCAGGAAGCACTCATCCAAGACCACATGGAGGCCCTAATGGATATTCCTCATGTGTCGTCGTCACGGAACACTAAAGTCCTCAGACGCTTGCACGACAACCTACACGCTCGCGAGGACTCAAGGCGTTTGGGGCGAGCGAGGACTGCTTCTGTGCAATGCTCTGCCCGGTCCGACGTCGTGCTCTCCCAGATGGCATGCTTCTGGAGTACAACCTAAAGATGGCTACGGTGGACACGGATAACGACATCAGCCGGGGCCGGTTACTTTGAATACAAACTATATAGGCCTAAATTTCTGAAATTTCCAGAATAAAAATCTACAGGAGTTCTAGCAAACCTTTTTTATTCACAATGTATCCACCTTTTTATCGCGTCTCTTGAGCTAATTGGCCGACCACTCGGGATCGAAGAGCTGTAGACTGAAGTGTCTGAACTTCGAATAGAAGATCTACAGACATTCTAGCAGTATTTGCTATCCACAATGTATCTCCATTTTTAACGACTTTCTTCAGTTTATTGGCACGTCAAGTTGGATAGAAGAGGTATACACTAAATTGTCTTAACATTGAATAAAAAGTCTACAGGCATTCCATCTGAATTTTAGATACTTTAGTCTACAGCTTTTCGAAACCCAGTGGTCGGCCAATTAGCTCAAGAAAAGCGATAAAAAGTTGGATACACGTTCAAAAAGTACTCTATTCACTCAATCCACAATTCTGTATGCAAATTGGATACTGCCTCGCTCAATTTTTTTTAAGAGCTAGCCGACCAGTGACACTTTCCATCGCCGAGGCTGTGGGCGAGGAAGTACAACGGGCGGTCCAACCTAAAGTTACCATCAGCAAGGCGATACCGGAGGAACCGACGTTAAGTTACGCCGCCATGGCCCGCTGTGCACCGCAAGCTGACCGCCAAGCCCCGGCGCCACACCGACGAGACACTGCAATGCCGCACTATCCTCATGCCATGCAGATAGGACAAGTCTAGTACGTCCGCTTAGAGCAGTTCTCGCCGAGAAAACACCGACGTGGGGCGAACGGCCGACCGACATCCGCTTTGTTTCCACTGCGGGGAAGCCGACCACGTCTACCGTCGATTCCCATACCGATAACTGGGGCTGCGCGGGTTCCACCGGAACGACCCGCGACCAAGGTACGGCGAACGTCCTCGCGACATCGAGGAGTTAACCTCCTACGTTCGCCGTCTCTCCGCCGAGAATCCCGCTCACCATCGCCACGACGTTCAGTGTCTCCAGCGCTACGACCCCGCCGAGAAAGCCTGTCTCCCCTGCGTCGCGCCTGGAAAACAAAGTGCTGCAACGCCCGGAGATGGCGTTCCCGAAGGAGACCGAAGTAAAGAGCCTTCATGAACGCTGCAGTGCTCCCACTGTATCGACGCCACACATCGCAACGGAACCAACAACCTAAACGTTGTTATCGACGGCTGCGTAGGATCGGCACTCGTGGACACCGGAGCAGACTACTCAGTCTTGAGTGGGAAGCTCTCTCGTCGCCTTCGAAAAGTCACGACGCCGAGGGATGGACCTGAAATACGAACCTCCGGAAGGCACGTCATAACACCAGTCGGGACTCGGGAGATGCACTGCTCGCGTCGAGACAAACGGTGAGACGTGCCCTGTGAAGTTCGTCGTTCTGCTAAACTGTGCCAAGGACGTTATGCTCGGAATGAACTTTTCCTGCGAGTATGCATGGCGCCGTCACCGACCGCAGGGCAAACCAGTTGACGCAAAGCCTGTTTTGCCGCCAATAGAGCCCAACACGACGTCAACCGCAATCCGAGTTATTGCCGACCATGTGAATATACCGCCCCGGTCGAGTGTTTTCGTAACCGTCATAACCGACGCAGCATGTTTGGTAAAGCTCTTCAGGAAGGTCCAACTGCTCCTTGAGAGAAAAATTGGCGTTGCACGAGACGTAACGGATCTTCAAGAAGGACGTACAACTGTTCTCGTGACGAACTTTCTATAGGAGCCGCAGCATCTAACGAAGGGTACCACCGTGGGCTACGTCAAGGAACTTTAAGTGCTAGCCATGGTCACCGCAATTTTTGAGAAAACCTTGTCGTCACAGCACAAGAACACGTCGCCGCCGCAGCTCGACATCGACCCCGAGCTCCCAGCTCCAAAGCGCCGGCAACTGGTTGATCTCCTCGCTCAACATACAGTGACTGTTTTGCCACGTCTTCGAAAGTTCGCCAAACACCAATGGCGAAACATCGCATTTTTACCGACGGCGACGTGCACCCGTTCCACTGTGTACCATGTCTCTTTGAAAGAGAGGGAAGTCATCCAAGTACAAGTTCTGGAAATGCTCGATGATGACATCATCCAGCCGTCAAGCAGTCCATGGGCTTCAACTGCGATGCTCGTAAAGAAGAAGTACGAAACCCCGAAATTCTGCGTGGGCTATTGTCGACTCAGTGTTGTGACCAAGAATAACGTCGACGTGCTCCCCCGCTTCGACGATAATCTAGATTAGGGGTGGCCAGAGTGGCATGGTGTTAGAGCTGTAGACAAAACTACAAAAGTTCAGAGAACCGCAGGAAGAAAGGAAGGGGAAGGATACTATTAACAAGAAACGATATGGTGGAAACTTTCCTTTCCAAATGGGGCAAGTATAATTGCCGTCTACAAGAAATAGCAACAAGCAGCAGAATTGTTATTCAACCGCTAAGCAAAAATGAACGCGTGATTCGTTAGCCAGCCACTGCCCTGAGTCCCGTTAAGCGTAAACGGTTCGAAGTTCTTTTTAGAACAATAAAGAAAACGGTATTGCTGGACACATTTAGGCGTCAAAAACGTCTGTATGCATGTAGTGTAGTACAAGGCGGCCAAGGCTGTGGACTTGTTTTAAAATTCTAGAATTATTTTTATCTTTGGGCACAGGAAAGGATAGGGCCCGCTTACCATGGAGCCGCGAGCCGCACTTGAACCCGCGAAGAGCCGCATGCGGCTCGCGAGCCAGAGTTTGGCCACCCCTGCTCTAGACCGTCTACGCCACTTCTGATACTTTTCGCCCATGGACTTGAAGAGTGGCTACTGGCCGATCGAGGTTGACGAACGGGTCCGGAAGAAAATGTCCATCGTCCCGCCCGACGGACTGTATACGAATTTAAAATGATGCCTTTTGGACTAGGCACAGCCCCGGCGACTTTCCAGCGTATAATGGACACCGTGCTAGCAAGCTTAAAATGGCAGAGCTTTCTCGTCTACCTTGACGACGTTGTGGTGTTCGACAGCAACTTCGACGAGCGCTTAAGCGAACTCCGTGCCGCACTTCAAGCCATCATGGCCGCTAGGCTAACTCTCAAGTCAACGAAATGTCGGTTCGCTTATGATGCGAGGGTGTTCGTCCCGACCCCGATAAGACGATCGCCGTAGCCGCATTTTCCCCGCCGTCGGAGAAAAAGCCGTATGATGGTTCCTGGGCCTCTGTGCCTACTACACGAGCTTCGTTAGAGATTTTGCGAAGCTTTCTGTACCACTGACATACCTTATAAAAGACGCCGTAACGTTTCAGTGGACAGAAAAGCACCAGCGGGTGTTTGACGAGCTTAAACAAAGACTCAAACACCTTCTGTTCTTGGGAATTTCGACAAGCATGCAAAAACAGAAATTCACATGGAGGCATGTAACACGGGGCTTGGTGCGGTGCTGGTTCAGATACAGGATGGAACAGAGCGGATAATCGCCTATGCGAGCCGGACATTGTCCAAGGCGGAGGGTAATTACTTTGCGACCGTAAGAATGCCTCGCCGTTGTCTAGGCCATGACTAAGTTTTGCCCGTACTTGTACTGATGTCTGTTACGAGTAGTCACAGACAGGGCCGGATCAAGGTACGGGCTAAGGGGGCTGCAGCCCTGGGCCCCAGGCTGTCAGGAGGCCCCATGGTGGCCCCTGAAAATTTAAAAATGTTAGTCTTTTTTTTTTATTGTTTAAGAAAGTTTAGGCAGAAAGCAGAAGAAACACTCCGAAGGGCCTCTGGCGCAATGGCCTTCTCGTTCATTTTCCTCAACAAGGAAACAAGGATGCCATAAAGTTCCCGTCTCTAGATCAGCTGGCGTTTGTGAGATTGGTGTGCAACAGCGTGCCAGAACAACAAAATTTAGCACGGCCTCCCATGCCCCTCGTTAGATTTTTGTTTTTTTAATTGTAGCTTGATGGAAGGACGGTTATGAAGCTTTCTTTTGTACTGGGGCCCCCTTAGCATGTTCTACGGACAATTCTGAACAGGAAGTTAAGCAAGCGTTAAGCAAGCAACGCAGATGGTTCACACATGTTGTTTTAAACCTTTTCGCGAAACTCCATATGGAGTTCATTTCAGAACGATAAGTTTGAAACAAGCGAAAAGGCGCCCGTAAATCATCCGGACACCGTCTCTGTAGCCACCAACAAAAAGGCGTTCCAAGGAGCCGGCTCTTAAGACGCCCCTCAACAGTTTTCGATGGGTACTGACTGCAAGGAAGTGCTCTAGAGTCGATATCTGGTCTGCCAGTGCAACTGAACACTCTTCCTTCCAGCGACTGATAAGAATACTGCAATGGTTTCACCAACCTCTGAGGTATAACCTTTTATTTTTTAACGTTGAGTCACAGAGCAAAATGGCCGCCGAGGTCTAAATTACTGCATTTAAAAAGAACTAGATTAGTACTAAATCTGATGCGAAACATTTTCCCCATTCATAAAGAGGGTTTAGATACAAAAATAAAACATCTCGATTCTCATGATAAATTCTTTAAATGCAGATGTGCGCGAACGACAGCGGTCGATGTCTTAGAATCGCATGCAGTTTCTCCTATGCTTTAAATATGGAAGTCTGTGTTTGTTTGCGAAACGAGGGTTCAGTTATTAGAAGAGCGTTTACGAAGTAGCTTGATCCCGATAAAGACTGCTTCAAACAACGAAATTTCTTTCTTGCCTATGTCACTTCCTTCACTGTTCACATCAGTAATTAATTAACAGAGGGCTAGTTAGATGTTAAAACACTTTCAGTAATTTGGAACAAATACAAGAATAAGGGCTCTAGATTTTCGTGGCAGTTGTCGATTTGCGAGGCATGCCATTTAGTTTAGGGGAAGTGGAATCAGAAGGGGAGTTTTGCAGGTACCTTTTCGGTTGCTGCATAACTCAATTCATGTGTGATTAATGATGTCACTCGGCATGTTAGCAAGAGGGTCACCTGTGCTACAAATCGACATCGCGACCAATTTGTGTAAACTGGCCCGGACATGTACTCTATGAATCTAGCTGTAATTCTAGTCAAACAAATTCATGAACAGAGTCAACATTTTAAACTGAAGCAATTTAGTGTTTCTGTTGTTGTTGTTGTTTTTGTGGTTAAGTTGCTGGATGTGAACGACAAATCCTAATATTTTCCGCAATGTTCATTTGATTTTAGTTTTGTATCTCAAAATTACTATATTGTAAATTGCTAGAGGGGATGATTATTTGCGAAGTAGCTTCTAAACAATCGCATCCGCTCAATGACAGCAAAGAAAACTTGAATTCCACTGAATTTACGGATATAAACAAGGCTCGACAATAATCATACGATGACACATATCTAAATTTAACAAGTTAAAAGATATACATATTCCCGTCGTCATCGTTACCTCCACCACCACCATCACCCCCACCATTATCATAGGTAGAGGCCTCATAACAGCCTAAGCCCAGGGCCCCCAAATGCCTTAATCCGGCAGTGGTCACAGACTACTGCTCGCTCTGCGGGCTCGCGAATCTGAAGGTCCCCTCAGGACGCCTCGCCCGGTGGAGTCTGCGATTGCAGGAGTTTGACATGACCGTGGTGCGCAAGTCCGGCCGAAAGCACAGTGACGCCGATTGTCTGTCAAGGGCCTCCGTCGAGGCCGGGCCTGCCTGCACTGAAAAGGACCACGACGACGAGTGTTTCCTCGGCGCAGTAGGTGTCAGTGACATGGCAGCACTCCAGAAAGAGGATACTGAACTGCGAGGACTCATCGAGCACTTAGAGGTACAAGGAAGCGCTATTCCCCGTATTTCCATATACCAACACTGCCAAATTTCTCCATCCGAAAAGCTGTGCTCTACAAGTAGAACTTCAGTGACAACACGGCGTGGCTGCTGGTGATCCCTTCCAGTCTTCGAGAAGAGAGATTTCAAGCCTGCCATGATGACCCAACGGCGTGGCACTTTGGCTACAGCAGGACTCCTTCCGGATACGCGGGAAGTACTACTGGTCAAAGCTTGCGAAGACAGTCCATCCCTACACCCGGCCTTCTCAAGGGTGTCAACGGCTGAAGAAACCATCAACGAGACCTTCAGGAATTCTTCAGCCTATTGCGCTGCCATCTGCCCACTTCAGCAAATTGGAATGGATTCGCTTAGACCGTTCCCACCATCGATGCAAGGAAACCAATGAATGATCGTCGCGACAGATTATATCACACGGTACGCCGAGAGGAAAGCCCTTGCACCAGGAACGGCTGTTAAAGTGGCCAAGTTTTTCATCGAGTCCATTGTCCTCCGGCACGGCGCCCCCGAAGTCCTCATTACAGACCGTCGATCATCGTTCATGGCACAGCTGACGTAAGAAATCCTTCGTCTCAATAGCACCAGCTACCGACGAACCACCGCGTAAAATCCGCAGAAAAATGGACTAACAGAAAGGTTAAAGAAAACTATCGCCGACATGATCTCTATGTACGTCGTCGTAGAGCACAAGACATTAGACGAAATGTTGCCATACGTGACCTTTGCATATAACACGGAAATCCAAGAAACAACCGGAGTTACACCATTCGAGCTGGTGCATGGCAGAAAGGTCGCAACGATGTTCAACGTAATGCTTCCTCACGACCCCGCAGACGACAGAACCGGCGACGCCCAGTTGATAACCCGACGAGCAGAGGAGGCTCTGCAGCTCACCAGATTCCGACTTCAGGACCTACAACGTGTTGACGCCCACCGGTACAACCACCGTCGCCGCGACGTCCTCTTCCAACCCGGAGACAGGGTATGGGTGTGGATATCGATTTGCCGCCGCGGGTCTCTCCGAAACTCCTGAAACGGTACTTCGGACCCTACTAGGTACTTCGCCGACTTGGAGATCTGAACTACGAAGTGATGCCCGACAGTACAGAAACATTATCCCGCCGCCCTACCAATACCTGCAGGTCGTCCACGTTTTGCGCCTCAAGCCGTACTACGCTCGATAAATCTGTGAACTGTTATCCGGTACGACGCTCGATGGGACCGTGTTCGTCAAGCTTCCGTAATTTCCCATTTTTTATTTATTCTTTCAATTTAGCGTTTTCGTAAGTACGAGAACCTTGTCGTCTAATCAAGTTACGAATCTTCTACGCGCCTAACGTTCTACGCCGAATGTTCCAGAAGCCCGCGCGTGTACATATGGGGCTCCGCGTGGTGAGCTTGGGTCAGTCTCACCCCAGCGTTTGATCCTGCTGTTTCGCCGCCATCGATGCCTGTGACGCTATCCTTTTTCTATTTTGTTAAGGGCAAAAGTTCGCCCCATTAAACGTTTAGCTTACTTCAGTTTTCATTGCTGCATCAATTGTCATTCGGGACAACACGATATGAAGTTTTCGACGGGAATAGGGATGGCGCTACTAGTTACAATGACAGCTACCAGTTACCAGTTGCCAGTTACTGTCGTTTCACTACCGCAGTTGCTGCTGACGCCGCTGTGTCGCATGGTGTTATAGGTAGATTGTTATCACCCTTTGGAAATTCCGGACGGTTGCTATATTCCAAAGTTTGTTCTTTTTGTCCGCTTGTGTCATCGGGGCTCTCCTCGTGAAGAGACATTGGTTCGCAGATATACCCTGTTTTACTATACCTTTCCAAATTGCGGGCCAACGGCTCACATGACCCAGCAAGAAATCGGACCGAGGCGCGTTACTGGATGACGTCACGTGCCTGAATAGTAGACGGCTGTCTTCTGTACTCTGCTATCGACCCTCTTCAATGTAGCGCCATCTAGTAGCCGCTGCGTCAATTAATGGAGTCCGCCATTAGTTAAGCACGTGCTCTGATCATGTATCAGACGCAGACTTGGGAAGTAATCCGCTACAAGTAACGGATTCCTTGTAATCCGTTTCTTTTTCAGTTCATTTTGTAATAACCACGCTACTTTTTTCGAAAGTAATTTGTGATGTAATTTCGTTACAATATATTGGTAACGAATTACTTTATTTACTCGTTACTTAAAAAAATTTTTTGAGCCTAATACAGTAATTGAAGCAATTCGAGCAGAACATTCAGCAGCATAAAGAGGGAAAGTTAAAAAAAAAGCATCAGGAATGAGAGAATAGTCGAAAGGAAAACACGATTTTTTTGCATGACCGGTCACTAGAACCACTAGAAAAACGGGCAAGGAATGTACAAATATACGAAAGAAAAAGAAAAAGTAAGACAACGCCGAATGGGCTCTCCGTCGCCTTCCATTGTGTTTTTCTTCTTCTCTCGGGCAGGAGAAAGCTATTCATGTTTATTTGTTTTTGTCGTTTACACCGTTTAACCATTTCCAACTTCTTCGACGTCTCCCGCCACCTTCACAGACATGAAACGCGGGTCCGAACCCCCTCGATTTGCGGGTTCACACCTCGCGTAACAGACGATGTAGCCTCGCGCGAGGGGGTCGAATTTTTTTGTTTTTTTTTTTGTTTTAATGTGCGCTACTTTATTCTAACACGCACTTGAGGCACGGCTGAAAAGCGCCCGGCGCAAGGCAAGAGCATCGTCTTCGAGAATACGGACTATACTTATTTTGTTTTACTTGTCTATACTATACTTGCGAGATGTAGCTGAAAACTTCCGACTAACAAAACGATCTCGAAAGAAAGGTGTGTTATTTTGGCACTCACCTTAATGTTCTTTTTTCAAATTGGAGTTCGACGTCTCGGATGTGCTCAGCAGCTTGAGTTTCGGCATACAGAGAAGACATTTAGAGAGCAAATTGTCTGACTTCGTTTCCCTCAGTTCGAACATAGCACTTAGCCCGGTCCATAATAACGGAGTTTCGGTGGCCGTTGCCATCTTGCACGAAAAGTAAGTGCGAGATGGCAGTAAAAGGAGCTTTTATAACAAGCGTTCCAAAACGGCCTTGTTGGTTAGAGGCAGACGCTACATGGCAAAGACAACTGTTCAGTGCACGGACTGCTCACAAACAACACACCTCATAACGACGCCGGTTTTAGTCACGGTCCGGATACTGATCGCTTATTATAACTAGGGCTCCGTGCTTTCGGAGTTTATTTTTCGTCAAATTCGAAGGGTGTTTTTCGGAGTTAATTTTTTGCCCGGAGAATATCGGAGTTTATATTTGTTTGATTCCCAATTCTCCGAAATTCGGAGTTTATTTTCACAGTGTTTCCTACTGAAAATAAATATGCAAATAATAACCGGATGTAAGCGTATGCCAGATAAAAAATAAAACGCGCTTGTATGGATTAAAATTTCTTCAGTTGAATTTGACGTTCGTGCCATTGCCATTGGCAACATTAATTTGTCCCACGACAAAAGAAAGTCGCACACAAGTGTTGCTTCGATAAACGTCGATACCTTAAAATCAATAAACTCCAGGGGGCAGTCGCTACGAAGCTCGTAGGCATCCCATCCTATTCCATCAATCTAGACCCCGGCCGCGCGAGGTGGAGTGGTTAAGGGGGGTGCAACGATTTCCGGACTTCGGTCAAAGATTTCTGGAAGTTGCCCTCTGACACTTCTGAACTAAAGAACCGAAAACACATTTCGCCTGCGTGTCCTAGTTGTTGCGTAAGAAAAAAGATAAAGATTGGCATTTCGGGCGCCCCTCAACTCACTCCCAGCCTTCAGGGTCACACTTGGTCCCCCTCCTAGTGACGTCATTCGGAGTGCCGTGTAGGTTCCCGTGTGCTATCTCGGAGGACGCTTCCTGTCTCTCTCTCTGCTGACATGAGCGGGCGTTATGCTGCACCTTAAAGCCGAGCGAGGTCACGCAATCTTTTCGCCGTAGTTCCTGCGGCTGCCACTTGGGGCTGCAGGTGGGGGGAAAAGCTCGACTTTTGCTTTGCGATTATGCAGCGGAATCACGACATTTTTAATGAAGGAGGTGTTTTCTCTATCCTCCGGGACACGATAAACAACGTAAAAATGACGAGATGCAAATTCTTTTAATCATAAAATCGTTGCACCGCCCCTTTAAGGATGTAATAGTGAGTTTCAACTGTCCCTTTTCTCTATTCAATACAATCTCTATGGTCCATAGCTTTCACTGCTACAAAAACATACCTTCTCCTTTCTCTAAATCTCAAAT